>NC_135078.1:5642500-7077500 GCF_051107435.1 Chaetodon auriga
TGTTGAATAAGTATTTCACTTTTTGCGGTTAGCAGATGTTACGGCAAACTCTTCCTGCGTTCTGTTCTCAGCTGAATGATCTGGAGAAGAAGCACGCCATGCTGGAGATGAATGCCCGCAGTTTGCAGCAAAAGCTTGAGAGCGAGAGGGATCTGAAGCAGAGGCTGCTGGAGGAGGTACATTCTGTATTTTCACATGTGCCCCATTGATCTCTGACGTTTCCTTTGATGCTTTATGTACGCATTTCAGATGTTTAAATGTTTTCTTTGTGTTTTTTACTGCGTGTTTTCCTAGTACATTTTTACCTCTGCTGCAAGTGTCAGAATAGAAAAATGATATTGACTTTCTGCCTGTAAAGCCACAGCGGTGGCAAATGTCAAACCATGCTGAAAGGTTTAGTCAGTGCTATCATTGGAAGCAGTCAATTGTAAGATGCTGCAAGTGGGCAAAGTCACAGCGTCCTGGTGGTGATATAACAGTTGTCATTACCTCCACAGCAAGAGAAACTGCAGCAGCAGATGGATGCCCAGAAGACCCACATCTTCCGCCTGACCCAGGGGCTGCAGGACGCGCTGGACCAGACTGACCTGCTGAAGACTGAAAGGACTGACCTGGAATACCAGTTGGAGAACATCCAGGTGCTGCTACGCACATATAAACATGCATACACTTAAACCTACTAATGTATATCCACAAAAACACTCTGAGATTATATGTTTGAGTTCACAGTCGCTGCATGCACATGGACACCTGCAGGACTGCGAGCAAATCTATCTGTCACTCTCTCCCCCACTGTGCTGTCACTTTGTTTTAATCGTGAAAGACACACAAACACACACACATGCCCCCACACTTTGTTTTACCTCACAGCATCCCCCCCCCGTCTCTCTGTCACCCTCTCTGTGTGAAGTGAAGTACTTGAGGAGAAATTCATGGCAGTAGTGATGTTCACTTAGCTCCACCTGCAGGCTGTGTACTCCCATGAGAAGGTGAAAATGGAGGGGACCATCACCCAGCAGACCAAGCTCATAGACTTCCTCCAGTCCCAGGCCCATGGCGGCTCCAAGAAGAAAAAGGTCAGATGGGATTATATGTTTCATTGGATTGATGACAATTTGCTTGTCTTCCTATAAAGGTGCAAAGGGACAAAGTCATAGTTTGATTCTTTTGGATGTGTTAGAGAAAGATATATTTAGGGAAGGCTTTTTGAATTAATATGACAAGTTTGATAATTGATTTATTATAAAGGTTAAATTCAGGGCATCCACGAATGAGTCACTTTTTGCATAAACTGTCATTATAACTTCCACCAGCCTCTTCGCACATTCAGGAAAAAGTTGTAGATTATCATCACATAGAAACTGAATGAGTTAAGAGAAAGTAAGAAAGTGCAGAGCAGAGTAAGGCGTTAAAACAAGCGAACAAAATGTTGGCTCCTGTGTCTCAGGGTCTGTTTGGGCGTCGTCGAGAGGACCTGTTGGCTGCCATGGCTGCTCAGGCCCAGGCTCAGGGTCAGAGTCAAGGCCAGGTTTCCCCTGTGCCCCCCATCCAGCCGGTGCCTCTGCAGTACAGCGACATGAAGGCAGCTCTTGACAAAGAGCGCGCCCGCTGCTCTGAGCTGGAAGACGCTCTGCAGAAAATGAGAGCAGAGCTGCGATCTCTCAGAGAGGAAGGTGAGACTGCTGGTCGACACTCTGTGGACATCAGTGAACAGATTACTGAGCGTGATAAAACAATCTAAGTTAGAAACAAGTTCTGTTAATCCGTTCCTCCAACCCCAGCGCTCCAGTATAAGGATCACGGTAACTCTACAAACCCGGCCACAGCGCGGCAGCAGATGATCATGTCTGCCATAGTGAAGTCTCCCGAGCACCAGCAGGGCCCGACCAGCCTGGCACCCTCCAACTCTGGACGCAGGAAGGAGACTGCAACACCCGAGGGTGAGTGAATGCATGATGTTTACCGAAGCGCAACATTTTCTCTCTAACAGACGCACACATGCAGGTTTATGGCTTCATGCTTGACACATACTGGCCCTTACCTGCACACACATAGACACACACACACACACACAAATATCACTCACTAATTTATGAAGCTCTTACTATCCTTTTTCTTTCACACACCTTTCAGAGAGAAGGAGGGTCACTTTTGAAAGTAAGTTATCCAAACTCGTGGTTTCTGCAGTTTGGTCTCTTATCTCTCTCCTCTTTGTGCCTCATCCACATCGTTGAAAGGCCAGATTTTAAAAGCTCTGCACTTTTAGAAATGTGTGATCCCACCAGGCTGGTCAGGTGAGGCTGAGAAACCTTCAAGTAAATTTTCACCGTACCAGTGCACAGCTTTAGAAATCTGAAGCATTTTATCTTGGTTGCTGAAGCTTAGCTTATCTGATTTGCAGAACTCTGCTCTGCTCTTCAACTCACTACAATCCCACCTGAACTTCACATCATACACTAACAGAGAAGTACCATATGATAAACTCTGCAATGCACAAAACGCTGTTTGAACCCACACTCTAAAGGTATTATCCAGTCATCTTATTACTTCTTATAAAAGAGTCAAAGTTACAGCAGCAGCTATCGTAGGTCATTGTCGACTGATATTGATCAGAAAATGATAAGAAATGTAAAACAGATGTAAAAAACTATAAAGCAACTCAGTGTAGTTATTGTAGATTGCAATAACTTTATGTTTCAATCTGGAATATAAACACACTTAGTGAACTACTGTGTATTATGAGAAATAGAGGCAACAGAAATTCATAACCCATAAGTCATCATTAGCTATCTGAGCTGTTTGCTTTGATATGTGCCAAGTGTCTGTTTGTGTTTAAGTGTAAACATTCATGGGCTTAGAAATATACTGTATATGATGTCCAAATGTACCACATGTTGACATCAGCAAGTCCTCAGGAGTCCAGATGTTTTATGAAAAATGCTGTGTGTGTAGACTTGCAAACAGAGAACACTGGGCACCCAATGAGACTCTTATACTGACTGGATAATGCATTTAAAATGCAACAGCGAGTGGGCACAAGCAAAGGGATTGATTCAATCAATATTCTTTTTCAAGCATTTTTGTCTTCAGAGTTTACTTGCTTATGCATTTTGCTAAACATCTTACAGTTCTTTTGGAAACCTTCTTTTGTTGAACTGAGTTCGTGGCGGGTATGGCATGGTGCACTGAGGTTCTGAAGTGATGGATGTACCTGACACAGTAAGGCATACTGGAGCTGCCCGCCCTCACTGTGTTCCCTGACTGTATTCAGAGTATAGCCGTCGTTTGAAGGACAGTCAGAGAGACAGAGAGAGGGAGAGAGAGAGGGTGGTGCACCACAACACCCCTCACCGTTTCACAGTGGGACTCAACATGAGAGCTGCCAAGTGTACCGTGTGCCTGGATACTGTGCACTTTGGTCGCCAAGCTGCCACCTGTCTCGGTGAGTTACACGTGTTGGAAAAGGCCGACCTGAACCAAATGATCCACATTACCTAACAAACGTGAAAACATGAAACAAAACATGCAAACATCTTTGTCTATAAGGAGCGTAGATTTTAAATTTTTGTATGCTAGTATTGATATGTTTAACTGACCAGCACTAAACCCTTGCATATTAAGATGGGATCTATCCAGATAACACAGGGGTGTCCAACTTTGTCCTTGGAGGGCCAAAACAGAACCTTAATGGTGGGCCACGGGTCAAAAGCATGCACCTATTGTATCGTACAGTACTCCTTAATCTGATCCCGCTAACATCACTTTGAATTTATTTCAGTTGTACCCTTCCTTCTGTGCTGGTGTTGGCACAAAGGGAAGAGACAACAGACTTTTGTGGCATTGCTTGCTTTTTAACAATGTGTTTTCTCCTCAGAATGTCACGCTTTGTGCCACCCAAAATGCTCCCCCTGCCTTCCCGCCACCTGCGGCATGTCCAGCGACTGCTCGCTGCATCTGTCTGAGGGCCTGTGTCGGGACAAAGGCACCTCCCCGGGCCAGCAGCTCAAAGAGGCCAGCGGGCACATGCACCTGGAGGGCTGGATGAAACAGCCCAGGTTAGCTGTGGACACACTGGGGTTATTGTTTAAGCTTGACTCGTGATGTCATGTGCAGATGCTTCCATGCAGAACGCAAGGAGTCACTCAACAGACAATGTGGATCATACACTCCAAAAACTTGCTAAACCTATGCCAAAGAGCAGTGAAGCTGCTCTGGAGGCTTGTGGTGGCCAACACCTTCCTAAGACACTTCATGGTGTATATTCGTCATGTCCTTCACACCTATTAGTGTATTTGTCTCCAGCAGTATAGTTCCTCTTTTGTGCTGGGGCTGTGTCATCTCCACCCACTGATCAGGCAGGCTGATGTTACTTAACTCTAGTCCTCTCAGGCACTCTCTGTTCTCTTCTGTCTGGCAAAGTCCACCCAGCTGGTACTTAAACCAGTTTAAACAAAGGCATTTGTAGGCTTTCCTGTAAAGACTAAAGACCCATTTCATCATCTATGCTTTGTAGTAAAGCTGTTTGTCTTGTGTGTCTGCAGGAATGGGAAGCGAGGCCAGGGCTGGGAGAGAAAATACATGGTCCTGGATGGGACAAAGGTGTCCATCTACGAGATAGAGCCCAGAGAAGGTTACTGTCTTTTACCTGTGCAACAGAGCAGCACACAGCAACATTTCATAGAACTAGCAAGGCGGATCAGTTCTTCACCCTCCTCACAAACACTGCCTCCAGGTGTTACAGCTGTGTTTGTTTCCGTGTGTCATTCAGATTCAGTGAAGGCACTGGAAGAGTTCGACCTGTGTTTGTCGGATGGAGAGGTGGTGGTTCATGGAGCAGTAGGGGCATCTGAGCTACCCAACACCGCCAAGTCAGGTACTGCATACAGAGTGTGCTCTGAGGGTTAAAATCACCTTCATGACGTTGATTTGTATGCTTTCAAATCTCTCTTCATCCTGTTTCCTCCCCTTCATCTGTAACTCTGAGAGTTCTCCTTGCTAGTGTTATACTAGACATATTGTATACATCTTTAAAACTATATTTTAGAGGATTTATGGTTGTCCAAGTTTGGCCTGAAGGTCCGAAGGGGTCATTTAGATGGTGCCAGCAAAATGAAGCATAGTGTGATTTTACTATAATTAAAGAGAGAGTATCAGTACTTACTTATGTTCCCTGTGTGCCAGATGTTCCCTACGTCCTGAAGCTGGAGTCCCGCTGTCACGCCCCCTGCTGGCCTGGACAGGCACTTTACTTCATGGCTCCCAGTTTCCCAGACAAACAGCGCTGGGTGGCTGTCATGGAGTCCGTGGTGGCCGCGGGGCGGGCCTCACGGGAGAAGGCCGAGGCCGACGCAGTGAGTATCTCTGGGGCAGGCGAGGGGGCGACTGGGGCAGTTGGATCTCTGCGTCCTCCATGTCTGCTGACTCAAATCATAATCTGCTACGACCGCAGTCACAGATGACAGTCTCGTCTGTGGCCGTGGTCGTACACTCGCTGTTTAACTGTGTGGGGGTGTTCATGAGCAGCAGACATTGTATTCTTCAAGAGTTCATTTTAAGATGTAGGCTTTGGGTTTAGACTTTTAGTGGATAACCCCCAGTTCACTTCTGTGTGTCGTTAATTGTCCCCTTCTTCTCTCTCCCTCCTCTCTCTCTTTGTCTTTCTCACTGCTGTTTGTTGCTTTTTCATCATGCCACATTGTGTGTCCGGTATATGGGCATGTTTTGTTGATTTGCTCTGTTCTGCCCATTCCATTGGGTTTCATTGTACACATAGGCTGCTGTGTCCAAAAGACAAATGGTTCTGTCTCCTCTGGTCCAGGTAAAGAGTTACAAAGACATAGACGTAAGACTTAACGACACACACACACGCTCACACCTGCATATCCTTCACGAGGCACGCAGTAGTGCATGTGTCTGTCACTGTGTTGTTGGTCATCTTCCCCCCGGGCTCTCACCTCACCTGCTCTGACCACTCCTCACTCTCTGCCACTGTCATGTCCTGTACAAACTCTGTGTTGACCTAACAGTTTGAATGTTGCTGAAATATTCTTCCCTGCCTCTGGTGTCCTGTTTTATAACCACAGTACACAACTTCTCACCAAGATGTTTGCTCATCTTTGGGTTGATCCTCCTCAGCTGTCCTGACCGGAGGACCAGGGATCAGACAGCGGGTTTTCACCTGCTCGTGTACTCGTCTGTGTTTTTACCCTGCTGCCCCCACTGCACACTCTTTAGAGACTGGGACTCAAGTCACGTGACTCTGACTCGTCTGAGAGGCACGAGTCTGTAACTGGTTGACATGAACTTGACTTCAGTTTAGGGTTTTTGAGGATTTGACTGTGGCACGAATTAAAATGACCTGAAACTGGTATATTCTTTATCTTTTACAATGTCTGACTTGAATGACTTCCCATGCTGCTCTGTCCTGTTGGCCAACAGGTGAATTCAGGTTAGCCAGTAAAAACAGATTTCCCTCATGCGATTAAAATTTATTCATCATTGACTACATTTTTTTGTTGAGCGTTATCTGATAAAAGCTAATGATAAATTATTGACGATGCCACTTACAACAGGAATTTTTCAAATTTATCTGTGGCTGCGGCTGCTTATTTTGGTAATTCAGTCGAATGTATGTAAAGGCAATATTTAGATTTGAATATGAACCCATGAGTGATTTTCTCAGCTGGTTGCCAGAGCGCGTTTTGAGGTGTGATGTCTTCTTAAAGCATTAGTTCCACTTACCCTGACTGATCATCTCCAGCAGAAGTATGTTAGGCCTAAAACACTTCCCAGGGTGCACTGTGGTTTTCCAAGCAGGGCTTTTCAGCTGGATTGCTTTCAGGAAGTTTGGGCAGGAGCCTCTCTGTGGTTTGTGGGGGATTTTTCAAAGGCCACTTGTATTTTAGTTTCCGAGGGCTTACCGATCAGAATAAAGGCAGCGGAAACCCTCTCAAAACTCTGATGACTCTTTTTCAGAACTTGCTCCCTTCAGTTGAGATGTCCATTAATGGTAAAGGTTGTGTTGGCTTTATTTTGCTTTACCAAAACTGAATATTGTCATGGAACACAAAGTGTCACTGTCACTATGACAGCGCTCATGTCATCTGTGGAAATGATGACATCAGTGTGAACTGTAGGACATTTCTTGTTTTCAATGAAAATCCCTACAGAGGTATTTGCAGGCTGTTACTGATAACACTGTTAATAATGAGCCTACAAAGACACATTCAAACACAGCAATGACTGTGGACTTTGACCACTTGATTCTCATCACTTGGGGCTGTGCAAATTCTGCCTGAAGTCTGTGTCCAGCCTGAAGTGAACAGGACATCCTCTTATGACTTCTTCTTAGTTTTATATTACCATTAGTTAACCTTTTAGTTTATATGTCCTTTGTTCAATGTCAAATGTTTGATTTATCAGTTCCTACATGTCATTAAAAACTTGAATGGAGAAAAACGTCTACAGGTAGTTGAAATCGTACTTTGACTGTAAATGGACATCTCAGCTGTTTGGTGGAGGCTCAGAGTGAAAGCTGGTTAAAGGCTCAGTGATGCTGCGACTTGACTCACTTCCTGCTTGTGGCTGGACTTGTGAGAAGCCAGGCGTGAAACAGGAACTAGAGACAGACTTGTGACTTGGTCCCACCTCTGACACCGTTAACCTGCACACAGCCCTGCAGCCGCCCAGCCCCCTCTGTCCTGCCCCTTTGCTGCCTCCCTCTGAGCTCGTGTTCAGGTCCTGACCCTGCTGACCCCGTCCCTCTCTCTGCTCTTACAGAAGCTGCTAGGAAACTCTCTCCTAAAGCTGGAGGGAGATGATAGGCTGGATATTAACTGCACCCTCCCCCTCACAGATCAGGTATCGATCACATGTCACTGACTGGCAGTGTTGTCTGTGCACATACAGTAAACATATCCTCACTTCATTTCTTCAATAATTCATGTGCTGGTCATTTAGAAAACGCCGCTATCCACGGCGGAAAATCTGCTCAGAAATAGAATGATCTTAATTTATGAAGGGACATGGAGCACAGAGCAGGTGCTCGGGGCTCACTGCCAAGGTTTGCCACATGTTGCTCCTGTTTGAAATGCCTCCATGTTCACCGGAATAATTCTGGCTATGCTAATGATTGTGTTTCCTTGCTGTGCCACAGATAGTTCTGGTGGGCTCTGAAGAGGGTCTGTATGCCCTGAATGTTATCAAGAACTCTCTGACTCACATCCCTGGCCTGGGATCAGTCTTTCAGATCCACGTCATCAAAGAGCAGGAGAAACTGCTGATGATTGTTGGTGAGAGGTCCATCTTTGTCATGTCGCAATTAGAAGCAATTGGCAGAAATGAAGCACCACAATTATTCATCACTGAAAACTTTGAAAGGCCGCCCCACCATTCACGATGACTTCATCATCTGCTGCTGTGAAACGTCTGTCTGTGTGTGCTGCAGGGGACGAGAGGGCGTTGTGTCTGGTGGAGATTAAGAGAGTGAAGCAGTCCCTGGCCCAGTCCCACCTGCCCAGCCAGTCTGAACTGGCCCCCTACATCTTCGAGACAGTCAAAGGCTGCCATCTGTTTGCTGCTGGGAGAGTAAGTCTTCCTCTCCTCTGTGATATTGAGATAAAGCAGATTGTCTGCTTCCTGACTTGAAAGCTGACATCGATGCGTCCTTCACAGATAGACAACGGGCCTTGTATATGCGCCGCAATGCCGAACAAGATAACCATCCTGCGCTACAATGACAATCTCAACAAATACTGCATTCGGAAGGCGAGTATGAGCACTCAGCACACCCTGACACACAGCGGGAGAAAACAGTCAACTGAAACAGCAATAACACACTAAAAAGAGGGAAATTAACCCCAAAACAGTCTTTCAGCTCATAATTTGGATGTCACTCATAGATAAACAGTGTCAGGATCACACAGCTTTATTTCTGTGGGGTTCTTCATAAATACAGAATGAAAGGGGACAGATTTCTTGTGTCAAATGCACTGTGCATAAACACGTCCTGTCATGTGTCCACGTTTCACCTCACAGGAGATTGAAACTCTGGAGCCCTGCAGCTGCATCCACCTGACCAGCTACAGCATCATCATCGGCACCAACAAGTTCTACGAGATCGAGATGAAGCAGTTTGTGCTTGAGGGTGAGGACACGAGTAGAATATCGCTGTGCTGTGATGAAACATTACAAAAGATACACATGAGAGCTGTTTTGATGTTAAAACATTGAGACTTGTTAAAAACTCGTCATCCTTTTTATGGATATGCATGTGTATGTGTCCTGATCAGTTCTTTTACAAGCTATTACTGTATTTCATGATTTACTTGCTTGATTAGGCTTTCTAGAGTGCAATAAGACGATAAATACCAGAAAACCACAGGATAACACTGAAGTTTCATCTGACAATATTAAAGTTGTCCTCATTCATGAAACCCCAGACCTCAGGGCCTGTCTCATGAGGCTGGGCTGTGTTTGCTGGATGGCTGTGTTCAGTTAGTGAGGCAGGCCCCCGGCACTCAGGGGGCTCAGGGGCAAGTAGAGACAAAGAACTGTGAGTGTTTGAAGCCAGGTCTTTTGATTGGTCCACCGCAGAGTTCCTGGACAAGAACGACGTGTCTCTGGCCTCCGCAGTGTTTGCAGCGTCCTCTCACAGTTTCCCCATCGCCATCATGCAGGTGGCCAGCAGCATGCAGAAGGAGGAGTACCTGCTGTGTTTTCACGGTGCGTTTGAATCAACGGCCACTCGACACACAACACTCTGTTTGGTAACTACAGTACAGACCACACTGAGGCAGCAACCACTGGTCTTAACACAAGAGAATGTTATTAGTGTTCACTTGTTTTTTCTCCATCTTTTTGATGTTTACTGTAGATTGAAATCCTAAAAATTGCACTTTGTAAAGGTGATCTTTATCTAGAGCTTAGACACAATGAGAGGCCCACAGAGGAGAGTACAGTAACCTTTGTTTATGTGGCAGAGTTTGGAGTGTTTGTGGACACGTATGGACGAAGAAGCCGCACTGACGACATTAAGTGGAGCCGCCTGCCTCTGTCCTTTGGTAAATGCACTTTGCACTGCTTTATGCTGCATTAATACAACGACCAGCAACACAGCATCACATTTGGACAGCTGTATAATTCTGCATGCTTCTCTGGTGCAGCCTACAGAGAGCCCTACCTGTTTGTCACCTACTTCAACTCCCTGGACGTCATCGAGGTTCAGGGACATGCTTCTCTGGGGTGAGACAGACCGGCTACTTTGGACACGCATTTGAAAAACTTTGATTCTGGTGTTAGCTATGTTTCCCACGTCCCCTGTCTGTCTGTACTTCCAGTCCCACAGTGCTGGCCCACCTGGACATCCCCAACCCTCGCTACCTGGGCCCAGCCATCTCCTCCGGGGCCATTTACCTGGCCTCCTCATACCAGAACAAACTGCGGGTCATCTGCTGTAAGGGGAGTCTGATCAGAGAGTCTGGAGAGCTGCAGAGGACCGGCTCCAGTCGAGGGTCAGCTCCCTTCCTCAGTTTGAGCAAAGAAAAAAAAAAAAACACACAGCAGAAGAGAAGAAACAGAACAGAATTTATATTATAGTGTGTGGGTGGGTTAAAAACACTTGAACACCTACAAAACACATTTATTTTGAACTGTCAGTTCACACTCACAGGTAGAAAACACCACAGGGATGGGTATTGTTTTTATTGGACAGGCCAACAGTGCCACCTGCTGTGAAAACAATAAACCTTCTCGAGTCTCTTAGACGGCTGGTTTTCCTAATAGCATTGTGACGCCGCTGTGAGACGCCGCCCTCTGCTGTGTTTCCCACAGGAGCCCCAGTAAGCGAGGCCCCCCCACCTACACAGAGCACATCTCCAAGCGTTTGTCCTCAGGCCCCGGCAGCCACGACGGCCTGCATCGGGAGCCCAGCACCCCACATCGTTACCGCGAGGGCCGCACCGAGTTCAGACGGGACAAGTCTCCCGCCCGCCCCCTGGACAGGGAGAAGTCGCCCGGCAGGGTGCTGGACAGCCGCAGGGAGAGGTCTCCTGGGAGATTCGGGGACAGCACCCGACTCCATGCCGGGTCTGTCCGCACGCAGCTCGCCCCAGTTAACAAGGTACTAGAGAGGCGTCCTGGTGGTTAAGATGTGTAGCACATAATGTTCCGTCTGCCTCAACTACCAACTGTGAAAACAAAACAGCCCCATTTCATCCTGTGACCTGAGTGTGAATATCAGCGAATGAAAGAAAACAGGTGTGCAAGCAGGAGAAAATAGCAATGACACATAACGAAAAGAACAAATGACTACACACTGATACATAATAAAAACAGTATTCAGTGTTATAGTTCGAACATGAAATCTGTGCAGTAGAGAACAAATGAGAGAGGAGAATACTCTGACAGGCAAACACAGACATGAGCCGTGGTGGTGAAGGCATTATTTGATCCATGGTCCTGTTCTTCATGTCGCATCTTCCCTTTATACAGAGCTGTTTGTTTTCAAGCTGTTAGAAACAGTTCAGCTCGGTGGACTGAAGAACTGCATGAACGACCCAGGATCTGTGTCCATACTGTGCTTCAGCACGAAATCTATCAGTTCAGTCGGAGCAGATGGGCAGAGAGCCGCAGACGGGAAGTCTGAGAAGAGCACATTGTTGGTTTTTGGTCTTTTCGTGGGATTTGTTGCCAGTAACTAAAACAGACTCACAAGCCTCATCTTTAAACTCGAGCTATCTTTTTTTTTTTTTTTCTTTAAAGTTAATCCTAGTGCGGGAAAAATCACATTTAAGGAAAAACTTAAGATGTGAAGAAATATTTTCATTCAGTTCCAAAACGCTGTAACTCTGACTTTAACAGCACAAGAGGATGTGATGTCTTCTTGTTCTCGTCTTGCAGGTGTGGGATCAGTCATCGGTGTGAGTCCAGTTCTGCGCTGCTCCTGCCTGGAGGTCGAAGAGAAACTCTGAGCGCAAGCACACACACACGCACACACACATCACTCAGGCTGACTGTCATTGCCCCATCGCCTGTACATAGTGCAGTCTCAGTTCCTCGTTCAGCAACACATAAACCTGCACTGGGAGACGTCTCCTGCGACAATCCTCTTTCCTGACACGTGCTTTGGTGGGAGAAGTCCCGCATCAGATTTGGTGGCAGGGAACCTTTGCTGATCTACAGATCAAGAGAATCTACTTTCTAAGATATACTCAAAGATGTAAATATCGCTGTCTGAGTTTTTATAGATAAAGGGAATAGTCGGCTGGTAAAGCCATGTCTATTTTTTTTAAAAAATGAGTTTCTAATGATGTTGCAGGGAGATTAATGATGTCGTTGGTTCAGAAATACAATATCAACATTTCATGAGAATCCGAAATTTCTTCTCTGTTCAGAGAATCAAACCAACATTTAATTACTCACATAAGTCATGAAGAGGAAGAGGTGTGAGCAGGCAACACTTTGCACATGAGATTGGATTTGAACAGGAGTTTAAGACTCGTTCTTGTTACATGACCAGTCTTCTTTCTTTGGATCAAATGTATGGTCCTCTTGACTAAATAGCCTTTGATATATAATTGCATTTGATTGCTTTATTGAGAGTCGTCGTCTGGCCATACTTTGTAAAACAATTATTAAGCAATGTTTTGCTCCAAGTGTTCCTTGTGTTGTTTTTAGCAAACCTAAGATCAAGACACACGCAGCTCTGCCTCTGATGCTGGACGTGGTGCAGTCAGGCTGGCTGACGCCGCCTCAGCTTAGACCGCCGCCGCTACCGCTGCTGCTGATTATGTATGGTACAGATGTCCCGTTTCTGTGCAGTGCTATGAAGTCTAGTAATCGTCAGGGGTCGTCACTTTCTAGTATCGTTTCTTTAGAGCAGAGTAAGACCACCTCCATTCGTCACATCAGTGAGCATGACTAACTTAGAGCAGCACTCGTTGCTTTTTTTCGATCTTGATTCTCTCTTGGTTGTTCTTTTCTGTCATGTATTCACTTGAATTTGCATTCGATAAGTAGACATTGATGTTAGACAGTAACTTAAGATTTTCTTGATTTTTAGAGATGTATACCAGTACACGCATTAAACATGATTGAAGTGTCTGTTTTCTTCTGTGTGTGTGTGTGTGTGTGTGTGTGTGTGTGTGTGTGTGTGTTTTCAGTGAGAGTAGGTTTCAGGTCCTGCTAGCAGACAACACAGTAGGTTTATCTAGTTTATTTTTCCTTAAATTCTACAACAATGTAATGCTCTTTAAAGTAAATCCAACAAAACAAAATATTCAGACTGAACAAGGAGCACTTGTTGTTACAGGAAATTGCTATGTACAGCTACACACTCCTCTGACAGACATGAGAAGGTTCAAAGTGCTTATCAAACAGGAGGGAAAAGAGAGGAAAATCAAACAAAAGCACGAGTGATCCCTTTGTGAGAGACCCGTAATAAAACTGCTTGGCACCAGTCTCCACCAAAAGAGACACGCACGCACACACACACACGCACGCACACACAAGCACGCACACCAGTGCTCAGTACATTCACGCGTACACACTCACGTCATGTGATTACTGGGCCGCTGCAGTGATGCCTCTGATAGAGCAGGTCAGCGTGAGTGAAGAGAAATACAACATATGCAGACCAAGAGAGCGTCTTGGGAGGAAAAACAAAAAGCACAGCAAGGGATCATCCTGGCAACGTGTGTGTGAGTGTGTGTGTGTGTTAACTGATGACCTGTTCACCACGTTACCCAACCCTCCCACACACATACGGCCACCAACCATAACGCTCGTTACAATACTGGAAAGCACAGCACACTCTGCTTTATTTTGATGCTCTCTGTGGCAGTGTCTACTTGATGTCATGTGCAAAAAATAGCCTTTTTTTTTTTCTTTTAAGACAATTCACATTCATGGATTGTTGAACAAGCTTGGTGCCCCACATGCCTGTGACGGTGGTGAAGATACAGAGTGAGGATTCGTGCGGCTGGCCGTCAGCGTGTCTGAGAGCAAAGTGAAAGACCTGTGACCTCACACGGGCTGATCCAGGGACAGCAATGAAGTCCTGTTTTTCAGAGATCATGAATTATAAAGTGTTGGCAAACATTTTCAATCAACATTTAGGACACAGACGCATCGTTTTGGGAGGAGTGTGAAGCCTTGGTATAAATCACGTTGACAGGACTGATCTGGACTACAGGCCAGCTTCACATCAGCATTATGAGCTGAACGGTCTGTGATGTGAAGTCAATATTCGGGCCGATCAGTATTCCAGTTCACCTCAGTCTGCAGATGAGAACGGCTGAATCACAGCGAGGCTGAAAGGGTCAAGCTAAAATTCCAATTTGCTGCACATCTGCTGCAGAAGTACAGTCTGAAATCAACTCAGAGAGGCTGCACTCATGTTGCCATGGCAGCAGTCGGTCAAGTGTTTTTGTAAATATTCAGTTGACAGAAATGTCTCCTCTGTGAGGGGCCGACCAACTCCTGCTTTTCTATTCTGTTTGAAAGAACGGAGGTTCAGCACGTTCACCACTTCCACAGGAGGCCAGTGAGACGAACAAGCGCTTCACGCCTGTTATTGTTCTGACCGCCTTAAACACTTCACTCAGTCTGCTCATTCTACCACCACACTGAAATCCACCAGGATGTCAGGAACACGCTCAGCGACGCAGCTCCATCACGCTGCCAATCACACACTTCTATTTCTGCATCTCCACTGACGGCCGAAATGTCGTCATGGCGTGTGGCGAGCCACAGCGACCATCTGGGACGCTGCTGAGCGAAGCACACGTGGGCTCTCCGCCGACACGACGAGCTGAATGATGAGGAATAAGAAGCCTGGCAGTCTCAACGGTAAGATCGCGGCTCAAACAGGTCTGCGTCGGTGTGCTGTGCCTTTAACGCTCCAGCTGATCCAAAGGAAAACCACAGATTTTCAGTAACTACAAAGGCCGTTCTCCACGATGTCACTCAGCAACTACAAGCTCAGTGTGAATGTGTGTGTGCATGAGCGAGTGTGTGTACAAAGTAGAGGTAGTGTTTATAGATGGGGTTGAATGGAGTAATGTGTGTGTGTGTGTGACTGAGGGGGGGCTTTGATTTGGGGTTCAGGCTGCTTGTTTTGGACCACTGTTCTCTCAGTGCATAGACGTCTCATTGGCTACAGACACGCTCCTTTTTCTTTTTGACATGTAGTTGTCAGAGGTCACACGGTGCTACACAACACCTCCGACCGCCCCCCCACCCCCAAGCCCCACCTGGAAATGTTTCCATCCACAAATCCTTCTGTGATTGGCTGACGAGCGTCACCGTAGCCACAGACCAGAAGCATCTTTCGCGTCCTGTCTCGCCAACACTGATTATCTTGTGGCAAATGAATTGTCTGGATTTTCAACAGCAATTCAACCAAACCTTAATAAATTAAATCAAAGTAATGATCGCATTTAAAAGGGAAACCACTGCAGCATCAAAACAGGACACCCTGCTTCTCTATTTAAAAAAAACAACAACACCTGTCGTCTTCAACAGGTGGCAAAATATACGATTTTTTTCTGCAATTAATAACAAAAGAAAACAAATTTAAAAAAGAAAACTTTTTGGTGACTAATTAAAGTGAGCCACTATTCAAGGATTCTATACAGTTTTCTTAAATGCTATATAGGTATCTGAATATATTATTTTATTCATTTATTTTTACAAAAAGTAAATGTGTGTGTGTGTGTGTGTGCGTGTGTGTGTGTGTGTGTGTGTCAGTGTGTGTGTGAAGGAGGTCATTGAATGGGTGCTAGGCAGAGCGGGCGTCTCCGTGAAGCTTCTCTGACATGTGTCACGTATGGAGTTACAGACTTTTGAAAATGCCAAGAGCCCTTTCTGTTGCTGCTGTCATGTTTGAGCCAATCAAAGCGGAGATCGCGAATGAGGTCATGGTCGACTCCCGCCTCGAATAAAACAAACAAAAACAAGATGAAACGGTGAAAAGTTTAAAGGTGTCAAATTCACAACTTCCCTTGTGATTTCCACCGAAGCACTGAAACGTGAGCGAGAGGTCCAGCTCCCAGTGCCTGCTGGGTAAAAACAATAAAAAGGGGGATGTTGTGAGCGAAGGGCGTGAAGGTATGGCTAACAGGAGAGATGACACAGTCAGTCCGTCTCGGGCACAGAGAACGTGCAGCTTGTCTGATGTGAACTGACAGCGCCACAACACATTAGTGTGCAGTCCCAGCAGACGGCGCAGCGATAACAGTCCATCAGAGAAGAAGAGCTGAGGGGCCGTCAGCTGTTAAAGGGCCACATGTTCCAAAGCTGGTTCTACACATCGCTAACTAGTCCTGCTGCCAGACTCACAGGGGTGACAATGACTCACCCTCCTCGCTGTGGTCAGGCAAAGTATTCAGATGAAGTGAGGAGGAAAAAAAAGTCAATATCCCAACAGCATGTTTGACTTTAGAGATCCTTCAGCACTGAAACATCCTCTGTCTGCTCTCTGGGCTCAATCTCAACACGTTAAACACAAACTGATGCTGACTCAGCGGCCTGCCAAAACTCATTCTTTTTCTATTTTGTATATACACGTCAATTAGCTGTATGTGCTGTGTGTACAGATATACACACACACACACACACACACAAAGTTGTGCCAATCTGTGTGAGACGTTGATAAACCTCATCCAAACAAAAGCAGGAGAACGCTGAGCTGAGATTCAGTCCAGAGTCTGTTAAAGGGACAGTTCACCCAAGCTCCAAAACTGTGGCTCATCCAGAGTAAACCATCGGCTCGCTCATCACAGGGAGGGCTGCTCAGCCCGGAGAACATGTAAACATGACATCACTATGGCCGAGTTGCATTATGGGAAATGGAGGATCCAAGCTTGACCCATAATAGGGATTAAAAGTCAGGACATTCTGATCATTCTTGTTTTAATCTGTCTTTGTAAAGTCACTACATCACTGGAGCACCGCTTGCATTTTTTAGTGCAATGAGCAACAAAGAGTCAAATCAGAGAAAGTTATATTATCATTTCGATCAAAAGTGCCAAGCAGTCTCTGACTCCAGCTGGTTTTCTTTGTCATAAACTATTAAACTTTGTACCTTCTGTCTCTGAGCCATAACGGCCAAATGTCAGCATTTTCTGACAATTTACAGGAAAAGTTATGACTTGATTAATTGATAAAATCATTTGCAGACATCTTGAAAAGGAAAATAACAGCGTTGGGGCGGCAGCAGCAATCTCAGATGAGCTGTCAAAACCTGTGCCAATAAAGTTCTTTTTGTTTAGACGCAGCTGTAGGGAAGTGAGGAAAGATGTTTTGATGTAATTTGGGTGAACTGACCATTTAAGCTTTTCCCTGAACATTTGTGAGCATCCGCTCTCCAGACATTTCTAAAGCTGAGGGACAGTCTGTTGATGGCGAGGAGATTTTCCACATGGCTCCTGATCTTACACCCTCCAGAGAAAAGCAGTTGTCCAAGCCGGGAGCCGATGGTGCGCAGAAGCCTGATGTGAAGCGTGGATAAGCGGGGGAAATGATTCAATGGACCAAAGTCCTCCAGGAGACTTCAGCAACACAGTGAGACGACCTTCTCTGCCTGCCTGGTCCAAGGCACCAGGATGTCCATTCTCACTCCTCTGGCCTCGGAGTCCCGTCACTGCCACAAACCCTCCGTGTGGCGAATGTGTGATTCCCTCTCACACACACGCACACGCACACACACCACCCACCCCTGTGCAAACCCACCGTTCAGAGTGCTCGGCATCACGCCAACACGTCATTCAGCTCCTCTGCCACGTCATCCTCTGTATATACACCCTAAACTCCAGCTCTGCAGCACACACACACATTAAGTACACGGGACATTCTGTGTAGCTCCTGTGCTCTTCTTCAGCAGAGCAGCTGTGTCAGCGGCCGGCGGCTACAGCCCCGCTCCCCTCCTGTCCCGCTCCTCTGACTCTCAGTTGGAGCTGGCTGTGATGGGTTTCTCCAGCTCCAGGTCCAGGGGAGCCGGGCTGAGCTGGAGGCTGCTGTAGCAGGTCTTACAGACGCGGCTGGGCTCGAACAGCTGCTGGCTTGGCACTGGGATCTTCTGGTCGCAGCAGCTGGCGCAGAACACGTTACCGCAGTTCCTGCAGGGAGACACAGACGGGTCACTGCTGGACCCTCGCACAGAGCCTCTTTACACCTACTTTGCATACAATTCAACCCCATTACATCTGCAGCAGGGCCCTGTTCTTCATGCATGGAAAGCTACGTACGTTAGCTTGACTGTCCATTTGATAAAAGCATGGATTTCTAATTTATTCAAGCCCAGTTTAAGGTTTACCTACAGTTGCTGTCAAGCTCAAACCTGCACATGCGCAGACTCACCGGTGGTTATCTGGTTGATTTTTTAAGACTTTTCAAAATAAACCTCACTTGTTTTCGCACACAGAAATGACTCTTGTCCTCACAGGTGCCTACAGAAAAGTGTTCATTTAATTTAAATCTGAATTATATGAACATTTAAGCAATCATCAAGACCTGTTCATGTATTATCAGAATCAAGATTGACACCTACACATGCTAAAATTAGTTCTAAAAAGAAATGTTTGTCTAAAAATGAAGAACAAATCGAAGTACAGAGCAAAAGAAAATGCATCCAACTTGAGGTTTTCAATGGAATCAGAGACAGAAGAGGTGACAGAGAGATGACATTCTGATGGGATCTGTCATTTTAACACTGAAGTGGATGATGAACTCTAAATAAACTACAGTGTGTGTTCATGGTCATGAGGGAACATGTCACCCGGCGCAGCAGTGAGGCTCACAAATCAAACCTCTGACAGCGTTTGAAGAACCAAGTTAGCTGGATGAGACTTAATGGGCTCATTTTAGCTGACTGACATCACGTTAGCCTGGATCAGTTAAGACACATTGGAGGAACAGGATGCTGACGTGGAAATGAGTTCCAGAAAATGATTTTGTTGTTGTTGCTCTGTCGCTCTGTGCCTGTGATGCATGGTCAAACAGGTGGAAAGAAGTTATGGGAGCTCGGAGTTCTGACCAAACCTCATTCATCCTGTTTTCAGCTCAACTCTGCTGTGATGTTGCACTACATGCCGGGTTAGAAAAGGTGCTCTATCACTCAGTGGTGCTAACTTGATTATTCAGTCTATTAAAAACACATTATCACCACGAGACAGGAGGGCAGGTCACACTGGAGGTTTCAGATACCCATGCTCAGATTCAGATGTAAGGCCATGCTCACACACTTAAACACACAGTGATCCCTTCTACCTGCCTGTGCTGCACACTGAGCACAAATTATTACAAAAAAAAATCTAATTCACTCTGATTCTCCAGCCTTTTGCACCACCAGGTGGGACTGAATGGTCTCCAGTAGGCTACCATGCTGTGCTGCTGGGAGGTGAGATGCAGGGGGCCAGTTTGTGGCAGCATGCTGGGAGTGTGTGGTGGGGGCGGGGGGGAGGGCAGGGTGCTGATATGGAGCTATGGCAGGAGGAGGGTAGAGGTTGAGGAAGACCATGTTTTCAGCCCTCGACCAATCCAAACTCTCCCACTCTTCCACGGCCAATTAAAAACTGCTGGATGGAAACACACTGGCTCTGCAGGACGCACATTCAAGTCAATACATCTCCAAAGAGAAGAGAGATTTCCCTGAGAGTTGGCTGACAACTAGAACAGAGTGAAGGAAAACCAGATGCAGCAGGTGAGGAAGGGAAGGAGCGAGGGAAGGGGGGGGATTAGGAAGGAGGAAGGTGCAGCGATGCCAGGTTAGAAAAGTGGAAGATGGAGGGTGGAAGGGGGGGGACAGGGGAGCCGGATCTCACCAGACCTCCTGGACAGGCTCCCTGCCACTGTAGAGGAGAGGGGCAGACAATGGATAAGAACTGCCTTAACAGTGGAGAACACTTAACACACTAAAACACACTTCCTGCTGAAGATGTGTGTTACAAAGAGAGAAAATGTATGCCAGTGAAACAGCTACACTGCTACACTGGTCATTCTACACTTATGTGTTTTAAAGGCTGAAATAACTACAGATTACCTTTTACAAATCTGTCTCAAGTATGGACCACACTGGATGAGCAACTGGACATCCAAACTGAATCTTACTCAGATCTCTAACTAAGTGGCTAACTTGATCCAACCCACCACAAAGAAAAGGAAGTAAAGAGCAGACAACAGTGATATGAGAAAATGAGAAAACCAGACACACCACCAACTGAGAGAATGAGGCAGAAAACATGAATGCACCACATTAATCTCGTCCTGCACCCTTCAAATAATCAGACCACACCCTGATATGTCCAAGTAGACTTTGAATGGACACCACTGCTCAATCAGTCTATTACCATATCAACAAGGCATGTTTTGGATTGAAGGAGCATTCCACTTGTTTTCTCCAACTTCCTTGTCAAGGGGAGCTGCTGCAGCTCGTGAAAACAGTTGGATAATCTGAGCGGCTCTGAGGGAGCTTTCTGAACTCTGAGAAAGCAACCATGATGACATCATCACCATTATGATGTCATCAGGATTATCTCGGCTTGAGCTAGAGACTTCGAATTTGTAACTGAAAGCCTGTGCTACAAACTGCAGGCGTGGAGTTTCAAAGCCATGGGAGTGTACCAGGCACGGAGGGTGTAATTACACAGATGGGACCATGGTGCATCATGGGAAATGTAGGAATTACCATTTGGACCCATACTTTGGCTTAAAAGTCAGGATATCTCTACTCCTGCTGCATCGATCTGGATCATGTTTTAAAGTTTGCCTCTCCAATGTCCATATATAATCATAAACATTCTAAATATATTAAGGACACATTAAAATTAGATCATATTACCCATATTTACTGGTGGTCAGATGCATCTGTTCACATGTGTAGTACAGACCATGCTGAACAATATGCATATCAATAAGAATGAGCAGCTCCCTGCTGATTTTGAGCTCTGGTCTGCAGAAAAACAAGTGATTTATGTGGCGAGGAAATGAAATTCCATCAGAGACGGTCTCTCAAGATGAATTCCAGTCTCATTAAGATGCAGAGTGTTAGCTGAAAGCTGCCTCAGCTTAATCTAGACACAGTCTGAATGTATCTGGATACAAGAAACTTGGTCTGAACAGAAGAGGAGCGAGCTTAAACAGAGGAAACAGACAGGAGTGGTTGATGACAGGGATAGTGACTGAAGGTTTGAGCTTCTGCAGCATGACAACCCTTCAGTGCTTACCTGCAGTGATGCCTCCTGGTGGCGAGCCAAAACCTGCTCTCACAGCCGTAACACTGGGCTGCCAAATGGTCTGGGTACCAGCGAGTCACCTGTAATGTACAGACTGATCTCAGCTCACCAACCATCAACCATCAACGACTGCCATTTCTGAAGAGATCTGAAGTCTTGTTATGTAAGTTACAAACAAATACAGCCATTGCTGTTTTGTTCCTTCCCTCCAGACAACACATCTTTAGTTAAGCCTGGTTGCTCACCTCAGTGTCCTGCTTGTCCACCTGCTCCCAGCTGGCCTCAGAGAAGAGCTCCGTGCTGCAGCGCGACAAACAGTTGGGGTCCAGGTTGTACTCAGAGTCTGTCATTGAGGTCTGCACAGAGGAAGACACAGACAATCAGAAGGAACATCCAGGTGGTAAACAGATCAGCTGGTCAGTTATTTTCATGGTCAACCGTGTAAGCATCTTACCACTTCGTCTCCCATGTCTCCGTTGATTCTGTGGGAGCCGACGTGATGCTGATTCTCGAGGCGGCTCCACAGCTCTTGCACCTGTTTCTTCAGAGTCTCCACCTCCATCTGGTGTCCTGCCTCAATCTGCCTCAGCCTCTGCTGGATGGCATCTGTGTGCAGCGTCAGCCCGTCATCGTCCAGATGGCTGCGGGAAGGCTGCTCTGGGCTGATGGCGGCCCGGCTTAGCAGGGCGTGGCACCAGCGGTGCTGGGAGCAGCTGCCCCGCGGATGGAGGATCAGGGAGTTGCAACTCGCTAGGGACACCTGTCGACTCAGAGGGGCCTTCTCCCCGTTCCCTTTGGCCCAGTGAGGTCCTCCACAGGGCTCCCCCTCAGAGCTGTCACCGTTACAAAGCCCGTCCCTGCTGAGGTCAGCACTCACAGACTGAAAGGCACTGACAGAGGGTCGCTTACTGCCCCCATTTAAAGTTCTGATACAGACATGCTCGCCTGTCTCCGGTCCTTTCTCTTTCCTGGAGCAGGGCAGTTGGCTCCTGCTATCACTGCAGGGCTGACGACTCAGACAAACAGGCGGCTGTGCTGGTAGCTCCAACCTGCTGCAGGCCTCTTCAGTTAAAGTCTCTGTGGAGCTTTCCATCAGGGAGGCCCTCTTATCCAATTGCTCCCCCGGCTCTGAGACACCATGGTCAGACTCAGAGTTAGGGCACGTCTCCTCATCCACACCTGGCTCTTCAGGTGACCTGTCCACAAAGCCATTTGTTATAGTTCTATGGGCCGCAGGCTGCTCTGGCTCACCTGAGTCAGACTCACTGGGTCCATGTGCAACCTCCTCTTGTACAGAAGAGTTTTCTACATCCTGCTTCACCAGATCCTCTGGTGTCTGAGTCACCTCAGCTGCCTGCTGATCCTCCTCCTCTGGGGGAGACTCACCATCCTCCTCAGCCTCCATTACACCATTTTCTGGATGGTGACCATTAGCAAATGCTTCTCTCTGGATCTCAGTGCCATTGACCTTGGCACACTGATCATCTTCCTCAACTCTCGCTTCGTTCTCCACCTCTATGTCAACAGTGTTTATGACATGTGTGACGGCAGCACTTCCCTCTCTCTGAACATCTGCTCCCGCCTCCTCTTTAGTGGCTTCCTGAAGGATGTTCTCCATCTGGCCCTCGGCCACACCCACCGCCACAGAGAGCTCTGCCTCCTCTGCTTCCTCTCCTGCTTCTGCTGGGCTCACGGGGGCCCCCTGCCCGAGCTCAGTATGTGAGCCCCGGGGCTGCGGGCTGTCATCCAGCTCAGAGTCCATTCCGTCAGGATAAGGCCCCACTCCGTTAGGCCGCACCTCCTGATCCTGGTTCCCCCCTCCCTCAGGCCCCACTGCCATGTTGAGCTCCAGAGAGCGCCGGTGGTCCTGCCATTTCTCATTGAGGCTCGGGTCACTGGAGCGGCGGTTAGGAGCCAGTGAGCTTCCCAGCTCACATGCACTGGGCAAGTTGTCGAAGGACCGAGTCTTCGTACGTCTGAAGAGGAAACAAGATTAATTACAGCCGGGAAACCGCATTTCATTACATAACAATGGCACAGTGTGTTTGACACCCTATGATTCAATCTGTAGCTGCACACATAATCTTTACAAAATGTTTAGTTAACAAAATAATCATATGTCAGGCTCATCAAAACAAGAATAATGCAGCACAAACATAATGAAAGAGCACTATTCAGACTTGGCCCCTTTAAATCACAACCAGCTGTCAGAAACATGTCAACATTAAAATGAAACAAACTTCCTGTTGCTCTTTCTTGACGGTATGACTGTCATGAGACACGAGATAAGCAGAGCAGAAAACAGAATCTGTGACTGTAAGAGCCCCGGAAAAGCAAAGTATGTAAGCAGTGGAGTTGAAAAGCCGGGCCCCCCTGGCTGTGGGAGTCCTCAACACGTGTTTATCTTACATGAGGGAGGAAGAGAGGGGGGGTCGGGTGCCAGCGCGCCAGGCTCACCTGGCCAGGGGCGTGTCCTCAGGGTTGCCACCAGGCACAGGGTAGGGGGCACAAGAGTCATCGGAGGGGGTGGTGGGAGAGGAGCTGGGCAGGTAGACCGCTGTCCACAGCATCAGGTTGCGTACGTGACACACTGGATGGAGAACCTGCAACAACAGCTGCAAACTTAACTCAGAAGAAATAGCGAAAAATGACAAATAACAGAAGAAAATGATCTGCAGACAAATCCTTACAGTCTGAAACACATGGAAAACAAGGCACTTTATAATGTGACAATTTGAGTACAATTTGACAAGAATCAGAATCTGAATGCAAATGAGTTCTGAGAAAATGATGTTCCCCTCATGGTGAGTGGACAATATTTACAGCCATGACACCCACACACACACACAGAAATTCAAACACAAAAACAACGGTAACCACAAAAATGTAATTCTCAGAAGGGTGGCAAAAAGACTCTTAAATCAACTTGAGACCATAATAACTAGCAATGAATCTAAAGAGACAGTGTGAAATAAACAGCTCTGGGGCTCAACTTTCCCGTAATGCATTTGAAAACTTTGCAGCCTAAACTTTTAGGATTTGGAAACCAGGCCAAGAGAGGCTAGACTCTACGCTTTCCAGATTAATTCCAACAACTTCAACTGCTTTTTTATCCTTTGTCTTGCTTGCTATCAGGTTTACTGTTTGTGAAGACCTTTTTAAACATGCTTGAGAAAATATTTTGTCAGCTTAATTATTTAACAGTTTCATCAGATTGAAGAAATCTAGAACTAGCAGTGCTCCACTTCCTAAAGGACTAAAACAGGAGCACAGGGGTAGACAGTGAACGTACGGTCTCGGAGTGTGAGGAGTACAGCATGTTCCTCAGCGTGCGGTTGGCTGGTCTCAGCAGCGACCACACAGAGCAGGTCCTCTCCTGGACGTGGCGGTCTTCCCTCTCCTTGCCACTGTTACACAAGAAGGTGCCGAACAGACAGGAGTAGGTGTGCTGCACCAGTTTCACCTGCATACACACACACACAAACTGACATGTAGAGGCTTGTATACACACACCACAGGTATGATAATAAGGAAAGATGACAGGAGATCTCAAGCAACCCAGACTGTAACTGCATATGGGTGGCTCACAATCGGACACTCAATCAGAGGCATGCCATTTCCACTTCTGTGCTTAGAAACATTCTGAGGCATTTAATCTCAGGATCTGAGCAGAATCAGGACTTTGCAATAGCTGACTTCAACGCACCAAGAAGGCCTCGTTAAACTCAAAGGAGCATGGGAACTGCCTCTGCAACTGGTGAACACAGTCCAGCCACTGCAGGAAGACAGGGCAGCGCTCGTTCAGGTCCTCAGAGTTTTCTCCATGGCCGCAGCGGTCAGCAAACTTATGGCCAAAGTCCAGCCACTCAGTCTCCACCAAAACCTGGAAGCCCTGCACGAACACGTCACAAGATCTTAGATTCAATTACTATGGTGTGATACTTTCAGAACAATCACACTGACAGTTAGATAAAAAAAGATAAAAACAAATGTCAAAATACAGTGTAAATTTTTCTGCTATCAAATTGGACTAGTTGTACTGGCAACATCAGTTACTACATGACATCAATGTTAGGAGAGTTTTCATGGGAATATGGCCCAAAAAGAAACCATGGTAATGACTAGTGGGCCACACTCCGGGATGTCACTAAAAGAAGCAGTCTTCATCTGTACCTCAATAGTGCGGTAGTAAGGGTCCAGCAGCAGCTTGGACAAAGCAACGATCTGAGGTGTGCGGTCCCAGCCATCAGAGCAGTGCACCAGGACCGGCCTGTGGTCTCGGTCCACAGCGTTGACCACGAGCAGTGCTGCCTTCAGCATCAGGGACAGATGCTGCAGCCACTTGGTGCTCTCCAGTGCAGAAAGCCAGCTGCAGACACACAGACAGCAACAGAGCAAACACATCAGAGGACCTCATATGCCCCAGACACACACGGTTTATAAGGACAAGTACATTGCATGGAACACTGCCACATATCAAGGCATTTATAGCCTCAGTTAGTTTGCACTCTGTCAACACCGTCTTTATGACTTTGCATGGCTAAGAGCACAATCAGGAACAGTAAATCTCTCATTCCACTTTCTAAATTTGTTTCATCTCAAAAATATTCAAAAATGGTCAACAGATTAACAACTGATATATTTAATTGTCCAGTATCGCTTAACTTAAACTTGTATTAACATAAAGCATGTCTAAGCACATTAATTGCTTTTAAACCTGCAATAACTGATTTTTGGGGGTTTTTTTGGCAGCAGTGGAAACAAGTTGTGAGCACAACATATGGTGAATTTGTTTGAAAACAGCTGGTAATTTACACATCCAGCAGTTATGGAGCAACACTATCATTCATTTGGAGACATGTTTTAAGCCTTCTGATGAAAATAGGTCCAATATTAACTTTGTCTTTTAACTCTTTTTGGTCTCCCATCAACTCCTGAGGGAAGTATGTTGCTTTTCAGCTGCTAAATGCTCCACAATGTTCACCAGCTAGTCAGCTAAACATTGAGCTGAAGCTCACTATACAGTGACTAAAATCAAAGGGAGATTCAGATGAAAATTCTCTGTAGATTGATCACTGTGTGTGATCTCTGTCACATTATTTGATCTGATGTCATTTCATACACTGTTATTATAAAAATAGCGATTATAGCCGCTTCAAGCAAACAAGCTCTGACAAACCCACTGTGCACTACCTGCTCGCAACCAAACAGCAGACACCAAACGTTAGCAGCGAGCTGGTGAACATAGTGGACTATTTAGCAGCTAATTAGCTGGAGATATTTCCTTCAGGAGTTGGGGCAGATCGAAAAAGATCCCAATGCAGAGCAAATATTAGACTTGCATTTGTCAGCTGCCCAGAGGCATGATTCAATGTATGCAACACTGTGTCTCTCCATCTGCTGGATATAAAAGTAGAAAACTGTTAACATGCTGACAAAAACAACTTCACACACCAGTGATATGGTGGCAGCTGTGTTGTTTGGATGTTTTTCTGCCCCTATTGGCCACTAACATATGAACACAGCTTTAAAATCCCTGTGTTTGGTAAAGTTCAGCAAATGACTTTGCTCTTTTGGATAATGGCTACATAATAAATCAAAATATTACATGACCAGTGGGAGACATACATAGACCTTGACCAACTGAAGTCAATTACAAGTAAATGTTTCACTTGTCTTATCTGGGGTATTTCTGAAAGCACTGTGTTGTTTGTCTATAAACCTGGAGAGTCTGTGGCAGAGAGTAGCCTTTGACCACTCTTTGACCTTTGAAGTTAAGTGCATCAGCAATTGTGTTTTGTAAACTGATCTAAATTAGGTCAAGCTTTTGACAAATCCCAGACATAATGAGAAATTGGTACAACCTGCAGTTTGTTTTTTGCATAAACACCAGTCTGCGCAAAAGACTAAGTAATATTCAAATTAAGAATCCCAGAGTGCGGCCCTATCAAAAATGCTGAGCTAGGATCCAGAGTGAGCAGGATTTTTCAGTCAGCTTTTGTTTTCTGATTTGATCTTCTAACCACTTTCAACAACGTTCTCTCAAGCCAGCATGATTCAATTACACATCATTGTGACGTCGAGTCCGGGAGTGCAGATGGAAAGAGATCCTCTGCTTGGGGTTGGGCCAGGCTTTCTAAATCAGGCACAGATGTATAGCCAAGACCAAAACACAGCTGTGATTACTAGTTACCTACAGTTCCTACCACTACAAAGATTCAGAGCTTTCATTAACTAGTTTAAGCCGGCACAGCTCCAGACTTATGACCAGGAGAAATCAGAGGCACTGCTGGAGGTATAAAAAAAAAAAACCTACTTGGCTGGATCAGGCATCTGGGTGCAGAGGAAACGCAGAGACTGGAAGCTCTTGCGGATGGAGTGGATGTTGGCCATGCCCATAAAGACTACCTCACAGTTGGGATAGTACTCTGAAACAGGAGAAAAACAGTGTTTAAAAAAAATGAGAAAACAAAAAGTGGTTTTAATTTTAGCCTGCAGAACAATCACATTTGCAGTTAACTGAGCTCCTGAATCCACAGCTCACACTGACCTAATTCGGCCTGGAACCAAGGACTGAGCTGAAAAGACCTACCTGGGCATTCGCAGCCTCCCCCCTTGGCCCTATTAGCTACAGCAGCAGCATAGGACCTGGCATCCAGGATCAGTAACTTGTGGGGCTGGATGGCCAATGTCTCCACCTCTGAGCTGTTGGTCATGGAGGATTCTGACACAAAGAACAGCAATATCTTCTCTTAGTACAATTCAGGTTGTATCAAACTAGAACTGTGGGGTAACACAATCGAAAATTCCAAATAAACTATTAAGCTGAAAATATGTTTCATCCAGGCACGTCCATCAGAATCTGTTTGACATAAGAAGTAAATGTGATCTCTGTGTGTTAGTTTGAACCAGCTGCTTCAGACAGGCCCTAACAGGTCAAACTGCACAGCAGCGTCTGCTTTTCATGCAGACAGTGAGACCTCAGTGTGGAAATATCTGTCTGTGTGTTGTGGTAGGTGTGTGCTCAGCTGGAAGCCTGTGTTTGTGTGTGGGTGTCTACAGTATGTCAGTGAGTGAGTGAGAGGGTGGAGTGAGGCTGACCGAGTAAGAGCTCTCACCAAAGTCAGTATCAGGCAGGTCAGAGCCGTTGGTGTAGCTGCCGTTGGAAAGGTGTGTGCGGGAGCTGCTGTCCACGGCGCAGGCCTTGGCGATGGACTGAACCAAGTGCTCGTCATCGGCGTTCCTCCAGCCCCACCAGCTGACCTCTGGCTGCCCGCAGCGGGCGATCAC
The DNA here is from genome assembly GCF_051107435.1 of Chaetodon auriga. Taxonomy (NCBI): domain Eukaryota; kingdom Metazoa; phylum Chordata; class Actinopteri; order Chaetodontiformes; family Chaetodontidae; genus Chaetodon; species Chaetodon auriga. The sequence continues at coordinate 5,671,021 of NC_135078.1, forward strand.
AGCCCCCGTGGTTTGGTGCCTATGTGAGGGGGTGGCCAGGGCAACCAGGAAGAAGTTAGCCAGAACACAACATACAACAGACATCTGAGACAGCATTGACCAGCCATCTATTAGATTAATCCCGAGAATATGTTATATTTTTGACTTTTTGTCTAATTAAAATGCCAATCACAGTTTCCTGAAGCCCAAGATGACAATGAAATTGCACAATTTGTCAGCCCATCAGTCTAAAACACAAAAGCAGTGGCAGCAGTAGTTGTTTTGAACCACTGGCTTCAGTCATTTCACAGTCACAGAAGCAAATTTTTGTCTCATATTTATTTCAGGTGCTGTGACACACAAAACAGGCTTTCAAAGCTGCCATTTCTGGTTGGGGTAGTTTTTCTAAAACAAGCATCAAGAGCTCCCAAGCAATGTTCTTTAAACATAAAAATCACTGAAGCCATAATGCAGTGTATGTCATTGGTTAAGTCAGTGGTCTTGGCCTTGTTGACAAACTCTGAATAGAGGCAAATAGAGAAATACAGCCTGGAGAGAGCTAGTCATCAGTAATTAGCCATATGTTGTGGTTTTCCATGCCAAAGTAAACTCTGTCCACAGTGGCGCTGATATAAAGCCATAAAGATATTATCTGAAGATGGTTTCCTTCCTTTCAGAAACAAAAAGGCAGATGGGCACATAAGAAAATTTTTCATTTGCGTTGCAGTCATAAACATGTTTGACCTTCTGCCTTGAAACTAGCACACCAACCTATAAACCACAGCAGGAAACCTCTTCCAGGAGCGGAAGGCCGCCACATTTTCCAGCTCCTTGTCAGTGATCCAGGCTGGCACCAGGAGCTGCTGAGGATAGCTGGGGCAAAGCCTGGCAGAGCAGAGGGGCAGAGAGAGCAATGGTTTAACAAGCTGGGAGAGAGAACCGAAGGGCTGTGATGGCTCAACAAAGGTCTCTGTCTACAGACACCTAATCCTGGGCTGGGCTGTTATCTGCCCAGGGCGCAGCACCAGTGGAGTACAATAACACAACCACCCACTGTCTAACACACACACACACTGACTTGTGCAGCACACCAATGAAAGCAAAGGACGGATCTCTCTTCCAGCTGGGAGTGACGGAAGTCAACACAGCGGCAACTATCCTGAATGAAATCTGCTATTACCTGAACTTGCTGTTGATGTCAGATATCCTCCAGGCATTTTGAGTGTCAAAGCCCATCCTCTCCACCTCGTTCTTGAACCAGGAGGTCACGTGTTCGCCTACAGACAGAGCAGAGATGTCCGATAAGACCGGAGAGAGGAGAGGAGAGGAGAGGACAGGAGGTTCTGCTGGGGTTACGTGAGGACATGTGAGAGGCGGCAGGGTACCTGGTCTGCACAGCTCGCCATGCTGCTCCTTCTCACCAGCGTACACATTCATGCACCAGGCATGGAAGGCGAAGGAGAAGAGGTCCTCCAGGCGAGATGGAGGGCGCACTACCGTGTTCAGGCGTTTCAACCATTCCTGACACTGCTCAAAAGTGGAAAACTGACACCTAGGGGACCAAACACAAAAGGCAATGTTTCACCTTCAACATGCTCCCACTTTCAATATAGATATTTACAATATGAATGTGGTCTTGTGAGCAGCTCTTAAAATGTCATTATTCACTTGATTGTTCCGATATTTATTTACTTATATTTTACTATCTCTATTTCCTGGGTCAAAAACTGTATTCTAGAAAGGTTTGGCAGTGACACAGCTCTCATTTGATGTGTGACTGACTAATTAGTGTCGACAGAAAGTTACATACCAGCTTCAGTGAACTGTTGAAAAGACACTTAATGGACTGTTACAGGTTAAACCTGTACGTGTGGTGGCTTTCTTCCACAGTGATTATTTCAAGTGACAAAGAAAAAGGACACATGCAGGATACAAAACAAACTGAGCTGGTAAGTTTAGTGCAGGAGGCGGTGCAGCAGCTCTATTGTATGGATTTTGAGAGGCTGAACAAAATACATTAAAAGCTTCTATGCATGGGTAAATGCATCTTCATTCTTTTGCACGATTCAAGTTTCCTATTCTTGTGACAAAGAGGAGGTATCAGTTGGAATGACTTTAGGTTGCAGGAGTGTATCATACCTGATGACTTTGCAGTCCTTACAGGTGACATGAAGCTGGAACATATCCCGACACTCAGCACACTCTATGAGCTGGAGAGGAACCTGTGAAGCAGAAGAAGGAGCATGATCCCTACGCTCTGTCAAACTTTGCATTAAACAACATATAGAGCATTTGGAAAATGTACCAATCAAACACATGCAGTCAGTACAAGAGGTGTGGTAGACTGCAACTGGCAATCCATTTAGCAAATTAGCTGTGGTCACAGTAAAACACTTTCATGCCAAGAACCAGCCACGTGCTGCAACATCACGTTTAGGTCAAATATTTAATTGCATAAACCAAACGATCATTCAGCCACATGGTGCTAAAAATATCCAAGTCACACAGATTACTTATCCAGGTGCATTTCCATTAATTTTTCACATCACATCTCCCTGAGCTCTATACATAATCTTCTTAACTTTGGGTATGGCAGCACAAAAACACTCAATACTAAATTGTGAAGAGCTTGTGTCTACATTTCCCTTTTGGCCCAGAGCTATATTCTTATCTTTTATAGGCAAATACTATCCAAAGTACAGAACTGTCATGTGCTTATGACTTAAGAGCATACTTTGAATACTGCAGGGAAATACCTATGCTGCTTTTCACTAAGCTCCATTAATTAGTAAAGAGCCACATTTCAGCAGCACAGTGGGCTTTCATTAAAGGTGTGGCTCAAGCTACTGTTCACACAGTCCAGAGCCCAGATCAGCAGCCAGTCACCAGCTGGTTGAGCTCCAAATTAGGGCTGAATGATATGATGATGGGGGGGGGGCGGACATCTTGAGATTATATTTGTTAGATATTTTTGAAGGCCAGCTGAGTCCGTTGTTTCTTTTCAGATAAGACAGCTTTTTTCTTCTGGCTTTAAGTCGTTTTTATCTTCCTCTGATGCCTTGAGCGTAAAATCATGTTTAAACTCACTTATAGTTTAATCTTGCTTTATTTGCACATCCATTCTGCACATATATGTCTTTATGGTTGTATGTGTACACCTGTATATACATGTCTATCTTTGTTAAGCCAAAACTGGTTTGCTTTAAGTGCTATATAAATGAATAAGCTTTTTTAGTGAGAATTTTTTCACTCAAAAAATATATATATAAAAAAGACAATGCAATTTTTGCTGGAGACTGCAACAAACAAGCGTGTCTTATATCTGCAAGATATGATTTGTCTGTCTCATCTATAATCATATGTCATGATGTCAATATGTCACTTCAATAATACTTCAATTAATTGTTCAACCCGACTACAACTAAAGCTTGAATGCTTTGTGTGGCTACATTATTCAACGTGTCTATCTTAATCCAACACTGAGTATTCAACAGGATGGACAAGCAGGATTCTACTCCTCTAGGCGGTGGCCGGTTAACAGACAGGCACACACAGATTATACACTCAAGTCAAGCACTCCATGCCGTGCAGCTCTGCTGGGTACTTACTGACACCTCACAACAACAACTCTATCCAAAGCAAAACAGAGAGAACAATAATAAAAGTGATGCATAGCGATTTGTAACTATTTTCTGCTCGTTTACAACTGCTAATGCAGCACATTCCGGATGTTCGAGCATCCTGCCGCCACAATTTAATTCTTGCCCTCTAATCTACATCCCTAATCTGGCCACCATCAAAATTCCTAGGCTGCTTGTTAACAGCCTCTCACTCTCTTGCAGCACCTCCCACCTGATTTGTGAGCTCTGACAACTCTGCCATGTGATGCAGACGCCTCATCAACCCATCCAAATATGTGTGAGGAGAACTTTGGCTCTGTCTGATGCGAGCACAGAGAGGCAGCATGTGAGCCAAGAACCAGAGGCTCACTGACATGTTTTAATAGCTTTCGAACAGCACAGACAAGACTTGTTGATAGGATAAATTCATGGTTGGTTTTTGGTCATTTTAATGGGATTTGTTGACAACAAGAAAAATCTAGAGCACCATCAGAAGTATCCTTTAAAAATGTGTGAATTGTGATTAAGAGAAGGAAGTGAAACATTCTCTATAGCACATGATCTATCATTGCGCAACTTTCCGGCTCTCACATATCAGCAGCACAGCAGTTTGGTGATATGAACATAGCACATCCTTTCCCTAAGGCATTCAGAATTACATTTCTTCATCAAATGATTATATTATTACTTGTGGCTTAAAAAACATTCATTGAATCACATGTAAATAGATTATGAGAAACTATACACTGAACAACACAGAATACAGTGTCTCAAAAAAGGTTATTTTTGTTCAGTACCACTAGCAACGCTAGAGCCCACAATGTAGAACACACAGTACCAATACATATATACACACACACACACACACACACACACACACACACACACACATATGTGTGGGGTGACTCTAGGTCACAATAAGCCAGTGCAGTAGCAGAAGCATACAAAACTCTGTTTAAAATAAGACACCATAGCGCAGTAAACATCTTTGCAGTAGCAAATGAGGAAGGGTTCGTTTTAGAAAGTAACAGACTTTGTTAACAAAGCTAGTCTATCTTAAAGTAGAGAGAGACAAAGAGAACGACAGAGAGAGAGAGAGACCAACTGTTATGCATCCCCTCTGGAACCACTGCAACCAAGGTAATGGCAAGTGAATAGAGAAAGCTGAGCAGACAGGCGAGTGTAGAAACAGAGGTGATGAAGAGTCACATGGCACTGCTGCCAGTGCAGATCAGCTCTGAATGGCCCGGTCACCACAGCGCTGGCACAATGGCCCCAACTCTGTCCATTCACAAAACATTAATACACATTTTCACACGACCTCCAGTCTAGGCAATGTAATTCATTCTGGAGTTATTTTAAGCTGTGTGAGACACATTCTCTAATCGTATGTGACCTCGAAGGCCATCAGTCACTTTTCAAAAACACTTACGTTGACAACGGACTCTTTGAACTTGATGTGCAGGCGGTAGTTGGACGTTGCGATGATGGCGTCCTCTGCTCTCCCCACATACTCTGTGAACTCTCCGTGCAGCTCAGGAAAGGGCACCTGGCAACAGCAGGAGATAAAACATTTCCAACACACTGCAGAGCCGCAGAGATCACCAGTGATAATGATATATGCAGAGTGCTGTGGTACGATCGACTGTTCCAGTAGATACAGTCATCATGACTATTTTGCAACTTGTATCAGTGTGTTGATTGCTTTCCTGCAGCATTCAGGCAAAATGTTCCACAGATAAATCTAAGGTCTTAAAGTGTAAACTGTACACCCTTTCTTCAGAACCACTTAGAACAAGAACAAGAACTTTGCCACCTTTCAAATCAGGATTGACCAGATCTGCCATTTTCAGTGGGCTGCAATCCATTAGCATTTGCAGTACTGTACAACACTGATGAAATGTTTGTATTTCAGGTTACACAACCACCACTTCCAAATGCCAGCAACCAGCTGACTGAAAGCATAAGGGCTCTATGAGGCAGCAAGGAGAAAACAAAGGGACCACATAAACAGTTTGAGTGACCAGTTGGCTAATGAATGAATGCTAACTTGAAGCTTCTCAAGTTAGCAGGTAAATCTGCAGGTAAGTCATCAAAGAATGTCTTCACTATGAAATCATTCGTCGTAAAGATTTTGCTGTTGTTTGTTGTATGTCTTGTCTTGTATGTCTCAGCATAAACAACATAACAAGATTGTTTCTACTTTCAGATCATAGGGTTTCAGATATCACTTGAGACTGGTCGAACTGAAAGCGATCTTAAGTCGCAAGCAGCTTAATGGTGGTTATGTAAGTGATTACAGAAACTCATCAACGTGTTGAGACATAATTGTGAGTTTAACTGGGTTTTTGACAGCAAGATATAAGCAGCAAGGGTAGCAGCTTCCTCACCTGCATGTTTTCCTCCTCTAGGACGGGGGACTTCTTGGGAAAGATCTGATTGGCCTGGATACACTCCAAGCTCTGCTGCCCCTCCTCCTCCTGCAGAGAAAAGGCCTGTTAACTCTTTACTGAACTGCTATCAACTTTAACAACCACAATCTTCTTTGGTTTTAATATGGCTTTTTAAATGTTGGTACAAGGAAAGCTGGCTGAGTATTTCCCTATTTATCACCCTGCTCCTGACACACACTCATGTACTGATGCACACATTCACGGCTTTGACCACTAAGCTGCTCTGCAGGAATTGTTTGGAGAGTTAAACGCCTCACTCAAGTTCATCATAGCAGTAGTTTTGTGGGGAAAAGGAGTCACTGCTGTCGTGACAGTGTTGATTTAAAACCAACTTGACAGTGCTGCATTTACGCTGCTTTGCATGGCTGTCTTCTCCTTGCCACCCCCACTGTAATGTGCAACCAAGGCTAATTTACTATAATCATCCCTTGTACAACAAGCCATAGTATCGCAGATGCCAGTAAGACACAGCACTCTAAAACTGGAAATAGACAGGGTAATTCATTTACACAAAAGAAAGGACAGTCTAAATCAAATTTTGGGTTTGGTTGGAAAAATCCAATTACAGTCATTTTTTGTTTAAAGCCCGTTTTCACCTCCAGTCTGTAGGCTTTCATAAGGGCCGATATTTGAGGTCACAGTAGTCTTATGCATGAACATATTTCACAGAGGATGCTTATCAGCGGGGAATGTGAGGCGTGGAAATACAAGCAGAGTCAGGGATTTTTTCCCAAGGGCAAACTGGTGGAAAAAAATGTCTGGCCTTGTGCTGACAGAGATCGACAGGAATCTATGGGCTGTGTTTGGTCAGGGTCAGAGTTTAGTCCTAACAGTGTGCAAAGAAAGATTAAGGTGGACGAGATGGCACATAACGGATGGTGATGGCACATCCTGTGGGCTGCTGGCTCAGCATGGGCCGAGCTGATACAAACGGTCACCATGGCTTGAGGAGCAGTGTGCTGAGGCCAGCCAGGGGGCAGCCAGCGAGCCAAAAGCACAACACGCACACATGCATGCACACACACACACACACACACGCGCACACGCGCGCACGCGCGCACGCGCACACACACACACACACACACACACACACACACACACACACACACACACACACACACACACACAATCCAGTGGTTACAGTTATGTCATGATGCAAAGACACAACACATTTCTGCAGTGAAAACTGAAACCTGCCCTGCTCTGGCAGTCGCCCTGGAGGACCTTTGACACTGCTGCAGCTGATGTAAGTGTCTGCTTCCTGATAAGCAGAGCTGATAAGGTTAAAATCAATGGAGAGTTTCCGATTCTGCAGACTGCACCCAGGACACTGGCCACACTGCAGCTACTGGCCAAAGCATGCCTGAACTGAAGGTACTTTACCATGGCCCCTGTGAAGGAGTGTGGGTCAACCAACGAGAACTCCGGCCTGGACCAGTCTGTACATGAAGAACAGAGATGGTTAATGAGTATTTCCGGAAGAAAGATGTTAATTATACTGTATATGGCGACTTTAAGACATTATCTTTGAAACACAAAATGAAAGCAGCCATCATCTTTGAACATGTGGTTTTCAAATTAAGATTCTCTGTTTTCTCCTCCTGCCAGAGTTGAACCATTGTGCAGCCAGCAGCACTAGGATCATTATTGCAAAATATGGAGCAACATTTATAGGAACAGAACTCATGATCCATACACTATATTGCCTGTTCTGACAGTCTCATCATCAGCACTAATTTTAGTTAAGTTAATGACATTATTAATGGCAGGTTTATCTCATAAAACAGGTGTTAATCGACAGTCCTGAGCAGTCTGCTTACTGAAAATGCATATGAAACTTAAACTTAATTACTACTTCTTACTAAGTTTACATCATTGTTCTCAGAGAAGGTTACTGCCCCACAGTGAGAAAAAACAATAAGTTTATCAGGGCACCCTGGTAGCTGAAGGGTTAAGGCACCACCCACAAACTGGAGTGTTCGTGGTTCAATTCTGGCAGGGGGCTGTTGTTGCATGACACAACCCATCTCCTCATTTCCTATCATCTGTCCACTGTCCACTCTTGTATTAAGGCATAAAATAACGCAAAACATACTTTAAAAATATACATGTTTACCATCTAATAAATATCATTCCAGTGTTGTTTTTTCAACAAATGCCTTACTACCTCGCCATAAAAGGCAAATTTTGAGTCTCATCTACCAGATCACTGCATCTCCTCTGGATGAAATGACTACCTGAAATGACAGACCAAACGAACGTTCTTTACTATATTAATCTGCAGTGTTTCTGTTGGATTTATTTAGACTGCACATGGACCAATTTTCAAAAAACTCCCAAGAAAAACATTGCAGGGAGTGGCTGAATTTTGAAGGCCAGTCAAACTGCTGCTTTATTGTACTGGTGATGTTGTACGCACGCATCAGGATGTGTAAATACTTTCTCAGGGAATGGGTCTAGGCAGTGAACTGATTGTTGCCCATGATCAAGCAGGAGATCGTGAGCCCCTGGTTGGGCAGTCAGACGTTCAATAGCAAATCAATTCAACATGAAATGGCACAACAAGGGGAGGCTTGGCAAGCAATAGCAGGACTTAGGCCTTCAGTAAAGCTTATATTCAGTTACATCAAATGTAGTGATGTTCTGACAACCGCATTTAAACTAAGAGCAGATGGCTAAAAACGTCACACAGAAGAGTTATGTGATATATATTTTAGACTTACCACAAACAATCAGTAACGGACGATGAGCAGTCCTGATGATCCTGTTTGGAAACTCTCACAAGTAAGACATGGAAATCTGTGGAATTGAAGGCAAATATGCACCTGAATAATGAGCAAATGCTTTTCCTAACAAACACGTCCATATTTTGCAAACAGCAGACTTTTTCACGGAAATGTACAAGCTACAGAAGCTCTTTTGATTCCCTTGCAAATATAGCTTTACTGGTGGTCACAGTGGCTTGAATGTGAGCTCAGAGATACCACTTAAACTCAGTTGTGGAACAAAAAAAAAAGCCAATTGGATGCACTAAGTCTACCATCTAGCCAGCATAGAGAAATGGTTCAGTCACTTGAACTGCTCATCTAATGTTCACCTTCAAAGAGAAAAAAAAAAAACAAAACAAGCACACTCAATTCGTACATGATATAAATATGGCAGGAGCTCAGTCCATGCAGACTTGACTTAGGAGAGTGGCTGGTTCAAGTCCAGCACAAAGTGTATCCTGGCCACTGCTGAGGTATAGCAAGGCACCAAACCATCACACTTGCATCACCTCTGTGTGTGTGTCTGTGTGTGTGTTAGTGTAATAATAAAGTACTTTCTTAAATCCCTGCCATCACATCTTAATACAAGCTAATGAAAGGTGTAAAAAAAAACATCATTAGTGGTTCAACCACTCCCCCAACAATGGTTGATCACCTGCCCAAATGGCTGGTCAAACACACATTTTTGGCAGAGCCAAACACTTCACAACACTTGGCTGGTGACTGGTGTTAATTTCCTGCCTAGTGCACAGCTATAAAAACGCCATTCACCATTTGTTAAGGCAATATTAAAATATTTTTATCAAGTGTATCCTTAAAGTAATATTGCCTGATAGGTCTTCAAAACAGGCAACCTGTTAGGGATCTCTCAGCATACAGGCCCACAAATAGTTGTAAAGGTCAGCTACTCTTGCAGAGACTGAAATGTGATCTGAGAAGGTCAGTGAATGAGAAGGACCTCAACACACCTTCTCAGGAACATCCACGGGTTAATAAAGTCAGACACAAGACAAAAATCCCACTGTACCAGCGGCAAAGAGGACCTCAGCACGGCTTGGTCGTCAAGAGTGGCATGAAGAGGCCAGAGGAGGTCATTACCTCACTGACTGAGCAGTCAAGCTTATACTGCTGGACTGGTGCTACCTGATAAAGCATATCTCACACACACACACACACACACACACACACACGGGCTCTGTTTACTGCAGCGGGCTCATGACTACGGCTCAGTCTGGGTCTGAGTTTAGAGTCACACAGGGAAGGCTAAGCCCCTTAGAGCCTTAACGTTACTGCTATCCCGTGACAGGCACCATGCATCATAGGCTACAACGCTATCAAGCAAACAGCCTCAACCTCCTACCTGGTAATACGCCAAGGAATATTGATTGTGACGATGAATTGCAATGACTGACACCAGTTAGTTGACTACGTTGACGGCCAAGTCGTTAATGTTACTAATAATATTGAACTTAGCAGCGACTAAAAAGGATTAACTCGTACAAAAGCATACGTGTCGGCTAACTTCGTGTGTGGAAAAACATTCATTTTGCTTTTAAGTTAACGTTCTGGTTTCCCCTCCCAAGTAAAACCGTTAACGAATGCTAATGTTAGCTAACATGTTAACATTGTTTCAAGTTAGCTAGCATTGGCCGAGGAAAAACGTAACGTTGGCAGTTCAAAATGAGCTACAGTCAACCAAAAGCCATGCACAAACATTTCTGAATCGTAACTTAATCTCAGTAAGTGCCAGCAAGCCAAGTGCTATGCAACATAACATTAACACGGAAAGTAGCTAATGTCAGTTACGCTAACAGGTTCGTCTCGTAGATAACTACCCATGTCAATAGACAGAAGTAACTAGCTAGCTAGCAGTAACACTATTGCCCATCTTCCTTCTCTTTGGGTTACGTTAGGCTAGATCTTCTGCAGGCAGCTAACGTCAGTAGTTATCTTAACTTGTCAAAATAACGCAACCGCAAAGTATTGCTGGCAAACTAACGCATACTCCAAAGTGGATATTTGGATTGTAAGCAGCCGACGTGAACATTTACGAGTAAACAGTGTGCTGTTTTATTGCAATTTCAAAGTACTTGGTGTTTGCCATTAGTAACTGTTACACAGACCAGCCAGTAAGCTGGCTAGCTAACATTAGCTGGTTGAGCTAGCGCAGCTCTCTGCAACTGTTTTTGTTGTTATGAGATGGAGGGCGGAACCCAAAACGGAGGCCTCTGTCAAAACACACCGAGGAGCGACCACAACCGGCGGACTCACCAGGGAAAGGAGTGATGAGAAGTTAGAAGTCAAAGATTCATCCGAAGGCCGTGCAATTACTGAGCAGCAAATACACCTTGAGCAAATAAACATTAGTCATATCCGAGCCGAGGCCAGCTTCACTGCGTCCCTTTCCAGCACCGAGCCGTCGTCGCCATCGTCGCGAATTCTCCAGCCCAACAACCTACGTGCGCACGTGACGTCATCGCGTCAGAGCGCCGCTCTGGTCGGGGGAGGGGCTCAGACGCACCATGCGGTACGACATGTAAACAGTGGACTGCCCGAATAACTTAATATAATGATATTATAATATAGAATTCAACCAGACTGACGATGTGTTTGGATCATCGAAAGACTGCTAATGAGGCAAACAATGTGCAAATGACTAAATGCTGTTTTAAGATTCGTAAATACACTGAGTGTACTCTGGGAGTCATTCCTCAACATAAAGAAATAAAAACACAACACAGCAGGATCTTAAACAATTATGTATTGAATGATGGCTTACATATGCAACTTCAATTCCAAGACGCTTGGTATATCTTTGTCCATTCTTTAACATTTTAATAGCCTGACATGTGAGGCATTCGACAGTAATTTAAGCCTGCAGGACACTTCTCTTTATTGGCTCACAGCTGACTTTCAAATGAATTTTTTTTTTTTTTTTTTTTTTGTGACAAACCCTTAGTGTCAGAGTTGAACGCAATCACTCAAATTTTGCTGACCAATTACCTCATTGTTTAGTGACAAATGTCAATTATAAAATAAAACCATCTAATGTGTAGGGCTCTTATTCCAAAAAGCTTAGCTTTTTTTCCAAACTGGGTTACAAAAAACCCTACACCCCTCTGAAATCACACTTCACCACAAGGCATTACTCCTGTGAGGATAATGCATGAGGCATATGATATGGCACAAAATAATCTTGATTTAAATATTTACCTGGAAGTCATGTTTCCTGGGCCGTTATTGGGTTCAGATTCGACTGGATTCCTGATGACTTTGTGAGAGCCAAATTTATCAGCTGCACCATGCATGGACTTCACTAATGTAAAAGACTTTAAGTGCTGATTCAATGCCCCTGTGCAAGAACAACAACACAAAAACACAGTCTATCCCTTGTCATGTGACTAGAATGGATTCGCATGCAAAACAATGAGATGGGCTTTACATGAAGAGATAATGGTCTGGGTAAATACATTTCTTTTTCAGTCATATGTCCATGTTACCATGAAAGACGATGAAATTTCCACATAAGAAATGCCACTTCTAATCATACAGTATATTATGCACAAAAAATGGTGGTACGAAAACCAGAGAAAAATCTTCTGTGGCTCCAAGAGAAAAACGAAAAACAAAAAACAGTATTTTAGAGAGCAAAGTCTACTGATCTCAAAATGCAACCCATTAGCTTCATCCCGGTGGTTCCAGTCTACACTGTACTTTGACACATCTGTGTAATGAATTACAAAACAGCAACAGCTCTCCAACAAACCACCGCTTTCTGTGAAAGTTGCATTTCCCATATACACACAACTTCCACAAGTCCATTTAATATATAACGGAATCATTCTCTACACCACATAATGTTTATCATCCACCACTGATGAGAGCAACTGTTTCAGTAAAGCTTTAAAAAGCAAGACTACCCTGAGAGAAGGTCTAAAACGTGGGCAAGCTTGCCAGACCAGAACTGGCTTGAATGGGTTTGGTTTATTAAATCTGTACACTCTATTTCAATATAATCAGCACATTTTGTTCCAAGAATGTAAGATAGTATTTTTTTTTTTTCGTAATTGTGTAATATATATCTCTACATAATACAATCCAAGTCCTCTGAACTATGTAGACATGTGCAAGTGTTTACTACCAACTTCAACGATACAGTAAAGGCAAAGACTTGTGGACACTAAGTTAGGATAATGTTGATATTTGAAATTTTCTTGAGTCCTCACAATTATCAAAATCTAAGTGCTGTAAGTAGTTCATACACGAGGTATTGAATATCTAGTTAACTGTTCTGAGTATAAAATAGAGGCAAAATACATAAAGAACATCTTGCAAGCATGACAAAGAAACTTCTACAGACACAATACACAAGTGGTCAAAGATAATATGAGGGGATACCTGTAACCTTTTGTGTCCTTGAAAACAGTGTACTTACAGATTGGATGTTTTCATGTTGATGAGAGGTCATACTGTATCATGCTCTCACATACTGTGAGCTTTAGCCCCAAGGGAGATCGATTCAAAACACTGTAGTGATGCTAAAGCCAATCTTTTCATTTCAAACTGCCCAGCCAAACATTGTCTCCATGCTTAGAGGTTGAGGTGTTTGATCAAGCACACATTGTTCCAGCTACAGCAAAGGACCCATTTTGAGAAAGTGCACCAAGTCGGGTGTTACCTGTGAGGAGGATCACTATACACACATATAACGGAATTATTAGCTCCCCATTTCCTCAAACAGCAGCATATTCTTGGTAAAAGACAGATTTCACTCGTTAAAACTTGCTTCGTGTTTGATCTCTGTACGTCTGAGGCATGATACAGAGTACTTTCCCTCCATCGATTCAAATAAGTGTGGGTCATGTTTATGTTTAAGGATGAAACACATGGTCATAGCATGATGTGCATCAACATAATCTGAGGTAAACCAGGTGTCCTGTGTCTTGGCCTGTTACAGTCTGAGAACCAGTGCCTTAGAGGGTCAGAGAGGTAAGTCTGAAAGAAATCATGTAAACTGTGCTCATGTGTAGTCAATGTTTCACTTACTACCAAAAGCACAAGGGCCCTAAACTGTAAACCTCAAGGATTATCCAAAGGAAAAAAAGAAAACACTAACAGTACTCTACTCATTAGATTTAACGTTTCCTTTTTTCTTATTTTTTGCAGGGTTTTCAACTTTTTTTTCTCTTGTTTTCGCTCAAGTATAATCACAGGTGACTAACTACAGAGGATAACAGGGTCAGGTGAGTACCATGCTACATCAGGTTTAGAGAAGGCTATTGCAGACAATTCTACAACATGTACAACCACATTTTATACGTGTGAGTTACAAATATTTCAAAACATATCACCAAGAAACTAGGTACATACAAGATGTTGAATATTTAGAGTCTTAAAGGACTATCCCTCAGTCAGTAATAGGATTTCATGTTACTTGACTTAAACTGTCCAGTCTTACAGACAAAATCTGAAAAATTGCTATTCAAAAAGTAGCAAATTTGGTCAAATGTCTCTTTTCAAATAGTTATAGTGCTTTTAATGGCTTAAGACAGGGGTCTTTTTTTAATCTCACCCAGTGGCAATCTACAGAACTTCAGTGTACATTTTATGACACCATAGCTGCAAAAGTCTTCATGTCAAGTCCAATAGGTAAAACAACAGCTAGCGCTGTCACATATATTTAAAAGTAGTATGCATTATCAAAAAAAAAACAAAACAAAACAAAACAAAAAAACAAGTACACAATTATAAATTTTTTCAACTCTTTAAGTTTGTGTAGGGCATTCAGCCATATGTTTCCTATGAGTTATCAGTCTGAGAGGACAGGCCATCAGGAGCCAGGCTCCGTTCCAAGTCTTCAGGAAGATTCTGTTTGACACTCTCCTGTGTGCCGCAAGGGTCATCAGGACTAGATACAAGTAAAAGAGGACTTAAAACTCCCATTCCAGTGTTTCTTCTCGATTGGCTGCTCTCTCTAGCCTGTGGATGATGTTATTGAGGTTGGCCATTTTCTCATTGCGTCTCTGAGTGCTTCTGTTGAGTTTGGGGCTTTGGAAGGGAGGGAGCGGGTTAGGGTCCAAGCTGTGATTGGTGCTTGTCGAGGGCGGGTTTGGCAGCGAGGGCGATATGGGTGCAGAGGAGGAAGGGACAGGGGAGACTGACATCATGAGGCCGGGTGAGGATGCAGCTGAGGGGGAGTTGAGGGAGACCTCCAGGCTGCTGCGGCAGGGCTCCGACGAAGCCTTGAAGCTGACCGGGTCAATGGGTGACTTTCCGGAGTCTTCCCCCTCGTGCCTGGACTGGTTGGTTCTCTGGGGGCCGTCTATGGAGACTGCAACATGGTAGAGCCCCTGAGCCTGGCTGCTCATCCCCTCTTCCTGCCTCAGGCTCTGGCCAGCCGAGTGGGGTTCGCGGCAACCGGCGATGGAGTCCTCATGTTCGCTTTTCAGCAGTGGAAACTGCACTGCTGTGGAAAAACACTGAGCTCTCGACTGTTTCATGGAGCCCTCCCTACCCTCCTCCACCTCGTCTTCCCTGTCTATTGCCTCTTGTTTGACATGAGGCAGTGCTGTGTTGGTGCTAAGAGGGAGGCTGGAGTGAATGTGTCCTGAGGGCTGCTGCAGCCTCCTCTCCTCTCCATCAGAATGGGGGCTCCGCGTTACTGAGGGGGAGTAGCTGTGGTGCTCAGCATCTGTGTCATTGTCTGGCAGACCCTCCATCAGCACCTCCCGTCGCATCCTGGACCTGTACAGACACACTGCTGTTAGACAGTCACAGGGCAAATCAATTTACATATTAGATATTGAGCTGCAGCTTAAAGTAAAAGTATAGTAGTAATGAAAACAACAGGCAGCCATTAGCAAAGGACATAAAGGTCACTGGACTGGCCTGTAGTTGTGGAACCAGTTGATGACAGTGTTGGTTTTGAGTTTGAGCTGGGAGGCCAGTATCTCGATAGTATTCTGAGAGGGGTAGGGTTCCAGGAGGTAGGCCTTCCTCAGGGCTTCTTTCTCCTCAGCTCCCAGCACCACCCGAGGCTTCTTCACCTGGCTGTAGGGGCATAGGTCCAGCGAAGCCAAAGCCGGACTCACACACTCAGAACGAGTGCTGGGTGAGTCGCTGTCTGAGCCGGTGCTCAGCAGCCCGTACCGCCTTTTCAGATAGGCTGGAGGGAAGACGGCGATATACAGCATGAGGGGATTACAAAACACCAACAAATTCTCAAACCTGTACTGAAAGATATCACAGCATAGACTCTGGGTCCCTACCTTTTTTCTCCATCTTCTTCATGGCCCTCAGCTTGTCTACATTGTGAGGATCATTAAGCCACAGCTGCATGCGGACAAACGGCTCCCTGCCTTTCAGGCTGAGTTTGTGCCACGGTTTGGGCCTGGAGAGCAGGTCAGACACTGAGCCTTGAGTCAGACCCAGGATGGTCTCCCCGAAAAGACGCTGGCCTGTGGGAAACAAACATAGAAGGTCATGTAGGACTTGTGCGTGTGTTCATCAGCTTAACCTCACAGTGTGAACTTCCACCCACCTAGGTTGTTGTCTGTTAGCACCTCCTTGACCTTCTTGGTGATGGCGTAGGTGTCTAGCTCTGGAGACATGGCCACCAGCTCCTGGATACCCAGCGGGTTTGTGGGCTGATGCAGGGCCATGAGGCTGGGAGTAGATTTCCCTCCCTCTGGGTGGGGGGTCAACCCCAGTCCCAGGCTCTCAGGCTGCTGGTTCTCCTTGCTGCTCTCCAGTGAGAGGCTGACAGGCTCAACCAGCGGACTGGGGTGGCTCTCCGCGGGGCTGGGAGGTGGGGAGGGTGAGGACTGGGCCGTCACTGGGCTTTTTTCTGGAGGTGGGAATCATCACAAAAACAACAGTAAACCTTTAGCCCTGATGTATTCAAGTTCGGTAAGTTGCATCTGAAGTGTGATTCATTCTTGTCAGTCTCACCCTGAGCATGGCCCTGGTTCGGGGGCTGGCTGAGGCTCTGGCCTAGCTGGTCCAGCAACCACAGCTGCATACGGATGAAGGGCTCCCTGCCTTTCTGGGTTAGCTTGCTCCAGGGTTTGGGCCGAGACAGCATGTCGCTCACGCTGCCCTGAGAAAGCCCCAGCACCTGTCCCAAACAGCACAGCTTAATATATTGTGACTACACCTGCTATCTGGTAACAGTACTGACAGCAAATGTAGAAGTTGTCATAGATTTGCTAAATTATGATTATAAAAGAAAAGGATTGGTTTTGGTGTACAGTAAAGCCTCAGTGGTACACTTCCAGAAAACAACCACTAGAGGGAAGCAATACATCATCTGAGTCTATTTCAATACTAACTTCACTCACCTAAGGTAGAGCTGCAGCACATTGCATGGAAATAACAAGAACAGAACTTTTAATAGCCACGGTGGGATTTGTGTCATTGATCATGAATTAATCTAGAATATGTGTGGCCACATACCAAAAGAAACAGTTTCGAAAAATAATGCTTTGTTCATCTTTTTTTTTTTTGATTTCTGAATAAAATTGAGTGGAACTCAGTTCAAGAATATTAAAAAGCAGTCAAATTTATAAATATGATTACCTCTAACGGAAAGGCCTGAGCAGAATCAAGACCCTTAATATCATCAGAATATAAGATCTGCACCACGAAGCCTAAATGTGTTATCTAATGCACACAGGATGAACTGTGACAAGTGACAAAGGTGCCTAGAAAAATACCCAGAGGGATATTCTGCAAACAAAAGCATATTTTCTGGGGACTGAACTAATAAAACTGACAGAGAACACACAGTAACTTTCAAGAAAAATTGTCACAGTGAATGGTTCCAAATGTTTTGATAAAATGTCACATTTGACGTAAGGACAACACATTACAATTATGATTTCATTCATTTAAGGAACACACGGATCTCAGCCATTTTCAAAAGCACTTGCGCTTTGTGACTCAACCAACCACATTTGACCGATAACTAGATTCAGATGATTGAACACAGACAGACGCCACACCATTCTGACGAGCACTCTGTGCTACACAGGAAATTCCAGAAGAGACGAGTTGTTGAAATCTGTCTGGAAAGGCTTACCAAGCCACCGAACCACAGTGAGAGCTATTTACATGGAGAGAACAGCAGTGTGGGGAAACCTGTGGCCAGCCTCCCAGAGCTTCTACTTGGGCACAGCAACAACTCATCCAGGAAGTCCCAAAAAATCATAGCTGGACATCCAAAGAAATGCAGACCTCTCCGCTAAAAGCACTGCTGATAATAATGAAAGAGAGGTGGAAAAATGGGCTTTAAGGGAGAGTGCTCCTAAAGGCGTTTAGGATAATGTTCTATGCAAAGAGCAGCAAAAAGTGGAACTTCTCAAACAAAACAGGTACGTAGCAGAACCTGTTTTGTGACGCAAATACTGCATTTCAGACTAATGGCACATTCTATAGGGCTGGGACACCTATGCAGAGCTGCACCTGAAGCAACAGTCAAACCTTGACGGTTGTTGTGTGATGGTGTGGGGAGGCTCAGGACTTGTTCTTTTATGGGAAGCACAAACTCTGCTCAGCGCCAAAACAGTCTATAAAAGAAGAGTCCAGTCATCTGTCCATGAGCTGTGTTGCCCCAGAAGACAATTATCCAAACCACAAAAGCAGATGTGAGGGTGAAAAACAAAACTTAAAAGTTCTGTTGTGGTCTAGACAACGCCCTAACATGAACTCAGCAGAGACACGATAGCTGAGCTGGACCACTTCAAATGTGTCTTCCTGCATTAAAAACAGGTTAAAATTCTTCCACAGCAAAGTGCAATACTGATATAAAAATTAGAAGAAGTGTTGTTATTACTGCCAAACTGGTGCAGTCTATTTTAAATTGAAAGGGAACAAATACTTTTCATTTATTACACGTAGCCTGATGATCTGACAACATCCAGTGTGACAAATATGTAATACACAGGTCAGCAGGAATGTCTTAACCAGCTGCTCGTACTGCAGCCTGCATGTGTTTCTTTTTATTAAAAAGAAAGAGCAACATCTGACCTTTTCACCAAAGATCCTCTGACAGATGCCGTTCTTTGCCAGCTTCTCCTTCACCTGCCTCGTCAGCTCGATGGTGTCCACCTCCCGGTACATGTACATCTCATACTGCTCTGGAGTCAGCGGTGGCACGGTGGGCTTTAGGGCGCGGGGGATGTACGCTGGGTAGTAGGACAGCCTTCCTGGACCAGGGCCAGGAGACTCTCCGCTCACTGATGTGTCTGACTCCACTTTCACCTCCACTGGTCGGCCCAGCCCCAGCTCGTCCTCTGCGGCAGACGCCTCCTCGCTGTTCGGGAGACACTCGCCGTTCTCCAGACGAGG
Source organism: Chaetodon auriga (assembly GCF_051107435.1). Taxonomy (NCBI): domain Eukaryota; kingdom Metazoa; phylum Chordata; class Actinopteri; order Chaetodontiformes; family Chaetodontidae; genus Chaetodon; species Chaetodon auriga. The sequence continues at coordinate 5,690,188 of NC_135078.1, forward strand.
CCAAGGCCGGGGCAAGGCGGAAGGCCCAGAGGAGGAGGAAGACAAGGAGGGAGAGACCGAATTGAAGGGCCGAGAGCTACCTCCGCCACCGTGCACCATTGTGTTCCGCTCCTGAGACCAGTGCTGGTCGAAGTAGGTGCCCGCTTCGCCGATCTCTGATTTGACTTTGCGGATGATGTTCTGGACGAAGGCGGCCGGGGAGAGGACACTGAGCGGTGTCTGGGGGCTGCTGATGGGGTTGGCCATGCAGACTGTAACGCAACCTCCTTCCTCCTGTTTGATGGAGATGGGTAAAGACAGGCCCCTGGAGCGCTCGGGGGGCCCCGGACGCTCTACCTGAACTCCTGAGCTAGCAGTCGGGGCCCTCCCGCAGGCCTCCATCTCCATCAGGGCCTGCTGCTGGGCCTCCATCTCCCTCCTGGCTTGTTCTAGGATGCTCTTTATGGTTTCATCAGAGCTGCTGCCTGGCCCGTTACTGCTTCTGCCTGATAAGCTGTTCAGAGACGACTTGCCATCACCTGCACAAGAAAGATCCACACGCTGATGAATTCTCAAATCCACTTTCTAATTTAGATGCAATAAAACTGTGATTGAAATTCATAATAAAAACAGTAAACATCATTGTCAGAAAAAAAAAAAAATCAATCAATATGGCTTTTAATGATGGCTTATGATTCGCAGCTCCTTCCTCACCTCCCCTCTGGGACTGGATCTCCTTCTTGGCCTGCTCCAGGATATTCCTAATGGCGTCGTCTGACCCAGTTTCAGGAGTTCGGATGCGCGGAGTGATGCTCCCTGCCACAGAGGGTAACAGAAAGAGATAGAGAGAGAGAGAGGAGAGAGGAGGGGGTGAGTGGGATGGTTGATCAGAGAGCAGTTCCAAGGCTTTGCTTTTGACTGGTAGATCAATGGCTGCCTTTGAGCGTGTGCTGTCTGAGGTTGCAGTATACGGGAAGCTCAACTTTCAAAAGCTGTGAATCTAGGGAGAAAACAAAGTTTAAAAGTAACACTACAAACATGGCAGAGGAAACCGCGAAGAAGCCAAGGATGAGGTCCAAGTAGATTAGAAGGTGTAAACGTACACAGGTCCAGAAGCTAAGCCACCAAAACAAGACGGCATGATTACATTGGCTCTAAAAGCGTACTGGGACATCATGGCTTCACACACTTGGAAATCCTTTAAACACTCTCAAGAACTTTTCTTTACAACATGCTTCTTATTTTGGTAGCTTTGGCTACATGTTTGACTACTATATATTGACAATCCTTTTTCCATACAAAACAAGGGTGTGAGGGTTTAAGTTACCAAAACTGTCCACTGGTAATGGCCACTGGTTTATGCACAACTACATGCTGGCTCAGCTTTAACCTACTGCACTTAAAGCTACTTTTTGTACTTATCTCAACAAATCCCATGAAAGAAACAAGTCCATTCAATCCTACTGAAGACGTATATCTTTTAAAACTGGGGTAACGAATATGTACTTTTATTTTTAAAAAGGTGCAGTAATTTTCTATAACAGCTGGGTAGCTTTAACAAACATGTGGTGTATTTGTTGGGGACTGTTCAGACGTGTCTTAATGCACATTTTTTGCTGAGAGCATTTCCAGCAGCAGGACGGTGTGTGTGGGACTGATGCAGAATAAACTGCAGTGCTCATGTTCATGCAAATAAAGGAACACGTCACTCAGCACAACCATGTGGCTCACTGCTGTGCCTTTGGACAACAATTAAGCACAAATGAATAAGACACACAGGCTTTGGCCACAAACACTACACGTGTTAGATACATTTATTGTTGGTTTTGGTCTTTTGGTTTGATTTGTCGACAATAAGAAAAATATAGAGGATCGCCAGATGTATCCTTTAACTGTCATTGTTGTGTGCAGTTCATTTCCAAGCTGATGCTTTAGAAAATATGGTGAAGGGTGTGACTTGTTTAAAAAGTCTGTCTGGACTTCCCCTTTGGTCTCTGTTGTAAAGCTGTACATCATGACATTGTAAGTGGCAGAAAACGTCACTGTGCCCCCCACTCACCTCTCTGGCGGACCTGGATGGTCCTAAGCGCCAGGATGTTCTGTTCATCAGAGAGAAACTGCTTCATCTTAATGAACGGCTCTTTGCCTTTCACAGTCAGCTTCCTCCAGGGTTTGGGTCTTGCCAGGATCTCGCTGACCGAGCCCTGAGAGAGGCCCAGCACATAGTGACCAAACACACGCTGACCAATGTTATGCTTCAGGAGCTGCTCCTTCACCTGGAAGGCGATCTCTGCTGTGTCCAGTTGGTCGTCGTCTCCTGCGGTCGAGCTGCCGCTTTCTGACTGGTCGCTGGGCAAGCCAGCGTCAACGCTGCCCGCCCCCACAGACCCTTGGGTGGCTGACATGAGGGCGACTTTGGCTGCATAGAGGGCGGTGGGAAAAGCCATGAGGCCCTCCTTTTTAAAGTGAGGGGAGAGGAGCTGCTTGTGAAGGATGTGGTCTCCTGACAGTCTGTCCCCGGAGCATGGCGACACGGAGAAGGGACGTGGTAGATCATGGCTGGAGGAGGAGCCGTCCAGGGTGGGGGGGCCGGGGCTGGGGGAGGCACGGCCATCTGCCTGAGAGGAGGACGAGTGGGAGGCGGGCGGCCTGCCTGTCTCCCTGCCTGCATCCTCTGACTGGTCATCATCTAATGACAGAAAACACATTCACTGACTGAGCTCATATGTAACACAGAGAGCTGCGTGACTGTAATCAAAGCAGCTAATTATTATCCAGCTGATAACAAATACTTCATGAATTAACTCACTTGCTTTCTGGACTTGCAAACTCACACTACATCTTGCAGGCTCAGTTTACGCAAAGAGAATTAAGTCTAAAAACACTGACTCCAGAATTGACTGAGGCCGACCAATGACTGCCACGCAATCGGTGAACTATGAGCAGGTTTTTAGAAGATGACAAAACTCGCTGCTTCTCTTTGTGATATACTTGGGTAAACTAATTAAAACCAGGTTTTACAGACAAAATGAAACATGAGGGACATTTATTTTACCAATGCTGTGCAAAATTCGGGCTTTATCCACCAGGTATTTGTGAGATGGAAGAAAGGCCTCTTTATCCAGCAAAAGAGCCTCTGCAGCCTTGGCAGAATCCTACACACACAACACACACACGAGCTGTTAATTTTCGATTAATCAATTACAGCGGCTGTAGATATCCCTATAATGGATGACGATCAGTGAAGCATTCAATGGCACTGCTGTAGTTTTTCTTCTCTGACAGCGAGGGAACATTAAGAAGAAGCCAAAGGTCTACTGTGTTGTGTGAGCAGTGAGACGCAGGAGCACACATACCTGAGACGAGCTGCCATTTGCTGAAGCCAGCTTCATGACCTTTAGGATACTACAGACACAAACAAACATGCAGACAAAGTCAATTTTTGGGATTTAAATTCACATTATTATAAAGGAGTCGCACGTTCAGTAGACACTAAAATGATCACCTGAGTTCAGTTTTAATCTCTTCATAGTCCATCTGGGATTGCAGTTTAGCTTCTAATCTCTGAAATGGAAAAGGTGAAGCAGCATGTTTTCTTTCATTAGTTATCAGATCCGCCGAGGACTGAGGATGCGTTCGCGTTGCTGTGTCACCCCTAATGTGCCGCAGCCACTCACCTCGATAGCTTCGGTCTTATAGGCCAGCTGGCGCTCCAGCTCTAAGATCTGATTGGCCGAGGTCTCTTGAACTTCCTGCAGTGTGAACTGCAGCCGCTGGATATTTTCAAGAAGACGGAGTATTTCACGGTCCTTAGCCAGCAAGGCGGCCTCCAGCTGGGAGGGCAACACCTCGCCCTTCTCATTCTTCTCCTGACAGGGCGAGAAGGAGATGTGACAAAGGTGGTGAGTGGGAGGAAAAAAAGTGATGAGAGGAGTGAGGAGAGGAGGAAATGTAAGAGACAAGCCTGTGAATCACAACCTCGGCAGTGTTGATATTATTCAGACAGTCGGGAAGTCTTTGACTTGATGATGAGGTAACAATTAATACTGCACTCTCATTCATCAAAGTGATTGTATCTGGTAATAAGGTACTAGTCACAGCATCTCTATACCAATTAAAATCCATTTTGCAGCTCAGAAAAGATATTTACATAATTATGTTTTAAGACCTTGTACAACACTGTATGTTTCACAGGTGATCAAGGTGATGATTATCTTTTTACGTTAGTTTGTCCTTGCTTTGATTGAGGCAGAGACACAGATATAAAAAAAATGATAATTAAACCAGGTGCTGTCAAATTTGAAAATGCAAGATCTAATAAGTTTGTGAAAATTATAATGGCTACATTCAAGATTTTCTGAGAACTTGTCAGAGTTTATCTGTTTTTTTTCTTCTTACTGAGATGTATTTGTCTAGTACTGGCCAATGGGTGTTTTTTACTATATTTTCTCTGTCTGGTTTTTATGCATATGGGGAGCTATGTCCATAACACAATTTCAAAATACTCCATTATGACTAAAAGCCCTGCATTCGAACACTTAAGTAAAACTATGATGTACTATTATCAAAATGTACTTAAAGTTATCAACGTGAAACGACTCATGGTCTGTCAGTATTTGATTTTTATGCATTGTTGTATTATTATCTGTGCTGCATTAACATGTAAGCAGAATTTTAATGTGGTGGCTGGTTGTCGGGGAACTATTTTAACCATGTGACATACTCTTGGGTAGGTTATTTATAACAGTGCATAACATTTTGATATTGATCATGGTTCGTATGGAAAATCTATCTGCATGGAAAAATCTGCAAAGTCACATTAATGTCCTGGAGCAAAAAGTACAATAATTGTGTCTGAAATATCCCGAAGTAGAAACACAAAGTAGCATATAATGGAAGTAATTAAGTAAAGTATCCCAAATTGAGTACATGATTTGAGTAAATATACTTAGTTACACTCCAATTGTTTCTAGAGATGGCCAGTAACCAAAAAGCATGTGACAGATGGAGACATTATTCTTACCCTGCTAGTGCCCTCTGCTGGATGGCAGCTCCCCGTGGTGGCACTTTGGCCACTGGCTAACTGCTCCTTTAGCCTCTCCACTTCCCTCTGGGCCATTTCAGCTCTCTGTGCACACACATGGCATCACAGCATTACAGTTTTCCTACACCAGCCACATCAATTGGCTAATGAGATGATCAAGGTGAGAGCGTACACATAAATCAAAGGGGGCTCTGAAATTTTAGAGCCGCGTTAAAAGCAGGCCCGAGCAGGCGAGTGCAGCCACGGTTTATTCTGCTGAGGGGGCTGTTTAGTCGGCCCACTTTATTCCCCAAACTGTTTACCTGCTCTGTCACACCCGGCCTGCTAATTAATGATTCATTTTGAGAACATTTATCTCGGAGCTGCTGGCAGAGAGCAGCAGAGTGAGGAAAAAGAGCATGGGAGAGAAAAGCAGAGGAGAGAAGAAAGGAGCAGAAGAAAAGAGGTATCACCAGGGCAGGAAGCAATCAAGGCACTGAGATAACTAAGAACCCTGGCGTTTGGCACTCCGGCATCAGTCGCACTCGGCAGTCTCCCGTTCTCTGCTGAGTGGAGCCGTGCTGCCATAGCACGCCCACCGACGGGGGCTCAGGTTTACACTCGCTAATCACACGCTCAGGGGAGGGGAGGTGGAAGAGGGAGGAAGGGGGAGGGGGGAGCACAGGACGGAGGGAGTCTAATTAAAGCCAAGGCTTGATTACAGGAATGATTACCTTAACGAAGGAGCATCTCAATCAGAGGAGTGCAGAGGAAGACTACACTCACCTGGTTTGCCTTCTCAAGATTTGCCATGACGGCGTCAACCTCCTCTGCCCTGAAACACACACCCAGACCGAGAGCCACAGGATTACTGAGGAGGCACTGCCACTCTCCAATAAACAGCAAACACATGAAAAATAAATTGTTACACATTTGGTAAGTTATATAATCCTGTAAAAAATAAAGCATGACAGCTACAGCCGACTTCTTCTGAGAGGACGATGTCCTGAAAGTAAATGTCATTTCTGTCTTCCCGACATACACTTCAGGAAGTCCTAGAATAAAGAGTTTTCAGCCTTGAACCAAGACCTTAAAATAATCGACTCCAATAATCAAACCAAACGACAAAACCAAAAAATGGCTCAGTGCCTCTGTTAAACATAAGCAGCCAGGCTTACAGCGCAGCAGCGCTCATCCCTAAAACAGCACATTATGTCTGACGGTGAAACACCAACAAATTCCATAACTTCAGTGGCTCCTTTTTTACTTCTGGACGGTGACTTTTCAGCTAAATTCAAAGCTATCACATTATCACACGATTTGCAAATAAGGACACTGAGTGTATTATTGCTCCTCTGCTGACACTTCAGTGCCAAATATGCATAAATGTAACCGGGATTTCACAACCAATGAGGTCATGAGTCCAAATGCATGTCCAATAGGGAATGTTTCACTAGCCACCCAAAAAAGGTATACATTTTTACTTTTTACTAATTCATTTAACTGTACAAGTATACTTTTTTTTAATTTGTATCTCCTTATGGGATGCTGTGTCAAAGTCCTCTGGTCAGGGAATATTAAATATCAGTCTGTCATATTAAGATATTGGACAAATATCATAATCTGCTCGAAAAACCCACCAAGAGGTGCAGAAAAGTTGAACAGAAACTCCTCTGCAGGTCATTAAAAATCCCAGAAACTTAGAAACCGTGCCTATGACATGGAGCAGTGGCCAGTGGATGTACAGTGCGTATGATTCGTATCCTCAGAACTCCAACTTGCCTCCATACATCTAACAATCAGAGTAGTCTAATTTAAACAGAGGCTCAGCAGGATTATTCATGAGGTTTGTTTGAAGTTCAACAGTTTCATTTTGCACACATGGGACCTGATTTTCAAAAGGTAGATAGGGATGAATTAACGAGGATGCTGTGATTGATTTAAATAAGCACATACGTAGCTTTCTCAAGTTTCGGGACTCAGTAGTCCTTTCCACCAAAAGAAGAACGTGTTCAAAGAACACACTCGACTTTTTTAATCCACATTAAACAAACTGCATTCAGCCGAAAACCTTCATTCTCTTTCATGTTTGCCCTCAGCTGCTCCCATTGTCTCACATCAGGCTGCATATTTACCTAAAATCTTAGTGATCCAATAGAATCGGTGTGTCACGAGTGCTCGCAAGCAAAAGACAAGACTCCAATTTTTCCATAGTGAGACATGGAATCAGTCAGATACTCAGACTGTCTCAAAGCAGACCTGTTCTTGGCATTAACGCTCATCAGTGTTGTGTGGTGCCGCACTGGTTTCAGAGGGTCTTGGCTATGGCCTGGTCCTATCAATAAGGCCAGGATAGATGGTGCCCTGCTGACAGCAAACACTAACAGGTGTCAGCGCCACGTTTAATGAACTTGTGCAGTACGGAAAATGTTTTGTATTGATTACCTGCTCAGCTACACACGCTGAAGCAGACAAATAGTCTTTCTTATCAACATTGAGGAAACAGTCAGAGAGAGTTATAGAGGCCGGTCCGGTGCTCAGACACTCAGGGTCAGGGAGGGATAGCTGGAGCTGCTGCTCTGGGGTCAGTGGTGTTACCGTCAGGCCAAAGAAATGAGACCAGAACAACACAAGCACACACACTGTATGACAAACCACACAACAGAGATGGACTTTCAAACCGCGGCTGCACGCGAAAGGTAAGGCCAAACTGAAAATGTGTCCGATCCAACAAAATGGATGGCAGTGGGTCTAGAAACATCAGTTCAATTGTGCCATGGATTAAGCCTGGGAGAAAATCCATTAGCAGCGGCTGACTGTGCTCTGGAGCACAACCCAAACAAAGGAGTGTTTACTTTGAATGTCTATCGACATCCTTCATACAAGCTCAGATTCATTTCAGGCGTGCGGTGGATACATTGCGCTCAAAGACCAGGACAAGGTAGAGTGTTTTCTGAAGCAATCTTTAAATGGAGCAATTCTTCTTGAGGGCTGTCAAGGCCCAGCTGCCAGTGAAGGCAAACACAGACCTCTCTCATCGACCTGCATTAGTGGCTGAGTCACTCTCACTCTCTGCCTTTACAATGGCATTCCTCAGCTCTACGCTGGACATGAGTTTATGTCGGCAAAATAGAGAAGAGCGGCTTCAGCACTTCGAATGGTACAATGCGGAGCGGTGAGGAAGGCCACAGAGGTGGCGGCGTGTAACTACCACAGCTTGAGGAGGTGGGGATGTAAAAGTTTGTGGTTAGAAATGCAGTAAAATAAACATTAAATGTAAAGTCTGAGGCAGAGTCTTACTTGTGGGTCATCTCCTGGTTGTATTTACACCGCAGGTCCAGCAGCTCAGTCTGTGCTGTGTTCAAAGCTGGTGACAGGCAGACGTGGAAAGTGAGATAAATAAAAAAAGCATATGAACTTTCACCTTAGAGCTGCATCTCTCAGTGTATTTGTATATGTATATGTCTCTTCCATATTCGAAGGCTGTTTGAGTTGAAACGTAGCCAATGTAGGGCCACTATCAACAGTCAAAGAATTAATTGAAAGCTAATATCAAACTGTTACACATGCCGTAACCAAATTTCATTCACAAATGTGTTGAGTTTAACTTATAGTAATGTCAACAAAGCAGCAGCGGGGCATCTTTGTTTCAGCAGGGGGCACCATACAGCAATTATACATGCAGTGGCTCTTTAATGGGTTGAAATTAAATTTAACAGCTGCAGTACGTGCCAGTGTTTAAACCACTTACATGAATGCAGAACCTTGATCTTCTCCTCGGCCTCTGAGAGTTTGCCAGCCAGACTAACATCGGCGCTCTCCTCCTCCTCCCTGGGAGAAAAAAAACTACTTGCTACAATATGCAACTTTATGCCTTGAGACAGAAAATGTGTTCATCTACTTAACAACTTTAACTTAAATGGAAAAGACTGTATTTAAGGTGCACTCTGAAGCCTCATTTGATGCATATTCAGCTTTGGTTTTCTTTTTTCACTGCAGCTGTTGTTGCAGACTTCTCACTGTATCCCATTTAAGCTTTATTGTGCAGAGTTACAGACACAAGACAAATGACCCTTTAATCGATTCTTATATCATTAAAACTTGAATAATGTTGCCGTAATGAGTATTAAAATACCTACAAGACCTAAAATAATTACTTAAGTCACTGTACGCAGAGGTCTGTGCTGTACGAATTGGGTGTCACAGGCGGTTAAGAGGGTTCATTCATCTCTTCTAACGCAGGAAATATAAACCAGATGTAAATCTCTAATGACAGTCAGTGAGATGCATAAAGCGGTTCACTGGTTCTCACCCTCGGCCCTCAGCTCCGTCCTGGTAGTTCTGCTGTGGGGAGCCCGAGGCCCTAGGAGCCGGCGTGCTGTTGGGGGTCATCAGGGAGGCTGGGGAGCTGGAAGCTGGTGCCTCCTCTGCCGCTGCCGCCCCTGAGACTGCTGGACCGTCTTCTGAGTGCTCTTTGTGGAGGGAAAAGGCTGGCATGAGTTTTCCAACATCGGCTGCGTGATCTGATATCAAACAGGTAAATATGACCAGTTATTTTCATCTTAAGGTGCCTATTTTTCATGTTTCTTTCATATTTTTTGGTACATTTAAATGAACTTTCTGGCACTTTCAGACAATAGCAGGCACTTCAGCGCTGCATTACAATTAAAAAAAAAAAAAAGCACTCAGGTGGGATTGCTCCCTGATGTAGAAGATTTAGACCTGTCTTTTCGAGGTGTTTCTTCCAGTGCCCACTGATCTCTCGTACCAGGGCCTCGCTGTCTGGGGCCGAACTCTGAAGCTGCTGCAGCCTTCCCTCCAGGGTGTGTGAGGCCTCCAGCACAGGAGCTGGATCTGTGAAGACAGACGCAAACAAATCTCTGTAGAAAGAACTCCTAAGATTCACGTGACATCCATACACTCCTACTTTTCAAAAAAAGCAAAATAGCTGTTTTACTGTGTGCGCTGCCTGTAAAGCACATTACAGAGTTTTCTGCATCGCAGTTTCAACAGAGGCAGACTATTCCACTGAGACTTCTTTCCAAAGAGTGACTCTTAGACTTTCCCCACTCAGACGCCTTTGAAATTTTCGCAGGCTGGACCTAATGACACAAGTGCTGTTCCGACCCTTCACATGTACAGAAATCAGATCTAATGAGTCTCCTCACATGCTGATGAATGGCAAAGAAGACAAAAAGACTGCCATGAATATGTGACGGAGTCTTGAGTCCCAAGTATACACCTTGGCAAAGTGTAGAAAAAGTCTGCTCCTGAAAAGGGGGTAAAAAAAAAAAAAAAAAAAAAAAAAAGCGGGATTCTTTAGCACAACAGAGGAGCTGTTTTGCAATGCATGCGCGGCAGCACCGGGCCCATGGGGCCAACTAGGAGGCTGTTTCTCAGCTAACAAGTCTCCTCTGTATCATTTGATCATTTAAATTATTATGCCAGGAATTCTCAGGAGGCAGCTCGGCACTCCACATCACAGGGCTGTTTTTAATCTTCCCCTTCCCTTTCTTCCCCTCCCGAAAAGTTCAACAGCTCAGAGAGAGAGAGCTGCTCCTGTTGTGTACCTGCCTGCCGAACACCAAAGGAGGTGACTTCTAGTGCCAAAGCACAGAGAGGGAAGCTCAGGGGAGCTCCTTGACAAGGGGGGAGGCAAGATGTAGAGCCACGCGCACACACATGCACTCACCCACTCACACACACACATACACACATACACACACGCACATGCACACGCACACACACACAGACACACACACACACACACTGCAGCCCTTCAAAACTCTAAAAGAGGAGGAAAATCGCTGCTTTGCTGCACAAACTTTTCTCCCACAGCTTTCATCCACTCATCTTAGACTTCTGTGTGGAACCCAATTGGATCCCTTCTTCAGTATGGGCACTGACTGAAGTGACTTTTCATAAGAAGTTGGAGCCACAGACGTTTAAACTTTGCCAGATGCCACAGAGAGAATGCAAACTCTGAGCCGGCAGGCCACGAAAATAAATGCTCATCAGAGGGCCAAAACTTCTGCAATGTGCAATTTGTTGAAATCCTGACCATACGTTGCAGCTTGCCATATCTGCATTTTCATCAGACAAACATTTTGGGCCATTTAATTGATTGAGCTATTTTTCCCAGGACCGTTTACAGTCGAGCATTGTCTGCATTCATTGTTACACCAACTGTGGAGATATTGCATCAGTCACAAGGGACATCACTATTAAGAGCACAGCTCTTCTAAGACAAACAGGATGACTTAAAGCACTGCTATTCCATCGACCCACTGTCACAGAAATCACTTTATCAGCCTCTTTCCCATATATCCTTTCAACTTTTACTGATCAAAGGACAGAGATTATGGTAAGGGATCTCTCACACATGGACAAGCCAGGATTATCAATCAGTGGCAGGGGAGCAAAGTAAAGTCAAATTTAAAGTGAAGGGATATAACTTAAGTCTGTATACAAAATTAACCCCCGTCAAAGTAGAGCAGCGGGGATACTCTCTGAGGGCCCGGGATCTGCAGTTACTGGAGGAGAGTCCAGAAAGACTGCTGATAACTTTGGTGGAAAATAGAGCTACTAATTGATGCAGCTAATAAGAAGCACTGGAGCTTCTTTTTAGAGCAGCTCTGACGCTAAATCCACCAAATCAAACCTGGAATGAAGGAGGAATTCAGGGCTCATGCGGCTGCTCACATTCCTGTTAATCAAGAAATATGACACAGCTGACGAGACGTTATGTACATCAGGTGAGTCACATCACTCTCAGAGCAAAATCGGCGGTTCAATTTCTAATTCGTCCCTTATCTTAATCGTAGATGATTGGATGTCTGCTATGATAACCGACTGGGCAACAGCAGCTCGTTTAAACTAATAAATCACAGGGCATTGAATACATCATTTTCTCTGCTGAATGCATGTCCAGCTCTGCAGGAATCACAGCGACTGAGAAGAGCAGAGCGACGCCGGGAGGTTCAATAACGTGACAACGATGACAAGCTGTCGCTCTAAAAGGACGATCATGGTTTATTACAACTTGGGTCACATTTTTGTAGCTTTGAACATCATTTCTATCAGTTGTAATAACGTTGTACTCGCCAAATGAATTGCTGACGCCTGGGAATATCGTGACATTGTCCAAGCGGGCAGTACGCCAACAGTCTAAACAGATTTACAGCAAATTCATCTGGAATTAAAATTTAAATATGGTGGGTGTGTTAAGGTAGCACCATGTCAGCGGTGGAGAAAGGTCTGGCAGTCACCATTATCATTCAGGTATAGAAGGAAAAAAAGATATATTTTTTTGGGATTTGTTCATCCAATCACAATTGTTTCGGGCAGTGCCAAGCCCAGGATGCAGCAAAGGTGCCCTTGGAAAGTAGTGTCGGGACCTTTTTTTTGATGGAACATGTGCACGTGGGGAGGCCAGTCCTGGCATTAAAATGGCTACAGTATGTAAACTGCTCACTCACAACGTGTTTCACGAAGCAATGGGGACTTTGAAAATGATTACATGCAGATAGCAGAGCGGGAGGAGAATAAAATGGCAGTCTTACATCAACAGCCTACTTCCTGTGAGTCACACTAACCATATTCAGAGATGGAACAGATCTGCTTTGAAAAATGACACTGAAAGAGTTCAGTTTGCTGCTTTCTACTGAAAAACTCAGTTGCTTGTAATATCGTGTGTTTTGTATTAATGGTCACGTACACTTCCTTTTTTAATTTTCTGCATCCACCGGGAGTCAAATAACTGATCTACACATGACTGATCAAGGTCATGAATTGTGTATAAGAAAACCAAATGAAGGCAAGTTAATGAAAATGTTTGGTGAGTGAAGCACGGTGCTTTCAGTCAGATGGCCTTGTGTTGGAGCTCACACTGGTCTGCATCTTGGTGTGTGTGCGTTCTCAAAGTTACAAAGTTAGAAATGACAATGTCATCAGTAGCAGAGGAGACGGCCAAAACTACAAAACTAAGACCCAAGTTGAGATGAACCCTAACTTGCTAATAGCCAACAGATGATAGCATGACTTAATTGTTTTTGCTCATTCTCAGCTGCATTGATATTGAGTTTCATCACCTTGGCTGAGCCATAATGAGGCTGCCACCCTGTAGCTGCTTGCTTGTGGTCACTACGCTGCTGTTTCAGTGCTATTGCACAGAATCTCAAAGCAGGAGGCCGTTCCTGTATTTGGGGGAGTCTTCAGTCCCGGAGCCAAAGCCTGTCAGACGCTGGACTGCTCAGCCGACTGCAGGTGGCACCGGGGAGGACAGTGCACAGGTTCAGGATGTGTGTCTAGGTGGGTGGGGGTGGACCAGGGTGGTGTGCGCCAAGACAAGCAGGTGTGTCGGGGCGGTCCGTCTTGGCCCTGTCAGCGATACACCATCATTAGGCGGTGTGGGCGCAGCAGGGTGCACCATTATGTCTCCCTGGGCCCTGTGTAATTACGCTCTGACATAATTAACCCAGCAAGCCCATTAGCCAAGCATTGGCTGGCTGAAGAGAGAAAAAAAACGCTATAATTATTTGTTGTGCGCATGTTAATGAGGCCAGCTGTGTTCCCATCATACAACACGAACAAATTAATTTACAAGGCTGTGCTCCAAGGTTTTTTCTTTTCATTCAAAACAGTCTTGTTTTTTTTTCCTCTGAGTGGACTTCAAGGTCCATAAACACGCTCTGCCGCTGCTGCAACAAACAGTAACACTGCTGTAATATTGTTTAGATATTGTCGAGAACCAAAACTGGGTTGAGAGAACACTTAGTCTTTACTTTAGCCTTCACAGACAATGTAAGGTTAAGTGAAACGCGGTATGTTGGATAAATTGCTAACTCTTTTCTTCAGCCTGTCAAGGATTAGTTTTGATTGCCAGAAACACAAACTGTTTGCAACAAATTCATAAACATGACTTTTGTGTTTGTGGTGCATTTTAAACCAACGAGCATTTGATATTCAGATAGCAAACCGGAGTCTCGCTTTACCTTGATGTGGCAGAAGGAATGAGAAAATGCTCAAATAAAAAGATAGGTGGAATGAAAAAAATGATTGTGGGAAGCGGCGGCTTTTGTGTGTGAACAAAACAAAGCTGAAAGAGAAACTTCTTAACCTGTTCTTTTTCATCGTCGTTCCATGTCTTTGTCTGACAGACTGAAGGACGGAGAAGGAATGACATCAATACCAACACATTTTAAAGCTCAGAACAAAGAGTGGCGCCAGAGCTAGATAGCATTTAAAATTAACACGAGATGCTGCGGCGAAGAAAGAAGTGCCAGTGACACACAAACCAAACTTCACTTGAAATGATATTAAAAAAATAAAACTACCTACCTCACGCTCTTATTTATGAGACATGTAATACAAATCACTATTAATTAACCTCATCAAATACACCAGCCTTTACATTTTTGAATCCCATGGTTACATCTTATCTGCTCGCAGGCAGGCACACACACACACAGACATTCCTACACACACACACGCACACACACAGTTGCTGTCTTTTAAGAGCACACTCTCTCCTGGTCCCTCTGGGGTCTCCTACTCCACAGGGATCAGTTGGAGAGGCCCAGCTCTTTTATGAACATAATGCATTATTAAGCACCTCAAACATCTCCTGGGCTTTTGTTTATTACTGCTCTTATTAATCACTTGTGCATAATCTCGTCCCGCCCAGAGAGCTTTCATTTTCCATCAGGTTTTATACGTCGTTATTTTCCGACAGACCGCCACAAACGCACATGGCACTCCTTCTCCACTCTCATTCTGACTGCAGGTACTCAGCTGCAAAATTACAATAAAGCCAGCTTGCTGTGCCCTGCAGGCCTCTCTCACTGGTGCTTGCTTATGTATATGAAGGGTTGAAGAAGGACAACTATTCTTTATGCATTTGAATGACTCTGAATTACTAAGGTCAGTACGTTCTGTACTGATAATCTCATAGCCCTGGGAAACATCCGATGTGAATATGTAAGGCACTTACGACCATCTCGTACCACAGGAAGACATGCAACTTAAAGTGACAAAAAGCTGCTTGTGCTTGTGCTCTGCTCCGCAGTACCGCTGGTCACCACTAGCAAGCACTGTTGCCATAACATTCCCACTGACGCACACACGCATGCATTTAGACGCACACACACCTCAGACATGCCGTAGGCCCGGCGCGCACGCACACACACTTAGAGGGGTGTATTCAGATCAGAATCTTCACAAACTCTCAGTGAGCTCCCCGCTCAGATAAAAGGAGCTGTGTTCTAAAGGAGAGAGGGAGCGGGGTGGATCCTGAGGGATGAGTGTGTGTACTGAGAGGAGGCAAGGAAGAGCAAACACCTGGAGCGTCAGTCTCAGGGCTACGCCCCTGGCGACAGGGCCTCGCTGCTCTCACAGAGGTGGCAACAAACGCCGACGTTCAAACGCCACTCGCACACATTCACACACTCCATGAGAGAAGACGGCGAGGAGGAGAGAGAGAAGAAGAGGGAGGAAGTTAGGTGCATCTCTGGGAAACCCATGAATTTGGGCTGAAGCTGCCACTGTTTTTCAGCGTTCAGTGATCAGGACGTGTTTATCTGCACTGATCAAAACCGTGCGGAGGTGATATAAACATTGTTAGGGAAACACTGTTAACAGGCCTCTTTCAAGCCCCAGACTGGGTAGGAGTTACAGTGCACAGCATGGGGAGATGTCACAGGCAAATCAAAATATAGAACGCTAATGAAACACTCCAGTGGATTGACATCTCGGCTTAGGGGCCTCATAAAAGGCAAGAGGAGAGAGGAAAAAAAATCACTTCAATCACTCGCATCAAGAAGTTATTTCTGTTCGGAGTTTACTGTTGCATTCTAGTTGCCATTGAACAGGAGCATTAGTTTGCATTAACAAGTGTAACCATCAAGCCATCAAGCTCCAATCTCACAAACATAACGGATATGTTATTTGTATTCAATAGTGGGCAAGGCGAAGTGGATAACTGATATGTGACCAGATGTTAATGATAGCCAGATACAACAGGTCACATATTGAGCTGCTGCGGCTGCGCGCGCCCCTCCCCCTCCTTGCCTTGTTCGCTTCTTGCATTCATTAACTCTGCTGTTGGCCTGCTCTGATTGGGCTGAAGGCCTTAGTGTCGGGCACACAAATGAGCACGCACGCACACACGTTGAGAGAGGGGCACTTTCAAATGAAATAATAGGAGGGAAAAAACGTCCTGCAATGAATAGTAATAACTGCATTAAGATTAACGAGCATGGCGTGTAAAGAATAATTGCATCTGTCAAAAGATTAAAAATACATGAGCTGTAGCATTTGTTGGGGGAATGGTGGGGAAGCTCACTGTTGTGTTTGAGGGGCAGAGAGAAATGAAGTGGGGCCACAGCCAAATGACTGTCCTCCGGTGTACCTGGAGTCATCCATTCTAGCGAGGGGTGGGCAGGAGAGGGGGGGGGCGGGAGTTGTGACCTTGGACACCAGCAGCAAGATGTACAGTGACAAACAGGCACAGGATACTGTAGGCCCTCCTCACAGATGGCAGATACTGCAAGGGCCCGACACGGAAATTCTCCCAGTGGTCTGTCTTCAGTTTGGCAGCAGTCGGAGACGTGGGGGGATATCTGGCAATGAAGGCACCTAATGACGGGGTCAGTCAACACGATGTTTTTGCCTTACAAGATCGTCACCACGTCAGATTGGGCAATCAATGAGTCATAAACTGTTGCTGTGACTGGGCTGAAAGACATAGCAGGATACAAGTTGGACCCTGACCAATCATAGCTTCCCATTCTTCACAATTTGCATGATGTATGTAGGTGATTGGGAAGGTGGTGCCTTGGATAGACTTAGTCTTTACTAACTTGCGTTCAGTCAGTCAGTCATCGGTCTGATTTTGTTTGCCAAGTGTACAGCTGTGTGCTCTGTCGACACCACAGAACGAGTCTTTTTCTCTGTGTGTTTAGCAGAGACACTGCATGGGCAGATTAACTTATTAAGGCGCCTTGGGGCAACAATTTGCTCTTGAGCCCCCATTGACCCCCTACTCCCTACAGTGTGAAAATTTAGTCCAGAGCACACAGAAGACTGCACAGAGCAGCTTCAGTAACCACCCAAAGACCCAGAGACAAACTGACGCTCATTAGCCTTTCTGTTTGCCAGTTTGTGGTTATTTGATTCAGCTTAAAATGATTAAAGAATATGTACCAAAATAAAAGAACTCCGGTCATAGCATTTGATTTTGACTCAGGGCCCCTCAGGGCCACAAGATCAGGTGAAGCTTAGGTTACATTGTGCTTTAGCAGTCCACATTTGTCAATGAACCTTGGATTTCCTGGGGCCTGCTTTGCCCAGTTACTAAACCATCCCTGGCAGACTTGTACTGGGCCATGTTAGTTGGTGTGGGGGGAGGGGGGTAGAGGTGTGGGTCTAGCCACCTGTTGGGTCTTCTTAGCAGGCTGGTTTACGTTAGCAAACCCCATATTCAGGAATCAGCTGGGTTTGGTCAGGGTGTGACAGAGCAGGGCTAAGCTAGCTCAGGAGTCTGGCAGTTTGTTAAACCACAGTGTCTCATTGTCTGTTTCCAAGCATGTTCAATACAGAAGTGGTCAGAAGACACCTTTTCACGTAACTAGCCTGAGTAATGAAAAGTAAAGTAAACGACTAATGTATCTATGTTTGCTGTCAAGTAAATATCAACGTTATTACTTTTCCATTCAAAAATCATGGCATTATTAAAGTAATGCCATTACATTTCCTTTGAGCAGCGAGTAATGAGTAATTAATTATTTTTCAGGCTGCTTGCCCGGCACTGTTTGCCACTCTCTGACCTTTGCTGAGAAAGAATGGAAGTGGCTTCACTTTGTGCGAGTCGCAGTGATAGAGTGAAACAGACTCCCTTTGTAAAGGTAAGGTCAAATGGAGGTAGGAGGCTGGCTGCGTTACGTCACCTGATGTAACCTGACACAGGAAGGTCTACTATTGTATACTCAATATAATGACCACACATAGACACCGTATATAAAGAGGCGGAGAGGAAAATTATTATTCACCTTGAAAACAAAAGCTGCTGTCGTTTTTTCTAAGACATACTCGTTGATGCTGTCTGACAGTGGCCTTTCGTTTTATTTTAAAGTCTTTGTTCTTGAACATAACAACTCCTAGTTGACTCTACTCTCTACTTGAGAGGGGTTCGTGACAAAATATATCCCACAAGACGCTTCTGGGCTTGAATTAAGGCCTTGATATAAAAGGTATAGGTGAGAAAAATCAAACTGAATACATCTTCAAAGAACGGTATTTCTTATCAAGAAAATACCTCCATTCAAAGTGTGTGTGTGTGTGTGTGTGTGTGTGTGTGTGTGCGCGCGTATGTGTGTGTGTGTGTGTGGTGGCGCAATATCAAGCAGGGGACTTCAAGGAAAAATGGAGACCTTTAAAAGTCAGTTGCTGCCGTCGCTATTTCTCTGACGCAGACTTTTATCTTGTATTCATTGAATCTGTAAACAGCATTCTCTACTCCTGCCACAAGTGTTTCTCTGATCTAGACTGAGATTGGGCCGCGTTTTGCTGCCGTCTCCTGCAACAAAGAGCAACACAGTACATGTGCCCTGGCATTGAAATAACAACTGAATAAACACACAATATGTCTTTCCTCCACTTTAACTTGCTGTCTTTGCCCCTCGCTCCCTTTTCCCCCATTGGCCTCATCAGGCCTGCGTTCCACACGGAGCCAGACTTCAGTTGGGATTTTAATTGGCCCTCCACAATCAACAGCAGAGCTCCTCAAGGATGTGTTCGCTCCTCAGCCAGGCTACACTCAAGGACCAGTGCTGGGTTTTGAAGTGGCCTCACGCAGAGTTTTGGAAAGCACTCTGAGAGCACAGACTTTGAAAAATAGATAAGAGCCACAGGGTATAGCGTTTTATGTATCTTACATCCATGTGCTGTTGCACCATATCTATCTATGACTTGAAAATTACTTTTTGGTTTGGGTATGTTGCTTCATATATACATGATGCATTTCTGTGTGTATACTTACAGGGCTGGTCCAGCGATAGTGGTAAAGGTTTGATGGAGAATTGATCTCCAGGAAGTGATATTTGAAGGGGGGAAGATAATTCTGAAAGTAATGTGTGTGAGTGTGGAGTTAATAGTGCTGCTGCTGCTGCTGCTGCTGCTGCTGCTGCTGCTGTTGCTTATGAAGATGCACATCTCTGGTCTTAGTGGGAGACTCACCTGGGGCCTCGATAAGCTGTTTGTAGATTCCCAGGAATGCAGACTCGGCCTCCTTACTGCGCTTGTTCAGAGCAACCACCTGCAGGGGAGAGAACGCCATTAAGGTAAACATCGACGGATATAATCCCGGCATATGCCTCACTCACACTGCACAGCATATTTACATTTCAGGTATTAAATTGATAATTTTACACAGAGCAGAAAACGCTTAAAATCTTAAATAGCTAACAATGAATCAATAGTAAACAGAGGAAAGGTCAACCTCGCCACATCCTTCAATAAATGAAACCAACATCCCTGCATGCCTTGCATGTGCGCTGTATGTAACATATCACAGCTGTATAACAGAGAAATACTGTGCAGTGCATAAATGAACTAATTCAAAGGCTGTGTTTCTACATGAGCACTGACAACTAGAGAAACAAGGCGTACACTATGACCACATCCTCCCTGTTTAACTGCCAAGCTGCTGCATGTTGCGAGGTGACATTTGGCCTGTTAAATGTAGGTGCTGGTGTGTGCAAGAAGGCTCGCCAGTGACAGTGGCCTCCATCACCAGCAGCACTCGGCACCCGCTATCCTCCACTCGGCGGGGGATGCAAACCAATTAACGATTCATTAGGAGGGACAAAGAAAGCGAATTAGCCACCACCTGGCCCCATGGAGAGGGCACCTGCACTAGTGGGTATGTGGGTTACCCAGCTCCCAACTCCCGCTAAGACCTGAGGCCTGTTTGCAAGTCAGAGGACGCGCTGTAGTTGCGTCTCGGCGTCCTCTGCTCTGCAACGCTAAATCAGATCAGGCTCGTCCAAATGACCCCCCACTCCAAGAGCAGATGGAATTCAAATTATTGTCATCTATTGTCTATGTCATTCCTGTCACTGTTGATTACAGCTTCTGTCGGATCGGCTCAATAGACTCCACAATGGAGGGTCAAGTGCTCGGTAGGTCTGAGCCAGGCCGCTCCTCACTTGAGAAACATCCATTTCGCAAAGGCTGAAAACACTTATGAGAGCGGTGGTGGTTGAGGCGGTGGTGGTGGTGTGTTGGGGCTGTTTAGTGGGGTTATAAATAAGGTGTGTGGAAAACACCGAGGGAGACGGAGAGCCTTTGATTTACTGGAAATGGCTGGCGTCCTCTCTGGGGAGGTATAACGACAGCATCATGTTTAAAGAAATATCATAAAGATCAAGCAAATCCCCCCATCACTCCCACTTGGAGCAGCTCAGAGGAGTTCATGGAAAATGGAAAAGGCTGGAGCCCAATCAATACAGATGCAATAGTCTGCAGCTCTCAGCCAGCTCCCTGCTACACTATGCTGTTGTTTCACTTAGCTATACCCCAATTTAGGCCCCCCACCCGCCAAACTCCACCTGCCCCCCCAGCCACCCACCTCCCCTCTCCTGTCCTTCCAGGACATGTCGTTCATGTTGGCACGTTCACCCACAAACAGTGAGCGTGTGTGAAGCACTCCGGCCCCATAAACACCATTTCCAGCTTTATGTGTGGGTTAAGAGCACATCAGCAACCAGTGTTGGTTCAGCTAAGGTTTGCTTTATGCTCACTGATGAGAGACTGTTTTCATGTTTGCTTCGTTTTCACTATGAACAGAAGCAATTTCATGACCGTGAGTGTCACCAGTGGCCAATAACAAACCTCTGCCCTTAAATGTGACAATGAACAAAGCTCCAGCAGCACTTTGTGACAACCAGACAAACTATCACCAACCTGAGCTCACACCTGAACATGGCCACTACAGCAGGGTGGCTGAACCCGCCTCCACTAACCAACTTTTCACTGCCAGCCTCCTGGCTGGCCTGGCTTCCTGTGAAGCATACACATATACATCAAACGAGGCTCCCAACTGCATATGTAAAAAGCCTCAGATCATGTGAAGGCAAAAGCAAGGGCTCGTTCTTCCAGAGACGCGCAGGGTCTCCTGGCCCTCCATCATCCTTTAACGAGAGAACACGGAGATTACCTCCACAATCACACCATTAACCTGCCTACAGACGCTAGCAGAGACATCAATCACACGCCTGCCTGACGCCTTCTCATGTTAGCGCCCGCTATGCGTATAGATACCCCCCTCCACAACCCACCCGTCCTATCATCAAAGCATTCTGAGGTGTCGTGCATAATACGGGCTGATCGGGGAGTCATCTTCATCTCCATGCTAATCCACCTCCAGCCAAGCACACTGGATTTCAGAGCCAGGAGTCTCATACTAACAGATGCGAGCAGATACGAGCATTGTACAGAGAGGTACGGCTCGAGGAAGGACTGCAACTGGCAAATCTCTTCTCCTCTTTTGGATGCGAGATATGGCTCTGGCCCTGGCTTCGGCTCACAGCACATTCTTTGTTTTCACCCGTTTTGTGATAAAGGATATGGCTACCGAGGGAATGGGCTTGGCCACAGGTTGATTTTACAAGCAGGAGTAAAGCCTGGGGCAGAGTAGCAAGAGAGAGACAAAGGAAACCTGTTAGCGCTCCTCCATAACTCTTCACGCAGCAACAGAGTGGGCAGAACACAGCCTCTGGGACAAGGCTGCTGGGAAATACTTACTGATAAGCCTTTGAGAATACTTACAGTACCCGCTAGTGAGTTTCTCTGTGTGCATCTGAGTGTGTGTATGTGAGAACAAGCTAGCATGTGTTGAGCAGAGAGATATAAATGAAGGAGGAGAGAACAAATCTGGAATGAAGTAGAGGAAGCAGAGTGAAGGGCTACTGAGCGACATACAGAGAGAGAGACGGAGAGACAACGGAAAAGAGAGGTTCCCATAAAGAGCGCAATTAGCAATTATGCAGTCATCAATTACAATTATCACAACTGGTGATTATGCAATTATCACTCTAAATCATCGTTTTCCCCCTCTGCCTTACCAGTTTGCCACCCCCTGTGATTTGGTTGTTTGACGATGGGTTGTGATGATGCAGGTGACTAGAGTGTGTGATGATGATGGGGGTGTTGGGCGAGTGTCAAGGCAGATCTTGCACTGTGTGTGTGTGTGTGTGTGCGTATGTGCAAATAAGTGTGTGAATGCTTGGAGCGTGTCTGTATATGCATCTGTGCCTGGGTGTACACAGCATGTGATTTCATCCTGTTTTCTGCATGTGACGGCGTGTGTGTGTGTGTGTGTGTGTGTGTGTGTGGTCACGCAGTGTTCATGGATACACTGCTCCCATCTCAAGGTGAATGTGGTTGCTGTTGTGGGTGGTTTGGGGACAGCAAATGTATGGTTCCACAGTCCCTGAGGCCTCTAAATTACCTGTCATCTTCCCCATGATGCAAAGGTCAGTGCACAATCATAGGGAGTCCATCCTACTGCGCTGCTCACTGAGCGCCAGTCCAGCCCACAGGCTGACAGGATGTCACAACAACCCCGATCCCGCTCCATGCTTATTAGAACAAAACAGTGGGAAGCCCACCACCACTGAAACACCACTTGTCACAACACCTTCCAGAAGAATCCACTGGATTCCTGACAAACTTTCAGCCCTTGGTGTTAATGTAAGTGCTGAGAAAATGAGGGGAAATATGGTCAGTGCTCGACTGCTCTCCTGTGCTAAGTTGTACTGAAATCTAAAGCTGGGAGCGTTTTAATCCGTTTAATCTTTATTGGTCAAACATTTCCAACGACTGACTTCAATTGCCCTCCCGCTGTCACTGTCGCCATTTTGAGCCTTGTATAATGTCTGTCTCTTTTTCTCTCAGCTTAGTTTCTTTTTCAATTACAAAGATTTCTCCAACAATTACCAAGCCTTGGCCCTGTGTTGGGGAATCTAATTTTCCACAGTTCATTGTAATGTCTTTTTCACTTGCATAAAAAATAATATTTTAACCAATATTTATGCCCTCCTTGTACAAATCTTATGGGATATTTGAATAGAATAACTAGAATAAAGCACCATAGGGACTCACAGAGGCTGTGTATCCACGTATCTATTGAAACGTTATCTATCAAGTATCTCTTCATTAACCAGTTTATGAATGAATTTATAAAATGTCAGAAAATAGTGAAAAATAGTTGAAATGTTTCCTATTGTTTGACTAATGGCCAATATATTCAATTTACATTTACACAAAACCTCAAGTTCACTTTGGAGAAGCTGGAGGAGAAAGTTGAGGATTTTTTGTGATACATGATTTTAACAATTGATTGAGTATTAAAAATGCTGTAAAATACATTTTCTGCCAATTGTTTCAGCTCTAATACAGATCTACAAAGGTCTGAGCTTATAATATTGCTCTAATTATATTTCTGTAATGGTCCTAATAATGATAATGCAAAGGCTGAGCTAAACCCACAGTTTGGTGGTTCGAGCTTCACTTTCTCTACAAATCACTGCTTAGATTTTCAAGTTATCCAAGAAAAAGCTGTTTGGATTTTATTCTATTAAACTGAATTCTCTGGAATCCATTGGACTATGTACAATTTTTCCGAATTTGCGATATGATTCCATATCTCGCCCAATATTGTCTTCTGATGTGTCCTGAAGAACCATTAAATAAAGGTTAAAATATAAAAGTGATGCATCGTAATGGCTGACTGGCCACAGGAACGCCTGCAACACTGACCATCTGCAACATCATATAAACACTCCAAGGAAGAAATCTGCAAAGGACATAACTGTAGGACTGTTATGTGCTTTCCATTTCCTTTATATGTGATCTGTATGTTAAAAAAAGCAAATGCAAAACCATATTTTTCTGTTGAGAAGCAGAGTAAAGGTCATATTTTAGCTGTGCCACCCAGCACTTTTGTAGCTGTCACCGCTGGCGTTTGTTTTGTGTTGAGTGTAGGTTCAGAGGAGAGGCGGGAGGAGAGAGATGAGTTGGTGTGGAGTGACTGATGAGTGGGTGGAGGAGAGGGGCAGAGGTAAACACTATTGCAATACAGTCTGGACGGTGAGAGACCCGTGTACACCCACACACACACACGCACGCCCACGTATACGCACGCACTTGAACTCGGGAGCATGCAAACACACGTCGCGTCGCACTCACACAGATGCACACTACACACAGACTGTGTTTGAGGGAAGATTTAATCATGGTGACACCCATCTCGGCGCGGTGGTAGCAGCATGGCGGTGGTGTGGCCGTCTCTGGATG
The DNA here is from genome assembly GCF_051107435.1 of Chaetodon auriga. Classification (NCBI taxonomy): domain Eukaryota; kingdom Metazoa; phylum Chordata; class Actinopteri; order Chaetodontiformes; family Chaetodontidae; genus Chaetodon; species Chaetodon auriga. Next base: position 5,714,543 of record NC_135078.1, read on the forward strand.
CCTGGCGAGATGAGCAGTCAGAGCACTGACACACATCTCGTCGCCACGTCAATTCCAATCAGCAGTGCCTGTCAGTCAACGTGCTGCGCTCGCAACGGACTGACGCCACTCTGCCACTGCAGAGGTGCCATCTCAGCCAAACAAAGAGCCAAAGCTGACCAATATTCTTCTGCAGCACTCACGACAAATTCAGAGTGAAAATACAGCTCAATTCATGGAAGCCTTACGCACGGGAGAGGCTCAGTTGCATTTGACTGGAAGTAGAAAGTAACAATGTATAACATATACAACATAGAGGGGAAATAAGTATTGAGCACGTCAACATTTTAGTCAGTAAACATATTTCTAATGGGGCTACTGAAATGAATTTTTCACCAGATGTCAGTAACAACCCAAGTAATCCAAAAATACAAAGAAATCAAAACAAATAAGTCCATAAATTAAGTTATGTGAAATAAAGTGGAATGACACAGGCAAGAAGTATTGAACACACGAACTGAAAATGATTTAATAGTTGGTAGAAAAGCCTTTGTTGGTAATGACAGCTTCAAGACGCCTCCTGTATGAAGGAAGTAGCCGCATGCATTGCTCAGGCGTGATTTTGGCCCATTCTTCCACACCAACTCTCTTCAAATCTTGAAGGTTGTGGAGGCCTCTTCTATGAACTCTGATCTTGAGTTCTTCCGTAGATTTTCAATCGGATGTAGGTCGGGTGATTGACTGGGCCACTCTAGCAGCTTTATTTTCTTTCTCTGAAACCAATTGAGAGTGTCCTTGGCTGTGTGTTTGGGATCATTGTCTTGCTGAAATGTCCACCCTTGCTTCAGCTTCAGCATCCTGGTGGATGGCAGCAGATTATTATCAAGAATTTCTCTGCGCATTTCTCCATTCATTCTTCCTTCAATTAAATGAAGTCTGCCAGTACCGTGTGCTGAAAAACAACCCCACACCGTGATGTTCCCACCTTCCAACTTCACTGTTGGTATGGTGTTTTTGGGGTGCTTTGACATCCAAAAAGTTCAATTTTGGTCTCATCTGACCAGGCTATATTCTCCCACTATTTCATCGGCTTGTCAAAATGTTCTGCAGCAAACTTCAAACGAGCTTCAACACGTTTTTGCGTGGTGAGTGTGCATAGAGGCCATGGAGGGGCACCTGGTTGTGGCTGGTTTAAGGTGAAATGAGGTTCTTTCCACTTCCGGATAATTGCCCCAGCGGTGCTCACTGGAACGTTCAGAAGTTTAGAAATTCGCCTGTAACCAATGCCATCACTATCATCACTGTTTTGCAACAATGAGGTTGTGAAGGTCTTGTGAGAGCTCTTTGCTTTTACCCATCATGAGATGATTCTTGTGTAACACCTTGCTAATGAGAAACCTTTTTATAGGCCATCAATGAGGACTAAACTAGCTGATATTCATCTACACTGATAGGGGACAAGATTGCATTCTAAATACTGACAGATTTCAGCTGGTTTCTTGGCTTTCCATGCCTTTTTGCACATCCTCTTCTTCATGTGTTCGATACTTCTTGCCTGTGTCATTTCACTTCATTTGACATTACTTAATTTCTGGACCTATTGTTTTGATTTACTGGCAAAAATGTACGCGTTCAAAACTTATTTTCCCTGCTGTATATAGCAATATAGGTTTCAATGCCATATTAATCCATAGAGTAGAGAGAATTTTCATGTTTGTACAACTGTTATTGCATTTGAAGTCATTAAAAAAAAAGAGTATGAGTCTAAAGCTCTGCTAGCTGCATGGAACTAAAGGTTAACACAAGCATGATATTATGCTCACAATGACATAGCTAACATGCTAATATTTAGCAGGTGTAATGTTGACCATGTTGGCAAATCTTAGTTTAGTGAGTCAGCATATTAGCACTAAATACAAACTACTGCTGAGGCTGATGAGGATGTCATTCAATTCTGCAGTGTATTTTTCCCTAAACCAAAGCATTAGAAAAAATATACATTTTGACTCAATCATGGCACACAATGAAAGCTCAGGGTATCACCAAAGTTGTAAAAATTCATCCTAAGAACATAAATGTGTGTACAAAATTTCATGGCAATCCATCCAGTGGCTGTCAAGACATTTCCCCAAATGTCAACTCACAGTGGTGCTAGATTAGAAGTCAGAGGATCACAGACATCAAGGATCAAGTCATAAAGAGTCATCATCTGGGCAAATTGTATTGCGATCCATCAAAGAGTTACTGAGATATTTCAGTCTGGACCGAAGTGGTGTGCAGATGGACTGACAGACCTACATTACTTTCCCCAGAGCAGAAAAAGATCAAGATATATGGCATATCTTGAATATGAGACAAGACAAAATGAGCGAGACCTTGGGTCAATGCCCCCGTGGAGTGTGGCGATAATGACCCAGGCTGAGAGGAGAGCAGATCTCTATAGATCAAGGTGGATCTGACGTAATCCCAACAGACGTGGCACATGGAGCAGCATGAGAGACAGAACATGGCACGACATTAAACCCAGATCAAAGGGCCGGCTGTCTCCACTACGCAGCAGGTGCCTTCTGGGTCCCCCTCACCATCAACAGGCGGCAGAAGCGCTGTGTTACCCGCCCTCGACAAAACTCAAAAGCGCCAGCCTCGGCGCTAACATCTCAAAGTCACTGCAAAGTCAAAGTCAAGAGCCTGTGAGAGACAAACGGAGGGAAGAAAACAAATCTTTTCTGAATGTCTTTGTAGTTCAAAAGATAGGAGTTGTCATTTTCTTTGAGCTCGCGCTTTCAAACGTTTGATGCAGCGAATGACCTAAACCTTGAGGAGAGAGTGTCTGCTGAAAAAGTATCTATCATGGCACGATGGGAGGGAGCGGGGGCGTGCTGAGGCTAAGATGAAGGCACCGGTTGATGTGCTGAAAGGGAGGGCTGTGGAAAGTAGTCATGAGTGCACCTGGACTAGATTTCAGAGCTGGGAGAACTGTTAAAAGGAGAGAGAGAGAGAGGAGAAGTGTAGGTAAGGGCTAATTATAAAAATAAAGTGCCCCCATTATCCCGGTGCTGTACTGCCCTAGTGAACAAAGCTACAACAGATGGGGTGTCATGGGTAACTGTGCCAATGCGAGCCAAAGCCCTGGAGTGGATGGACCCTGGCAGGGTGCTCGTGGAGCAGCTCTGGCAAGGGGGAGGCACAGCTGCATATCTCGCCCTCAGACACATGTTGACAGTGTTTCTCTAGCCCTGCCTCCACTAGTCAAGGTGAGACAGCATGACACGAGGGGAGAGCGAGGGAGAGAGAGCGCTCCACTATGATGGATAGCGTTCTACATCCACCTCTCCTCTCTCTCCCTCTTAGAAGGCTGGTGACTTTCCAGTGAGGCAATTATCATTGCGAAATGCATAATAGCCTAATTAATTACAGGTGTCAGCGCTGCCTTTGTTTCGGCATGGAGGAACATCATGCCAAAGCCGCATCCGCTAAAAAGAGCAGCACTGATGAACGAGCCTTGAACCACAGCTAGAGGAGCGCAGCTGACGGAGGAACGGATCGTTGTGGAGACGGCTTGAAGTATGCCAAACAATCCTGCGTCTGTTGCTAACAGAAGATGGATTGGAAACACATGGTGCAGAAATTAGGCCTATTATTTGCTTGATAAATCTGCTGTTGTCAATTGCAGTGCTGGGAGGAAGATCTCAGGTAGGCCCTGCACAGAAAGGCTCCGTAGGTAATTTGGTTCCAAGTTGCGGAGACCAGCACGCCGTTGGTGGCAGCACTATCAACAATGAAACGGCCCCCTTACCCGGCGTTCCTGACAAACATGGCATATCATTTGTCCTGTCAGATTTGCCGATTTCATTCATTGTAGTGAGAAAGCCGGAAAGCAGACAATTGTCGGAGGGGGTGAAAAAAGACCTAACGAGACCTTGCGAGAGGGAGAAGTGAATGATGGGGTGACTAGGGAGGAGAGACAGCGCCGAGATTCCTGTTATTCTCCTCCTCAGCTAAACACAAGCACACATTGGTGCAGAACTTAATAGAACGTCACATTTGGTGTGTGTGAGTGTGTGTGTGTGTGTGCACTGTACAGCGTGTGTGTCTTTCTATGGGGGGTCGTGGCGGTAGGCTGATAATCCCTCCACGCCCCCAGGCAGTGGGGGCTCATTGTAGAGTACATTGAGTCTAATAGGAGCAGGCGCTGCAGTTGTATGCAGCTCTCCCTGCTCCCACTGTGAGAAGACTTTTACATAATTAATGACTGTTGATGTTTCCCAGGTAGTCGCCCGGCAAATTCACTCTAGACTCGGCTGCCACCGTCGTCGCTTCCACAGAGAATGAGCGACACCAGAACAGACAGCTTACATTACAGGCATAAATAAGGCAATTTTGTACAGTGTCTTCAGACATTACTGTGAGGGGGGTTCAGGGCCAATGATTCGACTTGCTTCTGAGAAACACTCAGAAAGAGCTTTTCTATGTCTCAGAGTCTACAGAGAATTTGCGCTTGATCCGAGTAAAACTGCTTCCTTTAGTGTTTTTATAATTCTGTATGCTGTTGGAGATGCACAGACAGAAGAGCGCCTTTTCAAGATAACAGTTGACGGCTCCAGACGGATGATCATTCACGTCTGCATGAATCCGTCTAATCTGAATGTCGATCTTAATACACGTGAGCCTGGTGGTCTGGGTTTGAACGTTCCAGACCACCGACAGTCTGGAGAGGCCTTGGGGCCCTGCACATATTGCTGGGAGGCAGTCCACATTTATACTGGAGCATGTTAAATTAAACATTTAAACACGACACCAAGGGAAGGCTATTTTTTACTGCTCTCGGCCCACTAGTCATTATTAATTTGTAATAACCTTTAAGGCTTTTTGATGTCATACATATTTTACAGAGAGATATCACTCCCAGCCAGACTGGAGAGGGCCTGTTGATGACAGATCACCAGAGTGCCACTGAAATGTGCTTTCATCTGCTATAATTAGGACCAGGTGAAGGTTAAGACTGATCTTTGGACTGGGTGTGCATGCATTTGTCTGTACACCACCTCACACTCTAATGCATCAGTGTGATGACATGTCAACACCAAAAGATTAAAAAGTGTGGTGGCCAAAAAAAAAAAGCAGGAGAGAACAGACTGGAGGGGAGTGTTCCCCCAAATTATTTTCCACCAAAAACAGTGCACGGCATCGTTCTGCCATTGGCCTGACCATCATTTTCAAACCTTTTAGGTATTTATGAATGCCCAGGGTAAAGGAGTTCATTTCAGCTGCATAAATCAGCTGAGTGGTTGAACACTGGGGGGTAAGGGGACACATTAACACCCCGTCTCTGTCTCCTTCGTATTCTGCTGTTGGAGGGCTGGCCGAGGCCCATCTTGCTCCCGCTCTGCTGGGAGGTCCTCCATGCCCGCTGGATGCCAGCCTAAAGCTCATGTACGCTGGTGCCAACACGCCACTAAAAGCTGTAAAACAAATGAGCTCTGTTTGGTTAATGTACGCTGATTGACCTCTGCTGCCAGGCATTTGATGTCATGATTGTAATGACCAGCTTTCCGGCCTGATCACTCATACGCAATGTGACAGGCGCGAGGTGGCATTTCAGTTTGAGTGAATAAGGGCTAATCAGATGAGATCCCCACAACAGCAAGAGCTGATCTTGTTTTCAAACCCATATCCTGGCAACTATTGATACAATTAACAAGCATTCAAAACGTATTTGTCACTATTTCTCAAAGGGTAAGTTCACTGAAATAACGAAATAAATTTGACACTTTTCATGGTATGTAGTAATGCAGTTTTGGGTTTATTTTGTCCAGGTTAGAGTGAATGGAGTTCCATTTGTGGTGCGGTATTGAACAAGCACACGCTAATTACATTTAAAAATTCCGTGGTTGTGCTGTGGTTCCAAACTTTTTTGGCTCATGAACTCCGAATAAAAAGCAGCGTCTACTTGCAAACTTTTGTAACATGGTGCATGTCTATGAGCTGTGAGCGGTTTTAATCAAAGAGTGACTTTCCCTTTTAAGACTGTTTCATTTGAATACCTTTCACAGGCCCTGAGAGGTAAAACTATACAGCATTTCAAAAGAAAGAAGCAAAAATTAGAAAAGTCAGTTTTTTCTTGTCCTACATAAGAAAGCACCTCTCGAACCCTCGGATTCATTTTGCAGAGACCCTGATCCTGGGTTAGGAACCACTGATCCACAGAACACATTATCAACGGTTTTCATAGTGTTTTTTTTTTAAATAGAACATGCATACAATAACACATGTTGACTGTGAGGTCTGGGGATCATCCTGAGTACCAGGGACATTGTTTCTGGACAGACATGCCGTCAAAGATATATATCATCACTGCTGTGAGCATCTCCTACAAAATCCCTTCACATCCACTGTGCTGGGGTGGAGGCAGGATTCTCAGAGATATACATCCCAAAACCTTGGTAAATAAAACCAGATCACTGGCCACGGTCAGACACCACCAGAGGTAAGTGAGAGGTATGTTTTTTGTCCTTCGCATGAGCTGGCTCTTTAACTATTTTTTTTGTTGTACGATAACCATTCTCTTTGTTACATCATTGTGAAGCAGACATTCAGGAGTGCTAAATCAATCTTAAGCAGCCTCAGAAACAACTCTTCAGCAAGCTTTATATATAGGACCTGACTTTAGTGGTTATCTATTGGATGCGGAGCGTTACATAACCCTCCATATGCTCAGAGTGTAGGACAATTCCATACGGGTTATAAATAAAGAAACCTGACGCACGGCTGCAGCCACTGTGATTTGGGCAAGTTCTCACATGGGATGTCATAGTTCTGCAGTGCTAGCCCCACTGCTATTTCAGGCTCTGCCTCATTAGAACATCCGCCGTGAGTGAACAAAAAAAAAAAAAAAAAAACAGACTGTACAAAAGACATTTCATTAGGGAAGACAGAGCAAGTAGAGAACGGTCACCCTCCCAGCCACGGAGCTTCTGCGCTAAAACATGCGTTTGCTACATTAAGGGTGGATGCACTGTGAAGTGTAGCCAGGTGAGCTACAGTGCTGAGATCTGTCACATGATCCCACATGGAGGAGGTCTGCAGGCCTCGCTGACAGGGGCACAAACACAGAACCTGCCACGATGACTGCAATTACCCCACATCCATCGCCTCCAGCCAAGGGGTGTGTGTGTGTGTGTGTGTGTGTGTGTGTACATGTGAGAGAGGGAAAGTGAGGGATGGGACATGCGATTATGCATGTAAGTGTGAGTTCTGGCATGAGAGAGGAGGGGGAGAAAAAAATGCACATTATTGCGTGACTGCCTGTACCTGCCTCTGTGATTGTGTGTGTGTGTGTGTGTGTGTGTGTGTTTGTGTGTGTGTGTGTGTGTCAGAGCATGGTTCTGTGAGCCTGTGGAGGCCCTCTCACACCACAGCGGCTGGCTAATTTAGTTAGGGAATAGCTGGCTGTCCTTCAGGTGAATGGACAGAGATTGGTCTCAATATGAGATGTAATAAAACAAGCCCATCACTGGATCTCACCGCACCTTCGGCTGTCCTTCACATGTCTCGCCAGAAGAAGACACACGCCCACAAACACACACGCACACATGCTGACACACACTCACATTCACACCTACAAACACACACGCACACATGCTGACACACACACACACACACACGGCCCAAAGCGGCCTCGAAGGTTTGCCAGTTTGAAGGAAACCATGGAAGAAATATAGATTTTTAGACAGCCTACATTCTATGTATTTATATTTTAATTGGCACAGATACAGTTAACATCTTCATGGACACTTTTTACATCTAAGTTGTCTGAAAGACATAAAAATAATGCTAATCCTGTGACAGTAACTCACAGTGAGTCTCTAAAGACATGATTGCAAGTAATTACGAGTACAGGCAACAAAATGTACTTAATGTACCAAAGTAAAAATACTGGTTATGCAGAAAAAAATGCCACCATGGGTGTCATATTATTATATATTACATTATTAAATCCTTAATGCTGATGCATGAATGTGTACGTAGCTGTTCTCTGCTGGAGCTGGTTGAGGCGGAGCCAGTTTCAACTGTTTTATTCACAGCTCGATAGTCAGCCCACTCCAAACGGTCACGAGATTCATCTGAGACGCCGTGAGATGATTAATGGGGCAGAAATGAACACAAATGTATATCAATTATTTAGGGCTTTTCTATAATCTTTGCTTTTGTTGTGAAGTAATGGCTAATTTCACCTCTGAATAGTTATTTAAATGAAACCATCTGAGAAATTTAGAGGGCAAGTGTAAATGCTAACAACTCACAGACATCTGCGACAAGGAGCCCAAAGCAGACGCTGCAGTCACAAGACAAAGAGTTTGGAAACCTGATTCAACCTTTACTAATTTATTTATTTTAAAAGCTTATTTTGTGTTTCTTTCTTTTTCTTAAAATCTTCATATGAAATGTAACTAGTAACTATTGCTCACACGTAAAAGTAGTGGAGTAATAAGCGTAATATTTCCCTCTGAAATGTAGTGGAGATTAAAAAATCCTGCACATTCTTTTCACCCAGAAGCTGATGGACCTCCATGTCTCCTGTAAACGAACAGTGCCCCTCTGTAAGGACTGAAGCATGGCTGAGTCCACCTGTGCTCCCGATTGGCTGCAGCTGACTCTTGCCCCTTCCTGCCAGCTGCAGCATCCAGGGTCTGGTGACCAGCAGCTTTTTCCCTTTTGGCCGTCCCCTCAGCCCCACTCACTCCACAAGACGAGCTGGAGCTCTCCCACTAAATCCACCGAGACCCAATTACAGGGACTGCAGGAGAAATCACGAGGAGATGCAAAGTTACTTTGCTTTAATTGAGGATGTGTTTAACACTCTCCTCAGGCCACCGTGGCCACTTTATGTCTCGGATGAAACAGAGAGCCCTGCAGTGGGACTTTAAAACATATATCTGTTTGTGACAAAGGCAAAGAACGCTCTGATCTGTGGGCTTAGATATTTAAGGGTGGCGGCTGTGATTTAAGATGTCGTATTTCCAGTGTAAAATAAGAATAAAACAAGCAGATCTTTTTAAAGTGTAAAAACACATTTGATTTGTGGTGAAGAAGCAACACTTTAATGTGGTCTGTACATTAGAGGAGTTGCTCCCCTCCCTGGTAAGAGAGTTACTTCACTTGCAGCTGCTTGTTTTAATAGAGCCACATGTTAATTAGTATTGTAGTTAATCCCATATTAGAGAGACCCAAACTGTCAGGTCATATTATAAACAATCGGTCCTAATGTTCGTGCATGTGACATTTGGAGCTGCTATCTCTTCTAGCAAAATGTTCCCTAGGTACTAATTGGCCTACTTTACGCTGTCTTTCTTTGAATTGCCTGTTTCTTTATCATTTAGGATATTAGCCTTGACAAGCATCATCCCATATACCATAGGCCCACTAAGAGCAGAGAGGAGCTACTTTTTTTTTTTTTTTTTTTGTGCACAGGGACAGCAAAAATGGGAATAAATGATTTACACTAGCATGTAATACCGCAAGATCTACCTTCATGGGATATTAAATACAATTTGAAAGAAGAATAAAAGTTCAAACATTTAGCCAGCAGCAAAGTAAGTGTAACTTTTCTCTGCTTGCATTATTTAAGATAGGCTCCATCATTTTATCAATCTATCGATCTCTCACCAGAAAGATGAAAATGGAAAAATAATGAGGCCGATGAATGCTGTATAAAGAACATCAATGTGCAAAATTTAATTATCTGTGCTGGAAAGAGAAGGAAAATGTGTCGGCTGTTTTCTAAAACAAAAAAAAAAGTGAAAAAAGGAGCAGTTAATATTTTTCCCTCTCTGCATATTTTAATTACCAGATCAATCATAACTACGTACTGCAGCACTGCAGAGAAAAGAAAATTGCAAGTCTAAATGAAAAACAATAGATTTGCTTTAAAGTCTTCGGTCTTTTGAAGTCTAAATTAAAATTTCAGGTGCCTTTACAAGAGCCTTCTTCAGAAAGTTATGATATTTAATTAGCGTGTTTAGATTTTGCTGAAATTAAACTTCACAGCCAAGCATCATGTGAAATGAAGACTGGTATTCCCAGGCTTTCAGCGGTGGGGGGGGGGGGGGGACGTGGGGGGGGGGGACACCGCAGATGAACAGAGGGAATTAAATCACTCCAACACATGTGGGCTGTGTATCCTCTGACAGAAGCTCATGTTCTTTTGACTTGTGCTGCCACTGGCTTGATCTGAGGCTGGGTCTCGGTGTTCAGTGGAGCAGAGAAAACAACTTTGCTCTCTGACTGTCTGTGCAGCTCCGATTCTGCGCCTGAAATCAGAGAATCGCGCCGTAGAATTGGCGGAGCAGCTTTGCCGTTCCGCCTTTTCCTCCTCGCATGAGCTTTTCCTGGTTGTGCGAGCGCTGATGTTTATTTCTCCTGGCATGTCCTCGCCGGCGCTGAGCCACCGATTTCACACATTTTTATTGGCTAATTTGACTGTGCTCTTGCCAGCAGCTGAGAGTGAGCCAGGAGTCAGAGATCCTCAGAGACGGTGTTACTGCTACTGCTAGTGCTGCTGCTCTTTCTGGCTTAGGGTGCCTGGAGGGAGCAGAGGAGGGGAGGGAGGCTCTCACCTGCCTCATAACAGGTAGTTGACCATGTTGGACTGAAGCGAGCTAGGTCTTCGAAACTGCATCTGAGATGAGTTACTGCCTGCTGCTGGTGAGCGTCTGCGTGGTGAGGGGTCAGGAGGGGAACGTGGTTGCCTGTCTCTTAAGGTGACAGGGGTTTAGAGGAGCGGATGTACACCTAGTCAGATGCCCAATAGGTGTGCTGCAGCCAGCTCTATGCGTGCGTCCGTCCTCAAACATGGCTAACATTTGCACAGCAGCGGCAGTCAGGCGTGGCGTCTCCGGGCTCTGAGGTTTGTGCTGTCAGGACGGTAGAAATTAAACCTGGCACTGCAGAGCAGAATGTGCTGAAACTCATCAATTCCACATGGCTAGAGAGCCAAGTGCCTATTTATAACACCCCCTCCCCCCCTTCTTTACCTGGTGTGCATCCCTGGCTCTAAACACGCATCCATAATGATGAATACACCCAACTGGGACGCTCCGACAGGGCATCAGTCAGGACAGGAAAACAAACACGCCAACACACACACACACACCATCAGATCACAGCACAGCAGAGGAGGGATAAGACTGACACTGGGAAGGCTGATGGAAAGGTTGAGGCGTCTCAGCATAAAAACACCCAGCAGAATCACAACAATCAGTCACCACACAGGAAACAAACAAGGGCAGTCAGATATATTAAACTTCTTCAAAAGGCCCAATCTGGAGCTGAAATGTGGCACACCACCGGTGAAATACTGCCACCCAACTCCAGCTTTTTTTTTATGGAGTCATTTACTGAATTGATGATATTTCATTTTTAAAGTGACTCCGAACTTCTGAGTAACAGACTGATGGTATTTTGCAGGAATTCTTGAGTTATACATTTGTGTTGGGGGGAGAAAAATGGCTTCGCTTTTATAATGCTCGCAAACGCTGGAGACAAAAATGAACTGTGTTCTCTGCTTAAATACGCTAGCCAAGAGTTGCCGTTGCACTGCTGCTGTATGTAACTTTGAAAACAGAATAACACATTGTTCCTCTCATGTAAAAGGCTTGATAACACATAAAGCATAGCCTCAACACAATGACGGCTTTTACTGCTGCAGCCTTTATTTGAGCAGCAGCTTGTGGTGGCCAGTGTTAGCTTGTGTTTTCTGACTCTGTCTCTGTTCAGGTGTTTTCAGACTGAACCCAAAGCCAATTTTTTGCCTTTTTTTAAAAAATGTGATTACTGGGGTGTTTCTGTAATCTGTTTATTTGTTGAAAAAAGGCAATGTACCAACTATTCAGGCTATAGCTACATCTAACTAACACCATACCGACTTTTTGGCTGTGTCCGAAAAACCACTCCATATTTAATATTCCCCTTATTTTGTTCAGTTCTCCCTCTTTTCGTCTTGGAGTCATTAAATGGAGTCATACAGCCTCGGAATGAGTGTAAATCTTTGGCTCAGGTTGAAACATTTTTAATACCTGCGGATGCGTCCCTCTCTCCGTTTGCACTGCCTGGACCTAATTTGCATCTGTTCACATGTACTCATCTCTGAATTTATTGGCAATCACAACACTCACTGGGTGTTCAGTCCACATTACATTTTAGCATTTATCATCATTCTGTAATTGTCACTGGTAGCCACAGTGGCCACTGTTCAGCAAACGCTCCATGGGCTCATTTTAAAAGGGTTTTTAGAACAGACCGGGTCAATAAACAGTAAAACAACCGACTGAATATAAAAAAGGAGCTATTTGTAAACGCTCTGTTGAATGGCTTTCTGAGGTAAAGTGGATGTGTGAAATTAAATGAGCGTGCCTCTCAAAAAGCAGAGCTGACTTTAAAATAAGACTAAAAAGCCTTTGACTGGCCTGGGTGTTAATTTGTCAATGTATGGACTTTGGCATTCAAGCTCCAGAGGTAAGATGGACAGCCATACGATACTTGATCCAACATCCACACATAGGCTTGTTGGTGTTTGACGACTCATAATCAATAAAAGTTAACTTTAATAAACATTGAAACAGTAAGTGAACAGAAGTGCATTAAGTTTGGGTCAAAGCAGCTTTTCTGCACCGATGTGGAGAACAGGCGAGGACATTCACCCTCTGGAGATGCAGAGGACGTAAAAGACTCAAGGAAGGTATTATCTAATGTCCAATTACACTCCCACGCCCCCCTCCCCCGACACAGACACACACACACACACATCCTCTGCTCTGTCTCTCTATCCTCTTCCTACCTTCCTGCCTCCCACTTTCCTTCCCTCTCCTTCGTATGAAGAGGACACAAGTGATAAACCAGGAGCAGAGAGCTGGTGGTTTACATGGCCCTGGAGCCCATTATGTTCCCCACAATAGGCTGGAGGCCTGGACGTGCTGTGAATAGGTAATGGCCTGGAGATTCTGGGCCTGGCCTGCTGCTCAATGAGCCTGAGACAGCCGAGCAGGAGACAGGCATTAGAGATACCTCGTCAGCCCAGTATGGAGCAGTCTGGTCATAGCCAGGGGGGAGGCAGGGGAGGATGGGAGAGTGGGAGTGAGTGAGAGGAGTAGGAGGGTGTCGTAAATGCCCCTTACATAATGAATAATAACACAAAGGGAATATTCAGAGGTACTGTAACTGTAAGGCAGGGATCTGGTTTATTGGTACAGAAATATGGGCCTATAGTGTACAATATACATAGAAATCAACACTAACTTGATTTTAAAACTGTATGCAGTCTGGAAGCTGCTTTTGCATCACACTGTACCACTCTGCTGCTCACTTGTTTCCAACCCCACCTTCCCAAGCTAGCCATCCATTCAAGCAATCTGTACCTAATAACCGCAAGGTTTAGCCCATGATGAAGATCTGTCTTCATTGGGCTGGAAAAGCTGTATAGTCGCCGAGCATTTTTCCTAACGGCGCAGTCCCTCATCTATGAAAGTGCCATAGAGCCCCTCAGACAATTAGGCAGGGAAAAGCTTTATGACCGTTAGACTCACTCAGTGAGCGGCACTCTCACCGCCAGCACCGCCAGGAGCGCTGGCTCGTGCAGAAAGGTAATTACGGAGCCTCTCATAATGACACGGAGGAAGCTTGCGTCATAACACCCACAGCCTTTTATCATAGCGCTGTAATTAATTATCATCCTTTACTCTTTGATTCATTCCACTATTCATAACATATTCATACATTCAAGAGAAATTATCATTTCCTTCAGGAATTAATCAAAAGGAGGAAGAACTGGTCGTCTCTCGATGGATGATCAAAGACGGTGTTTGTCTACCTCGCTGCACGGTGGGCGAGCTCAGGGCAAGGCACTGAGGCCAAGGTCTCTGAAAACACTGACACGCTCTGCTCCCGTCCTCCCCCACCCTGGTCAAATCATCTTTCAAGGTGCTTTATGCGACTGCTTGAAAACACAGCAGCAGATGCTTCTGATAGAGGACAGGTAAATGGATATTACCATCCAAACAACCGCCGCGACTCCTGCCGCACGTCGTCCCTTATCATCAGTCATTCGACAAACAAACAAAGCCATCGCACGATCAGCTCCGCGCAACAAGGAGACGTATACATCGTCACGGCGCAAGCTCGCAAAACGTTGCCTCTTTCTACATTTCCTGAACATGACGAGTCAGTCGTAGAGGTGAGAGGCAGCAGCCATTTTGAGATCTCTTCACTCACTTTCACGGAGTTGAAAAGCTGCTGTATAGCCAAAACACCTCCTGTGTTCTCATAGAAAACAAGCAACAACAACAACATACATAAAAACATTGTCTTCCCCCACATCATCACTTCCCAACCTCAGGGGAAGAAATGGCACAGTTAGACTCATAAACAGGTGTCCACCGGCCCCCAGTTTGCAACGCTTTAATAGCTGTTTGATGTTTTTGATGTCTAGTCAGCTCGATCGTACCTTGCTGCTTGATAATGAGGGCCAATAATGATTCCTGAGCTTGAGGGGTTAATGGTATGTAACCGGCAGAGCTGCTAATTACACGTTACAAACTATTTATCAGAATCTCCATCTGCGCAAGCACCACAACTCTCATTGTGCACGCTAAATTACTCCACGGATTATCATTGTAAAGCAAGTTTCAGTAATTAGGGACCCATACTGCTGTTTTCTTTCTCAGAGAGCACCAAACGACATCAAGAGAAGAGGAGAAAAATAGAATGGCTGCTTAATTTGGGCCTGATATTCAGATTGGTACAGGCTGGATGTGAGGAGGAATGTGTCTCTGCCCAAGAAAAAAAAAAAAGAAAAAAAAAAAAAGGCTACAAACATACGAGAAATTCGTCACTGTTTTTTTCCCCCTGCCTCACAAAAGGTTTATCCTGAGGGGAGTTTACACTCTAAAGTGAGAGAGAGGTGTAAATTGCATTGAGAAGCCCAGATAGTCTTGGCGAGACTTGGCGAGGACGGCTTTCTTTACGTTCAGACGGCGGCGAGATCTTGTGTGAAAGTTGTGTGAACAGTGTGGTCCGACGGGCCCGTCTCTCCAGCGGTCGGTTATTTGAGAAATAACTGTCATATCCCTCAGCCCCAAAGGTGTGCCCGAGACCACGGAGACTTGTACCATCTCCTCTGCTTCGCCGTAAATTTTTATTAAAATTACCTTCATTATAAGACAGTGTTCATTATAAAACCAAAAACGCCGGTCTCCCAGGGCCCTGTGGATTAATAAGGACAGCGGTGTATTTTAAGCCGTAAACTCAGCTCCTCACTGTCCTTAATCTCCTTCCTACTTCACAAGGCCAAATTAACACCTCTCCTCAGCTCTGACGGGACCTCATTAGCAAACTTCCAGGGAAAGAAAGAGGAGAGCAGAACGAAAAAGAGGAGAAGAAGGAGGGAAGCGACCAATGACAGCCACCAGCTCTGGGATTAACCCTTTCTCCTCCTCCAGCTCCTCGGAAAAAACTAGGTCGGCAGCGTGTTTCTAATCAGTCGCCTGGTTAGCGATAATTAGAAGGCGAGATTGGACGGGAGAAGAGAGAGAAAGTGGGTGGGGAACATTGAAATGAAAAAGAAAAGAAAGAGAACCTGTCATGTCGCAAACACTTCAAAGGAGCCGACTTCTCCTTTAGAAGTGGCATGATGAGGGTCCAAATACCACGAGGCACTCCTCTGGGCCTCCGAACTGGGAGGAGGGGGGGGGGGGGGGGGGGGCGGTGGTGGAAGCAAGGACCCAGTTCTTTCTCACATACATGCATCCTCACAAAAACACACACACACACACACACACACACACACACACACACACACACACACACACACACACACACACACACACTCCAGGACTTTTCTATCGCTCACCACCTGTACAGTGCAGCTGCAGGGGAGCTTTAGTCTATCCCAAAGCACACAGCCAAACAAGCACATCCAACTCCACCTTCTCCTCACACTCTCCCCCTGCAGCAGCAGGTCGAGGTCCCACAGCTTACACCGAGGTCGTGAAGACTACTGCTGGGTAAAGTTCACAAGCCTCCGCAAGCTGTTTGACATTACCAATAAGGTCAAAGTGTATCAGAAAACACCAGAGGATTATATTATTATGGTGTGCCGAGTTGCTCGCTGCACCTCAAGATCAAAAAAAAAAATAGCCGAGGCTTTTTTTTTCTTTCTCTCTCTTTTTTTTTTTTTTTTTTTTTAAACACCGCAAGCTGGCTTACTTATCAATGTGTGGAACATAAGCCGTGGAAGTTACACAAGAGAGACCAAGAGGTACCCAGAGAGGCCTGCAGCTAACAAGAAGAAAAAATCATCGCTCATTATCAGCCATCTATTTTATCTACTATGAAACATCTCTAGACTCCCAGTTGTCTGACATCAATGGTGCTTAAATTAATCCTGTGGGTTCCTGTTTGCACAATAAAGCTATGGAAGGGTGCTTCTGATATTTGTGCGACTTTACAGTAGAGTAATTGAATTAGCGCACAAATCAACCGCAGAGTATGGTGGAGTGGAATATTGAAGAATGTGATAGCTATTGCCAGGGAACACAGATGCTTGGGCATAGTCAATTATAAAGCATTAAAAAGAATCTGCCAATAATCACTTCCAGGAGAACTGAACAATCCATGCTGAGTGTTCTCATGTTTACCAATGATAGGGCTTTCAGGTTAGCGCTGAGCGGGAGTTTAGAGGGGAGAGCGAGACTGAAAACATATTTGTGGTATCATTTCCATAAGCCTCTGCTTTGCGGACCATAACGCAGCTCACAAATGTGATTTATGACCTTGGTTTAATGGCTGGAGCAGAGTCTTGGTAGGTATCAGATGACTTTTTCAATATGGCGACGTCAGAGGGGGCACGGCGAATGCACCATCACAACAGGAAATGAGGGCTTGTCTCAGCCAAGAAAATATGAGAAGCCAGATATCTGATCATCTAATGGCAGATAGATGCTACTTCACTTTGACAGAAAAGGCATCAGTCAATAAGCGCCAGATGAGCAGTAAGACGAAAAGTACGCCATGGATTCCTCGCTCTATCTATCACCTCCTTCATTCCAGAGGCACCGTCATCTGCTCTGGTCAATGTATACACAATATCCAGCAGGAGTGTCTCTTGTTTCAGTAAATCATAATGTGGAGCAGGAAAAGCTTAGGAAATCATCAATAAAAATCTATGCTACAACTACTTAGCTGCTTCCAGGCGTTCTATGTTTTATTCTGCTGAATCTTCTGAATGTTTCACATATCTGTAAAAAGCAAAGGCGTGACTCACCTGGGCCTGGAAACTCTTGAGAACAGGTGCCACCATCTCCCGGACTTCCTGTGCGCAGACAAGAAAAGTAAACTCAGCCTCAGCATTTTCAACCTCGCAGATGCTCCACCTGTTTAGGAATCAGACCGGCCCCACGAAGGCACAAACGGCTCCATAGGAAAGAGGACTGAAAATCTTTAATGTTAATGGATTCTTTCCATGGCTCCTCTTACACTGTGTGTGTGAGTGAGGTATGTTGTTATGGGGTGTGGGTATTAGTGGTTAAACCAAAAGGGTTTGAGTGGGCATGTTTGAAAAGTGGGGCTTTCCAGTAGCTTGCGTTAGAGCTCAGAGATGCAGACTTGTGCGAGCTCCCACAGCCTCAGGTAAGGGGATTGTGCTGCCAGTGGTGACAGCCTGATCCTGTCTTAAACGCCTGTATTATACTGACAAGATTACAGCACTACACTACATACTCGAGCTGAGATAGGCAGGCAGCATAGCCACAGCAAATAGCCTGAGGGCTCATTTATAAAATATAAAAATATTCTCTTTGACTTCAGCTTAGATGTCAATGGATGATCATTTCAAAGAAGATGATAAAAAAAAGGACAAAATCATATCTGTATCATTCATAGATTTAGCTTTTCATGTATTCAGCTGAATCCACCTTAATTGCCATTTTGCCTTACAAAAGTAAGGTGGAATGAGGTCTTGGCGCAGTCTGAACGTAAAGCAGAAGAAAATGGAAAATAGCGGCGATGCACAGACGGCGAACTTGAAATAAAATTCCCAATGAGGTATTAACAATAGAAGTATGTGTCAAATATTATCAGTGCTAGAATATTAACCATAAAAAGTTAGCATATTAAATCAGATCAGCTGCTGTTGTCGGGTGCATGAAATGTTAACTTGGGTGACAGAAGCAACAACGTTGCTGCTAAGACATTCTCATTTAAATTCAGTATAAACTCCAGTGCTGAGTCCTGCTCAGGGAGGTGGAGTAACAAAGGGATATTGCCCTAAGTAGCCCCGTTTGCATGTGTACTTTTCAGAGGGAAAGTAACACACGGAGGGAATTTTGCACTAAAAATGCTGATTCTGGAAGATGTCCACTTCATCTGGCTAATTTAGACTGCTGAAGCCTCATATTAGCTTGGGCTGAACTTTCCAATGTATTTTGGCTGGATGAGGACTGTGGATATTGTGCCTAATCTCTTTCATTAGAATCACTTAATAAAGGGATCTTTTCACCATCAATACTGGCAAAAGGCACAACTGCAGCGACCAAGAACACTTTCAACGTACACGTGCTTGTGAGCATCGTTGTACCTCTGATTTTAAATCAATTCAGCTGTCCTTTAAAATGTAAACATGTCCACTTTTCATCTGTTTGTACTTGCTTTCTACTGTGCATTTGTCTTTAATAAAAAGCAGCACAAAAAGTGTTTTTGCTATAGTCATGCCGGAGGTCTGGTGTAGAGGAAGAGGGGGGGGCTCATCCTCGTTAACATTCATCAGATTGTGTTTAGTCAGAGTCCTGTTCCTTGTGGGTTTGGAGAGACACCTGTTCCTGTTACATCACAGAAATTTGCAAAAAAAAAAAAAAAGTCAGTATCAGCTGCCAATTCTGCCACCAAGATAACTTTTTCATAAACTGCTGCTCGGGCTTTGCTGTGGAAAGCAAGCAGCAAAGTTGTGCTTACCTTTTGTAAATGAGCCCCCTGGCCTCTCATCACACTCAGCCAGAGGCTAACGTTACTGCAAGGCCTCAGCATTTAAATATTAACTGAGCTACTGGAAGAGGAGGAGTGGAGGGCTCGCCCTGACTTCTCACAAGTGTTGTGCATCGTTAATATATACCAATGCAGCTTTTACAAAAGAAAGAAATAATTTCCCGCACAAACGCATCGGAGGGGGAGACGCGTACCGTCAGTACCTGGTGAAGTGAGGGTGTGTGTGTGCAGGCTGGGGGGTGGGGGGTGGGGGGGGTAAACTCACCTCAGGGACATTTCTCTTGAACTCCCTGCTCAGCTCTACCAGATGCTTGTGGGAATGTTCGCTCTCCTCTTGTCGACCAGCCAGCTCAGACGCTACAGAGTTTAGCTCCCTCTACAAACACACAAAAGAGAGAGAAACGGTGAGAGGAAGCGAGCGGAGAGAGACGGCACTTTAGGGAGCCTGCCAACGCTCATCCAGTAAAGCTTAGAGTGTACATAAATAAAAATACACTGCTGAATATTAACAATGTAATCCTTCATGATCTCACAGCAGTAATACTTACAGCTAGCCCTGGCCCATAAATAATTAAGCCAAAATAAATCCAATGCCTACAGTAGCAGAAGGCCTTTTAGATAATCAGTATTTGAAATAATCAATACGCTTGCAACGGCTATAGAGAGTCAGTGAGGGAGTGGGGGAGAAGGAGGGGGTAGAGGGGGGAGGAGTGAGTCACGTGTAGAGACCCAATAACCTGACAAACACCCTCGCAAACAAATGGAGCTTCTTCCTGAAATGAAAGGCTGTTTTTTTAAGCCCGGCCAAGACCTGATTCAAACACACAAATGCCTCGCTTGCTGTCGTAATTACCACAGGTCAGATCTATTTTCAGCCTCTTTTCAATCTCTCTCCCATCGCCTGCGCCAATCTTTATATTGATCCACACAGATTCTCAATACATGACAGCAGCCTCCATAGCTTTAATCAAATTACCCTTTTGCTACAACAACAGGCCTGATCACTATTCCATTAATGTCTCCGCACATTGGTTCTTTACATGTCTGTGTTACACGAAATGAGAGCTCCACCCCGGCAACACGTCTGATCCACTATTCAAAGCTGTCTGTGTTGCAGGCCCTTCATCAGAACCTTGCATTCATGCTGGACTCAGCTGCACCACATGCCATCCGCAAATCCGATATTATCGATCAGTCATCCAATTCCCGGCTCTTTCAGCAAACAGGGAAAAAAAAAGAAAAACAGATTCAAACTCCACTCTCCTGTGCTGAGCAGCGCTGGAGCAGACAACTGTACATTCACCTCCTCTTCATTTTGACTGTGATTCTCAGTAATTGATGAGGATCTTCTCTTGTAACTGCTGGGTTACAATATAAAAGTGGAGTAGGGGATTCAATTACCACTGCGAATTTATATATGACGCCGGGAAATTAAATTGACTGTGTTTTAATTAATCTGCAGTCTTACTTAAAGGCAATTTAATAAATCATCACACAAAGCAAAAAAAAAAAAAAAGAGAGAGACAGTGGAAGGGTGAAACTTCAACAGTGGCGGCCTCGCGGGATGGTGGCAGCCCGCCGGTCAGAGAGGTAGGCCGTTAATTGAAGGGCTGCTGGTTCAAGTCCCTGGATTGACGAGTCAGGAAGTGGCTAAAGTAGAACTGAATGTACAGTCTGATGCGATGCAATAAGCTGAGATGCCGCACTATAACACGACAACATGCTAACGTGTCCTCGAGCAAGGCGCCAGGCTTGCATTAGCTTGGAAGCAAAGGTCTGCGGTGACACTGTGCTGCCTGTGAGCCTCGAGGACATTTAACTGTGACACTTCGAACTGCGTTGGCCAAGTAATACAGTTCTACTGGAAACTATGGATTAATAAAGTTCAGAGAAAGGCCTCTGAGTGGCACAACAAGTAAAACGTTTCCTGATGTGTCATTCCCATCTGTAGGTTGACGTCAAGCTAGCTGGTAAAGGTTAGGGAACGATCGTGGTCATGGTTAAAACAAATCAACACTGAGTCTTGGTAGGAGATGGGATGTAAACACGCTCACCCAACGAGTGAATTTAAAGGATAAGGGTGGTGTTAGCTGGTGTTAACACCAAACCAACCATTGTCAGAATCTCCTGAAACAACTGGACAACATATCTTTAACATCCGGTTATCACCACAGCTCCTTTCTCTCCAAAATCACTACACTTCCAAAGCATCCACATGTTTAGGATGCGTTTGGTTAGTGGGGAAATGTGCCATTCCTGGTGAATCGCACTGTCACTGAAAAAGGCCATGGCTGTACAGGATAAGGCGACGGGACTTTATAAATTCCTGTTAGTCCTTACAGTCCATATGGGATGAGCCTTCCTGGAGATTAGAGAGTGGGCTTTCAGAAGCTGGCCAACCTCCACTAGATTCAAATGGCCCCAGACCGGCTAATCTTGCCAAGAGAAAATTCCTCTAGAAGTGACTTTGAGTGGATTTTATAAGTACTTAAGATATAACAGTGTGGTGATTCTAAGTCCGCCTGTGCTTCAGTGGCCTCGGCATAGAGCTGGGTTCGCTTTTTATTGCGGCTCGGCTGATGAGAGTGGTGAGGACTCATGCTGTATGCAAGCCCAAACAGTGCTATCATAATGGCATGGTTATTTTGAAAGCACCCCCACAGTTTCTGGACCATTATGAGGGAGGGGAGCCTGGGCAACAGCCCATCAAATGAAACCTACTGTCTGTCTTTCTGGAAAGAAGTGAAGCAGAACAGACTGTTTGCTACTTTGGTTGTCTCGCTCAGATTGATGATGGGAGGAACTCCACAGTGCAGTGTTTGGAAATGCTATCTCAAGAGACAAAAGATACTGAAGAAGATTTTTCCTCCGCCTGCTAATCAGATGTGATCCATTTCAACCTACAACCAGGGCACCTTTGAGGTCCCTGATAAAATTCACTTATCTCTCTCCATTATGTTGAGCAGTATCTTTCATGAAATCATCTGCATGAACGTGCAGATGTGTCTGGTGACTTGGACACTTAAAAAGGAGAAAAGGTGAGTTCAACTCGCCATGCAAAGAGGAATTTGTCGGTAATCATTTGACAGGTTTTAAAAAAGACGACCAGGGCCAAATTTTCAGTGTGTGGCAGTCAGGTCAATACAGAGCTCCTGTCATTAAGCCTCTGCCAGTCAAACATCCAGCTATAATTGATGAGTTTCCCCTGGGGAGGGCGGAGCTGTCATTGGGACTGGAGAGACAGGAAAGAGGGATTTTCAGCATGGAACCAGTCCTGGCGTGCTCAAGTCATTCTGCGAGGGGAAAGCAATCTTGGTGACTTCTGACTCAAAAACAAAGACCAAGAAACAAGCAGTTTATTGGCTTTAACAGCATAGACCTGCATCCTATTGGCAGTCAGTAAATGCACTTGAAGCTCAATGAACTGCTGAACACCAGGAGGAAAAAAGCTGCGAAACCATGACATACATGTCCTTTGGATTACAAACGCAGGCTCTGCCCTTCTGGCATGGACCACCGTTGGATCCTATCAGCATCTGTAGTGGAGCCCTGACATGATCTGACAGGCAGCCATGTATAAAGCATTAAGATGTCTCAGGTTTATGCAAGTGTGTTGCAGCAAAGACTGCAGGGAGTGGTCCCTTCAGACTCTACGGGGTGAGGGATAAACCGGGCAAGAAAAATGGAGACCAGCAGTGGCAACAAATCTGTAAAAAGACAAAGAACTGAGGATTATGACATAAGCTGGTTGTCAAGTATGTTGTGTTTCATTTAAATGATGGGAAGCAAGTTATGTCTATTGCAGGCAAACAGAGGGCAGAAAGTCTAATAATCAAATCCAGCAAAGACAATGCTCTTGACAAAAATCGGGGCAGAGAGAGGCTGTAACAATCTGTGCAAGTGCAAATGTTTTAGGTAAAATGCGGGGCTCATTTATGTATTGTGTCGGAGTAGATCTGACATTGATTCATTAAACCTAGCTTGTCTTGATTACATCTGTAGCGGTAAGCTATTTTCTGGCCTTTCACAAAGACAACCCATGGTGGAAAATGTTGACAACTGGGAAAAAAAAAAAAAAAAAAACTACCTGGGTGCTGCAATGAGGTAGACTGAGTCAAAATCACTATTGTGTGCACTGGGCTTGGACAGCACAAATTAAAGAGGAAAAAATAGGGAGGAGGAGGAGAGAGGGGAAAATGCAGATGGGGTATTATTTTTCTTTTTGTATCCCATCTAATTGCAATCATAGGCAGATGTCTGAAAGTGTGACAGCATCAGCAGAATTGCTGCTGAGAGCACAGAATCTTTGTCTAAAAATAATCAGACATTCTGTGTGCTGCTGTTTGTTATAATGGTAATCGATGCTGGAGGCTTTGAATTCCATCAATTTATAGATCCACTCTGTTCTGCCTGGTGACTGTACTGCCTCACAACCCCCACTGCATATGCACACCGATGCAAAAACACACACACACACACACACACACTTGCACGCAAGGTCTCGCACAAAAGAGCGCACACGCGTGTGCAGAGACACATGTGCGCTGACATCCGCAGACGGGGGCTGCAGCAAGGCAGAGCAGGGACCAGCGTGTGATTAAGATAAGTGTAGTTTCCTTTGGTACATTCCTTGTCGCCTCCCATTGTCTGTGAGGCACAAGATTGTCCATAGCTGCCTCAGATTAGCCCCGCATCTCAGACGCCACATTTGAGAGGGGGGGGACTGATCAATAAATCAAATCACCACAATCAATGGCTTCAATCACTGCAGTCTAGTCTGGCCTCAACATTATTACTGGCAATCCCCCAAGCCACTGAGGGAGGGGGGCAGTTTGGTGCGGGAAAGAGCACGCATTGGCGCCTGTCCATATGAAAGATCCAACATGAACTCTTATCTGGCCTCCTTGGGCTGAATATCAGTTAAGGGCAGAACAGGCAGACAGTGTGTGTTTGTGTGTGTTGGACCATCCAGACGGAGAAAGCCGGGCGGGTGGAGCCTCTGACCTCCATGACCCAGCGCTATGAATGTGAGGCGAGCACGCGGCCTCCGACAGGGAAGCAGTGTGGGGCTGCGATCACCTGGCATCTCGCTCCATCTGTTTACCACCGACTGCTGCTCCTTCGCTTTCACTGCTCCAATTCACTCCGCCATCGCACGGCTGTTAGACCACCTCAAACCTGGGTCAAATATAGTTTGCATATAATTCTGACAGTTCGTTTTAACTTGCCAGGTGGGTGGAATTTAGACTGCCGGGTAGCCACTGTACTACACAGCGATCTCCACTGGGGTGAAAAAGGACCCCAGGGCAGTGGTTCCCAACCTCCTAGATTCTTAACCCAATAACTTCAAGCAGGCTAGCTCCTTCCCCTTGTTTCCAGCCTAAGCTAATACTTTATGCTAAGCTAACTGTTTCCAGGAAGTAGATATACTTAAAATTAAGCAACGTCTCCTTGGGATCCATGGGCAGTGGTTGTAAATGCATATGGCTCGTGTTCCAAATGATTCGATTCAGCCGAAAATCATTTTTAGAGGCTTGGGGAGCTAAAATTGTCGAGTAATTTCACAACACAAAAAGTAAAAATGAAACAAATGTTTCAAAAATGTGAATAATTTTGAATAGCAAATGTTTTTTGCTCTCTCTGACTTTTCTTGCGACCCCTTCTGGGTTCCCGAGCTCCAGGTTAGAGTCCCTGCCCTGCGGATCACTTGCGCATTATGCCACTGTCCACTCTGCAACAGCAATACTGACTGCACAGAGCAGAAATATGTAGGTAGAGTATAGATCGTGAGGACTTACCAACCAGGAAAATCACATTTAATTTTGACACCTCTCTAAACTCTGGACTGGTAAGTCTGATAAATCATCCAAAATAATTAATCCCCAGTCAGTCAGGCTGTCTTCAAACGGCATGCTAAATCTTACAAAAGGAAGGAGAAGCGTGTGAGCGTTACAACCATCAGCAAAAGGTGTGACTGGTGTTGTCAGCCATTATTCGTCATACCCTGCTTCATTTAGAGAGTTTTTGGCGCCTGATGCACCAGAGCACAGCCTACTTGTCAACACTTCTCTCTCTTTAATTCCAACATGCACACTTGGACACACATGCACACACACACACATTTCTTATT
This sequence comes from Chaetodon auriga, assembly GCF_051107435.1. Lineage (NCBI taxonomy): Eukaryota > Metazoa > Chordata > Actinopteri > Chaetodontiformes > Chaetodontidae > Chaetodon > Chaetodon auriga. The sequence goes on from NC_135078.1 coordinate 5,739,681, forward strand.
TCTCACTGATATACTGGTAACATCTTAGACTGATCAGGGAGGCTTTCACACAACCCCGTATCCACTCTCGATGCAAAGAATAACTTTAAATGTCCTCCTATTAGAAACTTCAAATTACAATCTATGACTGAATGCTCCGAACGGAGGCCAATTACAACACCTTATTTATCATCATTAAGGCCGACCATTGTTCTGCTCCTTTCAAACTCTGTGGTTACAATCAGGGTGTCTATTGTCATTGTGTGGTACATGCAGGCTGACTAATTACACAGTCCTATGATTCATTAGCAGACTAGTGGGTTGAAACCTGAGAGAAGACATGATAACCTCAGTCAGCCAAACGATGGGCTCAAATGGAGACGTGAATATGGGAGAGCGACAGGGAGGGTTCACGACAAGGCGAGAACATGAAAAATAGCCACTGCTGCAAACACAGAAACCTTCCACATGAAGTTTTTCGAGGGGGGGGGGGGGGGGGGGCACATGCGAAATGAGCAGAGACGGTGTCAAACTTCAACAATCATATTGGGGACAAGGTTTGTTTTCCTGTTCCTTTCAAAGTAGGAGAGAGGAGTGCACTACGGGGGACTTGTTTCTGTGAAGCTTCACCATTGAGGTCAGTTAGTGGGAGAGGAAGAAGGCTCCAAAGATGCAGCCATCACCACAATGGCCCACTTTCACCTGAAACGACGAGCTGGAGCGATGCAACACAGCTAACCTGCGATTGTTTATTCTCTCTTAAGAAATGTCAATCTGTTCGCTCTCAGGTGTGCTGCTCTTCCTCTTGTTTTTGTTGTTTTCTCCCCCCTACTCTCTCCGTTTTCCCTTGTCGATTGCAGCAAGATCAAAGCGACGCCGCTGGAAGAATCTGAATATTTCAGGTGTGGAGAGAGGGCTGCGTTTCACACCACCTGTGTAGCGCTGAGAGACAGGTCCCTCCTCTCACTCAGACTCAGTTAGCGGGGCCCCTGGGGCCCGGCGACATAAACCAGGGCCACCTGTCTGAGAGAGGGAACACTCCTTTACCCTCCTTCTCTCCATCACACTTTTATTTTACAGCATTTGAACCAAAAATAAATGAATCTAAATAGAGCGGTGAGAGTGGGAATAAAACCAGCACCGACAACAAGCAGCTGAGAGCTCTGAGCGCCGTCACAAAGGCTCCAAGATCTGGCAGACGAATTCCGCCGCCGCAGAATGGGAGCAGCCACTTGAAAGGGCAGTTTATACATGAATCATTTTATAATTTGCCCTGTTCTGCCGCAGAAGGTAGCTCTCATATATTAAATGACGAGTCTGGTCAAGAGAATTACCGGGATTATTCTCTGCCATAACACAGCACGCGGTGTGGAGCAGCTCTGCGAGATGATTCTCATCACATCATCAGGGCTGCCATTTCTGACCCAAAGCAAATAAAAAGTATCCCCGATGTCCGCACCAGCCTTAACAAGTTGATGTAGCTGCCCTCCTTGGAGGGCTGTGTGCCTTGACATGTGTGCATGTGTAAGCACTTGTGCAAGTGTGTGTGTACGTGCATATGTGTGGACGTGTGTTCAGGGGGGCGTGGAGCAGGTTCCACACTACCAGTTCCCAGCCATGTCTCTCAAAAGGGCCGTAAAGTCTTTACAGCAAATTCCTTACATTCATCTGTGTCAGAGCACTCGGCACACATTAGGCGTTTACACGGGAGGAAACACAATCTATTTGATGCTACACTGCCCACACGTCCAGAGCCCTCCTCCCCACGCCGGAGATTCACAGTGTTTAACTTCCATTTCATATTCCGAACAGGCAGGCAGACAGGCAGGCAAGTGCAGGGAATGGACTCCATCTTGCTGTAAATCAGCGTTTAAACACCCGGCTAAATGTAATCTGGAAAGAGTCAACAAGAGGCCCTCGCTTTACGCTGCTCAAGATATTTGTTTTTATTTATTCTGGAATGTGCAATTGATTTTTGTTGTCCCCCCCTAATGATGTATGCAAACGGTGAAGCGAAAAAAGTCACACTTCATTTTTTTCCCCGGCTGCTGCTGCTCCCCATCTTTTAATATCAGCGGTGCTTATGAGAACAAGTGGAGGTTAATCTAGGGAGCGGGTCATAGCCAGTCGGCTCTTTGTAAATGTCAGCTGGGAGATCCAGGCCTTTCTTATTACCACACTAAACCAACAAGGCTGACGGCTCCAAGACGGATGTGTGACTTGGAGGTGTCTTCCCCCCACTTCTCACCACCGTCACGGACCAACCCCAGCACAGAAACCCTTATTAATCAATCGATTTATCGCCATAAATCAGGCCAGGCTTTGATTGTATCAGCAAGTCAAGCAATCAATCAATTAGTCAGGACCTAGCGGCCCAATTTGCCTAAAGAAAGATGAATGCACCCCCACATCATCCATTTGGTTGTCCGTTTACCCATCAAACACGGCTGCTGTTGACTCGCAAGCCCAACATGCATCCTTTTATCGATTTCTGCAGATTAAACTTGCAAAGGAATCAAAGGACACTTAACTGAGTGGGAATAATTCTGACTTTCTCGTTTGTAGTGAAGTGTGCTCTGTGCTCTCCTTTGATAGTGTTGCTTCATATCATCAAAACAACAAAAAGTAAATATTAAAATACAGAATACAGAGTTCTAGTGAGTGATCCAGCTGAGTGAAGCGACAGCTCCAGAGCATAATGCTGAAATGTGACTGGACTCACTCTGACAAAAATGGGCCACAATGGGACAAATTGTAGATTATTATCAGTCAACTCTACCCAGGTTTATATGGCAAGGCAAGGGGGAGTGGGGGGGGGGGGGCTGAGCAAGGAAACAGCTGGATGAACAAACTGTGGAAAACATATGTATAATGACATATTTGTTTCATATTTTATCCCAACTGTGAATTCCAATCCACATTCTGACACCAGCTGCCTCGGTCCAATGCCTCCCATCTGCAACTCGGTGTCAGGATGTCTCAGAGGACGGGATGGGAAACTTTGGGGACGACAAAAACCGACAGGAGCAAGTAGAGCACGACAGAGTGGGCTGCCGGAGCCTCGGCGTGCTTCTCCCCCAGCGGCAGGTTGGAATGTGGCAGACTGCGGAGCTGCTGTGGAGAGGAAAGAACACCGGGGCCTCCCCGGGGAGAACGTCTGTGGTGGGATTAGAGCCCCACCAGACCTGGTTCTGCTTCACACCCTCAGACCCTGCTGCGTTACAGCTAGGGGGGCCGCCGAGCTATCTGCGGGGGCTTTACAGTTCTGCCCAATCTCCCCAAGCCTCACCATGTAATTAGAGATAAAGACAGAGGGCTCAGCTACTCAACCTCAATTCTCCTGGCTTCACACAAGGCTGCCCACCCATAGCCCCCAGAGGAACCCCTCAACACTGCCACTACACCAGCACCTGTGTATGCTAGCTAGCTACAAACCCTATCAACCCCCATCCAACTGCTGCACAGACTTAACATGTGAGATAATACAAGGTTTGGCACATGACCATGATTGATTGGCGGATACGTCGAATATGGAGCGTCCTGAGGTTGCTACGCCATGATTTGCAATGGCAGTGTGCTATTCCTGATGCCATATTCCTATATTACGTGTGTTGAAGTGGCTTCTTATACTGTAGAAAATCCTCAGGTAAACAATAACCACGGAAAGTAAGTAATTTTTCTTCATATCTACCTCCTCTAAAACTTCATCCAGGCAAGGGGGAAAAATTTAGAGGATAAGGCAGAGGAGGAACTCTCGACTATATTCAAGAAACACAAAATTATACTATGGAGGGATCCATTATTCATCTCAGATACATTTTTCATTTAAGAGTGGGCTGGATATGAGCAATGATGAATGCATCGCCCAGGATGCAATTTGTATGTAAAATAACAGAAGATTACAGAATATGTTTTAAGTGCAAATGCAGTTTGTTGCCATCTAAGTAGAAAACGCATTCCTACAAAAAGGAATAAGACCTGAGCCCCATGATGCTGCCTCATAAAATCACTTAGCCTATAGCTAGGCCCCTCGCCAGTATTTATAAAGGGTCACAATGAGAGGCTCAAGTGATGAATGAGCCGACTGGAGTAGATTTTCATTCACATAATATACACTACCTTTTGGCAGGCCATTTGAAAACGTGGGATAAGTAAAGCGAATAACTATGGCTAATTCAACTTACATCCAGCTCAGTAGCACATTTCCTTGAAATCCACCCTTCTGCAGTGAACACACAGAGAGCTCTTGCAGACTGCACACTGTTAGATACATGTCTACGCACAAGTGCACACAAACATACTACAGTGTTTCGCTGCCTGCCAGGCATCCACATGTTCCTCTCAGGACTCGCTCTCTCCTCATCAGCTTCACTCGGTGCACACCGTTTCAATTCAGTGCCTCTCAAAGACACACAAAGAGCCTTCCCCTCCACTCACAGTACAAAGATTGAATACAGCCTCCTAACACAAGACATGCCCACCACAGAGCATGTAATACAACTCATTACTGGGCACGCAGGGTGCAAAGGGCTGCGATGGGAGAGACAAGCACAACAGGGAGAGAACAGGGGGCCCTTACAGCAACATCTCCATCTTTCCTCGCAACTAACACAGCTCTAAAACCAGCCTTAATAACTAAAGCAATCCGATTGATTTTTGGAGGTTCTCTGAAATAAGTCTTATAACAGTGGTGGAAGTGAGGGGAAAACCAGAAATACCTTTAACACTTTAGGTGAAAGTGCCACAGAACTTGCAGGCCTACGGACATCACTCGTGACGTGATGGATAGCATTCAGAGGTTAATTCAGGTCGGAAGTGCAGCGTCCCCTCCTGCCTCTACTAAACTGTGGTTGACCCACAAGCAAACTGCGTCCAATCACAAAGAGGCAGGGGGACAGTGTATGTGGGTCAGCCACATTGATCTCAGCCCTCCGCTGCATGGCTCTGGGGTCAGCTTTTTATGTGCTGACAAGAGGACACTAGGTTTGGTTTGGTGCACATGTAGGCAGAGAGGGGAAGCCGTGTCTGGAAAACAGGGAGAAGAAGAAGGATGGCGAACGGGCTAATCCACCACCACACACGGCCTCGTGAACCTTCCTTAACCTCGGGGCAATCGCATGACCTGAGGCAAAGCATTACACACATTAAAAAGACATGAACTTCAGAGCATTGGAGTTTCAAGCACGCAATCAATGGGGCCACAGGTGCAAACATTTTCTGCACTGCCAGTGGAATGCCCTTTTTTTTCCACCCCTCCCAGGATTACAGTGGAACCTGTTTTTGCACCGCGCTCATGTTAATGTCAGCAATAATAAAGACCTGCAGCACAAGAAACAATAAAAAATGAGCTCGAGCTGGAGACAGCTTTTGGAGGTGGGCTGGAAACAGCACGGGGAGTCGGGAGAGAGGGCAGGATGTGAGGAGTCTGTCAACTTCTCCCTGTCTGCTCCTGTGTTCGCTCGCTTCAGACTGAGGGGAGCAAATGGGCCTAATTCACACTGGCTGTGTGTGAGTGTCTCTGCTGTCTAGCAGCGTGAGCGGGAATTAGATCTATGGTTTGTAGCCTTCATCCCTTCCCAGACAGACTTGTTCCGGCTCAGAGGCGCTGCCTAATCCGCACCTCTCTCCCGCTTGCACTCCCGGAAAATGACTTCACACAGCTGCCTCAAACGCCCAACGCAGCAATTCTCGTTTGACTGAACCCCCCACCCCCCAACTAAAAAAAAAAAAAAAAAAAAAAGGCCTCAGCAGACCTCCCATAGCTCATTTAACATACCAATTCCTCCCCAAAGCCCACCCTACCCCCTCCTAAGAGATGAAAACAACAAGGAAAACAACTACAGCCCCACTTGATAATTTAAGGGCCCTTTTCTCCGGAGAGTTGTCAAAATCAGCAGTACAGTGGGAGGAATTCAAAGAGAGCCCAGCTACCCTGGGTGTGCAGCAGTGAGCAGTTGGCTTTAGATATATGTGTCCAACTATTACGAACTAGGTAGGACATTCATGAAGCTGCTCAGGTTTTCATATCACCTGAGGGTGGCCAGCTCCTCTCTGGCCTCGCTGCATCCATCCAGCCATGCCGCCAAGAGGATGAGAAGTGAATTAAAGTGAATGTCAATTCACAGCCAGGACTCTGGGAACACAAAGCCAAGTGTGTTCTCACATTAAAACCCAGATTTTGGCCAGGTGGTTTCCTCTAGTTGTTGTCAAGGACACAATCACACCAGATAGGCCGGGCTGCGAGAGGGCCGCTCCCAGGCACGCTGGCTTATTTGGGTCATACAGGGTAACTCTGGATAATGGCAGCGCCACTCAGACAAACACTCCAGCCTTGAGGACAGGAAACCGAGAGAGGTCCTTCTTATAAACCAAAGCCCACCTAATGGCTTTCATCTGTTTCATGAATGCCCCACCTACCAAGACTGCACCACGAAGCCTTGCACTTCTTCACTTTTGTCCTTTCTCAGAGCTATTATGAAAGTGATTTCCAGATCTTCAAGTGCCATTTTGGATCTCTGGGGGAAGTTAAATTAAGTGTAAAGTATTTCACGACGGAAAAAGTAAAACGGGCAAACAGTGTGCCCCGTGTGCTCAAATTGAAGCATTTATAAGCAGTCAACTGATGCTGCGAGAAATGCAGTGTAGTTCTCAAGAACTCCTTAGGCAGCAGTGAGAAACAAGTGATATTACAAGAAAAGGAGAATGATTAAAGCTTAATATGGCATAGTAGAGAGGGGAGAGAGAGGTGATTTATCCCTTCACGGCCTTTTGACACTAAATTAAACTGTTGAGTCCATTCCCCCGTGCCAGCTAGTTATCTTTCCAGGCTAATTTAACACTATAATTTACATTCCATATAAAATACATCCTGATGTGGTGCTGTCAAGGCCGTACATCATTTGCAGAGAGTGCTCCAGTTTCAGTGAAAAGGACAGAATTAGATCATATTCATGATGCAATTAAACACTTCAGTGGGAATCGATGTAAAACCGATGAGCCCTGAAAACAATGCATATGGCTGAGAACATTAGAACACATTACCTACCCTTGGATCCCTCGCTCCACAGACGCAATTTAAAATCCTCCACCACTTCACTCTCCGTCTCTCCAGATTCATAACGCACAGCGATAATAAATGAATTTTTCACAAAATTATTCAACTACTAAATTGCCCATGGTAACTGAGTATCAGATGAAAGTGATGTGAATTATTAAGTAGGGAAACTGTTTGTTCTCACCATGGGTGTAATAATCGGCCAAATGAGGAAGAGAAGGGGCGCAAGAGGGGCAGGTTACAGTAAAGGGAGATCTCATAATAAACATCAGTGTTGATGTAAAAATGGGAAAACTCTGTCTGCCGCCTGGGCCTCCAGCTGGGTTGATGGTATCGACCAATTTCCCCAGGGCGATAGTGTGGGTTTTCTTATGGATACAGAGAGGAGAACATTACGAGGCATTGCTGCACATTCTCATGTAAAACTGGCAACAGGCCCTCTGGAGCTGGCAAACCACTGCAACAGCCAACCAGTGTTACACCACCTCACCACATTTTACATAATCAGACAGACAGCGCAGCAGACCACACACTCACACCGCTCCACTCCAGATCACATCAACTACCTGTCACACTCCTCTCCACAGCCATCAGACTCACGCTGATGGACTCAGAGCCACATATTAACAATAGCGCAAACGCTTATTGCAAAGCAAACTTTTCGCAGCCCGGTTTGAAGCCTTATTTTCATTAATCACCATTTTCCTTTTCCGATTCTTCTCACCAAACACGTTTTCATTGTCGATGCCCAAATGTGTTGATGCTAAGAAAGTAGACAAATGTAATGAAATTCAGAATTTAAGAGCCATACGGGGGGCAGAGGTGCAGCAATTTGTAACCATTTCTGACAGGATGAGTTGGCCTCTCCAACTGAAACAGTAATTATGCTTAATGGTCCTTTAATCTGTCCATCAGGCAGGAGGTGAGCAGCCAGGTCAGCCTAAAGTGCTCCAGGCGTCACAGTGTGTCAGGGTACAGTCAGAGGGGTGAAGTGCTCCACGAGGAGTGCCAGGGACGCTCGCTTCAGCACACAGCATCAGCAGGCCTCCCTCCAACACACACATTAGTCAACACATCACACACCTACTGACTGGCTCCTGCATAAAAATACTCACAACTGGGTAAGCATGAGGTGAGCGAGTGAGGGGAGGAGCCGCGTGGGCACCTGACAAGTCTGATACGCGAAATCCTGATCGTCCTGGATTGGATGACGGATGTCAAACTCTGCACTGTGGTGAGAATTCTGAACCGCGGCGTCCAGCTGGTGCCCTGGCACTCTGCCATCACCATTAATCTGTAACTCCGAAAGTGGTTTTCACCGAATAACAACTGACGACGGTGGGGTTGGAGTTTAGCTAATTCCAGCTCACATTAGAAATCCCAGGTCATGTCCCGTACATACCTCGACAGTCACGCGTGTCTCGTCGGCCCTATACACGGACAAAGCCGGGGCGAAGGGAGCATTCCGAGCAGAGAGGTGGCATTCGGTCTACCCCAATAGTAACAGCAAAGACACAGGGTCCATACCAAAACAAGGGTGAACAAATAGTACCTTTGTACCCAGAGTCATTTGCACCCAGCTCAGGCGCCTGGCTATCACAGAGCCCGGCAGATAGAGCTCCTAGTCCCAGCTCTGCATCTGCACTTGTGCTGTATTTGTTATCTTGGACAAGCATTCTCCCTCACCGTTTCAGTGGCCAAATAGAGAGGGGGGAGAAAACGAATCACTCCTCGACCTACTCCTGTTGTTCCCTCAGCTGTCAACACTTCTCACAGACTTCACCCCCGCCTGGCCACATCGATACAGAGAAGTGACTGCCGTTTGCTTTATGATTGCCTTGTTTTATTCTCTCGGCCTGGCTTTTTCTCAGCCCTCACGGCTCTAATCAGACCGCCCTGCCTGGACAACAGAGCCATTGTCTCTTTAAGTGAAAGAGGCAGTGGATCAGTGAATCCCTTTCCATTTTCCCGCTTTATTAGCCCAGCGGCACACTACTGTTTATACTAGTGGGTATTCTGTGTTTGCTGAGAACAATTACAGTGTGACAAATGATCCGTCAATGCCATCTATCAGGCCAGAACTGACAGGAATCCTATAGACAGGGCAGCCATTCGTCCCCCGCTCCCCATCTCTGGGGTCCCATGCTTTAGTATCCATGACAACGTGCAAGCCACTTGCCACGCTTGCCACTTCACAGTGAGAGATGAGCGCCCGTGAGTGGCTTTGAAAATTAGCCTTTGACACCCCATGTTCCTCTGCGCTCCCACCCTCCTAGCCTACAGTCCAGCCCCTTTGGGGGGCCTCCGCACAGCCCCAACCCTTTTTCACATCCAGGCTCACACAAACAAAAAGGCAGGCACATAGCTAAGGCGCTGCCATAAACACACCTCTCCAGGTCGCTATTTTATTGTGCGTGAGCGATATGTTTCTCAACATTAACATCACAGCTACATTACCTATCCAGCGACGGAAAAGACGGAGAAGCAACAACATGGCCAACATCCATAAAACGGGTTGGAAAAATAAAATAGGTGAAATAGAAAAGGTTGAGAAGTGCCTGAATGCACATGAGCTGTCAGCACATTATCAGACAGAGCCAACCGTCTGACCCCTCCTTCTCACATTTCATGAATTGTTTCCTGAAACATGATGTCTCTCTCTCAAAAACAACTTTGTTAAGTGCTGGAAAGTATTAGTTTTTTAGCCAAGCAGCAGCAGTTCACCATGCCTCACCTTTTGGCTTCACAGTGCAGGAAACTTGGGTGTAGTGGGAAGGGATTTAAATGTATGTGCAGTACAGGTCAGACTGGAAAATCTTACCGCAATACATATTCAAGAACATCAGGAGGTCAACATTGGAAACATGCAGAAATTGCTCAAATATAACTGCAAAAACACTTGCAGACTTACCAAATCACAAGTGAAGTATGAGAGATGATGTGGGCCAAGCTACGATTCCCATTTGACTCGCAGACACACCTCTTTGGGGCTGTGTTTATGCCATAAACTACACTTGGCAGCTGAGGATCATATTACTACCGTGAAAAGAAACAAACAAAGCTGTGCAAACGTGGTGCACTGTCAGAAGCAACGGTTTTACGGCTTGTGATTAATCATATTTGGAGAAACATTAAAGGGAAAGGAGGAAACTGGCTCCAGCACTAGGAGGTAAGGGTGTCAACTGATATAACCCACCACTGACATCAAGCAGAGCCAGCTAGCTCATTGATGTGGCAGCGTCTCATTTTCACCAGTTTGGAAGCAGACAGTTTTGCAGCGCCTTGCGGTTCTTAATTATCTTCCGACTTTGTCTAATTCAATCAACACAACTCAGATCTGGCTGCGAAATGGCACTCACATCCCCTCAAGCTCAGCAAGTCAAAAAACACTGAATAAGTGGAACAGTCAAACTGACAAAATGGCATAGCACATGAGAAATAACTGCTATTTTATCTCCCGGGCTGAGACCTCATCCACAGCGGAGGGGATGAGGGGAGGCTGAGAGAGCAGCCTATCAGCTTTTTGTTTTAAGTTACAAGGCTGCGTTCAGGGGGGACACAGGAGTTGACTGCTTTGATGACGCTGCAGATGTTGCCTTGCTGAGCAGTGTGAGGTCACTCTGTTAGCCGACAGTCTTTAGGCCCCCTTGCTCAGATGCCTCCCGGTGAACTTAATATCCTGTTAACACAACAGCATCTAACTACAATGTCAGGATGGTACACTATGTCACACGGCTTCCTCACAACTATACATTTTTAATGGAGAACAAGACCAAACATGCCAAACAGCGACTTTGTGGGCACACACACACACACACACACACACATAAAATTTAAAGGTCATTAGGGATTAAATTGTTTGCCAATTTGCAAGTCTAACAAGTGAGTGACATAATGAGGGGAGGTGGGATGGCTGAGCCCATCCCACCCAAACTCTTTTCCACACCACCACTATTCCCACCCATTCACCTCCCGTCTAATTCCGAGGGCCACAGCATTATTAGGTTTTGACATTATTAGCTGAAATAGCAGAGAGGCCCTGCTGTCATTATAAAGCCTTTACTTTCGTGCTGACTGCCAAATCTGTTTTGCACTAGCTACAGACTGCCAAACCCAACAATGGCAGATTAGTGAAGCCCTTCTCCTGTTGCAGCAGAGGTTAATATAAAGTGACAGGGCTAAGTCCGCTCCGATTAAGTATGCTGAGAGATATTACGGCAGTTTGTTACATCAGATCGTTATTGGATTAAACAGCATGCACAACAATGAAAGTTTAATTTTAATTTTCAGCAGGAATATAAAACAGGCCCTGAGAGCGCTCCTGTCAGAACAAAGGCAGTATTACAATACCTTCTTGTTTTTGCTTCCCCCTTTTGCCATTACTGGAGTGGCAGACATGAGAAAAAATGATGGTAAGTGAGGATGTCAACCTTTAGATTTTTTTTCTCCCTTAGGTTAATACATTATTTATGAGCCAACAAAATCCAACTGCACTTTACAAACTAAGATTTGGTAATCTAAAACATATGGGGGATACAGCAGGTATCAAGAACTGAGTGGTTTAATTTCCCTGCCCCCCCCCCCCCCACTGTTTATTGGTTCGGTCATCTACTGCTGTGCTGCATGCAGCGGGAGCCCAGTCGGCCGGAGCATTGTTAGCTCTGCAAGAGGTCACTGCACCTGACCAATAAGCTGATATTAATCCTCCCAGAGTCATCCATTAGCCCGTCCAATTTTTATGACCCTCTTCTTTATTAGATGAGCCATCAGCTGTCCATATTTGGCAGAAATATGGACTTCCTCATCTGGGCTCCAACACTCCCATCTTCCCAGAAGGTGTTGGTGTGCTGGGCCAGGTACAGCGGACCTGAAGCCCAGCCAGGGGAGCGGGGTGGGGGGAGCTGAATCTGCCAGTCTCTTGGGGTATTCCCCACTGTCCCGTTACCTCCGATAAATCTCAGTGCTTTACGATTAGGTACATAAAATGAGTCATAGATCTGGACGGTAAATAAGAGCTTGTCAGTGGGGCTGACGCCAGGCCCAGCTCCTCCTCCACCTCCTCCTCTGCCAGATAGTCCCTCTGTACCCCGGCCATCAGACTGCTGCTATTGAGCTGGGGCTAAAAAGGCTCCAATAAATAAGCCTGATATTTCCCTCAGGACGTCTACGGTGCCACCCTGAAGCACGCTTGCATACACTGAACAAACAAAAACGGCCAGCATCAGAAACAGCACTGTCTGGATACTAACAATGTTTTATTTCTTGTTTTTCAAAACGGTATTGCGCTCTGTGTTTGTAATTACTTCTCTCAGATAGAAAAGCCAGGAAGTCAATGGATCAATCCATTTCAAGTATATTCAAACTATATGCTGGACTCCTAGACACTGATGTCTTTTAATGGACCTCCAATCCATACTTGCAATTAAGCATGCAAAATCTCCCATTAAGTAACTCCACTTACAGTGTATTTACTCTGGTGCTGTTTGGGTGTTTTCAGAGTCCGTCTTCTGCGAGGCTGAGAGAACGGCGCTGAGATGACCTGAGGGAGGAGTGATGGTCTCCAAATGCACTAACACAATGATGGACACTTCCTCTGCAGCGCCAGCTAATCATTGTTGCAGATTCGTTTACACTGGTCCAAAATGACTCCCTGAATGACCGCCTTTGCATATTAAACAGACAAACAGACAATAGGGACACACTGCTGGAGGACATGAGAGCAGCTAAACACCAACAGTGTCGTGATAGTCTGGGGAACAGTAGACTCATAATACTGTATGTACAAATGGGAATCCAGCGGCTGATTGATAGCATATTAAACAGAACTGTGGTATTGCGTATCCACTGCACATTTTGACAAGGCACCTGCAAAACTGTTTTCAACATACATCAGCACCTATTCAGCATAACTGCATATAAAGTGCACTGCATCTCACTGTAACCAGAAAAAGAGGGCGATCAGGAGAGAGTCTGAAGAGGAAAGTAGAGAAAGTGCATGGCTACGGGCATGCAATCAGCAAAGAATTCAAAATCTCGCCCAGTTTATACCGTTCTATAATCAGAGAGAGAAGAAGGAAAACAACGCCATTGGCACCGCAGAAGAGGAATTCAAAACATTTTCATTAGTGAGCAAAAAAATAAAGTTCTCCTGAGTGAAAGCATTGCTTCTTTTTGCACAAGTCTGACGCTTAAGAATGAAGATTAGATGGAGGACAGGGGTTTTTATGTCAGGTCTGAACTCTGCAAAAGCCTTTCTTACAAATTAGTTACACCATCTGATTTAGATTGTTGTTCGAGTGTTTCATCCATTGTCAGTCAGAAAGTGGAGCACCAAAAATATGATGCAAGCAAAAAGCTACGATAAATAATTGGAATTTATTTTTCCTGATTTGCTTCCTGACTGAAAAATGGTCACTGCCACTCACGAGTTTCTGATTTTATGAGAGACTTATACTCTCAATACTCTGCCTGTAGGTCATGACGCCAACATGCCATCATGCCATGTACTGCAGTCAACATGGGAAATTTCAGTCCTACACGGAAACAGGATAATATTCACCTTTTTTAAAATGTTGGCTGACACTGTGACCCTGGCATTTCTTTAAGCATATCTGTTTATATACAGCATGTTCTGCATCTATAGGACAAAATATCATGACAAACCAATTCCAAACCTCGATGCCAGCCCTTTAGAGATGATATTACTCGATGTTGTAAGACTCTTTTGGTGTTTTGCTCTTTTGCTTTTTTCCCCCACCACCTAAGATCTGTGTTCATGCGCTGTAAATGGGATATGATCTTCCTGGCTACAGTCTATTGTTTTAATATCCTTGTAGCTGGAACCTTCTGTTTACTTTATTTCAGCTTTTCCATCACTGCCTCAGAGTCCTTCTGTTGTATTGATCTATATGTCATCTGCTCAGTCTTTCATCTTTCATGAAGCGATCTGTTTTGAAAAAAAAAAAAAAAAGCTATACACATACAATATTATAGTATTACTACAGTTATTAGTAAGGATCCATGAAACTTTGTTGTTCTGCTTCATAGTCTTTGTACTCATTTGTCTTTCTTCTCAGAGTGTCTGGATCTTGAACACCACGGCACCAACAGCATCCAATCTTTCTAGAGAGCTTTACATTTTATATATTTATTTATTTTTCTCTATTTCCCACCTAAACATTTGATACAACTGTCTCAAACTTTGCATCTACCATCTTTATGCTCCCTATTTCAGTCAAGGACAGTTCTGAAGTCAACAAGATTGCTTAACATTGTAAGAACAAAACTATTAATTCAGCCTCTGTTTGGGTCATGAAGCCTCATGAGGTGATCTACAGTATGACACTGTCACAGACACACAGCACGGTGATGTTGGACATTTTAAACCTTAAAGATTGTCCGTTTTACTGTTCTGTTTTCACTCTGACGTTTTCTAGATTTTAGGCCAGCGGGTGACATGAAAATGTCTTTTAAGCAGCATGGTGTGAGTAATATTTTCTATTTGCAATTTTAATTATGTTCGTGTTGTCATATTATTGATTCATCTTTCTGATTTGGATATATCGATTTAACCCCATCAGGACAGAACATCATTGATTTTATACCACATCGCAGCATTTGACCTTGTTTACTGAAGCATTTCACTGTTTGAAAAGGACACTGTGCAGGCAAAACTATCTTTTCATTCATATTCTAGTTTTTACTTTTTCTGTACAGTTGTACCCATAAAGTGTCAGAGTGGTCCTCCATACAGATTTATATTAAAAAAAAAAAAAAGTTCTTCACTCTGATCTTTACAAACTGAAGGATCCTGGAAGTGATCACACAATGAATGTTTGGGTTTTGGGTGTTTAAGAACCAGATGTGCATAAATGAGGAATACTCTGAAGAAGGATTATCTCCTCATAATTCTACCTACGTATCAAGTCATAACTAGACATCGTCAGCAGTTGCAGAGAGGTTCTGAACATTAAGTTTATGGGATCCTCATTATTTAACATGTTAGGGTCTCCCCACAGCCCAATGAAATTTTGATGGCAGTATTACAGCTAGTTTGTTGGCTCCTCACTCCTACTCACTACTTATGCAGATGCAAATGGGTAAGAGAAGTCTCTTTGGACAGACCCACACTCGCACAGGAAAAGACATTAGACTAATCCACCTTTCTGCTCTGATGTGGATAAATATTCAAGACCAATCTTCCAAAGGGCATGATCAGAGAGCGCTGGATTTGCTGCAGCCTTGGTGGTGGTGGTGATGGTGGTGCTGTTGATGCAGACATGCATGATGAGGCCGGACCCCTGCCTGGACAGGCCAGGGACTGCAGTGGTGCAGTGGTCTGAGCGAGCCATTTCCTGCCTCTACATCTGCATACAGTAAAAAACAAACATTCCTGTAAATAAAGATGGCTGTCCAGCAACTGTCTTCCCAGCGACAATGGTATTGACCGTAGTCAGATGCTCCGCTGATTAAAAATTGATCCATTTTGAAAAATCTAATCAACTGAATAGGATTCTTTCATATGTGGGGTGGGGTTGGGTGCGTTAGCTGGGGACGGAGGGGGTTGAGTTGCTGCTGACACAGAGAGGCAGACCTGTTATTAACCCCTGCACCTCCATGCAGCCCCTTGCACCCTGCTCCCCAGTTCACATCCCCCCCTGTGCCCCGGGACTAGACATGGCCCAGACGGTCTGAATTATTCAGCAGTCTGAGAGAGGCTCCGGCCACTTGGCCTATTAATGCCTGCCAGTAGAGGCTAGTGGCTCTAATGGCCAGTCCAGAGGAGCCCCTGTTCCCAGTGGACGGGAGGAGGGCTGCTAACGCTAGGCTGCAGGGGATGCGAGAGCAAATTCACCAGGGGCTGAGGTCGCAGCAGGTTAATGATGCCGCACGTCTAGACGGACGCTGGACTCACACCCTGCCCAAAAGGCAGTGGGGGACGGCGTTGGGATGCAATCATACTTCTATCTCTGAGGGAGAACAAGCCCCGCAATATTAAGTCTTCGGGCTTATTTATGAAAGAGCAGCATTGTTGACTTTGACCATGATCCAAAATTGACCTGATGTTCCCCCCTTAAAAAAAACACAAAACAATGAATATCTCCAAAGCCGCCGATATGACCAGACCTCATGTTATATCCCGGCAGCACAGCTAAGGCTAAATGAAAAGGAAGTGCAGTAAGTAACATTTATCACAAATGGATAAAGTGTTCTGACATAGCTGAACAAGGTTCATAATAGAGAGATTAAAAGATTGTCTACACAACCCAACTCTGATTACTCACAACCCCTTATCTTCACTGCACAAACAATCCCAACAGCTGGAGAGGGCCCTCAACTCCGGCACAAAGTCACTCAGTAATCAGGGCATCTCCCCCAGAGAGAAAGGGGATGAAGCTCAGGGTGCGACTCTCATTTGGGAGTGGCTCGGGTTGCCATGCGGTCTATCGCCTTGGTGATCGTGTGCATCCGCAATAGTGAAAACAGGCGTAAGGAAAAAAATGAGCCCCTGGGCGCAGCACAGATGATCCAGTCAACAACGGCAGCATACATGCTCTGTGTGGCATCTACCTGGAGGATTCCTAATAGAGAAAGCTCTCAGACAAAAAGTAATCATTGTTGCACCAGAACACTCAGTCATCATTCATTGTGAGGACACATACATTATAAAGTGCAGGCAGAGGAAGGTATTCTTATTATCATCTACTGGAGATTTATGCACTTGAAGGTTGAGCTCTTTGAGTGAGTGGGCTCGATAAGTCTGATGAAGCGGAATGAGTTCAGCCTTCAGTAGGTACTATCTGTGCTGGACTGCACAGGCACAACACACGCTCTTCCCTTATCCGGGATCTAATGCCAAGCACATTTACTGTTGAGGTCAACATCGCTGCCATGATTGAACCGAACCAAGGGCATCCCATGGAAGGCTACTGAGGGGACGCAGACACACCCCGCACCCATTTCCACAAATGTAATTTCCCCTGCTCTCCTCACTCAAGGTGACCAAGCACATCATTCAGAGACAGACGCGAAATGATCCTGATGGCCTCATCAGCAGCAGAGACTCTCCTACATTCAAAACAAGTCAGTGAAAGCATGCAGCGAGAGGAGCTCCTCCAAAACTACAAGCCATCCATTCATACATCCAAGGAACATTTTTGAAAATGTGTGGGCCAAGCAGAGAACCACATGCATAGCAAATTATTTTGCTTGGCTGCACCTTAAAATCATATGCTTGCTTATCATAAAGAAACACTGTATCACAGTATAAATATTGGTACTGCATTAATAGTCAATAGGATCATTTCCATATAGCATCAAGCTGCGATGAAATGTTGTAAGGATAAACATTCCTGTGAGGTCTGTGCCGATCTCCTGCAGTCAAGAACTCAGGACTGTCCACTTCACATGAACGTCCCCTGGTTTGTCATAAAAGTTGACCCCCCCACCCCCCACCCCCGCCACCTCAACCAAATTTCAGGTCCTTAGGCGTACTCTTCCTCCTGCTGCATACAGCAGAAGCCTGGAGCAATGTTTAGCTAAACCTGCTGGCCTACGTAGGCAGGGAGAGTCCCCAGAGGGCTGAACAATCAGACAATTTCAAGATCATGAAGCATTAAACCAATCCCGGCAGGGTACACTAATTAAACAGCCGAGCCCGGCACAGCCAACCAATCCCCACAGAGCAATTAAATCCATCCCCTCTAAAACACTGTGGAACCTGTCTGGGGAAAACTGCCGAGGAGTGAGAGAGAGGAGAGAAACAGGGAGAGGAGGGGAGGGGAGGGGAGGGGAAATATCATAAAATTCATCTGGAAAAAAAAAATAGAAAAAACTATAGGGGGAATGCAGCAGGAGGCTAACAAGGGAAATTGAAAAAGGAGCGACTCAATTCGGGTCTTTGTTCTTTTCTCCTTTTTTTGCATTAAGATTCAAAATGTCTGCCTTTTCTCTCAGCTGAGTGGGTGGGTGGGGGTCTGTGACCACATTTAAATGCAAAAATAGTGACCCTGTTGCGATCAAAAGTTGCATATTTAATTAAGATTACAAGGTCTGGAAAGCACTCGTGAGACTGAATGGAAAGACAGAATAGCCTCAAGGCCTATATTACACACCGGCAGAGCTGCTAACACAGTTGCAATCCCTAATCAATACCCCGATGCCCTCCACTACGAAAGTAAATGAACAGGTGACAATGGAGGCATGACATCACTGGGCTTTTCAGGGAACAACAAAACCAGATACAGTGAGAGGCAGGAGGCAGTGGAGAGATGCAGACTGATTTTGGGGTTATACTGCACCGCCTACACCCGCTGATAACTAATTAGGCCACATGTATTAACATATATAATTGCTGATATTAATAATGGATAATAAATCAATGGGGTGATTTTTTTTTTCTCCCCTCAAAAAAAGCTTATGGTTTGAATTCTCGTGTTATGTTATTTCCCCGGAGACGCTCCGACAAAGTGCAAGTGTATTTTGGTGGTGTTGAAGAGGAGCTGAGAATACCAAAGGGATATGACGACTCGTGCGGGAGCGACTGCAAACCGGAGGTGTGGACAGGGAGACAGACCTGCTCTTTTCCCCCCCGACTGAGGCGGTGTATAAATCACAGAGCCCAGCTTCATGTCTCCACTTCCTGTTCCTCTCCATTAAAAATGATAAACTGTACCTCTTGAAGCCACTCGCTCGCTTTAGGGTCCCAGTCTGCACCTTCCTGGTGAAGAAGCGAGAGTGCGCGGCTCAGATTTATTCCATCCCCTCCCATTGTTGGGGATGAATAAGAGAGTAATTAACTGTGTGGGGGTAGCAGCTGCACAAAGACAAGACCGGCTAGCACGACAAGCCTTATCCATCTGCTTTTGCTATAACACACCTTTTGTATTATTTTGACAAATAAGAGCACATCTGCTTAGTAATAACAAATTCCGGTTGAATACTCAAAAGACCACCGAGAGGCCGTCTTTCCCAGGTCTTCTCTCTTCCCACTTAAATGAGGACAAATGGGCCTTACAAAAGGGTGGCAAGCACAGGACTACTATTCCTCTAGTCTGGTAAACACACTCTGAACAGTGGCACATAATGAGAGCGGCTGGGATCCCCAAAGACAACCTGGAGAAGGTTAGTGAAGCATTGATCTCATGAGTGTGCCGGGCCCAGGAGCTGCTTTCACACCATGCTAACTCACGCTACATGACAACCAACGTCAGAACACACACCGTACAAAAGCTTGGCACTTGCACGTTTGGGAAATAAAGGCATGCTTTTTTTTTTTCTTCTTTGAAGTCATTAAAGACGAAATGGACAATGGAGGAATGAAACACAGCGAGTGAAACCCTGGCAAATACAGCTGAGGCATGCTAGGTAGAGAGAGAGAGAGAGATGGAGAGACAGAGAGAGAGACACTGAGAGAGGGAGGGCAGTGGGATTCGTTGTAAGCCCAGGAAAATGAACAAGAAAGGACGGGTGCTCAATACGTCTGCAGTGGCGTCAGACAGTCAAAACAAATAAAGCCAAGGCCGCGGTGGAGAAACGCAGCTCAATATGGACTTGCTGGGCATGGGACTGGCTGTCAGCAGGGAGAGAGGACACAGCTTTATACCCATGCCGATGAGCCATTACCTCTCTCCTCCTGATGCTTCCGCCCGCCTCACTGTGAGGGAGGAAGAGGCTGCCCTACCGCCATGAAGCCGTCCTCCAGCAGACTAATGTGTCCCTGAAGTTTTGTTAAAGCTGGTTATTTACTCCTGCAAAGCAATTGCTCCAGCCTAGGGGCAGTAGAACGGAGAACGCGCTGCTATGAAAAATCTGGCATCTCTTGCTATGAAGCACTGTCAACTACCAAGGGGACGTTCCTGCTTAAATATTAGGGGTACTGCTTTTTTTGGCACAAGGATTCATAAGAAAACAGCGAGCCTCCAAAAACAGAAACATGCAGGGAGCATTTTGGACGAAAAGATCAGAATATGACAGAGGATAACGACAAAATTCTCAGCACTCATTAGCCACAACAATCAGTGATCGATACTATGAAATCATACGTCCTCATGATGTCGATAACTTCAGCTGATCTGGTTCAACGGGCAGTTTAAAGGGTCAGTTCACCCAAATTATTAACATACATTTTGCCACTTACCTCGAGTGGTGTCTGGTCAAGATTTTGTTTGCTCAGCAACAATGTCCAATCCACAGAACATGCTGTCAACTTTTTGAGCTTTGACTATTTCTTTGGTAAAAACTAGCTCCAATGAGAACTGTTCACACACTGATCCACAAACATCATCCGCATCACGGCCCTACATCGCTATCTGCCACAGTCAGACATTTCAGTCACTGAGAGGCTCATGAAATTCTTTATAGGAAGAAATGTTTAAAAAAAAAGTCATCACGAAACTCCTTGTTTTCAGAGATCTTCAGGAAAAATGTCAGGCAGGTGCAAATTACAACCCTGATTCCAAAAAAGTTGGGACACTGTGTAAAACATAAATAAAACAGAAAGATTGAAAACAGTACAAAGACATTATATTTAATGTTTTACCTCGTCAACTTGCTTATTCTGAATTTGATGCAGCAGCATGTTTCAAACACGTTGGGACAGGAGCAGCTAAAGACTGGGAAAGATGTGGAATGTTCCAAAAACACCTGTTTGGAACATTCCACAGGTAAACAGGTTCATTGGTAACAGGTGATAGTATCATGATTGGATATGAAAGGAGCATCCTGGAAAGGCTCAGTCGTTCACAAGCGAGGATGGAGAGAGGTTCACCACTTTGTGAACACATGATCGGATAAAAGATGTTACGACATGGACTCAGGGACAGTTCGTTGGAAAATACAGCTCGTTTGCAAATGACTGCATTCTGCTTTTCTTTACGTTTTCTTTCTGTCTCAACTTTCTTGGAATCGGAGTTGTGCCATAATAAAAAAACACAATTTACTCGAACTGACAAAGGTCTCCATCACCGTCAACACAAAGCATGTAAAATCAAAGTTGGCGTAGGGTTTTGTATTTTACTTACCTACTTCGAGCTGTCAGCAGCAGTGTGCTCAGTGCTGCCCTCAGCAGCCAGAAGCTTTGTTACTGCAGTGCGACTAAAGATGGAATACCTTTCCTTACATACGGAAACCTCCATCTCTCATTTTACACGGTTTGTATTGATAGTAATGGAAGAGATCTTGGTCAGAATAATAAAATATAAATCATTTTCACCCATATCATAGGTCACTAAAGAGGACTGCCTAATTTTAAGTCTTTCTGTAACCAATTTCACGAGCCAATCAGGGATGCAAATGTCTGATTTCAGTCATACATATTATGATCGTTCTGTGTCGGAGCTATGGATCGTTGTTTCTTGAAAGACACTTGCTGCAGCAAACACGGAAAAGAAACTGCATTCACTGCATTGGAGGCAAAGATCTCCGAGACGTACATGTCAAAACCTGGGAAAATGAAACCAGTGCTAAATGCACGGCGACATAGCACTAAAGTCTTTTTTTTTATCTTAAGCACGAACCAATCCTTTAATATTACAGCTTTCGGGACATTTCAAGTATACAATCACTGATACAGACTGTAACATCATCTCACCAGGCCTTATCAAACAGCAGCACATACAGCAGTCTGCAAACAGGAGCACAAGCAAGGCAAAATGATTGGATAGGTATGGAAATCTACTTGAAGGAAGGTCAAAGTGATTAAGCTGACATTAATGACAGGCCTAGTCTTCCTGTGAGAATGCTCACCGTAGCTGTCTCTAAACCCATTTGTCATTCTGCTTCCAACGCTGAAGCATCTGCTTTGAAGTCTCTACCACTAATGCTACACAGAGAGGTTAAACAGCTTAATGCTGAAGTCTGTTTCACTCCTCTCGCTCTCTAATGTTCCCTGCGTTTTATGTACCGGGGTTATGGCTCCTGGATTTCACATCTCAATTTGCCCCAGATAGTCCTGTAAAAGCTCCCCTCTTTCTTATTTGCTTTGTTGTCACTGTCAAAGGAAGAGAGGGGCAACCCGAAGGATATGGGACCGTGACAGACATGCCCCACCCATCGATTCACAGGAATGGTAATAATGAAGCCATGTTAAGAAATGTTTACATGGGAGGCATGTGCGACTCAGACCGGGGCTGCTGATGATGACGATGGGGCAGCTTTTACATTTTACAAACACATCACTTAATCTGCTGGAGATTTGAAAGGCCTGACAACAAAAGACAAGTACTGAAAATGGGATAATGAGCACATATAGCAGCACTGTGGAGGTCATCTTTAAAGCCTTTTATATCCATCACAGCATATGAATAAAATGATACAGTCATTATGATAAATAATACAAGATCTGAGACGCTCTGGACTTACTTACTCTCCACTACAATGAGATTATGCTGATGCATTTGACATTAACAATATCAGCAAACAAATATATGAAAGCATGAATGAAAGGGAGACAGAGACCGATTTTCACAGCCAATTTGAGATTGCAGGGTTTGTGTGTGTGTGTGTGTGTGTGTGTGTGTGTGTGTGTGGGAGCTACTGGCAAACAGCACACAGAGCAGGCTGGCAGCGGAGGCAGCCAGGCTCACAGGCTGCAAAGCAATTTCACTGTTTGGCAATACTGTTGTCTCTGTGTGCGGATTAGAGCTGACACCAGAGCAACTGAGTCATGCTAAATGTAGTACAATCACAAGCTTTTGTTCCTGATCTAAAACCCCACTGCCTCTTAGATTCATGGAAGAGAGAGTGGAAACAAGGCTAAAAAACGGTAACAAATAAGCGGAGCATTATTTCGCCGTATGAGCGCAGCATTGCGCCATCGCTAAAAACAACAGAGGGATAAAAGTAACTGGCAGTGCAGGCACGGAGCCCAAGTTCTGTAAAGTAAAATCAAATTAAAGTCTTTTTGGTCTGCTCTGAGATGAGATCCTTGCAAATGCTTTTTTTTTTCCTGAGTGCTTAAAGGGCAATTAAAAAGGCATAAGACCAAGACTGTAATCAAACTACTTTTCCACCTGGTTTGAACACATCCTCATCACCTGCCTCTGCAAAGTCTTTCTACAGACCCACTGCTCTCTCTCCAGGTACAGTATTGGCCCAGAGTTGTTTTTGGGCCTGGCAGGACCTGGCAGGACAGACCCTGACCCGTCCTTTTCATGCTCGCCCACGGAAATGCCATCTGGCTGGTGTGAATGATTACCACAGCAACGGCCGGGTGACCTGCAGCCAGCAGGAACCAAGGTCACTCCACCTCAGCGCTTCGCACTTTCCCTGCCCTCTTTTCATCAGCCTGCAGGTGAATTATTCATCCTGTACAACTCGGAGGCACAAATCTACTGCACAAACACTAAAAAACTGCACACTCAGTTTACTGATATAATAACTTGTAATGAGAAAATAAATGTTCCAGTATGAAGTGCCAAAATAAACAGCGCATAGATGTCCTCAGATATAGCAAGAATACTGTTCTATACGGGCTTCGGCGGTGAAACAGCTGTAAAGATTTTACACAGCCGGAAACTGGCTCCAACCATGACTGAATGAGAAATAGTGAATTAATTGATTTCTGACACATGTAGCAGACGATGTCACATTTAAGCTACAGGCATGCTTGCAACCAGAGGCATGTAAGAATATTTACCAGAGCTGCTGCTGAAAGATAATGTGATCACATCCTGTGAAATATTCAAAGCGTAAACGCAACAGAATTTCAGTGGAACACGAAAAAAATGCAAACTGTCAAATGATCATTACCAACAACGCGGCCAACTGTATGTGATTTGACATACCGGGTGAGAAGCGTGAACAGAAAGGGCACTTTTCCACATAGAGGACAAAGTCAAGGTGCGCTATTCAGAGTTGCTATAATTCAAGCCAATTTACATCTATATGTGCATTTTAGCCTATGTCATATATAATGTGACTGTGTGGACTAATTACATCATGTCTTCATGCAAAGGTTTTACAAAAATAACCTGTATGTAAAATGATCCAGGTGATTTACAGCGTTTCACTTGTGGATGACAGCATCACCTGGACTACAATGAAGCATCCAAAAGCCTAAAACCAGGGATGCTGCAGAGGTAAACAACTACATTCATTTCACCCACCTTGAACCTATTGGTGGAATTATTTAGTCACCTTTCTAAACCTTCTGCAGTAGATTTAGGCACTACTACTACTACTACTCCACCTCACAGCATGCAGTATGAAAGAGATTCATTTTACATGAGGATAAGGTCATTCAAGGGAACACAAGCATGAACTAACACTTTTCTGCAGGTATCGTGATTTTTTCTTTCGTATTAGTGGCCGCATGCCTTAAGATGATCACTGACTGGAGGCTAACCTTTTTATTATATACCACTACATCACTGCTCATGACACTAGGTAATGGCTTGGGCATCCTTAAGGGGCACTTCAGATTTAGCTCCCAGGCTACTCGGTCACATTTAATGAAAAACCTTGAATGTCCACATCTATCACAAATGTTCCACGGTCCTCTGGAGCCGGGGTGAATCAGTACCAGAGCCTGCAGAGAGGACGCTACATGAAGCCCGCAACAACAATAGCTCCTCGCCCCTGTGGATCCCAAGCCTGGATGAGAGAGAGGTCCAGCGGCTGGGAGCTGGAATAACACTCGACCAGCGCAACACAACCGAGAGCCACCACAGATCTGCTTTCTGCTCCTCGGTAGGCTTTTCCGAGAGGACCCGGGCTGCCATGCTCCTGTCATTTCTCATGTTACAGAACATCAGTCAAACGGCAGAGACGCTGCCCTTGCGCCGGCCGAGGCTGATTTACAAACATTAGCGGGGAATACAATTACACAGCCCCCCCGGCCGAGCAGCCCTATGCGGCTTCAGGAGAGAGGAGAGGAGGGGTGTGGGGAGGGGGGGGGGGGTGGACACTGAAAACAGCGTTTAGCTTTTCAAACCTTATTTCAGCGTTTGCTTTCAGGAATACAGGCGCAAAGCCTGTCAGCACTGCGGTTTAGAGATGGAACTTTGGGCTAAAGGCTACGGAGCTGACATGCTAGTTAACGGCACGGTGTAGGTTCATGTTATGGCTGCTCACCTGCCACATTCTCCACCATATCAACTACATTTTGTCCCGGCGACATTAACACAGCAGCGTTTACTCCAGGGTTCACTTCAAAGCTCCTCTCTCTCTCTCTCTCTCTTATGTTTCTTTCTTTTTTTTTTTTTAAACTACCTGGCTGGAGGTTGAACTAACGCGTCGAAACGTCCAGTCTACACAAATGGCAGATATAGCTTTCATAAAAGGTTCCGACACAATGTCAAGCGTCCACAAAATAAACTTTCCCAATCACAAATAAAAACTTCCCAACATGCAAATTCTTCACGATACAAAAAAACGGGACAGAAAAATGTTAAATTACAAGAATTGTACTATAGCCTACTGAAAGGTGCAGCAGCAACGCAACGGCCGTCGACACGAACCGCATAAAACATTAAGGAGGCTGAAAAAGTTACAGTCTACGTCCAAGAAGAGACATTCAGGGCGCATTAAAAGTTTCCTACATGTCAGTGCGGCGGGGCTGGTCGCGGACAATAACCACAACCAAAAAGCAGAAAGGCGAATGCATGTAAACATCAGTGCTGTCCGCGGTGCTGATCCCAGATCGGTGTGGCTAACGCGGAGGCTGTGCTGCTCCACGGTCGCTCCACCGCTGATCAATGATTGAACTGAACAAAGGCAGAAGAGGGATCAATTTCTAATAACTATCAATGCGAACGCCGCTAGCTTTCGCCTTACATTCACCCGAAACAAGGTAACACACGCCAGAGTACAGTCACAAGACATACCGCTGGAAAAATAAGCCGAGAAAGGTGAGAATAGCACTAACCTGAAGCCGCCGTAGATCAAATTTCTTCCAATATTGAAACATCGATCCTACATCGGCGGCCATCTTGGGGGATATTGAGGAGATTTTTTTCAGCGGCTGCAATAAATATGTGGGCTGGATTCCCCCTCGTTAAACAACGTTTACGATCACCGGTCCCACTTTAAAAAAAACACAACGAGCAGACTCAACGCGACACTCCGCCGATGTGTTTGACAAGTCCACCGACATGTTTTTGTGGGAGTAAGACGGAGAAAAGTAGACGGTATATTTTTGGCGAAGTGCCCAAGTCTTTGTAAAGTGAGGAGCGAGCGCGTCCGAGCCTCCGTCCACGACATTAACTGCACAATTGCACTTGATTTTGCTTTGGCAAAGTTATCAATACTGACGTAAAGCCCCGGGTTGATCGATACCGTCTGGAAAAGGGAAGGAGATGATGTGTAGATTAGTGGAGTTCAGGGAATTTAGCCAAGCCTACTTTTTTTTTTCTTTTTTTTTTTTTTCTTATTACAGGAGCACACGGGACAGTAAAATCAGAGGCAGCTGGAAAACAGAAATAAGCTTCATTATCGACTATTATTCAAATATGACTTAGTGCACGCGTCGTTTTCCCGTTTGTGCGAATGAGATGAACATATGCGCCTTTTAGATGGTCCATATTTTACATTTCTGCTCTATATGAACTGTACTCTTACAGTAATGCACTGCAAAGTTTATTCTTTGGACACTGTCTTTTAAAGTGCTGTGCTTACGTTGAAGCCACTGAAGTAGCCTTTACATTTATGACATTCATTTCAAAAGCCATTCACTAGAGCTCAGCATTATTACTTAGACAGATATCGCAAATTTAAGCCCCCACTGAATAATATTTAACATTTCATACGTTGCCATTATGTTTTTTTCTCTATATTTGGATTTTTACCCATTTCCATACACATGGTCGAAGCGTGTGTGACTGCATTGATCACTGTCTAACTGTGCATTCACATTCATAAAAAGAATAAGAATGAAAAAATATGAATGCATGAAATGTAAGACCATACAAATCAGAACAAACCAAAATGCAACATTTAAGATAAGATTGTAGGCAGATATTAAGTGCCACACATTTTTACTTTGCCGTACTTAATAAAGCATGAAGCTGCTCTTCACCTTAAAATAAGTCATTCCTCTGGTCAGGGAGCACACATGGGCTGCTGTGCTGCTGCCACACTGGTGCCAGGAGCGCCCCCTGCTGACACACACGCTCACAGGCGAGGTGATGTGCACATGAGCTTTGTGCGATTTCCTCCATTAATTACACCATTATTACCGAGTGAAGGTATCCATCAAAAGCAATGGTTTAATCCATGTTCCACCTCCTGATCACCAGCCTCGCAGTGTACAGTAGCTCCTAGCTGATATCTCTTATGAAAACCAGCCCAGGTAGCAAATAATATCCTCATGGGTCATATTTTTAGCACCTTGGGGGACAAAGACATATTCCTCTGCCAGAGACAAACACCTCAGGGGAGAAGTCAAGGAAGATTATTAAAAGTTTTGCTTATTGCATTTTATTTGTGGCTCGAGGGTGAGGCTAAAATGCAGGATTCAAATGCAATAAAGAAGACAGCGATGTATCACAAAACCAGAATTCACAATCGAGCAAAAGAAGGCAGTTTTTAATATTGACAACTCATTACAGCACGTAAGAAAACATCTAATCTGTTTCCTCTGTGGTGATGTTGAACTCTTGTTATTTCCTGACTGAGTTTTCATCCAAAATGAAGCATTTAAGGTAATGGACATTTGAGTGGAGGGTCTGATCAGGATGCAATACACTTTGTAATAAACGCAACGTTTCCTTACACACAATAAGTCTGTGAGACACTTCTGCAGAGGGAGGAAGGGCAGGGTGAGCTAGCAGTGGAGAGTGATGGCAGAACAGGCTGAACCCTGGACCAGGACGCTTCAGCAAGTAAGGACACACAGGACAGACTGTTTTCTCAGTTGAATCTTTGACCTCACACACCAGAAAGAAAAAAAAAAAAAAGCACTTTTGCCAGCAGATCTAGCAAAGTGTTTGTAATCACAGCCATTTGCAGATGCCAGAGAGGAACACTGTGTTCTGGCTCAACAGTAATGTGGAGCACCCCGGCTCTGTGGGGACCCAGGTGGGACCTAAAGCCACAATCTCCTCTTCTAGATGCTGATGCTTTGTCTGTAGGGCCTTTGAATCCACTTTTTTTTTTTAAATGAAAATTGCTGAATCACATGGACTCAATTAGTTTAGTTCTCAATTAGTCCTTCTGAATATAATCTTGACCTAACATTCACCACTGTCATGGGCAAAGCACTGTGGGCCTCTATCGGCACCCTTGTCACCTCATTCAAATTAATACATTATTCTGGATTTAAAAAAAAAAAAAAAAAAAATTAAGAAGTAATCCATGATTATTTAAAATGAGCAGTGTGCACACAGAAGGGAAATGATCCGAGTGTGAAGGAATGATTGTTGTGATACGGTCACTGAACGAGGGATTTCAAATGACGGTGTTGTTTGAAAATGCTGACAGTATATTTAATGAAATGACATGTCGCTGCTGAGTGATAGCAGCTTCTGTGAGCTTGTTTGGTGATTTTATAGTGCTGAAAAGCAGCACCAGTTGTACGAACAAATTGTCCGATGTCTTGCACATTTTCTACGGCAAGTTTCTGCCACTGCGAGACTGCTTATCTCTTGTTTTGCTGGAGTGTGTATGTATCGTGCTCTCTGGGACCCACTCAGTCATCAGTGAGATAGAGATTCATTTAAAACAATCTGACAACATGTGCACTATCACAAAGACCGTAGCACCCTGACTCTGGTGTAATTTTAACCCCTCTATTTTGACTGTGCGTAAATGTTTTATCATTTTTAGTTACTTTTTAGCAGTTGTTCCCACAGTTAACACTTCAGTCTTTATGTAACCAAACTAGTACTTAAAGCAAAATAGAATGACAGGTCTCTGCTTTGACTGCGCAGGTTCACATGTGCAACAGCATGACATTATAGCTCTGAACATGAGCAAGGTTAAGTCCTGAAGCCATAATTATATGCATTCCAGGAGTCTCTTCCTTCACCTAGTAAATGTGTTATTCAGAACGAGAGCCTGCACTTCAGCCTCTTTACGTTCGCATGAACAGCAGAGCTAAAACTCCGAGTGTTATGCAAAGAATCATATCACACTTTATGATTTATCTTCACAAATACAGGTATGTCCTGTGTAGCAGATTCAAAACAATACAAGGACCTGCCTGTATTAATGAAGATAACTATGCATCTGCACGTTGCATTAAAATGAATATTTTGCAGGTCGGGTGATTAGTCGGCCATATTAAGGTTTATTAAAATATTCATAAGAAAATGTGATAATGTCTTGCAATTTTTATGAATAGAAATTATATCAACATAATTAAATACCTCATTTGGTGCATGATGCAGTTCAATTCCCAAGTTATTTTAGTGGAGCTAAATGCTACAATACGTTAAGAAGAATACGAATACAGCCTAGAGTTTGTTTAAAATCAGACGGGACAACAAATGTGGAAACAACAGTGAGTGGATTCAGTGCGTTGCTGAGGATGAGTCGAGTTCAGGTTTCCGCGGTAGAGCTGTGGATTGCTAGCACTACCCACTGGACAAGAGAGGTAAATGAATGGTCAGAGAAACACAGGAAAGGAGCCTGCAGAGTAGGCTTGTGACAAAACACCAGCTCCACTGCACATGCTAGTCATACGGTCAAAGAGTGTCCACTAGTTGTTGCCATAGTTTGGTACAGACTTACAATCTGTTACTGTTAAGCAGTTGTTTTTCTGCTGGGCAGCTTGTAGACTTTGGTCACAGCAGAGTTAAAGCAGGCATAATATTAACAATGTAGGTGTTTCAGTAAGTCATGCCTGTGAGTCATTATGCACAATAGCACCATCCTGTAAATGGAACATTTAATTGCAATGCAGCTTTAATTAAGGTTATTAACTAGACCTGTGCTTTTCATGCTGAGACATGTCAAAATATCTGCTGCCAGAAAGGTGCTTTTCAGTCACAAAATGTAAATGAACACTTAAACGTAGTAATATGCCTTCATCCTCAGAAACACGTTCTGAGAAAATCAACTAGAAAGTAAACAGCTATTAAAAACAACAACAACACACAATTCAAATGATCACCATAAAAGCTCTAACTACTCCTCCAGCCTGGTGACCCTGTGTAGTTTTCATTTGCAGTCCTGTAACAGTCAGTTGGCCCAAGATCTAAAAAAAAAATAATAATAATAAAAAATAATAATATATTAATATTATGTATTAATTCAAAACTTTGATCAAATACTCTAAACCTCCAGTGAAGCTGTCTACCAAGTGCTTTTCAGACCTCAAATCCATCCATCTAAAATGTGAGGTTAACTTTAACTTTAACTATAAAATAAAGAAAAATAAACTCCTTCTTTGATTTTTGACTTTCCTGTTAAAATCCACTTCCTTTGCCTGTTATGTATGATATAAATCAGCAATATAAGTGTAAAACTATAGTTCAATTTCACAAACTGAAAGAAAAGCTGAAGAACAT
Organism: Chaetodon auriga; assembly: GCF_051107435.1. Lineage (NCBI taxonomy): Eukaryota > Metazoa > Chordata > Actinopteri > Chaetodontiformes > Chaetodontidae > Chaetodon > Chaetodon auriga. The sequence continues at coordinate 5,770,161 of NC_135078.1, forward strand.
TGTTCATGAAACACATCATCATATGAACAATGTTTTCCACAGCACGGCATGCTGTTGAGGATCTGGTCTCACTGGGGCTCAGAACGCTTTAGCTAACAGTTCCGTTTATCGCGCTACCAAGAAACAGCTCCAATCATGACCTAGCTTTGGCCCCTGTGGACCACTAACTGGCCAGCTGGGTGATGGATCCCATCAAATGCAACTGTCAGTCACGAAACAACTGTCCCCCCTGAGCCAAAGCTATGTCCTATTGTTATTCTTGGCTCTCAGTAATGGGGTATGTGTGTTTGGCTATTATCCCTAAATCTCATGAAGTCAACAATGGGGGCAGGTGGTGGCGAGGGAATAGTCTTTTTTACCTGGGTCTCTGCCTAAAGAGGGCATGGAATATTTATAGCCCATAAGCATGCGCCATTATGGAAAGGAGTCAGTATATCTACCCCTTGTTTTGTGTGCTGCTCCACCATAAAGCTGCAGGGATATTCCTTAGTCTTCACCCAGCTACCACTGAAACATGGTGAGTGGACACACATTTCATTATCGCTGTATTTAATCGTGTTTTAAGTAATACCAGCCTGTAAGGAGACGTCTGCAGCTGCATGGCTAATGTGTTTATAATATGTTATATATTTATATAATATACTGTCATGGCATGTTTTGAATTATACATCTTGCTTCTCACACCAATGATAATGAATCAATATTCTCCATGTCAATATGCTTATGGATACTGAATACAGATCATCAGAAAAAAAAAAACATCAATAGGACAGTGCTCCAGTTGTCCTACTGATGACTTATTATTTTTGTCTACTCACAGTGCTGAAAATGAAATGGCAAACATATGAACTGGTAATTGTAGCATGCAGAGAAGTGTAGAGGAAAGAGGAGATAAGGGGAAAGGAAGCAAGAAGAGGACAGGACTGAAAGGTAGAGAAGGAGAGGACAGGAAAAGGAGGAGAGGAGTCAAGAGAAGACAGGAAAGGAGAGGAAACAAGGAGAGGACAGGTGAAGAGAGGAAAGAGAGGAGGGAGAGGAGAGGAGCAACAGGTGCCGAATAATTAACTGTATTATTTTGATGATGGAGGTTTCTGCTGGTCCTCTCGGAGTGATCTGCAATAGGCAGCATCAAGAAACAGCAAATTCTGCCTCACATCCCATGATTTCATGAATCCTCTTTAAACAACATAAAGAAATAAATAAAGCTGAGTGCCAGAGGTCCCGTCCCTGAGATACACAACTGCTCGAGAGCTAATCCACAACAAGGGTTAGACAGCAGCTGTCGAGAGGCCCCTGAATCCAAGCGATATGATGTCATCGCGCTGCATCCCCTTACACTGTTTTTCACAGTTCCTTGGCAGTCATGTAAATAGCTCGACATAATCCTTGTCTCCGAGGGATTTCTGATCAAACAGGGCTCAGTGTACCATCCTGTCATCACCCAGGCCCTATAGAATAATCCCTCGTGATCCTGGGACTGCGGGAGTGCGGGCAGCGGACCACACCCTCCGCAGGCTTAGTCTGCATTCTCACAAAATTGGAGGCTTGAGTAAATATTTCCATAACAAACTGACAGTGTTTGTAATCCCTGCTAATGAAATGCATGCCCCGGTGTAAACCTCGCCTGTTGTGCAATTAATGCGCACACACTCGGCAAGTTTGCCGATCATTGTCTCGTTTATTGTAAGCGCGTGTGTCACGGTAAAAGCGATAATGAGTGAAGCTGAAGCAGAGGGCCAGGTGATGACGGTGCCACGCTATAGTACTGGATCTAACAGCAGTGTCACTGTCAAACCCTGCAGGCCCCCAAGAAAGCCAAAAAGAGAGCAGAGGGAGCCAGCTCCAATGTGTTCTCCATGTTTGAACAGGCCCAGATCCAGGAGTTCAAAGAAGTCAGTGCTCTGCCAAATGTTTTCTTTCACGTTGAATTTCAGCAGCGCTCTGTGGTGAGTGCTTACTGTGCCTCCTGGAGACACAGCGTGTAACAATACAACTCCTGTCTGCAGGCTTTTACTATCATGGACCAAAACAGAGACGGTTTCATTGACAAAAATGACCTGAGAGACACCTTTGCAGCATTAGGTAAGACCACCAGCATGTCTGTTTGTGTGGATATGTCTCTTTTGTGTTGTGAGGGTTTCAGCAGTTGGTCGATTGACAGAAAACTATTTGGATAATAATAATTTTCAAAGGGAAGTGGAAAACATTCTGTGGTTCCAGTTTCTCAAACAGGAGCTTTTGCTGCTTTTCTTTGTCTTATGTAATGTCAACTGAATATCTTTGGTTGTGGACAGTCACTCAGACAGAACAAGCAATCTGAGGATGTCACCTTAGGTTTCTGGGACATTGTCACTTTTTTCTAACATCTTATTGACCAAACGATTCACCAATTAATCAAGAAAATAATGGTGAGGTTAATCAATAATGAAAATAATCATTAGTTGCAGCTCTAAACCCTATTCCACCTTATCTTCCATCCTTGTCTAGGCCGTTTAAATGTCAAGCAAGAAGAGATTGATGAGATGTTGAAGGAGGCACCAGGACCCATTAATTTCACAGTCTTTCTCACCATGTTCGGAGAGAAACTAAAAGGTGAGGGGGTTGTTCTGTAGAGCCCTGAGCCTGATTACATATGTAGATAACAATTCAAAAACTGTCAGGCAATTCTTGGAAAGAGATAATACCTTTGTTTTAATTCTTCATCAACTCAGCGCTGCCACCATTCATCTTTAGGTGCTGACCCCGAGGAGACCATCCTGAATGCATTCAAAGTCTTTGATCCTGAGGGAAAGGGGACGTTAAAGAAAGACTTGTGAGTAGCAGTCTACATCTCTGTTACCGGATAAGGTGACTGTCCAGTCCGCTCATCAGCCCGTGGTACTGCAGCAGATACTTGTACTCGTGTTCTCAGCCATAATTTGCTTGCAGTCTGCTTCACTCTGAGTGAACAGGCTGTTGCTGGGATGGGCATTGCCTTTTACTGTGCTTTGGTGAGGTGCCTGCACAGAGCCCAAAGGCTACTAAAAGACACTATTGACCCCAGTCACAGCCTGTTCACTCTGCTGCTGTCTGCCAAGCCATACGGAAATATCTGCTGCTGTACCACCAGACTACAGAGCAGCTTCTTTCCTCAGGCTGTGAGACTCCTCAACTCATCCTCCACAATCACCACAAATACTTTACACTGACACTGGACAGATTGTACATACTTTGTGGGAGCATACATGGATAGATATAGACAGACAGGTGACAAATTCAAGGAAAATGCAGTTGCCTCCACGTAGGTGCAATGCATAGTACAATTAAGCAATTAGCAACCAGTCATGCTAAGTGGCATGTAGAAAAATGCTGAGCAGGTCCATGTGCATGTGATTTGTATCAAGGTGGAAAGAGGAAAAGATCTGAAAGTTATTTGAAAGAGACAGGAGCTTCAGTCAGAACTGCTGTCCCTCCAGCAGAGGTCCAGAAATGTGTAGAATCATTGCAAAGGTGCATTGAGGCTATCCAACCTTACTAAGACACATTATGTTGTTGTTATCCTGTAATATTCCACCCATCTTTATATTATAAGTATATGTATATAGGTAACTGTATATTGATTTTATCTTTCTTTTATTCTATTCTACCCTAATTTAAATATGTATATGTTTTTGTGTGTGAAGCATGAAGACACTACAACTTGCATTTCATTGTGGCCCCCTGTGTTGTAAAATGACAGATAAATCATGCTTGATACCTTGACCACTACTTGTCTTTACAGTGTGACGGAGATGCTGACGACCCAGGCAGACAGATTCACCCCTGAAGAGGTCAGAGCTCCACCTCAGACCATGTTGGAGCGTGACATTGTTGAGTGTTTATAAAAGATGTTCCTCACTCAAAAACATCATCTCTTTTTACTTCATGCCCATAGATGGAGCAGATGTTTGCGGCATTCCCTCCAGATGTGGCCGGAAACCTTGACTATAAGAACCTGGTCTACGTGATCACACATGGTGAAGAGAAAGACCAAGAGTAGATTCATTATTCCGGAGACTGACCTCTGAGACATTTAAATCAATGGGTTATGATCATGCTGAGATATGTGTATGAGTATGCAGGCTATAGCAGAGATAAATAACTAAAAATAACTATTTCACATATCAGTTTCAGCTTTTTGAATGACATAATTGTGTATTATTGCATTAATTATGCACTAAGTTCATTATTATAATATGTGTAGGTATGCCTCTTATTATACTTTGCACATGTAATCTTAATATATAATCAGTGAAATTAAAAATTCATGTGCACACAGAAAAGGAAGTGCTTAAAGTGTTTTGATATTGTATGCTATGGGATATTTTTGCTGTATGAATAAAGCAAGGGAGGGTTGATATCGCTGGCAATTGCACTGACTTTATTTGCACAGCCGTAAAGTTTTGATGATGTAGGAGATTTCCAGTGGTCAAGAGGTTAAACGCGCAGGCCTGTGAGGATGTTAGCTAATCCCAGTGTGAGAAACAACAATTACTCTTTTCCATTTAGCCCCAGGGAGATAGATTTGTGTGCGGCTTTACTTTCCATAGTTGGAGCAGAAAAAGCTTCAGTGGGGATATTTAATTAGCTGAATATAGTAATTTGTGTTTTAGTGCAGTGCTGACTGTGCAGCTGTAGGATATGTAGAGCTTAGAACTATGAAAGATATCTGTATGCCCAATCAAAAAGGATCTATGAAAAGGTCCATCAGCCAAAAGGAGTAGTTTCCCTCAACCTGCTACTGCACTAAGCTGCACTAAGCTAATGTCTTTCATTCATTTCAAAGACAGTACAATGGTATCTATTATGGGATAAACCTTTTGCTTCTCCAGGTGTTACAATTTTTCTATAACTTTGACCTTGGAAGATTTAAATACATACAATACGCATTATACTTAAATGAAACTGAAATGTCCTCCAACGGCTCACTTTCACTGAAATGAGTCTAGTTCACCACACTGTTCATTTTTTATTAATGCCAAACCTAATCTGTTATACAAGTTAACAGTGCAGCTTTGTTTCCTATTCTGTGAAATTAAAAATGTGTTACATTGCTTAAATCTTAAATCCTAAAACCATCTGAGCTTGGCTGAACTACGTTACATTGAAAACTGTGAAAACTAAATTTAGCAAATGAAACAAAGTAAGTAATATTAATTAATTAAAAAAGATGTTACCAGTACACTTGAGATAATTACTGTACATAGTTATAGATAGATAGATAGATAGATAGATAGATAGATAGATAGATAGATAGGGGCCACAAATTAACCTCTGGGGGAAAAAAGTCCTTCCCTTGGTTGTCTTGACTATCTTTGATTTATCATATATGGGGGAGATTTTCTGTCTTGAAAGTGGCCTCTGAAGTTTGATGCTCATAGCATCTACCTAATAACAATAATAATAAGAAGAATGATAATAACAATCAAGACGGTGTGTTGCTATTTTTCTTGTATTTTTACACACCTGAACGAAGTCAGCTCTATGTGAATGGTTAAAGAGTCTTTCTCCATCCAGACCAGTAGGGGGCAGCAGCGGAGCAGCTACCAGCAGCCTCCTTGAAGCAGCTGGCTAGCTGTACAAGGTGCGGCAGAGGAAAAACACAGACGGGACACCATCGCTAGCGAAGTGCTAGTGCGGCTGTCGTTTGTTTTTTTGTTGTCCCTGATTCTTAGCAAAAGCCAGCATTGGATGTAGATTTTTGTTTAAGCTGTGATGTCCGCGTAGTTTATTAGATTATCATTAGTGTCAACGAGCCGCTGAATCGAAACAGGGTCACATCAACATCTTTACCCTCAGCCGGAAAATCAACGAAGCTAACGCTAGGTAGCTAATGCCAGGATAGCTAGCGGGCTAGCTTTCACTCGTGTGTTAACGCCAAGACCTAGATTTGACTGAATCGATTTTAATAACGCCAACGTTGCAATGGCTGATGTTGACAAGCTCAACATAGACAGTATCATCCAGCGTCTTTTAGAAGGTAAGGGAATGCTGGTTACCAAAGAAAACACTCATTATTATGATTGAAACGTTTTGACAGACGCTAACAGTAACGCTGCATAGCCGGCTAGCTTTAGCGTAACGTTACGCTTATCAACATTTTGTCAGATAGACAGTTACATTGTCTAACGTTAGCCGACGTTGTCTCTTCTTTTTGGGGTTTTCGTCAGTTTTCGCCGAATATGTGTCTGGGTTGAGAACATTAGTTACCTGAAGGGCACGGAACGACATCTACTTGGTCCAACACACACTGTATTTCGCTCACACTAACATTGCGCATTCCGGCGCGGCGTACATGTTCACCTCTTGTCCCCCGCAGCCTCAGCGTAGACACACTGCACCAGGCACTGCCAACTTACCTCGAACAGTGTGTAACTATTGTTCCTGCTGCTTTTTTGTTTGTGTTTTGTTTTCGCAGTCAGAGGGGCAAAGCCTGGCAAGAATGTGCAGCTGCAGGAAAATGAGATTCGTGGATTATGCCTCAAGTCCAGGGAGATCTTTCTCAGTCAGCCCATTCTCCTGGAGCTGGAGGCCCCGCTCAAGATTTGTGGTTAGTAAGACTTGTGTATCTGTATAGATGTATTATTATGAGAAGCCTTTTTAGAAGCAGGGTGGTGCTTTAGGTACATTGATTTACCCTTGTCCTGCAGGTGACATCCACGGGCAATACTATGACCTGCTGAGGCTGTTTGAGTATGGGGGCTTCCCTCCAGAAAGCAACTACCTGTTTCTGGGTGACTATGTGGACAGAGGGAAGCAGTCTCTGGAAACCATTTGTCTCCTCCTGGCCTACAAAATCAAATATCCAGAGAACTTCTTCCTGCTGAGGGGAAACCACGAATGCGCTTCGATCAACAGAATATATGGTTTCTATGATGAGTGTGAGTATTGGCCCACCGTGGACGGGAAACTTATTTGCAGCTTGATAACCGATGGCATTTCGCATCAGTTTCTTTGTGTATTGTTGCGATGATGATTTGAGTACATTTCTGGTCTTAATTCTTATTCCTATGAAATAGTGCAAAATTAAGATTTTTTTTTTTCTGACCGTTTTAGGTAAAAGAAGGTACAATATCAAACTCTGGAAGACCTTCACAGATTGTTTTAACTGCCTCCCTATTGCCGCCATTGTCGATGAGAAGATCTTTTGCTGCCATGGAGGTGGGTTTTTGCTTTTGAATTTGAAGTAAAACCACCATGAGGCTAAAAATGCATTTACTTTAACACATGAACACATTTGCCTTAGTTCCACGCATCACTGTGGTGGCCGTGGTTTTAGGCAGGATGTCCAAAGTAGTCTCCCTTTGTCGCGTCATCCACTCTGATTTGGCCTTGAGTCATGCTATCTTTGCAGTTTGTCCACTGACGCTGGTCTTATGTATAACTGGTATTGACCTCAGTATCAGTGTTTATTTGTTTTTTTACTGCTGTTCTGTTTAGGACTGTCACCTGACCTTCAGTCTATGGAGCAGATCAGACGCATCATGCGTCCCACTGATGTGCCCGACCAGGGTCTGCTGTGCGATTTGCTATGGTCTGATCCAGACAAGGATGTCTTGGGCTGGGGGGAGAACGACAGGGGTGTATCGTTTACCTTCGGCTCAGAGGTGGTGGCCAAGTTCCTGCACAAGCATGACCTGGATCTGATCTGTCGTGCCCATCAGGTAATCACAGTAACCTCTGTCATTGTAAACAGAAATGTGGCCCTGTGACGTACTTGTATGTTGGCAGGTCACTGGACATGCAGCTACACTTGATACAAGGAGTGCTGGACATCACATATTGTGCAGAGAACTGGCAGAAATGTGTACACGGGAAAGTGTTTCCCAACCTTTTTGGCTCATGACCCCTCAAAATATAGCAGTCTTCTTGTGACCCCTGATCACTGGTTGTAAATGTCTAGTGGCCAGTTTAGCTGAAGAATTTATTCTTTGTTTTATTTAAAAAGAATGGGGAAAAAATAGAGAATTGAAGAGTTCAAATTATCCAGTGAGTCCCAAGAAAAAGGACCAGAGGAAAGCCTGGAAAGAATACACATGATTTTGCGTGGCAGTTTTCTGCTTTCCAATTGTGTTAATTGTCTTGTGACCCCTCAGGTTGGGAACCACTGTGCTAGACTATATCTGACACTCTTCGAGTTCAGCATCATACAGTAAATCCTTTCAAGGAGTTTTTAAGGGTGTAAGCCAGCCTTTTCTAATGTTATTATCTCATTTGCAGGTGGTTGAAGATGGCTATGAATTTTTTGCAAAGAGGCAGCTTGTCACCCTGTTCTCAGCGCCCAATTATTGTGGGGAGTTTGACAATGCTGGTGCCATGATGAGTGTGGATGAGACCCTCATGTGCTCTTTTCAGGTACAGTGTCTTCACTTGTGCATTGAATACTTTTGGATAATTTGAATTTCATTTTAATTTGGCAGGCTGGGTAACCATAAAATACTGCTCAGGTGAATAACAATTTCCTTGTAGTTTGTACCTCAACTAATATTTGATTTATTTCATATTAACAATACATTTGAGATAATTACTGCATGTAACATTGTTATAGTAAAAAAAATTTTTTTTGTCCCAATAGGCTAGTTGGAAATAATAAATTACACTACGAGGTACACTAGTATCTAACAATGTGTTAGTACCTAGTCTTTACTGTGTAATTGCTTTATCTATTCTGTATTGATTTTAATGATAGGTAGAAAAAATGAAAAACAGCCAACTCAAATGTCCAAAATGTTCTTAGACTCTCGAATTGAGCTGGGTCAACGTTTGTTCACCTGTAAGAGGAAGGCCTCTTCAGTCGATGAGTTTGACTGTATTGTGATTTCCAACTCTCTATTCGTTTTGTAGATTTTGAAACCAGCTGAGAAGAAGAAGCCCAACGGCAGCCGTCCCGTGACTCCACCTCGCAACATGGTCACCAAGCAAGCCAAGAAATGAGTCGAGGAGGGGGGGACAACTGTCCAGAGTCTCACTCCTCTGTTCTGCTTTCGTCTTCTGCATTTGAAGGATTGGTTGTCCTTCATGCTGCCAATACTGAAAAGATATTCACTCCTACACGATGAAAGCAAAATATTTTGTTGTTTTGTCCACAGGGGTAAATTGATATGTCACCATGAAAACCTCAGGTGTTTTGCACTCATTTTGCAGCTAGTCTTTGCCACATATGACTGTTCAATCAGGAAAAATGTAACAATACGGCTACTTATGCACAGGAATGCCTTGTTTGAAGCTGTGCACAATTTTTCCAGTTTCTTTAATGTCTTATTCATTTGTCATCTTTTTCTCACTGTCGATAATGGGTATTAATGGCTATAAAACCAATGGGGGAAAAGTCACAAACACCTGTTTACTTCTGTAAAATTTTATTTACAATTTATTTACTGTCAGTGTCGTAGGATATTGACTTTACACTGCATCATCACATTTTTAAACAAGTCTCGTGCTAAATGAAATGAATAAAGAAGCACTCTTGTTATGTCTAAATCTTTCTAATAAACTTTGAGTGTATTTTAGGGGGAAATTGGTGTCTGAATGTCATTTGTCCTTTTTCAAACATCACAATGCAAACTGAAATACAAAATTGGAAATTGCAACGCTTGTTGTTGCTCAAGGACACCCCGTGAACAAAGAGGACCCCATCCGTCAACACCCACAAGAGGGAGACAAAATATAGTGCAATAGTCCAGCACAGGAAAATGGAGGAAAGAGGTGCGAAATATTTTACTGTTTCTAAAAAGGGCTGCCAGAAAAATGGCATATTTATTTTTACTTTTTTTCTAAGAAATTGGCGGCTTTCTCTGAATATTTTCCCTCACATCGATATTTCTTTGTGTATTCTCGTGTGTTATGCGTATTCTTATGTTTCAAATAGCCATCTTTAGTGGCCATGATAACATTTACGTACCCATACAACTTTCTGCGCATATTCTTATTACCTGTGGATCAGATAAAGCTGGCTGAAAGTGATATTTCCCTATTAGGAAACGTATATTGCGTAATGATGGCTGACGTCAGAGCAGTCACAAGACCTTGCTAGCAGAGCGGAGTCCGCGAGGCCACAGGGCAGCTCGTTCACATTTTGTGTTATGTAGCGTCTCACAGGCAGAGCTGGCATCATGGCCACGGAGAAGCAGCACCTACGAGCCTTTTGGAGCGGCAGAGGCGACTGTTTTCTGTGAATTTCGTTCACTCTTCACGGCGCAGGAATAACGTCCCCCGAGGCTGCAACTACATACTCGCGGAAGGCATTGTGTATGTTGTTGTCGGCAGCAGTGTCTGGCTCGCTCAGACGCACATCTCCAGCCTCGTTAGCAAGTTAGCAAGTCAGCACTGTGTGTTCGCATCGACGCTAAGCTAGCAGAGCTGCTAGCTTGGCCGGTCTGTTTGGTGGGAGCTGGTGTGTAGGTGATGTTGTCCGTGCTGTCGTACGGTAGACTGGTTGCCAGAGCTGTCATCGGCGGACTTTCTCAGACAGACAGCCGCGACTACAGCCTGGTGACAGCGAGCTGCGGCTTCGGCAAGGATTTCCGCAAAGGTATCCTAAAGAAGGGGATGTGCTATGGGGACGACGCGTGCTTCATCGCCCGACACAGATCCGCTGATGTTTTGGGTGAGTGTCTGCTTTGTTTGCTGTAGAAATATTAACCAGACCATGCGACGTCTCCCTGTCTAACACCGGCTATGACGCGAATGGGAAGTCAAAGGTTACGCACTTTATCTGAAGCTTAAATACCTCATACGAAGGTTGGATTACATGTGCGACCGCATTTTGTCACCTTTCTTGTGCCATATCTTTTTTCTTATTGGAAACAGGTGTTCTGCAAATGTCGGTACAAAGCACAGATTTGTGTTCCAAAATAGTTTTTCCTCGTTTTGATGTAAATAACGCCTTCCTCAAAACCTGCACCCATCACATTCTTGAAAGAGACTGAAGAAAATGCACACATACTACATACATACATACATACATACATACATACATACACACACACACACAAGCACAAAAGTAAATTAAGCGGGGAGGAAAGTACACTAAGAATGAATGCATTGAGAATCAGCTGGGGTCTAGAGAGGTAAGAGGACGTACATATGAGATAAAAGGCTTGCCCCCCCCCCCCCCCCCCCCAAAAAAAAAAAAAAAAAGGTTAAGATTAAGACCCTGAGTAGTTCCTCCTCCCACCATTCGTCTGTCACATCAAGCTCGTTTCTCCAGTTACCCCAAACCCCGACATTTGTCTCGGTGTTACACAGTCCAGAACGCTCATGAAGTGCACACTTAGTGATGAGACTGAGTGCTTTCAGATGGACCTATTCACTGCTATACATCATATCACTGTGCTTCAGTATTTGTGTTTTGTTCAGTATTGATTGCCTCAACACCCTGCTGCGTCTTGAACCTGACCTTCTCCTGGGTTCATATGGTGTGGAGGAATCATTCCACTCACCATCAATGTCTTCAGTAAACAAAAACAATGCAGGCTGGAAAATCTGCTCTAGTGAGGGTTGATTAAAAAGCCAAGAGGCCTTGAATCCTATATAAACATGGTGTTATTAGTACCTCTGCAGGACTGTGCAGCTCTACTGAATGTGAGTCAATCGAGACACGGGGAAATGTAGAAATCAAGACATTCACCAAGTCAGGTTATTTTTGGATGGGTTTGATTAGTTGCAAAGTTGTGTTTCTGCTCTGTGCAGGCCTGTTTCTCTGCTCTGGCAGTGGCTGAGGAGATGCAGAGGGACATCCTTGTATGGTCAGTCCTGGGAGTAACAAGACTAAAGTTTCCTTTCTAGGAAATTTTGGACCTGACCAAATGCTCCTATGGGAACAAGGGCTCTTATTAACCCACAAAACATTTCATGTTTCTATTGAAAGGTTAATAAAGGCTTGCAATGAGAAGGTTTCTGTCCATTTGAGGAATCGCAGATTTTATGTTTTGAAGCAAAGAGCTAAAATGTGTTATCAGTAGGCCTAAAATGCACTTAACTAAAGGAGGCTGTTTTATGCATTCTGTGGCATTTCCTTGATTTCTTGAACACTGTCTTTTTCTGTACTGGATGTCCTTTTTGCATCTTGGTGAAAGTGGCCATTGTTTTTCATTACTGTGCAGCTGCATGACATTGTTCTTGTTTCCTGCAAGATTCTCACTTGTGGAACAAGTGTGAGGAATGTCAAAAAAGATAATTATTCTGAGCTTGATTTCACTTGACCCATTGGGAAAAAATGTTTCCTGTCAGGGTTCAAAAAGCAGCATTATGCACAATACAGAATACACATGTTTAATTAGTGAAGGAAGAGGATGTTGTTGAACTATAATTAAGGGGGAATTGTTAATCCTAATCATTACATGAATATCTGTCTGTTTTTAGGTGTAGCAGATGGAGTAGGTGGCTGGCGGGACTATGGAGTGGACCCATCGCAGTTTTCAGGTACACTGATGAAGACGTGTGAGAGACTGGTGAAGGAAGGACGCTTCGTCCCCAGCAACCCTGTGGGCGTCCTCACAACCAGCTACTATGAGCTGCTGCAGAACAAAGTGCCACTGCTGGGTGAGTAAAGCCACGGGAAACACAGGATCTCACGGCCACCTCTACTTGTTCTGAAGCATTACAGAACCTGTTTGTCGTTATGTGAATGAATATTCCTGTTCATAATCAGTGATTATACAGGATGTCTGCTGCTGCTTCCTTGTGGTTATCACCCCATTCATTTTTCTTCAGTTGATTTGATTATCATTACTAGTTTAGTGACTACAAGACTTTCAATTTCTACTTCTTTTCTGAACCATTTGTATTAAACATGTTATTGTAGGTCTGCAGAGTCTGGTACTCCTAGTTTTCCTACTCAGTGCGCTCATCTTGTTTAAAAACTCAGTGAACAGATTAAGATCTGTGCCCTGCTCTCTGCATGACAGTATAGTAACCTATGCTGTGTAGAGGCATACTGTGTTTGCCAATGAATCGGTACGTTTTCCGAATGGTTTGCATCTTAGTGCACTATTTAGGGTTAGGTTGTTTTTCTATTCAGTTTCATAGTGGCTGGATGGAGATGTTTGCATCATGAGTCAGAGAACAGCCAGAACCCATTAAGAAGTCCTGGGAATGTCCCAAGTCCTGACCTGCCCCATGCAGTTCACTTCCAGAATCCCTTTCCTCCTTCGCTACGCTTCCCGATAACGAAGCGTGCACAAACATGTAACATCAGCTCACAAATGTTTTGGGAACAGATCTTGTGCTATGCAAGTGTCAGTACTTTTCCAGCGCTCTATCACATGTGCAGCAGGGGAAACAACACTGCATTGTGCTGCTCCTTAACGGCAGACAGAATGTTCTTGAGGCCGGCAGTATGTGTAATTGTACTGCCGGAGAGAAAACAGAGAAAAAAGGCAGTGAGTCACAGTGCGTGAGGGGTTTTGAAGGTTGATCCCAGAGAGCATATTTTGGTGTGCCAGATGAATCACCAGCAGGGTGTGGCTGCACGCCGTCCGCCTCCTCCACCAGCTCATGTTCCCTCCTCACCATCTCCCAGATGGTGGAACTCCAAAAATGTTATGTTGATTGTTGTACGTCAAGTTTGTGTATTCAGGCTAACCTCATCAATCAGTCCCCAAACACACTTCAGATAGGTATCTCTGTATATGGTTTGTTTAGCCGTGTAGCTGCAAAGCTTTGTTTCCATCCAGGCATGAAACAATGAAAATAGTATATTAAAATAGAAAACCCAAATGGCAAATTGATGAGCTTGAAGATGTTTCTTCATTAGGCCTTCTTTCACAGGAGATATTTTGGCATGTCACAATAAGAAAAGCACAGGTTTAAGTAATTAAATTAACAATGCAATCCATTTAGCCTCAGGGTCCTTGTATTGTGCATGCGGACTCACTGTCATACTGTCATGGCTTACTGGGACACTGAATAGAATGCAGCTATTGTTATGGTCATTAGCAACACCTGTGTTTTTCCTACAAGGCAAAATGTCTGCTGAAAAAGGATTGTCACTGAAATGTTTTAATTAATTTAATAATTTACTGATAGACCTTTTTGAAAATGATTAGCATTGTTTCCAGGCAGACAAAGTTTTATTTACCCACACTGGCCTGTTCCTGAAATTGTATTTGCTGTTCCATGTCACAGCAACCTGATTGTAGCCTGCAGGGAGTACATGAGAATATTGCTCAACACATTGTAATTTTAAAGCAACAAAAAAAGTGCCTCAGCAATTTGAGTTCTCGCAGTACTTTTTAGTGTAGTCATGAATGATCTGTGGTGTAGTTGTTACATTCACCCAACTGATGATGCAGACCATATTAACATTTTCTTTTTATGATAGTGCAAGCCTTTGCATTGAAAAGGAAAATTAAATGTATCTGTGTCTGTGTGTATCTGCAGGTAGCAGCACGGCGTGCATTGTGGTTTTGGACCGGCAGAGTCACCGGCTGCACACAGCCAACCTAGGAGACTCAGGCTTTCTGGTGGTCCGTGGAGGGGAGGTGGTCCACCGCTCAGACGAGCAGCAGCACTACTTCAACACGCCCTTCCAGCTGTCCATCGCTCCCCCGGGGGCTGAAGGGGCTGTCCTCAGTGACAGGTGAGACGACCAACTGGCTCCTACAGCTGCTGCAGGGGTGTTTGTACTGAGCAGGTGATGGAGCAGTTGACAGAGAGGAGATCATACATGTGTTCTGCACAGTAGATGTGATAAAGCCATACACATCCTGATACCGATGCAGATCACAGGCAGACATAGCAAAGACGCTCGGCTGTAGCAGACTGCACTGCAGAACTTTTTGTCGTGCTTGCGTCCCTCACACGCAGCCGTGTTTTGTGAATGTAGAGACTGTCCTGTGTTGAGCTGCTGCAGTGTAACAGTGCGTCAGGGGCCACGTGCTGCCATGTCTCGTTGCCGCGGTGTGCCAAGCAGCAGCACAGTAGACGTCAGTCGAGTGCGAGTCAGGCGTTGGATATTTGCCAAGCTTTCCCTCTTACCCGGGTCAAAGTCTGTGTGGGCTGATGGGCAAACGGAAGAATCCGCAGCCAATCCTGCACCAGCAGGCTCAGCCACCTCTTCACTCGTTCAGTCTTCGGCCGGGCAGATTATTTTGAGCCTCTTAAAAGCGTTTCGGAAAAACCGAGGGAAGATGAACCACGGGTGAACCTGGACTGCATGTCACCAGTGATACGAGATCAGAGTGTTTCATTTTTTATTTCTTAGAAATGACCTGAATTCAGTCTCAAACATCATCATTTTCAGTGGTTGTGGATTTAATGTGGTGCTTGAAATGACACTTTCTCTGTAATTTGTGCATTTTAGTCATTTAGTTGAAGGATTTACTCAGAGTGATTTACACTGAGTGCAACAGCAGATTAAGTTTCCAATCCTACATCACTAACGGAGCAGCCAATAGAAAAGAGTGCAAGGGTCAAAACTGAAGTACACTAACAACATTCCTTTGACCGCAGAGGACGAGAAAAAAGGCTCTCTGAACAATTAAATGTGGAAAGGGAGATGAGAGATGTGCTTTCAACATGCAGCTGAGTATGTTTAATTTATTATTTATTAATTAATTTTAGCCCTCTCTTATTTATTTGTTTGTCTCAAGTGAATTTATTGAGATTTGTTTTTATTGCTTTCATTAGTTGTCCTGCAGCAGGGTGATCGGACATGAGGGAAACTCGCTCTCATAACATGGCTTCATAGCCATAAACCCATATATTTTGCCTGAGGATTAGCTTCATAATTGGAATCGAAGGAAAGACGTTTCAGAGCTATCGATGCATAATTATCTGAAGTGTTTTGTCCTTGGTGGCATTTGAGAAATGTCTTTGACTCATGGGCGCATTAAACAGTGGATGATGAATCCAAACACAGCAGCCAGTTCATTTCACTGACAGCTGTTCCACCAGTGCACACACTGGAGACGTTTCTCATACTTCCATATCTGACTGTGGGTGCCCGTAATACATGAGCAGTATCATTTCTCTATGGAAAAGTGGCACGTGGAGCTTCAGCGACGTTAAAATCACAGTACAGGACATGCTGTTCAGGGAGCTGTGGCTCAGTGTCATGATGCAGTCCAGACAGTTTGTAATGAATAATGTTTATGGCTCGGGGGTGTGCTGCAGGGTGAGGGTATCTTCTAAGAAGTGAACTTGACACTGGCAGACTAACTTGGTTCCTGCCTCCATGTATCTGTAGCACCCATCGGCATAATGGTGGCATCTTTTGATTGGACCTGAGTGTCCTTTCCAAAACCCCCATGTGGTGATTTATCCTCATCCTGCACTGAGATTAAGTTTCTGTAGTCAGGTGAAATATCAGTAGCAACTGGCAGTCTAGCTTTCGTAGCTTTGTCAAGACATTTTTACACTGGTTAGAGTGATGTGCTGTTGTCAGTGAGTGTTCCTCTAGTAGAGGAGAAGCTACTAATCTATTAGCTCAGACAGGACAGATTTCTTGTATGGGAGTGAAAAAGACAGAGTGAAATCTAATACAGGATGAGTTAAGGCAGTCACAACCTCACTGATAAGTTTGTATTGTAAGTTTTCACCACAAGAGTAAACAAGGTTTAACTGACTTAACTATCCAGAATCATTGCATGTAGTGAACTCTGCCTGACTTCACTGTGTGTGTCCCTGCAGCCCTGACGCAGCAGACAGCTCCTCCTTTGACGTCCAGCTGGGTGACATCATCCTCACAGCCACCGATGGGCTCTTCGACAACATGCCTGACTACATGATCCTGCAAGAGCTGAAGAAACTCAAGGTAAGTGTCACTGTGGCCAAAGCAGGTTTGCTGGTGGAAGTGGAATCACAAATGTGTTTGTAATAAAAACTTCATGTCTGCTTCACTGTTGCTCCTCAGAATACAAACTATGAGAGCATCCAGCAGACTGCCCGGAGCATCGCAGAGCAGGCCCACGTACTGGCATATGACCCCAACTACATGTCGCCTTTCGCACAGTTTGCCTGTGACAATGGACTGAATGTAAGAGGTAAGTGTCTCAGTTCTGCTTAAACCAAAGAGAAAGTGAAGCTTACGATCTGTTGCTCTTCAAAGCTGTGTGGCACATTATTCAGTATTTTCAAGGTGAGACATTGAAAAACATTTTTGCTTGGCACTGTTGTAACTGGACTGTTCTTTTCTGTGCAGGAGGAAAGCCAGATGACATCACAGTGCTGCTGTCCATAGTGGCAGAATACACCGACTAGTGTCTGTGTGGAGCTGTGATGGGGGGGCATCTGCCTGTGCAGGTGCTGGACTGCTTTGATTCCTGCAGGCCAGGATGAAGGACTGATGTCAGATGCTTCCCCCACATGTGCTGGCTCTGCTCTGCCTCAGCCCCCCAGCTGACCATCAACCCCTTCTCCCCCCCCACTGAAAAACTCCTACATGCCCACTTGTCTGTGATCGTGTACATCAGAGAGGGGTGGAATAAAGAGGACTAGAGGCCTGAAACATCCTCTTGGCCAGGCTGCAGTGTTGGCGTCTTTGCAGTGTTCCAGTGCTCACTGGATAATCCCATTGGCCGGGATAAGCAGTCATTGGCCACGTTGGAGATGAGGATCCTGTCTGACGAGGATAAGTCGTCTTTCTCTGATGGGTGGTTTGGGCAGGGAGGAAGTTGAGATTCAGAGATGGAGGCAGACGTAGCCAGACGGCAGGTGTTAGACTGTTAAAGCGGCCCCACGCTGGGCTGCTGGAAGGGAAAGACAGTCCATCAGTAGTGTCAAGAAGGGAACTGCACAGGAAATGGTGGCATTAGGGCTCAATAAATGGGCCGCCTTGTGCAAGCTGATGTCCCTAATGACACAGTGGTAGTTAGAAAACCTTCGTCAAAGGGCCTGGAAACCTAGTATGTGGGTGCAGGGAGCATGTTTGATAGTAGGAAATGACCGGTGTGCTGTTACGGGATGTTTCGTTAAATGTTTGGGGAAAAAAAAAAACTAGTATGTGATATTTGTACATCTGTGGTAAGTTTCTTGGCAGGGTGATCCAATAAGATTTAATGAAGAAGAGCGGCAGCTGCCTTTTCCATACCAGTGCAATTCAAGTCTTGCACACATTTTGTTACTTCATGGCTGTTGGGACGACCATTTTAATGGCTCAAAAGCCTCTCCAGAATCTATATTGTGTCAAACTGATGCCCTCCCTTTAATCTCACAGCTGCTGCTGAAGTCTTGATTGTGATTACATGTGATATGTCTGCGTGTGTGTGTGTGTGTGAGAGAGTGAGATGAATGCACTCGTGCTTCTCAGTGTGTCTGTTGCTGTTTGTAATTAGTGTCTGTGAAATGGGTGTGAAGGCTACAGACTTCTCCATATCCACTGGGCTGAATTGGTCTCGCAGCCTTAAACGCACAAAGCTTAAGAAGCATATCTGAAAAGCTCAATGCAGTGGAAGTTGGTCACGTGACCAGATGTATTTTTGTAACTTCTTTGTTCGGTGGGATTGTTGAATTCTTTGGACTGATCACAGCATCAGAGTAGCTTTAGAAACTGTTGTTCTCAATCAGCGTTTCCTTTCCTTCTCTCGCTCCCTCCTGCTGTAGAGCTCCAATGGCACATGCATAAGTCAGGTCACTGCAGGTTTCATGTGAAAAATGGTCATTATGTTTCCATTACAACACTACAGATTTGCACTTTGCATTTACCGCAACTTCAACCCATAGTTAAAAATTTTGTCAGTAAAATCCATTCGTTGTGTCATGTTATGATGATGTGCCTTGTATCAGGTGTCATTGATACTGGCAGACGTCCATGATTCCTTAAACCCCTGACTGTGTGCCAGGTACTGAGCACAAAGCCTGAAACTGTTAAGTAGCCATAAGAGTCAAAACAGCTTTCCCATCATGCCCTGCTGTCTTAAAAAGTAGGTCCTTTCACCTATAGTATGTTCAACCTTTTTTCTCCTGAAATCTGCTTCTCTGCACTCAGGAGCTTAGGAATAGTGACAAAGCCATCACACACGTAGAAAATCCTCCCCGTGGATCTTCAGGTCACTGTTTACAATCTGCACTATCTAACAGACTGTTTCCCTTCTTAATCTGACCAGTCCACACCGGAAGACTGCAGTGTCAGGTGTCATTTGAAATGGGGCTGATGGGCATGGAAGAGGAGCAGATTCAGGCAGAGCAGTGAATGGTCAAAATGAGTCTGAACTGTTCTGGTAATGAGGACAATCTAAGCCGCCTTAACAATATTACAAAGCAGTTCTCCCCGTCAGATGGTACTGCCACTGTTCGCTTTGTGGTTCCTGGCTAATACCTGCCCTGACACTCTTCCCCGTCACCTCTCATCTTCCTCTTCCACACACTTTGTTACAACCAGAGCATGTGTCTATATATATATATATTTTGGGTGTACAGTTCAATGCAGATCTAAGCTCTGTAAAAACATTTTCAAATCTGTACAATATTTAAATAAAGAGTATAGTATTTATTATCCTGTTGTGTTTGATGGCTGTGATGTGTGCATAAACTTCTTTTTCAAGCTTGAGCATTGAACACATTGCGGAGGCGTTGTCTTCACTGGTGCTTCCAGCCCTGCATTCTGCCATCAAGGCACTATCACATTTAGCATCCAGTGTGTTTACCTCACTGGACCCAGGCTGAGGTGCAGGCAAGGAAACGATAATGCCCAAGAACACCGTGTACAAGTTGTGTCTCCCACATTCCTCAGACGTCAGCCATAGAGTTCGATCAACAGACAGGTGTGGCATCTTCAGGCTGAGGGAATGTTTTCACAGAGTCTGTTTTCCTGACATGCTATGACAAATGCATTTCACACACTGAAAGAGGTGGAGCAAATTAATTGACATATTCTTTGATAAATAATCATTATAAATACATTAATCTCTTGAATTTCCAACTGAACATTGAGGGAAAACTTATTAAAACATTTTCAACAAGCAAAGCAACATTTGAGCTATTTAAAATACAAAATATATTAAGTATAAATTCATTTAGATCTCATTCTGGCAACAGTTATGAAAGATGTGATGCACTTTTGGCATCTTCAAAAAGTCAAGATGAAATGTGTGTAACAGCTCTGTTTTCAGAGTGAAGGGCTTCCTAACTCGTCTTCCTTCACACTCTCCTCTTCATCACTGTAACATGCCAGAACAGGCATTGTGGTGGCACAACCATCACTGTGCTGCTCTGAGGACAAGGCCCTGAACAAGAGGGAGCAGATCTACAGGGACAAGAGAACACATGGTCATGTCATGGTGTTATTAAAACAAGAGTTTGGTGCTTCAGAAACAAGTTGCTCTTACATTTTGACTTTTTTTTTCAGCATTTTTTTGTGAAGAAAATGGGTTTTACAATTAAATCCTCAGTGCAATAAAAGAAATTGAGTGCTGTACTAGGTTTCTAAAAACTGGTCTGACAAGATGATATTCACCTTGAGGGAGCATAAAAATTAAAAGACTTGACTGAACTCAGACTAAACATTCAACACGAAGGAACAAATGCAGGTGGCAGCCAGAAAAGCTGTAAAACAGGAAACAAGTCTGATCTGACTGATTCCAATAAAACAGATTCATTATGCCGACACAGAGCATACAAATCTCTCCATCTCCCACATCCACTGTGTCACCTTGCTTGTCTTCTTCAGTCACACTTCTTAGGGTGAGGCATTATGGCATTCTGGGCATACCTCCAGGAGAGGTCAAAATAAGCACTTGAGGCAATTTGGCACTTCACAATGCCACCCAACCTGTCGACACTGTAAAGCCTTGAAGTTGCAGGAAACAAGCAGAGGCCACACCGACTTCCCAGCAAAAATTAAAAATCATCAGGAAGCTCTTGTTACCGTGGAGGAAGCAGGAGTCATAGTGGCACTGGCACAGGCCTCACCGAGGCCGTTACAGTCGTCAGTGTCAGGCGGAAGCAGCATTGAAGCAGGGCTGTTGATGATAGGGCTGCCCTGGCTGGATGCTATGAGCTCCATCTCCTCAGGAACACCCTGAGGCTCCCTGCTGTCTGCCTCACATGAACCCATAGGTAGAACAGCAGCATCTGCACACCTGGAAACACACACAACACACTCATCTGTGTGGTAAGCTGGCAGTGTTTTTTTTCTTTACCCAAAGATAATGATTAGTTCCTGAGCTGGCAAAAATAGTTGTGACACTGTGTGCAGTGTAATTGTGGTGTACAGTGCCATGTTGGATAGCAGCAAACTAAAAATCTTGTCCTGACAGTATGTCTCAGTGAAATCAGATTCCTGAGGATGTGGATTATCACTCAGTCCTCAGTGCTATTATCAAGTCTGATGGAGGGAGTGGGGACAGTGTAAATGTTATGAAGTGGCAAAATAAAAAAGAGGAGATGTACACAAACACCAAAGAGCAAATTTCACTCAACACTATGGCTGAAAAAAGGGCAAAACTCTTTTTGGGCAACTCTGATAGGAAACATGTTGTTCCTGGTGAACATTTCCCTATATTGTCTATATACAGACCTTGTGTTCCTGACATTATTGTCCATTTAAGGAGTTTGAATGTTGTGTAATACATTCAGACTCTGTAGGAAATATCATGAACATTGCGTTTATTCATCTCAACAAAGACATTCATTAACAGGGCGTGTAGCTCTATATCAGCTGATACTGAAAGCGGCCATTAGTGGTGTGGTGCGAGCAAACAGCAAAACAACTTTGCATGTAACCACACTACATGTCATCAACCTCAGAGAAGTAACCAGACCAGAAGTATGAAGAGGAACACTGCAAGAAGACGTAAAGAGAGCTTTTGGTTTTGAAAAGTCTCTAGACAACCTGAGGCTCTTTAGTTCTACTTCAAACGGCCCCTGAGGCAGCAGGCAAGCAAGTTTTCTTGCGAGCATGCCACAAATATCAAAAATATTATGCATATGTTCAGAAACAGCCTGAACGTTTCATGTCAAAGCAGAAAATACAGGTTAAGGAGGGCAGATTGTAGCTGAATTCCTGGCAGTGGGGACAGAAACTTCATGCTCATCAGATCAGCCATGTCTCTGCAGACTCCCTGCAGAGCACACGAGCTAACCAAGTTACAAATGGACCAGATGTTCAATGGTACTGCTGGGACTGCTGGAACAAGATCCGCCCAGAATCCAACAGAGAGAGAGAGGGAGAGAGTCAGGCGAACAGGACAGAGACATGGGCAGAACAGCCAAGCAGGCCAGCATAGCGGAGATGAGGGGATTACAGACTGTCACACTGACAGGCTCTAACGTAACCCCACACGTCCTGAGCTCGCCCTATTTATCTCTGTTACAGACACAAGGCTGGCTGCTGTAACACTATGCCCTCTAAGGAAGCTAAAAACAGCCAATGAGGGCAAACTGCTTTGACTGAGAGCCAGGAGAGAAGCTCAGGTAGAACCCCGTGGGAAGATTCAATTATACTCTCAGATACACAGTCACTGTAGATCTGAGGAACAGGGCCTACAAAGGCCTCGGCTGTGACAAGGACGCTGCCGGGTCAAAATAACAAGAGAATTACTCTTAACCTTATCTGTCCAGCTGTGCTGAGGGTACTACAGATCTCAATTACGGCACACAGGATTAGAGGCAGTGTGGCTGGAGCCAGCACAGTGATTATTACCTGGGTGTGGCAGGGGCCAGGGCCTCTGCAGGCTGAGAGGGTCCCCTGCTTTCAGAGTCAGTGAGTGTAGCCAGCACCACAGCAGCCTCCAGGACCATGTCGTCCACAGAGAAGCACACAGGCCTGCAAACAACATAAACAACACACTGATCAATATCTGACAGTGACAGAAATACGATTACATTACCTCTTCATTTGACCGAAGCAGTCAACACAAAAACTCGCCACAACTGGTGCTTGGTAAAATGGCCGGTAAAATCATCAGACGCACCAGCCACAGACAAAGTAGTTGAGTGAATTTTGAGGTTGTCTAGTGTCAGTGCCTGTGGCACAGCACCATTCACACTGACGTTGGTCCTTGTAATTTGAGATGTGAATGCTGTTCAAGCTAATCATGATGGCAAAGAGACTTACTTTCCTGCAGCATCAAAGTGGACCGACACTGGAAGGCTATGTGACTCTGCAAAGGACAGTAAACCCTGGAAAAACAGAAGAGCAGCAGTTCACTGGCAAAGACTGAGCTATGCTAATGTGCGTCCATGTCATGACTATGACTCTGTAAGAGCTGATCATTTTGAGAGCATTGTCACAGCGTGTTTAGAACAGCTTCTTTCAGGCCAAAGAAAAATATCAACGCTCGAGTAAATTGAGGCTGACTAAAACTTAAAGCCTGGTTTCTAATCCATCCAAACCCGATTCTCCAAAACTGACAGGAACAAGAAGACTAGGCTGGCTAATGAGGAGCCTCACAGCGGGGCGTCCAACACACATTCCAAGACATTAGGGACAAGAGTTGTGGGTGTTAATGCAAGTCAAGTCTCATTAACTAGACTAACACAAGGACTGTTCATCCAAATTACAAATAGCCAACCAAGTGATTTTGCTTTGTTTTTTTAAGTCGAGGCAGAAGAAATCAATTTGATTTGGGGTGTGTTCATTTAGACACTGGAACAAACTACTCCAGATTATGGAGCACGCTATTCTGGAAATTACATTATAGTTTTCTAAGATCCAATGTTTTGTTTTTGTTACTCAAAACTTTAATAAGTTAATGGTGGACTTAAGATGAATCAGCCCTCAAATACAAACACATGTGTAGCCTATAATTTCTGCAACTCGTAACTTCAATTACTTTTTCCATGGTAGTGGCAGAGTATGCGTCACTTAGGTCACACTATCTTTGCTATAAAGACGGGTCACAGCACTGAGAGGAAAGTTCACATGGAAACGATGCACAGAGCTGGGTGCAGATGCATTACAACACTCGAGTATCCAGATTACAGGACCAGAAATACTACCTCTTAAACATGAAATGCTCCTGGTGAGCCAGTCTCACACACACACACACACACACACACACATACCCTCTGCATACACACACAAAGAAACACACACATAATATTCTCATGTGACAGCATAAAGGGAGCCTCCAAAAATAACCATGTTACCCTCAGCTCCTTGAGACAGAAGGTTATGTCCGAGTCCACTCCGACCTGAAAGTAGTCAAACTCATCTGGGTGTAAGGACATCTCAGTGTGCATCGTCCTCATGTGATCTGTGACTTAAGCACATGCAGGTCAACTAGTGTCTGCACAACATTTTTAGTGTATAATGTGGTTGAAGAATTAAATATGCTGTATTTGAATGATCAATTTATGTTATCAAATTCAATCTCAAAGCTGGTGCAACAGCGACTTTTAAACAGTTTATGATATCTGTCACAAGAGTATTGCCGTGGGCCTGGGCTCGATCATAGTGTAGTGTTAGCTCACCGTTTCCCTCCTCGTAGTAATTTCTCAGACTGACTCTCAGAGGAGTCATGGACAGAGTGATTTCCTCCTGGGACACTGGGAAATGCATCACCATATCAGTAAGAAGCCTGCAGAGGTAGAGCAAACCCACGTACAATCAACCTAGGCATTATGCACAGAGCCTTATGTCAGTGCTGTGCTGCTGACGGATGATGGCTTCCCTAAGTCTATACGTTACTAATGTATATGTTCTTTTCAAACCTGCTCATTAGACTGAATTGCACTGAAGATGTGTGCATGTGCTTCAGGGTATTCATCTGACTGTTGGCCAAGGTCAGCTGAGAGAACAAAATATTGTAAATGCCTATTCTTTCTCCATTGAATAGGCCAGGCTGCAAAATCCAACTGGAGCAAGCATATACTCAATTCATTTCACAGTAAATCCTCCCTGTCAGAAAAAGATGAATACAGAGAATATTCAAAGCCTTAAAATATTTAAGGTTTTGTTTGTAGGGTCCTGCGCAGTCACTGAAATGTACCCTGACATTTTGTATGTAATAGAAACTTGAGCTTTTAACTTGATAACAGAATAATGAGCCACTAACCTGGCAGGAGCCTTCAGCACATTGGGACAGAGGTGCGAGGCAAACACTGCCTGCAGAGCCTCACTTTCCTGGTAACGCAGGTTGTGGGTTTTAGTGATGCCTATCACAAAAGCAGACAGGATATTTGGAGCACAGTGCCACCAAGTGTTAACTATATGCAATGCAGTGTCTGCAGCATGACGCCGACAGGTCTTTTGAACGCAGTAAAAGAAAACTGGCCAAGTAAAAAGGTTCAGAGTTTTTACAAGATCATTTAGAAATAATTATGAAAAAAAAATCCTTAAAATCAAACAGGACAGGTCTCTAAAAATCCAGTACGTTTCCTTTGCCTGCAGCTTGTTTATAATACAAAATTCAATGCTTCCTACCATGCCTGCAGAAAAACTGGATCATCACTTGGTCACTGGATGTGCAGACTGATATCTGACATCGTTCCACATTACGCTCAATGGACGTCAAACACCGGAAAAGAGGTAGAATAGACTTTAAAATAAATAAACAAATAAGACGTGTTTCAGGCAAGATTGTCATCAGGGTCTTAAAAGGACAACATGATCATGTTGTGTAAGCCTGTGGTCAGCTCTGGTTTTATCACTCCACTACTGTTGAGTGTTTGTCCTGTGCAGTGAGCTGTGATCACTTTGAGCTCTGCACAGATGAATAATCAACATGAGTGGATATACCTTCATGACAAGTTTGCATCTGATTGTTTCACTGCCCCACTTGGACACTGATCCCAGGCTGTAGTGATGGAAGAACAGCGGTGAGAAGAGGAAGCAGGCATACGCAGAATGAGCAGAATTCACTGCTCTCAGTGCCAGCTGTAAGACAGAGAGAGAGAGATTCAGTCAAGATGTTGCAAGGAAGGAAAAAAGAGGGGCCCCAATGCCTGGAGAGGGCCCATATAGAGGCCTAGTGTAAAATGAAATCTGTTTAATTAAATAAAGAGAGAGGATGGATGTTTTGTTTCCCTTCCAGTCTTAGCCAACACTGCCCACCCCTTTGACCATGGGATCCAACCACAGCTCATCTCCAATCCGTGACAGCGCATGAATAGCCTTTCCAAACACTGAAACACAACAAGGAGCCAGAAGAGTTCAAGGTTAGTATCACACTAATGTCTACATGCCTCACTATAGCTAAGCTAGCCTTTTCTCTCAATGTAAAGAGTGTCAATTGTGGGCGGGCCTTGCCTGAAACACTAAAAACGTCACAACTATAGTGGCTAACTTAGCTAATTAGTTGGAAGCCAAGTTAAGCTAGCATCGCCTTTTATCAATAATTAATGTCTTACAACCTTCCTGCGAGCTGCTACAACGTATATACAGGTTTACAGTTTTTCAAGTAATATTTTCTCTACAGTAAGTTCACATTTCACTCGTCTTGTTAACCACTACCTTTTACACAATTTCCTTCAAGAAGACAGTTCATATTTTCTGCTGACAGATCTGGTTCACCTCAGGAGCTCCCACAGCATCAAAATGAATCCCACCGTGACACCACGAGCTCACAGTGGGACGTGTGCAAACAGCGCGTGCAGGCGATGCACGAGGCATTATCTTGATAAATGCTAATAAGCTTAGCTGAACATAAATAAATAAATAAACACCGTGACGCTGACATTAGAGAGCTAAATGTAAGATTTGATAATTGCATTCACTAGAAGAAAATGGCCCCAAAATATTTCAAGTCACCATAAGGTTTTTATTTATCGTTTGATTTAACAAGGACAGTGCACATTAATCCACCAGAGAAAACCAGAAGGTTATTTTTCTTCTGTAGTTCCTGACATTCATAGTCACACAAATAAGAATATGATTAATATTAAAACCGGTATTGAAAAAGTTAACAAATATACAGAGAGCAATAGTAATAATTAAAAAAAAACATATTAGCATATATTAGTAACATTCAAGACATAATCACGTTACATTGTCAGGTACAAATGAAAACAAATAATCATGTTGCTCGGCCATGTTGCTCTCAACTGTTCACAACTCTCCCCACTAAGGCATGGAATGATGCGTTCACAAGTCTCAAAAGTATTAAATACTGATACTTGATAAAGCCCAAATACAAGATCGACCATATCATTAAGGACTGTCTGTCTCTCTCTCTCTCTGTTTGTGTGTGTGTGTGTGTGTGTGTGTGTGTTCTCACTGCTAGAACTCAGGGACAACAAAATTTCCAACATAATATTTATAAATATAGGTTGTCAGTTGTCTATGCACAAATACTACAACTATAGACATTCAACAAACAGAACAACATGCAATTATGATGTGTACTATAACTGCAGAAGTAGTAGTAGTAGTAGTAGTGTGTGTGTAATATATGAAGGTCTGTGTAAAACTGACAGCACAGAATCTTTGGTCATATTTGAAAATGTGTGTGATGCAGCAGGTACTGATACAAAGATCAATATAAACACTCACTGTTAGGTCCTTAAAACCTCCAATTGTAAAACCATTTGCCATCATATCTATCATCTGTTGACTATTTTTGGAAGTATGACATCAGAATTAGCCGTGCTGCTGCTGGTGCTCTTCCTCTGCCCTCGTGGCTTTGCCTTTGCCACATCCTTCCCTGCATCCTTTGTGAACCTGCTGTTCTCTCTGTGCTGATAATCCCCATACCTTCTTCTGCAGGTGGGATTCTCACCTGGGAGACACAAAACACAGCATGAGATGGAACATAGTGATGGAAGTTCATGATTGAGGGATTTGGATACGCACCTGACTGAACACATGTGTGCAGCACGTTGAGGTAGTGCTGTTTCATCTGCTGCCTCATGCGCTCTGTACTGTAAATGTTTGCTATGCTGCAAAGGTAGCGTCTCTGTCCAGCTGAAAGGGCCGGATGCTGAGACAGAAACAAGAACTGATGTGATTATCATACAAGGTGGGATGACGGTAACCTTGTTACATATACTATCTCATTCATTCACCTGTAAGAAGGGTGCAGACATCATGGATTTGGGAATGTGGATCATCTTCATGTGCTGGCCACCTGCAGACACACTGATGTGTGTTCCTTTGTACTTCTCCCTCCTTTGCTGACTAGGTAGATATTCAAAGCCTGCCAAATGCAAAATGTAACAATAGTGCCTTATTTTGACAATTACGATATCTATATCTATCTATACATCTATTTCAAAATTGTGCATCCCCCTGAGCTTTATATGCATTTATGATATGAATTCACTTCATAAAAGTTACTATTAAGTTACATAATACATTTACTTCGGTACTCTACTTAAGTACAGTGTTGAGATACTTATACTTTACTTTGCTTTATGAGTTTTAACTTCTTTATACTTTTACTCCACAACATTTGAGAAGCTAATTTTGTACTTTTTACTTCACATTTATTTGACAGAAAAAGTTACGAGTAACCTTTCAGAATATTTTACATAGAAAAATAAAAGTCTTCTAAAATATTATATTATCTACCCAACAGTATATAAAGTAGTTAAAATTAGCTCCACCTTTACCTTTACCAGCTACAACAGTGAATGTGCTTACATGTTAACAGGTCTTTAATCATAATCCAGTAATATATAAAAATCAAACATTTACTTTTACATATAATTTGCTTCTAGTACTTTTGCACTTTTGCTTGTAGAATTTGGAATGCACGGTTTTTACTTGTATCCTGCCGGATTATTTATTTATTATTTATTTTTACACAAGATCTGAATACATTTTCCATCACTAGAATTTACAGAATTTATCAGCAGCCCATTACTGAGACCAAGACGTTTAGTCGTCAATTAGAAAGCAAGCATCCGTAGTTTTGTTTTAGATGTTTGCATTCAGGTGATCAGTTTTGTAATTCAGTAATGAAAACAGGTTTATTCACGTCTGTCAGCATTGAAAGGAATATTTGACTCACCATCTGTGCATCTGTTAGATTCTGCAGACCTAAAAATCCAGAATTCCAGTTTTGAGAAGAAATAAATTCATCATCTACGTTCATCCATTAAAGGTGTTAATACTCACATTGTGGTCTTACCTCATCAAGATGTGACCACTTCCATTTTTCAACAGGTTTTCTTTTTTCAGCTGCTCAACAAATGTAACGTGCTTTCTCATTGTTACTTACAACCCCAATATTTCCTGTGGATATTGTCAGGGAGGTTGCTAACATCTTTATCAGCTCAGTATGTGTTGCAGCCAGCAGAGCCTATTAGTGTGAAATGAAGCCAGCCCTGAAATCTGACACCATTCCCAGGGTTCCAATTACAGAGCAGAGGTCTAATACACTTGAACCCAGAGTGTGTTCTCATCTAAAATGTAAAACACAAACAAAATTACAAGCCGCTCTGTTTACACACTTTATTGAGCATCATGTCCAATATACATTGCATTGACACAAAATGGAAAAAAAAAAAAAAAACCTAAAACAAATAATGGCGTTAGGGTGGATTACCTGGACACACCATTTTCAGGGCGTATTGCTTAATGACATTTCAAACGCACCGAATCTGTGCAAATACAGTGAACACCGGTCAGAGGAGGTCATGGTAGGTTAGAAAATTCTGACTTCAAAAGGTAATGTCAACAGCAGTTACGTGATCATCAAGTCTACAGAAATCTACTACCTGTACACATCACATTCACCCAGAATGTACTAACAATGGTATCATATTTAAACATACCCAACTTCTTTAAACCTGATTGCATGCGCCAAAAGATGGTTAGCTATTTTTTCAATGTCAGTCACAGATCAGTAAAGTAGAACAGAATTCAAAACAGATGTCTTCATGGCTTACTCGTCAGCAACACCGTCAATGAAAGTGAGCAAAAGCCAATGGTTTCCAGACTCCACCCAAACACGACTGTGGATATTCTTTTAAAATAAAACCTAGATGCAGGATTGTGTTCATTTCCCAACAGACACATATTTATACTTTACTAAGTGGTGAGTTAACTTCAAGTCTCTATCAAGAATTACAACCCAAATTCAGTGATAAAGGTGATAAATATTTCCTAAGTATGCACCAATCACAACTCAAGATGTTTAGAGCATTAATCAGCAAGCTTCCCAAAGTCCTCGGAGTCTAAACCCATGAGCGAATGTGACTTACACATCATCGTTTGCCCACATGCTGACTGAAAGCCAAATGTGCTACAACAAAGTATGACTTGCCTAATTCTACTGTGGAGCCCCTAGAAATACCCATGTTAATCGATTAAGAACTCAAACACCCACAATCCTCTTCAAATTTGTCATCCTTTTAAATTGAGGTAAGCTCAGATACCAGTTAACCAGTACACACGCAGAATGATCACAGCTTAGGCTTTTTTCACAGACTGTATTTGGTTGTCCAT
The DNA here is from genome assembly GCF_051107435.1 of Chaetodon auriga. Classification (NCBI taxonomy): domain Eukaryota; kingdom Metazoa; phylum Chordata; class Actinopteri; order Chaetodontiformes; family Chaetodontidae; genus Chaetodon; species Chaetodon auriga. Next base: position 5,800,450 of record NC_135078.1, read on the forward strand.
GAGTTAGAATAACGGTGCGAAAACACTACGTGATAATTAACAGATCTCTTCAGTGACCAAGAGCGCCACGTGTGGAGGAACATTAGGTTCAGTTTGCCGATTGCTAATCAAAACTCTAATGAAGTTTGATCCTGAGAAGTTGGCACAAACCTTCTATTACCATTAGCTGTGCTTGTACAAGTCAATATGTTATAAAACAGTGACTCTCAAATCACTGAGTAAGCCATTCCATTTTCATCCACAGCTAGCAACAATACATAACAGAGCTGTTTGAGGGGATCATGCAGGTTTGAGAGTCATGGTTTTATACCTCTTACACCAGCACAAGAAAACGCTAACAGGAGGCCTTTTCTCAGAAAAATAGACTGTATGAAAACTCTTTATAAGTGCCACTAAAACTCTGCAACCTGACCCTCTACACAACAAGCACACTGTGAGGAGGTGAAGCCAACAAAGGCAACGGTGATTCAGTGACAGTGTTGAAAATAATCACATCTATTGACAGAGATTTGTTGGGCCGACATTAATCTGGTGGTAAGTATTCAGTAGGGAGGACAAGTGATGACCTAATGGTAACGGGTTTTTGTTTTGTTTTACACAATCTTGACCACTAAATTGCATAAGAAACCTGGTATAAAGTAGAAACTGTTCAGCAGCAGATAAAAAAGCAAGTTAATTTACAGTAGTGACATTATCTTACATCATTAATTTTTCAAAATAAATAACATTAAATATACAATTCCAGGTAGGAAACAGGTTAATTTCGCTGGTAGGGTTCTCAAATTGGCTCATCTTGCGGGAAATGACAACCGTTCACCGAAACGTGGTTGAAGCCAACCAATTCCTTTGACTGGCAAAACAAGGGGTGCAAAAGCCTTTTGCTGAAATTTTCCCTCTGAAGGCATTTCCTTTAACTGAAACAAACAACACAGAGAAATCAGAATTACTATTACCTCGAGCAGCAAGGTTTCACATGTGACTATTTCTTGAAACAATTCAATTTACTTACCCTGGAATTTACAGCTGACTCCTAATCAAATGCCATCTCTTGACTTTTTCTTACACAGCGAGCCACCTTCCTCTTGAATTCACCGTTAGGGTCCTCCCTCCACTCTTTCTGTGGAAGCAACATCACATTTCTTTCAATGACACAGCCTCAATTTACTCAAACCGCCCAGATAACATGAATGAAAAAGGATTTCCAGTGTCAGGGGAAGGGGATGAGCAGAGTAACTCACCGCAGCATCCACATTAGCTGGTGAGTCGCTGTTGGGATCTGCCAGCATGGAGATAACACTAATCATGATTGTCTCTACCGTGTGGATCGGAAGCCAGCGCTCCTCAGGCTTTTCGTAACCAAACTTATCTTCTCCTGGCTCGTGCAGAATTGAGATGCAAACGTCCCCATTCTTTGCAACTGTAGAGAATGGGAGCATGAGTTTAACTGCAGTCAATATAACGTGATGGCAGTACAATTAAAGTCAAAGCCTGGATGACTTCATTTCTGTTTAATCACAAAAACATTCAAAATAATCCAATTAAGAAGCAAAAATGGATGTTTTTGTCCAGAACAAGTGACGGCAGTGAAGATCTGAGGTGTGTAAACATCACAGAGTCTACTAATGTGTTTACCATTTGGGTGCCAGATTTCAGTGATGAACTTCATCTTTGGAGGCCGTAGTGGATAATCATAGGGAAAGGTTAGGTATGCTTTGAAAAACCCTCCTTCACTGCAAGACAAAGAACACAATAAGGGCAAATGAGAAATTAGGAATTTAAATAGTAATTTCTAGATTTCTCAACCAAAGACGTTCTTATCCAAAAATTTTCGGACTTACAAAAGGGTATCTTGTGGACCAATGATCACAACTTCCCATTTATATATGTCATCATCATCTATCAGACCAGCTGAAAAGCCCTCCACGGGGTTCTTGTTGAGCTCTGGAAAGAGAGGCACACAGTTTTCTTTAGTACAAAGAACTGGAAATGAAATAATACTAAATTCACAAAAGGGACAGATAATCATTTGATAAAACAACTGGTGCAATCTGACAAATTAGCACGTGCAATATTCCATTACGGCCAGATTACAGCGGGTATAGAAACATATAGTATTATACTACAGTACAGGAACCCAGGATTCGGTGAATGTCAGGCTACTGCTTTGGAACCAAAACTCAACCAAAAACCTTGACATGACAAAGTGCACATTTGTCCTGACAAATGTGTGTGATTTTTCATATGGCTAAGAAAGGTTAAAAACAAAGTGTTAATGCAGAACTGGGATTTAGACTGGTTTTAAAATAGACCACAACAGCACAACACCAGCAAAAAGCCTGGCTGCTGCAGGAAGCAGGTGCCCAGTAAACACTGAGAGGATAATGAAAACGAGGCGCAGCCATAATGAATCTGTATGGACGGTGGTGACGTGATGGAAGGTATAGGTAAATATAAGGTGAGCTGCACGTTTGTTTCCGTCCTTTTGTTCACGACTGCTGATACGAATTCTACTGTGAAGCAGCTGCAGGAAATGTTGAGTTTGCATTGACAACAGATTAATGATACAAAGCAGGTTAACAGCTGCTGACCAGAATGAATAAGGATGAAGTGTAGCATTTACCCCTTTAATTAACACCATTACTCTTAAACAGTAAAGCATGAATAGCGCTGGTTGGAGCTCCTGAGCCCTTGTTTCAATTTTCTGGCCCAGATATGGGATTTTGGCTAGAATAATGGAATTTTTAATATAAAAAAGTGTGTGAAATGGGTCCCTCAGAATTTCCAGCCTTGACACGGACTAATTTGCTGCTAAACTTTTGTTTAATCAGAATGGGAGACATTCTGTTTTCTTCATTTAAGAATATTTGAAAACATCATTTTGTCTATTTGCCAGGAGAATAAGTCATAGTTTCACATTATTGCAACATCGGTCAATAACTAAACAGCTTGGCAAATGTTCACTGAATCAAATCGTGGCTTCCAGAAATAATAATCACTGCTGAACTGAATCACCAACTTGAAGAACTGAATTGAATCAACTGCAGTGAAGGCAGTGATTCACGTCCATCTCCACGCACAGAGGAACCCAATGAGCGTACTGTGCAACAGTACAACACGCTAAATCAGTCAGAGGCTGGGATGATGGATGCAGCGGTGGATGGTTGCTGCGACTTCAGCACCGTGGGAAAACCTGAATCCTGTCCACCGTCAGTGGTTTTATCAAGCTGCCTACATTATCACAGCAGGTCTAACTTTATCAAAGTAGGTCACTTTGGTTACAGTGTCCAGCTGGGAAATTACTGACATAATATAACTGCCCTGATAAGACTAGACATTGTCTGGGATGTTGACCCTTATAACACTGTGATACGCGTAGCTCACATACATCTTTTATCTCATCTTGGAGGCAGCATCACAGATTTGTGAGCAAGACGTTTCTGACCTCCTACCAACACTATAAACAGATCATTATTATATAATTCAGAACAAATCTGTTAATGTGTGACTTCGGAAATATCTGCTGTGATGGGCAGCAATGATAGTTTTAATAAGCTTGATCATCAAGTGGTGTCAGAAAATGAACTGATGTGACAAATCATTCATCTTGCCGACAGGGGACATCGTCAGTCAGCTGCAGACCAAACTGTCCAGCAGCGGGTCCGTGTGTCTGGCGTTTAGTAGAAAAGACACTGCCCCGCCAACAATAAAGCTAGAGCTGATTATTCTCCAAAACAGGCCAAAGGAGAACAATAAGAGTTTGTCGGTGGAGTGCTTTCACACGGAGATGCGGATCGTCGCTAAACGCCGCAAACCGACCAGCGTTACGATCCGAGCCAGATCTGACACACAAACCTTACGATAGATATTATCTTATACAGCGAGGTGGTGAGTTTGTAATTTCAATCAAGTTGCAACCGATATGGAGGCACGTTGAGGGGCTTGGTGTGTATAGAGCCATCATTATGAAAGCTAAAGTCATCAGAGCAGAGGAGTCCCTGGATTGATTATTCCTTTGTTCCGTTAGCTAACGTTAACTAGTGTCGAACTTGCTAGCCCGCTAGCAAAGGCTGGTGTTGGGACTCAGTGCTGGTTCCGATCTAGCTTGCACGTTATGTGAGCCACATATACTTCAGATATACGTATATTAATTTCCACAATCACAGTATCTCAACCACATCCCGGAGCGCTGTGATAAAGGGGCTCGTTATGTTGCTTGGTTAGCTTTCTGGGCTTACTCCTATGGCGTAAACATAGCTTTGCGTAGCTAAAAAGAAGCTACCGTTAGCCCTTAGGTGAGCAGCTTTTATATCGCCTGTATTTGATTACAGTTTTGTATTCGTTTTACCTGCCAGTTGTTTTCGAAGAAGTAATGCTGATTGTTCGGTCATGGTACGCGGACGTAAACAAAAAACACTTTGTATGACAAATGCTTTCCGAAAAAGAAGAGCTAAAGCTGAAATCGGAGTGCGGTCGTGCGCTGCCTGCTGCTGCTCTCCTCTGTGTTTTGACACAAGCTTCAGCTGCTGCCTTTAGCTGTGCGCATGCGCGGCTGCGCTCGGACTCACTGTTTATTTGTGTTCAGAGCAGCGTTTCTTGACAAATCAACAGGCAGTAAACAGGTAAGGTTCTTTTCAGTCTTCCTGATTGATTGATTGATTGGTTCCCGACTGATATGTCATACACTGTAGTTAGACCATTGGAAGTCACAGAGGAAGGTGTGATTCCAGCTGGAACATTAAAGTACTGAATGGCCCAAGTCTCAGCAAAGGGATCATCTGACATGAATGGAAAATCTATCGGGAGCAATTTATCTTGCCTGAGCAGAGGAGGTGCTGGGAATCTAACGACCAACCCTGTGATCAGTAGACGACCCACTTTACCTCCTGAGCCAGTGGACTGTGTTGTATGGAGGCTCCCAGACCACTGGGTATGTATGATGATGATACTGACTGACAGATTTACTGCTTGTTGTTTACTTCGTTGTGTTTTATTGTGGATACTATTACTTGGTCTGTAAAAATGTCTGACCTTATTCATGCAGAGGTGAGAAGACCAGTTCTTCCCAAACCCTCTGACATTCTTGTCAAAGTGAAAAAAAAAAGATGCTATTAATTAAAGCATTTTTATTTGAACATTGTTGCAACAATGATGAATTTATAATATGATATAATACTACTGGAAGTGATAATTTACCATTGTGAAGTTATTGCTCCAAATGTCAATGTTATTTATCTTCCAGTGGTTTTACAGAGGAGTTTACATATAATTTATAATTCATGTACCTGCTATACATTTCTGTCATACTGATGTTATCAGTTCTTAGTATTATATATATTATTTTGTACTGGTTATATTGTTTAATTTTTTCCAAAACTAATTACTGGCTATATTGTTTCATTGTTTCACATTGTTTCTTTTTACCCCTTTTTGTCAGATTTGTTCTGAAGCTGGGCACCAAAGGATTTCACTATGGGCTGTACTGTGTATGACTGTGTATGTGACACTAAATTTGATTTGATTTAGAATATTTACATTTAAGATCAAAATACTTCTTTACTGTCTCCAGCTGTTTTAAATATCCTAATTTAGGAATGCAGTTGTGTCACCTCAGTGGCATACATGGCAATTTGCAGGCATGAAAGACAAAAACGGTATCTCTGATGGGACATGAAATGGACAGAGGTACTAGTGAGGAAGGACAGAAATGTCTTTGTGACTACAATTATGTCCTTCGGATTAATTTGTATGATGAAGGTTATCAAGTCTTAACAGGGTAGTGTAACAGTGGGACCGTCACTATTGTAGTCACTCATATAGTATAGTCATATATACAGTATGTGTGTGTGCATAATTTAAGAAAGACTTATGGAACATTATAACCGAACCCAATGAAAAAGATAAAGTAGTTTTATTAGTTGCAAGTCTTTTTGTATATCTTTTTGATGTTATTTATGTATTTTCATAATGCAAATATCTACTGCGTAGTTTAGCAAAATTCAATTCACTTGATAGAAAATATTGCTACGCTTAATTCATAAGACGCTTTCAAAGTTATCGGACATACGTATGCCTGCACCCTAACTTTCGAGCTAAAGGTTTTACTTATGTGTTAAACGTTCGTTTATACTCGATACATTTCACCTATTATTTATTGCATGAAAATAAACTCGATAAAACCAAAAAATTTGTTTGCCAAAGTCGTAGATTTCCTTAATATAGTATATGATATTCCCTACGTTTACAATCTCGGTGGTTGAAAGCACGAGCTTGTGAAGAGTACCTAAATGCAGCGATATGCGGAAGGAAGGTTGCTCGGCGCCATATTTAATACATTAGAAGCTAGTTAGCATTAGCTGTTTACAAGCCCAAACTTTTATCTTGAGACGGAAACCTAAAGCAAGCCCTCAACTTCATCGAAAATGAATGTAATAGATCATGTACGGGATATGGCTGCTGCTGGCCTCCACTCTAATGTCCGGATATTGAGCAGTTTGTTATTGACGATGAGCAATAACAATCCGTAAGTATTATCAGAACGGGGTCCGTCTATTTCCCGAAGAATGCTGTCTTACAGTAGTGTGTTATGTTGTTAGCCCGTGACAGCGATAGCCCAAAGCTAACTGGTCACTAACAGATACCACTAATAATTATAATCGTAAAGCACTTCAAGCTTCTACATTAATACAAACAGACGATAGCAAAACCCACAGCCCGAGCAATTACTTTGGAAAAATCGTAATTTGTGTTATTGTGATGGACATGGTGGATGCTCGTTTCCAAGAAGTAGTCACGTCGAGTCTCCTACAGTGATAGGTGCCTGCTATTAGCTGTTAGCGCGAAGTATTGTGAATTCAGTCCATCAGCGGCTATTGTAAAGCAAAACGTGCAACATACACTGTTTGTGGTTGTTTTTTTTTAAATTTAATTTTGCTTTTCCGTCTTCATAATCTCGACGATGTAGTGTGATTGGTTCAAACACAGTAGCCTGTTGACATTCAAAGTTAGTGTACAGTGTTTCAGTGTTTTTGTTCTGTTGCAGCTCAACATTAACTCTTCACAGTAGGAGACAGCGGAAGCAGAATGCCTTTACTTCTAATACAAACTCCTTGGATTACTTTGTCCACTCCTGAGCTTTAGATCAATTGACACTCTCACTGTCCTCGTTTGTTGTTTTGGTTTCATGTTGGAAGTATTCTTCATGAGGTTGATTGGCTGTAAATGTTTTTATGAACTTGATTTTCTACAGTTTTTATTCCGTTTTTTCTTCTCTGTGTTCTGTGTTTACAAAGACCATTAAGTCTTTGTGCTATTAGCATTTCAGCTAACACACTGCAGTAGAGAAACATATTTTCATGTTGTGTCTACTCTGATTCTAATTATTTTATCATTTGTATCTCGTTTTGAATCTAGAGAGCTGTTCTCGCCGGCCCAGAAGTACCAGTTGTTGGTTTACCACGCTGATGCCATCTTCCATGACAAAGAATATCGTAATGCTGCCTGCAAATACAGTATGGCATTACAGCAGAAGAAGGTGCTCAGCAAAACATCTAAAGTTCGTACTTCTACAGGTGGAGCGGCATCTAACATACAGGCACAGGTATGTTAGTAAAGACTATACATTTGCCAGTTGAAGGCATAGCACGGGTGTGTGTCTCAGCAGATTTCCTACACGCTGCAAGATGATACAACAGCTGCAGAAATGTTTGTTTTCATTGCCTGTTTCGGTTTCGATGATAGAATCGTACATTATTTTGCACCTTCTCGATGTGGGACACAGTTCTTAACTTGCATTTCCAGTGAACATATAAACCAGAGAATGACAGCGAATGTTCCCTTTCAGAGTTTGCCGTCAGAAATCGAGGTTAAGTACAAGATTGCTGAATGCTACACCATTTTGAAACTGGATAAAGATGCCATTGCAGTGCTTGATGGGATTCCGTCCAGACAGAGGACTCCAAAGGTAGGCTGTTACTCCCATAGTTACTGTAATCAGCTTTTTTCATGCTTTATGTGCCGTTTTCTTACACAGGCAGTGCAGGCAGGGTAATGATGTGTGGCCACGTCTTAATCTCAAGCAGCTGTCTGTGTCAGCTTTGGCTTCAAAGACTATCAGAAAGCAAAACAATGACTACTAGTTCTTTTTTTGCATGAATTCTACACATTTTTGTGTTTGTTATGTTTTTGTAACAGTTGTGATAAGATGGATGTTTATTGTTGTTTCTTGCCTCAGATCAACATGATGCTGGCTAACCTGTACAGGAAAGCTGGCCAGGAGCGCTCTGCAGTGACGAGCTACAAAGAGGTCCTCAGACAGTGTCCCCTCGCCTTAGATGCAATCATTGGTATGCATGGTCACAGAGATACCTTCATCCAACAAACGTTTAGCCTGCCGAGACGCTTGTAGCTTACCTTAAAGTTCTGCTTGGACTTTGTGAATTTCTTGCTTTAATGTATGGACCTAATTGTGAAAAGCACTTTTGAAATAAACTTTGCTTTTTCCCTCTAGGTCTTCTCTCTTTATCAGTCAGAGGAGCTGAGGTGGCATCCATGACTATGGATGTGATCCAGAGTATCCCCAACCTGGAATGGCTCTCTGTTTGGGTCAAAGCGTATGCCTTCATACACGCAGGGGACAATTATAGAGCCATCAACACTATTTGGTGAGCAGGGCAGCAATGCTTTGTACACAGTGTTGGAATAGTACTGTTCCTGCTCAGGTGAAGGTCATGTTTGTTTGATGTGTGTCCGTTGTCCCTTGTCTCAGTTCTCTTGAGAAGAAGTCTCTGTTGCGGGACAATGTGGACCTCCTGGTGAGCCTGGCTGATGTGTACTTCAGGGCAGGCGACACCAAGAATGCCATTCTCAAATTTGAGCAAGCCCAGATGCTGGACCCTTACCTCATCAAAGGTGCCGGATGAAAGGGGTTTTTATTGATTCAGCTGTTTGCTGCGAAGTCCATTTTTTCTCTTCATGGCTTAATTGACAATCATTGTCTGTGCTGTGAGGTCTGGAGGCTTGCACCAGCTGCACGCTGGTCTAAGCTGTCATAAACGAGACATGGGAACATGGCAGTTTTTGCTGTATTAGTGGAGTATCAGTTCTGTTGTTTGCACTTGCAGGAATGGATGTTTATGGATACCTGATGGCCCGTGAAGGACACTTGGAGGATGTTGAAGTCCTGGGAGGACGATTATTTAATATCTCAGACCAGCATGCAGAGCCCTGGGTTATCTCTGGGTGAGTCTCTGAGCAGGCAGCTTCAGTCGGCCTGTGACTGTGTCTTGACTAGTGGACTGCACATAAGTCATTGTTTACGTAAATTTCACTGTCCCGTGAAGTTTTTGTAATCTTCGAATTTGTTTCTGTTCAGTTGTCACAGCTTTTATAGCAAGCGTTACTCCAGAGCCCTCTACCTGGGAGCCAAGGCCATCCAGCTGAACAGCAACAGTGTGCAGGCTCTCCTCCTGAAGGGGGCAGCACTGAGAAACATGGGTCGTGTTCAAGAAGCCATCATCCATTTCAGAGAGGCCATGCGCTTGGCACCCTGCCGGCTCGACTGCTATGAAGGCACGTGTGGCTTCTTTATTCTAGTGTAACATGGTCTCTGTCTGTTCACATGTAGCACATTTCTATTCGGCTTTTAAGCGTTAGTAACTCTCCCTTCACAGGTCTGATTGACTGTTACCTGGCATCCAATGGGATTCGAGAGGCGATGGGAATGGCCAACAACATCTATAAGACTCTGGGGGCCAATGCACAGACTCTGACCATCCTTGCCACAGTGTGCCTGGAAGACCCTGTGACTCAGGAGAAAGCCAAGACCCTTCTGGATCGAGCACTGGCCCAGAGACCCGACTACACCAAAGCTGTGGTCAAAAAGGCTGAACTGCTCAGTGCGTACCACCGTTAGATCGAGCCTTTGAAATGCTCACAGGATGTACATGTTTTTGTTCGGCAGCTGAAGCAGTGACATAGTTCCCAGAAATTAAAATCTATTCAGTTACTTAAAGAAAATGAATATGGATGCACAGGTGGAAATTAAACTCTTGTCTTGTTTTGTGAAGGCCGGGAACAGAAGTATGAAGAAGGGATCGCTCTCCTTCGTAACGCCCTGGCCAATCAGAGTGATTGTGTCCTGCACAGAATGCTGGGAGATTTTCTGGTGGCTGTCAACGATTACCAAGAAGCCATGGATCAGTACAGCATAGCACTAAGGTAACCAGAGGTTTAGCTTTACCTCTAATCCTGGAGAATATTTTGCTATCAAAGGATTTTCTGATGGGGACACACAGCACGAGCTTAACTGTCTTTATTCTGTTTCCTCCCCTAAGCCTGGATCCAAATGACCAGAAGTCTTTAGAGGGTATGCAGAAGATGGAGAAGGAGGAGAGTCCCACAGATGCCACGGTGGAGCTGGACGGCGATGACATGGAAGGCAGTGGAGAGGATGGAGATCTGGAGGGTAGTGACAGTGAAGCAGCACAATGGGCTGATCAGGAACAGTGGTTTGGGATGCAGTGACCCCGGCCGCTGAAGGATACACGGGCAGGTCCACCTTCTAACACACTGCAGCCTGTCAGACGGGACAAGGTGGGCTCTGACGCTATTTTTCCATCATTCTGTCAAGCAGATCAGCCACGTCACCGTGGAGCCGAGGCTTGCTTGCTGTCCAGTACAGCCTTACTAGTAGACACTCAAGCTTAGAGAAAAGCAAGACGTATTGTTCAACACCTCGATTGCTCCATGTTTGTAAAAAAAAAAAAAAAAGTGAACTAATGTCTCTTTGGCTCTTTCTTCAGCATTTCTTTGTTTCATCTTTCCTGGCAGTCTGGCTACCTGAATGAATGCATCACTGTTCCAGGTAGTGCAGAGTCCAGCTTAAAGTTAATTTATATTCATTACAAAGTGAGTGTCGTGTATTAAAAGGGCCTGCTTCTGATCCCTCTAGAGATCAAGTTGCTCCCAGGTGAGATGAGTACAGGGAAATGTAGACTGAAACAGCTGGTGTGATGGGGAAATGTTGCTCAGGCCAAAAACGGCTGGAGTTATCCTTGACGTGTGTTACGGAGGACAAAGATGATGTATTTGTGTTGTTTGAGCCTGACTGACTTGAGGCAAAGGCAGCGTCAAAGTATACAATAAGGGTGGTAAATTCGCCTCGACTTTGTGTCATAGGTGACTATGTATCGTATTTCCGCTGCTTTTTTTAAATGTATCATCTTGATTTTAACATGAGAATGTGTCATGAAATGTACATCATCACTTGTGTGTGTTGTCTGTGAGTCTGCCTTTCTGTATCAAGAAATAACCCTATGACTGACTCATTCTTAAGTTGGGAAGTATTGCTTAACCATTTCAAGACAAATGTTTATAGTATTTTGTACATATTTTGAAAGTGTATAATAAAAGGATGAAAAACTCATGACATGAACGTAGTAGTCCACTTCCTCTTAAACTCTTAACGTCCAGCAGTAGACAGCACATCACACAGTGAGTAAACTCTTCACGTATGACAGTTTTATTTACCTGAAACCAAAGTTCATGTGATACATTGTACAATCATCTCTGAAAATACAGTACAGCAGTTCGGCAAAAATGCCAGTGGAGGGACTGTCTGCCATCTGCCTCATGGTTAAACATATGCATCACTGCACCGCTGCACGTCCGCCTTCCCAGATACGACAAAATCTGCTCCAAACACGTTGCACATCTCAGTGCAAAGCAAAAAAACAAAACAAAAAAAGGCTGTTTGGTTTTTAAATATCCCATAAAAGTATTTCCTTAGGAAAGATGAACTGTTTTTTTTTTTCTTTTTAGCTTATGTAACATTTGTACTATTTGACGAATGTCTATTCTATTTACCAATACTATACATTGTCTATTACACGAGTCTGGTTAAACAGATGGCTGATTCAGCGGACATGCACCGTGGAATATCGTACACTTTACTGTACACGGTACTAAGATCTTCTAAAAAGATGGCATGAGAAATGTACTGTAGTCTAAGGCTCTTCATGCAGGAGGATGGAAGGACTGATGAGGTGGGGTTGGCTAGTTTTCATCAGACATTTATTTATGGCCTTTCTATAAAAACGATGTATGAACTTCACGAGCCTCTGTCTTCATATTACTTAACTGACATGCAGCTCTTGTAAGATGTGCTGCCCAAAACACACATGCACAACACAAAACCAAACCAAAGTTTCTGCAAGGAATTTAGAGGAGAGGTGGGCTTACTTGGCCTTTGCTGCAAAGAAACAGAAGAGAGAGGGAGAATCAAATCAGTGGACATCTGAGTAAAAGCATCTGAGCAGCAAGTCATTTAAATTCATCAGTACTTCTTTTTATAATACCAGCAAATACATGAAGGCCATGCAGCTGGCAAGCAGAGGATTTGATCAAAAGACAAATGCAATAAAAAAAAAAAAAGATGCACAAATAAAAAGCAAACAACAACACCTTTACTGGTGTGAGGTGTCTCTGCCAGTTGCCAAAACATGCTGCCAGTCTACAGTCAAAAATAACTGGCACCAGTGACTCTGTGCCAGGTTCAAATGCAAAAAGGCTTCTATTGCTGCCGAGCATGTCATCTGGCACTTAGTGACACTGAAGGCATCTTCAAACAAACTCTTAAACACCTTAATTTCCCTCTCTTACTCATGTACCATTAAACATATAATTTACAAAAACCTGCTAGTCCTATCAAAAGTATGAGGTTCTGTCATTCTCATATCAGCAATGACAGACAGCAAAGCTGCGTATGCAACCACGTAAAGATGAGCGAGTGCGAGCTGGCATGCAGGTCAAAGTGTACTCACTCTGCAGGTAAACAGGTGGAAGGCATTGGAAGAAACCACAGTTAGCTTTCAAACTAAAAACCTCAGAGCACTCACTGGCCTGGTATTACTGGAGCAGGCATGCAGAAAGGCTAAGACCACGCTTAAGTAAACTAGTGTAAATGTATGGAGCATATTGACAGCAACAACAAAAATCTATACAGAGGCTCTACTTTGTGTGCTATGTACAGATATACAGACTCTTCCAATGACCGGTCGTCCATCTTGTGCTCAGTTGATAAGACTAACAGCTTCTTGGTGCCTTTTTACATATTCAAGTACAGTATGTGCACATAATAGATAAATTAGAAAGATTGCCGTAATTAAGATGCAAAATTAAGACTGAAAGTTGAGACTGAATCTCATAAGCCAAACTTTAAAAAAAAAAAATAAGATCAAGACAAATGTGTTTTCTTCAAGTAAACAAATTTAACAACAGGCTTTATCAAAAAAAATTGCTCTGAATCAAACTGGTAACATATCCTCGTCCTCTCCCCTCCAATAACACAAAAAAATAGATTAAAAAAAAAAAAAAAACGTTAAAATATGTGTGAGGGCATTGTCTCGACTGCAAAACAAATTAATGCTTACCTCAACACTTCCAAAGATCAAATGGTTGTTAAGACAAATGTAGTAATGGTCATATTATCAGCACTGAGGTAGCTGTGCTCTGCCTACTGCAGAAAATAATGAATGACCATGCATGGAGCTCAAAAATGACTGTAGAGATTCATGCCAGGGCAAATATATTCAAGTCTTTACCCCAAAACTAACATTGTACTATAAGGTCCTCAGAATCACATCCTGCATTCTGCTCCCCACAGCCCCTCCCAAAAATTACAAAATATTAATCATTATAAAATAGTGTAAATTCTCTGTACAGCTCAACACACAAGTCCGACAAGGTGGGCATCTCTAACTGTTCAAAACAGGGGATCAAAAGAGAGAAAAGCGTGATGGCAAAAGAAAACACAGACATAATGCCAGTCAGAGTCATTAAAATATGACTGAACCCCCAACCCCCCGCCCAAAAATATGTCTTGGTGAAACTGTCCTAAATACAAAACATCTGACAGCAGACAGACTGTCAGAGCAGGTGCAAGTGTTGACTGTGAGTTGTTCTGAGTTAATGTAACTGTGTTAGATGTGTGTGTTAATGTCCACTTCACACTGGTGCACGGGGAGGGTAGTGTACTGGAGTCAGTCAGGGCCACAACATGGCGGACACGTTAGTGTCAGTGCTGTAGATCCACAGCACCAGGGGCAGGGAGATGGCCACGAAGGGCCAGGAGATGCCCTCGGCGCATGCAGACAGAGAGCAGCCTTTGCTGGCCGGCTTCTCCAGCTGTTTACCAAAGTCCAAGTAGTTCCTGGCAAGAAACTTTAGCAGCTCGTCCAGCAGGATGACGGGCAGGGAGATCTTCAGCACCATCATCCACTGGGTTGTATCCAGAGGGGTGATTTGGAAGATGACCTGGGAAAGTGCACAACAACGTTCATCACTTAACATCACAGATACTCTTTACCCACAACATTTTACAGGATTATGAGTGCACATGGTGTCAGCATAGGTAGCTCATATGCAGACGAACTCCTACCTGTTCAAAAGTCACGCCACATTCAAACCAACAGCACAAAGGACCATTAGGGACATTTAGGTCAATGTTATGGGGTGCACTTAAAGGAGCAGTGTGACATTTTAGGAATTTCTGGCAGAGAGTTACACGAGAAGATCGATACCACTGCATATGGTAAATATGAAGTTACAGCCAGAGGGCCGTTAGCTTAGCTTATCATTAAGACTGGAAACAGAGGAAAAAAGCTAGCCTGGCTCCCTCCAAGATCTATTTCAAGTCTAGATCTCAAAATCTATCTACCAACAGCACCACTAAAGATCACTAATCCCAGATGTCATTGGTCCAGACAAGAAATAGTCCCTGACATGACCCCCTGTAAACCACAACTGGTCATTTTTACACTCAGTGCTGGTAACATACCAGCACCTTTAAAGCTCACTAATCAACTCTTTCTCCCACCATTTTCTGTCTGCGTCCCAGCTGTCACCTATCTAATAAAGGCAAAAAAGAGCAAAGACCTTCTGGTATATGGTCTGACAAAAGCGTGTGAGATGCAGGCATATGAGTGTCAATTTTAACTTAATTTTTAAGTATTTTCCTTGTATTTAAAAGAGAGCCCATCTGTTTCCACTACATGTCTGTAATGAGGCCATACAACCACCAGGGGGCAAAGAGAAACACATAACTTGTGAAACCTGGCCTGTGTCCTGCAGTAGGGAACTGGATTATAAAACAGCCAGCTCAAGTCTGAGTTTTGTTTGTGAATGACACCAAGCCATCATTGGTTAAACTGTTTCTTTAAAACTCACAGGCAGAGGTTCCACATAGAGGATGAGGAAGTGGAGGGACATGGAGAGGCAGATGGCCCCCAGGAGCCAAATGTTCTCCCAAGGAGGCATCCTCAGGAGGGACTGGTTCTCCGACAGACTGACGGAGGAGAGAACACAGATGGTGAATTTATCACCTTCGCTTTCATTTTCTGAGAACAAATTATCCTTCAATATTTCAGAGAGGCACCTGTTTACCTGTTGAGAGCATTGCACATCTCAATGGTGACAAGCACAGACAGGGCCATGGTCATAGGGTAGGGTGACTCAAACACGTGGCAGTCCAGGCCGTCAAATTCTGGGTTGTCTGGCGCACACTGGAGGAAGTGGCTCTGCGAGGAGGGAGGCAGGGGAGTGAGGGGGAGGCAAAAAGCTGAGGGGAGCTGAAGGATGATCACTCAGACTGGCACACTTACCAGCTGGTACAGAGTGAGCTGAGGTCCGTCCTCAGAGACAGTAAACCACCAGGCAGCAGCTCCCACTGTGGCTGCACCCACATAGCCTACAAGCAAAGACACCAAATTACATCCTCACATACAAATGATCTATTTATCAAACTGCATTAAAGCAAATCATAGATTACTCTCTTTCATATAAAAAACAGACATGTTCCATTCTCAACTAACCTCCAATGGCCAGGTATCGGAAGAAGAGCCAGCCAGAGATGAGGGGCTCCTTAGCATTACGAGGAGGCTTCTCCATGATGTCCAGATCTGGGGGGTTGAAGCCCAGGGCGGTGGCAGGGAGGCCATCAGTCACCAGGTTGACCCAGAGCAGCTGAACTGGGATCAGAGCCTCAGGGAAGCCCAGCGCCGCAGTAAGGAAGATGCTGTGAGGAGAAATCACCATCCAATCAATGTCTCATAATTCTGTCCTACTAAAGGGTAACTGTCGATATCAGTACAATCCTAAGGCCATCTGCTCCTGAGGAGACTCACCAAACGACCTCCCCCACGTTGGAGGAGATGAGGTATCTGATGAACTGCTTCATGTTATTGTAAATAGCTCTGCCTTCTTCAACAGCAGCCACAATGGAGGAAAAGTTGTCATCAGCGAGGACCATCTCAGAGGCTGACTTGGCCACAGCAGTGCCAGAGCCCATGGCGATGCCAATCTCTGCCTTCTTCAAGGCTGGGGCATCGTTCACTCCGTCACCCGTCTGTGGACACATATGTTGTTACAGAGGGGTAGTTCCTTTGCTCTGACATGAGCAAATAAATACAACAAATATGATGCTGACCAAGAAAACAAAGACAAGATACACAGAGGTTTCAGAACACGATGTTTACTACCTTTAGATGTTAACCAGAAATGGATTGAAGACCAACAAGCAAAGTAAAGAAAAATGCTTCTACACCAATTTCTAATAAAATGTGTCAACAGACTCGGTTTTCACACTTCATTACCATGGCAGTGATCTCATCAAATCCTTGCAGGAACTCAACGATCTTGGACTTGTGGGAAGGTTCGACGCGGGCGAAACAGCGAGCGTGAGTCACAGCGTCACGCTGAGCATGGGGCGAGAGTTCATCAAACTCCCGTCCGGTGAAGGCCATGCGTTCCACGTCATCCTCCTCGGTCAGGATGCCAATGCGGCGGCAGATAGCCACAGCTGTGCCCTTGTTGTCCCCGGTGATCATGATGACTCGGATGCCAGCCTGGCGACACAGCATGATAGAGGCGGCCACCTCCTGCCTGGGGGGGTCCAGCATGCCAACGCAGCCGACGAAGGTCAGGTCGGACTGGACACACAGAGAAAAAGATGTGACTGAATGTTTGGTGCCACAAACACCAAATGTTTTTGCTGTAACAACATGCAAACAATTGTATCAGAGATTCAAGAAAAATTCACCTCGTACTCCGAGAATTTGGCCGTGTCGGAGAGTACCATCTCCTCCTTTTTGGGTGGGCTGTCTCTGGTGGCCAGAGCCAGGCACCGGAGCGTGTCACGGCCCGTCCCATACTCACGGATCACAGACATGATCTTTTCCTTGATACCTTTGCTGAGGGGAACTTTGGTGTTGCCAACTCTGATATAAGTGCATCTGTCAATAACTCCC
Source organism: Chaetodon auriga (assembly GCF_051107435.1). NCBI lineage: Eukaryota > Metazoa > Chordata > Actinopteri > Chaetodontiformes > Chaetodontidae > Chaetodon > Chaetodon auriga. The sequence continues at coordinate 5,817,750 of NC_135078.1, forward strand.
TCGGGGGCCCCCTGTGAGGTGGAGCAGAGGAGGAAGAAATTCACAACATGGTAGAATACTGTCAGGCATCTAAATCAAAGTCATCGAGAAGTCCTCACTACAGCTTTCTACCTTGACAAACATCTTGCCCATGGAAGAACGATTGTTTGGGCTGCAGTACACAGACATGGACTTCCTGTCCCTGGAGAACTCCAGGGTGAACTCCTTCCTCATCAGCTGCTTGATCACCTGATCAGACAAAAGGACAGGCAGGGTGAGAAAAAGCTGCTGAGTGGGAGCAGTGGAACTCCTCAGAGAGTGCTGACGAGGGAGCTGGTGTCACTCACTGAGTTGCAGGCGTTAGCTCTGTCAATCTTGGACAGGCTGTGGACTTCAGTGTCAAAGACGTTCATCTTCTCCACCAGACAGGTCAGCGCGGTCTCTGTGGCCTCACCGACCTTCTCGTACACACCCTTCACCTGAAACATCAAAAACATTCATGCAAACATTTTCTCCTCAGGTGCCACAACTGTCACTTGTCTATTGCTCAAGAATGAATCATATCTGTGCCTTTAAGTCTTTCCTTCTGTTTTATTTGGACAAGGCTGGAGAGCAGAATGTTTGTTTGTTTGTCACCTGTAGCACAGTATTTTGTACTGTATTTAGTGTCACCTGCATGACTGATATATTTGCATGTGACCTTTGATCTAGGAAGGTAATTCTGCCTATTTGCACCTCAGATTAATCCAGTGACACTCCCCTGCATATGGTGTATGTGCATACATATATTTGGTTTTCCATATCGTGTCCGATCCATTTTACACTGTGTACTGTGTGTTATGCAGCTCAGGATTCAGACCTCATTGAAGTCCAGAGAGGAGTCATTACACAGGGCACAGATGGTAGCCAGTTCAACCAGGGCATCATTCTGGGCGCACTTCACTTGTTTACCATCCTGGTACCTGAGGACAAGTACAGAGTATTAACCCGTGTGTGTGTACATGTATGTACAGTTCATTTCACAATGAGAATGTTGTCTAATATTGTGTTTAAATACCCATCTTTAACTCCATATACTCAATTTAACCTACAGGTTCCCTAGTGTAAGGTACTCACACTTCTCCCTCAGGTGCGTAAGTAGAACCTGTGATGGTGAACTCTGATAGAGAGCAGCTGTCACCTTCAGCCTTGTTGATAACGAACATCTGCAGAACAAAAGAGCAAGTGGGACAAAACAAACATGAGTTTTTTTTGTTCAAAGCAGTCCCCATTTGATGGTGTCAGCGTTCGAGTCGACACCCGTTTCTTCACTGACACAGCAGGTGGCAGCAGAAACTGCAGAAACTCTAAGTGGACCTGAAGAGTGAGAGCTCTTTCCTAACAGTAGATAATCCTGCAGTGTTACAGAGTGCGTCTTTGTGAGGGCCAGGCTGGGTGGCCTGCTGCCTAATGTGAGAAATGGGTGTTTAGCTTCTCTACATAAGTAAACACAAGAGACTGCCAGAGAGGCTGAGTAAAGAGAGACGCTGTGCCCTGCAGTACCAGACATACTCCTTCAGGAAGTTTGTTTAATCTGATGTGTCTACGTCAGTCTAATGTGGTGGATGAATACAATTTCAACAGTTTAATAAGAAAATATTCAAAATGTAATGATTATCAATGAATCTGATGTATTGCAACACTATTCTGTATCAAATGGATCTCCATGTGCAGCTCGAACACACTGGGTAAGTGGGTCTGATGGAGGCTATTCTCACCTTTGGGCAACGCTCCTCCTTGTTTACAATGCTTAACTGGACACTGACAACAGTTTGATTCCAGTCTTATTGTCAAATTATGTGTGTGTGTGTTATTACTGTGTTTTCTGCATTGGGGAAATCATATGGTCCTACAAACGTTGAATGCATGTATGTACATATCTGAAATAAATGCTTGCATTTATACTTAAGAAAAAAAATCATAAAAAATAACCCTTTCATTGAGACAGCAATGTAAATCCAATTAGCACACCTCTTCAAAAGGCTTCTGTCTGTGTGTCCTGAGTGCTAATGTTTTCTTTGCAGTGCTTTAATATATGGCTCTCGGCTTTCTGCAAATCACTATAAATCACTGAAAACAGCAGTAATTCCAGAATCACAAGGCTATTTAATCATGGCCAGTAAAAAATGTGGGCCAAACAATACTGAGGACTAAACAACTGTTTGATAAAAACTGTAAATTAATGTCACAAGTCTAATTCAGTCTGAGCCAACGTTCTGAGAAAACACTGAACAGGCAACAAAAGAGGATTAAACTTTTATAAATGCTGAAATCTCCTCTTAATGTGGGACCAAGTAGCACCGGTGTGCCACTCACAAAGAGAGAGAGAGAGAGAGAGAGAGAGAGAGAGAGAGAGAGAGAGAGAGAGAGAGAGAGAGAGAGAGGAACTACAGGCTCGTTGCTTTGCAGCTTGATGACGCAAGGTCAGTTATGCAACAGCAGCACTGCAAGTCATCCAACAGCTCAATGTAGATTAGAGAAGCGGCAGCATGTTGTCTTCTTGTTAAATAACCTGAATACCTGATCACAAGGAACACTCCACTCCATCTGTTTGTACAGAGTGTATTAGGGCTGCTTGACTATGGCAAAAAATCATAATCACGATTATTTTTGGTCAATATTGAGATAATTTCACACAATCATCATTGACTTTGAAAACATCATGCATTTACTGAACTTTAAAAAATGGATATTTTTCACAGTGGATTCCCTTGAACTTAAAATATAATTTAACTGAAAAGCAAAAAAAAACCCAATAAATGTCATCTAGAGCAGCATCATGGGCTTCACTCTGTCTGTATATTCAGTTCTGTCTGTGTGATACATCAGAGTTTTCTCTAACTCATTCAGTGTTGAATGTACTTGGCGAGCAGCGACACACTGTCAGCTCCAGGCACGTTGCGCACACACAGTCGTTACTGTAGAGAGCCGGTACTCGCACTGCAAGCTGTCACGTGACTGGGCTGTCTTCTAACTTATTTGTACAAGGCTTTGGGGCTGCCACAGTGTGTAACAACTATCCATGCCTGCTCTCTCAACATAAGTTCACTGTACATGAGTGTGTGCCTGCTGTGTGCACGCGTGTGTCATGTGATATCATCCTGTCTAACAGCCGAATTGGCTTTACCTTTCTTGTTGACCAAAGACTCTGTTTCCATTATCTTGACTCAAGCTGAACTAAACATGCTACAGTTTGGCTTAGCATCACTGCAAAACAGAGTGCAGCACAACAACTGTTTTATCTCCATTATCTTGTTTTCAAAATCATTGGAAGCAAAAATTGTGAACTGAAAATAAAATTTGATTAATCATCCAGCCCAAAGCAGTATTAGCATTTTAGCTGGGAAATGCATTGAAAGTGATTACACAGTCACAGTTTCTCCAACTACTGCCACCTTATTGAAACTCCAGGCAGGGACAACAAAGATGACAAAGCACCAAACTGCTCAGCAATGCACCAAGAGAAAGTGTTTGTGTGTGTGTGTGTGTGTGTGACTCACTCTGCAGACAGACATCTGGTTGGTGGTCAGAGTTCCCGTCTTGTCAGAACAGATGACAGAGGTGCAACCCAGGGTCTCCACGGACGGCAGGCTGCGGACGATGGCGTTCTTCTTGGCCATGCGGCGAGTGCCCAGGGCCAGGCAAGTGGTGATGACAGCAGGAAGACCCTCAGGGATGGCTGCCACCGCCAACGCCACAGCGATCTTAAAGTAGTAGACAGCCCCGCGGATCCAGGAGCCTCCATGAACAGGGTCGTTGAAGTGGCCGATGTTGATGATCCACACGGCGATGCAGATGAGCGAGATGACCTTCGACAGCTGCTCCCCAAACTCATCCAGCTTCTGCTGCAGGGGCGTCTTCTCCTGCTCAGTTGCCGCCATTTCATCACGGATCTTTCCGATCTCAGTGTTAACACCCGTGGACACAACCACACCCACGGCCTTCCCGGCTGCAATGTTGGTACCCTGAAAAAACAAGTAGTATTCATGCGGGCTCAAGTACATCTGATAGCATCTCACACATCTTGAAATAACAACAGGAGTGAGTTTTTCCAGGAAGTTAACAGACACTAAACAAACAAGAAGTCGGAGGACATCAACAGGATGTGTGATAAGGTGCAGAGTTCAGCTTACAGAGAAGAGCATGTTCTTCTTGTCCTGATTGACAGCACGAGGGTCAGGCACAGGGTCGGTGTGTTTGATAACAGAGACAGATTCACCTACAAAGAGGACAGACGGCAGCTGGTTATATCGGTTCGCATTCATCTCTGCCGATGATGGAAGAACGCACAGCCACTTATCTCTACACAGAGATCTATGAGACAGAATGATCACTCGTGCTGTCTCACTGATCTTTCACATGCTCATGAATATTTCAGCTCAGAAGCAAGTGTGACATGATATGACATGATGACTTGAAATGATACACCTCTGGGCTAATTCTGCAGCGACCTCAAATGACGCAGTTCTTTGCCACCCAGCTATTCTGGTTCTTCAAACCAGGCGGATTTTTGATCCATTATCTTGGGCGAGGTTATCTTAGATAACTTTGTGCTCTTATTTTGAAATAAAGGGAGCATCAGTGGAGAGCTAGAGAATGGATTTTATCCAAAACATAACTATCAAATGAAACCCTACAGTAGCCTTGAATAAACAACAGACTGAACTCACTGAGTGTCAGTTACAACTGCTGTTGAAACCCATGGCCAGTGAGGCTGTGATAAAAAGTTTAGTGTGCAATAACAATAATAATTAGGAAAAAAGTAAAAATTAAAATTAGAAATAACATAAAAGGACCACAACAAATTTAAGATGACGAAACAGTTTAGAACCTGTAGTGTTTCAGTTCTCCAGTGTATAAAAACATTCATATGCCACAGTTAAGGCAAACTAATTAATAAAATTATCTAATTAAACCTATTAAATGGACTAATGTAATCAGGACAAACTGAGAATCTAATTGACACAAACAGCACAGGAATTTGATGGCTGTGATATCATCAGCGGACATGTCTTACCGGTCAGAATGGACTGATCTACCCTCAGAGTTGTTGATTTGATCGAACAGATACGGATGTCAGCAGGGACCTTGTCTCCAACTGTAACCAAACAGACCCATAATTAGAGAAAATACACAAAAGCGTTAAGAGCAAGAATACACAGGAAAATCCACTGGAAAGAAAATATAACAGCTGAAAGGATTTTAAATTAAGTCTGAAAGGTCACGTTAATGACAAGGAGAACAGTTGAATTGTCACAACATCATATATGCCAGCCAAACGGTCTTTTACACCACATGAACAGCAGTTGACTAACACTGCAGGATTGATTAACACAGAGTCCGCCCATGTGCTACTGGTACTGTACAATGCTGCATGTGTGTCTGCAGGCTAATCGAAGATTTAACAGATGAGATGTTGCCTATCTTCTGCAGGCAGTAACTCAGCATTAGCGTAAACTAAACTGATTATTACAGGGGGGTTGGTGTACCACAGCAGCAGAGCAGTGCTGCCATCACTGCAGGGAAAGAGAAGGAGAGCCAAAGAAAGAGGAGGAAATGAAGGACCTGTGAGCCATAAAAGGCCTGTCTCAAAGGAAAAGGCCAATTTGGGTACATCAGAATTGCAGTGACCCAATTCAGCTTCCTAATGGTACATAAAGGCAATGGAAACTGGGGAAATGGCTCAGGCTATGGCACAGTTCCGTGGGCGTAGTCTACATATAGGCTTGCTTAGTTAAAAATGCAAATTGTGTCAGAGTGTTACAAAAGACTCCAACCAAGAACATGGTGAGTGAGTCCAGGAGCCCACACAGGCCTGCCAAACATCTAAGAATCAAAGTTGAAGTGAACACTCAAACTCAATCATGAAAAAAACTGACAACAAAGATGTGATAAAATGTATTAAAGTCCAGATCACCCCTTCCCCCATGTCCTTGAGGGACGGGAGGGGAAAATAGCAATGGAAGCATGCATGCAGCCAAAAATGGAAGAAGCACTTCAATATGTTCCCCAATGCACTGAACAGGTTTAAACGAGCACAGGAAGAGACAGCGGGACAAAGACTGTGTCCCAGCTCCTCCACATCACCTCAGAGTCCAGACATTTGGGATACACCTCATCACTGTACTGTCTGGATGCTCACATTTTTACACATTTCCAACTTCATGCACAAACTTAATGAAGTCGCGTGCATTTCAGCACTCTCACTCCATGAGAGTTGACTTCCCACAATGAGACATGACCCTGTGAGAAGCTGGATCAACTTATTAGATGTCCTGACAGCGGTGCCAGGAACTCTGATCTGTCAACAGGCACTGGCCAGACAAGACAGACAGCTTTTCTGAGAAGGACTAATGTTGAGCTCAGCTGCATCTTCAAACCATCTGAACCTGGAACGACGGGCGTAATGGAAGCTTCACTTCTCAGAAGGTCACAAAACCCAGCTCAGGGACTGTGATGTAGGCTCTGGGTCAGTTCAAAGTACAAAAACTGAGTGCAGTTAAAGACTGCAGATAACTTCCAGATGGTTCGGATCAATGATCTGCTGTGCATTGAACAGAGGAACCCATTTCATTGCTCCACCTGTAACTTTGTTAAGAGAAACTATCCCACCCCTGGAGGAGATTAAAAGGATTACCCTTAGCTGCACCACAGGAACTTAACATGAAATGTTTTCCTGAGAAGTCACAAAGCTTTTCAGTCACATCCTACATGGTTGTTTAACACTTCCTGTGCTACGGCATTACTTTTGAGGAAACACTGACAACTTTTTATAGAATGCTGAGCCAGGAAACATGGCAAGTGGGGATAGGCCTCTGACAATGGAGCTTTCTGATGTTTGCATACAAAGACACCAGGGAGTGTTGAGACTCTGTGACATTGTGAAACACTGGAGTTGTCCTGAGGCTGTGTTACACTGCAGACCTGCTCTAATGAAGTGTGTGTATATCATCTGTCCCTTTGTGTCAACATCCTACTTGGTCTCAGTCCAAGTGTCTTTTCAGGCGTAACCACACTTTCTCCTCTGTGCTTGCCAACAGGTCACACAGTCCCACAAGTTTTACAGAACCAAAGGCTCAGACCCGGTGATGCATTGTACCCAATATGACTCCCCAAGGTGCTTTTTAAAACAGACCTTTCAACAGCAGGCAAGGCAGTGACTGAAGCAGAGCTGCCAGCTTTGGATGGCACCTGCCTCTGCCGTGTGTTAGGGGATAGCGTGTGATGCTGCAGGCCAGGTTTCCTCTGGACCCGGCCAGGAGGCTACATGTGCTGATGGCAGCTGAACAAAAGGCTGACCTCCAATCATACTGAGTGGGTCATTTTAAAACGGTCAACAGGTGAACACTCCTGCAGCTTTCCAACACAGATCCAGGACTGATTAACTCACAGGCCACATTTACATGTGTGAAATATGCAAATACGTTGTCCGAACGAACATGTTATCAAAAACCGACAGGTCAAATACTAACATTTCATGAATTCTTCTTCTTTTCTTTTTTTCCTTCTAATCTTCAGCAGCCAGGTGCACTAGACAAGCTCTGTTACCATGACTCAGCACAACCAATGGGGAAGTGCAATGCAAGGAAACTGATAATCTTCTTTCTGTGACTGTGTCGTTTACATGGGTGCCACCTTGCACATTCATGACTGTATCAGAAGTGCATTCAGGTGCACATGGTCAGGTGGACACTGCAAACCATTCAGGGAAGGAACGTTGCTTCTCTGTCCATTGGCCACTATGTTAGGACATGGGCAATGACATGAGGGAGTTTCACTATTTATCAGCAAACAAGGGCAGAGTGAGTCATGTTTAGTTAGCAGTTGTCTGGGAAGAGAGATAAAACAATATTTACCACCAGCTGACTAGTTTTGTGACTTTGTGCTGTTACGTTGTCACAGATGCAAATATGTGTTGGCCGATGGTGGAGTTGAACCGCACCTATGACCTCAGTTATGTAAGCAGCATCTCTACACTGTATCCCTGAGATCTCTGCTAGTCTGTTGTGAATCTTAAGCAGCCGCACACTGGGCCTCCACATAGTACGCAACCGTTGCTGTTGCCATAGTAACAAAACTTGTCCCAGGACTGGGAGCACTAAACCTCGTGTCAAAATTAACTGGGGGTTTAGAAGAGGCCTGGCAGAAATTACATGCACTTTAACCATGACACAATTAAACCTGAATTTAAATCACTATCAAGATCAACCGCTACACTGCACAACATCTTTAAAGAATATTCACCACATCCCACACATGCATGCTATGTGCTAGGAGAAATCAAGGATCTGAACTTTGGACTTTTGATTTTCCGGTGTGGTAGTTAGAGAAAAACATATTGTGAAAGCTGGGAGGCATTACAGAGAAGCTATTAGCAGACTGAATGTAATGTAATGTAATATCAGACACACTGTGTCTAACTTGTCCTTGCAGCCGTGTAACACAAAGCGTTAATGTGAAAACAACGATCAGAGAAAGTATAGATTTTATATCTTACAACAACAGGTCACAAATCTATCTTCTCTTCATGTCTTAAGGTCAACACTTAGTGGTGGCCCCTCATTAAAGTCTGACCTCTCACACTCCCATCTATAATCTCATAGCAAAGCACGGCTTCCCAGCAGTCAGTGCAGTTAACAAGTCGAGCACAGTGAGCTGAATGGTGGTAAATCTGTGTAAGATTAGAAGTCATCTTTAATAATGAAAAATGACTCCTGTCATATGTGGTACTTAAATGAAGAGAACACCTGACATTTTGGTCAGTGTGTTCACATGCACACATCTCTGCAACCAAGCTCTGAGCCTGCTGATATCACCGCCTTTAGCCGGCTCTGCTTGGTTTGAATAAAAACCTCGGGGCCCTTCTTCAGAACATCATCACAATTGAGGTTTTTGCATTTCTAAAGCCTCTCTCAATGGTCGGCGAGATGACACGCTTCTCTCAGTCTTGCTGACAAGTCAGGAACCTTCGCCAAAGGACAGTCCCTCAGTGACAACGGACGCTTGCCAGACCACATTAAATGCCACATACTATCCATGGTGTCTGGAATCTTAGTGGGGGTGCGGGTGCTGATGGGTAGGGTCACTGTGTATTGAGCATGGTGGGGTGGGACGGTAATCCATGAAGCGCTTCCCTATAAGGTCATCTCTCTCTAGCACAATAGAAGCAGATGAGAGATCCCTCCCCCCTTTACTGCCCCCCACATGAGCCCCCCTCCTACATCCAGACTTCGACTTCACAGGCAGCAGAGAACAAACCCACTGAGTTCTGCTGCTCTGTGAAAAGGCCAGCATTCAAATCTGCAAGCCCTCAACGCCAAAATGTAGCTGGCAGCGTACAGTGTATGCTGTGTTATGACAAGAGCTGAAATTCACTGGAAGGAGCTTGTGAACGCCACATGTTGTCAATTAATGTCATTTTTCAGGGGTAAAGTGAGGCAACGTAAATCTTTATCAGATTTTGGCTGTTGGCACTAGCTCATCCTAAAACCAGTACAAATGTAGACCACAGTAAAAACCTGGTTTATCATGACTAATCATATCTATTTGAAGATTTTGAAATCTAAGCTATTCAGACAAAATCACTGATCTGAAGGTCAGTGAGACAATGTCTGGAGTAAGTTATGGGTTAGTTCTGAAGTACCACTACAGAGTTTGGCTGGCAGTCAGTCATTCAACAGAGGACTACCTGGAACAAGAGACTGGACACCAAAGACAAGCACAGACAGCAGCCTTTGGTGCTTCAACTGCTTCAAGGTTAGATTTGAAAACACTGAGCTACCAAGATAAAACCAAGCATTAAATAATGCAGTTTAGATAAAAGGTTGAGAAATGCATAACATAGAAGACTATTTACATGACATGAAGCAAATTTCAGCGAGCATGCGGCTGTGAGGCCGACGAGCGATGTGTGAGTAGGAGGCAGCGTTCAAACCCACAGCAGCACCCTGACAGAGAGCAGCAGATTGGCTGCAGGCTATTCTTCTCACGGCTGAGGCAGCCACAGAGGGCTCATCTCAGTGTCCTCTACCTCGGCTCAGCAGCCAGCCGGCCAGCATTTGCGTCATCGCACTCCTCCTCTGCGTGGCGGGGGTCACTTTGCAGCTTCATGAAAATATTCATAAAAAAGGGAGCCTGACAGAAATCATTGTGAAAGATATTTGGAGGATTTGGGAAGTAAGTTGAGGCGATGAACGTCTTCCGACTGCAGAATAAAGCATCCGGTTTTGCCGCCTGCTGGGCTGCATTTTTGAGTAAGCCTCGAGCTGCTGACATGAAAGTCTCCAGCTACCTTTGTCAAGAGTTTTAAAATAACTAGATCTCTAATATGCAAGGGTAGAGTGCATCTGACTCACAAGATTCTCTTTAAACCTGAGCCAAAAAAAATTAAGCTTTCTACACGCTGCTTCACCCGCGACACCGGGGTTTCCCTGGATTTTTGGAGACAAAGGTGGGAAAGGCTGGTGAATGTGCACGGCATCAGTGGCGTACACAGCCTGTGCGCACACCTTTACAATGCTGTGCTCTAAAAAAAAAATCATGATATGACAGACAAGAGTATCCATAGGGATTTACACCTTATACCGTGTGTGCTAATCAGTTTACTTTGGACTGCTTTGAGGGATAATACGAAGCACACAGGCACGAGATCGAAGCTCACCTCCGCAAACAGAAACAACAGCAGAACTCTAACCCCAAGAAGACCTGAAGTCTTGAATTATAATCACCACCACGACTGCAATCAGTTGAAATAGCGGCAGGTGAATTCAACTGGTCTGAACGGCATCGGATTTTAAAGGGAACACTGGGACACTGACTTCAAACTTAGAACCTGTCAGGTTTTTATGTTGTTTTACTGCTGAAAAACTGAGTGAATATTAAGCCTCACTTGAAGCCAATAGATGGATGTGGGTAACTTTTCACGTTGCTTTTTGTGTCGTCTCACTTAGTCATACATAATGTTATCTCCAAACTTCTTACTGCAACACAGGCTCGGCTGGTTTTGTTGTGCTGCTCTGCTGTGTGCATCATCAGTATGTGTGTCTGCTGCTGCTGTATGTAAATGTACTTGATAGACATGCCCCATGGGACATTGACTGTTGTACTTATATAATATGCTTTAGGTTTTCTGCCAAATAAACGTTGTTGAGATGCCTAATCCTGCCACTTGTCTAACTCTGAGAATGAATCACATTACATTTGCTAATTAATCAACATTATGGGGCAGCTTACCTTTTCCATGTGGATGTGGGTCTATTATACCTCATTTTCACTTCCATTTTGAGCAAATAAGCACGTCCATTTTAAATCATTTTCTCTTTCAGATATGTTCCCTTACATTGCCAATGGAGCAAAAAGAGGAAGAATGTGTTTTGAGTGGAGTATCCATTTTATTTTTGTAATAGTGGATTACCACCATTACCACAAAAAAAAGTCATACCACCCACCCCTACTCCACACACGCAGAGGCTCCGTGGTGAACAACATACTAACATGCTGACAGATTTTGTGTTTTTAGCTGAGTTCAACCAGAGAATATTTGGTTAAAATGGATCGGCGATGCTGTTTTGCTCTCATTGTTCTCTGTGAAGTTTTAATGGCAGTCATGTAATGTAGCCCCTGTGTGTTTTATGTGTAGTGAACACTGTGCTGGACCGCTTGTCAACAACTGATCATCACATGGTAACATGGGAGGCAACTTTGTCTTGTGTCCTCTGATTAAATTGGCATGCAGTTAACACTCAAGACAATGACAGGAATAACAGACGAATCATCTGAAAAAGTAGTTAGATAGTTGCCCTCTCTCCCTCCTTTATTCTCTGGTGTGGTAGAATAATCAGTGAATTAGTAGCCACTTGTCAGAGGGTGAACCTCATAGCCACAGTTTTTAAGGTGGAATGTTTTCTTGCATGTTATTCAGTGTGTCATATGTGACAGCTTTAACCATTCAATTTAGTCTGAATTGGCTCTCCTGCAAGACATACACTTTAGTGATTACTGAATCTTCAGCGCTTCAAACAATGTAGATGAATTTCAATCAGATTATGCAAAATATTCCACTTCTTCACTTACAGAAAAAAGCGCCGCTCAAGTGCAGTCCAGGATCACCAAACCTATGTGCTTTTGCTTCACGAGTAATGAAAATTCTTGATCTTGCAGAAACTGAAGGTGTCATTCCCCCATTGCCTCTAGTGCTGCACATAATGTGGGTGTGCTTGGGATGAGTGCATCGAAACAGTTGCTCATAAAAGGCACCAATAGTTCTGGTGTTGAAAAAACAACAACAGCAAAAAACCCTTTGCATTTTGTCAGATTTTTCCACAAAGGCGGCAGCCAACAATAGAAAGGGGGCCCACCACTAAGATTAGCACGGTCGACAAAAACTAATTATTTACAGTGTACAGTAGAACACTACAAAAACCATACATTTGAATTCCCTGAACAGTCCTACTCCATTTGCCCTTGTCAAGGTTACTCAGGAGCCCTGCTGAACGTTGTCCCACATCTCCCACTGTAGCAATGTTCCCCTGAGCAGGATAGGAGGGGCACGTACAGGGTGGGACCAGACACCTGTCATTTTCTCGACTGTCACTGCCTCTATAAATACTGCATTCCATAATCTAACCGGCCAATGACAGCTAAAAATAAAACCTACCACTATGCACAGAAAAACTATGCATCACTTCAGTGGCTTCGGGTTAAACAGAGTATGGAGATAACGCTCGAGTCTCAAGGGCTTAAACATTCCTCAACATATCCGTCTCTGTTCATCCCTCTGCAAAACTGTATATACACAGCGCACGCTGTGGGGGAAACAGCACTCTTACAAATCAAAGTTTTACATCCTGAGGATTTCAGCTGCTGGAAAATGCTGACTGGACCTCAGCAGCATGAATCACTCCAGCACTCAGTTCACATGCAGGGAGGGGGGGAGGGGGGCACTAATGTGGGCCTTGACAGCACTTGCATCCAGCCCTTTGAGACAAGGGGTTAATAAGAACATCTCAAAATACATCACTCTTGCAGGGTGTCACCTCTGCAGTGGCACATGGGGGTGGGGGAGGTTTCAAATCAAGCTTGTGCTAAAGAGAGAAAGGCTGCAGTGGCATTCAATTGCCAATTTTCTGTGAATTTCAAGGTTTGTGTGATATTCAGATGTCTTCTTTGCTCGAGTCTACAAATCAAACCAACATCTAAACTTTTCACATTTCAGTTGGTGATGCTCAAGTCTAAGCAACACACACAACAGTTACACACATACACATACACAACAACAGCACCGAAGCCATGTCGGTCTAAACACGCACAAGGTCAAGAGGAGGTCAACCTACCAGCAACCTCCACGATATCACCAGGCACAATGTCTCGAGCCTTGATCCTCTGCACGGTTTTCCTGTCCTGCCGGTACACTTTGCCCATCTCAGGCTCATACTCCTTAAGTGCCTCAATGGCATCCTCAGCATTGCGTTCCTGGGGAGGAGAAAATGCGATTCAGTGCCAAATATTTCTGAGATGGACTGATAATATCACATAAACTCCTACATGCATGTTCTTGTCTCTGCTGGACTAAATGGTTTTACGGTCATTTCTTTTTTCCATTCTTAGAAAAAGGAAGTGGGATGCATATTTCATCAGGCTTCAGTTGGGCACATTTACTGTGTTGAGTGTATGAAAATGGAACTAGAAATCACATCATTTGCCCCTTGATGTTTTCCAATTTTATCCTCCACCAGCATCTTCATCCTTCATCAGCAAGAAGAACACATCACTCCGAGAGGACTGCCCACACAAATGAATAAGCCAGCCTCAAATGTAAGCGTCACACAGACAGACTTCTCCCTTTCAATAGGAAGCTTTCTTTGAGACAAGGATAATTTTCAGCACAGTGTTTATCTACAGAGCAAGTGAGTTCCAACAGACGTGAAAACCTCCACACCGCAGCCGGCTGTCACACCGACAGAGAAGTTTCATTCATTCCTGGAAACATTCTACGCCCATATTCAGCGGTGCCTTTAATGTTAGCACAACAGCTTTGGCACGGTCTGTTAATGTCTGTGCTTGCCGTTCTTACGCAATTCGAATACAAAAATCTTTCGGTTAAACTGCGTCAGAGGGGCGTTGATTCAACATTCTGAATGCAGCCGTTCACACATCTAATGCAGCCTAATCCATTGCAACATTGTTGTGATCAGCTTGATGAAGGTAGGATATTTAGTAGAAGACTGTGGTACTGGGTTCCTCTGGATTTCATCAGTTGTAAATATTAGTATCTCTCTTTCCATGTTGATTCAGCCTCTAAGATGACATTTATCCACAGCCCACAGCAAGACTGGCACTGACAGACAATAGCTTTCAATACTATACTTACTTTAGGTAATGCATTGATTTTTACAGGTGTTTAAATACATTTCACATGTCTAAATGCTGGCTTATTATCTCAAGATGATGTCCTAAAGTGTCTCCTTAAGTGTAGTGAAACCAACAATGTGATTTACTTCATTAAATCTTTACAATCAATAACAGAATACAAAAGTCAAATCATCTCCAGACCTGTTCTGCAGACACTAAGGGGATGTAGCTGGATTTAAATACAGTGACTTGCCAGGGATGTTTCTCACCTGCCACACACCGACGATGGCATTGGCTATAAGAATGAGTAAAATTACAAAAGGCTCCACGAAAGCGGTGATAGTTTCTTCTCCCTCCTCAAACCAAGCCAAGACCTGAAAACAGTACAAGAAACATGTTACTATTTATTAAAGACGTTTCACAAAACAGATAGGTATTAGCTTACTACGATGAGAGGCGACAAAAATCAAGACAGAACAATACTGAAGCATGCAGCTGTCTCATAGATGGAGACATGCTGCACAGTCACAAATTATGCATTTAAATCAACTGGACAGGTTTTTTAGCTTTTTTTTTTAGCTTTTAGCTTTTTGTCAATTACCAGAAACTTGATATCAAAGCCAGAGATTGTTAATATCTGAGAATAATCCCACACACATCTCATAGAAAACTTCACATACTGAGGGGGGAAAATAAAATAAGACATAAATCACATCATAAATGCTTCATATCATACTTGAACTCAATACTTTCCTGAATATAAATAGGAAATAGGAGCCTAGCATCAGCATCAGTCAACCACTGGCAGTGCATTTATTCTTTTCTATGTGTGTAACTGTTGCTGTTCTCTTGTGGATATTTGTAACTATTGATTTTTTTTAACTGCCAACACTGCACAGCCCATTTGAACTGTGTAGGAATGCAAGTTTCTTCACAAACATTTGATTCAAAAATGAAGATCATCAAGAGGACTGTGTGTAACTCACATTAATACTGTTGGACCTGTTGTATAACTGCATGATTAAACAGAAAACAATGACAATATTCTCATCAGAAGTCTCATTTGGCTTGTTGTCCCTGAGAAATCTGCCCTATAATTAGCCTGTGTGTCACAAGCAATTAGTTAGTGTCTCGTGATGTAATAAAGCAATCAACCTCAGAAAGAGGTTGTCAGCATCTAGCTGCAGCAGATGCCAAAGACATTTTAAATGGCATAACTTAAATGGCGAGCATAACTCCTAATAGCGGTGTTAACACAGAAGCACGGGGCTCGAGTGCTGCATGTCCACACACGACCAAGAGATTTACAATACTCAGTCTAAAGCAAAACAGTATATATGTATACACATACTAGGGCTGCAGCTAACCAGCATTTCATTATCAATTAATGTGCTGATTATTTTTTTCCACATTCAATTAGTCATTAATACTTTTTTGTCTGACCAGCAGTCCAAAACCCAAAGAGATGCAGTTTACAACAGAACTAATGAAAAGCTGGACTAGTCTTGAGACTCAGTTTTGGAGAAAC
Organism: Chaetodon auriga; assembly: GCF_051107435.1. Lineage (NCBI taxonomy): Eukaryota > Metazoa > Chordata > Actinopteri > Chaetodontiformes > Chaetodontidae > Chaetodon > Chaetodon auriga. The sequence continues at coordinate 5,833,645 of NC_135078.1, forward strand.
CACTCCAGCACTTTAAGTTTACCCATTTCAATTAGCTTCCAGACTGGATACATATTAAAGTATGGGAGTGAATCTATGTTGAGGTGGGCATGTGCGTTTGTCTGCTGAGAGCCCTCCCACTGAGGGGTGAGGGCCCAAATTTGGTCTCGAGTGGTGCTCTGTTCCCCTGTCAGACAGCAGCCACTGACACCTCTGTATCACCTGACCGGACAATGCACAGTACATACCAGCTCACACATGCAGACACACACAGACACACACACACACACACGCACACGCACACACACGCACACACACCTCGCTTATCAAAATGTTCTTCAGGCATCTGTTAGTCTACTGTAATTAAAAACATGCCTATTTCTAGGTTAAATTTACATTAAAACTTTAATGTATATCTTTTGCTTCATTTTGGTGAGCCAAATATTGCGAAAATAGAACGAACATTACGTATAAATGTTCATTTGATTTACCTTTGGAGTGGGTTTGGAAACACGCTGACGATGCTATCACATCATGACAGTCCACTATTAAACATTTATCTATCTAGCACTCAAAGGCCTGGGGGGGACCAGGTTAAGTCATTACAAAGCAGCCATACTTGACAAGTCAAATGTCTTACTTGGCACATGGTGATAGCAACTCAATGCTGCTGCTGCTGTTGTCACCATTCCTCAGAGGGGTCGCTAGCCTTCTCAGCTGTTTAGCTCTCTGATACGCGAGTGTAACCCCAGCCGGGTAACACAAACTGAAGACGTTCACAGCATGCACTGCATAAACTGTCTCCTACCATTCAATACTCAGGGCTTAATAATAATCCCGTCTGCAATGTTGACTTCACATAAACACTCCTTCAGCCAGAGGTGGAGAGGGAAAGCAATCTGTAGGATGTGGTGACTGACATTCCCTTAACGCTTTTGATTAGCTCTCTCGTTTACTGGACAAGATGTAGCGTAAGAGACAGGAGTGATGGTGGAAATAAAAACGAGCTACCTTGAACACACAATGTCACAATTGCAGGAGATGCTACAAAATGACTCCGTTTGATTTAGTGGGTTCAGAATGAGATAACAGGACACAAGTCTGCACTGTGTAAAATAGCATCATCGATGCAGCAACCTCAACGAGACAGCATTTTATCAACCAGTGCAACAAGACGTGGTGACATACTTACAAAAGATATACACGCAGCCAGCAGAAGAATTCGAACAAGTAAATCTTCAAATTGTTCAAGGACAAGTTCCCACAAAGATTTCCCTGCAGAGAGGAAAGTTGGTCAAAAAACAATCCATCACAGAAACTTGTTAAAAAAAAAAACAAAAAAAAACAAGAGTAATAATATCAGTGACAGCATCATTACCTTCCTCTGCTGGTAACTCTGTGTGTGATGTCAATCCAGGGAGCGTGCGGGAAACAGTCAAAAAAGAAAAGGAAAGGAAGGTAAGCAGTGTATAAATACTTTCTTTTTCGGTGTTTGCCAGCTGGAGACATGCCTCCCAGTTCCTGTTTCTTGATGAGGAACTGACTCCTTGACCGAGAGGAGGTCAGTGTGCTCTGTGAGACTGTGAGTGTTACCTTTAGAGAGCTAAAGCTCAGACAAACACTGCCGGCATATTCCCAGTTACACTTCATATTTTGATGATTTAGTCATAGATGCTGTACAAGAGGAGAAGTTTTGTAAGGAAGACCTGTAATGATGTAGTGAGGGTATGAATCCATTAAACAAGAACCAATCATATAGTAGTATTCAATTTTTCCTGTGTATTCATATATCATGTTTACACTTCTAACTATGGCGTACAAATTTACTACTGTAATCTTTATTACACAATAAGAAAAAAAAAACAGGAAAACTCCAATCAATCTAAAGGTCATGGAGATTTGGGGGGGGGGGGGGGGGGGTATAGCGCGCATGTCCTCCCAGGTGATATTAATATAAAACAGCTGTTTAAGGCTGGGACAAGAGAGATTAACTTTGAAGGACAGCGTTACTCCAGTGATCCTGTGGCCACTGTTCAGTGTCAAATGCCAGCCTGATCTCCAGGCACATGGGCTGATGTGTTGCAGTTTAGCTTTGAGAGCAGCCGACAAGGTTACTGTGTCCAACAGTGTTCAACAATGTCCAGACATTTGACAATTACTGTCAACAATGTCACCATGAGACAATGTTTAACAGTGTTACCACAGTCCACAGTGTTCCCATCATACCACGCTGCCCACTGATACAATGTTCAGTAATGTCACCAAGCCTAACAATGCCCCAATGTAACAATGGCCTGTAAGTCATGATTCACTTGGTGCGGTGGAGCTGGTGGGGAACCCTCGAGGTCACCACTGGTGACGTCAGCCAAATCACTTTAAGGAGCCGGGAAACATGATGCTGATGACTTTTACCACACACAGTGAATACTGTGCCCACAGCGCACATGTTACAATGACATGACATTTTTGAACCCCGTCTCAGTCACAGCAGCGGTATCTGTGGTGGTCTACAGCGGAAAGTGTCGTACCGTTTAGGCCCCATTTCTCCTTCTGACGCTTCACCTCGTCCAGGGAAAGTCCTGTGCTTTCATTGACGCAGAAATGACTGTAAACTTCTTCCACACTCTTCGTGTGAGCGTTCTCCATGGCGGACAGACGGCTCCTTCCCACACAGCTTTACACCAAACACTGCCGTATGCTACCTTCGGGCTCCTGAAACACTGTCAGTACTGTCAGAGGAAGAAGGAGTTCGCCAACTGAGAGCTGAGCAGTCACACTCGGGTAGCTACCGACAGCTCCTGACCGCGGTCTGACGTTACCGTGCCCCCTGGCTCCTGTGGATCTTCTACGGAAGAAAACGTTGTTTTGAGCAGAATTCCTCTCCTGACTGGATGAAAATTACCCGGAGCGTCCTCTTATCTCCCCGAAAATGGAGGCACAGTGTGTGTAGCAGTGTCCTGTGTAGAGGACCGTGCTCACCCGGTCCGGTCCGCTGTGCTCTCGTGCCGTGCCGTACCGTGCCTCGCCGTGGCGCAGCTCTCTGTGGCTCCGCGCGGTGCTGACAGTCCGGTTTTATCAAAGCGCCTCACTGCTGCCCCTCTTCCCTGCGCTGCATGTGGACTAATATCATTGGACGAACGGTGGCAGCTACGTTCAAACCAGGGAGGCATGAAAAAACACAGGAAGCGAGCAGGAAATGGCAAACTGGAATATATTCACGTAGATCCCGTTCTGTTGCGTATAAACCACAAAGCTAGGACAGTTTGCATTGGTGTGAGTGTTTTCTTGTGTTGCCCGCCATGTCGGCCTCATCGTAGACTGCCGATATGTGACTGTGAGTCATGACTGTGAAGGAAAAATATGCAGCGGTGTTGCTGTTTCGTGCTTTTATCCCTTGACGTTTTTCACGAAAAGCCACATATGACGCAGTGTGGACGCTGACTGCGCTCCTTTTCTGTCTGGCTTCACTGTTAGTTTTATTAGCCGCTCTCGGCTTCCATAGTCTCACAGACGTCCCATGTAGGGAAGCGCTGAAATCGAACGAGAATCAACCAATGTGACTGTTCCCACGGAGAAACACTTCTGCCATGCTGGTGCAGGGCGCTTACACAGCGCACAGTGCACTTCGTATGCACTGTTAGGTATAAGACGCGTGTGTAGAATCAAAAACTACTTTACACAATTCCCCCAGACAGCAGGAATCCCATTACAGACGCTCTATGTCTTACTACCTCATTTGCACATGACTAGGGGGCCTGTGTTTTCCTTTGACATTTACGAGCGCATGCATAGTAGAGAACAGGACAGATCAGTGTCTCAGGCATGTCACAGGCAGTTTTACATAGGATTGAGACTGGCTCAGGACAAAAACTGAGGAAGATTCAGAAACAGACCAGTGCCTCACGATGACATGATAAAGTCTTATTCCCTAGGCATAATCAATAAAGTCAGCCTATACCTGATTATTCTGCAACATCTGCATGACAACTGTACAGGCCAATTTGCTAAAGAGGTGTGAGGGCATTAGGTCACCTCCCTGCCCCCCACTGTGTTCCTTCGGGGGGGTATCGCTGTCAGATGCCTCACAGGACTGGCGTGCATCATCTGTTAACACATCTTAAAAAGGCCTCAAGAAGAACAAGGTGCTGTAGCAAGAATAACATGGCACTGCCACGCTGGACATCAAGCTGCTTTTACAATGCACACTTGATCTTTTTGGCACAAGAGCCACTAACATTAGCTGTCAACAGCAGATTAAGATTCTGTGGAAGGGAGGGTGGGTTTCCTGAAACATCCACCAAGATCTTTGTTGGGAACAACATGAGGTGCTGAATCCATCGTGGATGTGGGCAGAAGTGTGAGACACAGAACAGGAACTCAAATTAGTTCTGTTGACTTACACATAGATCATTAATAAAGGCATAGAATTAACTCACATTTGAGGCTTCCATATTGTAAACCACATCTGTATTGTTATATAGAACACAATGTAAAGGCAACATATTTTATACTACTCTAGTTAAAGAAACAAAACATAATGCTCTTGTACGTTTTTCATTCTAGCATTACTCTGACAACAGGTTTCCACTGCATGTCTGTTATCATAGTTGCATTTTAGATTACATTTAATAAAACACGAGACAAAATTAATATAAATTTAATAGAAATGCAAAGACAACTAAATATTTACCTATATATGTCTGACATGTCAAAAGTTATCTTGAAATAAAGATCTATAGTAGAAAAATAGTGTATGTTGTGATAAATCAGAAACAAGCTGTGTAAAATGACTGTTTCTATCCACTATCCAAAGCAATGGGCGCCCCAGTGAATTCCAAAATTGGCATGACACTCTGTCCAAGGTCATGGTAGTCGTCCAGAAATAGTTGACCGCGGCCACATCCCAAGTGCACCACTTTGTTTGCTGTTATCTCCAGACACTTTGATTGAGCATGTAGCCTTAAAGATGTGGCAAAATGGAGTCCCCGGTGTGCTGCAGCACCTCTCCATACATGTGTTCATGAAGTTTTGGATTCTCAAAGGTTCTTAAACCGTGTTGTCACAGAGAAGACACAGGTATGGGTCTTACACAAGATAAACTATTAAGTGCAACTCGATGGCAGTTTGTAATGGATGAGATGGAGGGAAAGATGAAGCCCAGTGAACATGAAACAAACCTTGTTTCTGTTATCTGAATGGACTACAGTGTCCAGTAACAGCATACATACAACAAGCAGGAATGTACAGAATATTAAGTTGACCTCTGTGCAGTGAGTGTACTGTAGGAGACCTGCAGCTGACCCTGCCTAGATGCGTCCTCACAGCACCAGCCTATCCTCTCCTCCCTCCTGGATGACCTGACCAATAGATGCCTGGCTCTGAGCTCTTAAGAAGCACTGCCTCTTGCACTCCATCAGCTGCTCCAGGTCACGCCACATCTTCATCTGCTCCATGTTGGCACCGTGGCTCTCCCTCAACATCTTCTGCTTCTCACGTAACTTCTGGAGTCCACAAAGGAAAAGAGTGATTAGCAAGATCACATTTAAAAAGGCACTAGTCTGTACATTATGAGTGTGGTCACTGTTTAAAACCCGAATGATTGTATTAAGAGGCCAAATTACATACAGACCCTGTCTGTTCTTCACAGAATAAAGGAATAGTTCCAAGTATTGACCCATGTCATCTGCTGGGTCAGCTGATGGACACACTTGTCTCACCTTGCCAAGTAACTCCTGTTCTGAAATGTTCTTCATGTACACTTCCCTGCGAAAGAAGCAGAAGGTTTTAATCAAACGCGAGCCTTTTGCAATTTCACACGTTGATCTCTCTCTGTGTTTTCAAATAAAAGTGTGGTGTCTCAGCATATCGTCAAGTCACAAGGTGGTAACGAGTTTCTGACAACCCTCAGTGCCACATGAAAGAGTAAAGTGACAGCAGCTAAACTGACTGTGTTGTAATAAGAGCTTCCTGAGGTAAAAGGCCTATTTATCTTGCGAGCAGCTGGCTGGCCTGGCTCAGCATGCTCACCTGATGGCTTTCTTCCTCTCTTGCGGATCAGAGGACACATAGGCCTTCATCTCTTCAGTCGCTCGCTGTATTTGCATCTCAACGATCTGTAGAGGACAGAGAGATTGAGTTTATTGTCACAGAAGGTGTCTGGGGGCAGGTCACATGCAAAATGCTGCAACATTTTATCCACTCCTGCTGCATCCCTGTGGGTAACCAGTGACTGGTCAGAGTATCACTTCTAATTTGACCATACTTGGCTTGTAAAACAGTGATAATCGCGGGTGATATACAAACTGTGGCTACTGGCTGGACTGTTTCTTCCTCTGCTTTAAGATACCATCTTTTTAAAATACTTGCCTCTGACATGGAGTTGATGTAATGATATCGGTTTTCTTCCTGTGAAGTCTCCTCTCTCAATGCTTTCACCTCCTGTGGATGACGAACAAGCAAATATGTTTCATGTCAAAGGCATAAGATATTACACAAGAATACACAGGGTGAACACGAGTGACAATCACAGTCTATAACAGTTACTATACCTGCTCCAATTTAGATCTGTTGCTCTCCAAACCCGCAGTGCAGCTTTCATACTGCGTCTTCTTTTCCTCATACTCCTGGCTTAGTTCCTGGTAAGAATCCAAACAGTCATACACCGGAACAGAGTGACAAATGATTGAAAATACTGTGAGAACTCAGACAAATACATAGAATGCACCATTTTCAACCCTCTTGTCATACTCTGGTTCACATCAACATAACATCACAACTGGCATTTGAGCAGTTTAACTTACAGCAGGCTCTTACAAAGTCTATTTATGTCTTCCTGTTGCAGCTCTTCATTAGCAGACATTACCCAGTAAGATGGAAGAGCGATTCTGGGAACATGTGTAGGAAAATTTAATCCTCTGCTTTAGCTCAGCGATGTGGGGGGGCTTTCCCTTTGTGCACTTTATTTATGGCTTATGTAAATTATTCTTAATGGGTCCTGTCCATGATAACACACAGACACAATACAAGTTAACTGTTCGCTTTGTAGCCACACAGTAAAGATTTCACCAAGTGCTTCAAAATTTAGGACAGAGTTGTAGTTTATCATGTTTTCCTTCTGAAAATTCCTGTTTTTGCTTCAGCAAACATCTTTTTGAGTGTGTTATATAATTTTGGATTATGAATGAATTCCCCTTTATATCAAATTAGTGACTCAGACTGTTGAGTTGAACAGCTCAAAATCTGTATCAAATCCTTGCCTCAATTCTTTTATTCCTGAGTAGTGTGCGAAAGGGCAACAACAAAGATTTGTTATGGCTTTTGAAGACACAGTTTCTTTACAAACACAGACTGATCTGGCGTGAGGATACTCTGAAGTGGAGGTGTTATAATGTGGGTGATTCTCACCTGACACCGCTGTCTCAGTGACCTCAGCTCTTTTATAATTGGTGCCAGAGCTGACTTCTTCTCCACTATCATAGAGTTTAATTTCTTCACCTGTAAAATCAAGCCAGTAGCACACACTGCATCAAAACTGAAAAAGAAATCCACAACATGAATCTTACAATAACCATAACGGAAATTGAGAGGAAATAAAATTTTATGCTGAAATTTGCAGCTCAGTACACATTTAAAGTCTTCAGAGAAAACGGCCGGTAATGTGACTGTGACTAATGATTTACTGAGATGATGAAGTTAGGCAGCATTACAAACCAGACAAATCTGATCAACATTTCTCAGCAGACTAACAATAGTCCCAGTAAAGGTTATTTGGCAGTATTCAGTAACAGTTTGGTACGTACTCATTAAAACATAATAGATTCCAGTTTTATGGCTTTGCAGTGCCTTTCCAAGTTCAAGAGTAAAGGTCTACTTTGAGGTTGGAACCAAGGATGTTTGACTCCACCATTAGGAGTCGTCTGCAGTTTGCCAAACCGTACAAGCTGCCAAAGTGATCAGCAAACTCGCTACAGCCTGGAACAAGGCCTAATCAGCCGCAATTGCTTTCCTCTGGGCCTTGACACAAACGGATGACAGGGTGAGGTGAGGTGAGGTTAAAGCTGTGAGCTATGTTGGTACAACCCCCACAGGTGTTTTCACTTTGGCTAATCAGACTTATGCTAAAACTCTAGTTGGATGGGGTTGTGTTGGGAACTGCATGTGGTCACCAAACAACATGTGCTAATAAGCCTTTTTCACTGCAGATATTTTCTCTTGTCATAGCAGCACAAGGACAGGTTTTGTTAATAACTGTAGTGATGGCTCTGTTGCATTCAAGTGTCACATCAACATGTTTGTGGGAAAGGCCCACAAGAATGATAATGGTGTAAGTTGTCGTGCCCTAACAGAGAGAGGGAGATACTACTCAAACACAGACTGTGCAGGCCCATGCAGTTCTGAGGGGGAGGTCAGTGTAACTAGCCTAACTAAGTGAAAGCATCCGTGTAGAGGCTTTAAGACATTCTGTGGTCACGGGGGGTAAGATAAGAGCAATGACACAGTCCATCTTTGCTACATAATTAATACTGCCTAATAAAAGTCACAATTACCATTTCATCAGGCTTTGACTGCCCATTCAATGTTAGTATTTGTCCCTTTTTAAAAAAATAAAGCTCTCCTCAAAAGCACAAAATCTGCAATGTCATCAAGAGATTTTCTGGTGGTGCAGTGATGTGAAAAAATGAAGGTGAGGGCGGATTTTACCAAATGTCCCCTTGGTAAAATTACCATTTCAGACATGTCATCCAGTGTGCGGCCCTTCTTCTCGTCCAGCTCGCTCTTGATGGCCGAAACCCTCTCCAGCTCCTCCTGAGTGTTACTGTAGCCAGAGATGCCCTTCTCGGCTTCCATAATTTGCTTGAAAAATACAGCAGAGACAAACAGTAATCATTCATGAATGAACAAATTCAGTCACATATACTAAAAACTTGTATTAGTGCAAGGGAGTCATCCCAAATGTCTCCATCAATATCAGTCAGTGTGCTAATGTTCCACGTGAAGCTAAGAATAACTGCTGAAGCTACGACATGAAAACCGATGCAAAACACAAAGATTTTTTGTGCCTTGCAACATACTGTAGGTATCATTTCAGCTGCAGTAACCCACTTGTCACATCAGTCATTTGACTGTCTCTGTCCAATACGAAAACGCTAGAAAGCATCCAGCTGAAAAATCAGGCTCACACGTGGAGAGGAGCGACACACTGCCAGCGAGACATGTGATCAGAAAGAAAACTTTCACTGCGTTAACAAATCCTCGTGTGGGATGCAGACAGAGGAGGAGCAGCAGATGCAGCCATCAGAAATAGCAGCTCTGCCTGCGTCAGACAGCCGATCAACAAGCCAGGTGCTGGAACCGCACAGCAGTGTGAAGCCATTTCCAGGAAGCTTCTATCACTTCACTGTTAACACACACTGTGTGAATGGGGAGATCAAGTGAAAACAGCACATATGGAGTGACAGCAGGAGTGCGAGGAGGGGGGCAGTTGGAGGATTTATATAGAATATGTAACATTTTAAAGAGATGATTACTCACACTACCTTTTAACCTTTTAGGACTACTACCAAAGTGCTTTTTGTGAGTTTGTACTGTAGGATCCTAAAGGACTTGAAAAGACTTTACAGAAAAGCAACAAGTAGATCCTATTCCTCCCTCTGTTTGCCTGTAAATATCTGTTTGGTCTGCGTGTCTTACATGAAAGGTGAAAACAGGAGTTAGAATAAGACTTACCAGTTTCTGTTGGACAGTTTCATGTCTCTGCTTCAGAATTTCCTCTGTCCGTTGGAGGACTCCGTATTCGGCTTTCAGCTCAGCAATTTCCTGACGTTTCTTCTTGTATACTGTTCCCTTGCTGCGCAATTTCACCACCAAACGTTTCAGCTTAGAGGAACAAAGAAACAGAATTCAACATTAAATTCAAACTTAAAGAACACTTGATAGTGTATTAGTTGAATGCTAAACAATGCTTTCAGGTGGACTTTTGTGGTTTCATTGCTAAACTGACATTTAGAAGGTCTTTAAACCTGCATTATCTGATTTTGAGGGCAGCAGAAACAAGCTTTAAATATGACACTGATGTACCTCCTCAGTTTGTGTGGCAAACTTGTTTGCAAACTTGTCTTTATTTTACCCATTCAGCAGTTACGGAGCAACATTAGCTTTCATTTGGAGTTGGGTATCTGGCTACCTGACAAATGTCAGTCCAATATCCACTCTTTGGCTCTGGTTTGGTCTCTACCACCTCCTGAGAGTCATATCTGGCTGTTTCCTGTAACTGTTTACATGCTTCACTACATTCACTGGCTAGTCACTAACTTTGTCTGTCTGACAGCTGGTGCTGGGCAGGTGGTGTGCAGTGGGTTTTTCGGTAGCTTGTTTCAGTAAAGATAGCTGCCTGCTGAATCTGGATGCAACACTAAAGGGACAATGACACTGAACTAAAATGGCAACGTTGCAGGAAGTAAAACCAAAACTAGCTGAAATATGCTAAAACACTTTGTAGAGTTGAAGTGAACTGCAGTCTGGTGATAAATATCTGTAACTTTGTCAGCGACCTCTGTCACATACATGCAATCCATTGTTAATATACAAAACATCAATTATAGCAGCCGTAAAAGCAAAAATGTGCAGAAATTTTAACATTTGTTGTTGGTTCAAAAGCCCAACGCTGATATGCCTGATACAAGGAAGAAAATGTAAATGCTTCTCTGGGAAATACAGTGAACGTGCATACAGTTTACGGTGTCCAGCACAGCTGAGACACTATGAAAGGCCACAGGAGAAGACAATGGGTAGAGCCACGGGAGGGAAGGGATTAGCAGACAGCAGTGACTGGGGACCACGCCATGATCTGAAACAGTCACTCCATCCTTTCAGGCTCACAGTCAGCTATGCACAGCAAACAGCTTCATCTGGCAGAGTCACTGCTTTGAGTGGCTGTTCAGTCACTCGCCCACCCTGACTGTCTGTCGGGACACAATGAAACTCCTCCACGATGAAGAGCAGCTATAAATGAACATGGACACGGGAGAACAGCTCCAGAAATCACAGAATGTGCTTCATGTCCTTTGGGCCTCCGTGAAGCTTGATGTGTGTGAGTGAGTGAGTGAGTGAGTGAGTGAGTGAGGGGTGGGTGGCTGGCTGGGTGGGTGGGTGTCAGCGTACATTTATTCTTTGTGTATTTTGGGACATCAAGGGCAGACATGGCTGAGAGAGGAATTAGCACAGCAGAATAATACTGCATAGTGTTCCCAGCAGCGTGTCCCCAAAACAACTGTTAGCAAAGTGGCCAACAGCACAGTCATAACACCACTTGTGTCAGACATACTGTACATTCACAGCAACACGCACTAGCATACAGACAAGTCAACAGAAACAACGGGCAGCAGATATTCCAAATAACTACGTGAAGAACATACAGCACGGCAGCATACAGAGTATCCCTTTAAAACTAAAACATAGACAATTAAGCCAATCTCCACGATATTTCAAGAAAAGTGAGCAAGTTAGTCAGATCAGCGATGGTGTCCTGACTGCAGTAAGACTAAATTTAACCAGTGTGATGGGGCTGCTTGATAGAAGTGGCTTCATGTTATTGGCCAACCAGTGACAGGCAGATGTAGTCATCCCTCTCATAGAGACCCTGCAGTTGGTGGGTGGCATGTGATGACACATAACCGGCAGAATGGAAAATACCTCTGATAAAGTGATCATCTCCACCGTGGCTGATGGCCCAAAACTACGGGGGAGTCTGATAAGCTGTGTTCGACAAAACATTTTCCATTAACTTCATTCATGTATAGTCTCAAGGGCCCTCTTTGTCTCGACAAACAGCTCCCTCGCATCATTTCAGTCAGACTTAAAGGTATGTCAGTCAGCCTCAAATTAACTGTAGTACATTAGAATAATTGATGTTGAATATTGACTATTTTCAGCACTTTTTTTAACATCTCGTATCATTTCTTTTGGTCATAAAGAAGATTTTGCTATTTCTCCTCCACTGCATTGCTCAGATGATTGCTTTCTCCTCCCTTCCTGAAAAGAATAAACATGTTAGAGTCATTTTTCCACTGATACTTCACCCCCTCCCTTATTTGCCAGGATCAGCGAAAGCATTAGCTTAGTTTCTGCAACAAAAACATCAGTCTCTTTCAATTCTGTGTGATGTAAAAACCAGGAAAATGTCTCTCCATATTCTGTGTGCACTGGTCTTGCTTGTTTTAAGTAATTATCCTAATGATTACCCCACACAGGCAGGTTAGAGATCAGGGTCAGCGTCACACAACCTCCCTGGAACGGAGTGGCCACACACCGTCCACGGGGACTGACGGCAGCCCCACAGGACAAACAGGAAAGCAGGGAGAGAGGGGTCGAAGTTTCAGACATGCTGCGACTTTTCTGCCTCAGCAGAGAGCCCAGCTTTCACCTCACGGATATCAGTGTGCGTCAAACACCAGGCTATAAAAATTCTGTTCCACACAGCGCATACGGTCACAGCAAAAGCCCCATTAATCAGCGTCCCTTTGCTAATACAGAGCTGTTTATAGTCATAGTCTTTAACTGTCAGTGTAACGTGCGCATAGGCAAAAGAAGAAGTGATTGCTCAAGGTTTTCTGACTTAAGTGCGATGATATTAAATGTTTTTCTCTCTGTCAATAGTCTACTGGTCAACGTGACAGCTCAGAGTACACCGTGCCATGTATCTGAAAGGGGGAGTACATCCTCGTCATAGGATATAAATAAAGACAAAGGTTTTATGCCCCCCTGTCTGTTTAATGTGTCCAGCTGACTTGAATTAGGGTCTTGATTACACTAAAGATTAGGGAAAAGGCCAACTTTCAGGCAGTTTGTCCTGTACAGTTCCTTGTTCTGGATATTCTCTGGTGTTCTATTTATGGCTCTGCATGGGAATGTGGGGGAGAGTAAGGAAAAGGGATAAGTAACATTAGACAGTGAGGCCGTCCGTGTTTGGATAAGAACAGAAATAGCCTCTTGTGTTTTCTGCGGTTTGCAAATCTACCAGCGCACACTTAGATAAAGATGGACTTTCTGTGAGCGATGTTAGCAGTTACCTCGAACATAAAGAGGAGAATCATGCAGAAAATGTTTATTTCCTTGGCGACTGGCACGTGAAATTCTTGTCAGAAACAGAGCAAGACATTTTGTGTGTCCGGCTAATAAGATCGACACAGCTTTTTTAGAAATTCAGAGACGGCTGATATTTAAAGACTGAACTACTTTGGGACTGTAAGAAGTACTCCCAACAGTGTACCTCATCACCCCGGACGACCTCTTCCCCATTTGAGGCTTGTGCCTGGCTAGTCCTCTGCCTCAGCTCCCTCTCCACTGCGGCCAGTTCCTCTCTTGCTTCCTGAAGCTCCTCTGCCTTTGACTCCTTCCTTCGAATGATGATGGAGGCCTGCAAGAGTCACGTTATGTTGAATATACAACCATGACAAAGGAGCTTCCGCTGGGTGATTATTAACCTATGGGAGAGTGAATGCAATTGAGCAATGGGGATATCATTAGGGAAAGAAATGGGCGAGAAATATGAGCTAGTGAAAAAGTTTTGAATCAGTAAACACTAAATGTGTTTTCCTAATTGCTATTTCACTTGTTGATGTTTGAGCTTCACTGCGCAGCATTTGAAACTAGAGGGCTGTTAGCACATGCATCCACTGAAGAGGGGAAGTTTCTCTGTGACCACCTTTAATCTCAGTTTAACACCTGGAACTTGTGTGAAAGCCAGCTGTGGCTCTATATGCAACTTACACAAGAGTGACGTGAAAACTTGAAGCCTCTACTGCATGTACACTGAGAGGAGACTTTTCAGTGTAACAGGAAACATGCAGAAATATACATGATGTACATAGAGCGGATGTGACTTTTGAAAACTTGACTGGATAACTGAACTTGAACTATGGTGGAAAACCCACATCAGACACCTATTAGTGTTCCAAGCAGAGTATTTTTGTATGTACTGTATGAAAGCATATATAGAAATGACATTTAAATTTCCACTCTAGCAAAGAGATGAACATCAATGTACTAAAGGTTACCTTTGGACTTGTTGACTTCTAGTAGCGCTATGGATTGTTTTGTTTATCTCGTGCATGTGCACGAGGACGTACACAGGTGATGTAATATACAGTCCTGCCAATGGTTTCACACTATTCCACTGATCAATGAGGTGGCTTTAACACTCCAACATATAATGCCGCAATGTGCAAACAAAGGTGGGGAAGAAGAAGACTGCTAGCACGTAAATATAGATGGAAACAAGGCTGGACTTAAAACACTAAAAAAAACAGCTTTGTAAATGTTTTATGAGGAAGGAAATGCAGTCAAGATTTGTTAGACTTCAAGGATACGCACAGCAGATGTTGGTTATTAACATTGAATGTAAATAGAACTCTGGTTTCTTTACAAGAAAACTTCAAAGGGCACCTTTAACATCACATTCAGCTCCCACAGGGTCCAGTTCACGAAATAGACAAAAAGACAAAAGACTTGACAGAAAGTCAATGAAGTGAACACCTGTTGACGGTAAAGCGTCAGTTTGTCATCCATGGGGTCATTTCTCATCATCCTCTTCTCAATCAGCTGGTTTGTCTGCGAATCAACTTCCTTAATCTGTGAACGTGACAATTACAGAACACATCAGAATTTAGCACGGAGGCACGGAGGTATCCAGACTTAACTCCTCATCCTGGTCCTGACCTTGTCCTCTAGCTCTTGGACATCGGCCTGGCCCATGGCAGGCTCTGACGCTATTTTCTGCAGGTACTGCACTGTATGCCTCATACCCTCCAGCTCTTTGGGGAGTTTCTCAGAGACCATGTAGGAGTTGATCTTGATCTCCTCTTCAAGCCTCTTCATTAAGCCTGAAAGAGACAGAGCTTTTAATTAAGCACTTTGAGCTGTATGTGTTTGAAACCCTGTCAGTCTTTCCACAGCTCTGATTGCTTAAGAAGAGCTGAATATCACTCATACCGTACATACAAAGCCGCCACGCATGTGAAAAAACACACTACTGATATCTTGTGTAAAAGGCACTGATACTGAAGTCGTCTTTCAAAATGTAGTTATTACTCACACTAAAACAACAGTATCACAAAGTAATTCTTTGAACACACACACAAGTGACTTGAATTGTGCAGCTGCACCCTTGTCCGCCTTGCATAGGTAATTTTTGAAACTGCAAATGTGTAAATCTCTCCTCTGGCTGAAGAGCCCAATACCGGATGAGAACAAAAGGAGACAATTTCAACAACAGATAAGCTCCATCATAGCACTTCAAAGATCAGTGTAATTAGAGGGGCTCAAAAGATGAAAGCCTATTAGCTGAGAGACCCCCCTAATGCTCTGCTGTGTCCTTGAACTACCCATCCAGCTGTGCCCTGCAGAAGCAACAGCAGGACATGGGTACTCACTCTCTGGATTGGCATCTGCTGCTGCTTGTCGCAAATCCTTCAACTGCTGCTGCAATCTCTGCAGTCTCTGCTCTGCCTGGAACAGCTGAACACACAAAAATGATTACTAATACAGGTGATGTGGGTGGATCAATATTCAGTACCCATCTGATAATGAGTCTGTTCATTAGGAGTGCGACTAACGACTACTCTCATTAGTGGTTAATCTTCTGATTATTTTCTTGATTAATGCATTGAATGTTCGGTCTATAAGTGTTAGAAAATTGTGAACAATGCACATCATGTTTCTCCAGCATTCAAGATTGTACTGAAATTGCTTGTTTTGTTCCTTTTAGAGAAGACTTAGAAAACCAGCAAATTCGAGAAGCTGGAAGCAGTCCTGTTTTTTGGGTCATATTGGCTTTAAAAAAATGATTTGTGTGATTATCAAAACTGTTGCCAATTTCTCTTCTTTCAGCTCTATTCAACACGTCTCGATAAAAGTATTTGACAGCTGTCTGTTCACACAAGCTGGTTCTTCCCAGGCAACTTCAGGATTCTTGAAAATTTGTTGTTGAAAATGGTTTTTTTATTCATTTTTTCATGTAATTATTTGAAATGTCTCCATTGTTGATGACTAAGTCAAATAGGGCTGTAACTTTGGAACAAATTATTTCCCTTATTGATTAATCTGCCAACTATCGCACTGACAATGACCAATCAATTCATCATTAGTCTATTAACTGACAGAAAATGAGTGAAAAAATGCCCATCACCACTTCTAAGAAACCAAGGTGATGTCCTCAAATGTCAGGTTTTGTCTGACCAACAGTCTAAAACTCAGAGATTATCAGTTTACAACAATATAGAACAAAGAAAAGCAAAAACAAACCCTCTCATTTGAGGCTGAAAGTAGAGAATCTGTCATTTTTTCACTAATTTGCACTTGAAAATCCATTGAAATTATTAACCAGTTATCAAAATAGTTGACGAGTGTTTCAGCCCAAATATCAAACAAAAAATATCAAACACAGAAAATTTTATAGTCTGAGGTGCTGGAAAGACTTTGGTCATAATGGTTAACAAATCAGATGAAAGAAAAAAGAAAAAAATTAACTACAACACTTGACTGCAACATGTTCCTTTTTCTTTTCAGTCCTCTAAAGCACAGCAAACAGCATAATGTTTAACTGGTCTATAATGTCTTAGGAAAGCAACTGTGACTGTGAATGTGAAGCATTTACTTGGTTCCTCTGTTCTTGCTTCTGTTGAGTCAGTGACTCCTCTCTCTCCTTCTCCACTCGCAGCTGTCTGGCCTGTTCCAGCATCCGTTGATGGTTGGACACTGACTCCACCTAGTGGATCCACAAGTTAATATAACACCGATGTCTGATTACAGGCTTCTATGTGCTCAGCAGAAATAACCAAGCACCTCTCACAGAGTCAGGTTGCACATTTGGAGCAGGCCTGCAAGTAAGGCCCATTAAATCAACACCTCAGTACTTCACAGGCTTGTTAAGACAGCCTTGCAGCCTGTCAGATCCCTGTCAGGTCTATTAGAGGAGCTGATAATATATGTCTGGGGACATGTTTTCATTCCTCAGTTCATTCCTCCTAAAGCTTTCCAAGCATTAGAAGAGCGAAGGGGCCTCTTGGATCAGTCTAACTTACCCTCTTCTTCAGCCTCTCCACACGTTTGATTAGTTGGTCTTTCTCCTCCTCCATTGCACTAATGTCCTGTTAGTGAAGGAAAGAGGGTTCACTTTAGTGCTTTATATCAACTAATCATCAGAAGGTGAATTATTGTATCAGTCACATAGTGAAAAACCAATTCATGTCCATATATTGAGCAAAACTTAGCATCAATAACTTCAAACAAACTGATTGTATAGAGTCACTAAGTGTTTCCTACCCTTCTGATTTCTGCTGTGGAGAAGCCTGAAGCCCTCAGCTGCTCACACTCCTTGTGATAGGTTTTAAAACCTTCCACCAGCTCTTCATACTGTAAACACACAACAGTAGTACATAGCCTCTTTTGTCTTTTAGGTTATTTGCAATTTCAGACACTAGCAAATTACTTATGTATGTGTACTATATCAATAACCTGGTGAGAGGTGTCATTGATAACATCATCCTGCAGAAACTCCGCAGGCACCTCCAGTTTGACTAGAAAGCGAGCCAAATAAGCCCTTTTCTTCAGTTCAGGGACCCTCTGAAGCAGCCAGTGGAGGATAGGATGGACCACAGGTTTGCTGCCAGTCACCAAACCTTGTCGAAAGCTGCTCCTGCATGAGAGAAGGAGAGCATATGATGAAAATATGACTATACGCTCAAAAAAGCTTCACCATATGAGGTGCAGATATTTAAAATGAAAGTATTACTTACACATCAGAGAGGCTGCCAGAAGGTTTGTATTTCAGCATTCCCAGCAGAGCACACATTCTCTTTATGGTTTGTTCAGGCATCTCCTCACGGATATCTATAGCTTGCTAAAGACAAGAGCAGAAGTAAATAACGTAGCCTTGCTCAGATTGATTCATAAATGCCATACACTGGCTGAAATTCGACCACATTTTACACTGCTTGCGCTGACACGAAGCTAGCGTCCCACCTTTGGGTCGATTTCAGCCAGAACATCGTTCAGAATCTGCAGCAGCTGCATCGGCTCCAGGGAGTCAAACGTGATGAGGTTGAAGTTCTTCTTAAATGGGTCTTTGTTAAGTTGTTCAACGATGAATTTCAGTTGTTCACTCATCGTGAACAATATGAAGCTTGCTTGCTGTGAGTTAAAGAGTCCTCTTCTTTGCTGGATTAGCCAGCTAATGTTTAGCTAACTAATTTAGCTCTCTGTCGTCAACTAACGTGCAAGCCAGCACGCAAAGAAACCTTTAAAAAACGACCTACCCGACTTGCTGGTGACGGTGGAAATCAAATCATTCACAAACTATATGCACAAGTTTCCAAAAGATTTGTTAGTTCGCTTTGTGAATTCTTCAACTTGCTAGCTGGCGGTCAGAAAAGCAGCGGTTGTTGTCAACAGCCCCATGGAAACCATGAAGGCGTCGTGGGTTGGTTGCTAACCGGAAGTAGCTTCGACTTAATGCTTGAGAGAGTTTTGTTGCGCTACATGTGCGCAATTTGCTTTTCGACAAACAGATGAGCACAAAATTGATGAAAACTCAGGCACATGTGCTTCGTGACTAAAAACAACAGTGACTAAAATAATCATACATGATTTAATTCAATCTTGATGTAACTCATATTATTTTTAGGCATTTAAAAATGATTTTTATTGAATCCGAAAATCTCAAGAAATCAATCAGATTCAATACATACCAGCCAATACAAAAGTGCTCGGTTGATGATGGCTAAACGCCCAAAATGTAGCTGTCCAGGGCACACAGACTTATCTTTCAGGACATTTACTTATCTTCTCTTCACTTTTAATGCTAGGTTTTTAAAAAGACCAATGGCACAAACATGTTTGCCTATGAACTTCAACGTTAACGCGTCTAGATAGCGCCTAAATCTCGCAGTGGTGCATTCAAGTGCGCACAAAACCGTGTAAAGACACCAGTTACAATTTCTAGAGGTGTTGTATATGAACGCATCCCTCTGTCAGTCTGAACTTTTGAACCATAAGATGGCGACATTTTCAGGTTGGCTCCAGGTTGTAACACAACGAACTTCGGCAGGATTAACAAGAGTGCTCAAAGAAAAACTGAGAGGTGTATTGCACATAGTGTGTGTTGTATTAAGCGAGCGAAGTTACGAAGCTCTGGTTGGATGGGGGCGGAATAGTGAGCCATCTGCTTTCTTTAAGAGAGGGATCAAAAATCAAAGCTGAGCTTGAACAACCAGCAGACGGAGAGCTGTTTTGAAAGTCGGGGCTTCGTGTTTCGTTTTTCTTCTTCCACCTGAACTGAAGCAGTCTCAAGACAACAGCTTCCCGCACGAAAGCCTCATGTTCACCGCGCCGTGGGGCGTTTTGTGCCGTCAGTGCCACTTCGTCAGACCTGATGCTTTGGAGCTGTCATCGCTGCATTTCCTCGGGAACACATGTTCTGCTGAATTTCCTCTTGTCCTGAGCAGCTTTACCTGGGATCGCTGTTTTGGATCAGAAACAGTATTTTGACAAATTATCACTGGTTGTTTGTTTGTTTGTTGTTGTTTTTTATTCTATTCGGAGTGTAAACCTAAATCCCATCCATGAAGCCCCTCCTCTTGCTGCTGACACTGTAACGCTGACGGAGAGCCAAAACACCAGAGAGCTGCGAGTCAGTCTGACACCAAACACAGAGGAAGACAGAGGATCTCCAGAGAATAGACCAGCACAAGACGGGATCGAGTGCAACGATTAGGATCAACTCACATTTCTTGGACTATTTCAAAGGGGGTAAAGAGACTGGACCAGTGATCTTCCTCCTCTGGAGGAGTTTCCTTGTGTTTGTGAGTACAGACTGAACACTAACAGGTTTCCTTCCCTGTGAAGTGGATCCTTCCTTACTCTGGAGAGCACTTTTCTCGACTGTAGCACCATGGAAGCTCTCAGCTGTGAACAGTCAAGTCCAGTTCATGATTTAGAAATGAATGTTTGTGTTGTTAGTTGATTGAACACTTTATGTCAGAGTAATAACAATGGTTGAACCAGTGGGGTTTGTGGAGGCATGGAGAGCCCAGTTCCCTGAGTCTGATCCCCCTTGCATGGACCTTAACTCAATGGGTGACATTGAACAGGAGCTGGATAAATGCAAGGCATCTATCAGGCACTTGGAAAAGGAAGTAAACAAGGAGCGCTTTCGGATGATCTACCTGCAGACTCTGCTTGCAAAAGAGAAGAAGTCTTACGATGGGCAGCGATGGGGATTTAAAAGGACACCCCTGATGAATGATGGAGACCTGTCCAGTGGCCCAGACAGCCAGAGGTCCCACACAGATGAGACACCAGTGGAGGAGCAGCAGCTGAGAGGGCCTGGCAAGACTGCCAGATGTAAACCACATCCTGAAGGCGAGGTGGATGGTGCATCCCCGGCCAAACAGAAGGGCGGGGTGTCACCCGTCCGCCAGGAGTCAGAGATTCCGGATTTCCCTCTGGGCACAGGCTCAGTGGCAGCTCTGAGGTCCAACTTTGAACGCATCAGGAGAGTCAACTCTCACACAGCAGGAGATGGCAGAGGGCTGTCGGTAATGGGCGGCCAGGAGAAACCTTTCTATGTAAACATGGAGTACCATCACGAGCGAGGGCTGGTCAAAGTCAACGACAGGGAGGTCTCAGACAAGATCAGTACCCTGGGCTGTCAGGCCATGCAGATGGAGAGGAAGAGGTCCCTGCACTCCCTCCCAGTGAACCTGTCAGCCGCCACGGGAGACATCAGCAAGGCTGTTCAGAGAGGCAGATCCACGGAGGGGAACTGCAGCTACAACGGTTCATACGATGACGCAGAGGCCAACACGCACATCCTGAAAGACAGCGTGATCCGTTCCACTGGGGGAAAGTCTGAGCGGCCGCCAGCAGAGTGCCAGCCTTACACCAGTGTGTACGTTGGGGGAATTATGGCTGACGGGGACACTCGAGTCATTCACATTAAGGACCACAGCATAGAGGAGGATGCGCACCTCACCTGGCCGAGGCGCTCCTACTCTCCCGGGAGCTTTGACGACGTAGGGGGAGGCTACACACCGGACTGCAGCTCCAACGAGAACTTAACGTCCAGTGAGGAGGACTTCTCCTCGGGCCAGTCCAGCCATGTGTCTCCCAGCCCCACCACTTATCAGATGTACAGAGAGAAAAGCCGCTCACCCTCCCAGCACTCCTTTGACAGCAGCAGCCCTCCCACACCCCTGTCTCAGAAGCGCCTGAAGCAGCAGGTGATAGTGTCTGAGGCCTCCATCATTGGGGTCCGTAAAACGGGCCAGATCTGGCCCAGTGATGGGGACTCCACCGCATCCAGCAGAACGTCTCATGACAACAGTCTTCAAGGAGATCTGGGTAGGTCCTGAAGACACACTCCACAACACAGATGTTCCTTGAGCAGAGAAGTATTGTAATGTGTAGAGATGATAGCGCTAAAAAGCACGTTAAAGGCCCTCTCTAATCACTGTCTGAAAGATGTCTGCTTGTTTTGACTGGACTGAACATCCAGAATAAGTCACTGATGAGTAAAGTGCACTTGCAGTCTTTTTAATGATGTCCTAACATTTTGACCCGACACTAAATCCATCTTAAAATGTTTTCTGGAGCCAGGATTATGATGCACTCTATTTTTAACACATTCAAACACATTTCTTGTCATGTTTTGGTCATTTTCTTGGATTTCAGCTGGTTCGCTCATGTGGAACTGAGCTTTCATGATTGAAGTGGCCTACAAAAAAAAGAGGCCAGGTTTGATGGAAATCATCTTCTCGCCCCGTTAATGAGAATTTTATTTTGTCTCATCGCAGCCTTTCTGTATTGAGTGTGTCGCGAATGTTAACCCATTCAAGTTAAGCATGAAGCTCTCAACAAAAAGGCTAAACCTGTTTTCACCAGGTTAGAGCAACGTGGACTTTACATACACTGATTCTAACAGTAACCCAGTGGTTTTGCAGCTCTTTCAGGAGTGTTTTCTTTACCCTTTGTAAGCAGGCCTGCCCTCTCTTTTTCACCCCCTTCTGCTCTTTGCCCACTGAGTGCTGCAGCACTCTCACGGAGATGCTCTGACTGAGACAGCGGCTGCCCCCAGGCTTCCCAGTCGCTCGGCCCTGTCCACCCTGAGTGTTTTCGTGTCAGCACACATCAGTGTTGTTGTCCTTGGTGCCGAGTAATTAACTTAAAGGGGTTTGTCTAGCGTGATAAATTTAGGGAGGCTCTTTGTTACGGGAGGCGGGTAGGAAAAAGCCCTGACAACTCCCTCAAAAAAGAGGATCGAGGGGCTTTAAGTGTGTCATGTGGCTTCCAATCAAAGCGCCTGCCATCAGTGCTTCCTGTTGCTATGTGTGAACACAATAGGAGAATCACTCACTGAGCAGGAGTATTGACATGTTAACAATATAACAATGTTAAGTGGGATAAGGAGAGTGGTCTGGGCAACTTGGTAATACCAAGGACAGAAGGGGAGGCGGGAGTGAGTGTTCCTCTACGAGAACGTTTGTCAAAGCGAACGACACACGCGGACACGTATTGTTGCTTGTCGAGGCCAAAGAGGGATTGGGATACAGAACAAGTATTAGGATTGGAGCTGGAAAATTGTCTGCCTCTACCCCTCCAAAAAAAAAGTGTTATCCACTGTGGGTCAGATTAAGCAGATGAGCAGAATAGTGTGTTGTTATATAAGGTGATCCCGTCCAAAGCTCTTTGACACAAAGCATGTGACGAACAAGCAGATAGTCCGTGATATAATCGGCATGAAGTGTAAGCTAGCACGCTGCTTGGATGACTGAAATGTCCAAATCCATTCGACCTGGGTCATTTGTCGCGTAGTGCTGCTAACATACTGTCAGGATGTGGGTTTTTTTTCACACTCACAGCTCCATCTTCTATTTTGTAGATAAATAAGAACGGATGCAAAGAAAGTTTCTCTAAAGAATCAATACATTTCTGACAAAGAGTCCCATCAAAATTGATACAGCAGACGCTGAGATATCCTCACTTTGAACCCAGAAAATGCTGGATCCCACATTTCCCACAGTGCAACCAATATCTCCCTCTTTGCCTGAAACATGAATGCTTACATCTTTCAGGCTTCATGCCATAGCTACACTCATTACCCTGGCATTACCCTGATGACATCACTATGGCGTCATCAGGGGTGATTTTCTCAGACTTGACAAAGCTCTCCAAGAGCCACATTATACATCTTGCCAAAAAAAAGTCAACTCAAGGTCCGCCTACTAGCTTCCTCCAAAGCTTTCATCTCCGCTTAGAGACGTTTCTCAGGTGTCATGGTTGAAAGCTCTGGAGAAAGCTGGTAAGTAGATTATGAATGTATTTTTATTTATTTCTATGGCCAAGAATCAGCATTTCACACAGCTTCTTTCACAGGCTGAGCAGTCCATCCCATGACCAGTAAACTGACCCTTCAAGTGTAAAATCTGTGGAGTTCCCCTCGTAATGTACCCTGTTGTGACACCTTCTGTTTAAAACCACCATGCTGCAGAGCCTGAGGTGCAGCTTTTGTCCAGAGGAGACTTGTTGCTGACATAATGGCACAGCTGCCTCATGTGGACCTTGCTTTGTGGATTACCAGAAGTCTGGATTTATTTTCTGATGTTGTAATAACATTACTGTGCACGTTGCTGGATTAGGCCTCGGGCAGGGAGCCGGTTTTGAGGCAAGTTTTTGCAATAAACTGCTCTTTGTTGTGGTTAGTGACTTTTAGGGAGCAGTTGGAAAGTTTTTTTTTGTTCTGTTTATCATAAAGCACTGCGGCATTCACTCGAATCTATTAAATTGGCCTAGTAAACCTCACTTAATCTCAGTGTTGTGAAGACACTTTGTGCTCCAGTTAGCAGAGCATTGTGTATTCTGTTCAGATGTACAGCTAAATACACTGTACACAGTTTTTATACCTAAATTAGGCTTTCTTGACTGTAACATTTGATGTGTATGTTGATGTTCTGCACCCTGTCATGGAATATGTGAAGGCTGCCGCGGACAGAGAATTGACGTGGTCCCTGCTGCTGTTTTAGTGTTTTAGTGTCTGGCATGGTGGCAGTCAGTCTCTGCCCAGGAAAAATGACTATTAGAAACACCTACTAACTGACACAAACAAACCAGTCCTTGTCCTGCGGCTACCCAGCTGCATCGCCGCATAAAATCTTTGTGAAATGGCCAGTCTAAAATTGAAGCATCTCAAGGGACGTTTTTCTATGAATAGAAGAATAAGTGTTGTCTCCTGGTTTCTGGTTATCTAGGCCATTTGTCAAGCCTAGCTGTGAAGAGCTGCTGATTAGCTGTGGGCCTTTAAGGAGGCCAGCTCTCAGATGGGTCTATTTTGCCATAATTAATTATCATCATGACACTGACATTGGCCACAGCTTTCTGCTGTGGCTGAGGAAGGGTCTGAGACTGGTGACTGTCTCATGGTTAATTTATTACAGTGATGTTTAGAAGAAGAGATCGGTCAAACTGTAAATAATAAATCTCAATTAGTTCAATCATAATCCCCCTGCATGTTATCTCTCAGGATGCGTTCCGCTGAGCCTGCCTCGGTCAAGATATTGTGTCTGTAGGTAGACAGGTCTGTCTGGGATGGCTGTGACATTAATAGAAAGTGTCTGTCTGAAAGGTGATGAATGTCTGCATGTCTTGGCCTCAGTACAGAGGTTGGTCCTACTTGCAGCCTCAGCAGGAGTCACCCCAGTGCAGGTCCACTCTCTTGGTTAATTGCAGACTCATGAATATTTGAGGTCCCTGAAGGAAGCCCAGACAGGCCTATCCTTGTACCTGCATATCAACATCTAAGGTTTAGTGGTCAAGGAAGCTAAAGAATCCAGCCTCACCCTTTCCTAGAAATATGGGCCTACAGGAGGAAGTGCAGGCAGGTCTTGAGGGCAGGCAAGTTTGCTTCTGTGTGTGTGTGTGTGTGTTTATATGTGTGTAAGTAAGACACCTGTTCTTCTGTGCAGTGTACTGGGTAAAGTGGTCAAAAGCTGGCAGGCCATCAGTACACCAGGCCAGCCATCGCCAGCTGCTCTCGCAGTAAAAGCCATGAATAGCCTTTTTGTTGCTCCCTATCAGGAACCAGAACAAAAGCACTTGTTTAGAAAGTATGCAAGACCGATCATATTAGTTTGTCCTATTAGCTCCTCTGCTATACTCACACACTAACATACACGTTCCCATAGATAAATGTTAGAAAAAAAAATCCTCGGCATGTTTATGAGCCTGCGGGCCTCCCCCGGCTCAGTGATCCTCCCTCGTGCTCGGCCTCAGCCCTCTGCTCCTGCAGTCTCAGCTCCCCTCCCAGGTCCCACTCAAAGGGCCCTCTGTGCTGCTGGCTGGCAGGCCAAGTGTTTATGGAATGTCTCAGCTGCTTGTGGGGTGTGGGGGGAAACGGCTAATGAAACGTTAAGTGTTGTATGAGTTCACCTCTCTCACTGCCGCCTGACCTGTGGAGCTTGTTGTGCCGCTGGTCAGTTTGTTTTAGACAAAATGTTCTCTGGCAAAGTGAGCCAGGGAAGTGTGAGGGAACGATGAAAGCAAGCGCTTTGACAACAGGTGAATCCAAACTCTAAACTCCTATATTTGCCTGTATTCAACCATTGAAAGGGGCTGTCCAGTGATTTGTTACTGTACTTCCTTAACGTTAGGGAACGTGAGTGAGAGATTGAATAAAAGAATAGTCAAAACTGAAGCAGTAGAGACTGAGATATCCTGACTTGTAGTCCCTAGTATGGGTCAAGTCATGCATTTCCCATAATGCAACTCTCTACTGTTTCTTCATTTGACCCTCTTTTTCTGGTAAACTCCTATGTTTTTCAAACTCACACCCACAGTTTGTAATGCAAACTTTCTGTTCTAAACTTAGCCTCCAAGCCCAGGCAAATTACCTTGATGACATCAATATGACATCATCAGGGGGTTATTTTTTCAAACTCAAGAAAAAACGACATAATACAGCCTGACAAAAAGGTTTTCTCAAACTCCATGCCCCGATTTGTAACACAAGGTTTCTGATATAAGTTCATAGTGTCTGAGCCCAGATAACCCTGATGACATCATCAGGGTTGCTCTAACAAAGCCATAGAAGACATTATACAGCTGATTATAAAGCTGCCTAACTTTTGTAATTTAGCATAATGAAGCGAGTGATTTCTAAATCTCTAATTATCTGATTCCCTCTACACTGAGCCTCCACATGATTAGCTTTCACCAACTCCTTCAGTGCAACCATGTGCTGGAAAACCCGTGTTACTAGGCAGATTAGGACTGAGCCAATCACATTAAAGCACATCAGGTGAGGTCTGTTCACTAATATTTAATTCCATTCAGACATGCAAATGAATATTTAATCATACCTGCAGGTTACTGTGATTTTTCATGAGGCTGATTAAATTTCTCAGCTTTGTCAGCAGTTATGTTGGTGTTCACTATAAAACAGCAACATAAGGCTGAAGACTGGCGGTCCAGTATAAATTATGGGCTTTCTGAAACAAGTGAGATCAGAATAATCCTCAAATAAAATAACAAAATAGGACTAAATAGCTGTTGTGCTATGTCAGGCATGCTGTTGTTCCCTTCTTTGTCAATAATCTGTGTATAGCCAATGCGTGCCTGTGCACCATTGTCTATGTTTATTTTCACAGACTGGAACAATTATTGGGCTTTGATTCTCTCTGTTATGCCGCACATTACAAGCAGTAGTCTGACCACCCTGAGCTATTTCAACACACGCTGATTAGTAGGTGTGCTGGGCTGGGCGGCCCAGTTCTGACCTACACTGCTCAGTGACTGGCACTAATTGTAGGCTGCCCTACAACAGATCAGAGGCGAGTGCTGGTGGGCCTCATTGCTTCCTCTGGCCCTGTGGTTTAAAGGGCCTCCCAATCCAGCAGACACTTCAGATGGTCCAGGATGTGATGATGTTGTGTTGGCTAGCATTTTTTGCCGAAACACACAGCCGTTGTCCGCATTTGCAATAACAGATGCCCCAGTTACAGAACAAGGTAAAAGGGGCATTCTGCCAGTTTCACATGTCAGAGTCAGTTTACTGCGCACAGAGAGTACTAAACTGTCCTCTGTGAGTAATCTTGGATTTGGGTCGGCGACTACATATTTTTTTTGCTGTGCTCTCAGTGTGCCTCCAGGGATGTTAGTGTCGGTTTGTTTGTTGGTCAGATCATCCACCACTTTGGTCCAGACTGAAATAAACAGCTATGGTATGGATTGCCTTGATATTTTGTACAGACATTCGTGTCCCAGAGGATGAATCCCACTAATTTTGGTGATCCATCATCAGGTCAAAATGACTTTGTTTTATGACCAAATACCTACAAAACTAATAATCTTGCCACCATCCTCAGCTGTACTTTGTATTTATTGCTAATTTGCAAATGTTAGCATGCTAGCACGGTAACCAAGATGGAGAACATGGTAAACATACAGCACTTCCTAAATATCAGCATGTTAGCCTCGTCGTTGTGAGCATGTTAGCATGCTGATGTTTGCATATAGCGTACCTGCCAACACCCCTGTTGCTTCCATACTTCAGGGCTGTCTCCCAGTGACCTCCAGTTTTGTTGGTTCTCCCCTCGAACCTTATTATGAATAATAGTCATACATGGATCTATTTTGTATGTTTGTTTGACGTCACCAAAGTCGCCAGATCGTCTCTGAAACACAATCTACATGCACAGTCCATGCACTACATGCAATTTCAGCCCCGTGTCAGTGCAACCTGGCAACCCACAAACTGATTCAGTGGGCATGTGCATAGCTGCGCTCTGTTGGCAGGTATGGCATTTAGCTCAAAGCACCGCTGTGCCTCTAAGTACAACTGTACTGAACCACTAATGCAGCTGTACACGCTGAGTCTTGTTAACAGAGCCTGCGTTAGAAACAGGGAACATGATGTTTAAAAGAAACGGGCATTTATCAGTCGGGGAGAGGCAGACAAAATATCCTATGGAGTTGAATTATGGGAAATCCCTTACTGACCCAGACTTGGGACTAAAAGTCAGGACACTTCAGCCTCTGCAGCGTTGATTTGACCATCCTCTTTTTTAATCTGTCTCTTCCAAGTCATCCAACTTTATAGAAGTGCAGGTTTCTGGAATGCCCCACTAACATAGTGGCTCATTATCAGAAATGGAACGTGAAAAAAAACGTCACGTGTGGTGATGGCAGGCTTTGAGTGCCTCTATGCAGATGAGTGATGGACAGGGAGCCCCTCGTCAGCGGTGTGGAGTAGACTCTTTGTAGTCTATAGACCTAAATATCACCACAGAGTCATTGTGAAGTGCATTCAAATTTGTCCACCTGCCGCGAGGTGAGGAAAATTAGAAGGGCCACAGGCAGGGTCATCACGTCCAGTGTCTGAAAGCCGTCACCCCCCCAGCCCGCTCCTCTCTATTTGCCCTCCCTGCCACCGCTGTTTCCCCAGTGACTGCATAGTCCGGAGCAGAATCCATTTGCTGGAGCCATAAAGTGGTGCTAAGCTTTTAACAACATCTCACATTGGCATGTTCCGCTGCTTTTTTCCAAAGGTGGAGCTTTTCTCTGCGGATCTATACGACCATTAGAGAGGCGACAGAAAGGCTGTCCTTCATTGTACCTTTTTTCGCTCTGTGGTGAATTATTGATACTTAAATCTCATTTCCATCTGTTCATGGATCATTTTGAGCTCGCGATCTAAATTCTGTCCATCAGCTGGCTGATATTTGCGTGGATGGTCAATGTGTTCACAGTGGGGAGCAGTAAGTGGGCTCTGATTCCCTCTCTTTGTCAGATCACAAGCAGGAGCCTGTCCCCCTTGAGCTATTTAAACACACTGATTGGTGATCAGTCAATGCGCCGAGCCGGGCAGCACTGTGCCTTTTCCCGGTGGTGAAGTGGGTTATTATGGATGCTACTATTCTAGTTCCAGCGCTTTCTGGGATGAATCAATAGACCTCTTTGCTCTTTGATTTGTATTTTTGGGAATTGCTGTCTGAACTCTTCCCATTAGTGGAATAGCAGTGATATTTTATCTGTGGTACTTTTCACCGATAAGTTAAATGGAGGTCCAGATAGGCCGAGTTGAATCAAAAGCCACTTTCTCTGATTCTTAGCTTAACAAGCTTATCCTTCCCCACATTTAGATGTCCTGCTGTGAAGTGAATAGGCAGTTCTTTCATGTCCATGCCACGTGATGACGGCAGTGTCATTTGGAAACCAAACAGTGTCAAAATGAAAACAGAAAAATATTCATACCAGCGTCCCAAGAGAGACTGTCTTCTTCTGTTCGTGTGCTGTGTTGGTCTTGTGTAGTGAAATCAGACCAGATGATTATTTCTGTGATAGTGAATCTCTGATGCTGTGACACTGTCTCAGCTGCACATCTGTCACTCCCTCTCTGCCTGTTTATCGTAGTTCATCTCTATGGATTAGGATTAGGGCTTTGGATGTGTCTTTGCTTTGTCATCAATAGGACATCCATCATGTCCCCTGCATCATACTGCTGTGATTGTCTCTGAACACGGCTCTTGTTTGCATGCTGGAGGAAGGAAAGGTGTTTCATCATGACTATTTATTCTCCAGAAGGCGACTGGAGAGTCTGGAGCCAGTTGTTTGGCCGAGTCCTTATATATCCTTGAATTCTATTTTTAGTTGGGGTGTTCAGTGTGCTAGTGTGAGAAAGCAAAGGCACCATGTATCGCGTATTAAAAGGCGATTTCAACATAAATCTATCCTTTTCATGCTTTGCAGTAATATGACATCTATAAGACCATGACTCAGGGGAATATAGTCAAATGAAATTCTTGAAAAACAGTGAATTAGACAGGTTGGACAGAGTCCAAAACAAAATCAGCTTCTCTCTGATCCGCGGCTCCCAACTGCAGCTGTAGGGCTCAGCGATCTTATGTAATGTCATTAGAATGTATTTATTACAGCTCTGTTGCACAGTTGAAACCATTTTAAGCTGCAGCAGGCCTGGTATGGGACGGGGACAGACTGTAGAACTGCCAGGATTGATTTGCCACCTTCCATCCTACTGTGTGATATTGTGTGTTGCGGGCTGTATTCAGGAAGTAACATCGTTTCTTCACTGTAGTCTCTGATGTGTGGCTCCTAGTATCAACACTGTGTTACAGAGAGTTATTTCTCACTCTGCTGACAGAATAAAGGAGCTACAGTAATCGAGGACTGTATAATAGAGCTAATAGGGCTAATAAATTCAGCCAGTTCAAAATATATACACATCTGCATCAGTGTATGTGTAGATATGCCAATGATGTAACTTAAAAAGGAGTTTTTTGATTGGAGGTCAGTCTGTTTACAGAGCTGCAGCTTCCACCGAGGACACCGAGGACATCTCAGTCACATTTCTCAGAATATGGAGGATTTAATTTCATGAGCAGGACTTTACATTCTGTGATTACAAGCATGTTACACTTGGTGGGGTTTTAAGGCTCGTTCTGATTTACTTTAGACAAAAGTGTTTCAAATTTGCAAAGAGTAAATGAATTTATAGGGGATTCAGTAGGATTACATACCTGGCTTTGAAGCAACCTTTAAACCGTAATGTTGGCTCATCAAGTTTCTAGAAAATGTTATTTAACAGTTAAATTAATACAGAAAATGTAGGCTTTTCTGATATTTTTTAAATACTCTGAAACTTAACAGAGTTTAGTTGATGGTCAGTCAAAATCTTTCACGGGAGTGAAGTTCTGCTGAGGACATTTTTAGCTCAGTAATTTCTAAAATGCTGGCTGTGGGCCTGTGTGTTGGCATAAATAACGGTTAGAAAAAGCCTTCCAGGAGCTTTCATCTGATAGACACAAATAAAACCAGTTATGTAAGGATAGACTAACACATAAAGAATTAGTCATTAATGACAGTCAAAAATCAAATCAATGCTCCCACATCACACATTACTTCAAGTTTCTCATATTTCAGTGCATTTATTAGAGTTCAGATTTTAAAAGATTGGTTTCATTTTGATGTTTTAATCTTATATTTCAAACCTCAAAAATATTTTTTGCAGTATCTGATCTTTTAACGCTGTGAAATATCAGTAGTGTCTGTATAAGTTGGGCTCTGCTGTGTATCAGCTATGCGTGGGTTTTGCTGTAGATGGATGTGTGTTAGGAGTGGGAGCTGTTTGTGAAAGGATGACCTTGTGCAGAAAGCCTGTTTCCGCTCTGAAGCAGATGAATTGCTGAATTTTCCGGACAGACCTGCCTGGACACTTCCTCAGAAGCGGTCCTTGTGAACAGCGGCGCTCACTGAGGACCTATTATGATGTCCACTTTCTCATACTTCCCACAGCCTAATGAGCCCCGTGTATTTCAAAATGCTCCTATAAAAAGCTCAAATGGCTCAGTATATTTAACACATTTTCAAATCCTCCTCTTTACTTATTCTTGTTTGTAGTGTTTTTCCAAGCTCGGACTGTTTGTTTTTCCTCTGGAAGGAGCCAGTTTGGGGCTCTGAGGCCGCTGCCTGAGAGGATGTGTTATTCATCCAGTGCTGGGGCTGCTCTATAATCTCACTGGAACACACAGTGGCCTTTCACATGGACTTCCCTTGTGCTCTGAAGCTGTTTGGCCTGCAGTGGTCTCTTCCTCAAGCAGTCAGCACAGCTCTCTGCCCCTCTGCTGGGCCCAGTGTTTTTGTCTGAGCCCTTTGTCAGGGCCTCTGTGGATGTCACCCTGTCAGTCCGCCTGTCTTCCAGGCCTCTCCCGGGTGACTCGGCTTTATCCACCCACAGTATCCGGAATCCTCTCTTTCCTGTTTTCGAGCTGTGGTGAACCATTTTTTTAGCCTCTTGTTAACATACCTTACCCCTTATTGCTAGTCATGTCTGCTTTATATTTTATCACTGCCGACATCTTTCTGCGTCTTCCAGCCGTCATGTCCTTGTTGACGATAATAATGATGATAAGTGCTGGTGAGTCAGGGGTGGCTGACAGTAATTACAGGATGCAGAGAGCACTGAGCCTCATCTTCAGGGTGTCCTAAAACGTCTGAAATCACGGGGATGATGAGGTCAACATATTTCTGACTTGCTGCACTTGTTTCTGGCACATACTCGCTGTCAGCATAGTCTTAGCCCCTGAATGATTAATTTTTTTCTGCCCATTTCACTGATTATCTGGAGGAACTGTGCTGCTTTGTGAGGTTTGAGGCCTCTTTTATAAGTGGACTCACAAAGTGAATATTATGCCAGGTCACGACAGTGCCTTTCAGATTCTCTCTGATCCCAAGAGCACTCAGCTGAAGGAGACGCTCTCTACAACAAGGCTGGCATGGGCAGGGCACGTGTGTTGCCTCTGCAGTTTACCAGGCTTATCCGCTTGCCTGGCACGAGCCCTCGGTGGCTGGCACAGGCTGTGTGGTAGATTTGTGTAGGTCACAGGTTTATGAAGGCTAAAGGAGGATTTGATATAAAGACAAATGGCAGCAAAAGACAGCACCCTGCTTAGTGTTTATTGTCAAATCTGTCTTTAGTTAGACATATATGTGCTTTTTCAATCTCAGAAGAACAGGTTCTGTCTTTTTATGCTTATTGTAAAGGGGATGGACAGAAAAACAATTTCCATTTATTGATGAATATTTCCAAAGTAATTTACACTTAATAAAATACAACAAACCACTTGCTTTTGGGGCTTTAGAGTCATTGCCCACTTTGGCCATTTGGAAATCCAACCTTGAAAAGTTACCATAAAGTTGAACGCCCTGTAGACACAGTGTCAACAGTCTTTAGAGTCTACATGATGGTAGTTATTGTTATTGTATTAGTTATTGTAGTTATTGTATTGGATCTATTGCACAGGACTTTCTGTTAGTTTGTCTGTCCTTGGCTTCAAATGAACTTGTTTACATCATCCCTGATACCACTGAAGTGATCAGTGAAAAGGCTGTGGCATCTCAACAACCTTGTGATATCTGTTCCTGAATAGCTTTGTTAGCCCCACCCACCCCATGGGCCCAGTAGTAAAATACCCAGAGTTTCAATTTGCCTCATTTCCCATGATGTTTCTCTGCGTTTACTACACGACTTAACAGTTTTGACACACCATGTGACTGTTGTCCTTTGTTTCTCACAGAGGCTCCCTACAACGAGACCCCTCCGTCATATGGCTATGACCTGGAGCACTCAGAAGAGCACCAGCCTCGCCACGACCCTCTATCCTTCACTGGATCTCC
This sequence comes from Chaetodon auriga, assembly GCF_051107435.1. Classification (NCBI taxonomy): domain Eukaryota; kingdom Metazoa; phylum Chordata; class Actinopteri; order Chaetodontiformes; family Chaetodontidae; genus Chaetodon; species Chaetodon auriga. The sequence goes on from NC_135078.1 coordinate 5,866,861, forward strand.
GTCCTCCTCGCCACGGCTCCGCTCCAAGAGCCGCAGCAGCCGCGACACCCAGTCCTCCGGCTCTCTAGAGTCCACGCTGTCGGTAATGTTACTGGGTCAACTAACACCAGCACGTCTGACATGTGAACTGTGTCCCTCAGCTCGCAGTGCTGCTGCTCTCTCCTTCGTCTTCCGCTGGCTCTGCTGTCGTTCCCTGGCTACTGCATTGTCCTTCACTGTCCTCTCTTCACACACCATCCCACACTTTTAGCAGCTGTGGTGTCTCATTCTGTGATGAAGCGCTGCTATTACAGTGCCTGCCACTGCTTCCTCCACTGTTTCTGTGTTGTTTTCTGAAGCAAAGGCAGACCATTTATGAAAGCCTACAAGTTTGTTTCAAGGAATTTTTATTGCTAAATGTATTAGTTAGCATCAAACTCGACAAGATTTGTCACCTCTGTAGTTGTAGTGCAAGTGTGTCACTTAATTACACCAACATTTCCTATAAACCTTGTTCTTCCTGTTGCAAAGTGGATATCACTTCTTCAGCTCCTTCAAAATCAAGCCATAGATATTTGGACTTTTGGTTCTTAGCATGGGGCAAACTTCAAAAACACTGGGTCCTTCATTTAATCTTGATAGCATATGTCATTAAGCTCATTCCTGCCTGATAAATGCCCCCAACTTTTAAACTTCACATCCCCAGTCTGTAACACAGGCCTTCTGTGATAAATGACATCTCTACATGTGTAAATCAGTGGAGTTCCCTTTAGAAAAGAGCAGAAGACGTACCCTGCAGTCAGTCGTTTAATCCCAGATGGGAGTGCTTTTCAGGACGAGGCAGGGCACCGCTGAAAAACATCATACATGCTCAGCAAACACGCTGTGGTTGAACAGATGTTAAATCGAGACCCAGCTCCCCTCCCCCTCGGCTCTGTTCCTGTCCTATCTGCGGTATTCTTATCCTCTGATGTGTACTCTTGGTGATCTTCAAAGCCGAAATCATGGTGGAGGGTGGGGGGGCTCACTCAATACAAAGCTTTTCTTATACTCTAGTTAATATAATGGCACAACTTCAGCCCTCTCAATGCTCCAGTGAGTTTCTTACTGACATGATAGCCGCAGCAGGATGACTGATGGATTTGACCTGTTTGGAATAACAACTCCTGGACCAGAAACACATTTGTCTTCCTTAAAATGCGAGGAGTCTCGGGTGTAGGCATGTTGGAATGTAAAACTCCTACAGAGTTTAATCAAATTTGGTCTGTCTCTAATCCCACAACAACAGTATCTGCAGCCAGGGGTTTGCAGAGGTGTGTGGGTGGTTTATTAAAGACCAAACACATTTACAGTTTACGTATCATCATGAGCCTTTTGTGTTACAGAAAGCCTTCTCTTTATGTTTGCTGACTGTTTTCTCTCCTTGCTATTTTTGTGTTAGGTGGAACTGGATCAGGAGAAGGGGCTGGAGATGAGGAAGTGGGTTCTTTCAGGAATCCTGGCCAGTGAGGAGACCTACCTCAGCCACCTGGAAGCCCTACTGATCGTATGTGTACTCAAGAACACACTCACACACAATAATTTCTTGAGTTGTTTTCAATCTGTAGTGTAGATAAGAAGACATTGAAAGTAGTTTACATCATTGATAACAAAAAATAGAAAAAACTGCCGATGTAGCTAGCATGTTTAATTTTTCTTCAATTAGTTTTGTTTCACTTGTGTTTTGTATGTATTCCTTTTCAAAGCAAGACTTTTGAAAGAGCAAATAACACTTCTTTTTTTTCTTTTCTGTTGAGTAAGATGTAGCTTACTGTACGCTAGCTAGCGTTAGCTAATGTTAGCAAACTTTTACTAGATATTGCCATGTAACTGGCGTTACTGAGTGAATTTGTGACACTATCTGGCTTTTGAAAGAAGAAATAACACTTCTTCTTCTTCTTATAACTGAAAAGCACTTAATATTCCTAAGTGATAAAATGTACCCTTGCTTAATTTATTCGCATAAGGGTTTTTTTATGGCTACAGTGTTGAGTAAGACATAGTTTACTGTATCCTAGCTAGCATCAGCTAATGTTACTAGCATTACTAACTTTTAGCACTACCTAACTTTTGAAAGCAGAAACAATACATTCTTCTTCTCACAAACGAAAAGTTGAATTCATAAGCGATAAAACAAACCCTTGATCAATTTAATACACTGAGGGGTTTTATGGCTGCAGCGTTGGTCTGGTAAGACGCATTTTGTGTCAGCTCATAGTAGCTAATGATCGCAAACATTTGATAGATATTGCTGTGTAAGTTCCTGACATTACTGAGTGAGTTCACAGATCTCTCTGCCAGTGCTGATGTTACACTGCATTTACCATCATCCTGTAATTGCCACTTGTGGTCACAGTGGCCGTTGCTTAGTGAAAGTTAAGGCTGGCTTTTGTTACATGCTCTTCTTACATGTACATGTAACATGCACACACAAATATCTTTCCTTTACAAAAGAGTTAGATAATCTGCTATTGAGGTCGCTGTACAATAATGTTTATTTCATCTACCTGGCACATGTTTCCTTCTGAAGATAAGCGTGAATGACTTATTGATTGCTGTCTCATCCTGTAGACTCAGTAACTGTTCCCTACATATTGACTGTGATTATTTATCCAGCCCATGAAGCCTCTGAGGGCTGCAGCCACAACTTCCCAACCGATGCTGACCATCCAGCAGATAGAGACCATCTTCTTCAAAGTGCCAGAGCTCCATGAGATCCACAAGGACTTCTATGACGCTCTGCTGCCCCGAGTCCAGGACTGGGGCCACCAGCAGTGCGTGGGAGACCTCTTCCAGAGACTGGTATGGTGATGATGTTTTTGTTAGCGTGTGTGAGTGTGAGATTACTGTTTGGTTTGTAACACTTTGAACACTTGTATGACTGCTGCATGAGTGTTTAGTTACCACACAAAGTTAAGTACAGTACGGCAATCTGTTCAGCTGATTCAAACCCTCACTTGGATAAGAAGACCGAGCATCAAATAACATGAAACCTCACAGAATTAAACTCTATGTTGGTTTTTGATCAAACAGACCACTATTCGTCAAGTCAGTAAGTTTCAGAAACTAATTATAGCACCCCTTAAATGTCATGCCTTGATCATTAATGATAGTTAAAAGAGAGGAGACTTTCAGGGGGAAAAGGTGGGAGTCTTTGGCTGTTAATAATGTTCAGGGGATCTTGCAGTGCACATGTGAGTAGACTGCCTGGAGTCATCTCCCGGCCAGATAAAAGCCTCGCTTCACCACATTACAGGCAGTAAAGGAGAACAAAACGCTCTATAGGAGGCTGCTGAATAAGAGCTACCTCAGTGTTTGCTGCTGGATGAAAAAGATGAAAAACACACATACATGGATTTATATACAGACACATAAGCAAACATTAAATCAGCTGCATCAATTCCTCCTATAATACTCTTATGCTAACCCATGCCTGAGAACAGCATACAGTGACACTGCAAAGTAACCTGTGAAAATCACAGACTAGTAAAATCTATCCTGTCTTTTGTGGACTTGGTCTAATCTGTCCTCTGCTTGTGTCCTGTAGGCCAGCCAGCTCGGAGTGTACCGAGCCTTTGTGGATAACTATAAGGTTGCTGTGGAGACGGCGGACAAGTGCTGCCAGGCAAACGCTCAGTTTGCAGAGATATCTGAGGTATGTAATCATGCTATGCACGACGGGACTTTGGCAGGCAAGTATTTGATGTTGTACAGCTGCCCGGGACAAGTGATGACAGGGCAGTTTTCAGCAGTCGTCACACTGTAAAGAGCCATGCAGCTCTTTACAGTGGTGCTGATTGTTTTAATTGCGCTGTGGGGCAGTTGCTGTGGTTTAATGAGGGTGTTTTTTCTCACATTTCCCCCTGGTGTTATCTCCCTGCCAGAATCTCAAGGTCAAAAGCACAAAGGACTGCAAAGACCAGTCGGCTAAAAATTCACTGGAAAGTGAGTACTTAGTGAAATGAATGGCCAGCCTCCACATAAATCAATATTGCTATAAGTAGTTGAGCTGTGACTGGGCCTGTTGAGCTGACTCTTCCTCCTCCACAGCTCTTCTCTACAAACCTGTGGACCGAGTGACACGCAGCACACTTGTTCTACATGTAAGCCAGTCTGCCTAACACAAATCTGGAGCAACATCTTGTTTGCACGGAGAAAGTTTTGGGGATTGAATTTGTGCGCATTCTTTCTGTTCTAGGACCTCCTGAAGCACACGCCCTCCTGCCACCCAGACTATCCATTGTTGCAGGACGCCCTGCGCATCTCTCAGAACTTCCTGTCCAGTGTCAATGAAGAGATCACCCCGCGTAGACAGTCCATGACAGTTAAGAAGGGAGAGGTCAGTGTGGACTGTTACATCACCTCAGGGTTATATTGTGACTCCAGATGCTGTACATAGATCAACAATCCCCTCCATGCTGCCAGCAGATGATTTTTAGTTGACTAGCTCCTAGCTGAGACTAGCTGAGACAGAAGCTCTCATAGAACTGGATTTGCTGGTGATTGAAAATCCAAAATAAATTCAATTCCTGTTTGATTGAATGTAGCCAGGTTGTTGTAGTTAGTATTCACCAAGGGACTGAGTAGGGGAGAGGGACAAATTAAGAGAAGGTACAACTTGTTCCCTTTGTGGAGCACTTGCTCTCTTTGCCAAGGACAAAGTCAGTGGTTTGAATAGTGTGGTGGCACAGCGACGGGGCCTGATACCACAATGTTGACTCCTTGTGCCGCTCCAGCTTTTATATGGTTTTATGTTTGTCCAGTGTATGCGTCACTAACTTCCACCCATTTTTGGTGGTCTGCTAACTCTTCAACAGTATGTTCTAATACAGAGAGTATTTGTTTTCTGACCTTTTCCACAAATATCCAATACTAAAGGCAAGAAAGCCTCTTGTGAAATGAGTGAAAGCACAAACTTAAAAAGACAAGAGTCTACAGTCGTGTAAGCAGCTCTGAGAGCTCGGCAAAGTGGTGCTTTGAGCTTAAAGCTAATGTCAGCTTGCTAACATGCTCAGATGGACATCGCTAACATGCTGATGTACAGTAGGTATAATGTCTACCAAGTTCATCATGTAGTTTAGTGTGATGGCATGTTAATTTTTGCTTAATAACACTAAATATAAAGTGATGACAGTGTGAAACATGAAAAGTAAAGGGACGATCAAAGATATTGCAAATGATCCTGACTTGGGGCTGAATGTCTTAACCAAATTTTATAGCAATCCACCCAAAGTGTTGGACACACGGACAGACTGCATCCATAAAGCCATTCTGCTAGAAGGACTAAAACTTATAAAGGGCAAATGTGACATTTTATGGGGTAATCTGTCACTAAAGTTCTTGATTGACTGAATACTTGATTATATGGACTAAAAACACTGTATACTATTTTAGAACAGTGTCACTTACTTGACTTTCTTACTGAAACAGCCACATTGTGGAATTCAAGATTATCTTCCCCCGTAAAATGCGTCGTATCTTGACTGTTGACAGTAAACCTTAGAGCACAAGGTGTCTGGAAGCAGCAATAAAACCGGAGTGTGAGTCAGGTTGTTGCTGACTCATCTCAGCCTGTCTGCTTTAGTTGTGAAGGAAGTGGAGCGTAGAGGAAGCTCGTGACAAAGCAGTGCAAACACTTGAGGTGAGGGGTCTCTGTGTTGCAAACCAGGAAAACCTGTCAATTACCTCCACGCTCACTCCCATCCTTCCTTGCCACAGTGTCAACTGTGCTTCCCAGAAATGACCTGCAGCACTCCTTATCCATGTGACTGTCTGACCAGCCTTCTTCACTGGGCGTGTACAGACTTACCCGTGCTTCCTGACCACTCTGCCCCCCCCCCGCCACACACACAAACACACACACACACACACACACACCGTGCATCTCAGAGCTCTGATTCAGATGACCTGATGGAGAACTTCCTCTGTTTTTTCTGGGAACTGGCTCTACCCACCAGGGTGGGATATTGTTAAATCAAAGAAATTTCTTGGGAACATTCTTCTGTGTGTTGTCGAGGAAGCCTGAAATCCCACTAAGAGATTGACAGATAACAAGCCAGCACATGACAATCCCTTTAAAATATGAGTTGTTGTTCTGTGCAATCCGCTCGACTAAATTTGCACCCACTGTTGATGTTCTGCACCGTGGCCGCCTGTAATTACCATGACCATTCAGACCCATGAGTTTGTTTAGCTTCACCTCTTGTGCATGCCTCACTGCTCAACGTCTCATTATGGTGCATAAAAAACAGATTCCAGTGTCAGGAGGGTGTGAGCTCTGTGCAGTTACAGCTCTTGTTTTTCCATTGGATTATTGACTATTTGTGGTCACGTTTGTGTCACAAAACAATAAGCGGATGTCACCCTACCACCTCTTTTTGAAACCAGGACAGTGGTGAGCATGTTTGAGGGCCTTGCCTACAGGCCTGTAACCAGCCAGCACTCAACTGGAGTATGCAGAAAACAGAATAGGAAAACTATGCTGCAGTGATTTCCTTGTTTTTGTTGAACTGTGGTTGGTGTGGGATGCCAGAGTCTCACATGGGCACTGTCATTATAAACAGCCTCTGCCCACAGGTCAAAAGGCAGAGTGGGCGCTCAGATGCATGCTTCTGCAGGTAGAGCTCGTGTCATCACATGCGTCTCTAGCCTTAGGCTGGATGGATCAACGAAGATTAGAGCAAGCTCTGAAATTAGGATTCATTATGAAAACAAGAAACATGACTAATTCTTTACAGTATGTACCACATGCTAATGATCATAGTGTGCTGTTCAGTAGTTAGAGAGATTTTATACTTAGTGTCTTGTTTTCGGAGATCTTTCTGGAGTTGTCTCACTGCCATTCAGAATTTATTTTTCAGCTGTGAGCAGCTTTGTGCACTGCATTGTGTCAGTCAACATTGGACCACATTTGTAATTTGTGCATCTTGTCAGGTTTCAGTATACTTCATTTTGCCACTTTTCCAGTCTGAACACAGTACACACTCAAAACTGACTTAGAATCAGTTTCACACTGGGAAATGCTGGTCTGATTTGATCATTTCTGCTAGGCTATACTTAGGCACAGCAGCGGAACATGCTAACATCAATATGCTAACATGGTCACAACGGCATTAAAATGCCTAAAAATGAGTACACCTTGTTGTTTCATTTGTTGAATTGTGTATTACATCATTGCAGATGTTTCCTACAGTATTCAAACCCGGAGAAATCCTTACTTTTATTCAAGGTAGCAGTGTGTTTCATTTGTAAATTGTGTCAAATCTCCTTTACAATGAAGACAACAACTCCCATGACTCCAAGCTGCTTTGTGATGTCTTGTTATTGTTTTGATTGAAGGACTCTTAGCATCAGAAATGACATACTGTGCCTTTTACATGCTGATGTTTAACAGGTATAATGTTTGCCATGTTCACCATCTCAGTTTAGCATGTCAAGTGAGAATTTTTGTCCGAGTGGCAAAAAAGTATTGTGCCAAATGATTGATAGCACAAAATGAACAGGACGAAGTAGGGGAAGGGAGAGACATTTCCGTCTGCACAAAAGTAGTTGACTGACAGACCAACGCTGCTATCCACGCAGCCAAGCCGCTAGCAGTTCAGACAGTTCAGAGATCAGAGCATCAGAGGCTGAAATTTTCTGAAAATGCATCCTTCCATCAGTGGGCACTCTGCTGGTGGTTGGAGAAACATACACTTACTGCCTTGTTTTGGTCACATCACAAATGTGTTTTGTTGCGGGTCTTTTGTTTACATCTGCTATGAGGTTGGGTAGCATGCATCCGATGGCAGCTGCAACACCACAGGCTGTACAGTAATTACAAGCATGTACACACATCAGCACAAAATCATTGTTTGTGAGCCCCAGATGAGACCATTTTAGACTCAGCATCAATGCAAATCTTAAATTAGGGACTGCACTTTTGGCAGTTGCAGCTATTTGCGTTTGGTGAAGAAAAATAGTGGTGGAAAGCACCTTAACTCTTGGGGTTGTATTTGAGACAAGTGAGAGTTCAATGTTATGAGTGCAATGACGTGATTTCTCGTTTCCCCTTGGCAGAACCGTCAGCTGCTGAGGGATCGCTTCATGGTGGAGCTGGTCGAAGGTTCCAGGAAACTCCGTCATGTCTTCCTCTTCACCGACCTGCTGCTCTGCACCAAGCTGAAGAAACAGGCTGCTGGGTGAGTCTGGGTCAGCGCCCAGCCCGGGGTTAGAGATGCAGGCTCGTGACCCGGAAGATCCACTGGTTCAAATCCCCTTTGGGGAACGAGAGTCACTCCGCACAGACAGACAGCAAACTTGTTCATGTAAATTGTGCTTTGCAGAATATAGAACTGTTCCTTTGTGACCAGCTAGTGGTCGCTTTGGGAGACAAAGGTTGTAATTCCTTCAACGGTTTCCTGAAAATTTTTGCAAGCTTGTGGCTAGTTGTACTGTTGGTGTCACACTACAACAAACCACTCTGGTGAAAAGCAGGACAACATGACAATTGTGGGTGAGGAAAACTGGGAAGTTTAACAAATGGTGTCCTTATACACACGTCTGGTCCTCCAACAGGAAAGGGCAACAGTACGATTGCAAGTGGTACATCCCGCTGGCTGATCTGACCTTCCAGACCATCGAGGACTGCGAGTCCACCCCCATCCCTCTGGTCCAGGACGAAGAAATCGACGCCATGAAGATCAAAATATCCCAGATCAAAAACGAGATCCAAAGAGAAAAGGTGAGGATGCACAGCTGGAAAACACACCTGCAGAAACTCAAATTCATCAGCACAAAATAAACAGAAACATGGCAGCGCTCAGCATACAGTTAATGATTTGTTAGTGTTTATTAGTGATTTTAAGGAACTGCACTGCAGAGACACAAGAACAATGACAGCTTTGTACCGAAGTCTGAGGACAAGCTTGACTAAAATGAGGAACTTAAAGATGAGCTCATGTGAACAGAACAAACATCTAGTCAGCATGTGATGTATTACGTTAACCCCGTTGCTTTTACTCTGTAGAGAACCACCAAAGGATCCAAAGTCATCGAGCGACTGAGGAAGAAGTTATCTGAACAAGAGTCTCTGCTGCTTCTCATGTCGCCCAGCATGGCGTTCAGAGTGGCCAACAGAAACGGAAAGGTGAGTCAGGGGTCTGATGAAAGATGCTTCCTCGATTCCCTGAGGAATATTCATGCAAAATGTCATCGAGAGTATCTCATACGAGCAATAAACAACTTCTTGTTTAGTTTCTGCTGCCCTCTGCTGTCAACAAGTGTGACATTACCACATCAGTGCCATAAAATGTTCTATTATCCCTGCGTTTCTTTCAGGGATTTACATTCCTCATCTCTTCTGACTATGAACGTGCTGAGTGGAGGGAGATTATTCGCGAGCAGCAGAAGAAGTGTGAGTTTTCCTGACACTTTCTGTCAAAGACGTTTCACAACAGCATCAGAACGATAGACTCTGACCTCCTCACGTCCACCTGTCTTACATTCAACAAACAAAAAAAACAAAACCTCAAACCAGGTTGACATTTAAATTGTCATTGTAAATTGTTTTTTAAAGTAACAATAGAAATTGCTTTTTATAGACTAGAAAATAGAATCAAAAACTCCCCACATCACTCTATAGTAACAGTTTGTGTGTCTGTGTCCTGCAGGTTTTAAAAGTTTCTCTCTGACCTCTCTGGAGCTGCAGATGCTCACCAACTCATGTGTGAAACTCCAGACTGTTCACACCATTCCAATGACCATGAATAAGGAAGGTGAGGCTCACACTGTGTTGTCCTCTTTTAGGATTCGATATACAGTTTAATACACGTCGAGTTGTGTGTTTTATTTTAACCCTTACAATGCGAACGCTGCCCTCCACAGATGATGAATCCTCTGGGTTGTACGGCTTCCTAAATGTCATTGTCCACTCAGCGTCAGGGCTGAAACAGAGTTTAAGTAAGTGGATGTTTTTCATTAGAAGTCATCTCAATGATAATTCTAGAAGATGCACGTGGTGTCACATAACCCCTCCCACTCTGTCTCGGCCGTGCCTGTCAACTGGGACGGGAGCTGCAGGGGCACATGTGGGATTAGCCGGGAACACTGTGTACAAGCCTCTTCAAATATGTCTTGTCTACTTTGTGCTCGCTGTCACAAAAAGCAGTCAGGCGATAGTCAGTGGCATGTTTGAACCAGTGGGGAGTCTGATCCTCTTTGTGCTCTTTCTCCCAATGTTTCTGAGTAACATTAGAACTGTAATGACACCACGAGTTCTGGCAGGTATGCGGTTGCAGCCACAGAGGTCTCATACAGTACATCATGTCTCAACCAGTTGATTGTTGTGAATCTTTAGTTCTCGGTTTCGCTTTGACTCAGCAGTTAAAAGGAGTTCTGCTTGTGCCCACTAGACCTTTACTGCTCCCTGGAGGTGGATTCCTTCGGTTACTTTGTCAACAAAGCCAAAACACGTGTGTACAGAGACTCTACAGAGCCCAACTGGAACGAGGTGAGAGTGCAGAGTGGAGAAAGTGAATGAGTGACATAAATAAACCTTCAGCGTCCACTGCTGTAGTTTATGAGACGCCCAATAATGGACAGTGTTTCCCCAAGAAATAACTGGACAAAATGAAAGCATTTCAGTTTTGAAAGATGTTTAGAGAAGCTGTTCACTGGATAAAATAAAAGAATATTTTTGTGCGCTAAACCTACTTTAACATGCCGTTGCTCTGTTTCCATGCCAGGAGTTTGAGATTGAACTGGAGGGCTCTCAAACTGTGAGGCTGCTCTGCTATGAGAAGTGCTGCAACAAAACCAAGCAGAGTAAAGAGGACGGAGAGATTACGGACAAGATCATGGCCAAAGGACAAATAAAGGTATGGGCTAATTAGGGCAGATGCGGGTCAAATGCTGTGGCTTAACATTGCTTGTTTTGTAGGGAAATACCTGTGAGAACCAGATGGGTATGAGCTGTTTAAACACTCTGGCACGATATGCTGAATATTTGCCAATTTTCAGGAGAATACTGGATCTCTTACACTGTATCCCATACAGCACCAAAGCAGAAAAGTCACTAAAAGTCAGTATTTACACACTCAGTATGACCAAATCTACGTGGTTCCACTGACATGTATAGAAAAAAACAATCCTTGCCTCTGTGGAGTGAACTTGCTCCCACTATTGATTCCAGTGCCTCCGCAGTGGTGACTTCTTTGCAGTGCTGACCACAGGACATTTTTGGCTAATCCTGCCCTGTGGGACCTTTCACTGCTGAAAAAGTAGTGAGCCATGAGGTTGCTGGTGGGTCACTTCAGCTTGACCCCTGATAGGGTGTTGTGACAGAGGGCAGATTAGACTTCGGGTTGACCAAATGTAGACCTTGGCACTGCTCCAGGGTGTGACAGAGGGAGATAGACACAGAGAGCTCCTTGATCAGCCAGTGAAGGGATTTGGATGCTGGACAGGTGGGTTAAAACACAGTTCACTCTTAGAGGAAAGGAGCATGTGGCTGCCGGCATCCTCAGTCAGATACTTCCCATGTTATTCAGGAGCCAACAGACTGAAGACAGGACAACTGACGGTCTAAAGAATGAAAATATGGCCCAACAAAAAAGCTTTGCACACAATGCTAGAGCTGCTGATGACACACACACGCACATGCACACGCACACGCACACGCACACGCACACACACACACACACGTAAGTACACACATACATACACACACACACACACATATGTGTGTGTATGTATGTATATGTGTGTATGTATGTATGTATGTATGTGTGTGTGTGTGTGTGCGTGTGTGTGTATCTATATACACACATATATACACATACATACATACATACATACACATATATACATATATATATAGATAGATAGATAGATAGATATGCTAAAATTATCCTTTAAAAAAGGAATATAGAATATCAAAACAGAATTAAAAGGAAAAATAAACAGAAATTATAAAATTGCTATAAATAATAATAAATGAAATAAAAAATAAACAACAATAATAATGATAGTAATGTAGTAATAGAAATATAGAAAAATGTTGCCCATTGTTAATTATTTTTGACATTTTGTGTGTGAAAATTATGGATCAAAGCAACATATTTCAGTAACAATGAGATGTGAAAGCTATGAAAACCATAATAAATGTACTTAAGAAAACTTAAACAAGAGACATAAATTGCTCTGTATTGGCATACCCATACCAATTAGACTGTGTGAGCTGAGGCAGGACCTTAAAACCTGCTTTGAGGAAAAGAAAAGATGGTTTCTCATAGAAAGAAGAGGCTGTGGGGAAGACAACAGTTCATAGAAGGCTTATATCATGGATTTGAATACTAAACATTGTTTCAGATACGGGGAAGACCAACTTGGTGTTAAAGGTCACTAACACTAATCAGTTCTTGGCCTGGGAAGATCCTGTGTAGGCTACCTGAGATGCTAGATTACCAGCCAGCACTCCTCACAGCGGCAGGCGTGAGCACGTTGGTAATGAGGGTAGGAGGGGATTCTCAGGAGTTAATCCCCCAAATCCATCTGGGAAGTAGAACAACACAGAGGCAAGCGTGGTCAGCAGGCTGCCTGCCTTTCTTCCTTTTCGGACTTCCCACTGGAACACAACGGTTTGGAGTCTAACAATGCCAAGACTTGAAGATGACAGAAAGTTTCATAAAGCTTCAGCTGGGCTGCGTCAGTGATGGCGGTGTGATCCATGGCTGGGTTGTTCAGGGAAGAAGGACCTGCTGCTCTTGTTAGTACGGTGGTTTAGAAAATAGTGCCATCTGTGGAACAGCGCTGGTTTCTTTGTTTGCCATTAGTCAGTGAAAGCAACCTTTTGGAGCTGACAAAGGCTCATGCCAGAAAGAATGAGTGAGAGCAGTCCCACCGAGGAGGAGAGTGTGGATCAGGCCAGCAGCGGTGTAGAGGACGAGGGAGACACGTCTTTAAGGAAGCCGCCGAGCGCAGGGGCCCGTCTGTGGGACAGAGTGCGCAGCAGTCTGCTCAGGCCAAAGGTAAAGACATGGACAGCGAGCTGTGGACAGACCAAGGGTGCTGTTGTAAAGGATGCGTGGGAGCCTGCATTGAAGGACAAACTTATTGTTGCTTTGTCTTGTTTGTTTTTTTATTTTTTGCTGATGTTTAATACTAATATTTAGTTATGCACGGTGTCGTACTTCTGTTTGAATTTCGAGTATTTCTTTTGATCTTTCTGATAAAAATAATTCTGTCAAAGAAAATGTGTTTTCACTGAACAAAGGATTGTCTGAATGAGATTTGATGGTTACTCAGGTGAAAGAGCGTCAGCCATGTTGGACAGGCACGGTGCTTAGCGGCGCGTACATGATGTTATCATGTCACTCGTGCCTGATCACTGTACATAAAGCCTGGCAGTTGGTATTAGTCAGATGACTAAAATAGATCGTGACACTACCCGACCATATGGAGGTTTTGTTTGTGTGAGGCTGACCTATACAGACAGTGAACTTCACTCTCACTGCAGTTCACAGCATTGATACACTGCTTAGCTTTAGCGTTAGCATCACAGTGCTCATCTCACTTTAAAGCTGATGTAGGCACAATATTCCCTGCTTTTCAATCTGAATCTGAATTAAAAGTGACATTTGAAATAGAAAATAAACTTTTTTTGTTTTTTGTTTTTTCAGCTGGATCCTCAGACATTGCAAAACAAAGACTGGCAGAGGACAGTCATCGCCATGAATGGGGTAAGTGTTTCCACCAGAAAAAGAAACAAGAGGAAGATTAACAACAAAGCTGAAGTTGTGAAGGGAAAGATAAACTATGGTATTTGGTGACTGAGTCTCCATTTCTGCACCACTTATCCTTTACAATTTACATGAATGACTTTTAACAGCAACCATGATGTGTCCTCCTGGTCTACAGCTTCCATTTTGGAGGTTAGGTGGAAAGTTTAGGCAAAGAGAAATGATGATATTCAGCAGCAGAGTCTCCAGTTTTGCATCACTTGTAGTTGTTTTAAAGCCTTAAGGCTGCATAAAACCCACTTTCAGATTTCTGGGAACAAAAACAGGGCATTTCACTGCTTTTTCTGGATCCAGATCACAGTAGACCAAGTTTAGCTGAAAACCAATTAAAACTCATCACATCTGGACTAATTTAACAAGAAGCATCCAGAGACTGTTTGTTAACTTAGTACAGATATAACAAGTCTAGGTATAGTGTTTTTTTTAACTAGACTGTTGTTTTAACAACATAAGTGGTATAAAAATTCAGACTTTACTACTTTATATAATCATTTCTCTTTCCCTTATCTTTCCACCAACCACAAAATTCAAAATTGTGAACCAGAAGCCAACTTCGGTGTTGTTGATAGAAGAGATTCACGCACCACAAATTTTAAAGGATGACCGCTATCGAGCAGTAATGTGTGGATAGGCTGTAATAGTGCTGTTTGACAACACCAAAAGCACAAATACAAGTATTAAAGTGCTAATATGTCACAAAAAATAACACAAAATGACACATTCTTCCTCCTACAAATGAAAAACTGCACCCTTCTTAAATTCAGTTCAGCTAAATGTTTTACACTCAGGCCTTTTCAGTCTGCTGTTGCCATGTTAGCTGATGTTAGCTAACGTCACCTAATGTTAGCATGGCTATTGCTCTGAAACCGACATGAGTGTGTCAGTTTGCTGACTCCTCTGTGCTTGTCCTGTGTCTTAGCCTTCGTCATTGTCCTGATGGTGTCTCTGACAGCCACAGCGTGCCAGCAAACGTTACACATGCGAGCTGATCTAACATGAACACACACTGTTTGTCTTCACGTGTTTCAGATCGAGGTGAAGCTTTCGATGAAGTTCACCAGCAGAGAGTTCAGTCTGAAGCGAATGCCTTCACGGAAACAGTCCGGCGTCTTCGGAGTGAAGATAAACGTAGTAACTAAGTGAGCGGATGTCATGTTTTTTGTTTGTGCCATGCCCATGTGCCCATTTTTTATGCAACTCCTGGTCTATTGACATTAAACAACAGGCGTGACAAAGCACAGGCTGCACTGTCTTCAGCCATGGACTCCTGTCTTTATAAAGCATTTGTATAACGTGTTGATTTGGATGTAGCCCCTTTAAAATGTCTTTCTGTGTGACTGTGTCCTCATCAGGCGAGAGCGCTCCAAGGTTCCCCTCATTGTGAGACAGTGTGTGGAGGAGATTGAGCGCAGAGGGATGGAGGAGGTGGGGATCTACAGAGTATCTGGCGTCGCCACTGACATCCAGGCGCTGAAGGCTGCCTTTGATTCAAGTGAGTTCATTCTCAATTTCATTTCTTATCATGTAGACTAACCTGAAGACCGAGCTATGCAGAGGACAGACTCATACTTGGCTCATAAGTGTTTTTCAAAGCCCGCTGTGCAGCTTGTATTCTTAGTTCGTATTGAGTGGCTGTTGTCTCCTCTGCCCCGCAGACAACAAGGACGTGTCTGTCATGATGAGGGAGATGGACGTAAACGCCATTGCTGGAACACTGAAGCTGTATTTCCGCGAGCTGCCGGAGCCTCTTTTCACTGATGAGTTGTATCCTAACTTTGCTGGAGGCATCGGTCAGTCACCACTTCTTTGTCTTTGCATCATTTTCAGTAGTCATGCATAAATGCATTCATGTGTACTTTTGCCTTGCAGCTCTCTCTGACAGTGTAGCCAAGGAGAGCTGCATGCTCAACCTGTTGCTGTCTCTACCAGAGCCCAACCTGGTGACCTTCCTCTTCTTGCTCGACCACCTTAAAAGGTAAAATACCGCACAGTTAATATTGTATTCGAGCTATTGTGTGTCTGTGAAGCAGCTGTATGTCTGTGTGTATATCTGTTACCCACCTTCGTTTTACAGTGTGATCACAGGTGATTCAGGTTGGGATCTTTTCAGTAGCTATTGGTTGAATATTATTGGTTGTAACAGTAGCTGTAAAGGGTAGCCAATCGCAAAGGGTGCTTGTAATATAATAATAAATCTGAAAAAAGACAGATACATGCAATTAAAGCAAGAGTATGCAGCTTTTAAAGGATGAAATAACACATTTTCCCTGGTTTAGATGAAGTGTTGAATTCCTGGCCAATATAGTACAATTCACACAAGGGTTTTGATGCCAAAGTCTGACTTGGTCTGGTTTGACCAAAAGATTATGGTTTGCTAATGTTGGCTAACACTGATGTCTTCTTTACATGTGCTACTGGTACACAATGTTAAGCATTTACCATTAGACATGTATTTGTCACTACAGTAGCCATAGTGGTCTCTATTCAGCTAGAATTACACAGGCTAGCTTTAAGGCTTGTAAGCTGTCCTTTGCACCAGTTCATCTGAAGTAAGAGGTTCCTCTTGCTTGTTTCAGATTGAGGCAAAGCTTTCCGTGAAGATGTACTGTTTAGGTCAGGGGTTTGTGAGTATCAGTAGGCTGACTGTTATTTTTGGCTATGTTCTTAACAGGGTGACTGAAAATGAGAGCGTCAACAAGATGTCTTTGCACAATCTGGCCACAGTTTTTGGCCCCACTTTGCTTCGGCCCTCTGAAAAAGACAGCAAAATCTCAAACAGCTCACAGCCAATCTCCATGAACGACAGCTGGTCTCTAGAGGTCATGGCTCAGGTAAAACTGTCAGGATATTGATAAGTGAGACAGCAACATTTGGACTACTTGTGTGGGTCTGATCACCTTCTCTGTGTGTCCGTAGGTTCAAGTCCTTCTCTACTTCCTTCAGCTGGAGAGCATTCCAACACCTGACAGCAAACGTCAAAGCCTTCTCTTCTCTACAGAAGTATAACAGGAACGTCATGCACTTACATGTCCATAAATATTCTGTTCAGAGTCAGAGTTTTAGCTGTTTAATGTGGTGGATGCTGCCGAGCAGCCGTGGTTGGCTCGTTTACTCTGGGGATGCTTCCTTTAGCCACCAGGTGGAACCATTGGGACGTTGTGAACACCAGAAAAGAGCCACCATGACCAAAGCTGTTTTCTTTTGGAGATGTGATGAGCATGTGTGTTCCGTTTACTTTACAAGCTTACCTGCTGTGTCAAGAAAGACAACCCTATATGATGTATGGATAGTATATATCATTCCTTTTTTAATTTAATTTAATTTCAAGAAGCATTATTTCCTGTACTTTAATGTTTTCCACTGCCCCGTTCTGTCACTGTGCACATTAGCTCCATATTCACAGAGGGGGGGTTCTGCTGTAATTGGATTTGTAAGATTTAATTCTGCAGATGGATGACTGGTTCAATGAATGGACGTATATTTTCATGTCTATACATGTTTTTTTTTTTTTCCCCCAGAAGTGTTTGATTTGGTTGAAAGCTCACCTGTGCCAATTTTTTTCCCATGCTGATGACCAGTAGAACATTTCAGTTACCCTAATGTTTACAGACACTGTTAATTTTGTACAGAATTTAACAGCATGAGACTGACCCACAGCAACATGCAGGCATGTTGACCTACAGTAACTGTTTGAAGTGTTTTGTTCTCCATGCTGCACAATTTGGACAGCGATCTCATTCAGTTCACAAGTTCTTCTGGTGGTGTACGAGCCAACTTTCATCTCGATATGAGTGCTTTTTGTGGAGGTGGTGCAGAGGAGTGAGAGGCAAATCATTCCAGGACGAGGCGAGGTGTCATTATTCCACCCATAGAATGTATACTGTACTGTGTATCATTTTAATTTCAGTGGTCTTTTGTCCATATCTCATATATTTTGTGCCCACATTGTTTTTTTAGCCTCTGTCTGATTTGATTTATTCCTTTGAAGTTGATGTATTTGTGTTGCTCCCTGCATTCATTCTCTGTAGTCTACCTATATAGGACAAAACCACACTGCTGTAGAAATGAAAGCACCTGGAGATTATCCAGAAAACCAAATGTTCCCTGTTAGGACCCTTGAAGCACAGTGATTCACTCATATCCAAGTCTCCTGATTGAACAGGTTAATCATCCATATACCTAGTATTGCTTTCAAAGCCATGTGAAAGAACACTTTGTGTTTGCATCCATATTTTTCCAAATCACTTCAAGTATTCAAACACTTGTTAGCACAAACTATAACCCTAAAGGTTTGCGATTCATGTAAAATAAGCAATAACTCTTAGCGATTCTTAGGATGAGCAAGGACTAGTGGGTCTTGTATGTATGATTTATGTAAATAAAATTTAGTAATATTACTCTTGCAATGCGTCATGTCTTGATATTAATCAGACCACATTCTGACTAAAAGTTTTCTCACTGACACAACACTTCTCTTACTTCCAGGCTCAGCAGTGTTTCAGTGTAAATATGTGTCTGGTTCATCCACACTGTCTAATATATTCAAGTTTCCATGAGAGATCAAAATTCTTGAGTGCAGGACTGGTGAAAACAGTGACAATCATGTAAATATAAAACTAAATGTCCAGCTTCTTGGCTGTGGTGTTCCCTGTGTATGTGCCCTGCACGACCTGTCAATCATCAATCAAAGCCATGGCAAATGACAGGGTAGGCAGGCCTAACTTCAGCTGCTTTTCACTAAACAGTCATGCCAAATGTTTCCTCCTGACCTGACCGTGTGTCCGCTTAACTCAATAGTCTTGTAGTATCTAAGCCGTGAGACAAACTAGAAATGATGTGAAAGGTGTATCTAAACCTTAGAGGGGATGAACACTAATCCACAGATACTAATGGTTATCCAGGGACGTGAACAATATGTGCCCATTTCCTCTAATTGAAGGTGGTGTAGACTTAGTTTAATAGAAGCTCTACAGACTTTTGGCCCAGCTCCAGGAGTCATTTGGAGACAATAATATTTAAGCACCCTGGAGGCAGTGCTGTATCTCCCGTACAGAGGGGGATGCTGAGATGATGCAACCAGAGGAGGGGGCAGAGGATCATCCGGCTGCTGCCAACAGAAAGGGGCTGATATCCGAGAGCGATGCTGCCTGCCGTCTGAAGTTGTGGATTAGTGAACTGTTCGCGAACGCAAATGAACATCTATCGGAC
The DNA here is from genome assembly GCF_051107435.1 of Chaetodon auriga. Taxonomy (NCBI): domain Eukaryota; kingdom Metazoa; phylum Chordata; class Actinopteri; order Chaetodontiformes; family Chaetodontidae; genus Chaetodon; species Chaetodon auriga. The sequence goes on from NC_135078.1 coordinate 5,885,865, forward strand.
GGTTACCATCCTTTCAAACAGGGAAATTAGCAGAACGTCAGGTATGGACATTTTATTAGTTTGCTGACAGAGCGCTGTCTTTTTGCCGGGTACGCTAACAATGTTAGCCAAACGATAGCATTAGCAACATTAGCTTTGCTATCGCTCACTGACAGCTGGGGTGAAATAACTGACTGGAAAAAAAAAATACACAGAGCGACTCGAAAGTTACGTTAACTACGCAGGCTCGCTTTGTTCATTTTGTTTGTTTTTAATAGCATGATAAGTATTGTTTCAGCACTCAAACCAGGTTTTGGGTCGATTGTCAAGGTAGAAAAAATCACTTGGAGATAAGCTATTAATTATTCCAAAATAAATCTTCAGTCTGCACGTTGTGTTGACATGTAGCCCCTGCGTTAATCATAATTTAATGTGTTTTAATATAACTGTCTGTCCTACAATTATTGTTGAATTAAGCTTTTTTTTGTTTTGTTTTTTTGAAGGTAACGCCCGGTCTTCAGAACTTTTCATCTGTGTTTTAGCAACATGAAAAGCTCCTTTTCATCGGGCTGTAAAAATCTGCAGTATTGAGCCATGTTACATCTAAGTTACAGTCTCTCTACCATATACTATAGTATACAATGCTATTCCTCTATCTGTTATACCTCTGTTTTTACTCTTGGTTAAAATCATCGCTCTCTATCGGAGTTTTGATATAATAATTACACGTTCTGTAAGAGTTGTTAAGGGGTTGTGCTTACGTGTCTAGCGGTGCCTTTGTTTTGAAAGCGTATGGACAAACAGGAAGTGAAATTACTGAAATTCCCTGCGTGCCTGACCTTAAAGCTAACTAGCTAGCTGGGTTATCTCCTTGGGTTTAAGTTGACATTTTCTCTCTGACGTGACATTAACTTACCCACACTTACTTACTCCACAGAGTCGGTTGTCTGTTGTTACTCACACGCTTTGGTTTGTGAAGTACGTGCTTGTGTAGTTGAATGACACACTGTTTGGGCTAACATTAGCCGTGGTGCTGCCAGTGTAGGTGTAGCCCAGAACAATGTAAACTTGCCATCCTCCTGAGAAGAGTCAACAGTGAACTGATGTTGCAGCTTGTTGCAGGAGATATGACTTACGAGATCTTTCTTCTTGGCTCTGTCTGATCAGCTCTGCTTTCAGAAAAATATTTTGGGGAAAACTCTTGGAAACTTTGCTCCCAAGTGACTTTGAACAAGGAAAACATGTATTTCCATGACAAGCTCGTTAATCAGAACTCACATTCTGTACTTAAGCAGATACTAATGTGGTCTGTGGATCGTATTGCTTCTATAATAGCAGGTTGATATCCTCCATTTTTATCAGCATATTGTAGTCGTATGTAACATACTGAAATTGGTGATTGTCTTTTGACTGAAGGCTGCCTCTTGTGCTCCAGGCTTAATATTGGCAAATGAACTTCTAGGTCTGACAGTGTCTGCTCTGTCTCAGGCATACTGGACTGGTGCCTGCGTGTCCTTGTATACACAGTCACCCTTGTAAGCTTTAAGGTTTACCTTTTTTTTTTTTTTTACTGGAGACGCCACCACAGGAAGCTAATGTTATGGCAAGGAAGTGCCTCCCCGCAGTTAAAGCATGAATAAGGAAGGAGAGCAGGGAAGGGGTATTAATGAGCTACTCGACCACGACCACCCCCACCTCTTTCTCTCCCCAGACTGTTTCTCCTGCGTCCTCTCCTCGTCTTGTGCTTTGTTCAGCTGTCTCTAAAGGAACACTGCACATGCTTGTCCCTTTGGTCAGCCTCGGATCAGATCAATTGCACTCATTAACATTGAAATCAAATACTGTGGCTCTATTGACTTGGAAGTGTTATTGGCTTCTGACAGACTGAGGAGCAACATTTGAAATGATCTTGTGGTTGGTTATAGTTTGGAGATTCTGACTATCAGCTTAAAAATTTACTCTCCCTCCTCAGAACATTTATGCAGTTTGCAATGAATCACCTGAGCTAATATTTGATCAAATGTCTGCTTGTGGCAGACAAACCAGTTGGGCTCACCTTTGCATTTATTTGTTGTGCATGAAAGATTTAGCAATGTTTAAACAAGAATACGTCGTGATGTCGTGAACAGTCAGCCCAATGATGTGGGATCACTGAGAAAACTGTTTTTCAGTCGCACAAAGGACATTGTTTTTTGACACAGTGATTCATCACAGATGTCGGTGTAAGTACTAGTACAGTAGTGAGAGAAGACTCACTTTCCAAACTGAACCGAGTGAGTCTGAGAGGCCAGTGTGTACAAATGTGGATTATTATTGAATGATGAAAGAGTCTTTTAAATAGTACACACAAACCTTTTCACAGTTGTTTCACAAAGTGAGAGAGGCAAAGAAAAGGCAGCTGCCTCTGCCCCATTTAGCTACACTTTTGGTCCCCAGCCGGTGATCCCATGTCTATTCAGAACCAATGAAAAGAGCTCAACTCCAGCTCGCAGCTCTCTGTTTCAGACATCTGCTTTGACACACATTCAGCTATTCAGAAAACTGGCTGGTTGTTGAGTGCACGTCAGTACTCAGGGTAAATGCCCTGCCAAACGTATGTGTTATGGATAAGTGCGTGCATAAACAGGCAGAATAGAGTAATGTGTGTAAGACAGATAAGGTAGGGGGAGTATTATAAAGAAGGGTCGTGATATATTTTAGAAGCAAGCCAAGTCCTGTTGATTATCCTATACCCTTATCTGGAGAAGTTACTTGCTCGGTGGAATGTAGTGTAGTATGAGTTCAGCAGCTCCACTGGTGCTGATGCACGTTTCAAATTTTCTTTGTGCAACAAAAATAAGAAGACATGCACAACAGGACGGCTATTTATATAATTATATCATTTAAGATAATCTGCCAACTTGTCTATGTCTTAGTAAGGCGAAGTGAGAACTGTGCAGACATAAGAAAACGCATCATCTCAAAGTACGACCATGACATGAAACCTCAGAGTAAGGTGAGGCCTGTGGACATGTAGATGGACATAAAAAGTAGCCTTGATCTCCACTTAAATCTAACAAAAGACACTGACTGGGGTAAAATGCATAGTGTAAACTTAGAATTAATATTCTAATCATCAGTGGTGAAGAGGTTGCAGATGTAAACACAATATGCTTCAAGGTGTGTGTGAAAGTAGAGCTTGGACGGTAACCTTAAGCGTGCAGTCCAGGTCTTTTTCAGAGAATAAATTCTACCTCTGCACCACAGACGCCACAGAGCTGCACAGTCGAACCAGCTGAGACACATTATTTGCCATTTCCTCCACATGAGGCAGGGAGGATTGTTTCTTTTGTTTGCTTGCGGCGCTTTGTAAACTTTCGCATAACCGTCTGTGGTCTGATGGTATCTTACATGCATTTTGTGGCTGTAAGAAGGTTTTTTTTAGCAAAAACAATGTTTTCTTTTTGTTTTGAGTAAAGATTTCACATTCTGCAACTTGACAAATCCACATTTTGATCTGTAAATCCGGTCAGAACTCTTCCTAAAGGCTCGAGCTGCGTGTTTTTGTGGTTTGGACGTATGAATTAGGTGTAGCTAAACACCACTCACCATTTACGTCACTGGAGGCCAAGGTTATCCTGACAGAAATAATAAACCAAAAAAATATCATCTCTTTGGAAACAAATGAATCCCTTTGAGGACTCTGTGCACTCAAAGTGGAAGATTTGGAGCAGGATGACAGATTTAAAGTAACACCTGTACCACTGAAACCCAGCTGAAATCTATTAGAGAAGTATTTGTCTTTGAATAAAGTGCTGTTGTGGTTTAGTAGCAGGTTATTCTGGACTCTCTCAGAGTATCAGGCTCAGATGTGAGCTATTGTATGCAGATCTCCCCCCGCTCTGCCTGCATCACATTTTAAATATTATTTCTTCTTTGTAGTGTGTATTTATTTAGCTAAGGTTCAGTGGAAGGTTTCAGTCAGCGAATTGTCTAAATATTTGTGCTCCTGCTACAATACATTGGTCAGCTTCTCACAGACCTCTATTTAAAGTTTGATTTACTGCTGAAAATTGATTCTATTTATTTCTATACCCAAACAACAAATTTGTGCTCCGGAAAAGGACAGATAACCGACTCAGAGATGGATTGGAGCTGGATTTCCTGTGTACAATAAATAATTTTAGCTCACATTTTCCTCTTCAGAGCGAAAAGAATTCCAAGACATCCAAATCTGTGCTAAAGTACTTACTCTTTGTCTCCAGCTGTGCCCCAAATCACTTTTCTCGCTATCGTGGCATCAAGTCAGGTTCTCCTCCGACGTGGATGCAACATGTGAACAATAGTGAATAAAGCCTTCTGTGTTTTATACAAGCTTTTCTTATTTGGTTGCAGCCAGTTTGAACACCTTGGTTGCTGCCAGATGAACACAGACTATTGGCAAAATTTCAGCAGATAACTCCAGCATAGTTTTAAGAGCTTCTTATGAAACAATATTTTTTAGCATCACCTAATTCAACGCACATTTTGAAATACAGCTCACCAAAGAATTTCCCCCCATTAAATTGTTATTAGGATTTTTTCTGGGTTGTCAAGTTGTTTGAATAAAGCAATGGTGATTGTGAACTGGTGTGAGTGCATCTAGCACGAACATGGCACTGAATGATTTCTTGGCAGTGCAAGATGAAATCCAGTGCGTCAGACATTGGTTGCCCAGTAACAGACTCACGGGCTCACAAAATATTTCCCTTTGATCTGTGGAGGAATCTACTTTCTGATCATTATTCTGCACAAAGCGAGAAAAATCCTGTCTTGCAGACCTTTGCCTCAGAAGGAGATTGTAGATTGAAACACTAATAAATCTATACCAAAAGCAGCAACCACCCACACAGATTCAACTCTTTATCAGTGTCATCGTTGTTGCAGCTGACAGGCAAGTGAAACTCTGAACTGCTTGAACTATCACAAACACATTAGAGCCATCTAGTGGAGATAATGGTTGGCCTTTGAAAGCCTCTATTTCAGTGTTTATCTTACATTCCTGTATCAGGGGTGGTCCCCTACAGCTGTCTTAACAGCTACCAAATGTAACTGCAGTGTAAAGACAAAATGATTTAAATTGCAAGTACCACACAAGTGTCTAGGTATCGTAATGTAAATATAAATAAACATTTTTTTAAACTGCAATATCTACACTAACTCATCATTACATGGATCAGGAGAAGCAGCAAAATTATCCACTGCCTCCCAAACACTAGAATTGAATCTAGAAGAAACTTCAAATTACAGAGACAGACGGAGAGAAAGACATTTTCTAGAAGTGCTCTGCTGCTCAATGTGGTCTCTGTTTTTTCTAGTGTTTAGGGAATAGCGTCTGTGGAAAGAATTCCTCTTCCATGGAAAACTGGAGCTATCACTCTGCGCGCTGACATACATTACCTTTCTCCTCCCTCCTTTGTGCACAGATTGAGCTGTAAATGTATCGGCATCAGAGAGCTCAGTATGAAGAAGTCGGTCCGGCCAGCTGCGAGTAAGGTGAGCGGAGATCGAGGGAAGGCAGAGGCCACGGCTACCGCTGGGACCGGAAAGCCTGCAGCCAAAACCAGCAGCACTGCACCTCTGTCTAAGGTGAGGCTCATCGTGTGACGGACCAGTGAGAGCTTTGAATTTGATTTGAGTTTATTGTTTGTAAGCCTAAATTTTGTGCTTACAGGTGAAAAGCAATGATGATCTTTTAGCAGCTATGGCCGGAGGAAATCCTGCATCAAGTAATGCTGTAAAGACCAAGAGGACTGCCTCCATTGGGACTACTGCTAGCAACCTAGACAGCAAGCCAAAGACAACATCAGGTATATCTAATATTCTATGCTTAGCTCTTTATTTTATCTTTTTTATTCTTGCTATTCTGGAAATTTAAGGATTACCCTTCTCTCTCTTATCAGCTACTTCATCCAAGCGTACGACATCTTCGATTTCCAAGGAACCAAATTCATCACGAGACCGTCTCCGGACATCCAGGACCTCAGCCAATAAGAAGCAGTTGGTATCGGGGACTGTAGCTGGGGATGTGGCCTCAGGGAAGCGCACTCGCAGTCAGGTCCTGGCAGAGTCTGAGGGCCGTATGAGCAAGTCTAAATCAGACGGCCAGATCAGTGATAAGGTGGCTTTGGAGGCCAAAGTAAAAGACCTGTTGGGTTTGGCTAAAAGCAAAGATGTGGAGATCCTCCACCTACGCAGTGAGCTGAGAGACATGAGGGCCCAGCTTGGTTTGGGAGGGAAGGAGACACCACCGCAGGAAGGAGCCGGGGAAGAGGAGAAGCCCCATGTTTCAGCCATCACAGCAGCTGACGTGGAGTCCACTCTGATTCTCTTACAAGAGCAGAACCAGGCCATCAGAGAGGAGCTCAACCTGCTAAAGAGTGAGAACCGAATGCTGAAAGACCGGCTCAATGCACTGGGCTTCTCTCTGGAGCAGAGGCTGGATGGCTCCGACAAGCTGTTCAACTACACCTCCCTGAGCCCCGACCTGGCAACAGGCAGCGGGCAGAGTGATGGCGGAGGAACAGGTACGCTGACCTCCTCAGTGGAAGGCTCTGCCCCCGGCTCTCTGGAGGATCTGCTCACAGGACATCAGCATGGGGGCTCAGCAGACAACCTGGACAGTGAATCTAGCGAGGTCTACCAGGCCGTCACCTCCAGTGATGATGCTCTGGATGCCCCCTCTGGAGCTTCCTCATCGTCTGAGTCGGAATGTGCACCCAGCAGGGAGCGCTCACGGAGGGGCAGCAGTGGCAATGCCAGCGAGGTGTCGGTGGCCTGTCTGACGGAGCGCATCCACCAGATGGAAGAGAACCAGCACAGCACTGCTGAGGAGCTGCAGGCCACATTACAGGAGCTGGCCGACCTGCAGCAGATCACGCAGGAGCTGAACGGAGAGAATGAGCGGCTAGGCGAAGAGAAGGTGATCCTCATGGACTCCCTGTGCCAGCAGAGCGACAAGCTGGAGCTGTACGGCCGACAGATTGAGTACCTGCGCTCTCTGCTGGATGAGCATCACATATCGTACGTGCTAGAGGAGGACATCAAGAGTGGCCGCTACATGGAGCTGGAGCAGCGCTATGCAGACCTGGCTGATAATGCCCGCTTCGAGAGAGAGCAGCTGCTGGGGGTTCAACAACACCTGTCCAACACACTGAAGATGGCTGAACAGGACAACGCCGAGGCCCAGGAGATGATCGGAGCACTGAAGGAGAGGAACCACCAGATGGAGCGCATCATGGAGTCAGAGAGACAGGGTCGAGCTGCCATGGCGGCCGCGCTCGAGGAGTACAAGGCAGCCGTGAGCAATGACCAGGCGGAGCTGAGCCGCTGCAGGGCCCAGCTGGACCAGGAGAGGCAGAGGGTGGCCGAGCTGTACTCTCTTCACACTGCAGGGGACAAAAATGACATCTGCCAGCTGCTCGAAGGAGTACGTCTTGGGAAAGAAGAGGCTGAGGCCAAGGCAGCGAAGTTGCAGGAGGACTTGGAACAAGCTCACAGTGACCTCACCCGACTGCAGGAAACTTTCAGTAAGGTTAGTTAAAACTTCTAGGAGATTTTAAAATGTAAAATGGAGACTGCGTGTGTGTTGGCCATCAATTTCCTGAAGCCATAAGATGCTAAATTGAGGTGTTTGACCTAAATGAAAATGTAATTTAGGGTGCAAGAAGTATGTTAACAAGTTTCCTATGGAGCAGAGTCAAATTTGAAACGTCGCAAATTCTGCCATCAGGCCTCCATAGTCCACCTTCAGCGAGGAGTGGTACATGCTCCCTGTTTGTACCTCACCGACATGACACTCAGCAGAGGAGAACTGTGCAGATGTGTAGTTAAGACACACACTGTGCACAATGCATCTCTGTGAATAAAAGCTGTATGACAATGCTGGAGCTTTGTTTCACATTAGTCAGCTAATTGCCTGTTAACTAAATGAAGGATACCCCTCTTCCTGTGTGTGCAGCTGGACAGGGAATACAGAGACTTCCAGGAGCAGGTGCAGCAGCAGATGGCCGAGCAGCAGCGGGCACTGGAGAAGCAGCGCGTGGATCTGCAGGAGAAAGAGACTGAGATCGCAGACATGAAGGAAACCATCTTTGAGCTGGAGGATGAAGTGGAGCAGCACCGAGCCCTTAAACTCCACGACAACCTCATCATCACAGACCTGGAGAGTAAGTGTGCAGCCGGTGGTCATGTACAGAAAAGTTATCATGTTCCATATCTCAAAAGTCTTAAATCTCATGCCATCAAGGGTTTGGCCAACTTCCTCCTGTGAAACTGTGAAACATTGACTTAAAGTAGTAAGATATGTGTGGTCTGTTCTGTGGTCTGTTGGCATTAATGACACCAGCATGTATTTACCTCCTATTTTAGACTCTGTGAAGAAGCTGCAGGACCAGAAACACGACATGGAGAGAGAGATTAAGATTCTTCACCGCAGACTGAGGGTAAGAGCGGTGCAGGGGGGCACCGGGCTGCTTGAGGACCAGAGCAGACTGGGGTTCAATAGTGTTAGCATGAAGTTCTTTGGTTTATTTTGCTTTTATTACACTACAAGAAAGACCAGTACACCAAACTGCAGCAATCAATTTCAGGCCAGTACAGGACAAATAGTAAATTCATCTGGACAGTTTTACAGCCTGCAACTTTACAGTTTTCAGTGTTCTTTTGCCACTCTCACCAATACAGCAGACACTTATTTTCACTGAAAAAGCTCTGCTAAATCCACCGTGCACTACCTACATTTGATGGCTGGACATTAAAAATGAAAACTTTACAACTAAATTAAAACATTAAAACTTTTCCATCCAAGTGCTTTCTTACTGTGACATCACTGTCACCTTTTAGATCTAGATCTGAAGAATCAGAGTGTCATCACACTACGTCTTTGGTGATTGTTTTACCCTACAGCAGCACAAAATGACATATTGTGTCTATTATATTATATATTAAGTCTCCCAGATCAGTAAAGCTGCATTCTTATTTCACATGTCCGTCCATAAATGTTTGTGATACAGTAACGCAAGCTGCGTGGTAAAATCAACTCGAACCATTTGGACATGCACTCGGACTTATCCATGCACTGTGTGGTCTATAATTCACCCTAATCTATGAAATTTCAAGGAAAGAAAACACCCCTCATTATGTCGCCAATTACAGCATGTGAGGATGTGATGCTTCCACGCTTTCATCAGTCATGTTCATATCATCCGTTTAGAAGTCACCACCCTTTGACTCATAGTCTGATCGAGTGTACGTAGATTCTTCTTTCCTGGATTATTGTATGGGATTGACAGTAACAGTGTTCATCAAAATCAAACGTTGATGATATCTGCAGCTTCGTTTTTTAATTTATCATTCTTTGATGAATGTCCACACCCCACTCTTTTACATTGTGAAGCAGCAGCCCCCCACCATCACAGGTCACTATCCTTTCCACCCAGCTGGACATCGTATGCTCTAAAACAGTGAAAAGCCAGATATGTCCGTCAGGAGTTGGTGGAGACAAAAGTGGAGCTACAAGGACAGTGAATGATGGACACTCATCGGGTAGCCAGAAACACAACTCGAAAAGAATTCTCATGTCTCTCTGTGTCTGCTGGGTGTGTAAATAAGTGACTGTTTGCTAACATGTTCACCACATCAACTCTATAAGGTGATACAGTTAGCCTGAATAAAGTTCAACTCTCTGCTGCTGTTGTCTCACTGTGTGTGTGTGTGTGTGTGTGTGTGTGTGTGTAGGAGGAATCGATGGAGTGGCGTCAGTTCCAGGCTGATCTGCAGACAGCTGTTGTCATTGCTAATGACATCAAGTCCGAAGCACAGGAGGAGATCGGAGATCTGCGGCGCCGGCTGCAGGAAGCCCAGGAGAAGAATGAGAAGCTGAGCAAAGAGCTGGACGAGGTCAAGAGCCGCAAGTAAGACCCACAGAGAGACGTGCTCCAGCAGTCACGCTCACATAGTCTGTTTTCATGTTTGTAAACAAAGTGAGGACTGACTGAAGTTTGCTTATTTGATTGTGATTGTGGATGCTCAGTAGCAGGGTTTGCATTCATTTATCTCTGGGTCCCACAGATGAAAAATTGCCTTCAGAGACTGAATGATAAATTGTTTATTTTCATTTCAGGTTCCCCATAATTGTACATACAACATGATATAAACTGAATCTGACCCACTCTTGAACCACAGAAATAGACAACATAGGAGCTCCGAGTAAACGTGCTGAATAGAGTGCTGTATGTTTCCCAGGCAGGACGAGGAGAGAGGCAGAGTCTATAACTACATGAACGCAGTGGAGCGGGACCTGGCTGCTCTCAGACAGGGGATGGGGCTCAGTCGGCGATCCTCCACCTCCTCAGAGCCCTCTCCCACCGTCAAGACGCTCATCAAGAGCTTCGACAGTGCCTCACAAGGTACCAGAGCATCAGAAGATCCTCCACTTTTATAAGTTGCTCTTGGTTTTAACAACCTTTTCATCTTCTCAAATGATTGTTTTTCCAGATAGATTATTTGTTTGACAATGCACCTTAATAGTGCTACATGTCTTATTGTTTATTCCCCGTTGCTTTAAGAGTAGTCATTATCAAGGTGTAGTCTGACGTAGCTCATGACATCAGGAGTGTCTTTGGTTACGTGTGTACAGAGCAGATCTAAACTGAGCTGTACGTGTTCTTAACGTAGGACCACCATCCAATGGAGCCTCTGTGACTCCAACCGCCTCAGCTGCCCCACTACCACGCACCCCCCTCAGCCCCAGTCCCATGAAGACACCTCCAGCAGCTGCTGTTTCACCCATACAGGTAGAGGAGGAACGGCTGTGTTGCTACGATGTCCTTCACCCCATGTTACATTACCTTTTGACACTTTTTATTGATTAGTTAGGGATGTTAGTGAAAGAAGCATTTAATATTCAGTGTTCACTCAGGTCAGTTGTTCTGGTGAGAGTGGAGTCAGTTAACTGAGAAAACTAAGCACACTGAACATTGATTTTTCATATCAGCACTGTGAACATTTATTATATATGAAAGTATAATTAGTAAGTGACATAAATATAATAAACATGCTCATAATTTCTAGTTTGTTTCTGTCCTGTGAAACTGTTTTCCAAAACCTCAGGTTTTAATGAGCTCTGTTTTCAGCTTTGTGTTAAAGCATTTTTTAGATAATCCAGTGGGTTTTTAATTCTCTTAGTTCAAGAAGTGAGAATTTTCTCAACCAATAAAGGGACACATAATCCTTCAGTGCAAAATCAGCAAATTTGGAGATACTTTTTGGTCTATTGCTGTTTTAAAATGTTGGATTTATACATTTCATGTTGTAGTCTTCTTAACCAAGACCATAGAATTTGTGGTAACAGGATTTGTAAAGCTGCTTTTTTTTCCTCTGCTGTTTCAGAGACACTCCATAAGTGGGTCTATGTCAGCAGCCAAGCCCCTCTCCTCCCTGAGCGATAAGAGACCCAGCTACACAGACATCACCATGCCAGGTGAGGCAGCCTTTACACTGAGCGTTGACATACACCACATGTGCTGTATGAATAATTAGCTGAATGAGAATAATGACTTTCTTCATCTCAGAAATGTGGATATAAGGCTGTAAAAGGGCAGAATAATATGCTGTTGAATATGGGTCACACACAGGATACAGCAGAGTTCTTTGTCCTCTGTGATCCTTCTGTCACAGTAAACTATCAGAGTGGACCGTCCCCCCTCTCATGAGAAATAACATGACAGTTTTTCCGCAGTACCCTGGAGTTGGGAGTTAGTAGTAGTTTACTGTATGCTGACTTTATGTTTTCGTTACGATAAGAGGGATATAATGAGTCACCGCAGTCTGTCGAATTTCCCTCGGTTCATTCTCACCAGTAATAAGTTCAAGTGTTTCATGCGAACGTGCAGATTTGGCCATAGCCTCCATTTCTGTTTTTCTGATTTATTGTTTTCTTGCTAAACGAGGCAGTCTCATCCGCAAGTCCTCCCTGAACTCAGAGGGGCTGGAATGTGACACTTCACTGACCCTATTACATCTTATTTCAGAGGAATTCACTGATAGAAACACTCGTAATGCAATACATGTGACATGGATACTGTGATGTATCCACAGCTGAGCACCTTCTCAGGGGAACCTCAGCAAGCCGACCTCCATCTGCCCTCCAGAGGGTCTCCAACATGGACTCCACCAAGGCAATCTCAGGTTAGAGATGCTAGTTGAGTTATATAAACTTGTTATAAATGAGCTCAGTCACTGGTTTAGTTCAAATCAAGCGTATAATCATCTTCCTGGTCCTGAGCAGTGTCCCGTCGGAGCAGCGAGGAGATAAAGAGGGACATGTCGGCTTCAGATGGGGCCTCGTCAACCTCCCTGATGGCTATGAGTGCTGCCTCCTCCCCGCTCTCCCTGTCCTCTTCCTCCCCCACCGCCTCCATCACCCCCACAGCACGCAGCCGTCTAAGGTACCACCTCCTGGTGCACTCACTCACCTGTATGTTGAACTGAGGGGTAAAAGTCGGTGGTTTATTTGCCAATAATCCACCAAATGTGCTCAGACTGTGCCTTGAAAGCATCCTTCACTATTTTCAGTCTGGTCAGTGATTTTTATCTGTCAGTTGCCAGTGTGACATAAGCACTTCATACTGTAGTTATGATTGGCCTCCTTGCAAAACATACAGCCCACGTCACCTTTCCTAGCTCATTAAGCAAACACGCTTATCATATAATCTGTGTGCCTTCATGACACAGTAAATCTTTTAAAACTGTGGCACTGTTTGCTTATATGTCTCTTCTGTGTGTCTATTACAGAGAAGAGAGAAAGGACCCGCTGTCGGCATTGGCCAGAGAGTATGGAGGCTCCAAGAGAAATGCTTTGCTGAAGTGGTGCCAGAAGAAGACAGAGGGTTATCAGGTAGGGTCCTGTCCTGTCACTGGAAGGTACCAGCTGATCTCATCACACTCCTCTTCAATGAATTGGGCAGAAACTGACACTAAATAACAAACATTGTTAAAGGAGATCCCTACAGATTGTGCACATCTAAAGCTGTTTACAGGTCGTTGGGAGTACTACTGTATGTGCAAAGAAATGTACTGAAGTCGTTTGTTGCCCCAGCGAGAGCTGTATGAAGTCTGATAAACTGCCTCAAGTGATGTCACTGGAGTCAGCATTGGCTGGCGCTGAAAGGTCCCATATTACGCTAATATTTTTATTTTGGGTTTTTACTAGGAAATGTTTCATGCGTTAATGTTCAGTAACACAATATTTTTCTCATACTATCCATCGCTGTAGCACCTCTGTTCACCCTCTGTCAAAAAGCCTCTGCTTCAGTTCCTGTCTCTTTAAGGCCTCCAGCCAATCACATCCAATCACCTCTCTGTGTCACTGATTGACTCTCTGTCATTGATTCACAATCTGATAAAAAATGTAGACAGGAACTACAGAAGACGGCAAAGATAAATAAGAAAACAGTCATCCATGTCTTCATGGCAGGCTGGATCAGCCTAACCTTTTCCATAGATTAAAGATGCTGATACAAATCTGTATTTTGTGGTGTGTTACAAGTTCCTGTCAAAAAAAAAAGCCACAAGATGTGCTGATATATTGTAAAGGAAACAATGACTGAAGAGGATGATCTCTGTACAAAAACAGCCAGAGTTTTTCTTTCCAGTGATTTTAGTTTGATCGTACAATAATTCATCTTTTACAGTGTTTGAAATTGAGGTTTGTCTCTGTTTGGGGGCTTTGTTAAAATGAATTAATTAAGCAAAATATGAGAAAGAAGGTAAACTTATAGTCTTTGCAGATTAATGTTGTTTTTGTTAGAATATCAGTGAGTACTGTGAAGAGGCTAATCATTTTACAACTGGACAGCAAGGAAGATCTTAATGTTTAATTCTTTGACCGAGTCTGCTGAACTGTCCTTTAACCTGTGCAAAGTGGGGCGATGCACAAAAGTTATAATTCTTAAGATTTCTTAAATATTTCTCGTGTAACCCCTGTGGTTACTGGTGGTAGCAGCAACTGATGTATCTGTTCTGTATCTGTATCTCCTTCTAAAAAACACCCACATAGGTTTGAAGCATTTGAATATCTATTTTTACGCATTATGTCCATCAGAGGGAAAAGTATGTTATCTGATCATGGACCCTATTTTCCCATGTTTTTGCGTCCAAGTGACCAATGAAGACAGCTTTTGAAGTTCTGTCAGTATTGAGAGGGCTTTTGCACATTGTCAATGTCCGTCCGCTGAAAGTGTTTGTTTTTGCCGCTCACAGGCTCAGATTGTTAGTCTAAGTGTGTGACAACACTGTGAAAAAGGATTCCTACAGAGAAACCTTCTTGTTAAAGAGGGCAATCTGTTTAGATTAAGCAGAAACTGCTGTCACATCTCTCACTAAAGCCAGAAACAATCATTTTATCATCGTTCCAACTCTGGATTGGTTGAAATAAACTCTTTGCCGAGTTTGTAGAGGAGTAAGACAGTAAGAGACAGTCTCCTTGCTGAAGAGTTTGAGGAGTGCCGCCTGTCGCCTCCAGCTCCCTCTTGTTCCGTCACTCCCTGTAATATTTCAGACTGATCAGCTGTCAGAAGATGCCCACAGTCACTTTTGTCTTGTTTTGTTTATGCCAGTTGAATGCTTTTAATTTGTAGTAGCAGCAATAGGAAACGTTAGGTTTGCTTTAGCAATAACAGCTCTGATGTGGTGTTGGTGAGCAGTAAACAGTGAGGCTGATATCAGTGAGATGAAATTAAAAACAGTAAAGCTCAATGACATGCTGCATCATTTCTTTCAATCCCATGTGCAAAAGTAGGCAATTAGACCAACATGGGAATGACCGACTGCTGCGGAGTAAAGGGGTCATGTAAATACACTTAAGGGCTGTTACAGAAAGAATGCGACCATAAGCAGCCTCAAAACTGCTTTTGATGTCATGAAAATCAAGGTGTGTCTCTTTCCTCGATGTTTCACGTCAGCTCAGTGGTGTGACGCTGCTGTTGATCGACTGCGATCGAAGGAAGCCTATCTTAACATGCGCAGAGACAATAAACGCCCGAGCATCGATTTAGAAATGACTGGCGCTAAAATGACGATCAACAGGTGTGTCAAGACTCACTTGCTGCATCGAAGTGATGTTTACCCCTTTTAACTGATGTAGGTTACCGTTTCCATGGCACCCC
This sequence comes from Chaetodon auriga, assembly GCF_051107435.1. Lineage (NCBI taxonomy): Eukaryota > Metazoa > Chordata > Actinopteri > Chaetodontiformes > Chaetodontidae > Chaetodon > Chaetodon auriga. The sequence goes on from NC_135078.1 coordinate 5,901,029, forward strand.
AGGTCCTCTCCAGGAAGTGTGCAACATTTAACACGTCCTTTGATTTACCTGCCTGACAAAAACACGAGGCTTTCTCTGAATGATTGGAGGCTATCTAGATTATAGTTATGACGCTGAGGAGACTTGAGCGTCTAACCTTTGTGGTTGTTTGAAATTACAGATTTACTGTCCCTGCAGAGGTCAGGTGACGGCTGATGGTAGAAAAGATGGATGAGTCAGGTTGATGCGCAGGACAGACCCTGTCTTCAGGTTGAACTGCTGCTCTCTGTGGTTGAATCATTTTAAATGGTTCCGTGACACCTGGATTTATTGTGACCATAATATTGTTGAAAGCGATGGTGAAAGGCTGTGATGCACAGTGGCTGACAGTGACTTTCAGGACCTGGGATGAAATGTTGTACCCTCCCTCAGCCTGGATAAGGCCCAGAAATTAGTTTTCCATTGATTTTTGTCCCGGACTGTAAATGTTCTGTCAAGTTAAATCAAAGTTTAAATGCATCGTTGCTCTGTTTTTCAGAACATTGATATCACAAATTTCAGCAGCAGCTGGAATGACGGCCTGGCCTTCTGCGCTGTGCTCCACACGTACCTGCCTGCACATATCCCATACCAGGAGCTCACCAGCCAGGAGAAGGCAAGTAGAGCTCCCAGGAAAGCCCCGACCTTTAAGCCATCGTGACTGTATCATTACTGGTGTGAGACGTCGCCTTCTGCCGCGTGTGACTTTCTCTGTCTTGTTTTCTCAGAGGAGAAACTTCACCTTAGCGTTCCAGGCTGCAGAGAGTGTGGGCATCAAATGCACTTTGGTAAGCTTTCTGCAATATGAAATAAATATGAGTTCAACCAGAATAATGGAAAAACTTTACTGATATAAGGACGGTATGAAGGCCAAGTCCAGGGTTTTTTTGAAGACATTTTGTGCATTAGTGCTTGTCCTCAATGTTTTTTTCTAAATACTAGACTTATTATTTTTTCTGTTCTTTTCTGATATGCCCCGTAACATAATTTAAATACATTTCAACCACTGACATTGTTCATTCTGCAGCGAGCAGCTCGTTAGCTTAGCTTAGCATAAAGACCGGAAAAGGAGAAAAAGCTGGCTTGGATGTGTCCAAAGGTGACAAAATGCACTAGTACAACAGCATCAGTACAAAACCTCGCACGGGGACTTCCCCAGTAGCGATGACTCCAGGAAGTCGCTGTATTCAGTGCAGCAGGAGTGCTGCTCATTAACTACAGTTTAACTAGTGTTTTTTTGTGATTAAACAAATGAGTTTGTTACCTTTGGACAGAGCCAGACTCGCTGTTTCCAGCCTTAATGCAAAGCTAAGATAAGATAAGTTAAGCAGCTGCTGGCTATAGCTTTATATTTACCATGCAGACATGAGAGTGGTGTCACTTACTAGATTTTTCTGGAGCTTTTGGCCACAGCTCATGTCTTTTATCAGTGGATGGAGTTTGTTCAGTTATTACATAGGCCGTTCCATTGTTTCCACTTTTGGGGTACTCATGTGTCTGAAATATGTCTTTTGGTGGTGCGGAAATCTTCAGTTTAGCAGCATGTTTTCCCCCTCTGTGTCTTTTCCAGGACATAAATGAGATGGTGCACACAGAGAGGCCGGACTGGCAAAGTGTCATGACTTATGTCACAGCCATCTACAAGTACTTTGAGACCTGACTTCAGCGTCTGGCCCACCCTGCTCCTGCAGCACAATCAGAGCCACGCAAGCCCTCCTGAGCTCTCCACCCCACAGTCAACTGTTATACCTCACTGCACCCCCTCGCCACACCACAGCGACACCCAGTCAAGCTGCATGCCGGCCCTCAGTATTTAGCAACACTAAAGGCAGACTAGAACCTCACTGGACACACACACAGCTATTCCATCCTCCCAGTGCAGCGTAGAAGGCGCTCTGTGTAGAGTTGTTGTCCAAGGGCTTGCCTGTACGTCTGCTGTTACACATAAGCCATGAGAGGAAACCCTGGTGAAAGCCTGGTGAACCAAGTATGAACTGACCAGCAATGAAAGCCTGTAGGTCATCTTTGCCTTCAGCTCACGCCTGAAGGAGCAGCATGAAAAAGAAATCAAGTCTCAGTGCCTTCTACCTGGCTCTCCCTGGCAAATAATCTCCCCTCACAGTTAACCCAGGTTTTTGGGGGGAATTCCTGCAAGATCTGACTTTCAGCCTGTTGCATTGGACGAGGAGTCATTTTCAGAAAGAGTCCCGATGTGTTTTCTTTTGTTGGTTGTGAATCAGCTTCTACAGAATAACACACCAGAAGTCAACGACGTCGGAATTCCCCCACAACCCTGAAAATTCCCTCTGAAAGGAATTCAGACAGACGCAGCCTTTTTTTTTTTTTTTCTTTTTTGCACCAAGTCTTCCAGACGTTACGATACAGATGCCTACATTTCAAAGGATAAAGTGCCTGTGTGAGTTTTGATGCAGGAGGCCAGGAGATGATCCTCCACAGAGGCGGTGTCTTTTCACTCCAGTTTGTGAAGCTGAAGATTCGATGAGTTGTTGCCAAACGTGCTTCAGAGCCTTTTGACTGTTGATTTCCAGCTTATTGGTCATCAGGACGGACTGATGCTGCAGACAGCGACGCCATCAGCGTCTGATCACGACTGACTGTTTGCTTTTCGAGCACACAAATATGCTACGTTCTACAACAATACTACACACTTTGTCAAGCAGCACTAACTCACTCTTGCGATGGTTTTTCACTCAAAGATTCATGAAGGTGTACTAATATTCATTTCATGTGTACGGAGTTGAAGTGTGTAATGTGAGTGTTTGAATCTTCTTTAGTCATTAGGCAAACACAGCACACAGCATTGTTTCATCATGACCAAAATACATATATTTGATTGACATTTAAGAGAGCCTTAAACTGTCTCAGCCTGGGGGTCTAATTAGAAAATGAGTGTCTCTCACAGGGACTTCATGTTGGGAAAATATGCTCTAGTTTTTGGAAACCAGCAGGGACCGATTCATAGGTGAAGACACACTTTTGTAGGTCAGTGCAGCCTCTCGTTAAATGAATAGTTCAGTTTATGGGGCAATACACTGATTCACTTTGTTGCAGAGTTAGATAAGAAGATTGATGCCACTCACTTGTGACTGTTGTCCTGAAGTCTGGCAGCCAGCAAAGACTCCAGTTTTGCCATATTTTACCTGTAAACACGAGGTTGGTATCAAGCTTCTTATCCAACACTGGAGAAGAAAACGAGCCGGTGTATTTCACAAAATGTAAGCTGATCCGTCTAACATCAGCAAGTGTCGTGAAACCACTCATTTTGCACATAAACAAAATAGGACGTGCGATTGGACAATTCATTGTGCCATTGATTGCCATTGTTCTGTGTGTTAATACTGATGCTGTGTTTGACAGGTAGTTTTGGAAATTGCTAGTATGACTAACCATAGAGATAGTCCAATGTCGGTCAGCAACAATAATGATGTGGGTAACACTGAAAGTGTTCTGTTTAGTGTTTATAAGCAGTATGTGTAGCACATGTCAGCAATTACAACTTCTCCTATCAAGACATATTTTATGTTGTTACATCTGTGTTTTACTACATTAGCAGTCATCATCTGTTCATACAGCAGCCTCCACTTATGGCTGGCCAATGGAGGAGTTATCATTGTTAACACATACATGAATTAACACTTATAGCTGCTTACAGCTCCAATATAGTGTGTCATAAAGCATTCATTAGAGGTTTGTGCACTGCTTCTGAATGCTAACTAGGGAGAAACTTTCAGTGTTGCCCTGCAATGCTGATGGAGTGCCGTGTGTTTGTCGTGCCTCAACATACCAAGTTCACTGTGTTTATTTGCATGATTTCCAGTCATTGTAGTGAGGTCGTTGCTTTGTGTGCGTGTCAGAAGTGTATATGAATTTACTACACATACAGTAAGTAGCTGCACTGAGATAAGCTTTTTGTATTCCGCACTAATGTCCTGCCTTAACAGTTCAGCCGAGGCGCGTGCGAGTGAAACTGTGACATTTCAAACTGCGTGGAAGTGGTTTCTAAAACAAGGTCCTTCTTGTTGTGCCTCTTGAGGGACACTAATGGAGAGTGATGGTCATGAAGCATTTGGGGGAAGCGTGTTGAATCTCCTGATGTGTCTGGGAAAGGTGACTACACACTGTTTAGATTTGGATGCGATGGAGCTGCCAGCTGGAATCAATAGCAACATCAGGAACAACATTTGGATCTGGAAGCACATCCTGCCGTGCCGTTTGCCAAGCCACATCACCACAATGTGTACAGCTGTGTTAGACGCTCAGTGATTTAAAGTGAGCACAAGAGCCTGCAACCATGACCGTGCACAAGAGAGAGTGCGAGGGAGTTATTTAATGACATTTGAAGGCGTCGGCTCTCTGTTGATAGGGGTTTATGATGCCATGATGCTGAGGGTTATCAGCCAACAGTCTCATTGTGTTCTGCTCGATTCCACCGCCGACCCGCCCGTTTTATGGAACGTCTGAGAGCTGCAGAAAGATCCGAAGCCTCTCCGTCCTGGACGTGGAATGTGTTTTGATCACGCTTTAGTGATCCTGGGACTTTACGAGGTCCAGCCCGTGCCGATGTGGAGTGATTGATGAACACTGAGCCCGGCCTGCTGAGGAGAGAGCAGACGGCTGGCAAGAGCGAGGAAGCACATTCCACCTCCGCATGATGCAGACATGAGGGACATGTTACACTGTCTGGGGCCTGAGATGCTGCCCTTAAAGTGTGGAGCTTTACCACAACGAGCAAAGCAAATGTGAACGGTGCATTCTGTCTTCATTGGGTCCACTTCATCACGCTACGTTTGTTTTTCTTCTGTTTACTTGAAAATGCTCTGAGAATTCCACTGAACCTGCTTTAGTTTGTCGTTTTGTTTCCATGTTGCCTTTTTTTTTTAAATCCATGCCACATTTTGATTTGATGTGGATTTTTTTTTTTTTTTTGTCCTGATCACACTACATGCAGTGCTGAAATGGTCCCTTCGCAAAGTTAAAGCTGAATGAATAAGTGTGTGTGTGTGTGTATGTGTGTGTGTATAAAGGGACGAAGCTACAGTATTAAGTGCACACTAAGATGATAATCAGTTGTAAAAAAAAAAAAAAAATGCTGTCTGGTTTTATGTTGCTTTATTTTTTCTGGCAATAGTTATAAAAGACCATGGAAACAGCTATCTTTGGTGTCATTATTGTCCAGTGGTTTCAGTTTTTCAGAAACAGTATAAATAAAATTAAATAGTGCATTTCATACAAACAGCAATGAGGCTGCAGGAGGGTCCTGGCTCTGACTAATACCTGAATAATTCTCCTCCAGGATAAGAAAATGTCTGGATAAAGTGGATTACTGACTCGTGTCACAGATACAAGTTTAATGTGTGTCATCAACAACTGATCTGCCCCTGGAGAGGAAGCAGAGGCACCATCAGGCTCAGCATGTTTTATGACAGAGGGAGGGAGGTGTGTGTGTGTGTGTGTGTGTGTGTGTGTGTGTGAGGGAGGGAGGGGGGAAGGAGCGGGTCTCTTCTATCTGAAGTCATTCACTAAAGACGCGGTATTATTTCTCCCGGTGCGAGCAGCAGAAAGTGATCCGCATGTCGAAGTGAACTCAGGCGGCTGTTTGCGCTGAATTGGAGGCGAACTGAAGAAGTTTGACATCCGGAGCTCAGTGAAGAGTGACACTCTCTCATTTGCTTGATATTGTAAGGTCGCGCGTGCATTTTATCACCTCATCTCAGCAAGTGCCATCAGATATTTAAAACTTTCAGTCAGACTTATCGGATATCTACATCCTGCCCGAAGCGCATCGAGGGAAGAGGGTGAGTCATTTTATCAGACAAAATGTTGAGTTCAGCATGAAACCAACAACATTTCCTTTGCATGATAGTAAGTTTGCTTGGACTTGATGCGTGTGCGTGTCAAACGGTGTGTGCCTTGCATGCAGCGCGCAGACCGCAGACAGGCGCGTGTGGTAAATGTGAGAAACGTAAAGATTTGGTACAAGGTGTCCTACGCAGGATGTTAGATTTCCTCATCGGTGAGAGAGCCAAGCATGAATTAACCTGAAGAAAAGTCAGCACAGGGAGCATCCACGCAGCATTCCTGCAGGGAGCTCGTGCTGTGGGTCTGACTGGATCTTCATGATAGTGCCAGATCAACCTGTACCTGCTTAACACATCGTTTCTCTATTCTTCCCTCATGATCACATACAAACAAGCTTTGCAGGCCCTGGTTTTTAATTGAGCCTGTGAACCACGTGAGCCCTGTGTAGAGCGTCTTATGACTTGGCCTGGGGGCTGTAGGTTGAAAGTTTGCTGTTGGATCCATACTGAACACTCAGGTTTAGGCAGGTTTGAATCAACAGATGAAAAGTGGGCACAGATCAAGTCAAGGCTGAGCCCACTGCAAACCAAGTCTGTAACACATGAAGACAACAACAATCTATAGAAAAAATGTCTTGGTAGAAAGTCATATCGTCAGTTAAAGATAAGATAAAAAGTGCTGTACCTATTTCTGTGAGTTCAAACTGGGCAGGGCTACAGCGAGGCCTTCAGGGGCCCCTAAAGCCTGATAAATGTGTCTGTTGGTTTATGGTAATATTAACTGCAAATGTGCTTTGGAAAATGGATGACTAAAGTAGATGATAAGGTGCTGCAATGTTACCTGTCTGCTCTGCTGATCCATGCCCTTGGCCCTCTGTCAAAGTGTACATGGCGCTTATTGATACATTTGTGTTTAACTAAATGACCACAAACGGGGTGTCACTGGGGGTCCACGGCTACTTCAGGCTCAAAATGGTCCAAACAGAGCGGATCATTTCACACAGTAACGACAGCTCTGCTTTCATTATCATTAGTGTTTTATACGTTATCACTTGCTGTGGGGCTCTCTCACGGGCTCTCCTGGAGCTGGTGGGGTGGTCAGTGTTTAGACCCTCCAGCCGTCCATCAGCAGCGCACAGCGACAGTGTCTGCTGTCAGGAGGCTGAGAGGTTTGATGCTCGTTCCTCCTGTGCTCCCTCTGCCAGGCAGGAGGAGGATTTGTTGTTTTCTTGGTGATGCTGTAACAAGGTTTGCGGGAAATTCTTAACTTTAATAGCTTTGTAAATGGTATTTTAATCCTTAATTCACTGACCAATTGGACATTCCAATCATGTGTTGGAATACAAAGACGCTTTTAAATACCAAATTCTGAGCCAAATTCATGTGCGAATGTGACTAATGTGATCCAAACGCCTGTCCTTAAGAAATACCCCACTTTCCCTTGTTTCACTATAAATGCCTGGAGTTTCTCCCATGTGTTTTGTAATTCCATCTCAGGGCAGCTTGTTATTGTAGTATGCACCGCTAGCATGGGAGATTCACTGTCGTGGTTTCTGGAGATTCATTATTTCCTTTGCTGTCCTCTGGGATTTTTGATTTGGCCGCAGTGCTGCTGCATAAAACATTATAACACACTGCAACATAACACCAAACCTGGATGGTATCAAGACAAATGAATACCCTGGACACAGAGGAAAGAGACCAACAAAAACCTTATTTGTAAGTCAAATAGAATGAACAAGAAACCTACTGATAACTATCAACCTTCAAGTCTTTGGTATTGATAAAAAGGTCTCCTCTGACCCAAAGGGAAAACCCTGACTCAGAGAGCAAAGACCTCTGTGTTCCAGCACAGCTGGTCCAAAAACCAGACATAACCTCAAGAAACATTCCCTCTGAGGGAATTCAGCAGCGCAAAAACAGCAACTTTCTGTTTGTTAAGCCTTTTATGGCTGATGGCAGGCAATCTGCTACAGTGTGATTCCCTCATTGACCAGGAGCCACATTTATCAAACTTCTAGAAACTGCACTGAAAAAAAAACCAAAAGACCTAAAGTAACATAGGAGGAGGAAGGAAGGAAGAATAAGACACATTTATTCGGTGACATTTACAGCGTACACTTTGCATATTGATTGAGATAACATATTGCTCATCGTGACCCATACAGTCATTTCAAGGCCTGTATGAGAAGCTGTGTGCTCTCCTCTGTACTGCAGCCATGTATGCTACCAGCAGGTGACTCTTTGAAGAGAATTTCTTAAGTTGAGAGAAATTTGATAAACAGCTTTTATTGTTAACCCTACATGGAGTGTTTTTGGCCCCTGGGGGCAGCAGAAACAAGCTGTAAACACAACATCTTCATATTATCATCTGACCATGTAAAACTTGCTTGTGAACTAATTCCCACGTCCAGTAGACACAGAATAACATCAGCATTCAGTCAGCTGTCTTTCTGGCTACTTGGCCAAAATTCACTTCCCTTTTAGCTGCGTTTTGCTCACCACCAAACCCTGCCGGAAATATGTGGCTCTTTAGCTGCAAAATGCTCACCAGCTTGTCACTAATCAGACATATCACCCTGAGGGAGGGTAACAAGGTACGACACAAACTGGTCCCTTGAAGGCTCAATAAAATGCAGTTTTTAGACTGAGGACTCTGCCTGTTCAGGTTGGTCTGATGATGTGTGATACCAACTGAACCTTCTGTGAAGGCAACTTTTCTTCCCATCTATTGAACTGTCAGTCTTGAAGTGTTGGTTTTTTGTTGCTTTGCTGGAAAATGACAGCTTCAATTTGTGATGAAAGCTGTGAGAGTGAACCAAAATGCTAAAGTTCAGGGCTGTAAAATAGAAACAATGACCTGAAAGATGCTACAACGCTCCGTAGACATGACGGGAACTGCAGATTCTCTGTGGTTTGTCAATACGAGCATTATTTATTGTTCTTATAAAAACTGATTGAGTTGATTATCGTGGCTTCACAGCCCCTGAACACTTGCTTTCAAATCTAAAGTATTTTTCCAAAACATGAAATATCTAGGACTAAATAAACAATAATCCGAGTTTTTGGGGAAAAAGCTTATTATTATTTATTATTAACACTCAACCTCATTCAAACTCTGTGGTATGGTCACATTTGACCCACAGTGCTGGCAACATCAACAAACAACTAACTCTACTAAATCCTAATTGGTGAACAGATGTACATGACATCACCTTGAATTTAGTGAGCTCAGACAGAAACACAAACACCAAAACTGTTCCAACGCTGACAGAATATTGTGTGCTCATGTAGGATGAGAAGCTGACTGAGAAAACAGGATTTCAGACCTTTAAAGGTCCAGTGTGGAGGATTCAGGGGCATCTATTGGCAGAAAGGTGTTGGTGTTATGATTCTCTGCGCAGTCCATCATGTTGCACCACCACCTTTCTACAGTCGCCCAGGATGGACAAACCAAACGCCTGTCATGGTTTTCACGTTTTCAGTGGCCCCAAAATAAAGGTTACTGTCATGTAAATCCAAAATTGAACTTTGAGCAGTTTGATAGTACAGGCCCGGGTTACAATAATTAAAAGTGACAGAGTGTTTTCTCGACTGTCTCAGCCTTCACTCGCGATGCTCCCAGAAGCATCCCCCCTGTTTCTGGCACACTGTCGCACTTAAACACTGGGAGCTGTGCTACGTGTACATTTGACACTGATGAAGTCCACATAATCTGCCCCCCCACTGCTCCTCTGCAGGGTCAAGAGGGGCTGTTTATAGAAGACATCAGCAGCCCAAAGTCCCACAAAAGCCAACACTCACAGGACCATTACTGCAGACTGACGGGCTTTTGGGGAAGTTCTAATCTTCTTATTAAAGCTGCTGAGTTTTGGTGACATCTTTGAATTAGACCATTTGAATGCCAGAATATTTCGTATTTATTTCGTAAATAGTTCATATTTCCCCAAAAAGTTTACCCTGTAAGTGTTAAAGCCTCCAAAAATATTTGGAAATGCTATTTAAAGTTCTTGGAAAGGGCGAATTTGTGTGATTAAAAATGTTGAGTGAAGTCTTTTTTCATACTTCAGAGACATAGATTGGGATATATGTGACATTTAACGTGTCAGTGTCACCCTGATGTTCCAGCAAACAGATAAAGTCACCTTTTGCATTATTGCAAGTTAGATGTGAGGAAATAAGCCTTACTTTTATAGCTACGACATGTTTGACACCGTCCTGCCCCATTTCTGGCTTGCTCTAAAATATATCTGATGCGAGGGTGTGTCTGTTGAAATTCACTTCCTTTATCGTAAATGCATTTCCTCTTTTTCACTTCTGCACCTCTTTATTTCCAGCGGCATAATGTTCCAGTGATGTGCGTTGCTGGCATCATCTCAGCCCCTCGAGAAGTTCATGGGAAAAAGCGTCTGAGGGGAAGGAGCTGAGGGGAGAGGACAGCAGAGGAGCTTTTTACCAGGAGAGAATGGAGGCGACTGCGTGTGGAGTCCGGAGAGACGACGGCCCCGTCTGAAGCTGAGTGAAGTTCAGTTTGAGCTGAGCAGGTGTGAGGGAGTTGGCACAGCTGCTTGGGGATGTTCCTGAAGGTGTTAGAGGTGAGGAGGCTGAGCTCAGTGGCTGCCAGGCTGCAGCTATGGTCGTTGAGGTGAGGTTGCCTCCCTCTTCATCAGTGACCTCGCCGTTTGTCTCACCATGCCGGACGTCTCTGCTGCCTTTGTCTTCTACATCATCCTGGAGCTGCTGATCGCTGCGTTCTCCGTGCTGGGCAATGTGCTGGTCTGCTGGGCCGTGTGCCTCAACAGCAACCTGCAGAGCATCACAAACTTCTTTGTGGTGTCGCTGGCGGTGGCCGACATTGCCGTGGGCGTCCTGGCCATTCCCTTCTCCATCGTCATCAGCACTGGCTTCTGCTCCAACTTCTATGGCTGCCTGTTCATCGCCTGCTTCGTGCTGGTCCTCACCCAGAGCTCCATCTTCAGCCTGCTGGCCATCGCTATAGACCGCTACATCGCAATCAAGATACCGCTCAGGTCAGTGGGGAATCCTCAGTAGCTACAAGTGTGGCTGGGAATACTTCTTGTGCCCTCAGAGGACAAGCAAAAAAAGTTTGATTCCACTTTATAATGAGACAACATGCTTAAAGGATTTATAAGTTGTTATTAGTGGCTTTGTTAGTTGTTAATAAATGGTTTATTAATGCGTTATAGATCAGTCACAAGCTCTTAAAACTACTTTTTGGTTTCCAGGTTTCCTCACTCACTGTGTTATTATTTATTAACAAAATGTACACCTGCAGATTTGAAAGAATAAAACCCCTTTGTTAATGACACTGATGCTGCAGACTAGAGGGCTCATGAGAGAGAAGTAAACTGTGAACATTTATTTATGACTTATAAACATTTACAACTGTATGGAAATTATTCACAACCTGGCAGAACAAAAGTTGAAAAAAATAGTTAATAACTGATCTAAAAGGCATCAGTAAACTTAATAATTAACTATTATTAACACTTGTAGTTGCATTTTAGAAACCCTAAAGGATGCCTCATTAGAAAGTGATATGAAAAGTTCTTGCATGGAAGGAAAGTTAAAAAAAGAGGACAGATATCTTTAGGGAAACTAAATAAGAACCTAGAGATGGTGCATTTAACGTGCTGTAACTTTCCTCTGTCTTTCTTTTCTCATCTTCGTCTAATCTGTTTCTTGGAGGAGAGTTCTCACAATAAAACTTCATATTTCATTTCTATCTATCAGTGAAGCCATGACATTTGAACCTGAGAGTCTTGGCTGAATAAGTGTGTCCAGAAATGGCGTCTCCCATGAGGTTGTGTCTCTCTGGAGCAATCAAACGATTTTGCCCTAATTGCTTATGCAGACTGCGTAACCCCCTGTGTAATAGCACGTTATTATTTTACTCTCTTATGACAGGGTTTGGCAGCCTGTTTGTCTTGAACGTCTGCTTCGATTTAGCATTCAAATTTGCTGTGGATGGTGTGTCTGCAGACATTTAACCTGTCAGTAAGAGAGATGCTGCAGCTCAAGCTGTGACCTCATCACATTAAAAAACACTGAGCCTCAGAGCCGCATCAAGCTCAGCCTTCCTGTTTTCAGTACTCAAACTATTTGTTGTTGCACAGCCTCCTCCTCCCGCTGAAGATACGTGAGGGTTTCTCTGCGTTGTTCTTTGCATTACTGCTGGGGGGGTTGTTTTTGCAGCATTAACCTTTGCACTTTAACATCCCAAGAATGTGATAGAAACAAGCCAAACGTCTCAGCTGCTCTCCCACACTGCGCTACAGGCCTGCTCAAAATAGACTCTTCCTTTGAGGAGTCCTGACAGACTTTGTTTGTTTATCCTTTCTCTTTTAGTTCCGGGATGAGAAGTGCTTCCACAGAGCAATCTTCATATACTGTATACAAAAGATTATTAGATATAATTATTATTAGAAGATTTAGCACAGCCGGCCTGTGGGAAGCAAACCTCAGACTTTCACAGAGTTTTGAGTTGACAGACAGAACTGGCTCTTGATGTTTCTATTGTCTCCCTCTCCAGGTACAACAGCTTGGTGACAGGCCAGCGAGCACAAGGCATCATCGCCATCTGCTGGGTTTTATCCATCATCATCGGTCTGACCCCCATGATGGGCTGGCACAAGCTGCCTGAGGGATTAAACAGCACCTGCTCGCCCGGCCTGATGAAGTGCCTGTTTGAGGAGGTGGTAGACATGAAGTACATGGTCTACTTTAACTTTTTCGGCTGCGTACTGATTCCCTTGCTGCTGATGCTGGCCATCTACCTGTGCATCTTCATGGCTGCTCGCCACCAGCTCAAGCTGATGGAGGTGAAGGCGATTCATGGAGAGAAGTCACGCTCCACGCTGCAGAAAGAGGTCCAGGCTGCCAAGTCTCTGGCCATCATTGTGGGTCTGTTTGTGGTCTGCTGGCTGCCTTTACACATCATCAACTGCTTCACCCTCTTCTGTCCTCAGTGTGCACGGCCTCAGCCCTGGATCATGTATGTGGCCATTATTCTTTCCCACGCCAACTCTGTGGTCAACCCCTTCATCTACGCCTACCGTATCCGGGAGTTCCGGCAAACCTTCCGGAAGATTATTCGGCGCAACATCCTGAACCAGAGGGAGCTGATTGAGAGTAGCAGCAGTATGCGCACCTCCACTCACAACAGCATCACTGACTCCATCAGACTGAAGGCAAACGGCCTCAGCTTGGACCTATTCAATGAACACAGCAGCAGTAGCTCTGAAAGCTCCTACCACTGCCCTACACACATCTCTCCTGTAGGGGGCGGTCTGATGGCAGTATCCAACCCCCCTCTGTCAATCGTCATCTCCCACTGTCCAAAGATGGGCCCTTGTCCACTGCAAGCCCTCAGACATACTCAAATCCCCATAGATCATCATCTGCAGTATGTGGAGCAGCAGCATGACTGCACTGGAGCAGACGTTGTGGAGGATACGGACAAACAGAAGCTTGGCTCTACCAAGGCCACATCACTTTTCAAGCAGCCCAACACAAAGAGTTGCTTTAGCGAGCTGGCAATGATGTCTTGACGTATGCACAGGAGGGACGATTCACTATGAGCACTACTAACTACTGTGAGCTGTGCAGTAAAATGTCAATGTTACCTCAGCAGCAGCTGTCAAAGGATCAGGATAAGCCTCAGTCCACAGTGGAAACAGTGCACTGTAAACAGAGGATGGACAACCAATGACCAACTTAGATCTCCTTGTCAGAAGAAACTGCCTCCACTGCTTTGATGACTGATTGACTAAAAGGCTAAAAGCACTGCTAGTGAGCCAAAGAGGTTGTGCTGCTTCTTAACACCCCACGAGACCAAGAGTGGTTTAAACTGACTGAAAGACTGTCACTTCTATCTTTAAGGTACAGATCATCCAAAAATGGCTCTGCGTTCATTTCAATAAAGAAGAGCAGAAATACAGAGAGAAGGCACAGGATGGACCTCTCACTCTCTGAAAATAAAGGATGGAAAAAGTCTTGATGGTTATCTTTGCAGGATGCCTCTCTTGTTTGACAGCAGCGTCAAATAATACACCATAGTGTGTGAGGAACTTTCATCCTGGCACTGACGGTCTGAATGGGCCTGTGGCTGAAGACAGAACTCATCAATCTTATTATTAAATTATTGATACGTTTTTCATGTTTTCAGGGATATGGATGTAAATGGATTTGACCGTATACCACTACCATGGATCATGGACAGAGGATCATTTCTTATGCAGCGGTGAACCAACATTTGCTTTTAGATTGACCTCATCCTGAAGACCTGCACGGTGCCAAGTTCTCGCTCATTTGCAGAAAGTTAAACATTTTTCACAGCCGACCTGTTCCTTTCTCTTGAATTGTAATTGAGCTTCACGGAGGAGATTTTCATTCCTTCCTATTTCATGGTTGCTGCCTGTGGGCCACATGCTGTTTCTAATTGGACCAAAGAACATGAACAGTACTTTCACTGGTGACAGATCGGTTCCTGTTTGTGTCGACAGCAATGTATTCACACGTTTCACATGTTAAACAGAAAAGACGCCAGAGTTGGTGATGTGATGCTGACATGTAACCTTGTGCTTTTGTTTGCTCAGTGTGACTTGACTGTATGCCTATTTAAGTTATATTCATGTAAATGGTGACTTCTGAGACAGTTTGATGAGTGATGGGGAATGCTTTGAAGAGGATTGTGAATGATTACACTTAAATCAAACTCGTTGAAGAAGTTCTGTTTCTCGTGATGAGCTCATCCTCAGCTGTTGCCCTGCACAGACTTCTGTCTTTGAATAAATCTTTTTACATTTTCAAAGTGGACTCATTGTATTCGTGTTCGGCAACGGCCACAAAATGTTCCCAGTCAGTCTTCAGTAGCTGTAGGAGCAGCTCCAGGCTTACCATGGGCTTCTCACCAGGCAGGCTCATGTTTCATATCAGATCTAGACTAGAAGTCTATAGAACTGAGTCAGGGATCTGGTTTGCTCGTTCTGGGAAATAGTTAGTTAAGCAGACAAACTATATTTGGAGTTCCTTATTTTCCCAGCTTTTTTGGCCATTCCCATGAGAGTTCAGGTTACAGTGCACAGGGCCCACTTCTTTTTGAAAGCTTCCCCAGGGGCCGTTGGTGCTTTTTTAAAGAGCCACGGCAGAGACCTCCTGAGTCGTGCTCTGCTGCTGTCCTGTGTGGCATCGTCTCCTCAGCTGAGTCATATCAAGGTTAAGATGCGACATTTTATGTTATTGCAGCTCTATTGATATCCAGTGAAAACACTTGTGATTGCAAAAGAACCATATTTGTTTATTTGTTAGAAATAATCTTGTTGACAGCTGCTCTGATCAGTATTTTATATAGTTTGATATTTGGGGAAATGTGCTTGCCCCCACATTGCTGTTGATTTTGCACCACTGTAATACTGAACTGTACACTGTTAATGGAGAGGTAATAGTTACTACAGTTGTCATTCAGCTGTTTTTCTTGCAAACTGAATTTCAAACTTGGACTGTCTCCCTCAGCTTCAGATTAAAACTGGATAAAAATTCCCTTCATGGGTTTTACAGTAAGTAGAAACAGTGCTGGGTCAGGCTAGTTCATTTCTCGGTTCCAATCTGTGGCGGGAAACAATAAAAAGCCTCTTTTTTTTTCAGTCAGTCTTGACATCACTGTCCAACAGCTATAAATTCAGAGTGCCAGTCTGTCTGTGTGTGGAGACTCCATGGATACAAGCAACAGCGGTCCCTTGTCCCCTCATTAAAGGCCTCAGCTTTGAAAAGGAGAAGAAGAGGAGGATGATGCAAAGGAGGTGTGTTTGAGTGTGTGTCTGTTGTATTCACCATCTCTGCATTATGTGGGCCAGTTCATGCAGTCTCTCCCTCAGAGCTGAGTCTTTGTCACAAAGTGTAGACCACAACACAGATTTAACAGCCTCTGTTG
The DNA here is from genome assembly GCF_051107435.1 of Chaetodon auriga. Classification (NCBI taxonomy): domain Eukaryota; kingdom Metazoa; phylum Chordata; class Actinopteri; order Chaetodontiformes; family Chaetodontidae; genus Chaetodon; species Chaetodon auriga. The sequence goes on from NC_135078.1 coordinate 5,916,818, forward strand.
TTTCACTTGGTGCCCAGGCCAAAGTTACGTCTCGAGCTCTTTGGAATAAACAGATGCTTTCAACTGCTGGTTAGTAGCAGCACTGCTGGAGCTTGACTGCAGTCAGGACTACAACATGTTTGTCACTATCCTGTTTGGAGGTTAGTAAAGTTCCTGCATTTCTTCATTTCTCTATTTAAACTGCAGAGGAGGATTAAACCTGGTATTTGAAATTTACTGGAAATTGTCGCGACATATATTCAATATGGTGGAAAACGGTTGCTGATATTTCGTATGATAGAGACCTGTTTTGTTTTATAAGAGCATATAGCTGAGTAAAGGGACAGTAAAGTCACAATTATCACAGCGTCAAAGTGCAGAGTTTAACTGTGTAACGTTATGTTTTTAATAGATGTTACAACATATTGTTCTTGACAGACAGCAAGATGGAGATGTTCAATCTCAACTGTAAGCTGATAAACTTCCTCCATCATTTAAAGGAGAGGTGCGGTCTGGACTTCAAAGGTACTGAGCAGACAACCATTACTGAGACTCAGTTGGTCATTCTGATTCCTTTATTACCCAATCAACTGATTAGGAATATGTTAGTAATCAGTATCAGCTATCGCGTTCATAACTTGAATAATAAGTCAAAAAATGTATTTTTTCTTTCATTGTGTTTTGGCTGTAAGTACAGAACATTTCATGTGAAGTATAAAAAATGCATGAATCCTTGGTGTAGAGTGTGTGGACCTGATGGACGGCAGCGGCAGAGTGATGAACCTGGAGGGGAAGCAGCAGAGTATGGCTCTGACCAGCAGCGTGCTGGAGGAGAGGCAGTACTACGTCCTCCTGCGAGTGTGCAGTGAGTCCATCGAGGTGTCAAAACCTCATCTAGTTAACTGTCTCTGGCATGAATAGAATCCAAGAGTCCAACTTTCTAAGATATCTATTATGTGGGAAAGGGTCAGTGATATGTGACAGAACTAAGAAATTGTAGTGCTTTTTAACGTATGGTAACATCAGTGTTTGACTGATAAAATTGTCATATTTACAACTTTAATTATAGGTTAGGAAAGTAAGAATGTAAAAGTAGGATTTTGCTTGATTTAAGTGGGTGTTTCTCTGGTATATAAATAAATACGTATAATATGATAAAAGGTTTAATAAAGAACGTTTTGATTGTGGAGGATATAGTCATTCAAACTCTCAGTTTGCTGCTCATGATGCTTTTCAACAGGAGCAGAAAGTGTTTTTTGTTATGTAGGAAGGAGCTGCAAACTCTGAGCTTGTCCTGCTGGTTTAAAACAAATGAACGTTCAAAACTTTCCTTCCCTTCAGGAGATGACGATACTGGAGGTCGGAAGTATGTGTCTCTCCTTAATAACTTCAGCCAGAGTCATCCTGAGTTAACAGGTAAGAAGATCCGTCAGCAGAGGGAAAGAAAAAGACTTCATGAAACCGAGCAGTGTTGACCCACCAGCACACAGTGGCTCTCTGAGGCCTCCTGTTGGCCAAAGCCATGTTTACAATTAAAAAAGTCTCACCACATAAGACACATTGGTCTGTCGACTGTTCTGCTGCAGAGCTGCTGAGGAAACTGTCAAACCCCGACAAGGAGCGAGACCGAAAGATCAGAGGACGGACACAGAGGAGCAAACAAACCAGGAGCAAAACCGTCTCTGCAAATGACAGCAGACACCAAAAGAAATAGTTTCTATATGAGCCATGACGGACTTCTGAGTCTGATTTCTTCAGACACATTTCTGTAGAACACCTGCAACACAACCTGATGTGTTGACACACAGACTGGCTATACTTTATGTCCTGCATCCATGCAAACAATCCGTTAAGTGTATCAGATATAGGACTTTAGCAAATGCATGTTTTCTATTTTAGTAGCCTGTACTACTGAGTTTTAAGCAACCGTGTCTGAGAAGATGGTTGAAACTGTTCAGTAATGCATGAATGCTGTGAATAAAAGACAGTGTCACGTCTCATTTTGTTAATTCACACGTAGCTTCAATCCCACAGCTGAACAAAAGGCTTTCAGCAAACTGCTCCAACCACCAAGGTTTGGACACAGCCACCTTCAGATGTGATATCACAAACAGGTCTGATACAGAAAATCAGGAAAACATTCTTTAAGTTTCACAAAGTGGTTATATTGCATTGTTTCAATTTATATGTAATGTGAAGATGACCGAAAGGAGCACCGGTGGCATGAAGAATTGAGAATTAATATACGTGAAAGTTCACATCATGAAAAACAGTATTAAATGTATGTATTATTGTGGCATTACCTATGACAGGTTGTGTTATTCTGTATTAACGGAGTATGGGCCACCGATGTGTGTGTGCACCTGTAGGAATGAGTCCGTAAGAAGGCAGCATGTGTGTCATCTAACAATGAGGAATGGGTGCATTAGTGAGGAGAGGCCCCTGTGCTCACCAGCCTCCACGCTGCACATCAATAATACACTGCATTAAGGAGCTGTTTGCTATTTTTACTGAAGAGACACATCAGTCTTTCTGACACAAGGAAGCTCAGCTCATATGTAACCGCACTATAAAATGAATCTCTTTAGTCGTTTATCACAGCTTGCTGTTGGACTCAGACAGTGTTTTTTTTTTTTAACCTTTCCCTACTCTGCAGAGAGAAATTGCTTAATATTCATTTCATGGCTTTATCATTGTAACATCATGTCCACATGTCACAGTGGGAAAAACACAGTGACATGAAGGATGGCTGAATTCCATTTAGCTGCTTCAGCCTCAGGGTCCTGGTGTTGTTCGTGCTTGGGACGGCCTATAGACCTGGTTCTGCACTCGGAGGTGATGCTTTTTGTCAAATAAGCATCACCAGTGTATCACACTGAGGGACAAGTGACAAATCACATTCTCACAAACATGCTCCACCAATGACCATCTGAGCCATCCATTGTCATCATCACCCTTTGCTACCGTTTGTCCCTCCCGTCAGAAGCCTCTCTCAAAATCACGAGTGAGGCATAACGTGTGGGTGTACATATGCTTCAAGTAATACGTAAATGAACATGGGCTTTTGTGTGTTTGTTGATGTAATGTAGGAAAGTTCAAAGCATTTTCACCGTCAGCCTGATTCTGACCACCTAACTGTCGTCACTTCATGTAGGAACTAGTTAACCCGATCCCGATCCTTGCTGCTCTCATATTTAAAAGCAAGTGATTGCCCAGTGTTGCAACAAACACTACCTCTCCACCTCTAGAGATAGAGTTGTGTCTCTCTCTCTGTGTGTGTTTGCAGTGAGCTGCTGGCTAAATTCTGCCTTAAGCTCACACACGCGTTCACACACGCGGAGGGATACAGACAGCAAATTAACCCGTCTAACCCAAAATCCAGTACTGCGTCAGCCTACGTGAAAATCCGGAAGATTGCGTAACAAGTGTCATATATAGAACTTTGAAACAGTCAGTGACAGCAGACAGAAGTCGGAAACCCGCAGGGCACCGCAGACATGTCCGCATGTGAGTTCGAGTCGCTGGAGAAGTCTCTGGAGACTCACCTTCCAGAGGCTGAGCTCACTGAAGTGAAGCGCATTCTATTCGGGAAGGAGACAGAGTGAGTTATCGCGAGAAAACTTGTTTGTTGAATTGTTGTGAACGAGGTCTATAAACCATAGAACTGATTTCCTTTTGCAGATTCTGCTCAGTTTGCTCTTGGTAAATTATTGTTCTGCTGAGTGGACTTTGGTCAGAGCTGCAGTCCACCACACGAAACCTTTAACTTTTAACCTGTCCAGAGAAAGGAGCACTCCATCAAGAAGTTTAACACTTTATACATGATGTTTGTGTGTGCAAGCAGGCCTCACAAAGGCAATGATACACACTTAGTGATGATGGTGTTACTGCTGAATGTATGTCCAGCACACAGGATGAATCATACACAAGGGGGAATATATAAATAATATAAATGTAATGTAATTATTTTCACTGTTGACTCATTTGCAGAGAATTTTCTCCATTCGTTGATTACATCCTTTGTCAATGAAATGTCAAATAATATTGAAAAATGCCTATTATAATATGTCAGAGCACAAGCTGAAGGACTTAAGAGCTTCTTCTGTCCAGCCAACAGTAGAAAACCTGAAGATATTCAGTTTACTAATGAAGGAAAGGCAGAAAATCTTCATATCTGAAAAGCTGCACCAGCAAATGTTTGACTTCAAAGATCCATCGATTATCACAGCAGTTTTCTTGAACAAACTTGTCATCAGGGCCATGTGGTTTATTTAGACATACCCTCCAATGCTCTGTGGTATTCGCACAGACACTGATTTGACTGTCTAAGAAGAATACACTAAAAACAAGGACACAAAGGATTCACTCACTATTGGCTGACAGACACCTGACAAAACATCTTTACATTGTGCTCAGTCGTGTCAAAGAATCAGGGTCAAATGTGCTTCCTGTCCTGCTCTCTGGGTGTCTACCGTGTGAACACTTCTTCTCTGTGGCAGGAAGTTGGACCTCCCTGTGTGTGCTGTGGAGGCCGCCTCTGAGCATGACTTTGAGCTGAAGGGTTACAGGTTTGAAGCTGTGCAGGAACAACTGAGGCCGCCCAGAAGGATCCGTGTGGGGCTGGTTCAGCACCACATTGTTCTGTCCACTGATGCCCCCATCCTGGATCAGGTGTGGAGTGAGATACACTTATTTACCAAACACTGCACAGCAATTCGGCAGACCTGTTGTGGGATCAGTGGGTAGAGAGAGACACATGCTGAACATTTGATAGAAGCAGCTGTTCTGGTAACGGGTGTAAATCCTCCACAGATCAATGCCATGCATAGCCGGGTTGGTGAAATGGTTGAGGTGGCAGCCATGTGCGGTGTGAACATCATCTGCTTTCAGGAGTTCTGGAGTGAGTGCCTTTATGAGGCAGAACTGCACAGTACATATCAGCCAGTAGAGAAGACTAACCTGCCTTTTGCTGTCCACAGCCATGCCCTTTGCTTTCTGCACCCGCGAAAAACAACCATGGATGGAGTTTGCAGAGTCTGCAGAAGAAGGGAACACCACACGCTTCTGCCAAGAGGTGAGATTACAGAAGTCTGACACACTGCAATGATAAGCTTCACTACACAACACAAGCCCAGTAACACTCATTTCTGTCATCAGCTGGCCAAAAAATACAACATGGTGGTCATTTCTCCCATTCTGGAGCGAGAAGAGGTGCACAGCACCGTGTGGAACACAGCCGTGGTGATCTCCAACTCTGGAAATGTGCTGGGAAAGACCAGGAAGCACCATATTCCCCGGGTTGGAGACTTTAATGAGGTGAGAGCGTGTTTGTTGTCACACTACTGTATGCGATCCACTGCATCTGTATGAAACGAACTGCTCTGCTCACAATGTGTATTTTACTCTCAGTCTACATATTACATGGAGGGCAACACTGGTCACACAGTGTTCCAGACACAGTTTGGGAAGATAGCTGTGAATATCTGCTATGGGCGCCATCACCCTCTCAACTGGTTCATGTACAGTGTGAATGGAGCTGAGATCATCTTCAACCCCTCAGCTACTGTTGGAGCTCTCAGGTAAGGGACAAAATGGAGCAGGTTTTACTTCTGGCATATTAACAGTATACTTCAGTATCATATGCTCTCATGTTTGCTCTGTGGTGACTTGATTGAACAGAAATATGCAACATGTAATTGACCAGACCTGCTGCTGCTCTATACTGTTACATATACATTACACTGTCATACATTCATCAACAGTAATGTTATTTCTGCTCTCCAGTGAGCCCATGTGGCCTATAGAGGCCAGGAATGCTGCGATAGCTAACCACTGTTTCACTTGTGCCATCAACCGTGTTGGGACGGTAAGTCAGTCTCTAGACCTGCAGTCTGTCTGCAGTCATGCATGTAGGTCTGATAAGTGAGGGCATATGAAAGCACATAGGACTCTGCTTTTGACACCCAAGTGCAGAGCTGTAGACAAAATGTGGCTTTTGGGGATAAAGTGGGTTTTTAGTGGGTGTGGTTTGGTTAGAAAAATGGGTAACCAGAAGTCTTATGTTTATACTATTTGATCATTTTCAAGCTGTTTATAATTTTTTTTTTTTTAAGTAAATGTTACATAAATTGTGCTAAAAAAAGAAGCCAAAAAAACAAAACAAAAACAAAAACAAGAAAACAGTCCACAAGAAACGGTCCCTCGAAACAATGTCACTGAAATTTTTCACACAAATATGGGATTAGTTACTCAGTTATTGCTCAGGGGTGTCAACTCAGCTGCTGAATGAGCCCTGCTGATAGCTTGGTAGCTTGTGTGACTTTATGCACATTCTTGTATTTCATACAGGAACATTTCGAAAGTGAATTCACATCTGGCGATGGAAAAAAAGGTAAGACATCTATTTCCTGAATGGAGAAATCCTTCATTTTCACTGAACTTCTTTCACCTATAAAGTGAACGGAGTGCAGCCAAATCTAAATTTTCACTGCTGAGATAACCTTTCCTAGTCCGTCATGTTTGGTCTTACATACAGCAAACAGCCGTTAGTGGCAGCGTGAATTGTTTCAGTGCCACCTACAGGCAGCTCTCCTGACTTTTGCAGCTCACCATGACTTCGGACACTTCTATGGATCCAGTTATGTGGCGGCTCCTGATGGCAGCCGTACCCCCGGGCTCTCCAGGACCCGTGATGGACTACTGGTGGTGGAAATGGATCTCAACCTGAACAGACAAATCAGCGACAAATGGACTTTTAAGGTACGAATAACACGGCATGACATAAATGTCAGCAGCTTCCCTTTAAGTGACATTTTGGCCGTTGTGTCTGTTTGGTCGTGCAGGGATGGGATGGTTGCATATTGGGCATATTTGCTGAAGAGCCAATGGTTTTTGGAAGCTTTGTAGTAATGCGGACACAATAAAAACACAGTCTATTCTCTGGGACGACTGTTTATTCTGTCCTTATTTTGCAGATGACTGGGCGGTATGCTGAGTATGCCGAGGAACTTGCTCAGGTTGTCAGACATGATTTCAAACCCAAGATAGTGAAGGAGTAGATGACAATCCACTGAAGTGCATTTAAGTATCAAACACACAGAGCTCAGTTCATTTCATTCCAATTTCTGTGTTGATAATTGTCAGGTGTGCCAGATTGGCTCTATGTTGTTTCCATCTCTTTATCACAGAAAGCTGAATTCGAAGTCATACCAGAGCCCTGTTCTTTACAGGTGGATAACTAACGTACCATATCTCGATTCCACGGTTGATGACTTAAGCCTGCACTTTTCAGTTCTGTGAAGTTAACAGTGACAATACTGGGATAATGCTAAAACTGTGTTGTAACGATAGCACAAATGGAGAAGAGTCACAAAGTTAATGAACTGACTTTGTGATGTTACACAACAGTATCTATCTTAAGCTTGCTAACAGCAGCTAACCTTAGCCACTGTAAGATTTTCTGATGAGACCATTACTGTCAGTCTCTGGCAAAATGTTAGTATATGATGAGGTTCAAGGTGTAAGCGCCTCATTAAATGCTCATGTACCAAAGAAAAATGACAGGAGCATATGTTTAAACCCTTTAATCACAACATAATAAATGCAGCTCTATGTTTAATAAAAAATAAAGTTTGCTGTTTAAAACGTGTTGTTCATTCTTACCAAAAAGCACAACCTGGAAGAAATCACTTTTCATACATTCAGAAAAGCAATTTCATGGTAACATTTTTAATTTAGATAACATTTAATTTATGTCTGGTTTGAAAAGCATAGTGCAAAAATGTATACATAATAACAAAACTAAAAAACTGAACTAAAACTGAGGGACAATGAGGAAATTACCAGGTCTTCACTGCTTTCAGAGAGCAGGACGGAGTCCAAATTACACATTTGTTCTGCAGCATGATCAAAACAAACAATGCACCATATACCCAGCATGTTGCCATGACACCAAAGCAAGTGAGTGCCCAGTGTTGCAACACACACGAGTTCACACCGGAGGGATACAGAGGGTTAATTAACCTGCCTAACCCCAAAGCCAATGCTTCGTCAGCCTACGTGAAAATCTGGAGGATTGCGTAACAAGCGTCATATATAAAATGTTGACACAGTCGGTGACAGCAGGCAGAAGCCGGAAACCCGCAGAGCACCGCAGACATGTCCGCATGTGAGTTCGAGTCGCTGGAGAAGTCTCTGGAGACTCACCTTCCAGAGGCTGAGCTCACTGAAGTGAAGCGCATTCTATTCGGGAAAGAGACAGAGTGAGTTATCGCGAGAAAACTTGTTTGTTGAATTGTTGTGAACCAGGTCTGTAAACCATAGAACTGATTTCCTTTTGCAGATTCTGCTCAGTTGGTCCTGATAAATTATTGTTCTGCTGAGTGGACTTTGGTCAGAGCTGCAGTCCACCACACGAAACCTTTAACTTTTAACCTGTCCAGAGAAAGGAGCACTCCATCAAGAAGTTTAACACTTTATACATGATGTTTGTGTGTGCAAGCAGGCCTCACAAAGGCAATGATACACACTTAGTGATGATGGTGTTACTGCTGAATGTATGTCCAGCACACAGGATGAATTATACACAAGGGAGAATATATAAATAATATAAATGTAACGTAATTATTTTCACTGTTGACTCATTTGCAGAGAATTCTCTCTTGATTACATCCTTTGTCAATGAAATGTCAAATAATATTGAAAAATGCCTATTATAATATGTCAGAGCACAAGCTGAAGGACTTAAAAGCTTGTTCTGTCCAGCCAACAGTAGAATACCTGAAGATATTCAGTTTACTAATGAAGGAAAGGCAGAAAATCTTCATATCTGAAAAGCTGCACCAGCAAATGTTTGACTTGAAAGATCCATCGATTATCACAGCAGTTTTCTTGAACAAACTTGTCATCAGGGCCATGTGGTTTATTTAGACATACCCTCCAATGCTCTGTGGCATTCGCACAGACACTGATTTGACTGTCTAAGAAGAATACACTAAAAACAAGGACACAAAGGATTCACTCACTATTGGCTGACAGACACCTGACAAAACATCTTTACATTGTGCTCAGTCGTGTCAAAGAATCAGGGTCAAATGTGCTTCCTGTCCTGCTCTCTGGGTGTCTACCGTGTGAACACTTCTTCTCTGTGGCAGGAAGTTGGACCTCCCTGTGTGTGCTGTGGACGCCGCCTCCGAGCGTGACTTTGAGCTGAAGGGTTACAGGTTTGAAGCCGTGCAGGAACAACTGAGGCTGCCCAGAAGGATCTGCGTGGGGCTGGTTCAGCACCACATTGTTCTGTCCACTGATGCCCCCATCCTGGATCAGGTGTGGAGTGAGATACACTTATTTACCAAACACTGCACAGCAATTCGGCAGACCTGTTGTGGGATCAGTGGGTAGAGAGAGACACATGCTGAACATTTGATAGAAGCAGCTGTTGTGGTAACGGGTGTAAATCGTCCACAGATCAATGCCATGCATAGCCGGGTTGGTGAAATGGTTGAGGTGGCAGCCATGTGCGGTGTGAACATCATCTGCTTTCAGGAGTTCTGGAGTGAGTGCCTTTATGAGGCAGAACTGCACAGTACATATCAGCCAGTAGAGAAGACTAACCTGCCTTTTGCTGTCCACAGCCATGCCCTTTGCTTTCTGCACCCGCGAAAAACAACCATGGATGGAGTTTGCAGAGTCTGCAGAAGAAGGAAACACCACACGCTTCTGCCAAGAGGTGAGATTACAGAAGTCTGACACACTGCAATGATAAGCTTCACTACACAACACAAGCCCAGTAACACTCAATTCTGTCATCAGCTGGCCAAAAAATACAACATGGTGGTCATTTCTCCCATTCTGGAGCGAGAAGAGGTGCACAGCACCGTGTGGAACACAGCCGTGGTGATCTCCAACTCTGGAAATGTGCTGGGAAAGACCAGGAAGCACCATATTACCCGGGTTGGAGACTTTAATGAGGTGAGAGTGTGTTTGTTGTCACACTACTGTGTGCAATCCACTGCATCTGTATGAAACGAACTGCTGTGCTCACGATGTGTATTTTACTCTCAGTCTACATATTACATGGAGGGCAACACTGGCCACACAGTGTTCCAGACACAGTTTGGGAAGATAGCTGTGAATATCTGCTATGGGCGCCATCACCCTCTCAACTGGTTAATGTACAGTGTGAATGGAGCTGAGATCATCTTCAATCCCTCAGCTACTATTGGAGCTCTCAGGTAAGGGACGAAATGGAGCAGGTTTTACTTCTGGCATATTAACAATATACTTCAGTATCATACAGCCGTGGCCAAAAGTTTTGAGAATGACACCAATATTCATTTTCACAAAGTCTGCTGCCTCAGTTTTTATGATGGCAATTTACATATACCCCAGAATATTATGAAGAGTGATCAGATGAATTGCAATTGATTGCAAAGTCCCTCTTTGCCATGAAAATGAACCTAATCCCCCAAAAACATTTACACTGCATTGCAGCCCTGCCACAGAAGGAATGGCTGACATCATGTCAGTGATTCTCTCGTTAACACAGGTGAGAGTGTTGATGAGGACAAGGCTGGAGATCACTCTGTCATGCTGATTGAGTTAGAATATCAGACTGGAAGCTTTAAAAGGAGGGTGGTGCTTAAAATCATTGTTCTTCCTCTGTTAACCATGGTTACCTGCAAGGAAACATGTGCAGTCATCACAAAAAGGGCTTCACAGGCAAGGATATTGCTGCTAGTAAGATTGTAGCAACCATTAATCGGATCATCAAGAACTTCAAGGAGAGAGGTTCAGTTGTTGGGAAGAAGGCTTCAGGGCATCCAAGAAAGTTCAGCAAGCACCAGGACCGTCTCCTAAAGTTGATTCAGCTGTGGAATCGGGGCACCACCAGTGCAGAGCTTGCTCAGGAATGGCAGCAGGCAGGTGTGAGTGCATCTGCATGCACAGTGAGGCGAAGACTTTTGGAGGATGGCCTGGTGTCAAGAAGGGCAGCAAAGAAGCTACTTCTCTTCGGGAATAACATCAGGGACAGACTGATATTCTGCAAAAGGTACAGGGATTAGACTGCTGAGGACTGGGGGTAAAGTCATTTTCTCTGATGAATCCCCTTTCTGATTATTTGGGGCATCCGGAAAAAAGCTTGTCCGGAGAAGAAAAGGTGAGTGCTACCACCAGTCCTGTGTCATGCCAACAGTAAAGCATCCTGAGACCTTTCATGTGTGGGGTTGCTTCTCAGCCAAGGGAGTGGGCTCACTCACAATTTTGCCTAAGAACACAGCCATGTATGAAGAATGGTACCAAAACATCCTCGGGGAGCAACTTCTCTCAACCATCCAAGAACAGTTTGGGGACAAACAATGCCTTTCCCAACAAGATGGAGCACCTTGCCATAAGGCAAAAGTGATAACCGAGTGGCTCGGGGAACAAAACATCGAATTTTGGGTCCATGGCCAGGAAAGTCCCCAGACCTTAATCAATCCTCAAATGGTGGGTGGACAAACAAAAACCCACAAATTCTGACAAACTCCAAGCATTGATTATGCAAGAATGTGCTGTCATCAGTCCGAATGTGGCCCTGAAATTAACTGACAGCATGCCAGGGCAAATTGCAGAGGTTTTGAAAAAGAAGGGTTGACACTGCAAATATTGACTCTTTGCATAAACTTACTGTTATTGTCAATAAAAGCCGTTGACACTTGTGAAATGCTTGGAATTGTACTTCAGTATACCATAGTAACATCTGACAAAAAGATCTAACAACACCGAAGCAGCAAACTTTGTGAAAACCAATACTTTTGTCATTCTCAAAACGTTTGGCCATGGCTGTATGCTCTCATTTGCTGTGTGGTGACTTGATTGAACAGAAATACGCAACATGTAATTGACCAGACCTGCTGCTGCTCTATACTGTTACACATACATTACACTGTCATACATTCATCAACAGTAATGTTATTTCTGCTCTCCAGTGAGCCCATGTGGCCTATAGAGGCCAGGAATGCTGCGATAGCTAACCACTGTTTCACTTGTGCCATCAACCGTGTTGGGACGGTAAGTCAGTCTCTAGACCTGCAGTCTATCTGCAGTCATGCATGTAGGTCTGATAAGTGATGGCATATGAAAGCACATAGGACTCTGCTTTTGACACCCAAGTGCAGAGCTGTAGACAAAATGTGGCTTTTGGGGATAAAGTGGGTTTTTAGTGGGTGTGGTTTGGTTAGAAAAATGGGTAACCAGAAGTCATATGTTTATACTATTTGATCATTTTCAAGCTGTTTATAAATTTTTTTTTTTTTTTTGGAAATGCTACATAAATTCTGCTAAAAAAAGAAGCAAAGAAAACAAGAAAACAGTCCACAAGAAACGATCCCTCGAAACAATGTCACTGAAATATTTCACACAAATATGGGATTAGTTACTCAGTTATTGCTCAGGGGTGTCAACTCAGCTGCTGAATGAGCTCTGCTGATAGCTTGTGTGACTTTATGCACATTCTTGTATTTCATACAGGAACATTTCAAAAGTGAATTCACATCTGGCGATGGAAAAAAAGGTAAGACATCTATTTCCTGAATGGAGAAATCCTTCATTTTCACTGAACTTCTTTCACCTATAAAGTGAACGGAGTGCAGCCAAATCTAAATTTTCACTGCTGAGATAACCTTTCCTAGTCCGTCACGTTTGGTCTTACATACAGCAAACAGCCGTTAGTGGCAGCGTGAATTGTTTCAGTGCCACCTACAGGCAGCTCTCCTGACTTTTGCAGCTCACCATGACTTAGGACACTTCTATGGATCCAGTTATGTGGCGGCTCCCGATGGCAGCCGTACCCCCGGGCTCTCCAGGACCCGTGATGGACTACTGGTGGTGGAAATGGATCTCAACCTGAACAGACAAATCAGCGACAAATGGACTTTTAAGGTACGAATAACACGGCATGACATAAATGTCAGCAGCTTCCCTTTAAGTAACATTTTGGCCGTTGTGTCTGTTTGGTCGTGCAGGGATGGGATGGTTGCATATTGGGCATATTTGCTGAAGAGCCAATGGTTTTTGGAAGCTTTGTAGTAATGCGGACACAATAAAAACACAGTCTATTCTCTGGGACGACTGTTTATTCTGTCCTTATTTTGCAGATGACTGGGCGGTATGCTGAGTATGCCGAGGAACTTGCTCAGGTTGTCAGACATGATTTCAAACCCAAGATAGTGAAGGAGTAGATGACAATCCAGTGAAGTGCATTCAAGTATCAAACACACAGAGCTCAGTTCATTTCATTCCACTTTCTGTGTTGATAATTGTCAGGTGTGTCAGATTGGCTCCATGTTGTTGTTTCCATCTCTTTATCACAGAAAGCTGAATTCGAAGTCAAACCAGAGCCCTGTTCTTTACAGGTGGATAACTAACGTACCATATCTTGATTCCACAGTTGATTAGCCACTGTAAGATTTTCTGAGACCATTACTGTCAATCTCTGGCAAAATGTTAGTATATGATGAGGTTCAAAGTGTAAGCGCCTCATGAAATGCTCATGTACCAAAGAAAAATGACAGGAGCATATGTTTAAACCCTTTAATCACAACATAATAAATGCAGCTCTATGTTTAATAAAAAATAAAGTTTGCTGTTTAAAACGTGTTGTTCATTCTTACCAAAAAGCACAACCTGGAAGAAATCACTTTTCATACATTCAGAAAAGCAATTTAAATTTAAATAACATTTAATTATGTCTGGTGTGAAAAGCATAGTGCAAAAATGTATACATAATAACAAAATTAAAAAAACTGAACTAAAACTGAGGGACAATGAGGAAATTACCAGGTCTTCACTGCTTTCAGAGAGCAGGACGGAGTCCAAATTACACATTTGTTCTGCAGCATGATCAAAACAAACAATGCACCATATACCCAGCATGTTGCCACGACACCAAAGCACAAGATGTTGTTTCTTCCCGTGAAATGAAAGAAACTGGCGAGTTCATGTTTCAGTATGTCGATCCACTGTCCGAGTTCTTCTGCAGGTTGACTCCCATAGACACACTATGGAATATTGCATTGAACTAATGTTGTTATTTGATGCTCATGTGACACACACACACACACACACACACACACACACACACACACACAGGGCATTAATTACCTGAGGCTCTCAAAACACAACTACTTCCTGTATTCCCTGCTGATAGATTCATCAGAATAAAAAGTGACTGAGAGGTGAGTTCAGAGGATTTTTTTTTTTTTTTTTTTTTTTTTTCAAAAAAGGCAAGTGGAGGTGAGGCTTCAGACGTCAACACTGAACAGCAGAAATAAACTGGATATACTAATGTCATCATCAGCCCTGAATTATGTGCACCCTATTTCCTGGTAATTCCTATTCTACATCATGATTCCCACATTTCATCCACTGTAGTTTCACAAGTCTGAATAACTCAGCTCACAGTTTGAGATTTCAACAGCTCCGAATATTTGAGCAACCACAGTCATTAAAATTCAACAAGGACACAATAAAATTCATGTGAACCATCTGCTCATCTCAAAAAGGAGTTCAACTTAGATTATTGAACCTCTCAGCTGTTAATCCTTCACATGTCGTGGAGCATTGACTGTATAAGAGGGAATAAGAGCGGGAAAAATGCAGCTAAGTGCCTTCATGTGAGCAGGTGGGGCTTATTAGCACCAGAGAAGATGGCCCAAAGGATATGTGACAATGGACAACAGGAGGAGCCACTGGTCCAACACTGTTGACCTGCAGCATCATGTCACTAGAACGATGGGCTGAGGAGGAGTAACACATAAATCCATCTTCAATGTCCATCAACTCTCCTTAAAGATGAAAAGGATGTCCTCATCTGTCCCATAGCTCCGCCGAGCTTCCTCAAAGTTACTGACGCTGGTGCAGCACACCCCTGAATGAAACACACACACACACACACACACACACACACACACACACACACACACACACCTGTAAGATCCAAACTGAAGACATAACTTGTTACTAGCAGTCAAGAAATGATGCTAATTTGGTTATGTTAGCATACTAACACACTAAACTAAGAGGGTGAACATTGTGAACATTACACCTGCTGAAATAAGTGTGTTAGTCACGTTAACTGGCTGATGTTAGCCTTCAAATCACGCTGTGTGCCCACAGAGATGCTAAGCATGACTTTTAGTCTTGTTGTGCAATGAAGATGTGATTTTGCATGATCAATCAAACATCACTGCTTGCATCCTAATTATCACAATAGTCAGCTGTTTCACAAATTGTTGTGAAAGACTACAGCTAACAATCAGTTTCATTAGGCTGATGATTATTTTTTGATTGATCTGTTAATGGCTTAGCCAAAAAATGCCTGGAAACAGTTAAAAATGCCTCTTCCAGGTTGTTTGAGGCGAAGGTTGGCCACTGACAACCTGACAACCTGAAAGTACCTGGAATACTTTGTATTTTCTGTGTTGTCTGACCAACAGCAGTTGAGGTTGTCTGGTACCTGGTAGGGTATTCCAGGTATTCCAGGTACTTCCAGGTTGTCAGAGGCCAAGGCCAAGGTTGGCCACTGACAACCTGAAAGTACCTGGAATACTGTGTATTTTCTGTGTTGTCTGACCAACAGTCCAAAAGCCAAACTGTTATGTAATGTACAAACATATGAGATAAAAGCAGCAAATCCTTACATTTGACAAACAGGCACTGCAAACGTTTGACATTTTTGCTTGATAAGTGACTTAGACAATTAAATAAGAATCAAAGGTGTTGGTGATTATTTTTCTGACAATTTAGCAATGAATCTGCTAATTGTTTCAGCACTGTTTTAAAAAAAAACCTAAAATCCTTTAACGTGTTGAGAAGGAAACGCGTATCATGGCATCCAATTCCACCGTCTTTCATTATATTTTCCAACCTTCTCCGCTGCAGTTCACTGATACTCTAATTGCTTTTATTCATATACAGTTGGTGCTTTGGACATATGAGATTACTCACTGTCAGAATACGCAGGGTTGTTGTATAAAATACAGCCAGTGGTCCTGTTGAAGCCGCACACTACCACAAAGTGACCCTGGTACTCTGGTTTCCTGCAGAAACACTTCTGGCCCACAGGCAGGAAGCAGCAGTATTTGACAGGCGAGGAGCAGAGTTCACATGTCAAGACGATGGCGTTGACCAGCACTATGGCAACGTGGCCCTGCTCCAGATGAGACTGGATTTCCTGAACGGTGACAGAACTATGGAAAGATAAACAGATGGTAAGTCTACTTTGTCTGAGGCAAAACAGGTCGTCCACATGAAGAGTAATAAAGAGCAAACTCACCATTTCTTCACCACCACACCTTTGTCATCTGCTTTAAGGAAGAGCTCATTCACTCTGTCTTCTTCTGTATCAAAATGTTTCTTATAAAAGGACTGCAAACCACACCGAAAGACAACAGAGGTACAGTCACACACACAGAACTGGAAAAAATTCAATCTGTCAAATCAGGCAGGGACAGTACTCAAAGCTTAGACTCTGCAAAGTACCTGATTCCTAAAGCCCTTATCAACGCCCAGAGTCTGCGTGCAAAAGCAGTGTTTGATTCCTAGATGACACATGAGGTAGGCCAGATCAATAGTCCACACACTCTCAGTCAACTTCAGCTCCCAGCATGCTCTCTGAAACTCCTCATCACTGACAGGATGGAGGTACCTGCAAGATTGGACAATTAGAGACTGTAAATCCGTCTGGGTTAACAATTTCAACGTGCTTAGATATTAAGAACACCTTTGACCGACTGCACGGTGCCAAAGAACATTAATGATTCCAGAAGTTGGCAGCTTTACAGGGCACTTACTTGAGGACCATCCTGGAGCAGGCTAAGCCACAGTCCCAGTGGTACAGTTGCCGAATGACAGGTACATTCAGCAAGACGGCATCCTCTGAGAAAACCCATGGTGTTATTTTAGTACTCCTTAAAAACTGACGGTGCTATCAAAAACAATGTCTGCTCAAATCGTATGTGTGAATTTCTTTTAATATCAGCTTGTCACTCACCTGTCATTCTGTTGTGTTCTTTCTTAGACAAGCGGCCAACTAGCTAAGTCAAGACAAGCTGGTCAGTCTTGTTTACAGTATTTAAGCCTCATCGATGTTAACTGGGAGAGACCAGCTGCCAAACTGCAAGTTTAGCTGTCAGGCTAACAGTATCATTAACTAGTCTGTTAGCAGGTTCGCTGCTTATACAGCGAGGCTAGCTGCTCGACGAACACAACGCACAATTACTAGTTAACGAAACAAATGAGGCATAAAAGTTAGAAAAAACTATATTTTAACAAGTTTTTGTGACGCTGCCTCCCTCTACAAGGCTCTTCAGCTCCACTTCTCTGTTGCTTGCTAGCATACTGAGAAGCTTCTTGTGTGGTTATGCTGTCACTTAAAGTTATGCTGCCCCCGCGCGGTGAGGGGGACTCATCGTTAATCTGTGACTGAGACTGGAAGGTAACATTTCTTACACTCATTCTTCACAGTTAATCAGTTTTATTGAAGAATTCATACAATGTCGAAGATCTGTTTTCATGCCAATTATTTTAGAGCAGGGTCAGATTCTTCTGTAGAAAAATGTTCCCACGTTGGTGTGACCATGCTACTGGGTTCCATAGGCTGTGCCCATTGACACCTGTATTTTAAAATTAGAAGAAACAGATGAACTGTGGGACAAAGCTAGACCAAAAAAATACATCTTTTATTCAAGACTAGTTACTGCAGCAGTGAGGAATGTAACACATGACAGTGAAAGATCAGTCACTTACTGATTCTGTGTCAGCATCCTCATTCAGATATGTGACTTTGTGTCGACTGTAAAGATCTCGTTTTCTCATGCATGTCAACATGAACCAGTCAGAAACTATGGGAACCTGTGGGAAAACACTTAGATTCTGTGTATTATTACTTTTTCTGGAAAGCATATTTCAACTGAACATGTCAACTCACCAAACTGAGGAATGACAAGGCTGCACCCAAGTTCACTATGGTTGGTACTATTCCAAATTTTCCTGCCTGCAAGACAAACGAACCGCCCCAGATATCGTCAAAGCAGAGAGAACATGCACATTTTGCTGATGAAGTCATTTCAATTCCAGTATTCATTCAGGCCTCACAGTTCCAAATACAATGACGTCAAACCGGATCCCGTACGCTTTGATTAAGGTTCTAGTTTCTTCTCCAGCTGGGGTCTTGTAGTACTTTGCAAACCTAAAAGCAATGTTTTTTTAATACTTTTGTCCCCATCTTCATCCATTTATTAATAAGCATTTTTAAAAAATGGTTTCACCTGAAGTTGAATCCAGGAGCCACATTATTGACAGGATTTTTATTGTCCAGCCTGCGGAAGCTGTATTTAGGATAACACTTTCTTGCCCACCAGTCCAGGTCACAGCTCCAGTCAATTATAATACCAAGGATACCACCCTTTAGAAACATGAAAAATAAATTCATCATCTAACTGCATGTAAGTGTAGACAAATATGATGCTGTAATCCCTTGTGAAAGAAGTGACAAATCAAATTAAAGGGAGATAAGAGATGAGAGATAATGCAGTGTGAGGGGACTAAATTATACGCTAAAAAACATTTTAGAAAACGGTGTTATTTTGAATTCTGGGCATACCTTCACAGCCATGTCTTGAAATTCCTCTCCAGCCTCTGAAACGATGTGTTTGAGGCGGAATATGGGGCAGTACGGGTCTGTCGTACGATTGAATTCACACCTCTTCAGGTATGAGGAGTTAATATGTGGCAGTATGTTCCTTCTGAGGGACGAAGACATACGCTTGATATCATGACGGACAATCAAAAAGCATGTTAGCATGCAATGTACTGCTCAGAGCCATCTGTTTTTACAGTGAGGAACACTGACCTGTGAAAGTTGAACTTTGGGTATGTTACGCTGTTTTTGATCAACACAGTGAAGTTCTCTGCTGCAGCCAGGAGTGCACGTCTGTGGGACAGGGAAGCAACATGTCCACCCATACATACATTATACAGTCATTACTTAGAAATTGCATAACGTTGCATGTATTCTTACTCAGGCAGCTTTGTGTCTATTTCAAGAGGGCACCATGACAACACCTCACAGGTCTGGACAGTCGTGGAATAGTTCTCACACAGCCCCGTCAGTACACCTGAGTGGAAAGTTTGTCTGTGTGGTATCACGTAATTTACAGCTGATGCATGAACACATATCAGTTTGATGGCACACAGTGAGGAAGGCCTACCATTTCCCCGAGGATCGCTGTATCCCTCGATACAGTCACAATCATCCACACAGGTAGTTGATGGGCTTGGAAGCTGGAGGAGAAATCACCTGTTAATGTGTCAACTGATGTGACCCTGTGAGCATGAGGCAATGAGGACATCCGCATCAGAAAGCCTTTTTTAGTGAATTTACTGGCCTGAGCTTCTACGACTATTCTGTAACACTCCCACGCACATATCTTCAACCTCAGGAAACTTTCTTGTGTTAAGGCCCAAAATGTGTTGTGTGAGGTCACAGTGACCTTTGACCACCCGAATCTAATCAGTTCATCCTTGCATCTTCCTTCCTCAGCCGTGGCTGGTCCAACAGGGTGCAAAGTTACTTGTGCTTAAATAGCATTTCATCTTCATCTGGTGTGTTAGCATGCTAACATTTGCTAAGTAGCACTAAGTACTAAGTCCAGCTGAGGCTAATGGGAATGGCATTAATTTTGCAGTTATTTGGTCATAAACCAAAACACTGGACAAAGAAGAATTTTGACCGAATCCTGGTGCTTTCACTGAAAACCAAAAATGTCAACTTCATGGTGCTGCTAGAAGAAAAGCAAGACATCACCAAAGTAATGAAGATGCATAGTCTAAGCACCATGAAATCCAATCCATTCAGTAGTCCTTGAGATACTTCAGTCTGGATCAAAGTGATGTTCCCCTCCATAGAGCTGCACCACAAGCACAGGTAGCCAAACATTTGTTGGCTCCAGTTTTCCAAAAGTGAAGATTACGTATCAAAGCACATTAAAGACGTGGCTTTGGCCTCTTTAAAATTGTGATGGACATTACTGAAATTAGTTTCTGACATGTTAGACTATCAATCATTTCACTGGGACACTAACTGACAGATTCTAATCATTTATTTAAAAAAGCCATTAGTTGCAAAAGATCAAAAATTAGCCTAAAGTCTAACGACATGCAGTGAATCAACAAATCCTGTTTGCACTAAAACTGTGCGAGCAGGAATATCGTTGGATGTCATATCACGTAGCATCAGTCACTCACCTCAGGGCAACGGGACTGAATTTGACGAGGTGTAACGACCATATTCGTTAACACAAAGAATGAATGATCACCCTGTCACACAGGGGAGAAGCACAGATGACACAACGCACTGATATCATCTTAACATACAGATCAGGTGAGCACAATTACCATATCATACACCAAGAATGATGAGTTAAGAAGGAGTGTGTGTTTGTAATACAGATGAAACAATACCTGAGGTGGGATAACATAATCAGCCACGTCCCAAAATCGGGGGTCCATGTCAGATGTGTTGGTGAAAGCAAAACCTTTTACTTTGGTGGTGACTGTACTGATGACAGAGTCTGTGTCCTGGTAGGCCTTCTGCACCACACACACATACCTGCAGGTTTACAGCAGAATGACACTTTAACAGTGCAATCACCAGGCAGCTCATTACAACAGCATTTCATGACGAGTTTAGCTTTAGATCCACATTTTATCAACCCAGCACAATGTTCCACATCTAAGCTTTTTGTTACTCACCCCACCACATACAGCACCACCAGAAGCTGGGTGAACCTGAACACGCATCCTACCTGTATGCTTGGAATAACCAGTGTTTTTGGTGTTTCATAATCAAACACATAATGCAGACAGCTCTGGCAGCAGCCTGCAGTCCTGCTCATCGCTGCACCACACACACACCAGTGATGCACTGTGCAGTAATGATGAGTGGACATACTGCAGCTGCTCTTATTCAAATCATTGTATTCAAATCATATTCAGTGCGTGGACACATCTTTGGTCTCAGCACGTTTTACCTAGAGTGGACATACAGTGGGGTTAAACAAACCATATACAGAACAGGCTGGACAACAGCACTTTCTATAGTTTCTCACCTTAGTAAAAGTGGTGAGTCAGACATGATTCAGTGCAAAAATAAGTTCGCATCGAGCTGGTCGATGTCATAGTCACACATTGAAAAGAGAAGGTGAATTTTATAACCACTTTGGCACTGATGCTGGGCTGCTGTCTGCACTGTGGATGACTGGTGCTGTTGTTCCTGTGCTCATACTTCAGTCTGACCCACCACAGCAACGTTACACACCAACATCATTATATGACACTTCATATGACACACTCAAACTGTCACTTTAACATGCCGTAAGTGTGCTGCTGTAATCTTTAGTCATCTATTCCTTGGTATGAAGATACTCATAATCACCACAGCATACACAATGAGACTGTTAAAACAGCTCACCACACATTTCCATGCTTGTCAGATACACTCCAAGCTCATAAAACGGAGCGTCCACACTGAGCATTAGCTGAAACATTTGTGCTTGTTGCTCTTGTGCATTGTGAATGAAGTGCTACACAAGAACTCAAAGATCTGAAAACTCAATTCGTTCAGTCTCATCACTATCCTGCAATTTAGTTTTTAACATGTTTTTGCACTCAGTTCAACATCAAGAATGCAGCGTTTGCACTATATTTCCAGAAATACTGAATCCTGATATGCATGAACGGTGCAGAGACGTGTGAAAGACGACTTGCAACTAGAACCGATTAGAGTTTTTAATTTCATAACACACATCGACTTCCATGAACACAGGACAGATACAATGTCACTTTGGTCCAGTAGTACCTCAGATATTAAGTTTGTAAAAGAACCATTTCAGTTTACACAGACACTTTGGCATCCTATTTGTCACTGGTGTAGCTTGCCTTCAATAAAATATTTTTCGTTTCTCAGTTATGATGTCCATGTTGTCATAGTCACACAGGTAAGAAAGGCTACAGCAAACTGTATACACAATATCCACATGAAGATGATACATATATATTGAATATATACTCATTTTGCAATGTTTTTTTTCCATTGGACAATGTAGACACACACGTTAATTCATTAATAAAACTAATGATGTACAGACATTATGTTCTGTGTTTCAGTGCTGAATTTTCAAGTACGATATGAAGGCATGTACAATGTAGAAAAAAGATAAAAACACAGTAACAAAGCTACAGTGAAATGTAGATGAGGAAAACTTCTTTCAGGTTTCTGTTCTCCAGTTAAACTCATCAGGACGAGGATGACACTTTGGGAATCAGCCATCGTGTTCACTCACCTTCTCAAACAAAGCATGTCCGGAGAAAATGATTCGTATAGGGGCATCTCTGAAGCACCACAATGCTCTGTCTAATTTAATTTTATGGCATAGTGTGACAACTTAACCTTTATCAAAAAAAAACTGCAGCTCCTGTGATTTGGATATTGCACTTGGCCATATTGCAATTCTGATAATATTTCGGTTAATTGTTCAGCCCTAATTTAAATGACTGATGGTATCCAACAAAATTAGTAAAAAAAAAAAAAAAAAGGTCCACAGATTTCATATTTGGCCAAAATCAAAGTCCAGCCCCCCGTCCTGCAGGCTGCCTTCATTTGCGTTGTCAAAGCTGTTTTTTCCGTGGATCTGTTTGAGGTGCTTGCGGAGAACTGGCTTATGAGCGAAAACCATGTCACAGTAGTTGCAGCGGTGTGGCTTGTCCCCACTGTGCAGGTTTAAGTGGTCCAGCAAAGAACACTTTTGGGTGAAGGTCTTACCGCAGATTTTACACTGGAATGGCTTGATGCCGGCGTGGACGCGCATGTGTCGGTGCAGGTTGCCCTTCTGCGTGAAGGTCTTTCCACAGAGGAGGCACATGAACAGCTTGTGCATCTTGAGGTGGTTGGCGTAGTTCTCCAGCTGGCGGAAGACCCGAGCGCACTTGGGGCACTGGTGGTACCACTGGAGAGGCTTGTCGTAGTTCCGCTGGTGCACAGTGTGTTTCTCTGCAGGGGGGGACTGAAGAGGAGCACTGAGCGGGTACCCGGCCACGCCAGATGGAACCGCCATCTCACTGCCACGACTGTCCACAGTGGAGTTGATGAGGGAGTGCTGGGGCTCGGGAGAGTGGAGGGCAGCAGGTGGGCTCGTGGGGAAGTAACGAGAGATGGAGTTTTCTGTCACGTCAGACACAGACTCCACTTTTACTATAGTGATGTCACTGTTCACCACACCCTGCCTTGGAGATTTGCCTAAATCCCCTCCCCTCTGTGGAGGAGATTTAGGCTGCATGATCACATCATCATCGTCGTCATCATCATCGTCGTCATCATTATTGTCGTCCTCAATCTGCTCCACCTCGTCATCCTCCTGATGGACAGTCTGGACCTGGGAGCACTCCTGCTCTCTCTGGGCCGCAGAGGATAAATCCTCCTCCCTCTTCTCCCTCCTCATATCCACATCCACCTCCAGCTGGTGTGCAGGTTTGATGAACTTGCTGAGGGCTTGAGTGCACTGCTCCACAATGTGGCCCATTTGGAGGAAGCTGGCCACTGTGAGGTAATGCACCAGCTCCAGCTCTGGAAACTCCAGCTGACCTGTATAGCAGGACAGCAGCAGCTGCCGGCCCACTTCTGCCTCCTGCATCATGGAGATCTGGACCTCCCTGGAGTCCTGCTGAAGGATGAACTGGTCCCTCAAGAAAGAGGAGCCGGCGGCGAACACTACTTTGTGACCGGGGACCTCCAGCTGGTTGATGCGTATGGTGACGTCACAGAAGCGTTTCTGGTGTCGTAGGAGGTTCATCTTCTGCAGCATGGAGAACCCAAATGTGGTGAAGCGGAACTGCAGGATCACCTGGTTCTGGGCCATAGTGAACTGACGGCAAGCAGCAGCAGCAGCAGTGCACCTGTTGAGGACAAACACAGAGACTGAATCATCTGAGCAGCAACATGCTATAAATTGTGTGAACTTGATATAATGTGTTTAGTTGAAGGCAGGCAGTATTACCTGCATAGATAAATTCAAAGGTTTTGGCTAAGGATACTGTAAACTGAAGTCTCTTTTCACGTTAAACTCGACCAGGCTTGGACGCTAATGGCAGTCTACGTTAGGAAAGACACAGCACATGTCTTCAGCCCACCTGGGTCAATCACGGCATCACCAACTGCTGCGCTCCTGACAGGCTGAGATTAAGACCACAGCACCAGACTCGGTTCAAAAACCTGCCAATTTAACAAGAGCTAGCGTGTCTCATTAGCCAGTTAGCTGGTTAATGATATACTGTAATGTTTATTATGTTTTCGGAAACACTGCCAACTCTTCATTTCGACGTTCATCCACAGAAACAAAAGGTAACAAAGCTGTAATTGTACCAAAAACGTTTAAGCCTTACTAAAAAGGAAGTGTTGCTGAGGTTTGCCGATTAATGACACATTAATGTTTAACAGCTTATTGTTGTCAGAGTTGACTGAGCAGTGTCCGCATCGGTGTTAGCTTAGCACACAGGTAACGTTTAAGTAATGGCTTTCTTTGGAGGAAAATAGAGAAAAGAAAACCTGGGCACTACACTTTGGGACACAGTAAGACTAAAAATAATCTTGTACAGTGACTGTCCATGTCGAACGGTAGCTGCAGCTATATGACAACAATAACAAGTCGCCTCCATATTTCCTTTGGCCTCCTCCTCCATGTGGACATCTCAGACTGTCTGTTAACATGCATGCGTGTAGCTACCGAGCTAACTAGCTAATACTGGTACTACTGCATTTTCATTTTGGGTGACACAGCGATAAGTGTTGTGTACCTGTTAAGCCCTTGTAAACAAACCCGTTAAAGGTGGGTTGTCATCGGTGGGACACTGGCCTGTGTCGGGTCTCTCTGGGGATGTGGAGGAGCTGCTCCGGATGCAAAACCCATTTAAAGGCCCAGTACAATTTATGGCATCTGCTCTCGTCCTCTCCGCAAATGCTCCCTGAATCTAAACAATCCAAAATGACTTATAACATAGAGTCTAAACATAACAATTTTAAGATAAACACTGCTTATCATGATCTCAGTTTCATCCTGATCTTTAAATGAAATTTTTTTCAAATATCCCTCTATTGATCCCTGAAGGCACCTTACTCACAGGTAGTCTGAATTGTCTGTATGAAAAAACTGCAGTAAGTAGAGAAATTCTTCAAATGTCATGAATTAATGGGGGCTGCAGCTGACAATTACGTAGAGATGATCAGTAGGCCTGCAGCATGCAGGAGGATTAAGATATTTATTGTGTCCAAGCTGCAGTCTGGTTGTTGTCAGTGGATCAGTCATTTTACCCAACGTGCCTTTGCCCATCTGAGACTGATCCAGGAGACGAGACCAGTGCGAGCAGGCAGTGACTGAGTGAAGGGGAGCTGAGCCTGTAGGCTTCTGGGACTCAGATTTAGTGTCATGTCCTATCAACCATGCCATCACACCTGGAAACAGTAAATGTGTTTCACCTCCAGACATGGCTTATTACTGCAGTGTATAATAACGGGAGCATGCCAGAGGGTCAAATGTCAAATCAACAGATGGAGAGCTCTCTACAGAGGGTTGCCTGTAATTCCAAGTACATACTGTATTCACATCCAGTAATCATCCAAGCATTCATTCATGACACATCCAATAGTTACTGAAAAGAAAGTTTAATTATAATTATTTACAGAATGTACAGGTAGGAAGTCAAGGCAATTTCATTTTGTCATACTAACAAAAAAAAAAAAAAAAAAAAGATTCAAATAAAAAATACAGAACATCAGCAGTTAGGTGTGTCATGTCTTCTTGAAAAGCCTGGAAAAGAAGACAGAGGGAAACCAGGTCATTAAATCAATGTCCTGTACTGTAACTGTAGAAAGTCCTGTGCACTGTTTTCCTCGAACATGTGGAAAACATCTACATCGACAGGACAATCATTTATTAGTGAAATGTAACAGGCCACTTTCAATATGTGCAGGATTATTGGATTTTGTCATTCTATATTTATTTCACCAAAAACAAAATAAAAATTAATGTTAAAAATATGAACTGAAATGTCCAGTGATTGTGCAGTATATTGCCTTTGTAGAGTGACTTTAAACTGTTAAAAATGCACTTGAATGAATTAACATAGTGACAGATAAATGGAGTTTCTCGCATGAAAACACATTAACAGAGTGGATAATGTACTGTGTTGTATTATCTTCCATACCAGGAGAAACTGTATCCACCTACAATGACCAAAGCAACCAGTCCTATTGATGCAGCAGCAGACAGAGATGAAACCCTCAGAATATACGATGTACCTGGAGCAACAAAATGCTGAGTGTGAGTGAGTGTCAAATGGCACTTTGTACATCTGCTTGTTTTTGCATTTTACATAGTTTTTTTTTTTTTAAAGTACTTTCTGTTACCTTCTGCTTCAACTTCCAAATGTTGAAAGTAGGTAAAATTTAATTTCCGAAAACAAATCTCAATCCAAAAGTCATTTTGGGTATTTTGGTTAGTGAATTACCTCTTACTTTAGCCCAGAGGACACAGGAACTTTTTAAAGCCTAGGAGAGAAAATATTCAGGTCATTTAACAACTGTAAAATCTAAGGCAGTTTCTAAATCAATATATTTTTATAGTACACTGTAAAGTAGCAGCACCTACCGTCTTCCACTGACTGACAGCTCGTAAGATGATATAATAGTTTCTGCCATTCTCCAGTGGTGCGTTCAAGAAGCCTCCATAATAGAGTCCATCTCCTACAGTAAAGTTCATCTCTGTCCCAACATGTATGACATCAATCTGGCCGGTGATGTACTCTGTTGAGGACTTCCTTATGTTTGAGTGGTCTGTGCTCTCAGGAGAGGAACAGTCAAACATCATGATCCCCTCCACAGGAAGCACAAACACTTGGTACAAACTGCCAAATGAAGAACAAAGAAGTGCTTTATTTTGAAAGTACAACATGCAACATTTTAACTTGACTATATAACGACCATATTAATTTGGGTAATGTGGTCTTTTATAGATATCTTACACTATAATCTCATATATGTGAAGTGATGAAACTAGTAGATCACAGTTTATTAGTACAAATCATGTTACTTACCAATTGCTTCATATTCATTTACAAATTAATAGATTGATTAATTAATGATCCCTTAGATTTGTTTTTAAAGGACTATGACACGCAAAGCGGGACAGTTCACAGCTTAACAATCAACTTGTCAGTGCTCTCTGGTGGACAAACGACAGTAATGGAGACACTGTTTCTAAATGACCTCAGACCTAGTTTGGCATTTCTGTACTAAAATTTCTTATTGCTCATCAGCCGACATGTATGCCAAAGCTGATGTATCTGCAATAAGCTAATGCTGGCTGATAGCCATGAAAACCGGATGAGGCTGATTTGATATTCATGCATGTTCAATGTAGCAGTTCAAGGGTTTTGTTCAGAAGTTATCAACATGTTATGAAGTAGATTTGAGGTTTTTTTTTAATAATAGGACAGTAAATTTTATGCATTTCTGGGCCAATGTGAGTCAGGTATTGAACAAAGCTGCGAGTATTGTACTGAATCATAAAGACTCAAGCAGCATTAGAAATTGGGGACGATAGACATCCCCCCCACATCATGGTTGTTACCTTATTGGGTCCAGTGTGTTGTGTGATCGCCGTAGCCTCAAAGTTGGTACAGGAGTCTCAAATTCTTGGTAGTAGACAATTGGTGCTGGAGGTACTGTCAAATGTGGTTATATTTAATGTGAAATGCTCAGTAAAAAGAAGACTTTATTAAACGAAATAGATCATCAGTGCTAAGTATTTCCAGAAAACTGATGACACCAGGTTTTACAAAGCATATTGTCAGAGTAGAGTAAATTCAAGAGTTGGCTGTAAATTGTTACCTGGTAAACTGGTGTTCATGGTGATGGAGGCTGTGAATCTGGCAGACACTGCAGTGACTGAGATGCTGTAGTTTGTGAGTGGGAGCAGGTTCAGACAGAGGTCCAGCTGGTCAGCCTTGGAGCTCAGAAACCGCTTCCTTTTATCATGAAAGGACCTCTGGTAGTCTCTGGATCCTATGTATGTCACCTGGTTACATTGAATGTGGCATCAGTCTCCCTCCATAGAGTTGAAAAACAGTAATATACTTGCATGGTAAATGCTGCTGTACTGTCCATACATATTCACAAAGAAGTAATTACTGAAAGCACCTGTTTCCTATGCTGGCAAATACTGTAAGCACACATAGAGGTCAAAGATAAACAGCAACTGCAGTGAAAGCAGGATGATAAACTCTCTGTTACCTTGTAAACTTCTGTATCCTCCTCATATTTCTCTGCTTTCCAATGCAGACATTTTTCATTGACGACAAACAGGTGATTGATGGGTGGCTTTTTTTCTGGAAGAGAAATGGGAATGAAAAGAGTGATTGTACATCAGATCTTCACCTTCTATTCGTCATTTCAAAATATCCCAAATCCCTCTACAAATATGTTCCCAATGCATATCGATACCTCCACACAGCTGAACAATTACTCAGATGGTTTTATTTTGTCGGGCCTAACGAACACTGCAACTTCCAAATGTCCCTAGTGGGGTTATATTCACTTGCTATGTTCTCACTCACCTATGCATCTCAGTGAAGCTGTCTGCCACAGGCCAGAGCTGCCACACACAGACACATTGCTGCCCCTCCAGCTGTGATATCCATCCACACAGCGGTGGATCACAACACTTCTGTTATGCCACACCACCTCTGAGTTGGCAAGGAAGGGAACTGGGCCACATTTAGCTGGAGAAAATGACACTGTTTAAGTAACTGATAACAAGTATAGTGTTGTGGGGCTTTATCAGCATGGTTATATATAATATATTCCACACATATTTATGTGTGTCCTTGTTTGGGTTCTACTGGAGGAGTCATCAGGTGGTAAAAGGCATTAATGAGTCAAGTAAATCATTTGTAACATTTGCTGTGTTCTAAACATTAATTCGGAAGTACTGTGAACCAACAGAAATAGATTTACCAGCACAACTCTGGATACTTTGAAACCTACAAAGCATTATTCATTACCTCAATTTACCTTTTAGCCCACAACAAACACAAAACATAGAGTGAAAGTAGTATATACAAGGGAGCCTCTCACTGCAACTGAAACAACAGAGAACCGAGCCTTCATCAGTTTAATGTCCAGATAAATCAAAGCATCAACAAAAACACATCAATAACATGATAAAAATCACAAATCCTGACTCTTCCACAGTTAAATAGATGCATGTCCATGTATCGAGGTTATCGCTGTACCTTTGCACTTCACAGACACTTCCCCCCACTCTCCAGATTGTAAACATGTTGAAATATTATTTCCACTCTCCTGGTAAAATCCATCCATACACTCATACAGCACCACACTGCCCGCTCTACTGGTGTAGTTCCACAGGAGGTTAGTATGGGGGAGGTTTAGTGGGGGACCACAGCTTATTTCTGCACACAGACATGAATTAGCACAGACTGTGTGCTAATAATAGGCATACAGTATATCACCAAGACGAACACAAATAGCACAGTCCAGTTCTCCATGACAGCTGATCAGGAGATGCAGTATAAAGACTTGTTGTAACTTTAGAGTGCAGTACTTGCATAGTGTATAGAAATGTACTAATACTTGCATTTTAACACAAAAGTTTGACATTTAGGAATAATATGAAAAGATCCACACAACTCTCATGTCTCAGTAGTAAAGATGAAGCCACAGCCAATAGCCAATGAGCTCAACTTAGCACAAAGACTGAAATAGTCCAGCACATGACCCCCTGTAAAATCAAAATGTGTCACTTTTATACTTCCTTGCTTGTGTGAATTAAACAAACAAGATTTAACATGTTATTTTGGGAGCTTTTAAGATGCTGGTAGGTGGATTTTCTGACTGCTGAACAGAGCCAGGCTGGCTGTTTCCCCCTGTTTCCTCTCTTTATGCTAAGCTAAGCTGGCTGTAACAAAGTGTGTGTGTGTGTATTGAACACACAAGTATGAGAGTGGTATTGATCTTCTCATCTAACTCTCAGCAAGATAGTAAACAAGTTCCCAATATATCAAACTACTGCTGCATATAGTCAGAAATTAATACAGTTTGTCAGTATATCTGTCATCAGACATTGCACCTTCACACCATAGATCAATATCCTCCCACAGTCCATTCTCCTCACATACTGAGAAGTTTCTCAGGCTCCTTGTGTAATATCCTTCCTCACATTGGTAATACACCACACTGCCAGTGTGTGATGTGCCGTCCCACAGCATTTTAGCATGAGCTTTAAAAACAGGCTCTCGACAATTGATTTCTACAACAAAGAGACAGCAAGTCATTGTAGGTTACTGGTAGCTGGATAGATGTGGAGTGATGACAGTAAGAATCATACTGTTAAGTTACAGCATACAAATTATGATGTATTGCCAATATTTGAGAGGATTGTATTAATAGTTCTATCTGAGGCAGGTAACCCAGCACTCTGTTGTGCTTACTAATGTCATTATCACCTTGACACAGCAGAGAGGCTCCCTCCCATTCTCCACTGGCCGTACAAACTGATACATTTCCCTCTCCAACATTGCGATATCCATAATTACACTGATAAACAACCTGAGAGCCCACAGTGGAGATATTATCCCACAGCATGAATGAATGAGGGATGGGTGGA
Organism: Chaetodon auriga; assembly: GCF_051107435.1. Classification (NCBI taxonomy): domain Eukaryota; kingdom Metazoa; phylum Chordata; class Actinopteri; order Chaetodontiformes; family Chaetodontidae; genus Chaetodon; species Chaetodon auriga. Next base: position 5,947,573 of record NC_135078.1, read on the forward strand.
GGCACACCACAGTCAACTTCTACAAGGATGGAAATTGCATTATTATTTGACTCTGGACAACAGCAATGCAAAACAATACCAACCACAGCGTTTTGTTGCTAGTTGTTACCTTTGCATGTGATATTTGGTTTTGTCCAGTAGCCATTAATTGTACACAATGATGTGTTTTTTCCTTCATTGTGATAAAATCCTATCTCACAGTAGTAGGTGACTGTGCTTCCAGGGGTAGAGCTGCCGTTCCACACTTGCCCAGTGTGAGGCAGCATAGGAGGATCCCCACATAATATCTCTGAGACAGGAAATGATATACAGAGGGGTTATACAGAGTAGACATAGATATATATACAAGTTTTATTCAAATGAATTCTTAATAATTGACAAAATAATAATTTCTGTTAATTAATGATTAATAATAATAATGATTGAGTAGCTGTCCTCAGGCCTGTAAGGGTATGTACAGACTAATTAATCAAGATAAGTCAAAAAACAAAAACAAAAACAAAAACAAAACCATTTTCACAAAAACTAGACACAGAATAAAATGTGACAATATAAAAACAACCCCACTAGAAAAAATTTCCTCTCTTTTTATACGTAAAAGGGCCGTTTCAGGGTGTTCATTCATTGCTTGAATTACCTTGGCAGGACAGAGTTGGGGGGCTCCACTCAGCGTTTTCTTTACAGATCGATACATTATGTCCACCTTTGTTATAAAAGCCCACTTTACAAAAATAGAGCACAGTGCTGCCAGGAGTTGAATCACCGTTCCACACCTGCTCAGTGGATTCAATTATAGGAGGCCTCCCACACAAGGTCTCTACGAGGAATAACATACACCACAACTATGTTACAAGGATACCAGGATTCAGATTAATTCCCACTCAGATTACTCAAGTCAGGAAGATCAGAGTGCAAGGAGAACAAAAAGAGGATACGTATATCAAAGTTTGGTTTTCAAAACTCGAAAATTAGCCAATAAAACAATGACTGTACCTTGACAGATCAGGGATGGTCTCTCCCACTGTCCAGCAGCAGTACAGAGGGACACGTTGCCCTTTCCAACATTATGATATCCAGAGTTACACAGATAAAGCACCTCAGTGCCCATCCTTGAGCTCTTATTCCACAGCATATGAGAGTGAGGGAGGGCAGGGGGAGAGCCACAGTCAACCTCTGAGAGCCAAAGCAGTGACATGCTCCATGAAACGGTATTCAGTGGAAAATCTGCAGGAACTCTGAGTGACTCATCAGTTTTCTGAGCCCCGTGCTCCTGAAACTGGTCAAAAACTCACTAAAGACATGCACCGTCATCAGCGGGATATTCATTACGTTATGATCCCTTTAAGGCTGCCTTAAAATAAGAGCGTCCTTTATGAACATTTCAACAGGTTTTGCTTGCTGTAATCATTCCTCCTGCTCACACTGGCTGTGAAGAGATCCTAATGCGATTGCAGTGGAAGAGATGGAAGACAAAATTCACAGTCCTGTTTTTAACACAGACAGACAGACTTTGCAAACTTATCCTCTAAAAGAAAAAACACTCATCATGCTTACCTTTTTTTTTTTGGCACTGACAACTATATGTGTTCTTCAGAAATCATGTGATGAAGCAGTTTTCCAGTATAGGTGTGACTTATATCATAATAGAAAAGATGAAATCAAATATTAAGATAAGAAAAACATTCCCTTTACCGCCTCTGTTGTTGCTTTGATACAGTGATACATACTGCACGTGAGCTCCCAATGAGGCTGCAACCAGTTGCTATTCCATTAAGTCTATTAGGGCTGGATAATAAAACCAGTATGTTGAATTACTGATAGTTTGAATCTCTTCCTGTTAACATTAAATATTCATAACTTAATCAGCAACATCAAAGTAAGAAAAATATCTTTTGATATTACTGCAAAGGAGATCGACAGTCAGCAAGACTATGGGCTCTAAACCATGCTAGCATGCTTATAGCCCATAGTCTGTCATTGCTTTGGCAGTCATCCTCTCTGAAACCAGAGTATTGGACGAATTCTGGCCCAATGATTCTGCTAGCTGAAAGGTTAATGGATCATTAAAATGACTGCAATTCATCCAGAGAGAAAAATGAATGTCTGTACCAAATTTCATGGCAATAGTCAGACTTACATTGCCATGCTTGGAGCCACGCCACTAGCATGGCTAAAAATACTTGCTATGATTTTTATTATTACACAGTTTATCAAGATAAATGTTTTTATTGAGATATAGATTTGAGATCATATTAACCGGTCCTACGGTGTGTTTGACATTGATCTGACACTGTTAGGAACTCCTGAAAAGCCAGTCAATTAAACACACCTTTCCAGATCATGAATGTCACAAGCACCAAAGAGCAGAGGAGGCACAGAGCCACGGTGTGCTGATGAATGATCATGACTAGTTATATAATGCTAGAGGAGCAAACAAGAGCTGTGGAGAGAGGCAGACGGATGTTTTTTGGCTTGTGTTGTGTTACCTTCACAGACCATGGTGGGTCCTCTCCACAGTCCATCAGCTCCACACACAGAGCTGTTGTCTCCACTCCTCCAGACAAAGCCCTCATCACAGACAAACATGGCCACACTGCTGTATGTGGTCCCTGTGACTGACAGCAGCACCGTGTCCTTCACTGGCGTCGGCTGGCCACAGTCAACCACTGAGTGGGACAAGAGCATACAAGGCTTAAGTTTTCAGCTTTCCATCCGCTCAGCACACCACCTGCACAGATTTCACATTCAGGACGGACTGTCACTGTTATACCAGCCAGCATCAGACTGAGGGCTCCACACACACACGAATGACATGAAGGGATCTAAACTGGGTGGAACTGGAGAAGCTCCAAATACAGTCTTTATTTATAATCTCAGACTTTATTTAGAATCTGTATTTATAATTAACTTCAGGCGCTTCTTTGGAGTACAGTTTGTATGGGGAAACACAGGCAGAGTACCCAGTAGGAATGTATTGTATTTTAAAGGGTTTGACAGTCTGTTTAAAACACCGTCTCTTGCTGAATTGTCCCAAAACATCCACACAGCATACTAATTTTAAACGGGTTTGGAGCAAATTCATATTCCAATGGAAAAGTGACTAAATTTCTTATATTCAAAACTGTCACTTTGCTTATCCAAATCCCATTAATGCAGTCTTACCTTTGCAGGAAGCTTTGTCTGTGTGAGGGAGGAAGGGCTCCACTCCATTGTGGACGCGGTATCCCAGCTTGCAGCTGCAGTCAAAACTTCCCTCAAGATTCCTACATTGGCCTCCTTCTCCACACAGGCCAGTGATCCTGCACTCGTCAATGTCTGCACAACCAAAGGTAAAGGAGCGTTTAACATAAACATGATGATGTCACTCACTTAGTAAGGCTTAAAGGTCCAAACTGTGATGTCAGCCTGTTAGCCCATCTTCACTCTCCACTGATTTATTTGGTTTAACAGACTTTATTACTTGTCTGAAATAACTGATAATAATTGAGCCTTTAATACAAGATGCCACTCAATCAATCTTTCTTTATTAAGGACAGAAGTGCAGACACATGATCCATAGGTGTGTTAAAAAAAAAAACAAAAAAGTATAAAAGGAATACTGCAAATAATTACAGTTATATTTACAGTATACAAAGATATAAAAACAGTTCTCAACCACCTATTTTGTAAAGGCATGAGCGCCAATTATTCCGCAGTTTTGACATGAATCTCACTGAGCTCATCTCAGGATAAACCAGAGTCTGTATAATAGCATTAGATGAGCTAATAAGTCTACTCATGAATTTATAACAATAATGCCGAAGTGCAGCATTTATTTGGTCATTTCTCATTCTTAGTCTGCATTTTGAAACTCTTCTGTGTAATACGATAAACATAAAAAGGTTTCACATACCTACCTTTTGGATGTCTACCCTCCCTGTTTTTGGTCTATTTCCTTTTCTGTAGTTCAATGCCTTTAACAGCCCTGTAAAACAGACCCAGGCGCGGCCTAAACTCACCCTGGCAGTGGGTTCCGTCGTTTGGGATGAAGACGGGCATGTCGTTAGAAGGGCTGTAGCCAGCCAGGCAGGTGCAGTAGTAGCTGCTGTATGTGTTGTGGCATGTGGCGTGCTGCCCACAGATCTTACTGGCCCCTATCTGACACTCATCTTTATCTGGAAGACAAAAACATTTACCAGACCTCAACGTAGACAAGAAGGAGCTTAAATCATTAATGTTATTATGTAATTCCATCTCTGCTTTTCCTCCAAAATGTCTAGTGTGGAATGACATTCACGTCAGCTCAGTCGTACTATGTGTTCAGCATTTTAACATGTTGAACTACAAGAAGATAGTGAACGCTGTAACGCCTCCTTACAAGCTGACAGTAGCATCAACCCACTGCTGTGCTGACAGCCTCACGCAGCTGCTAGCATAGCAGCGGCCCCTTATTTGTGTTTTGAACACTTAAGAAAATGCACATAATTCACACATTGAGGACACAACAGTAGCATACATTTGGAGTTGTGTTTGTTGTAATTGTGTCCACTTGACAGATGTAAGTCCAACATTCAGCTTTTAGCTTTGTTTTCAGGTAAATTACTTTTAAAATGCTCCACCCTGTCCACTCGCTGCTCACTAATCTGCTGTTTGGTGAATTCAGTATTTAAATTTGATTTCATTTTATTCATGATAAACACAAACAAAAGAAGTTTTTTTTTCCTACCTTGACAAAAGGTTCTTCCATTTCCAACAAACCCGTACTTGCAGTTACAAACTTTCCCAGAGCCGTCTGACTTGTCGTCACACGTGGCGTTAGCGTGGCAGGTGGCACACACATCCAGAGTGTGGCTCTCTGCTAGCATATCTGACAGGACAGAAGGGACGTCCATCGGTCAGTATCTTCAAAGGGTTTTCATCCAATTATCAGTGATACATAAAGACTTTAAAAAATGTATTAAATATCACCAAATGTGAACGATGGGACAAAAAACCTGTCAGCAGTATTCTCACCTGCAATGACACAGAGCAGAAAAACTACCATCATTGTTCTGTTTCTCTCGTCCATCCTCTCTGAGTGTCTGTCGTGCTCTTCCCTTCAGCAGACGCTCGACCTTCTTATCCCATCTTTTAAAAATGTTTTATTTCCGTCTTGTGTACCATGATGACGCTGAGCGGGTTTGATAACCAGGCCTGAGAGGACGCGGTGAGTGGGCTCGCTGAGGTCACTCTGAGAAATGCTCCATTTTCTCAATGGCCTTCTTGCAGCTGGTGGTTTTGTGGCTTCATCTGTCATCTGCTGACACAGTCAGTTACGCTTCACATGTGTTAGTGATCACTCTGACACACTCGTGCTGCGGTGGCTGATAACGGCTATAATTGGCCCAACGAACCTCCTGGGTGCCCTCTGACAACAGTTGTGGCATTTTGTAAAACATAACTGTGTCTTTCAGAAGCACATTAACTGCATCATTAAAACAGTGATAGCTTGGTAAGGGTCTTTATCTAGATGACTGACAAGCCACATTAGTACAAGTTAATATAAATGATTGGCACTGCTATTGTGGACCAAAAACTGTTATAAATATCATGTTGCAGCTAACCCTCTGTCCTATGTATTTAATACAGTTTCTAACCTCTGTTAGATTAAAGGTGTCTCATTTAATCCTTTTTAGAATAATCTGCATATGTATAACTGCTGTTTTAAGTCAACATCTCTCCTTACCACAGGGTCTGTAGTGGTTGCTGAGGGGTTATCAGTTGAAGTGCAGTGGGAGGGTGTGATAAGTCTGGTGAGCTGCTATCTTTCTGCCCAGCAGGGTCCTTCATGGGGTCTCTCTGTCACTCAAACTAGCAAACTATCACCTCACACCAGTGCCTGCTTGACTGGACTGATTAACTCCAGTATATCCAGAGAGACTGGGTCTTTGTGTGGGCCCATATCCACAACTGGACATGATACAGTGCAAAGCTATTTGACAATAATTTTAACCCAAAGTCAGCAGGAAGCTAAGTTTATTCAGTCATTCTTTTGCCTTGTTGTCATCTTTAGGGCTAAACACTCATTGCTGTGCTATTTCTGCACTGCATGTCCAACAGATCCATCATTAGTGAACCGTCGTATCAGTGCTGCTCTTCTTTTCTACTGGATTTTCTTTGCTGCAAAACCACGAGTTCAGTCAGAAGCACTCACGTCAGAGAACTGACCAGTAACAGTTAGATTTGACAGAAATTGCTCTGCTCTTTGAGGGAGCTCTCAGATACAGTACGAGCCAACATGGATTCTGTTGGAAGAACTAATAATTTAATTTAATGTTAATAAACTTAGTGACATGTCTCCATCATCATCAAAACCTTTTATTAAATGAACAATATGAAAAATAAAATATTGCACATATGTAAAAGTGTGATGTGTGCTGTTTAGTGACTCAGAGCACAACAGAGTCACATGACAGATGGACAGTGGCGGGTTCAGGGCAGGCGGCAACAGGACAGGTGGGAAGTGGAGAGGAGTCAGAGGGAGGTTGGGCATCGGTCAGTGCCCACCTTCAGAGGCCTGAGTGGGGGCTATGGTGGGGTCAGCCCCAGGGTGCCAGGAGTCAAACCAGGCAAGAAAACCAACTTGGTGCTGTATTCCCTGTTGTCAAACTGGCCTTTGACGGTCATGGAGGCTGTGTTCACTGGGAGGCTGTTGGGTTTGGTTCTGTTGGCTTTCGTCATATGGAAGAGGGCATGGTTTCTTCTGACTCTGCATTTCCCTGTTTCTTACAATAGCGAAACCCTTAGTGTTTGGTATGCCGCCTCCCATTTGTCTGCAATATGAATTTGACAGTTGGCCAGTTCTTACATACAGGTTAGCTTCCTTAAAGGTGCCTTGTGGAGTTTGCTGTAAACAAAAGTTTTATTGATGTTTAGTGTTACTTATTTTGTTTATCATAAAACACTTACAAAGCTGAATATTTTTTGATAAGTCATTTTGCTAAAAGTCTTCCTCTTCCTGCCTTTGTTGGCGCATTGCTACACTTCTTTGCACCTTACTGCCTGTTAGAGGTCAAAGAGTCCACAGGGTATCTTGCAGATTCAGTGCAAACTGAGCCATGACTGCTGTGTCCACTCATTTCATGTTACCCTGGCATAACAATGCAATCAGTGCGCATTCTTATCATTGTCCTAATTTTCTGAAGCACACTTGTGGTTGCTGTTATCCCATGGCCAAACAATATGTGCGTATACAGAATAAATAACTAGACACAAAATTTGGTAACTGAAGATAGGCCCATCTTTATTTGTTGTAAGCACCTGACCTTTCTTGACCTTCTTCACAGTTATCACAAGGTCTGTCATTCAGATCAAATATTACAGGGTTAGGGTTAAAACATGCATTTTTTAGTATCAAAATGTTATAACAGACTTCAGAGATATGTTTGTTAACATCATCTTACCCACCTGATCACATCCTCTGCATGTCAAACAGAGCATTACACCTCTCAGCATACATACATTTCATACTTATGTAAATAACTGAGTCTTACAAAAACACATAAGTGGCTGACATCTGAGACATGAGTGTTTGGAACGACCAATAATGGCTCAGTGCCAGACAGAAATGGCAGACATCTGAATGAAAGAAAAGTTGAACTAGAAAACAAAACACTACCGTATGTCATCATACCTATGAATGTGCTCTGTCCTTCAACAGGAACACATAAAGTATATGGACCCAGTATGAAGCAGTGTTTTGCCAGAGAGATCAGAGCACAGAGTTATCCAGGACAGCTTCACAGTCCTGAAAACTACGGTCCCTCATATCCTGCTTGGTCATAGAATAGTGCAGTGACAGCACCGTTCCTTTTCATGTGTAGTCTCAACTTCCTCAGGAGGGGGCGCCTCAGGAGCCGGAGGTTCCTCCTTACACTCTGACACTGAGCCACTGGAGGTGGACAGCAGCCTCCCACACACCAGATCAGCAGCTTTTCCATCCATGACAGACAAGTCCGTCACCGTTTTCTCTCTTAGCGACATGTCTCCGTCATCATCATCATCTATCAGCACAAACTCCTTGAGGTAAATCATCCCCACCCCATGGAGGCTGTGGTTCTCTGCCGATTCTTCCAGGGTGTGGGCATCCACAAAGGTCAGAGTTGAAGTCTCTGTCAGGGTCTCATGTGGATCTGTGGAATTGTCCTCTGGCCCCGAGTAGGCCTGGCTGCTCGAATCCATCATCCATGTGGAGTTTCTCTGAACACTCTCGTCTTTCATGCTGCACCTCTGGTCCTGGCTGTTAGTGATGATGTCTGGAACGGAGGACATCCTGCCCGTACCATCTCGGCTGGTGATGTGGTCTCTCCGGCTGTGAGAACCGTTTTCTGTAGCATGACCATTCCCAGGATACATTTTAAAAGCCACCTTCTGGTAGTCATGGTAGACCTGCACACTGCTGCTCCCTGTTGGGGAAGAGAGGGGGATGCTGGCAGTGTCGCCTTTTCCTTGCTTCCTCATGTATTTCCCCTTGCTGCACTGAGAGAAAACAGAACAGTGGGACCTCATTCTTGACCTTGAAAATCGCAGTTTGAAAAAACTTAAGATCTATTTATACGCTCGCTCTATGACAAAGACCATAAGATGCGATTGAAAGTCCATATGTTATGCTCCATTATAGTTCTGGTATAGGTGAAAAAATAGCTCTAGTTTGTTTGTATTTCTTGATAGCAACCGTAATTGTCTTGGATGGCACTAAGCCCAGTGTGCAGTCACAGTGCCCTTGCAAAATAGTGTCGGGGGTGGGATGTGTGTGTGGGGGGTGGGGGGACGGGGAGACTTTTTTTTGGCAGAACACTTGCACATGGAGAGACAAACTCTTTCATTAAATATCCTTCTACTGTGCTGCTTTCTGTTTGACACTAACAAACTACGGACACCTGGTCATTTCGAACAGTAGACGCCATAACAGCGGCAAACAATAGACAATCTTTTCATTCAAAAATAACACAATCACTGTCAAAATGTTTGTCAGAAACACAGCAAAGCACACTGTAAATATATCAGTCTTTCTGAACATTGTATCTGTCATTTTAAGAGCTGCCTCAGACTCATTACTGTACATCAGGACTGACTGATTTGGTCATGTACATTTTTACTGAAACACAACTGAGATTTGTCCAGTGGTAGTGACTTCACTGCACTTCTTCAACCTACAGCTACCCCTGTAATATTGGATTTGCTGGATTTTTGGATCAGTCTGATGAAATACTTTCACTATTATGTCAGGTATTTAGCTAACATTAGCATGCTAACGTGCTGATGTATTGCAAGGTACAGTTGAGGGAAAATTTCTACCCAATGATGGATTAGATGAAAAGTTATAGAATCACCAGAGTTACTGCAGTTTATCCTGAAAGGGACTGAATGTCTGTACCAAGTTTTATGGCAATCCATCCACTAGTTGTCATGACATTTCTCTCAAAACCACAAAATTAACTTCATGGCAGATTTAGAAGAAAAGTCAGTAGGATTTATCCTCTGGGCACCGTGAATGTTTGTACAAAGTGCTGTGCCAACCAAACACATACATATTTCACTGGATAAGTAAAAACCTTATCCTACTGTTGTTGCTAGTGGAGAAGTCAAGGGATCACCAACGTTATTAGGATTCATCCAATGAGGATCGTGAATATCTCTACCAAATTTCATGCAACCCTTTCAACAGTTGCTGAGATATTTCAGTCTGGACAAAAGTGGTGGACTGACTAATCAGCCCACATTTCCATCTGATTATTTTCTTGATTGAATTTTCAGAAAATGTACCATATCAGGACAATAGGTGACAAATTGAACCCCATCATTAACCAACACGTGAATAAAATGTTGGGTCACCGTGAACCTCCAGAACAGCTTCAGTGCTGTGCATTTATTATCATTTTGCACAAATTTATTCAGGATTTTCCTTTAATTTTTCACTTCTGTATTGTTACTACACAATTACAAATAACATATAATATGTCAGTTTTATCCCCTTAGCCTATATATCACTTAGCCTTAGTGTACATGGTACTTTTGTGTAGTTGCAGTATTTATATTATTTATATTTTTCACATTATTCACTTACACAGCATTTGGAGCAGGTAATAGTAAGTGCAGCCGAGCTGTTTTATGAACAACAGTAAGAGAGAACAAGCTGTCATTTAGTATTGGGCTCTCTGAATAAATAAATGAAGTACTTTTAAAAGAAGCAAAAAATAACTTGAATTCCCTGAGGATCAGCTCTTTGAAGGAGACAGATGAACTCCTCTAAAGTGCTCTAACCAAGGAGTGTGTGTGTGTGTGTGTGTGTGTGTGTGTGTGTGTGTGTGTGTGTGTGTGTGTTTCATCTCTCTAAAACACACACAAGCACGCACACACTGCACTGATGAACGCATCAGTCAGTGCGACTTCAGAGCATAGTTTAGGCAGCACGTCGGTTTTAAAAGGTGCACACTGTAAGAATCGGCCAAAGCTACAGTAGCAGACAGTAGTATTTCTGAAAAGTCAATGTTGAAATTTGCTTTGCAATTCAAAGAAGAACATATCTGATTGACAAATGAAATTAAAACCAATCAGATATGTACACTAAATACGAGGTTAAAAGACTTCTTCAAGAGGAGCGTATCGGCTTCACGTCTCTGCATGTTAAATACAATGCACTCTGCACGGGAACCTAACAGACTGACCCTCTTACACTTGACTGACTCATATGCATGACAGAATCGGGACTCTATAAATGAATAATAACAGCAATGTACATGTTCAAGTGAGTGTCAGCATGCCCCACTCCAGTTTATGGTGGTGACTGAGCAACAATAGATGAAAAATAGATTTGATTTAAACACATTCATTGCATTACTGCTTTAGTGCATTTGGTTGATGGCGGTTTGGTCACAGCAGCGGCTACGAGAAGGTGGGCAGCTGCTTTAACTGTGGCAGAGGGATCTTAGACGGGCAGGACAAATTAGATAATACTTTCATCTCCTGTACATACAGATGACCTTCATACCCTCAAAACAATCTTTTTTGACAACAACATATCTGTCATCCGACTCTAATGTCTTCAATGAATCCTGTCTTAAAGATTCATCATGAATAACTTAACTGAAAACTATGAGTTGAAGCGTTAAATTTACAAGTTCCTTTTGTAGAATGACGCAACATTTCTGGAGAATATTCCTTCAAGCTCATTGCCTTTTTTTGGCCAGAAATACTGTTAAAAAAGCACCACTGCTAACAGCACCACTGTGCAGTAGTTACACAACATACCCAGGATCGTCCTGTGCACTAGCTAGACTATTAGACTAAATATCAATCACATGCAATAGCTACAGGATCATACATATATCGCACATATCTTCTTTTCTCTCTCAATAATCCACCTCAATTCAAATATTTAGAAGTGTCTTTACCTTAAGCCTTCCACAGTTGAACTCTTCCTCAAGTTGCTGTAATGAAAATCACATGGCAGAGGGGGTGGCCCGGTGTGTGTCCCTCTGATCTGTAGTACAGCTGCTGAAACTGATTTTTCCTCCGTCTGGACGCCTATAGACAGAGACTCTTCACACACGCCCTCCCCTCGTCTTGTAAACTACAACTACTCACTGTGTGCAGGGAGGCGGCACTGGATGCTCCACTGATCATTGTCAGCATTACTGTTTTTTTTTTGTTATTTGGGCTTTTGCTGAACCTGATGTAGACTGATCTTCACATTCATACAGCTGCACATACTTACACCTGAAAACAATCAGTATACACAGAGCATAAAATGAGACGTTCACTTTTGTTCTCTCTTCTCATTGAACGAGAAGGAAAAACAACCTAACGGTAACATACCACACACATTCAATTATTCATTATTCATACACACATTCAAACAGATGTTATGGAGAGACTGAAGACAGAGGGTAGCCAGTACAAAAATGGCGCCTACTTTCATTCATTTAAGAAATATTTTGACATTTTGGGAAATGTACTTATGATATGCTTACTTGCAGAGAGTTAGATGACAATATTGACACAGTCTCCTATTTGTTTTTGCTTGAAATTATCTCACAAAACCACTGATTGACCCCCCCCCCCCCCCCCCGCCTTTTACATGAGGAGTGATACAAGAAATCTGACTCCTTTATGAAATATTGCAGCCGTGCAGAGATGCATGCATGAAAGCCATTTCTCTCAGTTCCATACACTGAATGTGTTCCGATAAATAATACAAGAAGACAGACTTTCACATACATGAAAGCTGCAAACAGGAATATTGGAGGGATCAAATATTGAAAAGTCTTCTTTCTCTGGAGGGATGATGTCTGCATTAGATTGGTACAGTCAACCAGCAGACATGGTGCCTGACAAAGTGCTCATGTACAGTAGATCTATGAAACCTTAGCTTAGCATACAGACTCATAGCAGGGGGAAACAGCCTTGCTATGTCCAAAGTTTAAAAAATACATCTACCAACAAATATAAAGCTCCCAAATAAACAGTTTGTATCTCATTTGTTTATTCTGAGCACAAGCAGAAATGTAAAAAAAATACAAGTTGTGGTTTTACAGGGAGTTGTGTGACGCAACTCTTTCTTGCTAAGCAGCGGCCATGCACAGGTGTCGGTGGCTGTTTTGTTTTTTTAGGACTGGATGGACTCTAGCCTCGCTAATTCCCTCTGCTTTCAGTCTTCATACTGAGCTACGCTAATCACCTCCTGGCTGTAACTCAATACTTAGCACACAGACATTAAAGTGACAGTAACCTCATTATGTAACTCTCAGCTAGAAAACAAAAAACCCTTCACAAAGCGTTGAACTACTCCATACTGTTACTAATATACACCTTTGCTTTTCCTGCTATGACATGTGAAACTGTCTGTCATGAAAAGGTAAATTTGATGTATATATGACCAGAAAACATGGCCTGTATGATGGAAAGGCGTCATTTACTGGAGACAGTGGTACGCTTTACTGGGACGACTGAACAGGACAAGGCCAAGAACATAAGAGGTTGGGGAACAGTTCGGGTTAGAACCCATGTGTGAGGTGTTAGGACCCGACCGACGAGGATGCGTGGAACAAACTGGGTTTCTGATACAGATCAGCCAGTGACAACCTAGAAACAAAGGTCAGCAGGTGGTGTTGGTGGTGGTGCGGCAGTTTTTATTTCACACAGATGTTTTACAGTCTGAAAACATTATCAGCGTCATTGTAAAGTATTGAAGCAGTTGCAGTGAATGAAGCTGAAAACCAATCAACAATAGAAGAGGTGGCCCAGAGGCAGACACATCTGTTAACAAATGTTCATGTGAGAATACATTCACATTTGCAACAAACACCTTATTTATTTAATGAACATATGAGAAACTTGAATATAGATTAGTTGCAGCCTTGTTATATTTAATTACTGATACACTGTGTTGTCCACATTGAAACAGAGCAAAGCAGAGAAAGTACAACCAGCAGTTTACTGTGTTTTCACTAAATGACACAAAGATCAACCGTCTATTTAATCAAGACTTAGAAATCGATCCCGTCACGTGAGATATGTTGCTTCCATCGTGCTGCATGTGGAAGCTGAGGCCTTGGGCAGAAGACTCACCCCCGTTTCCGGTCGTGTCCCAAAATGCTATGTTCACTCTGCCTGGCACTGGGAGAGGCTCCCTGAACCGGGCCGTGACGCTGACGGGAGCTGTGATGACCCCGACCCCTGATGACACAACAGAGCGATGAGGAGGTCTGACCAGACCAGCACAGCTGAAAATCCTCCACACAATAAAAATATGACTGCAGACCTTTTTCGCAGCAGACATTTGGACTGGGATGTGTCTGCTGTGAAAAAGGCATGTGACCTTTTTTTTTTTTTTTTTTTTTTTTTTTTTTTTTTTTAATCCCTTTGAATAGCAAATGTAAAAGTTTTCATGAACTGGCTTCAGGTTAAACCTATCAATCAGTTTGGTCTTCCCCATAAAATCTATTACCTTTGTGCTTTTCTATTTCGGCCAAGCAGGCAGACAGCATCCAGAGGCTTGGTGAGGCCTGCAATCTGGAGCCAAAGAGCCTGGCCGGTAGAGACAGGAGCCTGGAGGAGGAGACGTCACAGAGGGCCCACACACACTGCAGGCCGGCAGTCCAGGGAACTCTGAGCTTCACCTGCTTTATCCCCTCTGACACAGGCTCATCTGGATGGCCTGATAGAACCAGGAAACATGACCAGGAAGAATTAGGTGAGCCTTATCTCTAAGATAAGAGCGCTGTGGGTAAATATTAAATACAAGGCTGCCTAAAATATAAATAGTCTTAGCAGATATATCTAAATAGTTGCTCACTCTCGCTTTCTCTCCTTGGTGAGCCTCTGTGGCTCTTGTTTTTGGACAGCAGTGTGAGGACGCTCTCCCACACTGGGCATCCAGTGCGAGCAGTGGCAGTCAGACAGATGTCCACCTCCACCCCTGCGTCCGTCTGTCGGTACTCCAGGACTTTGACCTGCAGCATGAACGGGCCCTTCTTCAGCTCATCAACCGGCTGAAGGGTTTTCAAACTCTGACGCACATGAACCAGACCTGCAAAAGCAATTCACAATCAACTTTGATTTCCCTCTAAAGTTGTTTTACAAGCACACCTATAATCAATCTGAGCAGTGGGAATAAACTGTGACTCAACCTGTGAGCTCCAGGTGAGGGAGACATCCGCCAAAACATGACCTGGAGCAAACGGCTTAAAAAATGAGCTTTTAAAGAGACTTCCTGACCTGCCGGGCTGAGCCTGAAGTCCTTATCAGTCAGCACCATCAGCAGCAGCCTGCGACAGAGGAACTCCGGGAAGCACAGTGGGACGTCTTTGAAGTCAGTGTCTGGATAATCCCATCCATAACCTACAGCACTGCAGAACCTCCTCAACAGGGGGGTCTCCAGCCTGCAAGGACAAAGACACTCACTCAAAATGCGGATGACCTGCAGTCAAGACTGTCGGTTTGAAAAGCTTCCTGCTTCAAACCTCAATAGAGGTGGATCGAGCTCACCTGCAGCCCAGCAGCGTGTACACTACATCCTTCCTCGATGAAGGTGCTACGTACAAGCGTCCCGTCCTCCGAGTCAGAGCTTTGGCCAGGTATTTCATGTAAAGATACACCAAACTTGGAAGTCTGTCGTTGTTGAGTACATTTGTTTTCAATAGTTTATGAGAGCAGTAAATGTAAGCGTAAGCTAAATATAGAGAACAGGCAGCGACCGACGCAACAACGCAGCTCTGCGGACTCCACATTTTGGCTCCAAGTCAGTCACTTGAATGCAACACAGCGACTTCGACGATGGCACGATCACTCCGTACCAATGACGTTATGCTTTTATCCGCTTTGGAAATCGCGATCATAAAATTAACAGACTCAGTCCGTGACTTTTGGCTTACAATACGGAGCGCGAGCAGGGACAAACAACACAATCGACTATTTCAGGAAATAAAACGCGCTAGCACACTTGGTGGAAGGTTTAAAAAAACGTCTTTCTTTGGGAGCATTTGAACAACCAAACTTCATTTACATGGTTCAGTGTAATATAATATATATAATAACAACCATTTCACAGTCAGCGTCTTTGTGACAGTTATATTTTTTTCTCAGAAAAGTGTAAAAGCATTTATTATCATTGATACTTTATTCAAAAGCAAATCAAATGTTAACTTTTCAGCATTTTATTGTACTATTCAACAGGAGAGTGAAGATAACCATCCTAATGGCTGCACTGACTTATTTTGAATAACCGTGCTGTATAAAACCTGAACATATATCCCATCGACAGGTGTGAAACATCGAACGATGTTAACAGTCAGATTCAGGCTGACAGGAGACGCTGTGTGTGTCAGTGGGCTCCAATGTTTTTGCAGAAGGGCTCCTGAGGTGAACGATGGTCTCCTGGCAGCAGAGTGCTGGTCCCGTCTTCACCCGCTCCTCTTCATCCAAACAGAAGCAGCAGCACAATGCACACGGCATTCACTGCAATCAACGGCACTGCAGGGCAAGAGAGACGGCAGATGACGTGATCTCACCATACTTCTCTGTCACTCACCCGTGAATAGACTATGCATGTATGTGTGTGTGTGTGTGTGTGTGTGTGTGTGTGGGGGGGGGGGTGTAAAGTGAACACACACCTCTCATCACTGTCCTCACAGATCGGATAAGATTCATTAGCTGCACTTTGATACCTGGTTCATCACCAAAGCCTCCGACACTTTGATCCACTCCCCAGCCGACTAATGGTTGAAACGCCCAGAGAGACACAAAAAAGATATGAAGCTTAATTATTAAAAGAGAGATATTCGTTGACTAAGAACTGTTTCTTTGTGTTCAGTCTATAATGTCTGATTGCTGTACATTCTTCTGTAATAAAGTTGTTTTTAAAAAGAGGTTTATATATATATAAGATTAGTTCTTCCAAATGTTCTAGCTCCAAGTGTTACCAGCTCGTTAGCATTAGCTAGCTACTTCGAAATTCACATGACATTTCCGGGCTCACACAAGTTGAACGACTTACTTTTACTCAGAAATCTTTCCTCGTGTAATACAGCGACAGCATTGACGCACAGGATTGCTGCTTGAATAAGAGAGTACAAAGTAAAAGCCATGTTGGCTAGCTGTGAATTAGCTGACAGTATTTACGTCTGACGTAGCCTACGGTGGCTGAGGAAGGACAAACCCAAAGTCAGCTTGTTGAGACACTGCTTGTCAGACAGATAAGTGACACACGGGAAATGCAGCTTGTGCAAATCTAGCGCAAAGTTCTGTTACCTTATGAAACAGTGGCGGAAGAAGTATTCAGACCATTTACTGAAGTCAAAAGTAGCAGTACTCACTGTAAAAATACTATTATATTGCATTCAAATTTTCCCCTCAGGTAAAGTATTATCAGCAAAGTGTGCTTCAGGTATCAAAAGATTTCTGTATTAGTGTTATGGTCAGTCTTATTGTATTTTGGACCATTAACAAGTAAGCAGAAATTTGATGTTGTCCTGATGTCCTTTGGGTCGTTTTATCTATAACAGTGCATCGTATTTTATAAACTGATCATTTGTTTTGCATGTAAAATCTTAATCTTAAAGGTAACTAGTAACTGAAGCTGTGGAATAAATGTTGAGTTAAAGTTGGCCCAACAGTATTTCCCTGTGAAATGTAGAGAAGTATATTGTACTATGCAATGCAAACACTTGAATACAGTTTACAGTGATTATATGTACTTAGCACAGTTTGCAGTGAGTAAATGTATGAAGTTACATTTCACCACTGCTCATCAGGTGTGGTAGAAGTCCCCACACACTGTACTAAAGTTGTCAAGAATACATTCTAAATTACATTAAAGTACATTTACTATTACCTAATCAATACGAAATACCTGCAAAGTATATTTCAGTCTCATAAGTACTCATTTTGTACAATGAGCCCTCTCATTGTGTTGTGTTGGTCAATCATTAATGCAGTAAAGTGTTAGCATCTGATGTTGTAGCTGGTCATGGTGAGTCTAATTAACATACTGTTGTGTAGATTTGTGTGAAAATGCATTATATTTTACAGACATATCATGATTTGTATGTTAAACCTGAAGCTGCAAACTGACTGGCCATCAGATCAATGTATTGGAGCCACTGCTTTATAAGTATAGACACTGTCAGCTGGCATTAGTACCTGTGGTACTCAGCAAACATGCAATACTGGAGAAGGTTATGGTGCATGGTCTGTGAAGTGAAATCCAGACGAAACAGTCTCAGAAGCACCCTGAGATCCCCTGTGAAACCACGATAGTTGAGCGGTTACTGCACGTCTACCAACCAGTCTTCAATTATGTTTTCATTGACAAAACCCCCCAAATTTCTACAATCAAGAATCAAACACAGAATCATGAGAATAAAAATCTTTATTAGTGTTTTATGAAGTCTGCATAATATGCCACACGCCTGAGAAGCTTATGGTCAGAAAAAAAAAAAAAAAGAAAAAAAAAAAAAAGAACTGCTCTATCAATACCGCCCTCTACTGGTAAAACAACTGCGACATCTACTGTACTGACTGCTTTGCAAAAAGATTACTGTTAAATACACACATACTGTACTACTGTTATGTATATGTACGTCTGGTCCACGTCAGTTTCTGTAATGTATTTTTTCACATTCATATGTTGTAGGCCAAAGATAAAAACAATGTAACACTGGACCCTAACACATGGTTCAGTTCCCCAAATCCAAACTCCACTAGGTGCACTTAAAGTACAATCACTAGTGCCATAAGGTAAACACATTTACATTAAAATGAGGGGAGGGGGGGAAACATGTTAAACTTGCAACAGCCACATAATGACAATGATGGCAGAGTTTAAGCTAATAAGTCTTGTTGTACATACTGTATTTTATAGACAGAACAAATACAATACACACATTAACACAGAATGTCCCAGTGTGCAGGCACATTTGCGCTTCTTTTCACATGGAAGAAAACTGCTCTCCTCCCATGTTTCTGTAACATTTGAAAAGCCAATTATATCTAGTTGAACTTAACCCGCTTGACTAAGCACCAAAAGGCTGCAAGAGGTCACGTGTGTTTTCCAAAAAAAGTGAGGAGATGACTGAATGAATGGCTATCACAAAGTTTTACATGCCTCTGAAATCATTAAAATCATGACAGGAGAGTAGATTTTGGGTTTCAGGCAAACCTGTTGTTTTGTGTACTTTAAATGCACCAGATTTCTTTGGAAAACAAAGGATAGAAACAGGCTACACATCATGTGGGGCAGTGATTTCTTTCTTTTTTTTTTTTTTTAAAACCAAGACAAAGGGCTGCAATTGGGAATGAAGTCAAACAAAACCTTTTGGGTCAAACGAAGGAATGATCCATGCCCTCCATATCACTTTAGAAACAGCTGTGGTCTTGAAAATATTACTTTAATAAAAAGTGAACGACAGAAAATCTTAAGTATATTTATATATAAAAATACATGAGAATACAAAAAAGTAGCAAAACAATGGGGATATAGGCTAAAAACAGAATGATACCTTCAATTTCTCCTGGTGAGACGTTTAATGTTTCACCTCGGAGAGCCCCAGGACTCCCAGTGTCATGTCAAAAAGAGGAAAGAAAAGCTTTTGATATTCTGATATTCTCTGGTCCCTGCCCAGTGCACCTTGCAAAGCCTGGTCGACATCTCATTAGCTTCCACACCAGGCAGTTAAGTGGGGATGAACATCAGCTAAACCAAGGACACGTAGAGTGCCATACAATAACAAAGACACAGACTGCAGCCGGATCCAGCTTGCAGTTTGTTTGGGGTTTTTGAATTCTTATTTTCCAACTAACATTCCTATTTGTCCATTAAGAAGTATGTCTTATAACGACACACGTCGAGAGTTACAAAAAGGGCCATTCTGGCAAAGTCAATTCAATCAAATTTAATAAACACATTGCAGCGTTTCCTTCAGAGGAGAACGGCCACCAAGGCCATCGTTTCTTCACTGAGCCGCCTCCCCCTGACAAAAGAACGGGCCAAGTTTCCCAGAGAAACATAAACTTAGGTTCAGAACAATGGTTGGGGTGGGCTGGAACGAAAATCATTTTAGCATTCAAGCTCGTGTTACTCATACAAGCAATCTTCAATACTGAGAAACTATTCACAGATATTTTTGGTATTTCCCCTACTTCCTGGACTAAAAACCAATATACATTTCATTTGTACCACAAATAGATCTAATATTAAGGATTTGGGGAAAAGCAATTTAACAAGGTGCATGACATAGATGGGTAACAAAGTGCCAAATTCTTTACTGAAAAGTCTGTATGTGTGTGTGTGTGAGTGCGACAGTGTAGGTGCATTTGTTCTTTTGTGTGTATGTGTGTGTGTTTAAAGTTAAAAGAGGGGTGTGGAACTGGGCCACAAATACTATGAAGAATGTTACAGAAAGTTCATTCTGTGGGGTTTCCATGTCTTTTTTTTCATGAGAGGACTCACAAGTTTAGAATTTAATGATCATGTCATGGGCTGCGTTTTTTTTTGGGGCGTTTCCTAGCTGTTTAGGACATACTGGAGCAGCGTGCAGACGGGGAACCCATCTGGGTCAGAACCTTGTCCAGCCACTGCAGGGGGCCGTTCAAATGAAGCTCGATCCAGCAAGGAGTGCTTGTGACAGTCTGCCGCCTGCAAAACAGACACATGCATCTTAATGTCTGGGCTGTGCTGACCTACAACACGTGACATACGATGCTTCACGCTAGGCTTCATTATGCACAGTACGTATTACTGCTGCCAGGAAGAGGGTGCTGTGGTTTGCTGGTCTGTACTTGAAATTTATTGTGAAGGAAATGTGTGTGAAAATAAATCTGCGATTACCACTCCCACTCCCAAACAACAGCAAACATTCCTGGACTGGATTTAACTTTGAGTCACATGTGACAACACCCTACGTTACAAAGGACAGAGGCTGCATTCTCAAGAAAACTGAAGTCAAGAATTTAATGATCATGTCATGGGCTGCGACTCAAGTCAAGTTTTCAGTCCAAGAACATCGTGTGTAACCATGTTGCTCACCTGTACTCGGCTCCCCAGCCTTTGACAAAGCTCATGCGGATGGTGCACATCCTGGTGAGCTGGTAGACAGCTTCAAAGCCCTGGTTGACCGACTGAGCCAGAAGGGCTGCAAATTCCTGGTTGTTGAATATTTTTAAATTACAACCTAGAAGGAACAAAGAAGTAAACAGTTAGTTTGCCAGAGATTCTCCGAAAAAATATTTTAGGGCCTTGACAATAACAAGCCAAAATCTGGCCTTTGGTTGGCAGTGGTATGTCATTGTATGCCTGAGGCCAATTACTGTCCACAGTTTTGTGGTGTTTTCTGCACCACGAACTGACTAACAGGCACATGGTCAAGCCCTTTGACCATACGCTTAAAACTTGTATTCCTTACACTGAGTATGGTCACATTTCTACAGAGGTGAAGACTCCTAAGGCATTAGCCACTGCTTTGGTCTGAATCTGCAGTGAGAGCTTGCCTGGTTGCTGTGAGACTTGACAACATGCAAAGAGCTCCATATATTCATGCTACCCAGCCAGTTTACTTTTGCTCATTGGACATCTTACTGACAATTTCAGAAAACTTCCCTGATTGCTACAGACGTGACATCTTCAGCATCTTACCTGGAGGAATTTTACACACTGTTGCAGGATGCCAACCATACCGCTGGTTGCAGTTTGGACTCTGGACAAAGATGGCGCTATCACTCAGGCACTCAGCAAATACCTCCCCTCCAATATAGTAGAGTCTAACTCCTCTTCCTATAAGCACAGGAAGACAGATGCATTTATATAGTGCTTTTACACACACGCACTTTCAAATGTGGACAAGAGGATGGGGATGAGTCGATGATCTAATCCACCTCCTCACATTCTCACATTTGACGGGAGCAAGACGTGTCAATATGTAAGATCGGACTGGTGACACATATTGAAAGCCTGTCCACAGACGATCAATGACTGTAAAGCCACCTGAAGCAGTACCTTACCTATGTGCCTCCGCGTCATCTCCACAGTGGCGTTCCTGTTGACATTAGACAGCAGGCCCAGGCAGAAACGCTCAGAGTTTGAGGGATCTGTGAATCCATCCACTGTCAGTGAGGGCTGAGAGGCGTGGAACGTCTCCCCCACACGCTGATTCAGCTCATAGTAGGCTATAGAGCACCAGAAGGCTGGCTCTGAGTAAGTCACTGGCTGCAGGTCTACAGGAGAGGATCATGTCAGTAAAGTTCATCTTAACAGTCTCTTTTACATACTGTCCATACACCAATGAAAAGATGTCTGTGTATAGGATATTACATGGTTCCAAACTGAGATGTATTAACAAACACTACGCTTGTATGTTCTGCATTGTTTCAGATGGGAAGGCTTTACATCTTACCCATGCTGTGATTGACAGGAGACAGAGTGCTGGGGGAGAGCTCTGCTGGAGAACCTGACCAAAAAAAACCCAAAAAAACCAAAAACAAAAAAAACCCGATGGATCAGACCAAAGACTTGTGATGAAAGCGGCCAATGCCAACATGATACTGTAAAACTGATCAGTTTGCATTAGAGTGATGAAGAGATTCCATTGTCTGTTTACATAACAAAAGCCTCGTCTGTACATCTCGTTTGTTGAGACTACACGGTATGCACAGAGATCACCATGTATGAAACAGTAAGTAGCTAACTGCTGCTCTTATGATTTACATTAAGAGCACATGGTGACAAAGGATGTACCATCCTTCCTAAGTTCCTCAAGTCCATTACCAGAGAAGCTCCTAGAGAAACTCAGAAGAGTCTAACAAGCATTAGCTCTAAATGCATGTTAACAATAGCTTTGGACCATCGATCTTTGATCCAAGATTGGCTTCTAATGTAGGGTAGATTATAAGCATAATTAATACGGATCATCATTCCAAATGTCTGGTCTATAAAACATGACACATCGAAGCAAAAGAGTGTGTTAATGATAAAGCTTTACAGTGATTTTACTATTAAAAAGTAGCCTTAAACAGCTTTACCCCATTAAAACATACATCTGACTTTGACCTGGTTGGGGAGGTGGGACATACTAATAGGAACGGAGGAGGAGTTGCTAGTCTAGGGTACCTGTGTCCATACTTTGATTCATCTGTTGATCGCTGGCCTCCCCATCCTCACTGATGTAGCCTGGCGGAGGCGTTTCTGTTCAAATGACATGGGCAGAAAGAAATGAGCTGTGACGTTATCACAATTTCACATGGCTGTTTCACATGCTGAAATCAAAATATCACATTTTTCCCTGAAGTGATATAATAATAAAGGCAGATGGAATGACAGCTAAAACCAGGATACAGATGATCACAAGCTCCTCTTTCATTACTACAATATAGGCATGAGAAAAAACCTACATATCTAAACTAGACACCTTACAATACAGCATTTATGGAAACTAATACAGTGCATATAGAAGCACTGTTTCTTCACTTTCATATTTCACTTTGCACATTATGTGATGCTTCAGTGGATCACTCAAACATAAACTCACCTGGTATATAGTTGTTTGGAGGTTCGATTCCTGCAGGAAAGTTTGTGTTCTCGGGTATGGAATGAGTGTAGTCATCCAGAGGTGGCAGCTCTGGCAGGATATCTGAGTGTCTTGGCACAAGAACAGGAGGCAGCACTGCAGGGTTGGGTAAAAGTGTCACAAGAGATGAGTTAGACTCCTATCAGTTAAAATAAACGTCAGTTGTTTTTTGGACAGTTTTAAAGTGAAATATGCACAAGTGCTTTGAAAGTTTCATTATTGTAGAAAAATCTTTGCAACAGCAATAAGACGATGATGAAATACTAGAAGTCCCAAGTGAAACTTAAACTGAAACACTGAGCTGATGGTGGCTTGTTAAGGAAGGGCGAAGCAAGTTTCACTGGAGATCTTAACACCATTCGCCCGCAAACTCTTAAGAGAACAGGTCGACATTTCGGGAGACACGCTTACTTACTGCAAGTTCGATGTGAAGATCGGCACCACTCTCATATCTGTTTGTGAAATATTGTATACGCCTATAGCCAGCAGTCAGTTAGCCTAGCATAAACACTGGCAACACGGGGGAAGCTTACAGCCTTGTTCTGTCTTAAGGTGAAAATTATCTGCCTATAGAACATCTGAAGCTCACTAATTAATCTTGTGAACTTCCTGAGAAGGTATCCACTTGTTACCTGGCAACCTGAAGATGACCACAAGATTCCAGGAAGTGTCTGTGCCCTGACAAGAAACAATCCTGCAGATAACCCTTCTGTAAAACCACAAATTGGTATGTTTTATAAGGATTACACAAACAAGATAGAATGTGTGAATGAGCCTATTTTGGTACCACTGGACACAGCCAGGCTAGCTGTTTCCTCCATTTCCAGTCTTTATGCTAAGATCAGCTCACCTCCTGCGGGCTGTAGCTTCATATTTACTGTACAGTCGTGAGAATGCTATTGATCTTCTCATCTAACTCACGGCAAGAAAGCAAATGAGAGTATTTCCCAAATTTTGTAATTATTCAAGTAAACAAAAAGGAGGAGACTTCAAAAGATCATATAAAAAGGGATGCATCACAACTGGGCTCATTTTCAGATTCCTCAGATTCCTGAAGCCAAATTTGTCCCCATATTATACTAAAACATAGACACAGCACCAACACACAAAATTTTACAAAGCCAACAGATTTAAACAATCATACAACAATCGTGCAGTAGACACTGAAGTACAAGGAGATGTGCACGTTTTAGGTAACAAATGTCCCCTGGACAAGCTCTCACCTGGGGTCTCCACCCTCTGGTAGTGGTAGGGGTTGATGCAGACCTCATCCTTTTTTAGGTGGAAGGCATACTCACAGGCCTCGATGGCGCGCAGCTCGTGGTGGCTATGAAGGTCCGGCCATCGCCACAAGCGGCAGTAGATAACATGGGGAAGCCCCTTCCTGTGGGAGACCTGCAGGCGGCCATCCAGTGATCTGATTGAACAGTAAACAGGAGATGGTGGTGAGAGGGGTGAAAGATACACAGGGGAGAGGGGGTGACACATAACATGGCCGGGTATGGTAGGGAAATGGAGGTGGATAGGATTGAGTGGTGACGAGAACGGGACACAAGGATGTTCTCAATGTGTGTTACCTCCAACATTGTAATGACAACTCTCCCACATCAAAGTTGTGTGCAACACCATACAATATTTGAGGATAGTCACCTGGTTTGGTCAGGGTAGCTGTATAGGCCTGATGTATCCCACTGTTCTATCGTATTTGGTGTACTCAGTCCCCATATTTCAGAGCAATTGCTGTGCACAGAGAAAACAACAAAACAAAAACAAAAAACAAATGATAAACATGGGACATGGCTCATTCAGAAATATCAGTATGGGTAATGTGAACATTAAAAGGCCTCTTTTATTGGAGTCTTATGGCAAAATAAAGACATCAAATTCAGTTTCAGCTGTGGAAATGAAAGATGGGGACTTCAAATAAGAGAAGCCTTTTTGACAGAATTAAGAGGGAAAAAAACACAACATGGAATCTGCTAACACACATAATGAGTGAGACAAAGAGCATTCTTCAACAGCGTGGCATTGTAGCAAACGCTGAAAATAACTCCCAACTTATCTGGAGACATTCAAACAAACACTGAAGACACACAATGGCACAAAAGAGGGGGCGGGGGACAGAGGAGGCAACCTTGGAGGGGGTGGGGTGGGGGGATAAATAAATTAAAAAAAATCATTTTTCAGACATTCTCAAAACACTCACGAGAAAATGGCCAAAAGATAACAACTTGGAATGAGGACAAATGAGAGAAGTTGCTTCTGAATAACAGGACAATAACAAATTCTGCATGTTAAATGCTACAAATACACAACAACATGTACTACTGTAGTACTTCAGTGGGATCTCAACTACCATTCAAAATTGCAATTGTCTGGTTCATGACAGGGCAGGAAACCAACTTTTGTCCACCAGCCATTGCAGCTTGTAGATCCTAACATTCACAGCTATTTTTACCACAGGAAAGAAGGTGTTTAGAGTTGAATCAATCCAAATGTCCAATGGCACCTGCCAAAGTGGCAAGCAGGGTAGACAAGCTCCCCAGTCACAATCAAAATGTACCAACATAAGCATGGCTGGTGGCATTATTTTGGGTTTGTAACCCACCCTCTCTTCTGTAGATACCCTCTTCTAGTCCAGTCCTGCACAAGAAATTATTTCATTCACATCTAGTGAGCAACTGCATCTCCACAAACAGTGCGGCCTAGGACAATTCTCAGGCGATAACAACCAGCCTGTTATCTACAGTCATACAAACATCTGACGTGGTACTTGGCTGCACATCAGTGAGGAATGAATCTGCTAACACAGTGTTCCCACTGAACGTGAGTCTGGGCCATCAAGGCTGGCTGGCTGATAAAGAACACATCTTCTATGGCCCTTTTCATGTCTCCGTCCTCATGAGAGTCATACAAACTGTCTAACTGTAAGTACAGTTGGAAACAGCGATTTGATTCTTTTTCAGCTCATTTGTAATGAGCAATTTGTTTATTTTCTAATAAGCTCCATCTCTAAACAGACCTTTTAACATTCCCGAGAGTTTTACATGTTTTGTAATAATTGCAGGAAATTATGAAAGCAGAATTAAGAAAACAGAAGGGCAACATCAGCATCAGCTAACAGCCCAAGGTGTCAAGGTTTTACACTACCAGAGGTCTCAACTAAGCACACTTGCAGAAACATGTGTAACAGCAGCAGCTTTTTCGCCAACCTTAGTGTGAACAGCAATCCAGTGTCGGGCGTCATACCTGGGAATGGTGACACACTTGGTGTTGCAGTTCTGTGTGGTGATAGCTTTCTCCAGCTCATCTAGCTGGCCTGTCTTCTTTAGCTTCTTCACTAGGCTCTTCACAGCCTTCTCGCACCATTTCTCCTCCTGACCGTTCTGCTCTCCACCGCCGGCTCCACCTGGGCCGCTGGTCGACTTCTTCCAGCCCAACAGCCTCTTCACCACAGGTGGGGTGAACGGCAAGATGGAGGACATCTTAGATGGACAAGCCGGGAGTCTCCAGAAGACTCAACACAAGCTCTCACACACACAGACAGAGGGGACCTAGAGCTACAGTTTGGGCCCTTGCTCTGATGGGGCCCCTCTAGTGACCAGGGAGTCACAGGGTGGAAGCCAGTGCTAGCTGGATATACTCAAAAGAGATGGAAACCTTGGGAGAAAGTCACACACAGAGTACATCATTACAAACAAAACATGGTGCAGAAAAATAGCCATTTCTATCCTCATCAGATCAAAAACGCCTGCCATACTCAATGAAACTTCGAAAAGTGAACAAAATAGTACGGTGGTTTCGGCTGCAACATTGCTAACTTTACATTAGTGCCTTTTGTGTGAAGTTTAGCATTTGGTGAGTTGAACAAGTAGAGATGTCCTCTTGACGTTAGCTTGACACAAACACTGCTCTACATTCAAGCTAGCTAGCTTGGAAACTTCAAAAGTTAACACACGGGGTGTGCCTCATACTGTCGCATTCCGTGCACAGACGCAATCTCTACCGGCTACTAAAGAACATAATGAATTACACAGTGAACGTTTTAAAATGGATGTGAACAAGGAGATTAATTTGTGACAGGCCCCCCAGTGCTAACACTATCTGGCTTGGGAAGGCCGGCTGCTAGCTACCTGGTGGGGGGGCCTGCTTGACTCAAATCACAACAATAAGTTGATTAGCATTAGCTTGTTGGCTGTTTAACAGCTAAATGCTGAAATAGTTTTAGCGTTCAACGAAATGCAAAAAGCCACAGTTACTGTAAATGAGCAGATCGTAGGCAATCCATGGTAAAGACCTCATCTAAGTTAGCTAGGTCAGCTAGCGTTAGCTTCACTCAGCTAGCTGCCAGCTTGTTATCAAAAATCCTTTTGTTGTGATCCACGAAAAAACCTCCTATGCGCAACAGTCAAGTCGCGCTACTTTGCTACCTAACGTCAGATTGTCAAGTAAACCCAGACAATAACTAATCTAATAACAAAAGGTCACTTTATGAGTCTAAACGTTGTAAATTTTTATTTCCATGTAGCTACTGAATGTTTGTGACTTTTAC
The DNA here is from genome assembly GCF_051107435.1 of Chaetodon auriga. Classification (NCBI taxonomy): domain Eukaryota; kingdom Metazoa; phylum Chordata; class Actinopteri; order Chaetodontiformes; family Chaetodontidae; genus Chaetodon; species Chaetodon auriga. The sequence goes on from NC_135078.1 coordinate 5,975,200, forward strand.
TAAAATATAGACACGGCACCAAAATGAGTTAGCATCTTGGACGAACTCTTCCAAACTGAGCCCTTGCTCCCGCTGGCTAACGGACCTACATCTCCCACACAAAACAACATGCTTCAAAGTCGAGTAAACAGCGAAAAGCATTTTAATAGTTACCCCAGTTTTAAAGTCCAAAGCTCCGTTTTTTGAAGAAAAGACGTGCACAGCCCTCTAAACACCTCGGTGACATAAAAATGTCTGAACGGTATTATACTGCAGCTAATTTTGACAAGGCTTGTGGGCTCTTCTCAAGTTGCTACCAGAGCTACTGGAGCTAGTTTGCAAGGTTTGGTAGACCGGAACAACAAAACAAACCTGATGGCTACGTACGGACTCTTAATCCCTCCTATTCAAAAACTGATTGGAGGATTATAAAACGACATATTCTGAATACTGGCTGGTTTTTGACCATCTTTATTGTTTATTTGACAGCATGGCCTTATATCTGTCATTCAGAGAGGTTTGGAAAACAAACAAAAGACAACAGCTAATTAAAAGCAAATTGAGTGTATATGTAACATGCACATTAATAATAATAATAATAATAATAATAATAATAATAATAATAATAATAATAATAATAATAATAATAATACAATTGCTCAGGATTATATATAATATGTGGCAAGAAGACGTAGCTCCGCCCCTCAGTCAGGTGTTCAATCAGGTTGTATTGGCCTCACCTGGTACCTTTATAAAATGCTACACTTAGCACTTGGCGGCACCTGGTCCGTTTATTTTATCTGTGGCGATGGGAGGACGTCTGTTTCTTTGTGCAGTCTTATTGCAGTTGTCAGGGCCCTTGCAAGGTGAGCAGCTAAGTGTGCCAAAACGGTTTTACACCATCTACAAAAATATCCTGATTAGACTTTTGTAATCATCATTTATTCAGTGATGATTCTCAATCACACAATGAGGGACGTGTTATGAGCTGTACATTTACATATATTTATTTATTTACTTTTTCAGTGAGTGACATTTTGTGCTTTTCTGCTAACTTGATCCAAACAGTTGTTTCAGTTGGAGCCGGTCCATTGAAGTGTGGCCTGGGCTCTAAACTGTGCAAAGATGGCTCAGAGTGTGTCCTCTACAACCATTTGTGTGATGGAGAGCCTGACTGCAAGGATGGTTCAGATGAAGAGGACTGTGCATCAGTATGCAATGAAGGTACTGGATTGTGTTGACCTGTTTCATCAGGTGGATAGTATTACTGAAAAGAATAAGCCGGCAGAAGTCAAATTAAACCAGACTATTTGAAATTGGCATAATGAGTACAATGCATGTTTTGTTTTATTAAAATAAACCTTAACAAAATGTCCAAATTACTCCGAATCAAAATATTAATGTGTTAAAAACCTGAAACTGTAATTGTAGACAGATGCAAAATTTTCACATGAGAAAACCTTTTTACCCAAATCTGGTTCACACTCCCGCCAGTAGAATCAAATGCAGTGCAATACAATCTCCTGCATCTCCTTATATTCCTTAAAAATGCAGTTTCCATGAAGGAAATACTAACACCCACTGATGTAAAACACTAAATCCTGTTGGATTAAACAGGGCAAAATGCTGGTGCTGGTGAATTGTATTGCATTATACTGACAGATGTTTCTCTTATTTTTGTCCACCCTGTTTATATCATTGAGGGTAGGCTAAGTAACAGGAAGACCTCTCCTTCAACAAAGGCTGTTCATCATAAGATTAGTGTAGATTAGATTTATCACAAGAGTCTTGTATTAGTTTATGCTGGATGTACCTAATAAATTGGCGACAGTGCAATTCATCTGTTTGTGGACGACATTGCTCTGTATACAACACCCCCATCTACTGCCCAGGTGACTCAAAATTAGCATGTTGATTTCTATACCGTACAGCAAACTTTCATCTTAAAGTGCTGTTTAACCCACATAAAACAAAATGAATCGTTCTCTAGAAAACTAAAGGTCCCACTGAAATGAATATTACTATTACTGGGGCTCCAACTGAAAGAGTAACATATTACAAATGGCTTGTTTTGTTTTCTGGCTGGATGACAAGCTGTGCTTTAAAAACGTATTCAGTGACTAAGTCCTTTTAGAGGGAAAACAGACTTTTTTTTTTTTTTTTTTTTTTTTAAATAGAAAGAAGACTTGTATTTAGTCAAAAATTGCAGACAGCAAATTGTCCAGTCAACCTATTTACCTGTTATGGACTATAGGACTATAGTGGTGTCATTTACATGCATTCTTCTGCTTCCACTCTTAAACATCCTTGAGGTAGTCGATCATTCTGCTCTCACGTACATATCTGTACACGCACAAGCTGATCCCTTTCAATAAGTTTCAATCTCTTTTGGTAGACTAAGAGTAGTGTTAATGTAGGTGTTTTCTTTGAGCTGATCTCATGATGTCCATTCCCTGTTTATTGTGCAACCTGATTTTCATTTATTAATTTAGCAGGGGCAGTGCACAATACATGTAACAGATGCAACTAAAAACTCATTTGTATCCTTCATGTTCCTCACTTGTTTTATATGTATTCAAATTTAGTTTTTGTATTATGTATGGTAATTTTTAGATGTACTGTATCTAATATGTGTGATAGGGGCATCATTGCAAGGAGAGGTTGCTCTCAATGGCCTTCTGGTTAAATAAAGGTAATATATAATGATTGTATATAATTCAGTCACTGTTTCAGTATCAATCTTCTATTCGGCATCCAAATAAACATATCAGTAACTTAACAGCAAGCAAAAATAGGCTGTAATCTTTGATTGGGTCAAATCCAAAACTTGTATTAGACTGTCAAATACCTGTATCCAAACAGATCAGTTCCAGTGTGCCCATGGGAAGAAGTGTATAGACAAGGACCAGGTGTGCGACGATATATCTCAGTGTCAGGACCGTTCTGATGAACTCCACTGTACGAAGCGAACTGAGGGCTGTGTTCACCAGTGTGACAACAAGAGTCGCTGCTTACCTGCAAAGTTGCTCTGTGATGGAGAGAGGGACTGTTTAGATGGCACGGACGAAGCCAGCTGTGGTAGGTTGAAATGATCAGCGCTCTTACAGGAGATGATCACATCCATATTTCACAATAACATAATATGCAATCTTAAGTCATAATATTTATCTGAATTGGCATCTGCATTAGAGGACCAAGAGGAAGATGGGCATGAAAAGGAAGAAGGGACAAGTCTAAACTCTGTGCCTGCTGCCTCAGTTGGCTCATCGACCCCCATTAGGTGTTCACTGGGTTCTAAAGCCTGCAGGGACAACACAGAATGTGTCCTCTACCACCATGTCTGTGATGGAGAAGCAGACTGCAGAGATGGTTCAGATGAGGAAGAATGTGTATTAACATGTGACACAGGTAATGTGGTGGTAGGTTTGGGTGGGTGTGATCTCCTCTGCGGGAGTATGAATTTACTGCCCTCTAGTGGGGAGCCTCGAATCTCAGTTTTATGTTTCAGCACATCAATATCATATGCTGATGTCTATGCACTTTAAATGTATAGGATGTTGCTTCAGTGATGTTGGTGCAGAGAGAGTCTGCAATTTGGCTTCACACTTTTTACTGACCATAAGTGAGGAAGACCATAAGTAAATGTAACTACTGACTGAATGTAGTCAAAACACATTGATCTGAAGCAACATTGGATTGCACTGTTACTACAAAGAAGTACATAACTGTGCATGTGTTGTGAGCATACACAAATAGCATTATATGTGTGTAACAATGGAGTTAATATGCTGCATAGAGAAAGATATTTGAGATATATCCCCAGGATTATTTATGGACAGCTAAATCCATTAAAGCTGGGAACATGCTGCACAGTTTGAAGCTCAGTTATAACCCCAGTCCTGCCAGCAGTCCTGATCTGCTATGTATCCTCTGTAGACCAGTTCCAGTGCGCCCATGGAAAGAAGTGCATAGAGCAGAGCCAGGTGTGTGACGGCGTGTCTCAGTGTCAGGACCGCTCTGATGAAGAGGGATGTGCCAAGCAGATAGAGGGCTGTGCTCACCAATGTGATGACAAGAGACGCTGCATTCCTAACAGCTTCCTCTGTGATGGGGAGAGGGACTGCTGGGATGGCAGTGATGAGGCAAATTGTGGTACGTTGCCAATGAACCACGAAATTAATATCTACCCACTAATTATTAATGTATTAATGTGTATGGGACACCTTTGTGACCTTTGCCCCCCCTCCCATAGCGGACGAGGGCTGCAGTGCCACTGAGTTTAAGTGTACCAGTGGTCAGTGCCTGTCGGCCACAATGCGTTGTGATGGTCACCCAGACTGCCGGGACCGCTCGGATGAGGACAGCTGCACCAATGCACCGACCTGCACCACCAAACACCGCTGCCCCCACAGCAAGGAGTGTCTGGTGCAAGAGTGGATCTGTGATGGAGATCAGGACTGCAAAGATGGCACAGATGAGAAGGTGGATGTTGATGGCAATGACAAATGAACACTTTTCAGGAGCAAGAGTTTTCTCAGTTGGATCATATTGCTTTCTGTAATGTACATATAAAATTGGGCATAAAACAACAGCTGTGAATTAAAACTGAGCAAACATAATGATCAAATACTTGATGATGTAGTGGTTTAAAGCCAGGTACTCTTACAGTTGTCACATTCACCCAAAACTGAAGTACTAGTTTAAATGACTGTAAAATAATCCTTTGTTTTCTCTTCAGGATTGTCCTGTGGCTCCACTGAACTGTGGCGAGTTTCAGTGGTCGTGTAAATCCAAGACAGAGTGTGTCCCTTCAGCCTGGAGGTGTGATGGCATGAAGGACTGTGATGATGGCAGCGATGAGACTGAATGTGAGTAATTTCACAATACACAACATGGAAAGAGGTGGAGTTGTGAAAAGAAATGAAACAACGCTTCATTTTAAGTGAATGAGGGCATCATCATAGTCTGGCACCTGCAACATCTCCAGTTCAAATCCTGCTCTGGATTTATTATTACACATCATCTTCACTTAATTCCTGTTTTAGTGTCAAAGTCAAAAAATGCCAAAAAGCAATTAAAAGTGTGTGAAAAATCATTATTTATGGTTAAACACTAAAATCTACCGAGTCCAGACCAATAAATTTTCCTTTCATTTCAAAATGTAGCTGAGTACCTACAAAATTCTGCATTAAACATGAAAATGGTGTGTGTGGGTACCAGGTGGGGTGGTGACATGCCTCCCTCACCAGTTCCAGTGTGGCAGCCAGGAATGCCTGGATCCAGTCCTGGTGTGCAACGGCATTACCAACTGTGCCGATGGCTCAGATGAGGGAGGCAGCTGCCAGATAAACTGTGCAGAGGCAGATTACAGCCGCTGCTCTCAGAGCTGCTACAGCACTCCACTGGGAACGGTGAGTACCCTGCAGTTAACTAATTAAGTCGTGTGTCCTGCAGATCGGTGGCTTACAATGGAAAAGTAAAGATAAATGCAGTTGAAACTACACTGTATGTAGCAACACAATTTGAAGTTTCTGAATCAGAATCAGAAAAAGCTTTATTGCCAAGTACGCTTTTACACATACGAGGAATTTTTTCTGGTGAAATTGGTGCATGACACATCTACTAAAATAAGAGCATAAAATATAACAATTTAAATATATATAGACAAGTCTGTTTTTTGTTGTTGCTATTTTCCGGAAACACAGTCTGTTTTTCAGAAAGAAGTCCAAGTTGAGCGTTAATGTAACGCATAGAGTTATATTTATATCAATCAATGTGACAGAATGAGTCCGAGGTGGAATGTGAAGAGTATCGGGGGGGTGGTGGGTAGAAAGACAATTCCGGGTAAACAAGCATTTTGTTTATGACATAAAAATGATTATATGTTGACTAAAATGACTATGATGGCCTACCCTCTGATAAGTGTCTTGTTTCAAACGTTGCTGCTCCTGACTAATTCTTGGTTCTTGCTGTGTAGCGTTGTCGGTGTACAGCCGGGTTTCTGCTCATGGAGGACGGGCTGACCTGTGCTGATATTGATGAGTGTGACAGCCCAGGTGGGTGCAGTCAGCTGTGCACCAACACTCCAGGCTCATACCAATGTGACTGTCACCCAGGCTACATAATGGAGGCAGATGGACGCCACTGCAAGATCACTGGTAAAGTCCTTCAGTCGCCAATATCCTTCAGTCAGCCATAGAACATTGTTTGGAGGGGAAGCATTACAGAAACAAAATGTTTAAATTACATATATTGCAACTTAAGGGAATAGTTGGCATTTTGGGAAATACATTTTTCATACAATTGACTGACTTGCCCAGAGTTGGATGAGGAGCTCAACACCACACTCACATCTGTCCATTTAAATAAGGACGTACAGCCAGGAGATGGATAGCTTATCTTACCATAAAGACTGGAAGCATGGTGAAACGGACAGTGTAAGTCTGTCTGAAGATGAGAAAATCCACCTTACAACACCTCTGAAACTCACTAACTAATTGGTTATATGTGTTCCATTACAATTTATATGCCAGATTATTTCTTGGCCTGGTGTAGTGATTTGAGTTCTGCCTAGCTGCTTCCCCCTATTTCCAATCTTTATGCTCACCTGAGACAAAGGCTTGTGACAAACTAAATGGGGCCAAAAAGAACTATTACACTAGAAATCTCCTCTTTTCATTCTTCAGGTGAGCCCTTCCTGTTGTCGTCAGTCCAGACGGACCTCCTCTTGTTTGGCCTACGCAGTGGCAGCCTAGATGTGTTGTCCTCCTCTGCCAAGAAGGCTATCCTCTCCCTGGACTATGACTGGAGGGAGCAGAGGGTCTTCTGGGTCAGTCTGGACACTGAAAGCATCAGGTGGTCCTCACTGGACCAGAAGAGCACAGGAACTCTGATTAAAGGTTGGTGCAACACAAAATGTGGTTGGAGTATTGTAGGTGTCTGATGTCTACATTTGTTATTATCGATATGGAGGAATAGGCTTTCACTGTCATGCACAAAGATATCTCCTCAAGACATGATGGCGTTTGTTCTCACAGGTGTCCGGGCTGATTCTGTAGCTGTGGACTGGCTTGGGAGGAACCTGTACTGGATTGATGGAGTGAACAGTCAGATTGTTGCCATCAGACTGGCCACAACCACTGTGAAGTCACTCAACCACAGCGTCATCCTGGACGAAGACCTGGATCAGCCTCGCTCTCTGGCATTGCTGCCCCAGAAAGGGTCAGAGTGACTTCATTTCACACTCCAAACTACTCTACAATATTTATAAAAAGTTTAAGATTCAGTCTTTAATTTCCTACCAGGCTGATGTTCTGGACAGAGATAGGTAATGTAGTGAAGATAGAGCGTGCTGGGATGGACGGGTCAGAGAGGATGGCAGTGGTGAACTCCAGTCTAGGCTGGCCTGGCGGTGTGGCTGTGGACACAATCTCTGACAGAGTGTACTGGACAGATGAAAGGCTGAGGGCGATTGGATCTGCAACACTGGATGGAGATGACATTCGGGTAAGGTGTTTTGTGAGGAGGATGTTGTCATGTTGATCGGTTTTTCTGCCTCAAATAGATTTTTTTCCTCACTTTTTAGATGCATTTATCCCAAAGTTTGTTGCTGACTCTTGAAATGAATTTAAACACTACAACCGAATGCTAAATACCAGGAAAAGGTCATCCTGACCTCCTTATCATTACAAGTACCCCACAAATGGCACTTCATGGGATGTGGGATGGGATGTAAATAAATAAATGTGCTGTGTCTAAATGTCATTTTCAGATTCTACAGATGAAAGAAACCAGCAACCCATTCTCACTGGCCGTGTTCAATGGCATGCTCTACTGGTCTGATGCCAAGAAGCGAGTGGTGCTGGCTGCTCATAAAACCTCCGGCAAAAACCATCAAGTTCTCCTGAAACGACCAAGACAACCTTTTGGTGTGAAGGTGAGTAAAATGTTGAAATAAGGACATTTATGCACAGGAGGAAATGGGGCAGGTATTGTATGATAGAGACACTGTAGCTAAACTTGGATCACTTCATGTGTGTGAAGTGCTCAAAACAGCTTGCCAAACTGCCCACGCACAGCTATGCCATTGTATCTTCAAAGCTTTCCACTTTATTGGCCTAATTTGGCACAGTTTTTCAGAAATGAAAGTACGTGGGTTGCTAATGCAAAAATAGCAGAGCTGGTGTTTGAAATATCACATCTCACACTTAGTACATTTATAATTTTAGTTTTTAAACAGAATGACTTGTAAGGTGCAAAGAAGCATTGTTAAAAGCTAGTCCTGTTCATTGCTTGGTTTGCAGGTCATCCACCCTTTGCTCCAAATGGGCATTGAGAACCCCTGCGAGAAGACGGACTGTTCACACATGTGTGTGTTGGCCCCGGGGCCCAGGGCTGTGTGCAAGTGTCCTTCTGGTCTTTTACTGGCTGAGGATGGCCTGACCTGTTCCAGCCTGGTCAATTCTGCGTTCCTGCTGATGCTGTCTCCCTCCACAGTCACCCAGGTTTTACTATAAAGCACAGTTGCACTTGGTCTGATTTGCTTTGACAGAACATACTTTAAAGGAATAGTTGGACATTTTGATACCTCTGTCATAGCTGTACGGTGGTGATGAAGCTGCAACCAATCAGCTTAGCACAAGGATCAGAAATGACTAGCTAAGATAATCTAACCAGTAGATAATGACATCAGTGGTACTTCTGGTGGCCATAACTTGCAACTTATGATGCATCAGCATATGAAAGTATGCATAGTTTATACATTGTTTTAGATAAATGCTATTTAATCCCAGTGTTCTCTGTAGATCTACTTGCAGTCACAACACAGAGCAGCAGAGCTGCAGGGCTGGCCTGAACACCTGGCCCTGCAGGTGCCCAGTGTCAACAAGGCAGCCATCATGGACTACAGCCTTCGTGACCGCACCCTATTCCTGACAGATGATGGCACAACTTCTCTCAGCTCCTTCAAGATGATGGACTCAGACTTGTCCCCTCAAGGGCAGCTTCTCAAACTCCTGGGTGACACCATCACTGCCATGGCCCTGGACTGGGTAACACTTAATGTTTACTGGAGCAGTAACAAACAGCCCCGTCTGCAGGTCACCTCCATCATGGCTGCCCATACTGCTGTTCTCATTAAGGAAGGCATTGGCAGAGTGGAGTCCATTGCCCTCCACCCTCCCAGTGGCAGAGTTTGTTTCACCAACCTTGGCCTGCAGGGTACAGGTACTGTGGCTACTTTAGAGTGTGCCAACATGGATGGTACTGGGCGGAGTGTGGTGTGGAAGGATGCTGTCCAGCCCACATCTCTGACCTTCTCTAATAATGGGGATACCATTCATTGGGCTGACACTGGTAAGAATTGTTTTCATTGGATAGTTACTGGAAGTTTTGTCTCAGATGTGTTCTTGTGCATTGAAAGTCAAAAATGCTGCTGAATAAAAATGATTTGTTGTTTAGAAGAGCAGTAATATGGCTTGAATTCTTTACCAGGTTTAGGGGCCATTGGCTCTGTCCAGCTAGATGGATCTGGATACAAAGAGTTGAAGGCTGGTGATGGCCTGGCTGCTGTGACTCTGAGTGATGACACACTGCTCTGGATGACTGTCAGTGGTAATAGCTCATATAGCATGCTCTAAAATGAAATGACACCTAATGCCATGTTGTATGTACCAACAACCAGGAGGTGGCGCTGTTCATCATAACTTTATCTTAAATTGTTTCTGTACTGCATTTTTTTTTTTAAATCTACATCAGCAGCTCAGTACATACAAGAAAAAAACAACTTTGTAATAACAATTGTTTCCTTAGATTTGTAGCTATATTACTTTGTGTTGGCCCTTTCCTTCAGACAAGACCAGGCTCTGGTACAGAGATGAGCAGCAGCAGAACAAGCTGTGGTTTGAGGTGGGCACAGAGGTGGTCAGCCTAAAGGCGTTCGGCAAGTCCAGTCAGACTGGTATGTAAGAAAAAGCACACACTAACAGTTCTGATGGCAGTTTGCAGGGTCTGCCAAATGTGAGCGTACTGAGGTGATAAATGTCATCTAGTTCCCAACATCAACACAAACTCCAGATGACTGACAGTTTACCCACCTGTTTCTCACAGGTTCAAACCAGTGCACAGACAGCAATGGCGACTGTCAGCACTTATGCCTTGCCACTCCAGGAGGTCGGACATGCAAGTGCGCCCATGACCACGTCCTTGTGAATGCCACCCACTGCAGCCAGGAGCAGGGCTGCCCAGGTGGCAGCAGGCCCTGTCTGGATCAGCTCTCATGCCAACCTGTTGAGAAGTTCTGTAATGGGCATGTAGACTGCTCTGACCACTCCGATGAAAATTGTGAGTCTTTATACCTCCTTCACAAAGCTGTGAGAACTGGAAAATATGATGCAAGTAGATGTAATGGCAGGGTTTTTGATTGATCATTTCTCTTAGGTGTCAGTCTGAAGCAGTGGTCAGGAGCCAGGATCCCTGCTCCCACCCAGGCCAGCAGCTCCTTTCCTCCATCTTCTCCTCTCACTACTCTCTCTGACGTCACTGGCCTGAACACCACCATGAATGTCAGCAGTCAGCTCAGGTTCCTGGATGCCCAGGAGTGCAGCCAGAGACGCTGCAGTGGCAACGGACACTGTGCGGAGACCAATGGAGACATTGTGTGTGTATGTCCACTGGGCTACAGCGGTGATTCCTGTCAAGACCATCTCCTAAAGAGCATACAGGGTCCCATTGTCTACAGTGCAGCAGGGCTCTGTGCAGGAATGGTGGTCATTACTGTGTTGGCTGTGGTGGTTAAGAGGAGGAAGAGTGCTAACACAAGGTTTGTAACAATGCTAGCATGCTTCCTGTGTATGCTTGGCAGGTATGTTTTAAAGGTTTACATCTTAGCATGCTAACATTTGCTAATTATCGCTAAATACAAAGTACAGCTGAGGGAATGGCTTTAGCCTTGCAAGTATTTGACAAATGAAAATGTGACTTGATTGCACTAAATTCATAGTTACGGGACCACAAATGTCTGAAAGTAACTGAGCCAAAGATGCATGGAGGACATTAAATGTCCCTTTTCCTAAACAACATGGTATCAAGACAGACTGCCACCAACCAGCTTAATAATATGGATGTGAACAATACACAGTGTTAATTTTGACAAGAATTTTAAATTTAGTTTTTGTCTTAGTCTCTTACTGAAAATAATTTTAAATTTAGTTTTAGCATCTAATGAGATGGGGCAGTGAGAGAATTTGACTTGCACTTGCAGAGGTGATTGGTTAAAAATGAAAACAACGCCCAGGTTGTCGGCCCGAACACAAACAACGTTGTCGTCTCGTCTTTAGTCGTCAGGGCATGATGAACAGAGATTTCACTGTAATTTTTGTTATCATGATTTTTTTCATTTACGTTGTTATAATTTAGTCATGCAATAAAATGATGTCAACGAATATTTATCGGCGTTTTGTCGTTGACAAAATTAAGACTGAATAAACAGCCAGTTTTCTTCATTGGATGTCTGTGCAGACGTGGTTAAATGTTTGCCATGTGTTGCACAGTTGACTTTATAGAGGTAGCATTAGACTGCATTTTTGTATTTCATTCTCACAGGAGAGTCAGCTCAGCAGCAGTGAAGGAAACAAGCATGACTGACCTGGAGAATAAGGCTGAGAACGCCCCAAGTACACAAACTTCTCCAGCAGACCCAGACAAACCAGAGGTGGATCTCCCAAAAACTCCATAATCTAGCAGGTTCCAAATTTATCTTACTACGCTTGTGGATTAATGGTTTCTTTCTTTGCAGGAAGTGGTATCTTCTGTGGACTGAGGCTGATTCATGGGCATGCAACATTTTAAATAAACAGTTTGCATTTTCCACTGTTTCCTGTGAAGTTATTTCAGCATTGTTTACTGTCAGTTAGACCACCAGTGTTGAAGTTTTGATGTGCACTGACTTAAACATTGTTCACACTGATTGAAAGATGGGTGGTAGTGCCATGAATCTTTGTAAATCATCTTGAAGCATCAAAGAGATTGAACATTGAGGATGACAAAGGACAAGGATCTGACATTGAAGGAAGCAAAAGAGAAACCTCGAACTCTCCTGGGAGGAGACCTCAAGTGCAGAAATTGCCATGCTGTTTTGTGTATTCTCAGATCTGAAGGATGGAGCTGCAGCTGCTCAGAGGTCCTTGATCTAAAAAAGACTCCCTAATTTTTTCCCTTGTGTGACCAAATGTGTCGTAAGACTACGGCTGCAACTAACGAGGGTTTGCATAATTGATTCATCTGTTTTTCTTTTAGAATTTTCTTAAATAATTTTGTCTATGGAATATCAAACAACCGTTTAAATGTCCCAGATTCCCAGAGCCTAACATGACTTCTTCAAATGTCTTATGTCTGACCAGCAGTTGAAAACACATTAAGTTTCCAGTGATGTACAAGGAAAAAACTGCAAATCCTCCCATCTGAGAGGTGGGAATCAGAACAGATGACATTTCTGCTTGAAAAATTATCAAAATAGTTACACATTAATTTCCTGCCAGTTGGTGAACTAAATGCTGAAGCTTTACAAAAGACCAAAGGAAACACAGCCAGTCCTTGTCACACAGACTTTTTTAACTATGCTAGCAGCAAGGTTCTAAAGATGGAAATGTCTGTCAGTTGGCTTATTAGATGGATTACAACGAAACACTTTTCATTGATGTCTTAATTGTAATCAAGTTGGTCATCCCTCAGTACCATTGTCTGACCAAAATTTGATTTGTCCAGTACTTCAGTTTATGACCAAGTACCAGCAAAAGTGATGTCCTCATTAGCTTTTCTCTGTGTTTCGTGCTATTCAGCAAATATTAGCATGGAAAACATGGTACGCTAAGAAAATGAACTTGGTAAACATCACCGGATGGCATTTAAGTATGCTGGTACTGGCATTTAGTTCGAAGCGTCACAGTGCAGCTTCACAGAGCTGAGGACTCGTGTGGGTGAAGTCATGGTGTGGTGGAATGTAATTAAGTACATTCATTCAGGCACTTCAGCACAGTTTTGACATACAGTACATGACTAATGCCATTTTATTCAACTTTACACTTCTGGATTTCAGAGGGAAATACTATGCTTTGTACTCCACCGCATTTATTTTAGCTTTCTTACTTTACGCTTTAGATACAAATCATGTACAGAAACAGTCCAACAGCATATAAAGAAGATAAATACCTTGAACCACGTGCTACTACTTGCATTAAAATGCTACAATGATAATGTGAGTGTGAGTACTCTGACTTTTGATGCTTTTGAGTACATTTTGCTTACACTTTGCAGTACATTTGTACTTTTACTTTAAAGCACGACTTACACATGTGACAGGATTTCTACACTGTGATATTAGTACTAATGTTCTGATATTTTGGTTGATAAGAGCACTGTGGGTGTTTACAGACTGGCTTGATTGACACCTTCCTCACCCTCCTCTTCACTCTGCTGCACCTTTACGGGTGGGACAAACGTGTCATTCTTATTAGCACATGGACCCAAGCAAAGGTGCATGACTTTACTGCTTTGATGCTCACATTCCTGACTTGTAAATAATTTGGTGAAGAAATTTTGTCTTAATTGACTGCCGCTGTCATAAATTCTGAGAATAAATGTAGATACAGGGTCATGTAACTGGTGTGAATTATGGAGGGTGTGTTTTAATGGAAGCAAATATACTGTATAATACTGTTTCTGTGGACAAAATGAGATATTCAGCTTCATTAGAATCAGTGGATACTGTGGCAGACTGAGGGTACTGAAGAAAAGTCTTTCTTCCAAATTTGTGTTTTGTAGCAGTCTAAATTATGCTCGATAAGACTTTACTAAGAAGCTCTGATGGCATGTATTTAAAGTCTAATCCAGATTTGTCCCATTGTTTACACTCAGACCACAAAACACATGTTTACTTTGCTTATGAATAGGCTCTTCTGGTGTACTTATTTTCTTATTATCCTCTAAGAATGTTTAGCACTCTCTAATTTCACTGTGTCTGGGGTGTTTAATGATTTACTTTGAATTGTTAGTGAGTCAGGGCTGAAGTGAAAAATGCTAAGGACACTTACCAGATGATGAGTTACTGGTTTATTGTACCCACGCATATCAACAGCCATATAAAAACATGTCAAATGCAAGACAAAAAGGAAATGAGCATTTATTGTACTGCTTTTGTGAGCACTAACACATCTGAGAATTCTGCTGTATCCGTATGCTGTGCAGGATAAGACGATACCCAACATATTAAGGTAGGACAAGCTATATTATCCAAAATAATACAGCTTAAATATCATCTAATATCTAACTCTCCTAGATACTCTTTGTGTAGCTGATTTTCATGCCAAAGGTTATAGTTTATTGTGAGAAATGTTCTCATTTCTTTAACAGATGCCTACATTTACATTTCAGTTGAACTACTTAAAAGCTGTAATACAACAATGTCAACATTCTCCACTGCATGTAAAAGAAAAAAAAACATTATCAGCAAAATTAAATAAAAGTATTTATTATTGCTATATATAATATGAAGTATTTAAAAATGATGCATTAAAGTGTGAACAGTTTTTGTTGTGGCTGCTTGAGGTGCTGGTGGCATCAAATTCAGAATAAGCTCATATTTACAAAAACCAATGAAGCTGATGAGGTCAAAATATTAATATATTGTCTATGTACTGTTTTCAGTTCAGTCAGTATATGTCAAAAAGATTTATTATTAACAAATTATCACATTTTGTTTTATTTTACACAGTGTCCCAACTTCAATGGAATTGGGGTTGAAGTTGATAAAGTATTGGGCAGTCTAATATGGAAAACCCTCAATCTTATGAAGACATTTTGTTAGTAATTCAGTCCTTAGAATATTTTAACCTTTTTTTTTTTCACTTTTATGAGGAAAATTTTTAGGACTCAGTTCCAAAATGACTTCAGAAGAAAGGGTTTGTCATCATGTTTTAGAAGCTGATCACATATTTTGTCTGGTGTATAATATGTAAAACAATTAGTAAATGCAGTGGCGTAGAAGTACAACATTTCCCTCTGAAATGTGATGGAGTTAATGCACAAAGTACATTTCAGTAATTTACCTACATGGTGTGTATGCTTTATTTGTTTCAGCAAACACAGGAAAGACAGCAATGGCAGTTCTGAGGACTACACTTTGTGCTGTCTTCATGGTGACTGTGGCGTTGTCTAAACCAGTGAGTATCTCTACTGTTCTGCTATTAGCACTAAGCTATTTCAGAGGACTTGTGACAAATGTGAAGATCATTATCTTCAATTATGAAAACAGGTATGCCTAAGTGAGGGTGAGGATTCATCCAAGTCATCAGAGTCCAGTGAGTCAAACTCATCAGAGGAGACCGCCACGCATGTTGGGCCTTCGCTGGAACCCCTGCAGCCGGGGCTTACTGGGACAGACATGCCAAACGCCATGGAGGAGACTGACCCACCGGGCGCTGCAGACCTACTTCCCTCTGCAAGCACAGCAGGGCCTTCTCTGGCCGCCCTCGATACTTCAGCCCTGCCAGACCCCGAGGACCCAGAAACCTCCACTGACACGGATGCTTTACAGCCCATGCCAGATGATCATTCACAAACTGCTCTGGGCATAGACATTTCTCAGGATATGCCTGATTCTGATCCTGCACCGGACTCAATGAACACTGACACTGAGCACATTGTACCAGATACAGAGGTCTCACTACACCCCGGGCTTACAGGAACTGACATAATCACAGGCACTGATGGCACACACCAACCACAAGTTACCACCACCACATACCAAGGAGTCCCCCAGGGTGCCACTCCACCCTTTCCTCCCCACATCATCAAATCCACACCTCCACCATCCTCCGCGGCCCCACCCATGCCAATCCCCATCGGAACCACCCTGACTGGTGTTCCTGTTTGTTTCACTTTCCGGTTCACGACCCCTGAGCCTGAACCACCTAGAGGAGATAGCATTTGACCCAGAACAGAAGCAGTTATCCACTTCAGGTTATGGGTTCAGTCCACGTTAGTGTTGTACAAACAGGTAGTGTTCTTCTGATACTTGATCATTGTAATATATAAGTCTCAATATCTAGACTACATTTTAACTTTGATTCCACATTTACTTCATCAGTGGTAATTCTGTTAGAATGGTGCTATTGTACATGACTGCTATGTAAATACAACCCTGATTCCAGAAAGTTGGGATGTTGTGTAAAACACAAATAAAACAGAATGACATCACTTGCTGATCCTTTTTGACACATACCCAGCTGAAACTAGTACAAAGGCAATATATTTAATGTTATGCCTCATCAACTTCATTGATTTTTGTAAATATCTGCTTATTCTTAATTTGATGCAGCACAACACTTCAAACAAGTTGGGAGAGGAGCAACTAAAGACCGGGAAAGATGTGGAATTCTCTAAAAACATCTGTTTGGAACATTCCACAGGTAAACAGGTTCATTGGTAACAGGTGATAGTATCATGATGGCTATGAAAGGGGCATCCTGAATACATGTTTTGGAATTGGGACTGTACAGTGGAAGTGTTTCAACTCTTGGAAGGGTAAAACTGAAGTGCTGCTGATGTAGAGAATTAACACCACGGCTGACAACACCTCAAATGTATTTGTGTGAGCAACTGAAAATGAAAATGTTTTCAGTCATTGGCTCAGAATACAACACAATATGAGTGTTAAGTAAAATTATGCTGTTTATTGGGAGTTTGTATTACTGCCATTGCAAATGTAACCAAACTTTACCTGCAAATGATAAAGATGCAATTATGGTACCGGAAATAAGGGCCTTCTGCAGCCATGCCAGAAATTACAGTACAGATGTATGTATGACGAGAAAATGCTCTAAAAGCGTGTGTGTTGCAGCTGTAATCATGTCACATCAATTTATCAAAACAAGCAGGCAAGACTTCGAACACATTTCAGGCGTACCACGTGTCATCTTCTTGGCTGGCTTTAGAAAACGAGCAAGTTAAAGGCCCAATCACTATTTTTGGACTATTACTGGCCTGTTACACCTCAGGTTTAAGTCATTTTGGGAGTGACAGCAGGGTCAAAACCTGTGTTTTGAATTATGTTGATGAAGGTGCCCTTTTGTTTATATTTGGATCACAGTTTGTACCTCTCAACAAGAATTTCACAGGCTATATTCAATACATTTCTTCACCTGTAGCACTGGTTATAAATAATAAATTATCAAGAGTGCCATCCGCACTCAGAAATGAAAATACAGACCAAGTCAAATTCAGAAAAAGGCTATCTGTAAAATCCTGGACTCACACAGCATTTATGCAGAAAAAAAGAAAAAAAAAAACCCAAACACGAGACGACAGTCCACAGAGGCCAGAAACTGCACCCCTTGGATTTTCTTTCCCTACACAAATGCCCTGTGAACATTTCTCGGACTCCTTCATCTTGAATTCCCTGTGTGAGTTCCACTATCACTAACGCCGAATTATCTACAAATCTTGCTTGTGCACCACATTTCCTTGTGCCATGCTGCCAGTTAATGTGCAGACTTACTACTTTGTTAATCACATAGACTTCTTCCTCAGACTACTTTTAATTCTTATTTGCTTCTGACACATTTTCACAATTGGTGTAGTGTTTTATCCACATGGGCGGAAACCGTATATATAACCAGATGACACACTTTGTTCTCACAAAGCCTTACTTAGAGCTTTTAAATAGGACACACAGTGCTGTGCCTGAGCTTAACAGAAAACAATCAGCCGGTCTGGTGCTGTACAACCTCGACCAGTTAACATGCTCTTTTCTTTTTCTTTTTTGTTTTGTCATGGTGCCACACAGTGGCTCAGTGGTTAGACTGTTACCCATCAACGAGACCTTCCTGGGTGGTCAGATGGACTATGACTCTAACTGCTCTATGTTGGTGGATATGTCTTTGTCCTGTGATAGACTGGCAACATGTCCAGGGTGTACCTTTCATCTCACCCAGTGCATGCTGGGATAGGTTCCAGCCCTGAAGAGGATAAGAAGGTACAGAAAATAGATGGATTTTTTTTTGTAATATGTACAATCTAGGCGCATCGGCTCAGTCTACTGTTACACTCAGTGTAAGTTACTACGAGTAAGTGCAGCAGCCAATGTCTTATATTTGTCACCCGTACGATTTGGTTGTCATTTTAATGTGCCGTGGGTGACTGAGGTTGATCCTGCTGCTCTGGCTCTGTGTCCGTTTCTGCCTCATTCTCAGTGTCCTGCTCTGGCTGCTGCTGTTGCTGAGGCTGCTGGATGAGTCCTCCGTCCTGTGCTGTGTTGTAGGAGCCACAGCTGCTGCACTTCATCCCCAGCACATGGAAAGGCACTATGCAGTGGGCTTGGCAGTCATTACATATAATCTAGAGTGAGGAAAAACAAAAGCACACGTTTAAATGTAACTCATCCAGGTCCATTTTTATTGAATTGTACAAATTGGATTGAATGAATTCAAAATATTGGGCATGTCATGTCTAAAAAGTGAGACAGTAATTCAACCCAATTTTTACATGTTATTGTTTTATTGAAGTCTTACTTTGATAGTAGCTCCCTGATATTCAGTGGGCATTGGTGACTGGGCAATCTCTTTGTCTATCTGATCCCAGTGGTCCTCCATGTTCCAGGCAGAGTGCATACACAGAGGGCAGCGATATGCTCTAAAATAAATAAGGAAACTTAGATTTAGTGCCGCACCATGCAAGTAACCATAGAAAGCCACGTGTCTCGTGTACATGCTGTTTATAAAAATCAGCTTGCTGGAGGAAGCTGACTGTAGCCTCAATGGCTTATAAACACTGACTCAAGGACTCAAGTGTTCCAGCAAGGCCTGAATTGTTTATGTCAAACCACTTTACTCAACAAAACAATTACCAGAAAAAAAAGACTTATTAGACATACCCTGTTCTGACCATGTCATCAAAGCAAGTCCTGCAGAGAACAAGAACAAACACATTAATTGTTACATCTATGTCATAGGAGAACTACTACTACAATTGAATGGTAATGGGGAGCTTGAAAATATGACACTTTGATGCATTAGTCCAAACAGTACATACACAGTACATAATCAATCTGCACAGAAGTCTGTCATGTCTTAGATTCATGTATTTTTCCTGTAAAGTAATTGAAGTTGAGATACGACTCAGTCCCACAATCCCCAGCTACAAGTATTTAGAGTATGATGAGTCGTACTTGTGTAAAAGATGGCCGCATGGAAGAACGTGAGCTCCAATTCTGGACGTGTGAATATCCTGTGCATACAAAAGAAAATCTTATCATATAGTAGAGAGTCAAGGATTGCAGTAAAATCCAATATCCCTTGTCCCCTAATGTAATATATGTTTTCTTACCTCCATACACACTGGGCAGTTCTGCCTCGACACGTTCTCGACACACTGAAACATAAAAAAAAAGATTGTAATGACAGCAGTGAAGATACTCATTCGCTCATCATACACAATACTTATGATGTGTGTGTGTCAGGAGCAGGTGCAGGGTAATAATCACCTTGTGGTTCCCCCGTAGATCCTGGGCTAAGCACAGGTTGCACTTCTCACAATGGAAATACTTCTCCCTTGGCCCAATCCTGTAGGGCCCACAACACAGCGTCACTGACACAGATGATAATCACCTCATGCTTGGATAACGTCAATGGATGTTAGAGGGCATCACACAAACGCGGGTTGTGAGTTACTTCAATACACTGAAGTAAAAGCAAAACCGTCAGCGGCAATCAGGGTTTCTTTATCTAGTAATTACTGTTTTTACCGCAAAAACCTGACAAAGTCTCACATATTTATATCTCCCTGGTCATAATGTATTCTGCTTCTTTACAGGACAAGTCATTGGCAGAACCACACTGCACCATAGTTTTGTTGTCAGGATGAAATATCAACACATACTGTAGCATGACACTTAAAAACCTTTAATTTTATTATATTCATATCACTGTTAACATGTTCAGCTAAGGCTACTAATGTAAAAAGATTCGTAACGAGAATTTAAGATTTAGAACTCTACTATTGCTCACCTGCATATCCCACAGGGCTGACAGTGGTACTGCTTCTTATCCTTGTCGAACAAGTGGCAAATGTCGCAGTAATACTCCCCAAACTGCACACGACACTGCTGGCAAGTCTGCTGCGCCTAAAGGGTGATATTTTCCATTTATACTTTTGTTTTATTTGATATGAGCAAACCACTACATACTAGGACTGCGCTATAAAACAATCTCGACACATGACATTTTCCCTTAATATGGATAGGAGAAATAAACACGACAACAGCCAGTCGGTGTGCTGCCTCTGTGTCACTGCCCGTTTGCAGGAGGGTGGGGCTGAGCTCCTCCACGCAGGCAGTGGACAGCGGTGCAACTTCAGAGCAAAGCCCACAGCGGAGGGACAGAAACAGACCTCAGGGTATATTTTACTGGAGTCAATTATGACTCATAATCCATAAGTGCAACAAAAGGGAGACAGTATGATCAATTAATCAAACACCAGTTTAAAAAGAAGAACACAAAACCTCCAATGCTGATGAAATTGTTGACAAACAAGGTAACGTGAAGTCAGGTATATGCTGGTTTGGATATCTCAAAAGTGACACCACAGTGCTAATCCGGTCTGCAAAGTATGCTGTTTGTCTGTGCCAACTATGACACAAAGCCCAGCAAATCTTTCTCTGGGCCATATGTGGCCGTTTGAGCTGGCCTGCAAGACAATTCACGCTTTTCGTTGGAGTTTGGAGCTTTCACAAGACCACATTCTGACAGAGACAGTGTTACACAGGCAAGTTTGTCACAGAGATGAAGGAAAACCAGACGTGGAACCTCAGTGACAGCAAGTGTCTGTGTGATTTGGCCTTCATGGTGGACAAGACCAAGAACCTCTGAGAGCTGAACCTCAAGCTCCAGCAGCTTCACAGCTCTCTGCTTTTAAATGTGAAATCATTTGAAGTGAAATTAAAGCAACTGTGAAGAGGAAACACTTTTTCTTTCTTTTCACTTTCCTGCTCTGCAAGAACAAAAGATACTATAACATCTGAATATGCTGCTGGGTGTGAAAACTCCTTCAGGTGTTTGGTGAGAGGTTTCAAGTAAACAAAAGGAACTGAACATATTTGCTGTTTAATTTGGAGCCAGCTGATGTACCTGATAACCTACGAGATGAAATCATTGAGCTGCAAAGCAACAATCTGCTAAGAGCAGCTCTTTTTGAAACCTACTTTTGCCAAGAAAGCCAGCTGCATGTAGTAGCATCATCATCATCATCATCATCACCATCTGACATCAAATGCCTCACCAGAGAGAAGCAGGTCCAGTCATGGCAGAGGTTAGTGTGATAAGTTTTCGGTTCAGTAAATTTAAAAGGCCCTTGATAGGGTTAGGGGTTAGCGTTAGGTGGAACTGAAACATATCAGCTGCTTTTCTCAGTTACCTGCTGCACTGTGTGACACTCGGAGCACTGCACCTCTTTGACTTTGAAGCGGTCCATCTGGTGGTTCTCCTCTGCATCATGGCACAGCCGACACACATACAGTTTACCACAGCACGGTGCCTGCAGTACACAGGAAACGTGTGATTACATGGGGCATGGACAGGAGCATGACGGGTAGGTTAGCCTCAACAATAAATGATTTCTGTCTGCTGCAAAACTGGAAGGTTAGAGAAAAGTACAGTGAAAGTTTCACATACTTTGTCTTTCCATAAATGTCATAAACAACCAACACGAATAACTGACACAGTGAGAGATAAGCTAATTTAACAGAAACCTAAAATAAACACTCTAACTCTGTTGCCCTCATATTTTAATAATAATAATAATAATAATAATAATAATAATAATAATAATAATTGTTCTTATTTGTCCCCTTGGGGAAGTTAATTTTTTCACTTCCACATTTTTTCATTTTACACACACACACACACACACACACACACACGAACCTATACACGTGTGACACATGTGGAGAGACGTCAGAGGGATTAGTCTGCCACACAGAACAGCGCACCAACCGGTTATGGGTTAGGTGGCTTGCTCAAGGGCATTTGCAGTGCCCCGGAGATGAACTGGCACCTCCCCAGCTACCAGTCCAAGCTCCGTATGGACTGTTTAAAGCTGGACTAAAATCGGCCACCCTCTGGCCCCTAAGCCAAGTCCTTATAGACTAAGCTACTGCCGCTAACATATAAGAAACATATAAGACACTAACTAATACGTCATAAAAGTATAACAGAAGCTGTGTTGCTGGCGAGCGTTTAACACAGTGTTCATTAACTAGCCTTAGCTAGCTCTGAGTGGTCGCTATCAGAGCTAACGTTATACAGTAAATTAGCACCACTCGTTGCAGCAGCGTTACAGTGTGACATATTTAACACCAATATACCTCCAGAATGCATGTCAGGCAAATATCAACAATACATTTCAAAAAGTTAACTCACTTTCAATAAGCAGCTGCGCACATAATGTTCACAACCCGCTGGGGAAGCCATGTCTCCTCCAATTTTTGCTAGTAGGTTTATCTGCGGACACACAGTAGTTACAGGACACGCCTACGACATGATACACCCTCGAAGCGGTTCGCTTCACGCAATAAAACTAAATTAAGGAGGTGTGTCGTGATGTACAGTGGGCGTGCCGTGTAGTCTGCTGGACTGCATCTATATTTTTCATATATGTCTCTTCTTCGAGTGCGATGACGTCGGTATCAAAATCTTCTTCTTCTTTTTTTTGACAGTGACACAGCAATACTGCCCTCCTTCGTTTGAGAGCCATAGGTGGTCCAGCAGCACATGCATTCTTGCCACATATGCTATGTTAGCAAATTACATTACTTTTACTGTTTATATGTTGAAAAATGAATAGCTACGACAAGCAAGGTCTTATGGCGGAATCAGTCAGTGGCTCAGTTCCCTTCCTCTCTTCTCTGTTCAATGTTTAGAATTCAAATCATGTCATTTTCACGTTCAAGTGAAACTTTTTTTTTAATGAATGTTGAAGTTATAGATACAATTCTAGAATTCTTTTAGGAGAATAAAAATGTCTTGCTTTGAATTTAACATTAATGGGTTTGCACCAAATAATGAATTTGGTTATCGTTTCAAATTTTGCAGCAATAGATGTTTTCGGCTGTTTTTGTGCTTTCTTTTCTTTTCTTTTTCTTTTTTCAACGATTCCCCTTACATCTGCCTTGATAAAGACTAGTCTGGGCAAGCGTTCTTACAGCGCCGCTGGTGTAGTGGTATCATGCAAGATTCCCATTCTTGCGACCCGGGTTCGATTCCCGGGCGGCGCACGCGTTTTGCTGCAGTAAGTACATATTAAAACGTAAAAATGTACGATCACTTGATGATGAAGTGTGGCAAAAAATGCTGAAGTACGTAACAACGTATCTACATGGTATCTTCTAAAATATATAAGTGAGTTACGTGCCTTTCCCAGATGTGACCAGCTGCAATTTCCTCAAACGTTTTGCACTTATATACTCACGACCACGGATAAGCTAATGAAACATATTACTTTACACAGTTATACAAAGCTACAAAACTCGCTGTATTTGCGGCATACGCTTTACAGATGTGGAGGCGCTTTTACGTGTGTTGGAGAAAGAGCGCTTGATTTTGGCTTCATTTCAGCGCGCAGGTTGACGCTGCTGACGCCGCTCCTCCGCCATCTTCAACTTCCTATTGTTTGCATCAGACTGGGGCTGTCTGCAGTGTGTGAGAGAGCAGAATCGGCCACCGATTTATCATTAATTAGTAGATATAACCTTTACGTTCGCGTTCGCTCAAGTTCAGCACAAACCACATTGTATGTCATTGGATTAAAGACCTCTCAGGACGCGACCACTAAACCTTGACGATGGAGGACGATCAACCCAGAACCTTGTGAGTAACAGCGGCCCTGTCTATGTCCTGGATGAGGAAGGCTCCGTGTAACTACGGCGCGTCCAAAATGTTTCCACGTTGTTGTTTCAATTAAAAACTACCAAACCTTGTAATTTAGCTCCCAGAATACATTTCATTTGTGTCGCAATTTCATGGCAACAATATCGACGTTTCTAACTGTAGGAAGACACATATCAGTTTCGACATGAACGTAAAGTTCCATTTTATTTAGTCGTATAAATAGACGGAACCGTAACTCGGCTGAAAATGAAACTGCAGGGCTAGCTAATGCTAGTTATCTTTAGCTAAAGATACAAACGCAGCTAGCCAGTCACTTCTTCTAAAATGCACACATTTTATTGAATGAATGTTTTATTTCCCAAAATAGTTGTATTTTCTTATCAATAGACAGGCTAAACCGTCAGTTTAGGGAAGTAATTTTCTAAAATGTCGTTAGTTGCCAACCCACTTAAAGCATGAGGCCCTTTTGAACCGGCTAGCGTTATCTTTAGCTAGCTGGCAGACAAGCCACGTCAACGCTCGGAGAGTCGGCCCGGGACAGCTCCAGTGAGAGAGTGACCATACTCGAGTAGTTTTTGCAAAATTAAGACTATCCCCAATAGTCTTTAGTCCAGTATCAATTGTTTTTTTGTGTAAATATAGGGAATTGTTGTGGGTTGTAGCTAGCCCGGTTAACTAGCCTTTGTTTGCATGCTACTTCCTGTTTGACAAAGACTCAATTCCCCCATCTCTTTCCTTGTTTGCAGGTATGTGGGGAATCTGTCCAGGGATGTCACCGAGCCCCTCATCCTGCAGGTCTTCACACAGATAGGACCATGCAAGAGCTGTAAAATGATAGTTGATGTGAGTGTCATCCTCCCTGGTATATAATGTTTGACTATAGGAAATGGTATTCAACAGTGGCCTGAAAGGTGGTGGTGCTGCTTATTAATGTCTCAATCTACACATGTGCGTGCTGTTGATTTTCCTCTCCCAGTCTTTTATATCAGGCCTGACACCCCTAACTACAGTAGGTGGCCCTTGTTATCTGCAGTGATTAAAATGTCACCTTTGTTGTGGACTTAATATCAGTCTTGCTTTCCCGTTGACAGACAGCTGGAAATGATCCGTACTGCTTTGTGGAGTTCTATGACCACAGGCATGCTGCTGCCTCTTTGGCAGCTATGAATGGAAGGAAAATAATGGGTAAGGTAAGCTATCGTGTCTACAGGGTGAGTGGGGATGGGTGGGCTTTGGGTATGGGGGATTTAGGTTGTGTGCCTTCTGAAGTAAACGTAGAAATAAATGAAAAATACTAGTGGATTGCTAGCATGTATATTCCATTAACTAGGGGAAGCTGTAGGGTCCAGATCAGATTTCGAACATTTTAGAGCATTACTACTGCCACAGAGCCATTGCTGTTGGCATAATTGGTTTTGTTATGGCCTCGTAAGTACTATGGTTGATTTTCCAAAAAACAATATATAGATCTGTTTAAAAGTAATCCCTCTCAGGCAGCACTTATGCCCTTAGAAGTAATTTGCTGGTGTATTTATCTGCACCCTGCCCTCTGCTTCTAGTTTCTTCTTATTATTTTGCTGTGTTTGGTCCGTCTCTGGGCAACATTTGGGCACTTGGTGTGTAGTGTCCAGTTAATAACGGTGCGTGAGGTGAGATCAGGAATTTAAAAAGAGGTAGCAACCAAGTGCCAATCAGTAAGCAGCACACATCCCAGAGGAATTACGGAAATAATGCATAAATATGGAAGCGAAACGCCAAGTGGACAACGCTCGTTCCAAAACAAAAATAAATCTGGGGTTGGCTTGGATGGTATCAAGAGCGACTTGGAGTTGGGCTGTTTTCTGTTGGACAGGTAGGTGCTGACAGCTTGGTTAATTGGCTAAAGTATTGGACTTTCCATTACAACAAATTTAACTATAATAGTAGATACAGTGGACGTACAAGCAGTGAGCTTCTGGTGAAGTTGAGCCGATTTGAATCCAAGTGTGAATGTTGTTTACAAACCGTAACCACAATTCCTTCATAGTATATCTTAAAACCCAATGTGATGTGTGAAGCTGCAGTGTGAGGTGTGGGGGAGTGCTGGCGTGTTTCGATCAAAGAGAGGTTTGAGAAGAAGAAATAAATGATAGAAATATAATTCAGTGGTCCACCGTAGAAGCTAGTGCTGTGCTGTCGACGAAATCTTCAAGCCCGTGTAAGCTGCATTGGAAAGACAGCAAAACAAAAAGTCTTGCTGGACAAAGTTGGAGCATATAGAAAAAACAAGCATTAACAATTTAATCTGCAGCATTTGAAAGACCTCAGGGCCTTATAGTTAATGTTAAAGTGGTGCTGGATGGTGTAATGATGAGTTGAGGCTCTGGATTCGGTGCTAGGGCATAAACAGGAAAATCCAGTGACTGATGCTGAGCTGACAAACCACACTAGGTGTTCATTAATGTGTGCATTTGTTGTTATTGACTTATATCTCCCAACATGATGTTTCAACCCTGGATTGATGCCCCCGCCTATCATAGTGTGGTTATAATCTTTGCTTTGTTGCTAAGAAATTCCCATATGTAGTTATGAAGGCCAGTTGCAGTTAATTTCTGTTGAGTTAATTTCGACCTTCAGATTTGATAAAGAGTAAATTTTCTTGCACAATGTCACTTGACATACACAGCAAACAAGTAGGTGATAAGGCACCATATCACATTGAATTTAAAGTCTCTTATAAAATAGATTTGATAGTTTAAGTAGTTTCAAGGCAGTAGTTAAATTATGCACCCTTGTAGTGGAGATTCGCAGGTTTCACTGTAAGTGATGTAAACATACCCCACCTGTCGTGTTCTTTCTCTGCCCCTTTCTGCAGGAGGTCAAAGTCAACTGGGCCACGACGCCAACCAGCCAGAAAAAAGACACAAGTAGTAAGTACAAGTCTGTGTTAACTTGATTAATGAAAACTGAGGTCAAATATTTGTCAGTGACCTTTTTTTCCCCACAACTAAGACGAGACGTGGAACACTGTGACATTATCAACATGCAGTATTAGTGAGGAAAAGGCCAAAATGTAGTTTAAAAAATAAAAAACTTAACCGAAATCTCACTTCATTTTCACTGACAGAAAAGAAGAGATGAAGTATGTATTTAATGCTGCGTTCATGTTTCCTGTGCTGAGAGTACCCGTCATATCAGGACTGATTCATTCAACCTGTGTTTTCATGTGATCATAAGAGACAATCTTACATGTCTTAAAAAGACTAAAATATTATTTTCATGGATAGAATACACAGATACTTAAACAGGTACAGATTCCTTTGACCAAGATGAGACTAAAATGCTCAGACTCTTCAAAACAAAAACTGACTTAAACAAACAAACAAAAACTAACAAAAGACATCTGACACAGGACGAAGACTAATAAAATAAATAGCTTACAAAATGAACACTAGTGCTTGTCAGTGGGCATATATATACTGACATTAACACACTGGGAGAATCAGTTTCATTAGAACAGAAATGTTGATGAATTGGAAAGTGAATAAGTAAAAGATTCTCCGTGCATATATGCTAACATACTTCATGTAGTCATGTCGCTCTAGTCTGGAATGTACTATTACCATGATGTCTCCTTCTGTCCTGCTGCCATTGACAAACTGTTATAAAAATCAGCAATCCTAGACAGGAAGTCACAATCTTGGAAAAAAGTATTAAAACTTGGAATAGAATGTCTAAACATGTCTAAACTATGCCCCCCCCCCCCCCATAGATCATTTTCATGTCTTCGTTGGAGACCTCAGCCCAGAAATAACTACAGAAGACGTCAAAGCTGCCTTCGGTCCATTCGGCAGAATATCGTAAGTATCAAGATTGACTTATTTGAGATTTTCTTTATGGGGAAACTGAATAGGAGGTATTATTATCCCCTGCTCTGCCTCATGCTATGAAAACCTATCAAGAACAGAAGACTAAGCCATCATTCTTCTACACTTTTTGCACTCATTACTTGTGTTGTGCTGCTTTAATGTGCTCCTGTTGGTGTGTTTGTCCACAGAGATGCTCGTGTCGTGAAAGATATGGCTACAGGGAAATCTAAAGGCTATGGCTTTGTGTCTTTCTTCAACAAATGGGTTAGTACAGAGACGAAATGACTCACCAACTTATTAATCTCAGTGCAACAGTAATTCTGCTGTTATTGGTTGGGTTCTTATGGTACTGACATCTTCATAAAGCAGCATTTATCTCTTTTTATACTAAATATTTGGGATGTTTGAAGTTGCATTTTCACACGTGACTGTGTGCTTTAAAGGAGTGTGTTTTAGATTTGATGTCATTACTCCCCAGTTTGATGGAATAACCCGATTTTCTCGTTCTTGCAGGATGCAGAGAACGCCATTCAGCAGATGGGTGGGCAGTGGTTAGGAGGCAGACAGATTCGAACTAACTGGGCCACAAGAAAGCCCCCTGCCCCAAAGACCACCTATGAAAGTGCGTTGTCATTTCTGTTTGCTTTGCTTGTTCACGTTGACGGATGGATTCGTGTCTTAACAGTAACAGTGTCTCTGTCTTCTCCTGGCAGATAACTCCAAGCACCTATCCTTTGATGAAGTAGTGAATCAGTCCAGCCCCAGTAACTGCACTGTGTATTGTGGAGGAGTCAGCACTGGACTGACAGGTAATGAAATACAGCTGCTGGTAGTATCAGGGAAATGTAGCAGTGTTCAAAGAGACATGAGGCCTAGTCCACATGTGCACAGGTGATTTTTTTTAAAACTGCAGTTCTTTCTATGTGTCGTAGCCTTCCGTCCACACACAGTCCGTTTTTTGGGTTCCTGAAAAGGGACCTTCAGGAAAATTCAATGCAGGATGAAGATATTCAGAATCTGTTTGCAGTGTTGATGTGTAGACAGGAGAACAGGGTGTGCGCTGTTAACTCTGTTGTTCACATGAGGCGATTTTGTGCAATGGCAGATGTGGCTAAATAATGCTAGCACTCACCAATGCTAGCGCTTACCTTGCTAATAGGACTTTCTTTCTTATATGTTGACCCATAAATGTCCAGATACTCTTCCACTGTACTGAGGAACAAAGGTGTCAGAATGTGCCACAGAGGTCACTCGTACATAATCCAACACTCTGACCTGACCCGGTCAGACCTCTAGTTGCTGGTAGCCTACCAGTAATTGCTTTTTTCAGGTTTCTGATTGGCCAACATGGCGTTAGGGCCGGGGTTATATCACTGCCTATTGGTTCGGCATGCTTTTGATGGCACTTCAGTTGTGTTTTTGTATTTTCATATGGACAGAGATGCTTTTTTTAAACAGTGCTTGTGTGGTTGGAATTTTTTGTGAGAATGAAGGAGAAAAAAATAGTGTTTTAAAAAGTACTTGTGTGCATGTGGACGAGGCAAATAAGCTGTTTACTGACGAAAGCCAGTGAGCACTATTTTAAAAAGGTAAGGCGTTAGGTGTTAGGAGCAAAAGTGATCTTTGAATGTAACTTTACAACCACATAGAGACTCAGACCTGTGGATGTTGGCATGCCAGATCTCTGATACAGCAAGGTTTTTTTTTTCATCACACATGAACCCACATCAAAACGATGTCTTTCTGTTTGAATTTCAGAGCAACTGATGAGACAGACCTTCTCTCCCTTTGGACAAATCATGGAGATCAGAGTGTTCCCAGACAAAGGCTATTCATTTGTGAGGTGTGTGGAAGTTTCATGTTTACTTCTGTTTTTATCTTTTCTTCTGAGCATGATCAAAGTATGTTGTGCTAGTTCTTGATGCTGGTCCTCTGTAATCTTCGGTCTTGCCGATTTTTATTCAAGATGTATAATCAAGGACTGACACTTTGGTTGTAGGGAGAGAATAGTCCTATAGTACTCTGAACACTGTTATTTAGAACTATATATATAATTTGTTTTTAATGACTCATTAAGGACTCAATGACAACTTAAATGATAGTTCTGTATGTTTCTTGAGTGTCCACGTAGTCTTTCTAATAAATATTCAACAGAACAGATGTCCAGTGGTGGTGTGGTCACCATTGCTGAGTAAATATTTATCAAATGAGCTTCAGCGTGTCCTCAGACTCTCTCCCCCCTTCTGTTTTTGTCCAGGTTTAACTCCCATGAGTCAGCAGCCCATGCCATTGTGTCAGTGAATGGCACCTCAATAGAGGGCCACATAGTCAAATGCTACTGGGGTAAAGAGACCCCAGACATGATGAACCCCATGCAGCAGATGCCTATGCCCCAGGTAAGGACACCATATACAGCACTGTACCTAAAGAGAACAGCCGCTGTCTTCTTAGCTCGTTGGACAACAAAAGCATAAGATCACATCTGCAAGTTAGTGCTGCGGTGCATCATATAGCTTCAGTGTTATGTAACAGGCAGTGATTGTTCAAGTGCATTTCAATGGCACGTTAATCAGGGAGAAATGTGCATTCTGAACTTAAAAATGGTATTTGAAGTATTTTTTTCCCATTTCACTGTGCCTTTAATGGGAGCGATGCTCCTCCTATTGGCATTGATTCTTGGAGTCATGGACTGATTTGCTTTGGCTCAAGTGGTGTTTTTAAAAACACATGATTGCATCACATGGTGACCTCATGCTTGTCCAGTCAGTTATATATGTAGAAGTTTTTCAAGTTCCCAGCAGGAGAAGGAAGTCATGAATTGTGCCTGTACAGATAAACCCCTGAACGGCACGTGAAAGATCTGCACTCTGTGTATTGTTTATGTTTTACAGGAGAACACGGCTGCTTGTATACGAGCAGTTGTTCATCTCAAGGCTTAGAATTGTGTGTTATATACAGTAGTTAGCTTTCATATGTAGTTAAAATACTAAAAAGTCCTCTCAAACTGCTGCCTTAAGTGATAGTTGTTGTCCTGTACCCCACAGCAGAACAAGATGAGCTTCCCAGCAGCCCAGCCCTACGGCCAGTGGGGCCAGTGGTACGGCAATGGGCCCCAGATCAGCCAGTATGTCCCTAATGGGTGGCAGGTCCCCACCTACGGCGTCTACGGCCAGGCTTGGAACCAGCAGGGCTTCAAGTAAGTAGCACGGTGTGCACAGGGCTCCCTTCACCGCCTCCTTCTACTCCAGAACCACCAGAGTACCCCTTCAAGACCGGGTCAGCAAGAGCCATCACTGGCCACAGGAGGGAGCCATGACCTCCCTCCCCCAACCCTACATCCTCCTCCTCCTCCTCGCCAGCCCCTCACCATGCTCATCTTGAGAGGATTGAGAAATAAATACACACACAGATACACACACACACACACACACACACACACATACACAGAACAATCTGAACTTTAATTTTGTTGTTTATCATGTTTCAGAGGTCATTACTGCTCAGTGCATCACACATCCTAGTAACTTCAGCCTTTGGTTCCGAAATGTTTTTGCCCCCCAATAGTTCAAAACTTCAGTCTTTTCCCAAAATGATTGTAAGAAAACTGACTTCAACTAGCTAAAAGCTTCTATTTTTGAGATTTGATAAATTAAGGATAATTGAGAAATTGACTGAACGAGGTGAATGCTAAAAGCTCGCTCACTGTCCACACCTGGAGACGGTCTGTTGATGAAGAATTCATTTCCCTCTTTGTAAGATTGCCTGCTGTGTGTAAGGACTGTGTTCTCTAAGGCTGTTCAGTTGTTTTGTATGTCTACATTCATGTCATAGCTTTTTACGTTTTCTTTTTGATTTCATTACGTATACCTTGAGGATTTCACCTGTATATGAATGTCAGTAGGACATGTTAAATATCATTTGTAGGTTGTTATCAAATTTTGTTGTTCTTTAGACAGCCTATGTGCAGTGACATTTTGTGCACCCAAGAAAAATAAAGGAGAGGCCATATGTTGTTGACAGTCTAAAATTCTTGGTGACCAGCTGTATGAATAGGCTCTGTCCAAAAGCGTGAGGTAATGAACGCTTGGTTGGCGAATGTACAGTAAATGCACAACTCCTGAGACAGAGGCTACAGGCCTCTCTTGACTTGAAATTTGAAGCTAAAACTTTATCCTCTATAAGCTGTCTTATCTCCACACTGAACTTAGAATTTAGTTTTATTATATGAATGAAGAATCAAGACTTAAATACACATCATGTGAATTCGGTGAATTTTTTTACATGAATTATTTTTTTTTCTTTGTGGCCAAATGTAGATGTGCTGCAGGAGGAATGAGGATAATCTACATTCTTGTATACAGTAGGCTTATCTGCCTGTAGGCTGGGGACAGTTGTTGTGTGTTTATGGTTGTCAGCAGTTGGGAGGGTGGGGGTAGAAAGGAATATTTAGCTTGCTGCGCTTAGCCTGTATGCTCTTTGTCTGCTTGTCCACCCATGTTTAATCAAATTACACTTACCTTTGGCCCTTCCAAAGAGCCTCCTTTTTTTTCCCCTGTGTTTTGCTAGCTTGATTTTTGCCCAGCCTGCCTCATCCTCACAACCTCTGATAACTCTGTTTGCCTTCTCGTTCTCATTCTAGCCTGTCCAGATTCTAGTAGCGCTAATATAAACCGTCCCTTTTGCTCCCTTTCGCCTTGTCTCTTCTAACCTGCAGGCATTTTGTCTTTCTGTCTCTCTCTCTCTGTCTCTCTCTCTCTCTTTACCTTGTTTTTTACAGTCACTTACCGGCCAGTGCTGGGTGGACTGGCATGAGCGCCATCAGTAACGGTGGGGTTATGGAGCCTACACAGGGATTGAATGGGAGTATGCTAGCCAACCAGCCCGGTATGGGAGCCGCTGGATACCCCACACACTGATAAGTGGGCAGGGTGGGAGATTTGTCAACCATCAGCCTCCTGTTGGCTGTACGGTGCCCCGTGGGGCTGTGTAACACCGCCTCCATTTGTGGCAGGACTAAGACTTTTACTGGGATGTGGAACCTAATGGGAAGGTTGACGTCTGTAGGAGATGTAAATGGGATTTCATGGGGGGGGTTGAGGTAACAGGAGCCAGGGAGGAGCAATTTGACCCACACAGGTATTTACACCCTTTGTGGTAGGCAAGACTGGCCATGAACCAGGGCTCTTACCATTTTTAAGTTAACTGTAAATGAGTATAAAACTGTAAAGGAGAAACTTTTTGATTTTTTTTTTTTTCTCGGGTTTTACAAATTGCTTCCATTTTCACATCTTTCCTCTCACACAGCCACAGAGAGGTTTGTCATTTTTTTTAAAGAAACTGTTGAAGTCTGAGTCATGCTAAGTTATGAACCTTAGTTATTATTTGAGGAATGGAAATCTGCTTAATTTGTTCTCATTTTCTCTTGGATTAAAATCAATTGCAGGGATTGTTGCCACTGCTGTTTCTCTGTAAGGGCAGATAAATATTGCACAGTTTTTTCCTCTCTTGTACTTGGACAAATTTGACAACCAGGAGCGTTTTCCTTTTTGCATTCCATCTCTCCTTCATATCTTTCGGACAGCCTCAAATCTTTTCGCCACATGTAAATAACCATTCATTTGAAACAATGTAAGTAAAATGCTACTGTTAACTGTGGGTGCTTGCTTTCTTTTTTGTTTTGATAACTCGACAGTTAACTCAACAACAACATTGTACGTAGCAGAGTGACACTATCAAATGTGACGCTGGCACAGTGCAAACACACGATTCTTCCATGCAGGGATAAGATAGCATTGCCATGCAGTGCATACTTAAAATTTAACACAACTCAAATGTTAAAGGGTGAACATGTTTGACACTTCTGATGGTTTTTAAATATCTATTGAAACGCCAGAATTTTATATCAGAAAATCTGAGTGGATTCAACCTTTACACTTGCTCTTTTTGCCAGAGAAATGGGGAGGCCTACATTTAAACTGTTGCCTTATAGAGCTGGTTTCTTTTACCTGACAAGATACTCTTTTTAATTAGGCAGTGCCTACAGACATTTTCAGACCCCTTTGTTTAGAAAGGTGTTAGCCCTGAGAACTGATGACTCTGCTACTGTAATCAGTGTTTTCTTGCTTTGTCCAATTAAAATGCTAATGCACACTGTGTTTGGTTTCCTTTTTCTCATGGAGGGCTTATTCCAGGGAACTTTTTTTGAGCTTTCTTTCAACAACTGCTTCTGAAAACTTCTCCAAAAACACCTGTTTGGAACATTCCTCAGGTAAACAGGTTGATTGGTAACAGGTGATAGTATCATGATTGGGTATGAAAGGGGCATCCTGGAAAGACTCAGTTGTTTAGAAGTGAGGATGGAGAGAGGTTCACCACTTTGTGAACGCATGGTTGGATAAAGGATGTTAATACATGGACTCAGGAACACTTCATAACTGAACAGTTCATTTGCAAAAGACTTCATTCTGTTTTTATTTATGTTCTGCACAGCGTCCCAGCTTTTTTTGAATCGGTGGTAAAACTGCACGTAATCTTACTCGTTACCAATGTGTACTCGAGCATTTGTTTCTATATCAGGTTCAGTAAACTATAAGTTTTATGAGCTGGTTGACTCCATTGAAGTAAACTTCTGTTTTAAAAAAAAAAAAAAAAAAAAAAAAAAGCCCACAAACCTGGTCATCACGCCCTGTCATTACTTACTGTAAGAAGATGACTGTCAGGCTCCGGCATGTTATGGCCTGACTGAGCTGACATTTTGACATTTCCTTGCAGGAAAAGCGCAGGTGTGTTTCATAACAATGATGGCTTTGGTCCATGCAGGGGAGGGCCTGTATTGTTGCCTGGTGGCTCAGTGGAATAGCTTTCTGGGACAACTAATGGAACCGAGCCAGCCCTGTTCATGTTAATAATCACACCTGTGCTTTCCCAACAAGTCAAAATGTCCACTGTTAAGAAAGGTTGTGCACCTGTGGCACCTGGATGGAATGCAGAAATGTTAATAGTAAGTGGTGCCTGTAGTAGGAAACAGCAGATATCAACAATTCAGTTTAAAATTGTACAGGAAATAATGAAAGAAGAATGATAAAGACTGCAGACCTCACTGAGTTTTTAGTTGAGGATTCAGATACTAATGATGAGGTCAACTATTGCCTTAAGATGGAGGAAAAGGATTGAAGAAAAAAAGTTTGGACCAAATTAAACTCATCACCGCTGCCATGCTTCATTGATGCAGATGCTGGATTTCCGTTCATACCAAATGCTACAAGCACTCATTTCACAGAGAAATGGATTAGTGGAATCACCGTGACCTGTCTTCATGCTCATTATTTAGTTTCAAACTGATCTGAAGTTTAGTACACTGGGTTGCAGTGGGTTGAGATGTTGCATATTAACAGTGTAAAAATACCAGTTTGCCCTGCAAGGACCTCGTGTTCTGTGAAGAATGCAGACACCCAACTGCCTAAAAAGATAGCTGACCTATTCCGATAAACATCACCTGGTTGCTTCCAGGTGTTTTGAAAACTTCCTTGTGATACAGACGAGCTCACGCACACTTTGTGATCGTGGCTTTGTGCACTAGATGGCGCCCTCAGTCCATGTTTCCTGCACGGCGCTGTGGAGCAGGTGGCCGGCCCTGCTGCTGTTTCACAGTGACACTCAGAACATCAGTCAGCCTGTCAGCGTGTGAAATGACTGTCTGTCACACTGAGGTGTCTTTGTGAGCAGACAGGGCTGTCCGTGTGTGAGCCTCCGAATTCACACTGAGAACTTTTATTTTCTGTCTTCCACCTTGTCATTTTTGCCACAATTTATAAACTTGTCTCGCTCCAAAAAAAAGTCTTTCAATGTATGCATCAAACACTGCGTATGAAAGCTGTGTGTGTGTGTGTGTGTGTGTGTGTGTGTGTGTGTGTTTGTGTCACGTGAGCTCTCCTCAGAGTTATTGAGTCTTGGACAGCCACACAGTCTGTCTGGCTGGAATAACAGGCAGCAAGAGCTGACAGGCTGATAAATGGTTTGTCTCTTCACAGCTGCTCAGCCAGGACCCGACTGGGCTTTAATGGACGGTGAGTCTGTTAGAGAGAGAGAGAGAGAGAGAGAGAGAGAGAGAGAGAGAGATGTCAGGAGATGAGTTAGTGAGCAGATTACAGCTGAAATCAATCAAAGCAGCCGTGCTCGCTTTCTCTCTCTGTCTGTCCTGCTTCCTTTCTCTCATCTTTTTCGACTTGAGTTTTTTGAGGTGCCTTACCAAGAAGGACATTAGCATTCACCCTTTCCTCTGAATGATATTCCTGTTGTGGTTAAAAAGTCCAACCTTGTGGTCCAGAGAGAAGATATTGTTGGCTCAGTTTAACGTGTAGGAAAAGTTCTGGTCATTGTGGATTTTACAAATGATTCCGTCCATCAAAGCTTGAGTGTCCACATTCTGTGACAGAGGTGTGAGTAAAAATCTCACAGAAGTAGACTTGGTAGAAATGTAATAATCATTATGAGCTGCTAGGTGCTGCATGCTATGTTCATTTTGTGTGTCTTTTATTTTTCTTTGTTATGTTAGTATTAATGTTTTTTAAAGCACCAGCTAAATACAATAAATGTCTGTCGGATTGTCTTTTTTGTCTTTAGTTTTTGCGAATGTCCTTTAGGCTTCTGGACTCCTGTTAAACATCTGTTATCTGTTTTTAAACAACTACATTGAAAATAAAAAAGGAATGCACTGAAATAAAATGTAGAAATAAATGATAAGTTTGACTGAAGAGTTTCTGTTCAACACTTTACCAGCCAAGAAATTAATTCTGATATTGCAGTGCCGCAATCATTTTTTATTTCCCTAGAGACGGTGATCTTGATGAGTTCTATGCAATATTCTGCATTTAGTATTTTTTTCTTGATAAATAAATACAATAAATGTCTAAAAAAATGTTACAAAAAGTAATATGAGCAATAGTTTGTTTTGATGTTTGATTTAACACTTTAACATTTTACTGGAAAAAATGTGTATTGTTGTGTATTGTGGCATCAACCGGTCATTTATGTGATTTATACATTTTTTTCTCCCAAGAAGATTACTTTTCCAAAAAATTGATGTCTTCCTTCCTTTCCTGTCCTATAGCCATTGTTTATCCAATCCTTCTACATTTTGTATTTTGATGGACTCACAGACACACTTTAATAAACCAACCTGAAGCTAAAAGAGACACTTCGGAAAAGAATAAATAACATTCTCATTCTTCCTAAATAGAAAAAGTTTATTTCACCAGCAATAAAATCCCAGTAGCTTATTGTGGCTAATGTGGCTAAAAGCAGACTTTAGGGAAATATTGCTAACCAGTGGTTTAGCATTTAGCTGCTGTAGTTCAGAGTAAGCTGCACTGACCGTATGTCTGCCGCTGAGACTTTCGTGGTTGGAGGGAAGCTGCAGGATCACAGTACGTTTATGTGTCAGGTGGCTGACTGAGAACTGTGCAAAGTGTGCTGAAGCAGAAACAAAAGAGCTGAGGAAAACGTTGAGGGCTTGAGGGACACGATGTGCCCCGTGAATTGTTTGAGTGAGCAGCGTCTGCATGTGTTTGTCTGTGTTTCCATGCAAGTGACAGCTTGCGGCAGTGGCTGACAGCAAATAAACATGTTCCAGTAATTAACCTTGACAGGCCCAATGTGGTGGCAACAGCAGAAACCTGCTAATGACACAATTAATCCATAATTAAGGCATTCTGTCACACCACACTCACACACATACTGGATGAACATTGTGTGTGTGTGTGTTGGAGGGATCGTTACATGCCTGCGCAGGGAAATCCAGTAAAACAGTACAGTAAGCGCATAAAGTCTCACTGGATGAAGACATTTTCTTCAAGAAGCTCACTGACAATCTCTAAGCTTCTCCTGTGGCCCTGAAATAATATGTATCCCCTCCGTTTCTTTTCATTGTGTCTGTGTCTGAGCAGGCATTGAGCAAAACCCAGAGCAGTTCGGAGCACAGGAATGTAATCAACGGACAGCCACTGTACAGTATGAATATACGCCAATTATCATGGACGGCAGAGCAGCACAGAGGCATTTGACTGTGAAGGTACAGCAGTGTTTGCTGAAGGTGATGAGCTCTTAAAACGAGTGCAATCAAATGACCTTTCGTTTAAGCAGGTTTTATTGAATATGTTTTACATTTATTTTATTGCAGATAGAGAGAGAGAGAGAGAGAGAGAGAGAGAGAGGTTACAAATGCATAGTATAATTCGAAGTTCCTTAATCAGCTGGACACTGTAGATTTTAACCAGCGCTACTCAAACAGGAGTGAGAAGTACAGTTGTTGGGGACTAATTACACGTGTGGATTAATACACATTTAGTGCTCCAGTGTGTATTTATTCTAGCAGGATGGTGCATGTCGGACTGAGTCAAAAAAACAAAAAAAGGAGTGTGTGTGTGTTCATGGTAATGAAGGAACATGTCACCCAGCCCAAGAGTGTGGCTCACTGACACGTTTTTAACAGTTATTTGGATAAAAATGAAGCTTTAAGGAATAAAGTGTATCAGACTTTGGTTACACACACAATATTGTTAGTAGGATACATTTTTTTGCTGCTTTTGGTCTTTTTGTGAGATTTGTTGACGATAAGAAAAATAAAAAATATCACCATCCTTCAAACCCTGTCAAAATGCATATACTGCATAACAATGTTTGACATAGACTGGGTGGAAAATGTAAAACATATTCAAGGGATGGATGACATCAGCCGTTCTAAAAACTCCTCAGATTCAGTCTTTTTCGTCACCTCACTGACACCTGTGTACGTTCTATGGCTCAGAGAAGAAGCTGCAGATATTTTAAAAAGATATTTTCGATAAGCATAAAAAGAAACCCCTGTGGTATAGTAACACTGACCATGTCTCAGTTAGTAGCTCGAGCTGCATTATAGGGGAAAAAATATCGAAATGGAAACTGTTTAAAAGCCAAATCTGAAAAA
Organism: Chaetodon auriga; assembly: GCF_051107435.1. NCBI lineage: Eukaryota > Metazoa > Chordata > Actinopteri > Chaetodontiformes > Chaetodontidae > Chaetodon > Chaetodon auriga. The sequence continues at coordinate 6,013,923 of NC_135078.1, forward strand.
AAAAAAAAAAAAAAATCACATTATATCAGCATTCATGCCGTGTACCTTCTAAACTGATTTGTGACTTACAGCCTGGCAACTCACTGCTTTGCTCCATCCAAAGCATTATGTGGGTATTGGCTGGTTTAAAAGTTTTTATGGTAGATGATATTAGATACGACTCTGCCCTGGTTTAGTTTTTGCTGAATTTATGTTCCTGTTTAATATTCCAGCCAAGCTTTTCAGCACACCCCAAGGACATTTATAAGCGTTATACAATACATCCAGTATACATATTCAAGATCTCCTGCAAGTGCTGCTAGCTTGAAATAAACTAACAGGCCAACGTAGTTCGAAAATAAATAACAAAGTATGCGTTCCAATTGAATGCGGAAAATTGAATCAGCTTCATCTCTGACCAGAAGTAACAGGCTGCTCAAGTTTGCAAGTAGAACTAAAAGGTACATTTTTCTTGTTACATTAATCGGGTGGGACTTAGTATTGGTCAGACCAGAGAAAAGCCTGTGTGACTTTTAATAATATTCACACATGAAATGGCAATATTTATATAACATATATTGTAGACATGCATTTCATGTTTGGTACATTACATTCATGACATTACATTCTACAGACGCAGTCTATTTACTGTTGCACAGACGCAGTTCGATGAACGAGCTTGGCAGTGCCAAACAATCCTCCAATCCTTCAAAATCCTGGCTCACACACATTTTTGGCTTCGACTGAATGTTTGTTTGGCTTTTGAACGTCAACTTGGAATTTACGATGCTAATAACTAATATTTTGATGATATTCAGATCTTGATGTTTGACCATTGGCATGAAAAAAGGCAAGCACAACATTTATATCACTGTGGAACATTAAAAGCGCTCTCTGGCAATTTATTAAAGCACCTCCTAGATGTTGGACGGCTGACAAGAGACATATTTTGGTCAGGCTCCATAAATGCTGGATCCTACATTTCCCATAATGCACCTGGATGCATCTCTCATTTGACCCTCTCTGCCTTGTAAATGCCCACTGCTTTCAAACTTCATACACCCAGTTTGAAATGCTGACTTTCTTTTATAAATTTGAAGTCTCAAGCTGAGACAACATGCCATCACTATGATATCACTGGGGTTGTTTTTTCAGACTTGATAAAGCTCATCCAGAGCCACAGAAGACATTATACAGCTGTGTTCACACGCAGTAGTGTAGAGGGTTTAACTGGTGTCCAGCCAGACAGACGGCTCACATGGTTTGGCTTTGTCCAGGTTTTGAGGTATCTGTCTCCAAGCTTTCTGCTGCTAACAAAAATCAATAGAGATGAGCAGGATTGCATTTGGTTTGTTCACAGCAATGCAAATTGATTGTTTATGAACATGTATCTTGCTGATGAATATCTTAGAAGGACGTTCTGTTCACCTCCATTGTACTGGGGTGGAGACTGATATTTCCCAAACATGGACAATTAAAAGTGTCTGCATGGCTTCTTAACCTGAGAGAAACTTGTGAAAATATATGTTTGCCAGTTTTGGTGAACTGACCCTTTAAATCCAGATTGATAAAACTGGACCAGCAGCTTCTTGAAGCAGAATGAGGCAGGTATCACTGCAGGTCTCACAGACTGCCAGGCCTGTTGAGTAAGAAGAGAAGGAACATTTATTATATCATCAACCATTATATCAGCCCAACTCTTCTGACGCGACACAAACTTTACCGTGCCAAGTCTTGTTCAGAGCTCTGCCGCCCTGTTTATAACTCTGACAGCTTTATTATGTACTTTGTATACAGCTTCAGCTGCAAGTCAAATTGCTGGCATGTGTAAATAGACTTGCAGGTGATTTTGTAGCTGTCAGGGTGTTCGCCAGACAGTCGTGACTGATTTATAGGTAGCACGTCAAACACAACCTGAATAATCCAGCAGGCAAATAAAGATGGAACTGTGCTCTCAGGTACACTACTACTGCAAGTGCTTCCAATATAAACACACACACCCGCACACACACACACACACACATGCACACACATGCTCAGACACACACGGTTGTACACCCGCTTGCAGAGAAACACCACAGTATGTACAGGTCAGGACAGTTGTGTGTTTAAAATCTGCTTATAATATGCATGTGTGTGTTTAGATAAGGTTGTATTTGTGTTTATGTCTGTACAGCCGTCTGTGTGCACTCACTCGCTCGTGTTTGTGTGTCTGTCAGGGTGTGTCAGGCTCGGCGCTGACAGGTGTGTGTCACCTCATCATTCAAGCTGTCAGCGCTGCAGACGGGGAGGAGGAGACGAGACGCAGATGAAGGACACCAGTTGTCTGTCGCTCAGCCCGAGCCACTTCCTGTGTGCGCACAGTTTAGAGGGAGTCTTGGAGAAGTCCTATGTAGGACAAAGGCAGCCTGCGGCTAACTCTCCCCCATTACCACTGTCTGTAACGCTCCAAATGAAGAAAAAAATCCCCCATCTGACTTGACTCATCGCTCATCACTTGCACAGAGAGAGTAAGAGAGAGCTCCATAGATCAAAGACTAGATGTCACATCCCCCTCCCCTTCCTCAAATTCATCCAAAAAGCCAAAGCGAGGGGCTGTATGTATGTATGTGTGTGTGTGTGTGTGTGTTGGAGGGGAGCAGCTTGCCAAGCTCCTCGACTTGAAGCGTGTGTTTATGTACTTTGTCACTCAGGAAAATGAGTTGTGTAAATCCAAATGTCAGCGAAGAAGAGGAGATTTCTGACAGTGCCGAGCATCATGTTCCAGTTTTTTTTCTCCTTGTTCTCTTCACTTTTGGCCCACTGGACTTACTGCTGACAGCTTCATGGCTGACTGAGAGAGGAGAGAAGATCTCAGCACTAATAGAAAGAAAAGGGAAGAGGGGGGATGATGGTAGATGATGTTTCTTAAATGCACACAGACACACAAACACACACACACACAAGAAGGGGGTCAGATAATAGCCAAGGTCAATGCTGCCTGAATGTGTGTGTGTGTGTGTGTGTGTGTGTGTGTGTGTGTGTGTATTTGACAGTATGTACTTGCTTCTTATGGATGTTGTGTGTGTGTATGTGATGCTTTCAGAGTACAAATTGAACTGAGGCCTCCGCAGTATTTGGTTGACACAGTAATGGAGAGTAAGATATGTATGTGGATTGTGTGTGTGTGTGTGTGTGTGTGTGTGTGTGTGTGTGTGTGTGTAAGCCTGTCGCCAGCGTTCAGTGGCTCTGCCATTCAGTGGTACATACACGGGGTTGACAGCTCCCGCTTAAATGTGTCACTCGACATTACCCATAAAGCACCACTAGAGAGAGAGAGAGGGGAAGGGTGGGTGGAGTGGAGGACGGGTCGGTAGATGTATGTGTGTGAGGCACTGGCAAAGAAACAGAAATACAGTGATAGACAGCCTTTCTCGTTACTTTTACCTGTACGTTCTCAGCCATTAACCAAAGGCTGCTGCTCAGTTCTGGTTCTTGTTCTTTACTGGTTCTCAGATTTATGGTTAGAGGCGCCCACGAGACCTTGATAGAGGTCCTGCTCCCCTCATGCAAAATGAGAAACAGCTATTTTTATTTCCTTTCTCAGAGAAAAGCAGTGAGAGAATGCTGCCACTTGAAGAGTTCTAGATGTCAGATATGATTTGTACAGAATTACTATTTGTGCCATATTGACAGTAATTCTAGACAGAATAACTTCTGCTACAAACCACAGAAGCCACCATAAACTACATGCAGGCCTGTAGTTTAAAGGTGCATCATAATCCATTGTAAAGATCAGTGTCATTGTAATACAATTTGTTGATCATGATGTTGGTACTGACACTATCACCAGTACTTCCTGTAAGAAGGTGTTGCTACTTGTTATTTTGGGACATCCAAGGTTCAAGAAGTGCATGCCATGTTTAATGTGTGCTTAGACCAGGTAAGATGACTGGCAACTGATTACTTCCAAGGCTTTAATAAAAGACGAAAAACTGGGTGGAGCCGCGGTGGTGAAGCCTGGTTGCTTAAATGTAGCAGCTAGCCGTGCTCAGAGTGGCCATGCCCATAATTATGCATAACCTTGAGCCATGGTATCATTTAAGTAAGTGAGTTGTATAAAAATTCCCCCCTGTACAGTTGCCATGAAAGGAGAAATCTATGATGTTGAGCATTGAGGATATCATTAAAATAACATTTTCAAATGGGAATTTAGAGAAGTAAAAATTGTTTCGGAACCAGCTTATTCACACAAAACAATTAGGATTTTATATTTTATTTTTTTGTGCAAAAGACCATATCTGCTAGCAAAGAGGTTTGTTCGCATTAGATTACATGTGTGTCTGTTTTTGTTTTGGGCGTTCTTGAAGGAGGACTCATGTTGTTCCATTGGTCTAATATTTCCATTATTGCTGCTTTCAGTCTGTTTGTTCAGGGCCAACAGTGCTGCACCATCCTTAGTGTGGTTAACAGGTAAATGCAACAACTAGATGGTGCTCGTCTTCTCAGTAATGGCCTTGGTTGTGTACTGTATACTACCTCCTTAAGATTAATGCATTGAGCATAGCTTAATAATAACAATAGTAATAATCAGTAATGGTAAAGTGACACATGTGGCTCTTTCATTGAGAGTCCTCCATATAAAAATGTGCCTCTTGTACTGTACTTACTTCATAAACATTGATTCTATTCACTGATTGGTGGAATAGTCTGGAGTAATTTTATTAACTACACCATGAGTTAACAAGACATCTTTCGCTGTTTCTCTGATTATTTTGGTAAATTGACACATACAGTAGGTTTTTGGCCGTGTTAAGCGGTCAGATCATGCTTGATTATGGGAGTTAGTGGCCACATGTTGAAACATGTCTCTAGTCTGCCCTGGGGATGCCACAACAACAATCCCTATCCCACCACCGCCATTCTCCTCATGTCACTCAGTTCGTATCCGAGGGCACAATCAACTCTCTGCCCCGTTTCCTGCCAATGTGCATACTGACACACACACACGTGTACACACATGCACACACACGTATGCACACTCGCAGACAGAAAAGGTCATTTCAGTTACTGGCAGTGCCTCCATACATGCACACCCCAGCATGGCGTGTTACAGTCCAAAGAAGGCGGCAGAGATCTCACACTGTAAATCAGTTAAGATAACATTCATCGGCAGTGTACTGAAGTGTCTTGTGCTTGGAGACGTAGCTGGTTTTATGAGCATGTGTGTGGGTTTAAGTGTGTGTTATGCACAGCAGTTTTTGAGATGAATTAGAAGCTTATCATTCATACTTCGCTGGATAAATTTAATTGCCTTTTGCATTTGTTATACAGTATGTAACTTTGTGTGTCGGATCCCAGTTCCTTCAGTCTAATTTTAACGCTGCACCATGTCCTGTGCTCTACTCTTTACATCCTCCCAGTCCCTAATGTCCAATTTCCTGTGTTGTGTGCCCTGTGGTCCACATCCCACAACTTAATGTCTTAGATGTTACATCCTCCATCTGATCTTTTCTATCTGTTATTTGTACAAACATGAAATCAAATCATCCTGTGTTCATCAGTATGAATATAGTCAGTCATCACACGCAATGCTGGTGCTTTCATGTGTGCACATTTCTGTAATTAAGTGTAAAAAATTGATTGCCTCAGATAATCTGAACATGTGGACCATATGCAAATGTCTGAATGTCGTCATAGAATTATGGCTGTTGACTCACAGTTTAGTGTTTCTACACATAATGTATTAAAAATCAAACTGACCTATGTTCCCCTTCATCCTGCGGTACATACTGAGTGTACTGAAACACCTGGCAGATACATGTTAGCAGGCACTTGGAGGACAGGGTAGAGGAGTGAATTTGTGACAGTCGTTTGTTCTTCAAATTCTCTCACTTTTCTTTGTTGTTCTCTCTCAACTTTAGCTTGGCAACTCATTTTAGCCCCCCAGGCAAAAACACTGCAGATGCCAACAGACACCAGATTTCCTCCACTCCAGGGGAAGGATGAGGGTGTTTTGCATATTCTTTTTACTTAGCTGAACTTCTGTTTTGGCTTTGCAGCAGTCATTATAAAAATCAGTATTCTATCTAAGGCTGCCAATTCTCATAAGGGGCCCGGAGAGAAGTTTTGATCCACCATCACATAAATCACAAAGACAGGATGTTGCAGAAGCAGGTGGTATAAAGTCTGACGTGTAAACTGGCCCACTGAAGGTCAATGGGCAGAGCATGTCACTGACACTGTCAGGGGTCATGAGATCAACTCTCACTTGGACCTGCCATATTAAAAATGTATGTATTAATAATGCAGGCAGGCCTCTTGGAAATGGCAGATATTATGTTTCTGTCTCACATCCTGCCCTTGATTTCACACAGAAAAAACTGATACTTTAAGAGGCAATGTCTCAGCTTCCATCATGACAGACTCAGACAGAAAAGAAGGAGAGGACTAGCTGAAGGAGATAAAAGTGATGGACGGCATGTTAAGTGGATATTTTAGTCCAGCGTAACTGTGTCGTGACAGGGAGGATTATGATGTGACACACAGCTGCTTGGTGGGCCTAAACCCACTGACTGACACATGTCGGTGATATTTGTAAAGGCTCTACGAATGGAAGTCAGATAAGTCAATCAGGCTGAGTGAAACAACATGTGTCTGACATTGTCGGCTATGAATTTTACATGAACCCGCTGTCGCAGCGCTGCGTCTGCTCAGGCGCAGGTTGGTTGGTCGGGGGGTTCGGCACAGTTGGGGCAGAGGCTCCTATTGGAACCTGATTGGCCACCCTGATGTCCCTCCCCTTGCAGATTCTGAATATTACTGGTCGTGGGCATGACGTTAACAATAAAGGTAGCACAGATAGCCCACTAAGAAAAGCCTGTTAATTAAGAGAAAACAGCACTGGATCACATAATGAACCAAACTCTTTTCAGTGATCTCATTGGGTACTTGGGTGAACTTCAGTCATCGGAATACATTATTGACATTCACACAATGCATCACAGCTGCCAACTTGAACTACAAAAACTGTAGTTTTTTTTTTTTTAAATTGCATTTCTTCCTGACAATTGAATATTTCAAAGATTGCAGAATGTATACTGATATGTAGGATGAAAAATGTTTATCAGAAAATACATTTCCAAATAAAGAAATGAATACATAAATAAATACACAACAATGAAAAAAATACTTTGATAAGTAAATAAACAAAAGCTGAAATGAAAACATGAATTAACAATGAAATGTATAAAAGAATAAACGGAATACAGAAATAAATGAATTTAAATGTAGAAGTCCAAAAATAAGTACACTTAAATAAAAGAATGATAAATAACAAAGTCTTCTGTCCTTTTTAATTACCAGCCTTCATGTGTTTATTCATTCAAATACACTTTCGATCATTTTTATTATATTTATTTATATATTCATTCTTTTATTTATTCATCAAAACAGAAACGTATGGACTGAGAACAAGTCATTTTTCATCCTCCATATATTGAAAGAGCTTTCATCAAGCCCAACTGTAACTGTGTGTGTGTGTGTGTGTGGGGGGGTTTAAGTGTGTGTGTATTCTATCGATGAAGAAACAACAGATATCTCAGGTTGTTTGCGTGTTATGATTTTGGTTTGATGTCTGGCATGCTATGTTTGGGTGTCAAGTGCAGTCAAGTGTTTGATCTCATCTGATCCAGACACAACACAACAACACCACCCTCACCACACACACACACACACACACACACACGCACGCACACACACGTACACTCATAGGCCACCTGAGGTAAGATCAGATGAGACACAGCCACCAAAGACGGCAGAGCTGATGGTCTTGGGTGGCATATGAGGCCTTCAGTCTATGTGTGGTCTCACACATCCTCGCTGTGTGTCTTCCTCAGGTTCATACTCCATACGAGCATGCTCTTCTCCCTTTCTCTCCTGCTTTCCTTTTTCCTCCTTCCTGTTTCTCTTTCCCAATCATCATTTCTTCTCCCTCCTCCTCCTCCTTCTCCTCCTCCTCCTCCTCCTCATCTCTGCCTGGCGTTAATGTGGGAGTGATTGAGGAGGGCTGTATGAGCAGGCTGACAGAGCTCATCTCTGGCCCATGATGCATGGCTTCCCTGGGCCTCCCCGCTGCCCCATTACACCCTGATTAATTGGGCCTGCTTAAGTCAATAACTCATCCGTTAAAAAACAAAAAGCTCCAGTGGAGAGGAAGAGGAGGAGGAGATGGGGAGAGGCAATGAAGGACACAAGAGGAGCAAGCAAGTAAGAGAGAGAGAGAGAGAAAGAGGGAGAAGGAAGAAAGACAATGCAGTAAATGAATGAAGTGAGAAGAGCTGAAAATGTTTTAACTGCAGTTATACACAAGCTCTTCAAAGCAAATGCTTGAGATTTGTTTCTTTCACATGCCTGTCATGTTTATCAGTAATGAATAGTCCACTCAACATCTATTTTTTAAGCATCAAACACTTAACCTGTAATTGAAAGGTGCAGCGGCTCCATCTTGCTCCCTCTGTAGTCAGCTGCTTCCAAGGCGTAGTCAGCCTGGCATCACAGCGCACACACACACACACACACACACACACACACACACACACACACACACACACACACAAAGTATTGTCAAGAAGCCTTGTCCTTTGCAAACTTACATGTGTACTTCATCTGGTGTATTCTGCCTGGCTTCATGCACACATGGCAGCAGGCTGGGCATCAAACCTGTCAGTCATCAGTGTGGGGGTGACAAACTTGATCTCCTTGATTTGGAAGAGGCTGAACTTTGTCCCAAGTTTCCTTTGAGGTTACAAGAAGCTAATGTAATTGTTGATAGAAATGCTTTCACAGCTGCTGTTGATGGCTCTTTGGGATTTGTGATAAAAATATAGGATCTGCAAATATTATCTGCATTGTGAGTTAGTGGTAGCTCAACATTTAAAGTTTGATTTTGCATTACTGATTCAGCTATTTTGACTATACAGTAAATGTCTGGAAATTATTATGGAGGCACCAATATGGAGGGAATTCACAATATACACAATCTGGCCATCGCAGATGCTATATCAAGCAAAACCAACCAGTAGCACCGATCAGTTATTAATGCCCATTATCAAAATGTGTTCCTTCAACACATAAGAGTGGATGGATGGAGATGGACAAAGTTGAAATCTCTGTAGAGCAGCCAGTACAACCACTCCACCAATCAGAGTCCATGTAGTAGAGCACGAATACACCAAATTAAAATGCTGACTGACGGTGGCGCAAAAATGGTGTTGAACTTTAATGTTTAACATAAAGTAGGACTGATTAGTGTGTATTATATAGAGAATGCTGAATCAAGGAGACTCAGCACATATTCATTTGGCCGTAGGCTAACATAGGCTAACATTGCATATAGTTATCCATGATAGTAGCATATATGCACATGATGATATTGCACTCATCTTCTGGAAAGCTCGTGTAGTGTATGTCCTATATACTCATATATGTGGAGTTTGATGATGAACAGTTAACTCTATAATGCATCAACACATCTCCATGTCTTTGTAGAAGCAACATACTGTAGCTTTCAGTTCCACTGTACATGTGATTTCTGCCTGTTATGACCCAGTCTGCTACACACACACACACACACACACACACACACACACACACACACACACACACACACACACGCAACACGCCCTCCCCATCCATCCGCAGACCATAGATCACAGCCCTGGAAAGCAGATTATACCTAATCACCACAGACACTTAGATCACCGTTGTGATCAAATAACAGCTCAGCTGTAATGTCAACATGCACACACAAACACACACACACACACACACACACACGTAGATATCCACTTGCTGAGTGATGGATCTGAGAGCAGAGCCTCTGTTATCTTTGTTATGGTTTGGAGAGCTGACATGTTTGACAGCAGTGAATGTAAGTAGCGGTGTTATGACATGTCTGAGCGACCGTGAAAAAGGCCAAATACTGTAGGCCCATGCCCGGGCCGCTCCTCATGCCGGCCCTGACATGACGGAGATAAGAGTGAATAAACACAATGAACTGCGCTGATCTCCTCCATTGTCTGTGCACTGAAGAGGCTTTTGTTTGGGGACATCTCTGGATTTATTGGCTTGTTAAGTCTGTGTTTCTGTGGGTGTGTCTGTGCGTATCAAAAGAGAGACACAAAAACCCTGAAAGAGTGAAAAAGAGGAAGACTGAACATGTTAGCTGGTCATCTTTCCATCTCCCCATGTACAATCATCACCATCTTTTAATCTTCACCCTCCAGCAGATAACACAGACAGCCTGGCTCCTTCCTGCCCAGCACACAGATATGACCTATATCACACACACACAAACACACGCTCTCTCTCTTTCTCTCCCGCTCTCTGTATCTCACACACACACACACACACACACACACGCACGCACACACACAGAAGCGGAGTGGAGCTGTCACAGCACACATATGAGCCTCGCCTTGCCTCTGAGGAAACACGGCCCAGCTCCAGTCATAAATAATAATGGGATTGGCTACATGACATGTTGAGTGATGGGGCCCCTCTCAGAACTCATTTACATGGCTTTGTGTAGCAATCATCGGCCCCCTAATGTAGCGCTAAGCAAATGAGCCTTTCGGAATATTGTGCAATTTATCGCGAGTCAACTGGCACCAGGCGGTCGCTCTATAAATCACGCTCGAACACATGCCCCCAATGACAGCTAAATCAACATGGAGTAATTGCTTTGAAATGTGGAGGAAGCGAGCAGGCAGGCTGGACAAAGCGGTGTGGTTAGTGTGGGGGTTGTGTTGCTAACCTCACTGTGACTCTGGAAATGTAACATACAGATGTTTTGGAGAATTGTAGAAACCTCTTGGGACAGCGAATAGGTGAAGGCCCCACGGCAGGATTGACCAGTTAGAACAGAAAAGGGTTTGAGTGCTGTGACTGACCAGCAGAGGGAGTGGCAGCTGACTGAAGAACACTTAACACTCATACGCACACACACACACACACACACACACACACACACACACACCAGCAAGAAGCTAGTAAACTCGTGGATTACCCAGTGAATGACCATCAACTGCTGTGAATGAGTAACTGAATTGTGTGTGTGTGTGTGTGTGTGTGTGTGTGTGTGTGTGTGTGTGTGGAGGGGGGCTGTTTGAAGCTGTCAGCACCTAGAGGAACTAGTGTATGTGTGTGTGGGTGTGGTCTGTGTTTGTGTGTGTGAGTGTGAGCGAGCAAACACAATCCTGTCCATCAGTGTCCATTACCCTGACAGCAAGTGAGATTAATGACCACAGGGTCAGAGAGAGCCACACAACCCTGCCCCATGTGAACACACACACACACACACACACACACACACACACACACGCACACACACACACACACACACACACACTCACACAAACATGTTAGGTTTTCATCACTTTTGGGGACATTACATAGACTTACATATCCTGGAGACTTACCCTAAGTTTAACCTAACCCTAATCTTAAACCAAGTCTAAAAATTGAATGATTTACATTATGGGGACCTGCGTTTTGTCCCCACAAGTATGGCCAGTGTCCACAATATGACTGTGTAAATAAATTTATGTCCCCACAAGGTGACTAATACATGGGCAAACACACTTTTTGATGCTCATCCACATCCATATGACTGCTCAAAAAGGGGGTGAAATATACTCAGATTGAAATAAGTTGAAATGTAGCAAAAAATTTTACACACAATTCAATTTTAGTGAATTATGTGAATCAGTTGATTGTCTAAAAGTCTAATATTCTCCTCTAAGCTCTGCTTTGGTCTCCCCCAGTTCCTTAAAAAGGTTTGATTGGTCCAGCGAGACACTAAGTGTGCTGACAGACTTTGTCTGTTGTGTGGTGCTGGGAAGTTAGAGTACACTTGTTTTTCCTGTACCTGGCCCGGACCTGGACCGTTACTGCTCAACACTCAACAAACAAGGCTGGCCTCTTGTGCTGGCTCTCTGTATATCCTTTTGTCTGGTGCGCATGAGTTAACCAAAGCGTGGGAGCAAATTGTATCCTGTATACAACAGCATTTCAAGTGCTCATGGCCTCAATATAAATTTTCTTCTCTATGGTCACTCCGGGGCTCTGTACAAATGACATTTCATCTATACATTATGTACGTACGTGTGTGTGTATATATGGAACAGCTGATGGCTTTTTGTCCAGCCATGGTCAAAGGAAGTCACTTTGAACAAAATGCCTTAACATCTCAGTTATTAACAATGCAGGACACTCAGCGATCTTAATTCCATTTGCATAATGAGCCGGAGCTGATAAGCCACTCATCAGAGCTAATGGAGTGGCTTTCATTAATTAAAACATCTCATTCCCACTGCTGCCTTCATTACTACGCCAGATGGTTGTCATTACACCCCTGTTTGTCAGTCAGAGACTTGACACCATGCCATAAAGGGTTAGTTAATATTACTAACAGAGTAGGGGAAGTAGTTCATGTGTGAATTCGTTTTGGGACATATTTCCCCCCTGCAGCAATGTTAGATTAGATCAGATGTGAAGTTTTCAGGATGTCCTGGCGGCTCAGACCACCCTGACCACTCTCTACTGAGAGGTCCTTCACACACACAGTCCAGGACTACATTGTGATAACATAAGTACACCCCATGATGAGGTCTTGTATATAAGATTATTCACCATTCACTCCTAATCATTAACAATGTAAACAACACGCACCTCCTTACTCCTGCAGTTTTGGCATGTTTTTGGTGTTAGGCAATGAAAATGCAATATTTCTAATTTTGTCTTCTGCTTAGCAACTAAACTTAATTAAACTGAAGCTGATAAAAGGGGGTGTCTGTAGCTCAGGAGGTAGAGTGGTCGTCCACCGATCAGGAGGTCAGTGGTTCGATCCCTGGCCTCAGCAGTCCACATGCTGAAGTATCCTTGGTCAAGATACTGAACTCCCCCCAAATCGAACAAACCATCGGTGTATGAATTGGATAAATTGGATAAAAGTGTCTGCCAAATGACTAATTGTAATTGTAAATGTTTCCAGGTGAAAAATGTAAGCATGACAGAGGAAAAGCATGGTTTTGGATGGATAAATATCACATTAAATACATGCAGACCTCATTGTTGTTTAATACTAACACACAAAATTCATCATATTAAAAGTTATTTTCTATGCAGATGACATAGAACAGTGACTCATAGAACAGCTTTAGAGGTTCTTGAGGTTTTTCTTCCGCTTCACAGTCATACCAGAAATAACTATTGAAAGAGGTGCAGAAGTGCAGCTGCAGAAGCACTGAACTGTCACACCACCACACTGTGAGTCCTGTCTGTTTTCTAGTTCACTCGTTGCAGGAATGACAAGAGTATTGTGGTTAACAAGGGGTACACAGAAAAGAGTGTTTGTCCATTTACAACAGAGCTGTAAACTGAACCAGTGAGCTTTACTCGGGCAGTGTTTCAAACCCAGTGTTTCTCTTTGTCAAGCAATGTACACTTAGTGGCATCAAAATTCAGTGTGTGGTTTCACTTAGTTTAATATTAGAAACAGTTGAGGGTGGTAGTACATGTATGAATTGGACTGTACTATTTTTCTTCTCATAGAGTTATATTAGATATGAAGGCTGTGGTTGTGGTGTCCAGGTTCAACTGAGGTTTAGGGTGCGTGTGTCAAGTGATTATGACATCGTGGGTTTGAGTCCAGGTTGCACTTCATTTCCTCTATGCCTGTCTTCCACTTTGCTGTCACTCTTCGGTGTATTATGTTTCAAAAATGAGGAGGAAATATAATAAAATGAGCTGATTCTGAAGTGTGTTTTGACTGTGGGGCTGAAGCAGCCAAACCTGGGTTTTCCAACACCATCTTGTCAAACAGAGGATCTTTGATGCATTTCAATAAACTGTAATCCGAGGGTGATGATTCTTATTGGAAACTGGATTCCAAGTTGCAAAGTAATTTCATCAGCATTGGAAAGAACACTGAAATATTTGACTCACAGATGAGATCTGTTACTGCAATTGAATTCAAATTTCTAGATGATTAAGTGGGATAGACTACTTAAAAATTGCTGACTGTGGCTCTCTACCACAGACAGTACACTACAATATCTCATGTTTATTCATTGTGACACTTTGCTAAAAACTCTGCAAAAATGATACGTACTGAGAATTAAGTTTTAGTTTAGTTGTAGTTCATATTGGCTGCTGCTCCCATCCTGATGGTTTGATTTGTGATAACTTGGTGATTCTTTCATTAGGTCAAAATCTTAATTTGTACCTACAGTTCATGATTTATACCTGCCTACCTTTAATACCTGGAAACCTAAACACATTACCATCAGTACTTTGTGTACTTTGTGTTTGGATCAGCAAATGCTAGCATGCTAACACATGATCATGGTAAACATTACACCAGTTGAACATCAGCATGTTAGCATTGCCTCTGTGGGCATGTTAGCATGCTAATACAAACATGTAGCTCAGAGGAGCCAGTCCTGTTATGCAGTGGAGGTGCCAGCACATAAACGCAGGGTTGTTGGGCAAAAAAAGTTGAACCTGGCTCAACTTTTGCTTGACCACAATATAACATCATCTGGCAATGTGGTGGCCAATCAAATACAAGCACATCCCCCATTATTGTGGGACACGGTTTACTTCAAGATCATCTCAATGAAAGACAAAATAATTGAAGTTTTGATAACTTTCCAAAGCTGTCAAATCCTGTCTCTTAATAAATACACCATTGTGCAGTGTTTGGTGTCTGATAAGCCTTTAAACACATTAATCTGTCATGTGGACATCCTGGATTGTATTCCATTGTCTCGTGGGTACCTGAGGAAAGCACCCCAACCAATCCAGCCCCTTCTGTTGCTTTAATGCAGGGCTGCTTTTGTTCTGAACGCCAGCTAAGCACAGTCTCACAGAGCTGCAAACATGGTTTTAGACCCCCAGCCTTGTTTTTCCCTCTTAGACAAGAATGATAAAATATAAAGTAAGCAGTCGACAAGTGGAGTCGTAAGTATCAAACTATGTGACTTCCTGGGTGAGTCTCTGTAATGAGCAGGCCTGAAAGCTCACTTCTCCCAGCATGCAGTGGGAAAAAGACAGCTGATAAAGGCTGGGTGGTCTCTGCCTGCAGGCTGTTCACCCTGTGACTCTTCAGAGATCGTTCAATTCTAGCCTGTAGGACACAGAAAGAGAGGAGAGAGACGAGTGTAAGCAGGTTGGTGTGTGTGTGTGTGTGTGTGTGTGTGTGTGTGTGTGTGTGTGTGTGTGTGTGTGAGAGAGAGAGAGAGAGAGAGAGAGAGAGGGAGAGAGATGGGGGGCCGAGGGGTGAGTTAGATTGGGACAACATTATCTTCTCAGCCTCACCTGGTAATTGTGCCTCGTTCTGTTCAATCTAACTGTCCATTCCACTTAGTCTCTCTTTGGCCACACACACACACACACACACACACACACACACACACACACACACACACACAGAGTGAAGTTACACTCACACACATGCGGACACAGACAAACTGGTTGTATGGATATGTGTCAGATATATGCTGTACAGGATAGAACATACACATTTATTCACTTATGGTGAAATACAGGCAGAAACCACAACACACACAAACAATACACACCTCCAGACACACACACATTGGTCTCAAGCCTGACAGAGTGGATGCGACTCTCCCCATAGCCTACCCTCTCAACACACACAAACACACACACGCTCGTCACCATGCCCCAGACCACTGCGACTGCTCTCTAGCTCACTGCTCCGAGGATGAGGGGCTCCAATTAGCCGCTGCTGGCTCTCTGCTCGATCTCATTTCTCTCTCTCTCTCTCTCTCTTTCTCTCTCCCTCCCTCTCCCTCTCTTGCTCACTCCCTCCCTCTGATCGCCCGGCTCTGCTGTCACAGCTAATCGAGCAGCTACCACCTCCCACCGCCACAGACAGGCCTTGTCACTGCTGCTCAGCAAAGGTCAGAGCCTGGCAATTAAAGCTACCCACTGGGGGTGTGGATGGGGCGCTGTGGTGGTGGTTGTGTTGGTGGGGAGAACAGGGACAGTAGCAGCACTGCAGTAACCTCTTATCATGATAACCTACAGGATTAGCTGCGGGGTGCTGCGAGCTTGACACGCACACGCAAACCCATGCACAACAAAGAACAGCTACGAATGCCTAAAATGATCCACAAATAACTTTCTATGGTGTAAGCACACACGTTCCTGAGGTCAGAGAGCAGCAGAGATAAACACACACTTGGGAGACACACACTTCTTTTCATCTCCGCAAACTTCCTCGTCAACATGAACGTGACAGAGCAGACCTTGTCTCTTTCCTCTGTTTAACAGTCTGCCTGCCTCTGTCCTTGTGTTCCTCACCTCTCCTCCCCTCCTCCTCGTGCTTCTCTTCACCCCCTCCTTCAGCGCTCCTTCACTTCCAGCTAGACTAATCTGTGCCATCGGCCCCTCCTCTGCCATCCGTCAGAGCCCTCACATTGTTTTGACGTCTAGTTAATTCTGGCCCCGATGATTTATCAAACTCTTATTACGGCCCGCTGAAAGCCTCATTTATTGTCCTGATGTATGGTAATGATAGCCCCGCGCCACTGCCTGCCCTGAATCTTAACCAACGCACTTTTGTCCTCTCTTCTCGTCTCTTCCCTCTCTTCGGATCCCTCTTTCTCCCTCTGTGTATATATATTTCTTCTGCGCCGTTGTCTTATCCTCAGTGGCTTTGCTTTGGCTCTACACTCTCCCTTTTTGTGTTTCTGTCTGTCTCTAACTTTGCATGCTGTCTCACTTCATCTCTTTTTCCCCTTTTTTTCTATCTTTGGCTATTGTTTCCACTTCTGAGCTATTCCATCAATGCCTCTTTTAATCCCCCGTGATATTGAGAAGTCGGTCATCTCCTGTTCCGTCTCATTCCACCTGTCTGTCCTGTTTTGAAATGAAAAGCCTTGATGCTGCCTGGGACAATATTGGAACACAGCCAGATGCTAAATATCACTGTCACGGGCCTTTCTCAACCTGATATGGACACCCTGCAACAGCCAACACACACATCAGACCCATGGCCATTGAAAAAGTCACTCTGCTACCTTGAGAATAGACATTTTACTCCTGCAGCAGATCATCAAATATCGCCGATCTAGAATTACCCCGGCGGCCCTGACACAAAAACAAAACACTCCTGCTGAATAATTCAGACTGCGGCAGGATCTTAGGGGCATTAGCCGTCGATGGAGTGCAATAAAAGCTGGTGAGAAATCAATGGAGCGGGACTATACCCATTGTCCACAAAGCAAGATCCATTCCTAATGTGTCTGCAGTCATTTAAGTTGAAAGCTCCGTATTCTTTATGCTGATGGTTGATGTCTTCCTCTCTGATGCTACAAGTCCCGGCTGTAAGTTTATATTGCGAGAGGATAGAGAAAAAACACTGAAGAATTATTTTCCTATTTGAAAAACTGTGATTCGCCCACTTTAAGAATTAGGTTTATCATCGTTCAAGTCATAGTATTTGCAAACGTGTGCAACAGCCAAAACTGTGTGAATGACACCAGGCACATTTCCATCTATTGTTCATCTGGCTTATGTGGAAAAAAAACAAAAAAACAAAACACATCTGATGTGTGCAGAGGGACGAGGAGACTGTAACCTTCCTAAAATTAATCCATGAAACAACCAGAAATGACATATTTCCATGACACTTTCGGCATTGTTATCCACTGTTTGAGATTTTCGTGGCGCTCTTTTAATTACATCATCTTGCTGTGCCCTCGTCTTCTGCAATCGTTTAACGACACCTGACTGGAGAATTAGCACCGCCAGCTGTTTATCCTGATGAGCCCAACTCAACTGATTTGCAGTTTCTCTTGCAGATTTTCTGTAAATTTGGTTTAAACATGTGCTACAAACCTGGTTACAGACATCAGTGAGATCAGGACATTTTTGCACTCAATTCATTGACAAAAAGTCCAGAAAACACTGGTATAAGGTGAGATGACATTTCAAAGGAAGCGTTTACACCATAGGCCTCTAACAAATTAAAAGTTGAATTCATGCACACTCAGCCTTGCTTGATCTGGTCTGACCTGTAACTTATGATGCCCAATGTTAGCTAATGCTAGCAAACTTTGGGCAGCTGTGTAGCTGATTGCTGACATTGATGGAATGACTAGAATGTATTATCCTTCAGAGACTTTTCCACTCTCATTATGAGTATGAGTTGTTGTGGTGTCTGTGGGAAAATGCCCTTTACTGACGTATAGCAATAGCAAGACTACTCCTTGTAAGGTGGGAGACTTTAACATGTCCTTTTTTTGGTTTTGTATTTAAAAACAAAACAAAACAAAACAAAACAAAACAAAACAAAACAAAACAAAACAAAAACTCTGAAAACAATCCAGAAAATGATTTTTGTTCTCTACAGAAAGTACATCTTGGTGTCAGGAGAAAGATTTTGAGCCACACATATATTGCTTTAAAGATGGAAGAGCTGACGAATGCTGACTCTGCTCCTTGTATTGCCTCTTCCAAAGTGCTCTGGAGCCTGTTCCAACAAGGTTTAAAATGCTTTCAGACAGCGAGCGTTTGCTGTCGGCAACATCGATGTTCTGTATTTTGAATTGGTGGCGTCAGGGCTGCTGCAGCTCCTGGCTACCTCCAATCCAGCCACCCTGTGCACCACAGGCTGCTGCTGTCCACCTGGAAAAATGTCAGCATGCAACTCAATACAGCTCAATAAGCTTAAAATAGTTGAAAGGGTTAGCAATGTGACACAATTAAAATAGCAAGTATTGCTGCCTAGTATCATAAATGTTGTTATGGCAGACTGGATAACCAGACTTTGAAGCAGTGTTGTCGTGATACTGTTTCTCTTCTCGTGACCAGGTGTATCATTCAGGGAAGCATGTGAGCGATGTAACACTGACTGACTTTCTCATTTTATTTTCCTTCCCAAGCAGCATCTGAGCTTTGTGGACAAAGGTCAAAGATAGGAAACAAAACCAGGCCAGGCTAATGCTAAACAAAAGTTTTGTGTGACTAAGCTGCTATAATGGATACAGTTGAGAATTTATTGATTCCTAATACTTGTATGGATTTCATGTAGATGCAACTTATTGCTATGCAGTGAAGTGCTTATGCGAAATTCCTGGCTTAGAAAATAAGTAGGAAGAATTCTCCAACTGTAAATCATCACTTCTATGTTTGGGAGTCTGACTCACTAAAAGCTGTCACTACTTCAGTCACGTGATGGTACATTAGAGACGCTGGCTATCGACCCATGCAGGCTCCTGCAATGTACTGTATATGTGATGATAATGTCTTCTGACATATTTGTGTCCCACGAGCTTCAGTATCTTGATCCTGCTATTTACAGAATGGAAACATTTCTGTGGCTGCAATCATTTTTAAAGCATTTTTAAAAATACTCAACAACAAACATGGCTGTTTTTTTCTCTCCAGACTATGTTGGAATGCAATGTGTCAAATTACAAATACTGACGAAATAAGTAAAACTGTCAAACTGCCTCCCCTCCTCCCAACCTTTCTATCACCTTCCCCTCCTCTCTGGGCCCCCAGTGTCCTCACTCTACCCTGTCGCCCCCTGCACTGGCACCCGCAGGCTTTAAATACTTTATTGGCCTGTAACATTACCTTAATGTCTCTGAGCATCTCATTCAAATCGAGGCTAATGAAGAGTGAAGGCAGGCCGTGTACTGCGGCCCGCACCAACGCAAAACACATGTGGCTTCAGTGGCTGCTGCAGGTGTGTTTGTGTGTGTATACGTGTGCGTCACTCTTGATCATACTTGTGCATGAGAGCAGGCATTAGTGCAATTGTGAGCACAGTCTTACGTATATATGTGTGTGTGTGATTGTGTGTCCAGGAAATTAGGATCCCTGGTGATGTTAATGGCTCCTGACAAACTGGGGAGAGGGACTGACATGGAAATTGAGATCATATCGCCAGACATGTACATATGCCAGTGACTCACAGTGCATAATACACATATGCAGGAACACGCAGGAACACACACACACACACACACACACACACACACACTCTGATGTGTCTTTTTTTCCCCTTCCCGTTCTCTCTCTCTCTGTCGCCCCTGAAGGACATGTAGTGAGCGAGGTCAGGCATTAGTGCTGTTATCTGATGACTGTGAGTGCGTGTGTGTGCATGCGCGCATGCATGTGTGTGTGTGTGTGTGTGTGTGTGTGTGTGGTGGTCAGGCCATCTATCAGCTAGCTGTCTGCCAGGACTCTCCATTAGGCCTTGGACCTGAGTGATGGCTGTGCTGGTCCTCCACTCACCGCACTACACACCCATATATCACCTATGTGCGAACACACACACACACACACACACACACACACACACACACACACACACACACACATACACATGCACACACGCACACACGCACACACACATACACAAATACAGGTAGGTACACACACCTGGGGGCAGCAGATGAATGGTGACCGTGCTATGCTTCACATGTCACACTGTCTGAACACACGCTCCCATGCACATCACACACACACACACACACACACACACACACACACACACACACACACACACACACTCACTGACATCTTCACTCAGCACACAGGAGCTGCCGGTGGAGCTGTAGTTAGATGTGACTGCACTATGACTTCATTAAAGAATATGTATTGTGCCATTAGGGGGTCACCTTTAGTGTCTCAGCTAGCCTAACACACAATTCCCTTTCACACATAAAATCCAATCATCTCTCTTTCTCTCTTTTTCTGTCTCTATCGCTTTTGCCCCACTCCTCTAATGCATCCATCACCCAGTCGCTCTGCTCTCCTTGACCTAATTAAGGAAGAGACACCTGATCTTTCACCTTTCAAATGATGTCACTCGCTGGCTACTTTATCAACATCACCTCTCCCGTTCTCTCCTTCTTTTTCATCCGCTGCCTGTCACTGTCTCCTCACCCCTCCTCCTCCTCCTCCTCCTCTTCTATCTTTTCTTCACCTTCTCCCCCTCTCTCTCCAGCCCTCGCCCTGCCATCCATTCATCTCACACCCTGCAATCCTCTCTCTCACCTTGCCGTCCTCCTCCTCCTCTACTGCACTTCTCATCTCTCCTCTCCTCAGCTCCTTATTGCTATATCAATCTCTCTGGCAGAAGATCAATATCAGCGCTGCGGCTGCCTTTCTTCCCTTCCTTCCCCGCCCCTCTCTTCTCACTCTCGGGCCCATCTCTTCGTCTGCAGTGGGATCCTTTTTAGGAGGAAATGTGGCTGTCCATTAGCTCTCCCCCACTCTGCCGTTAACCACTTCCATCACTGTGTTACGGCCTGCTCTCTTTCAGCTGTTTTCAAAAGGGTAAACACCCGCTTGTGCTTTATTTCCTGTGGGTCCTGTTTCCAGTTTTTTTCCTCCATAATTCCAAGTGTTACTTTTGAATTATTCATGACGTGAGTGTACTGGCACCTCATGTCTGTTTCTGTTTGAGTTTGAGAAACTGTTAGAATGACTTATGGATCGACTGATGAAGGTTTATGTAAGAATTTACAGACATAAATTTTAATTTAAACTGTTTAGCTTTGAAAGCTGAACCCCCAAAAATACAATTAATAAACTCAAGTAGTTTGTTGGCAACAGTTTACTCATATAAATTTCTTCTTTTGCCCTCCCCAGAACATGTTACAATATACTATTGTCAAGCAAATCCTGATGTTAAACACATTTGCCACAATAAATAATAATATAATAAAGTATAAAACATACTCTGCCTGATAATATATAAGATTGAGATCTTCTTAGACTTTAATTAGCAGTGAAGCTAATAAGTGAATCTTTTTCCTTTGGTTGGTGTTAGAAGACAGGGCATTGGGTCATCAAAGGGTCTATCCTCTTGAAAGCATGAATGAGCTCAGTAAATTCCAAAGCAGTCAGACTATTGGACGAAGAGTAATTGTGTGTGCAAAGTTTAGATTTTGGTCTGAATGTTGCCCAGCAATCTGAAATTGTACATGAAATTTGCACAGCAGAACATTTGGACCTGATGTTGGTGCTGCAGGAAAGGTCACAGGGTCACTAAATAGAGAGTTATCTTCAGAGGACTCTAAATATACCTGAAAATGTTTTTACCTGGCTGTGATGGTAGATGAAATGTCAAGAGGTCATCAAAGGCATCATCCAGAATTATTTGTTGGACAGACCTACACCATCACCTTTAAGGGGATTTATAGCTGTGTGTTACAGATTACAGTAACTGTGGAGCCTATGCAGGTAGCTGCAGAGATACCGCGTGGAAACCGGAAGAACTGTGGTTGGTCAACTGTGGCTGCTCCTGTTTTCTACCACAAGTTTTTGATGCCAATGGAGATTATTGAAATTGAAGATAACCTGAAGAAAGTTGAGGAAAGGTTCAGCAATCTTCTTCTTCACATCAAACCTTCTGCTTAAAAGGCAGACAGAAGTTGCCTGGATGTAACTCCAGTTCTGTGAGTATGAGCATAGCTCACCATAACTATCTTACAACATGAATTTGACAAAGTAAAGTTACCGTAGGAATACAACTAAAGCATGACCTGATCTCTACATTACATCTGTTTAGTGTTGCTACAGTGCTATCAGTGGTCTGAAACCTGAAGTTAAACCATAAAGAAAAACCTACTGTAGCTATCTACACTTGGACTGCTGTTAACCCTTTGCTGTGCCATATTATGGATGGAGGATGATGAAGGAGGCATGTATAAACATCCGCAGGGATGAGGAGATGAGGATCGAGGGATCAGGGGATGAGGGTAGAGGGATGACAGGGTAAGGGGAAGAAGGGTGAGTCGATGAGGGGAGAAATCCGGGTTGTGGATGGATGGATGGAGGAGGGCGATGATAGACCGGTGTCAGCTGGCCTTTAGGAGACAGGAGGGAGCTGTGGGGGTTGAGACTCTGCGTGGGGGAGCTCCTCAGATACTTGGTATTTCTGCTTAGCGGCCTCACTGGTTCCTGTATTCAAACAAGAGAGAGAGGAGAGAAAAGAAAAGGGAGTTTTTTTGGGGGGGGGTGTGAAAACTGATTCACAGGGGAAGGGAATGGATCAGGTGTGCTTAAATACCTCCGTGTGGATATGGATGTGTTCAAGGCATGGTCTTCCTCCTACTAGTTAGAAACACTGGCTGGTACGTGGCTGAAAGCAATGTCTCCCTATCTGTCCTGAATTTCACTTCACAAACACACCAAACCTCCATCGTATTTGATTCCACAAATAGAAATGTAGTTTAAAAGTCATCATTCTGTTCTTCACACTAATCTTTCCTGAATACACATTTATAGTGTCAGAAAAGCTGACGGCACCTCATCCAGCAAGTCTGCTATTTATATTTTGCATTTAGCATTCAAAAGTTTGCTGGACAGTTGGATGGTAACATAACTAATCTAAGTCATTTTAGATATGAGTGTCATCTAAATGTATTTTAACATGTACCCTGTAAGGTGACCTCAGTGGTTGTGGCATAGCATCGCAACTCTCAGAGACGCGCGGCAACACGTGACGTCCATGCCAAGGCAGCAGTCAGACAGGCTGCACTGCCAGCCTTTCCAATTACAGAGACATTAGCAGGCAGCGAGCGGCAGCTAATTTGACAAGCTGAGATGATGCCCATTCATATCCACCCTGCTTCAGTGGCCCAGGGTAAATATTTCCCCAAGCTCAGTATAAATAGAAAGACAATATTTGAACAGCTGAGAGGAGAGACAGAGAGAGTGGGGAAGGGAAGGAGGTAGAGAGGAACTGAAGGAGAGATCTTAATCCTTTATGTATACATGCGATACATATTCATAAAGAAGCTGGTCCTTAAGGTGAAAGTGGAGACAGGCTGCACAGGACAGGAATGTTATCTGATACAGCAGAGTCATCTGGACTAAAGGACGATGGTTGTTGAAACTGGATTGTTAATGTTTTGACTGCTAGAAAATTTGGGATATTGGATTTAGTAAATAGGCAAAGAAGGCTGAGTTGAAACCAAGCATCAGTTTATCTCTTGTTATTACTGGACTGAAGAAAAAAAAACCCACAATGGAAGCTTCTACAACGACTGCAGGGAGAAAAAAAGATCCATCCATCCAGAATCTGCACAGATTTTAGAATAAATGAAGGATTCAGTTTGGTGACTGGATTGTGAAATATCAGCATGTTTCACTGAAAACACAGGAAAGCAGGAACAATGTACAGGCTAATGCAATCTAATACAGCTGAGATGCAATGAGTCCGAACTTTATGAATCCAATCCCGTCTCCTGAAAATGTGTTCACTGGATGTTATTCTGCTTTTCCAAATACATTTTGTAGCAAACAAAATTGCTGTCTGTCAGATTTAATGGCAGCAAACAACCCTGATTCCAAAAAAGTCGAGATTGTGAAACATAAATAAAAAGTAGTATCGTGATCTCCTTTATCCAATCGTGTTCACAAAGTGGTGAACCTCACTCCATCCTTGCTTGTGAACAACTGAACCTTTCTAGGATGCTCCTTTCATACCCAATCATGATACTATCACCTGTTACCAATCAACCTGTTTACCTGTGGAATGTTCCAAACAGGTGTTTTTGGAGCGTTCCACATCTTTCCCAGTCTTCAGTTGCTCCTGTTCCAACATGTTTGAAACATGTTGCTGCATCAAATTCAGAATAGGCAGATATTTACAAAAAATCAATGTTGATGAGGACAGATATTTCATATATTGTCATGTCAAAAAGAATTAGCAATTCTGTTTTCACATTCTGTTTTATTTATGTTCTTTTACAGCATCTTTTTTGAAATTCAGGTCGTATTTTGAAGTGTATCATCTCTTCACCACAGGTTGGCATAGACAGATGGGCCTGCAAAGCGCCGGACTCTGACACTAGAAAACCAGGGTTGGGAGACCAGCTTAAAATATTCAGCACTCTGTGACACTGCAGTGGAACAAACCCGTCACCCACAAATTACAACTAATTTGCAGCAGCAAATAAGTTGTAAAACTGCCTGAACTGTTTTTTTTTAATCAACACAGTTGGGACAATGAACAGATCTGCCAAGTCACAAAATGTTCAGTGATAACATATTTAATTTGTTTTCCCGACAATATCCGATCTGCAATATAACATGCAGTGAACTGCACCATAAATGTTTTTTATGGTCAGGCACTCACTGCGCTTGGTTGAGGTTATGGAAAGATCATCATCTTGGTTAAATATTAAAAACGTAAAAAGTGACTCCAAGCGTGAGACACAACATGTTTACCATAAAACCTAAACCAAACCTTAACCACAGAGCTTTTTTAGACTTAACCAAACCACACATGGGACTCACTGGAAAAGACTGTTGCCAGTGAACATATTGCATTGGGGGATTACATTTCCAAAAAGTATTTGGTGAGACACATTAGTTATATATAAATGTCTGAGCAATGTTTGGAGATGAGGTTGGTCAGAGAGAGTATTGCTCTAGCAACTAACAGTTGTAGTTGAAGATTTGATTGGACATACCTGATGATCAATTTAAAACTTTTATTAATCCATTCGCATGATGTAAATAATAAAAAAAAACTCTTTAGATGAACAATACAGAGAAAATGTAGAACAATATGGTGAAAATATTCTTTAAAAGTACAAAGGCAGCAGGTCTGCGATGGTGGGAGCTCAACTCCCGTACATGGATGCTGTCCCAGTCCTTTGACTGTCCTCACAATGTGTGCCATGCTGTTCCATTGTCCTGTCATATGGATGGATGAGGCAGAGAGCAGCAACAGAAGCCGTGGCCACCTCTATTATGTACATTCTGCTTGTGCACTCACTTCCTCTGTGTTACACTCTGTCTCTGTCTCCCACAACACCCGACCCCTCTGCCTCCCCCGGCAGACAGACAGACCAGCGTGCAGAAATGCTTATTGTTCCCTTGGGGTCTCCATTGATCCTGCCAATCACTTCATTTACAGCCTTATCAATGCCGCCTCCCACCTCTTTCCTGTGGGCTCAGACCTCGATCGATCTGCGTGCGGCTGAGTGCACGTTCGACTGGAAGTGTGTGAATGCTGGAAAATGCACATAGATAAAAAGGAAGACATGCGGTCCAGGGGACAGCAGAAATTTGCACACACACACACACACACACACACACACACACACACACACACACACACACACACACACACAGAGAAGGACAGCTGTTAATCTCAGTGAAGGACAGGTGTCAGTGGAAGAAAGACAGGAGTGAAGGAGAGCAGACAAGAGAAGACACAGGGAGGAGAGAGATGTCAGGCAACTGGCAGGTGACTGATGACGGTATGAAAACCCTTCACTTATCAGCCAGTGACCCACAAACACACACTCACATACCACTGACCCACACACTGTGAGATTTCTACTCCCAGAGTGAGGAGGACAATCAGACATGGTTCATCGGTTTGATGTTCTGATGATGAAAAAGTAGATTTTCCTCTGATCAGGATTTGTGAAAAGGAGTTATTCTCACTTTCATCATTTTTCCGATGGAGGTCAAAGTTTACCAACCTTTGTATTAGTCCACACTAATCTCTACATTGCTGCCTGGGTACGAATCACAGCAATTCATTGTGTTTCCCCTTCATCCAGCCATTTCTTAAATCTAAAATAAGAAGAAAAGCAAAAGGACGTGGAAAGCCCACTCTCCTTAAAACAGAAGAGGACACGAGAGGAAAGAGTTGGCGAGACAAATGTCAGAAACAAAGGGGAGAAAGAGAGAGGAGAGGATGTGTGTGGGACTGGAGGATGAAAGGAGTGGGATGGGGATAACAGACACACTCTGGGATAATGATTGACGGTTTTTGAGGAAATGGAGATTCACCTGGGGGTGTTTTTCTCATGACAGTATAAAACAATGGCTAATAATGACTCAGCAAAATGTCTGTGTGCCCTCACTATCATCTGATTTATCTACATAAAACAAATGTACATGTTCCACTCGGGCTGACTGGGTGCTATTGCAAAGGCTCATACACTTTATCCCAGCATGCATTTTGGTAAAACAGTATGGTCATGTATGTGACATAAATAACTGAGAACAATGGAAGACCAACACAACACAGCTGGATCACACACATCACACATATTGTATTGCAAATGCAGCAGCCAAAACATTGCTCTTACTAAGTATACCTGTAATTATATATCTCTGTGCCTAAATATTACATAGAATGATCAATACAAAGTCAAAATGAACAATAATGTCACAACAATCTAATTATGTAATGAATATATGTGTGATGATAGAAATACATAACTATAACTGTAACTGTAACAATATTAGAATATAGCTCCAATATTTCAATATTATATACAATAATAAAACTATATTACATATAGTATAACAACATAGCTATATAACTATAGCTGTATGACAATAATGATAGAACTCCATAACTATAACTGAGGATGACAATAATTCCAACTATATCTAATTGTAACGACATTACTATATACCCAGATGATTATAACAAGTGGGACTCTCATCCCATCTCATTTGGCCTATCTTTTAATACTTTGCAGTCTGTAACAACTTAATTTCTGGGATAAATGAAGTTTTATCTTATCTTATCTTATCTTAGCCCCCTTCCTCCACCCCTCCACTCCTCAGTCCTCCTCGCCTTCCAACCTATTGGATGTCCTGGACAAGAGTCAGAAGTGTGTGCCCTCGCTTGAATTTGAGACTGTTTGCATAAAAACATCCACCAAATGTAAGATGTCATGTTCCGTAAAATGAAATTATATCTACAGGGACAGACAGAGAAAAAGAGACATTCACATGTTCTTGATTTGTGGCTGTGTGGTCTCAGATCTCTCTCTGTCTCTCTCTCTCTCTCTCTCTCTCTCTCTCTCTGTCTCTCTCTCTCTCTCTGTCTCTCTCTCTCTCTCTCTCTGTGTCTCTCTCTCTCTGTCTCTCTCTCGGCTTCTTTTAGTCTTCTGTTTCCATTTTTCAACTTTGCTTCAATTGAGTATGCAGCACTGCTATATTAAATTGGCATGCACAGTATGGCCAAAACATCTAAACGCAATTAAATAACAGAATACAAATATAACATAAAAACTGCACTGTAATGGTAAACATCTGTTCAACTTGTTCGACTTTATGATGCTGTGTAGTGATTGCACAGAAACTGTCTGTATTTCAGCATGTACTGTAGGTCTGCAGTGTTTCAGCAAAAAAAAAAAAAAAAGAAGAAGAAGAAAAAAAAAGTTAGGCAGGAATGTCCAAATATTGAATTCTGGAGAGCAGAGCTAACTGATTGTTTTCCTCTTTGTCCCACGCACTTTTTTCTCATTCTGTCTTATGACTTCACTCCTCTGTGCTGCCAGTGATCGTCCTCATCTCTGAATTAATACCTCCAGGGTTAATAAATCAGAACTGACAAACAGGCGATGGCTTGGCTCGACACGACCCTGGATGGACTCTGATTAAAATCGTTTGTTTAAATGTGCAGTTTCCAGCCCTGCTGGTAACTTTCTGACATTCATCATGACAAAGCTGTGAAGTTGATGTGAGGCTGGCTGTGTGTTCCTCTCCCTGGGTGGCTTCTAGAATAGATGTACATGGACCATCTGGGTCCTAGTAAAATAACTGACCCATATATCAAATGAATAATAATGAAGTCAACACTGGTCCTTATTAGAAAAAGATATCGGCCTGTATATCCTCCAGTCTGATATAATGAAAGTTCATCTGCAGCTAGTAAAGACGGTTTTGCTCATACTTTTTCTGAATAAATTCTGTGGTGGGCTGTAAGATTTCACTCCACAGATTCAAAAGTGTTGATCTGAAAGTTACAATAAAACCTGCTACATTCCATTGGTCCACCAAAACAATTAATTGGTCTGGCTTTTGTTATTATTATTATCATCATTTTTAATAAGATATTTAGTGTCCTATGATTTAATTTGGCAAGATTACTGTCAGTAAGCAAGTTTCACACACTTTATTCAAAAGTCTCGTTTGTACAATCAACTAGTGTCTCATAACTGTCTGCAACTGTTAGTGGAGCAGTTTGTATTCTGACAGAGGAGGTTAAATAAAAGGTGACAACAGAACACGGCTAATATGTTAGCTTCCCCATTCGCTCAGAGGGGACAGTCAAGATGACCGAAGTGGAAAATTTGTGTGGATTCACTTTGCCCCTGTGAGCAAATCCACTGATAGGGGCTCGCGTGACTTCAAAGTCTCCAATCATTTATCATTTTGGTCAAGACATGTTGCCAACATGCAAGATCCAAACATCATCCACACCTACTTTTGCAGCTCATATGTTACAACGTACATTTCAGATGAGGTGAAATGGTAATTTGCCTCAAATTCTTCAGACTTGAAAGAGTTTTGGATGTCGTTCATTTGTACCATGTTGGAAATACATATGCCATAGCTGGAAATAATCCCGATTACAGGAGCTCCAACACTAAATTGATCCAGACTGATTAATCACGACTGCAGTTTAGCTGAAAATAAACATTATTTCCTATGTTTCATTTGTCAGTTTCAGAGGGTTGTTCATTCCTCTGCAGCCCACCCTGCCTCGAGGCCTGGCTCTCTCTGTAGCTCCGTCGTGCTGCCAAAGCAGCCATAACCCAGGCTCAAAACCGAGGGCCCCCGCCGGCCCCTGCAATGGAAAGCAGATGGCCGTTCCTCTGACGGCAGCCGGCTGCAGTCAGCAGTCCAGGAGAGGAAACTTCTCATTCGCCATCATCCATCATCGGGCTGGGAGCGGTGGGAGGAGAGGGGGAGGAAAGACAGAGCAACTCCTGACACCCGACGTCTGGCCTCTTTCAAACGCCTTTGCATGGCACATTCATGGCTCGCACTCATACACACATGTAAAAACACACACAGGCACATGAAGAGTGGGCCCTGCTCACGCCCACACACACACACACACACACACACACACACACACACACCAGTGAATATATTCTGGCTCACGTTTCTGTTTCTTGCCTTTCATTAGTTATATTATTCTTTTCAGCTGCGGGTCAGCTGTGAAAGGTCTTTTCTTGTTGAGAGAGAGAGAATTACTATTTCTTTCTGTGTTTCAATCGTCCCGATTCTCTGTTTCTTGTCCAGTTGTGTCCATGCTGTCCTCTCATTAAACCCCATCATCTCCTACAGAAAGGATTATAAAGAAGAAGAAGAAGAAGAAGAAGAAGAGGAAGAAGAAGAAGAGAGAGAGAGAGAGAGAGACAGAGAGAGAGAGAGAGAGAGAGAGAGAGCATAGTGAGTAATGTACCTGACAGCTGAGGATCATTAATCACTGTCAGACTTGAAAGGAGAAGAGGGAGAACAAGGTGGAGGAGGTGGGGGTGGCGTTTGACGTGGCAACACACACACACACATACACACACGCACACACAGCACACGTGTGCATGTGCGCGTGCGTGTCCACACACACACAGGCACACAGACACACACACATTCTGCTTCACACGTTCTTCACAGACCTCCTGTGTCTCTGTCCCTCAGTTCAATTCAGTCATTCCACATGAGAGATGAACAGTTTCCTCAAAACATCAAAATAGGGTTGAATAAAAATGATAAAAGAAAAAGTGAAGGAGTAAACACATGCCGGAGACCCCTCATGTCTGCGAGCTGCTGACACTAATAAGGGCTGTTGAAGGTTTGACTCCACGCGGCAGGCCGCCGCTGCACAGCAGGGACGGCCATTCACAGCCTGTCAACCCGCCCTGCTGCAAGAGGCACCGACAAAGAGCTGCAGAATGTGGGACTCTCACAAAAGAGATGACGGCGACACAGTGACTTCAAATCCCATGCAGGCACGCACAAAAAGACAGACACACACGCATCCACATGCTTGTCATCCTCTCTCCTCCCGTCCTCCTCCGTCTTTGCAGCAGGACAGCAGCTGGCCTGTCCGATTGTCAGTCGTACTGATGAGACTGCTCAGCTATGTACAAATTCTGTGTCCTCCCTCCTTACCAGGCCCCCCAAACTCTCAGTTTTCACTTTGATTCTGCTCAAAGAGCAACAATGAGAAAAAATCACATGAAGAAAACAAACGAGTCCTATTATTATACACTAATAAGTGAAACTTCTGCACAAATACTCTGTACAAAGTCCACCTACCAGGACCTCTAAACATCACGAATTACCAGATTTGTTGAATCTGTGCAAAAACTGAACTCTGAATGTTCTGGGGACTGATGTGCCATTTTGTGGTCGGGAGCAGTCACTTCATATTACGTATCACCCTCCTCATTTTGCTCTGGGCAAGAAAGTGAAGCAAAAATGTTGAACCTTTCCTTGCATAACATAATCACAACATTCTGCGTTTCCATCCAGCCTGGGACACTTCTTCATGTGACATTTACTGAGGGTTTATGATGCATTTGTGTTTCCAGTGTATGAAGGTAACATTCGTGTAAAACCCTCAATCGTCCTTTTTGTTAAATAATGGACACAAGGGTCGTCAGAAAACAACACTATTGTTGCCGCCACTGAGCACCTTCTGTCAGTGCTGGAATTTAACTAGATGCACTTAGTCATGTTCTTAGGTACACTTTTCCAGAACTTGTACCTTACTGAAGTACTCATACTGTACTTCTATTCAGAGATCATTTAGAAGCAGATATTATACTTTCCAAATGCCAAATTTGTTTGAGAGCTGTGGTTATATGTTAGTGTACTCTTTGCAACAACTTTGCAATTAATACATACAATGCATACATATGACCTGCATCTCCAGCCTCTAAAATAGGATACGATGTTGCTACAAATAATATTTTTGTACTTTTACCTGAATAACTTAATTTTAGTGAAAGGGGCATTTTAAGATTGTGGTAAAGCTATTTTCACTTAAGTAAATGAATACTTGCATGCTTGAATACTTCTTATACCAGTGCATTGAAGGTGTAACGCCTCCTCCCAAAATTTAAAGCTAAAATACCTCAGTGCCCCTACAACCATGTCTCATACAGAGAAACAGCATAGTTGATAATAAGCAACATGTGACTGATTTAATTTACATATAGAACTCTTTTGTAAGAAATAGAAAGTAATGCTTTTCTAAGACATAATTGTATTTTAAATAGTGATATTTTTCATATTGGTGGCTGTTGGTCTTGTGATGATCACAGACTAGAATGTATAGTTTCTCCACGTTTCCTTTGCTGCAGTCTCACTGGTCCCTTTTGTCTAAAATCAACTAGAGAAGGAATTCAACGCTGTCTCTGGTAGACATGATGGCTTTTAGCCAAAGACCACAGCTGGGCCTCCCTGACACTTCCCAGAAGTCCACAGCCGGCAGTGTTAAAACTTAAATGTAATCCATTACAGACTGTAATTTTTTTAAACATGCAGATAACTCAAATGGAAGACAGTCACCACTGATCGCTTCCACTTACTGTTTGGTCATTTTTGCACCAAAATGAATAGAATAGTGGTTACACGGAGAATCACTTTAATTTCCATATTTGAGCTACATTATCTCACAATTTGCATTTTACTGCAGTAATAGCTATGAGGGAGTTCTTTACTATGATTATGGGGTATGAGGGTGCTGTTGATCTCTCTAAAGTATCTAAAGGCATCTCTCAAGTTCCCATAATGGCACCAAAGAATGCCCTTCCGGGTATCATGGAGATTATACAGTACAATGCTTACAGTGTGTTGTCTAAAATGTTTCCTCCAAAGTTGTGTGCATGCAGACGAACAGAAAACAAGACTACAAAAGAGCACAGAGGACAACTGAGTCTCTGTGTCCCACAAATTAGCACACATAACAATGCAGTGTGCTAAATGGACAATAACAGGGTGGCCTAGTGATTACAGAGGCAGTCTTTCAACCACTTAACCCAAGTTCCCTCAGTAAGAGTCATGACCGGCTTCAAGGTTGCAAAGTTGACGCTGACCTCTGACCTCTCTGTGGAGGGCGACTTCAAAAGAGGATTTTCCTGCAGGGACCCATTATGCAATGGAAATAGTGTGCACATCCAAATGCATTCAGGTGGTGACTCATTTAAAAAAGGTACAGAGTAAGAATTAAATTAAGCGTGTTGGGCATTTCACTGAAGGCAGAAGGGATGTGGTCAGCATGCCATCAGCTGCTGCTGCCTGTTGAAATATGATGTGTCAGCTGTGTGCGCATGTGTGCATGCACTTTTGTGATTGTATTTCAGGAATGAATTTGCCATTATGATATCTATTATCCCGCATTAAAAAGGATATCAAAGTCTTGGGTCCATATTATGCTAATTTTCAGGTTTGTACTTTTACTTTGGATATCAGCCAGAAATGCTCGCATGCTTTAATGTAAAAAAACAACTTATTTTTCTCACGCTGTCCATGTTGCCACACATCTGTTCACCCTCTGTCTGAACACTCTGTTGACTGGTGACTGTCTCTTGACCCCAAAAAGCTTCAGGTAATGTAGACATGCTTATGAATATTATAATCCTTTCCTGCCATGTTCTGCCAATAGATCCCCCTAAATCTTGCACACTAGTCTTTTAAGCATCAAGATAAATGGTATACTCATCATCCCATTCAGAATGTTCCTAACCTTTTTCACTTGTGACCCCTGTAATTGAAGAGGTTCAGTTACATATTGTTGTTTTGTTGTTGTTTCGCCATGAACCTAATCCCCAATCATACAGGCTGCTCCTGTAATAATCTGTCATATTATTGTACAATATGTTTTCTAAAGTCACACATTATGGAAATAGTCCAGTAATACACCAGGGCCTCAGAACTGTAGTTACAGTAGTTCATGTTACATCACTGACTCACTGCACTGACCCTATGTGTCTTAAAAGCACACTCAGTGGAGTCAACTGTAGTATATATAATGTAAAAATGACACTAAGTCATGCATTACTGCTTTGCAAATTATTTATACGTTTCAGAGATAGCAGTGCCAGTCTGCTGGGCGTGTGTCACCACTTTAGTATCTCAACAACTATTGAAGGGATTGCCATGCAGTTTACTTCATTAATGTACAGAGTTGAAAGAGAGAGAGAGAGAGAGAGAAAGAGAGAGGCTGAGGGGAAGCACAGAGGGGTTCTGAGATCAGTCAGAGGCTGAGCTCCCACTCCCGCAGACATGATGTTGCTAGCTAGCTTACAGCTAACAGCGGCTGTCTCAACAGAATGAATAATTATACTGGGATAATACTGAATCAACATCTTTCCTGCATGACAGCTATTGCAAATGCATTCTAAATGCTCCAGTATTCTTGTCATGCGCTGTGTAAAGGACCTGCCACTTTACAAACAGAAAGAATGGGTCGAGGTGGTGCTGCCTGGTGTCCTGTTAGCCTAATGGCCGAGTCACTATATGCAGGCTATATCAGTATGTTGTGGGATGGATGTGAAATGGACTGTAATGTAGGTCTATAAGAGGAGCAGTATAAATAACAGAGAGAGAGAGAGCCAGGCCAGAGAATGCACACTCCCCTACTGGGTGGCAGCGCTGATTCAACAGCAGACAGACCCAAAGACGGATCATCTGTCTCCATTATGGTCTCCCTACAAATCATCTACATTTCCCCTCTTCTCCTCTGCTGCCCACAAGCTCATAAAGCTAGCTTTTCCATGCTGCTTTTGGCAAAAGGAGAGAGACAGTCATCCAGCGAGGTGTATTGTGGGTGGTCGAAGGGTGTATGAACCAATGCACACAGACACACACGTACCACATACTGTTCAGTTTCGACGGGTTTGACCACAAAACTGCTATTCTTACCAGAATGATACATGTGCAGGTTTTGCTTACAGCTGAATAAATGCCTCTGAGGGATACCTCATCTGGGATGTCTACACTTCCCATGAGGCCTCTCTTCTGGTTCTGGGGTCAGTGAGGAGTGTTTGTGCATGTCCCACACATTTCAGTCTGTTTCTGTTAGGAGGTAATGGAACTACCTTGTTCCAGTGAAACAGCACTAAGTCATTTGGTTTTGTACGGGATAAACTTGGTTCAAGCTAAAAAAGAAGATTTTAGCAAACTTAAAAAGTTCAACCATTGCAATAACTTATTAACAAAATATAAGATAATAAAAAAAACGTCTTTCTCCCATTTTGAACACTTTCCACAAAATCTTCCCCAATGCAGGGCGTCTTTTTTCTCCTTCAAGGCTGCTGTCTGTCATTTCTTTTGAGCACATTACCATTCAAGGCACAGAGAGATGTTTGTTCTTCAACATTTATATTGACTGCTCCACTAATTCAGATGCAAAACAATTTATCTGCCTGCTGGAATGCTTTCACACCATGTCCCCAGGCCTAACCACGAGCTGCATCACATCTTTCTGCTGGTTATGACTTTGCAGGCCTTCACATTTCCACAACCTCTGTCCCTCAGTTTGTATTTTCTGATTATTCTCTGCGCATTTTCAATGAAACCCAGTGTGATTCAGCAGGTCTGTCATAACTGCTACTATAAGTTAATATTGCCCACAGTTTCACAGTGTGATGATCTTGTGGAAAATGTAACTGCAGTTTAAAATAGACTTAATATAATTGCTCCAGTAAAAACAAAAACACTGGCGAGGAAATGAAAAGCTCCTTGGTTGAATGTGAATTCTGAAAAAAGGAACTGCCAAGAGACTGAGAATAACTGGCAAAAGACTGAGTTTCAAATTCACCAAGACATCTTTTGGACACACTGAGCTATGAGAAGAGACAGATTCTTCCAAGACACATTTTTCGAAGATCACAGCAGATGAAAAAATTCACAGATTCTTTTTGCCATGATTGATTATCTGTCAAAAACAAAGTCCTTCCCCATTCAGGTTTCAAGTGTTTCAAGTTTTTCCTCTGTTCTTTTTTTCTTGACTACATTATACAGGGAACAAAAAACACGTGCAAATGGATAAGAAGCATGAGCTGTTCTTTTCTCCTCTTAAGTGTAGTTTGACCTCTTTGGTAACCTTTGCCAGAGTACTTGATAATGTCATTTTCTCCTAGATCACACATCTGAAAGGTCTTTTGCACGTACTGTAGTGTAGAGACAAACATGTCAACAACAATGATCTTCACTTAATTTGATTTCTTGGCCCTGAAATGTGAAGTAATAGATGCTGATATGAAGTTCTTTGGTCATGTGAAAAGACTAGTTCGACGTCTTTTGGAGACACACTTTCTTGCCAAGAACTAGATGAGAAGATCAGTCAGCCCCTCCTGTATCTGTTAAATGTGAACATACTGTCACATCCAGGCCAGTTTTTACCTGCTACTCCTCAGCCACGCCTCCCTGCTCACCTGCACTCTTGCTCACCAGCACACCTGTTTCCCATCAGCTTTATCAGCCTCACTATGTAAGGGGCCCAGTCACCACCATTCACTTTCCAGATTGTCATTGCTCATGCTTGACTCTCCAGCAATCTTCTTCTGTACTTGGGTCTCTCTGGTTCTGTTACACATACGTTCTGCAAATGTATGTCAGGGGTGGGGCGTGCGGACAGGCAAGCAGGCAGTTGCTTGGAGCCCCCGGTCACTAGGGGGGCCCCAGCCACTTATTTGCAACAATGATTATTGATAGGCCTGGGCTTTCTGGGACCTCTGTTGGTCCCTGGACCTCACTTTGAGAACCACTAATCTATTTTTTCAATATTCATCTCAAATGTCCCGAAAAATATGCATTTATGTGCGCAAAAACCAAATTTTTGCGGCATGCACAGGTGGGTTGGGGGCCCCAGGGATTTCTTGCTTGGAACCCCAAGAGACCCTAGCAACGCCACTGCAAATGGCTAGCTTAGCTTAGCACAAAGACAGGAAGCAGGGGGAAGAAGCTTGTCCGTGTGTAACAAATCTTAGGCTACTAATTAATACACTATATCTGATTTGTTTTGTCTGTACAAAAAATAAAGTACCAAAACTGAATCTAAAGGTAAACAAGTGTATTGCCTGAATGTCACACAATTTCCTTAATAGCAGCAGTATTATTATTATTTATTTATTTATTTTTCTCATTGTGGAGCATTGTAGTACTCAGTACCGATTAAATTTCTTAGTATTGGTAATAATAATATGAAAATGAACACCACTACCAGTACAGTTTCAAATATTATTACTAACTATAATGTCATAGTAAGCAGCAACTTAATTTGAACTAATATGACTAATTACCATGATATATTGAAGTGATACTTCAGTTAATTAATGTGCAAAACAAAATAAATTGAGATCTACAAATGGCAACTCAAGTATAGTAGCGTAAAACAGTAAAAAGTCACAATAGTGAACTAGACTCTACAGTGACAGAAGAGGGAGTGTGTCCATACAAGTGTCTGCGTTTGAATTAGTGGGAAACCATAAGGTGAAGTGGAGGACTGTGGACTGTGAAGATCCAGGCCTCTTCATGCTGAGCTGAATGACCAATTCGGGATCCAATCTAATAACCACAATTAGTAGAAAGAGTCAAAGTAAGCAGTTGTTTCTGGAGAAATGAGACGTGTGCACTGTTTTTAGTGTTGCTAGCAATGTGGCTCTGGGGATGCAACATCGGCGTGACTCTGAAATACCTCAACAACTATTGGATGAGTTGGCATGAAATTTGTCGCAGGTTCTGTTTTATTGCAAATTAGCTTATGTTAGCATGTTAATGCACTGAACTATTTTAAGATGGTGAACATGATAAACATTGTGCCTGTTAAGATCAGCAAGTGAGAATGTTAGCATGCCTATGTTAGCGTTCAGTTCAGAGCAATGCTGCGCCTAAGCACAGACTCACAGAGGTGCCTTAATGGCCGAAGACTCTTAGTCTTGTTCTAATTTCTTTGTATCCAATATGCAAAACACATCTGGAGCTGGTGTCTGTCAAGATTATTCAGTCTCACTCTGGGATCTAGAGTTATTTTCCATGTGTCTGCATGTTGTGGGAATCCTGCAAAGGCTTCTTGGTTGCAGTTCTATTGGACTTGTAATCTTCTCTGGTAACACAGGCGCTACATACTAATTTCTGTTCATACAGTAAGACCTTGATTAGGGTTCTGAAGATCATGACCTCTGTGCAGAAACATGATCTCATGGTCACTTCATCGTACACTGCTGGCATTGACCCTGCAAACACTATTCACTTGATGTAGGAGTGTCATTGCTCAGGACAATGGCTGCCTGGTATTGTATAAAGTAATCCAACTTAGGCCACAAAACACATACTGGCACTCAGTGTAGACACGCACTGAAACAGGCGTTTCTGTATGGCTGTTGTTGCTGTGAGCAATTACAGCTTCTTATCTAACAGTGAGGATAATGAGGTTACACAGAGAGCAAATTCTATCATGTCGGCATAATGAGATTTGGGCCCGTGTCTTGCGTCCTGGGGTCGAGGACAGGGACAGGGACAGGGACACACAGCAGTACAGACACACACACACACACACACACACACACACACACACACACACATACAGAGTTTTCTTATCTGCCCCACCTTGCATCTCTGCCTGACATTCAGGGGAAATTGCATTCGGGCTCAGTGTGTGATGTAGTGTGTGAATGACTGAGGCTCTCCCCCTCTTCCTCTCTCCCTCCATTCCCCCGTACCACTCTCCCCCCTTCATGTTCTCCAACAACCCCACCACCACTTCTGACAGGCTGTTTGATTTATGACTCCAATTCCCCAGCGCAGACACATAGACGCAGGCCACACTCCCAACTATATATATGTATTTTAGTTTCCCCCACAGCTCTCCCCTCTCCTTGGCTACACTTCTCTCTCCTTCTGCCTATCTTTAGCTCTGTCTCTATCTGTTTCTCCCTTTCTCTCTCTCCTTCTCAC
Organism: Chaetodon auriga; assembly: GCF_051107435.1. NCBI lineage: Eukaryota > Metazoa > Chordata > Actinopteri > Chaetodontiformes > Chaetodontidae > Chaetodon > Chaetodon auriga. The sequence continues at coordinate 6,052,674 of NC_135078.1, forward strand.
ACATACACACGCACGCAGACACACATCTTGGGTGTGGTGATTGATTATCCTAGGAGGACTGTCTGGTGTATTTTTGATCCTTTTGAAATTTAATCTCTGTGAGCAGCATAGGGAGTGTCTCGTCACACACGTGCACACATACACACACGCACGCACACACACTCAGGAGGTAGAGGAGAAGTGAGTAAGTTTTGGAAAGGCAATGCAAGCAAGAAGTGCGGGGGCTTTTTGGCACCATGTTTCAATTTGTAAACACAAGCAACTTCATCAAAAGTTAGAGGGTCAAATGGGAACAGAGCAACTTGCAGAGCACAGTACTTAGCTACGTGTACAATTACAAGGGAAGCTGAACTCTGAGACAATACTCTGAGATTGCTGACTGACATCATAATGGCAGTCTGTCTTCAGAATCCAAGGACCAGGACTGAATTTGGATTCAGAAACACGAACAACACATTGTCCTTTCTCCTTCAATTTGGATAAAAACAGCTCAAACTGCCCCACTGGGGCTGTTCAGTGGTCAGCAGTATAGGACTGTGTAGGAGTGATGTGATTCAAGCCAAAAGTTTTTTGGTCAATCATAAAACCAGTGGACATCATTCCACCAAAAGTATGCATTTTTCAGTAGCATACATTTATAATAGCTCATTTTCTCCATAGATGGCTATTGTAAATCTGACAACTAGCAAATGTTCACTTGGATATTTACATGGGCAAACTATATCAACAATTATAATCATGGGGAAAACGCTGTCATGTTGGTCTGTTGCCCAAAATAATAGCAAAACGTTTCCCATTATATTCTCATAATACCCTACCACATTCAGCTTGACATTTCCTGAATTACAGTCCACTGATCCAGACAAATGCTACTGAAAAATGTTCCAGATTTGGCTGCAGCTGTTGTCATTTCCAGCACACATTAAAAGACACTGGAACATTTCACACTTTTGAACCAGAGGTAAAAAGGTACCTCACTCAGGAACCTTCCTTCCTTTAAGAAGGAACATGACTCATCTTTATTTACACTCCATTTCTGATAATAACTCACTACCACATTGGACTGCTACAGTCCCTAACTGACTTAAAGAAGCGCTCCAATGATTTAGTTTTGTACGACCAGAAAGTTGTGGGACTCAAGAAAAAGATTCTAATGTCAACGCAGCAGTTGGCAGTAGCAGGAAGGATCAAGCTTAAAAAACACTCCATACTCCAGCTCAGTACCATCTTTTTTTAGGACAACTTGTTTAATAAACACCTACATCTTTAGAGCTTTGTGCCCAAAGATTGTAAAGCAGGCAGCACAGTTGTTGCAGTGCTGTCATTTGGGTTATTTTCTCATGCTTGATAAAGCCACTGTTGAATCACAGAAGACATTGCAACTCTTTTCACAGAAGCGTTGGGCAGAAACGCAATGCAAGAGATTTCCATTTGAAATTCAGTAATTACATTAAAGTTTCTAATCCCAGTAATGCTTCATTGTTGCAACACTTGAGGGGCCAGCTTGTTGGGTGCCTGAGCAGAAGTTTCAAGGAGCGTTGATGTCAGTTTGCTCTCTGCGATCATTGGGCTTACTGCTCCAGTATGACTTCAGCCAGGTTCAGGGTGTGGAGGTGGGGGGGGCAGCCACCAAAGACAAGAAATGTACCTCCCCCTAACTCTATAGTTGTCTTCATAACTGGCAGTCAGAAATGACTGTGATTTTGTGCAGATTTGTGCTGATTTTATGGGCAGATCATTGATGACTGTGCCATTTGTCATTTTATTATGCCATGTTGCCACTGCATGGTAAGGCTCGGCTCAACTGGAGTTGTGGATAAGAGCTTGGTACTTTTTTCGGTATCACCTCGGTTGAGGTTCCAAAGGAGCTGAGCTTACACCAAATGGGGATGTTCCTCTGTTTGGTTGCCATTAAACAGATCTCAAAAGGAAAGGATATTGTCCATTGTTCCAATTTGTTTGTGTCGTGTTAAAAATTACGTCACAAGAGTTTCATCTGGAATTTACCATGACGATCAGCTAAAGAATCCCACCTGTGTTTAGGGGGTACCAACTGCAGTGGAAGACTAAAGCGAGACAAGTACGTGGTCGAGCAAAGCCAAGTGGAGCTGAGCTGCACCATGACTAGAGGAATGAGTGGCTAACAGTAACGGTAAAGGTCTGATGGTCAAATCATCACTGAAGAACATGCATTGCCTAAACCCTTCCTGCTTCAGAGCGACAGACATGAACCGTGTGTGCTGCTATAGTACCGCTACTTCACTTGTTAGCGTACCACTACCAACCACAACCATCCAGTACGAAGGTTGTAGTCTAAATGATGCTGTTCAGAATGTCCCATGTACTTATACAGTGTTCTTTGTGTTGTCTTCTAATATTTGTACTGGTAAATGCAGGTAAACACATTGAGCCAAAGGAGGACAGTGGAAGGCAAGAAGAAGATGAACCATCCGTCTTACAATCTCTGACATTTATTTTCTATAAACTGACCCGCAGACACAAACAGCCATGGTCTTGGATCATTATCTCCCTCCTCAACCTGGGATTTGTCTCTGCTTTGTAATAAATGATAAATGAAATGATAGAGGACTGAGTGTGCGTGTGTGTGTGTTTTAGCGTGCGCTGAAACGCATCGATGGCTGATCTGTGTTTAGCCCCCCAGGTCATCGATCATAGGCAGACATTCATCCATAATGGGCCCTATATCTGTCTGTCTCTCAGCGGGGGACTGGAACCACAAAGAGACATACATGGATCAGACACAAAAGGGACCATTACACACAACCCCATCGATACTCACTCCTGAGAAACTACTTTTCTTCCTTCCTCAAGGGAGAGATTTGCTGGCTACCCAATTAGAAACAGCTCGAGCCATTGACGGAGTTTGTCAAGGTCTGTACAATCTGAATCAGTGGCAGAATTTGTTTTTACTGTGTAAAATGTAGATAAAAATAGAACGTAATGATTTCACTTTTGACCTATATTCAATTGAACAACTACAAAGACAAGATATTTAATTTTTAAAGTGATAAACTTTATTGTTTTTTGTAAATACACGCTCCTCCTTAATTTGATGCCTCCAACATGTTCCAAAAAGAACTGTTCTTGGTACAAAGCATGTTTACTACTGTGTTACACCATCTTTTAACAACAGTCAGTTAGTGTTTGGGAACTGAGGACATTAATGACTGAAGATTTGAAAGGGACATTCTTTCCCATTCTTGCTAAAGGTGTTCAAACGTCCAGGGTCTCCCTTGTCAAATTTTGCTCTTCATAATGTGCCATACATTTTGAGTGGAAGACAGGTCTGAACTGCTGGCAGGTCAGTCTAGTACCTGCATTCTTTTAGTGTGAAGCCATGCTGTTGAAACACATACAGAATGTGGCTTGGCATTGTGGTGCTGGAACAAGCAGGGATGGCCTGGAAAAACATGTTGTCTGGATGGCAGCATATTGCTCAGGACCCTGTGTGTACCTTTCAGCATTCATGGCGCCCTCACCGGTGTGCCAGTTACCCATGCCATGGACGCTAACTGATCAAGTTTTGTTGCTCCTGTCCCAACTTGTTTGAAACATATTGATGGATTAAATTCAGAGCATATCATACAAGTTGATGAGGTAAAGCATCAAATATTTTGTCTTTGTACTATTTTCATTGGAGTATATTTCAGAAAGGATTACCAAATTATCACGTACTGTAAATGTACTGTATAAACTCACTGTCCCCATTCTCATCAGTGTCGTTTCCAGCAGACAGCAAAGGTAAGCCAGCTGGTGAGCACCGTGGAGCTTTTAGCAATGAAAGGAACAAGTATTCCCCTCAGGATTTGACCAAAACAGAGGCAAAAAAACAAAAACAAAAAAACAAAACAGAGGTGAAAGGAGAGTGAACGTACATTTGTGAAGTGGCCAACAGAAAAAGACCAAGTGTAAGTCAGCAAGTGTTATCGAACAGGTTTGCCATATCAAATTGTTAAAGGGGATATACTTACAGTATGTCAGTGTTGTGTTTACAGCTTGTTGCATGAAACAACAGAAATGAATATGAAAAGAATATAAATGTATAGTCAAAGGTTTTTGCCTCTAGAGTATGACCTGAACTGATCAAGTAATCAGTGCACCACCTTTAGAGGCCTTCTGGCTGCATGGCTAAAAAATGCCTGTATATGCAACATTACACATGAAGTCACACTAATATTAATTGACTGGAACTGATTATTGTTTCATCCCCTTGTCCGTGACGGTCTTTATCAGTGTGAAGCTTAAAGTTCATGATAGCAGATAGCACATAAAGTGTATGTGGCAGTTGCTCACGTATGTTCTTGTGCACGTACATGTTCACATATGCAGAAACCCAATATAATATAAACAGAACCGCATGTGCCTCCTGTGTACATTCTGGAGTATATATGTCTCTTTAGAAGCCACTGGGAGCCACATAAACACTGACCTTTGAATGGAAAATTGGTTCTCAAGACATAAGGATGTTGCGGTCGCTGTAGTTGTGGTATTTTAAAAGCAAGATGTCATTAATGATTAGCTTCAGAGCCATCACACGTTCTCATGTTCTTACTTTTGAGGTGCAGTAATGCTGGTGGCCTTCTATCACTCAACAGAGCACCAGAGAAAATGATTTATGAGGAACACATGGATGATTTCAGTGTTTATGCCTGTTGACCAAATTCCCTTGAGTAGTCCCTCAGCATTCCCAACACTAGACACCCAGCTGTATCCTCTAACAGTTCCACAGTTGAGTTTATGTGTCAGCCAGTGTCTGTGATCTGGAGAGCCCGACAGACTGAGACAGTGATAATACAGAGAGAAGCAGACTGTCACACAGATGATGATCTATAGGCCACCACAGATATGCGGACTGCATAATCACACAGCCTGACATTCAGCTGGTTTACCACAGCGGGACCCAGACACACACTTTCCCATGGTACTCTCTAAGTTATTTCCAACATGTTTAACTGACAGACAACAACGGGCCTTTACTGTGAAAGGAGCCAAGAAGATAAATATTTCAAATTACTCATGACAGCAAAGTCAAATGACACTCATGGCAGTTATGAAATAGGACATCTGTTAAGTGTGTCCACTGTGTGTCAAACTATTACAGTCACTTGTGTATTTTTACACTGAAAGGTTGTAGATACACTGTTTCATAAACTGTCATCTCATCTAGTTTTGGGCAGGGTGGGGTTGTGTATGTGGTGCCTCCACAGTCTCCAGACCACTCTAGGTATTCAAAGCTGCAACCTTTGGTGCATTACTTGCAGGTTCTTCAAAGGTTCTTTAAAGGTTTACCCAAACCCACATTTTTCTCACTTACTCTCATTTGCTTGGGTTTGACACATAAAAACAAAATTCCATTTAATCTCACTGTTTGGAGCAGTGGCAAGACTCAGGGATAGTTCTCTCAAAAACTCAATAAATCAGTTTTGAATTTGAACATTTTTAGCAGAGCTACACTAATAAATTGACCAGCCAGATATATCTGCCAATATTAGCTTATTGCAATTATCGATACTGGCGGATATGGCAGCAGATAAGTATGAAGAAATTGCAGTACAGAAATGCAAAACATATGTTTGAGGTCATTTGGAAACAGTATCGCAAAAACAGTATTTACTCTTCAAGCTTTCAGTGAGAGCTGTAAGGTCCTCTCCTCTCCTCTCCTCTCCTCTCCTCTCCTCTCCTCTCCTCTCCTCTCCACCTACTCACACCCCCCAGTCATCCATCTCCAGACTGGGCCAGTCAGTGGCAGGTCCATTGATAGGGTAATCCAGGCCTGATTAATTACCCAATAATCAGAGGGATCCTCAGATCAATCATGGGCGTGATCAATAACCCCCGGCCAAGGCGATCATTAGCCTGCTAGAGTGCATCCTCTATTAGACCCACGGACCAAAACAAAGGATGTAAAAGAAAGAGAGGAGATACAGGAAGTGAAGGATGGAGGAGGAAGAGGGGAGGCAGGGCAGTTTTTGTAAGATGATAAGGAAACAGAGCAGTTTCTCTGAGCTGGGACAGAGAGACAGATAGGAAACAGGGAAAAGAATACTCTAATCTGTATCCATACATGTGTCGGTCAGCAGACATGGGTCTATAGACTGCAATCAAAAAATATCCTGACATTGCAGCAGGATGAGCCAACCAGAAGTGAAAATCTGCGGGTCACTGTAACTGTGCAGGTAGAATAATGTGTCTGAAAGTGGACTGTATGTCATGCTGTGAACGCAGACATGCCTGTGTGTTTGTGTGTTTGTGTGTATGGGGACTTGCCTGTGTGTAAGTACTTGTCTGTGTATTTGTGTGTGTGTCAGCAGGGTGTGATGGTCTCTGATTTATGGGCTGTGTCGCTCATTACCAGCTCTCTATCTGCTCTAGCATGGTGGATGAATGGACCTCTGTCAGCCCAGCCAGAGCTCTCCCCCTCTCCCACCTCCCTCCTCCACAACCCCCCTCAACCCTCTGTCCCTCCCCTGTCCTTCTCCTCTCCCTCTCCTTCTCCTCCCTTCTTTCCCAGTACCATTTCATAATTAGCCACAAACAAACTTAGAGCAACTGTTTACTTGTTGCTATAAATGTTCAGCATGGCAGCTGGCAATATAACTAATATGGGTAAATAACCTCACACTAAGCAGTGGCTAAGTGATTCATGTCCATTAGAAAAAGCCTGTATGTTGTTCAAAGCTCAGTCTGGACGTCCCATGTCCAGGGCTTGGGTGATGGGGAAAATATTCAGCTCTGAATCAGAACAGAAATTCAGTCTTTGAACGACATGAAAATCCTAATTTAGTAGATTTTGGTTCTTGTTTTGTGTTTCTATGATTTCTTACTGTCATATGTGACGTGTCAGTCAGGGTAATTTTAAAAGCTGTAAAATTATTAAATCAAATCAAATCAAACTTTTTTTATGTAGCACTTTTCATACAACACAAAAATGCAACACAAAGTGCTTTACAACAGTTAAAAATATTATAAAGGAAAACATAAAAACAGAGAAAACCAATCCCTCCCACCCTCCGTATGTACATATGCACATCCACAACTACAACTAGGATAAAATACTACAGAATATAAAACAGCAAAATAAAAGGCATCAACATAAGATAAATGATAAGAACGTAAGAGAATTTAAAGGTCAGTTAAAAGCCTGATTAAAAAGTTGTGTCTTCAACCTTCTTTTAAAAATATCAACAGTCTCTGAGGCCTGAGGCTCTCCGGCAGGCTGTTCCACAGGTGTGGATTATAGTGGCTAAATGCCGCCTCACTGTGGGTTTTAGTTCTTGCTTTAGGTATGGATAAAAGGCCAGTGCCGGAGGACCTCAGGGTCCGCGAGGGTTGATACGGTAAAAGCAGGTCAGATAAGTAAGAGGGCACAAGGCCGTTAAGACATTTAAAAACTAGTAAAAGAACCTTAAAATCGATCCTGAAGTGGACAGGGAGCCAATGCAGTGACTGTAAAACAGGTGTAATGTGGGCCCAGGTTTTTTACAGATTGTGTTGGTCTAAAATCTTGTAGTTTTGGTAAAAGTTTCTCAGTCTGGCCTTCAGGACCTATAACTAAAACCTCTGTTTTGTCCTGGTTGAGCTGTAGGAAATTCCTTGCCATCCATGACTTGATATCTAAACTGCAGTTAAAAAGGGTATCTGTTGGCCCTGTGTCATCAGGAGACACAGCAATGTACAGCTGTGTGTCATCAGCGTAGCTATGGAAACTGATGTCTCCTGATACCCAGACTTAACCTACCCATGTAAATTATCACCATTCAGAGGACAACTTCTTGTTGAACTTTGACCTTCTGCACATTTGGAGGTCATTTATATATATATATATATATATATTTATATATTTGTTTGCCACAGAGCTTTTTTTATGCAAAAGCAAAGTGGAAAAATCCCATTGGCTTTTGCCAAAGGAACCAAGGCGATGCTAACTTCAAAAACACAAGAATTCGTCATCCTTGCAGGACTCTCCTCCATCTTTTTTTTTTTTTATTTGTGTGAATCAGCAAGTATTACTGAACAGGTTTGCCATACCAAATTTCTAAGACGATGTACTTAAGGTATGCGGCTTTTTGACATCTCTGCCTTGAACAGGCTGTATATTCACACATATATTTATGTGGTCAGTCTTAAATATGTGATGGTTTTATCAAAACGTGTCGTTAGAAAATTCAATGCATGTAATGCTGAGGCTGTAATACTGAAGATCAGCTGTTTGTTTGTAGGAGTGTGTGTATGTGTATGTGTGTATCAATGAGAGAGAGTGTATGTGTGAAATACAGTATATGAGTTAATGTACCTGCAATACAGACTAATACAGGGCATATCCTTATATGTCCTTATACCCTTATATTCTTATATTTATCCTTTGTCAACATATATGTTTATATGGTGTATCTGTATATATTCATACATTATGCATGTGTGTGTCTGTGTGTATCCATATGGGAATGTGTTTGTCAGTTTGTGTGTGTGCCACCTCTCTCTGATGTGGCAGCCTGCTGTGTGTACTCATTTATGTGTAATGAATGCTTATGAGGGTAAACAGATGGTGTGTTAACATGGTAAAATATGATCTGCTGCCAGACAATATGGTGGCACGCTGGTGTTTACAACACACACATTACACCCCGGGACAGCAGAGCAGCTTTAGAGCAGCCTGGCTTTTCTGAACAGATCTGAGTGGAATGAAAATGCCTTCCACATACTTTCATCCAAGTTGTTAATTTTCTTTTTCAGGCGACACTGTGGTAACAGAGAAACCTATTAATCTGAAACCATGACTTTAAGAAGGTGCATCTGTGATTAATAGAAGTTCGGAGGGGTTAAGTTAAAGACACATTTTTAGGATTTATTTATTTTTTTTTAAAAAGGGAGTAAAGGGATAATGTGCCACATTTATGTTTACTTGAACTGGTGACACTTACAACAACTGGGCATTGCTTTGGACATGATGTGGGTAATGGCTGGCACACAGTATTAATAGAGTGTACACTGCAGCTTTTTCCTGTTTTTTTCTGCTTCTGTTGGAGCATCTGTAAAGTGCATTGTGGGCAGCAGGGGATTTTACCAAGAAAAAGAAACTCTCTCACAGATGATTAAAAGCACTGCTTCAGGAACTGGCTGTAGATAGAGAGGCCTAAAACAGACATTTATTTATTCATTTAAGAAAGTTCAACCTGCATCACCTGCTATTTTTGGCCACTTGGTGGTGCAACAAGACAAACAGTATATCGTGTAATAAATTTGATAAGAAAACACTTGTTTATTTAAACATCCATCACATTAGGAGCCACATTAGCATTCATTTGGCGTTGATCCTCGGGCCTCTTTGCAAATTTAAGTCGTTCATTCTCTTTTTACCTCTGTTTTGGTCACCTCCACAAACTCCTGGGGGAAATTTATGTCTCCACAGTGTCCACCAGCTGGCTGCTAACTTTGCTGCCTGCTGGAACCGACACTGATGAGACTGCAGAGTTAGGTGATAATTCTCTGTGAGTTTGCCACAGTGAGTGACCACTTTCTCGTTACAAGTCATTTGATCTATTTGTAGTATAAAAAATATTGATTAGTGCAGCTTTCAGGAGTTCCTTCTTTAAGCTGTTTTTGTTGCAATATTGTTCTTTTGAAGTCCCATCAATCACAGAGTAAACATTTTCTGGCCCTGTCTGTAAGCACTGTATCAGAAAATTGCTAGTTGTATTGGATTTATAGTTTGCTTTCTATGCACTTTATTTTGTAAATTCTCACAAACATACTTGAGAGCACTTACCAGGAATTAACAACATTTGAATCAGATGACGTTATTCAACCACTGTCAATCAAATGTGATCAACTCATGCCCACACAGTCCTGATGAAGTGTTTTGAGCAGAAAAAAATACCTAAGGACTGCCAAAATTGTAACTTTATTTGTTGCCTGTTTAGTTTTATATTTCATTATATGTCTAATTTTATTAGATTTCATTTAGTATATTTCACGGATAATAGAGAAATACTCACAGTAGTAGTAGTAGATTTGAAACAAAGTTTTCAAAGGACTTTAAGTACATTATTTTGACCTAAATTTCAGCAAAGCAACAAAAGATTTTCTTTGTTTGTTTTGAGTATGTTAATGTAGTTTCCATGCTCGGATAAACTCAAGACATGCTGGTAAAAATTAGTGTACAGTACAGTGTGACCACAACACACACACACACACACACACACACACACACACACACACACACACACACACACACACATCTTTCTGTGACCCCGTGGCCCAGCTGCCCATGACGAACGATGACAGAGGTGTGACAGAAGAAGTAAAGCTAAAGAGTGATGAACAAACCTCAGGAGGAGCCATCTTGGTCTCTCTCTCTCTCTCTCTCTCTCTCTCTCTCTCTCTCTCTCTCTCTCTCTCTCTCACACACACACACACACACACACACACACACACACAGAGGTAATGACAGATGGTTCCACCCACTCTTTTGCCCCTCCTGTGCTCTGCTAGCCTAATATTATTCCCATCATTATTCTACTCTATGTGCAGCTTGTATTCAGTCTGATGTAGCTATTGTGCTGTTGTTATACATTAACAGAGCTCAGTGAATGATCATGGACAGGGAGGGTAGTTTGTGACTCCCCAGCCTGACATGTTTCAGATGGTTGTATACAGTGTGAAAGAAAGGCACAAAGGCAGTGAGTAGTGCTTTATGTCAACTGTCCACATGAAAGAAGTCTCTAAACTATTTTAAAGTTTACAAAGCCTCACAGCAGTTCAATAATATAATAAAAAGTTAATACCCCAAGGGTCCTGACATCATTTATGATAACATCACATCCAACCATAAAGACTGATTATGCCAGAGCCAGCAGCTCACCTTGTAGACCGTGTGCCCCATGTACGGAGGCTGACTCAGTAGCAGCCCGATACAACACAGCATGATTGATCAGCCTGAGCAGTTAGATGATATCAAAACCACTTAACCTGGAGCTAAAAGCAAAATGTCAGTACAATCTCTCATTAAACATGAAAACTGGGCACACACAACTGTGGCAAATGCAATAGGTCAAAGGTCAAAGTAGGGCAAAGTTGAACCATTAAGTTGTTCTGTAAACTGTGATGAATGTTTGCAACAGACAGTTTGGTTTGTTGCCTACCTGTTCTCTCTTCAAAGTAAGTAAAGATAACCTGTTTTTTTTACAGCCTATTTTGTCTAAGATACCATATTAGCAGCAGGACAGAATCATATTAATAAAGCAATCGTGATAATGTAGATATGTTTTTAGCCTGGCACCAATCTAAAATTCTGCACCATTATCATTCCTTCTCACTCTCTCGAAAGACTTTTGGATGAACTGAGTAAAACCTCTAAGGGTGCTAAAATTCTCATCTGTATTAAGATCATTTGTGTTTTAAAGCACAGTTTTAAAATGCAAACATAGTGGTGTGGACGCAACCCGAGACGTTTTACTCAGTTTTGGGTGGTCACAGTGTCCTTGCCCATTAATGGCTTTGTATGCAATCAATTCAGAATGTCAAAGGCAGCCTTTGTGGAGCACCAATGTGCTCTCTCCTCTCTCCTCTTGGTTCTGGTTAACAGCCGAGCTGCAGAATTTTGAATGAGCTGAAGTCTCCGTGTTTTTTTTTTTTTTTTTTAAGTTACAGTAATCAAGTTGTCTTGAAATAAAGGTCTGAATCAGTTTTTCAGCACCTGTTTTATTTTGTAAATGGTTGTTTCATCACCTTGTTGAATCAGAATCTTAGATCTGAATCTAGGGTAACACCAAAATGTATAACCTCTAATTTAATCCAGGGAGTTCATTTCTCCAGATTATTAAACAGCATTTCTCTTTTTGTTTTAGGGCAGAGTAGAAGGATTTCAGTTTTCCTTCATTTATTCATTGCCAAAAGACAGTTAGTAAAGGAGTCTCGAGCCACAGCATCATTTGTTTCAGCAGAGATGTACAGTTGTGTGTCATCTGCATAACTATGGAGACACATTGTGTTCTTTAATGATATAACCAAATGGCAGCATGTATAGTGAGAACAGCAATGGACCAATGCAGCTCCCTTGTGCAACCCCAAAACAGATGTCATGCTTCTCAGACACATGTTCTCCAAAACTGACGTAAATCTTTCTCCCTTTGATGTGTTTTAAACCAGTTAAACACACAATCAAAAGACCGACTTTTATATTTTAAAACGGAGTGATTAGTGTGGATGTAGCCTAAAATTTGAAGTCAAAGTAAATACAAAATACACAAAAGCATCTGTCAGCAATTAGTTGTTAGTATATTTCTAATGACTCTACTGTATTTTTTTCTCTAAAACTCAGGCTGCAAAAATCCCCACTCACACACATTCTGACTGGTTTGAAAAAGTAACCCACCCTCACCTTGTGTAACCCCAGTTTAGCAACATATAACTCATGAGAGGCCAGTGGGGCCAAAGACAAGCCTGTCAGATGATGATTGGGTATAAAACAGTTTGTCTTTGAGAGTCAAGATTCCTTTATGTTACTTTGGTGCCAGAGAGGCAACAGGGGACGGGTGTTTACAGTGATTTAAAACAGAAAAACAGCATGGCTACACAGGCTTGGCTGGGCTGAACAGGCCTCTATTGAAGGATGCCAACCCAAAACTAGCAAGGCCTGGATTCTGTCAGCAAACACACTGACAGTGAGAGCTGACAGACACACACACACACACACACACACACACACACACACACACACACACACGCTCTGCCATCATGCAATCTGGACCTATCTCACCCCATGTAGCATTTTACTGTGCAATCATCAAAGCACCATTAAATCAGAAGTGACTGCCAATAAAGGGAGGAAATTGCGGGCAGGGATTACGATGTTTGCATGATAAGGGGTGTGTGTGTGTGGGGAGGGCAGGGGGGATGTAATCGGGGGGCGTCACAAGATTTATGTAGCATTTACTGTGGAGCAAGTCGTAAAGTGTAATTACAGGGGGGGTCGACACACCGCAGAGCCACAACCCAGCAGGCAGACTGGCAGGAAGGCAAGGAGACAAGTGATCAAGGCCTATTCATCCACACTGTCTCTTCGTTTGTCCCTTCTTCTTTTTATACATGTCTGTCTCTCACCAGCTCCAGACCCATAAATCAGCTGCAACAAGTCCAAGCTCCAGTATCAAAACAGATGAGCCTTCTGACTGACGAAGTGCTTCATGGGAACAATACAGTGTGGGCGGCGACCAACCGACCGACCGACGTCCCCACAAAAAGTCACAAACAGAAAGACAGAAGATAAGCTCGACATTTTGAATGACATTTTGCTCTTTTTTCTTCACTGGATGTTTGTCACATTGCAGGAACAAAGTTTCTACATTTATCTGTTGGTGCCTTTAGTTACATGTACCGCTTGTGAATAATTCTATAAGTTTTTCCTCTGCTACACACTAAACAAGTTGCTTCCTCCACTATTGTTGGTCAAATACATAGCTTATTGGTCAAATCCTAATCCACTATAAAGCCTTTTTTTTTGTCTGCAGCGACAGTGAGGCCTCATAAAAACATACAGTGGTATTATTAACATCAGTGCTGAAAAAGAAAAAAGAAAGAAAATACAAATACTAAGGACAAAATGCATCCGAGAGAGAACCATTCAAAAATCCATACAAAGGCAACAAACATACGAACACACAGCAACCAGTCATCACTCAGAACAACCCTTGAAAGTATAGAAAAGCCAACTTAAAGACATGGGTTTTTAGATGTTTTTTATAACTCAGCTATAACAGACTCAGCTGATCTGAGGGAGGGAGGAATTGTTCTAAAGTCTGGGTGCTAGGACAAAACAGCAAAAGAGTCAGTCACTTTTGGGTTTATGTTATAGCCAAAAGGCTTTGTTTGGATAGCCTAAGTGGCTACTCAGTGGTGTAGGGATTTAATAGGTTGGAAATGCAGGCAGGAGCTAAGCCATGTCATGAATTGTAAGTGATTGAAAGGATCTTGAACGTCACTGGCAGCCAATGCAGTGAGGCTAAATTAGGGGTGATGTGAGATATACAGCCAGCCATAGTTAAGAGCCTAGCTGCTGCATATTGTACAAGCTGAAGATGTGCCAGGACAGTTTGACTCAGGTAAGTGAAAAGGGCACTGCGAAAGTCAAGACAGGAGAAACTAAATGCATGAATGATACGTTCTAAATCATTAATGATTCTCTGCTGAAAAAAAGGCTACTTTATTGATATGGCGCTCAAATTTCAATTGATGGTCAACCAAGATTCTCCGACATTCCTACAGTGAGGTTTGACAAAGGAGACAAATGGGCCAATACATTGGAGAATACAATTTGTAGTATTTTTGGGGCCAATTATGAGAAGCTCTGTTTTGTCAGAATTAAGCCGAAGAAAGTGACATCCAGTCCTTGTTAGTAACTTAACAGTTGCTGAGATTGTGTTGTTGGCTTTTCTGAAAATCATCTAGTTTGACTGAAAAATATAGCGGAGTGTCATCCACATAACAATGATAGGAAACACAACCAAAGGAACTGATTATTTCTCCCAAGAGAAGCATATACAAAGAGAAAAGGAGTGAGGACTGATCCCTGAGACACACCATATACCAGCAACACATAGCACACATAGTTCCACAGTGACCAAAATCATCCATTTGATAAATAAGACACAAACAACTCAAACTTTCACTGAGATACCAACAAATCTATTTAATTGATAAATGAGGATGGTATGGTCAGTGGTATCAAAACGAGTGCTTATATCAAGTAAGACGAAGATGAAGTGTTCCCCCCATCAGCCTGCATAAAGATGGCATCTGTGATTCTTAACAAAGCAGTTTCAGGACTGTGTTTTTTGCAAGACTGGGACTTAAGAAAAATATTATTCTCTTCAGCAACTTGAAGGAAGTTTTTCCAGTACTTTAGAAATGAAATATGTTTTTGAAATGGGTCTGGAAATGTTCAGAACAGTGGCGTAACACAAGTGAGGGACAGGTTTATAACAGTGAGTACAGCAGGGCCAATGACAGAGAGGACCTCTTTAAATAATTTACAGGGTAAAATATTAAGATGACAGGGGGACAGGCGCAGATGAGAAATAATCTCTATGAGGTTGTGCATGATAATGGAGGCTAATTGGGTTATTGGGTTAATTTTGACGATCGAAAAAAAGAATCAGAAGAGGAGGTCAGGAAGACAATGTTGGATTTGATGATGTTATTCTTATTGCCAAAAAATGATAAATACAATTCACAATCTTCAGATTGAGGTAGCAGAGATAGCAGTAGGAGGAGTACAGACTCACTGACGGTGCTAAACAGAGCTCAGGGATTGTGTTTATTAGTAGGTGTTAATTCTGAGAAGTAAGCTATGCTTGCATCCTTTATTTTCTGATTAAGCCAAATCAAAAGCTCTCTCATTTGTAGGAAATGAACATTAGTTTGTTTTTTCCCATCTGTGCTCAGACCTCCTGCAGTCTTGCTTACAGTTACAGATAGCATCATTTATCCATGGCAATGATTTGGCAGGAAGAGGCAACCTCCGGGATACCAAAGACTACAGTTCTTTGAATGGCCACTTGAGGCTGGCTCCAAAAACCAGTCAGTCCCCACAGACCCCCACATTAAAATGCCCGACTCTATAGCAAAAAGAAACATGTTTACAGCCTGGAAAAAAAGTACTGTTTTGGTCTGTGTAGCTAATTTTCCCCTTCATGATAAGTGTATGGGAGGTGAATATTTATATAATTCACTTGTTTAAATTCTATCAAGGCTTAAAGTTATGCATGGTAATAGAATTCACTGGCATTATTGTTAGATGAGTCATCGATGTAAAAATTTAAAGATTGTTTCTGCTGACCTGCTTAGTAGGGTGAAGTGGACGTTTTGTTGTGTGTTCTGAAGTGTTTGTTATAACTGTCTTTACAGGGAGATGACCTGGTGAAGGTGTTGAGGACAGAGAAGGATAGCATGAATACTAATACCAGGTCAGTAGAATGAGGTAGAACCAGAAAAGAAGAAGAGGGGGTATCTGATGGGTGCGTGTGAGATGTAAACAGTCAGTCAGCATCCGAGTACCTACAGTAATTTGTTTGGGTGCATACCATCCAGACAGACAATCCAGAACAGGTCTAAATTGTCAATAAACCTACATTGCAAGCCCCACAGGTGGACTATAGCCAAGTATGAAGACTGAGGAGTCTGCTGAAATGATCAGTAACACCTACTGTGAGAATCGGACGTGAGATAAAAACAGACTTTCTACATTGCAAATTAACAAGATGATTTGGTCAACCTGGACTGTTGAAGAGCTGTGTAATTTGTTCCCATGTGGATGATTACTCTTCCAATGGAGGATTGGAGAGATGGCAGTAAACCCCAGGGCGATTTTGAATGTCAAAGGTTGTAACACCAGGGAAAAAGTGAGTAACCTCATTAAAAAAAATTCACATTCCAACACTCAGTGTTAAGGGGGAGAAAAGTGGCTGAGGGGCAGTAGGCTGTGCTCTGTCAGGACAAAACAGAGCTCAGTATCCATAGTATGCACCACGTTCACCAACTGAGGATGGATGGCCGCTGCTGGGGACCACTGCAGTGAGAGGGTAGTGCCCTTCAGCAGAGGAGCTCCTCATCCAGCATGGAAAGCTGGAGGGTCAGAGGTGGATGGGAACAGAGGAGCTTCCCACCATGTTCATCCTTATAGGCAGAAGTCCATGGCTCCTTCTTGTTACGAGTGGATCTAACCAGTGCTTTGTGCTTAGCTCCTAGCTGGGTCCAGTGGTCTGCATCCAAACATTCCAAACAGTCGAGTCCAGTTCTCCAGTGGATGTGGTGGTGACAGCTGGGCCGATGGTGGTCAAAGTCGAGGACATGTTCTTCATGTTTGATCTGGTCCAGGATGGATATTCTCCCTTCCAGCATGCAGAATTTCTGGGTCCGGTGCAGACAGCTGCTGCATCTAGATGATGAGGTGAGTGGAGGCATAGCTTACTGGGTCTGCTGGTGGTCGTGGCACAGGCTTATAGACAAGGTCTGTTGCAATTGATCAACCTCTGGTAAGCAGGTTAAAAAACCATGGTTTCCTTCTGGTTGGTGGTGAGGTGGTGATGGTGCAAAGCTGCTGGGATATTATCAGCTGTCCTCCTTGTTTAGCTAGCTTCCCTGCTAAAAACAGGCTGGGTTATGCTAGAAGCAGCTCCATTTATCGTAGTCTATCCCAACCAGGGGACTTGAAACTTCAGATCCCAATGACTGATTGATCCAAAACTGTGTTTGATTTGGACAAAAAACCAAAATGCATAGAAAAATCTATGTTTTTAAAAAATACCTGTGTTATGTGTGGGCTATGCATGAATTCTTAAAAAGATGATGTATCAGGTACATAAAGGAAATATCTGGTTCATTCACTGCTAAATGCTGAGCTATGTTCACCAGCTCATCACTTAGTTTTTCTCTGTTTGCATAGTGTTGTTTACAGTTTGTGTTTACTTATCCCGAACAGCCATTGTATCAACTGTACAGCTGTTAGCTGTAGCCAACTCTGCATGGTCATGAATTCGTGTAATGTAACCTCAGGATAATGCTGCAATATGAACAGGCCACTTTAGGAACAGTGAAGGAAACTCCATCATTACCACAGTGACAAATGACTACTAAAGAAAACCGACTGTCATTCCAAATGTCATCACATCCTCATCACAAGTCCCACAGTGGGAGCGGAGAGTTGGAGAGTCTGCCTCTTTGCATGTCTGTTGCTGTGCAGGACACGTGGGTTTGTTTACAGGACATTTTGTGTTGATTCTCAGGGGAATGAGGGAGGAGAGACTGTATGAAAGAGGGCTAAAGTGAGAGAGCCGCAATTTGCAATTGGGAAAATCCCTTGAGATTTATGTCAATGTTTACCGTTTCTCCTCGAGCCCTCGCTTAAGGAAGGAGCACTTGGACAATAAATCATCCCCTCATAAATGGAAGAGACGCCCAGAGCCTTTTGAACTGGACCTAATTTGCCTGGTAGCGTCAAAAGCAGAAACCCCCCTGAAGTAGCATATGTCAGGGGCCTCATTCAAGTGCTTTGGCATAGCATCAAATGTTCAACAGTATAATGGTGTTTGTGTCACTTTCTCTTCATGCTGCATTCCAAAAAGAAAAATGCAGGTTTTGTACAAGGCTGCCCTCATGATCACTGATCAATCCATCTGGTATGGAAGTCCAGAGCTGCAAATAGGGAAATTAAATCAGTTAAAAATTCCATTTGTATGTGTGTGATGTAGACAAAATGATTTTTGTCTGTGTAAAGTATTCAGGATTTCCCCCAGGAAATATGGTCAGTGGTAGTGGTCAGTACCGCCCCCGGTATAATAAATCTATGGCATTTCAGGCATTAACACTTTGGAAAAACAAACCTGAATGTATGTATACGAGGCAGACAAGGCAACCCTGGCAAGTCACCACAGCAGCGGTTGTTACATGATGTACGTCCCAACCAGAGTTGTACCATTTTGAAAATGAACATGAAAAAGGGAATTTCCATTTTATTTTTGACCAATTTCTACCAGAAAAGTCTATTTCACATTTCATGTCATGATCATTAAAGCATTACAGTGAGAATTATTTGCCAAATAAATTGCAGTTTAAATTTTGATCATCAAATACACAAATGGAATTTCCATTTGATTATTTATCTCAAGCCCCTGAGATAAGCTATCTTGTTTCCATGGGGGTCTTCAAAAGTACTAAATGTTTGAATTAAACAGTGGACCTTACATAATTTTAATGTTTTAATAGTTCAAGGAGACAAATTGGAAAACTCACATATGATGATGATTTAACTTTTTGCCTTAACTTATAAGATGAAAGGCTAATAATGCCACTGGGCCACTCAAAGGACAAGCAGATAAAGGTTTTCTCCTCCTCCTCCTGATGGTCTGCTGATGAAAAAGCACCATTTTTTTCCCACATTTTAAAGGTCCCTCTAGTCCACTCTTCAACATGCCCATTGCAGGGACCCTGATAAGGGGTTTGGGGTCAGAGAGAGATCAGAGGGGTTATTCTAAGGTCAGCGTCAGTTCAAGAAGCCATAGAGTCCGCCTGTCTTCTTCTTCCTCCTCCTCCTCCTCCTCCTCCTCCTCCTCCTCCTCCTCCTCCCCAACACATGAATCACTTTCCTCCTCCCCCTGTCCTCCTCAGCCAGGCTGTCCCAAGCTGCACATGCTGTTTTTCTCTGTTTGCTGTCATCAGTCTCACACACACACACACACACACACACACACACACACACTGAAGGACTGCTGGCCCTGCTGCTCAGTAATGTCACAACTGTCAGGGAGCTCAGAGAGGGAGAGAGCTTTCAACACATAAACATACAGGTAGTGAGAGAGACAGAATTAACCTGCTGTTTGTCTTGTCATTAGTCTACTGGGTGGCAGCTCAGGACTGACTGAACACACACACACACACACACACACACACACACACACACACACACACACACACTTAGAGAGAGCAACATGGCATGTAGACAAAACAGCAATCTCTTACTCTGGAAGGCCAAAGCTCTCTCCAAACAAGCACTTATCTGCTGTCATCCCTCCTATTCTGACACCTCCACTCTTTCAACACACACACACACACACACACACACACACACACACACACACACACACACACAAATACAAAGATACAGTGATCCAATAACTCGAGGAAGCAACCATATTTGGGCTACAGAGCTCCCATGAGCTGCTCTTTGTGTACTGTGAACTCAAACGAGAACACAAACACCTGTTGCTCACTCAGAATATGCTCCAAGTATCCCATGTGCATGTGCATGAGATCCTTAAATACACTGTATATCAGTTGTTTGTAGTTATTTAGAAAAGTAGGGTGTGAGGAAGTGCACACTGTAATATTGGTTTGATTAAAGAATTAGCTTTTCAGTTCCTTAAACATGCAATAACATTATTTCTTGGCCTTTTAGGGCAGCTGAGGTAAGTGGTAAACAACACTGAGATATCATCCTTTACCTTTAGTTGACAAACTTCCTGCTTATTTATGCGTCCAGCATTAGGGAGCAAAGTTATTATATATTTGGAGTCGGTTTCTGTCCACCTGATGAGTCCAACATTCACTCTCTTGCAGCTCTGTTTTACTCTGCAACTCCTGAAGGGAAAATCTAGCTCTTAAGCTGCTAAATGCTCCTCTATGTTTAACAGCAAGTTGTTAACTGTCTGTGCAGGGGCCTGTTGTGCCTAAACAATGATGCTATAGCTGGGTTTCCATCCAAATGGATCTCAGATTTTAACAGGATTTTCGAGAAAATCATCAAAAGAAAATGTGAATACTTGTTTTTATTCACTACCATTATGCAATTATTCAAAATTTGGTCATTGGGATAAGCAGTAGGTGGCGCCATTTCTGCAGTCGTTTTGAAAAAGTTGCTTTTTCAAATTTTGCTGTTTCCGTCAACCTTTTCTAATACTTAAATACTTCAATACTTAAAAATGCACAGAAAAATATGCTGATGTGAACACGGCCAAAGCAGTGACGCTGTGGGCTGCAAAACAACAACAATTAGCTGAAAGATGCTAAAATGTACTGTAGAGCTGAGGGACACTTTGCACTGTAGACATAGCCATCTGATCAGCCGTTAATACGAAAATACAATGAAAAATGTGTCAGTGAGATTTGGAATAAGATTTGGAAAATGGTTTTTAACTGAGGTGTGACATCTCACCACCACACCCGGATGCTGTTGTTCTGCTGTTCTCATGCTGATGAACAAGATGATTGTGTCATTTATATTTTTTAAATGAAATTGAAAATGAAGCTCACTTTGTTCTTCATTGTCCTTTATATTAGGATCTAAGAAAGAGGTTGTTCAGTAGTACTAAAAATATTGCTTTTTGTTGGATCCCTAAAATAATGACAAGACATGCAAATGATACTTTTGCATTGTCAGAGTATTGGGACGCTGCATGGTCCCTGAGGAAAATGTGTTTCAGGAATCTTTCATGTTGTGACTCTGTTCTGTTTCAATTTATAACAAGTTTTGCTCTCTTTTCTTTGGTTTAGGAACAGGAACAGCACGTGGTTTTTCTTTGGAACTTGAATGTCAGCTGGCTGAAGTCTTTATTTATATGTGGCATCACCATTTTGGACCATTCTGAATAGTATGAAACAAAAATATAGAAAGTCATTCATCCATCCCAGTTAGGAAGCATCAACATCTTTTGTCTTTGTTTCCTTGTTTGGTGGTGCAGACATGTTGACTCCAGCTTATTCCTGAGCAGGAGACGTAAAGAAGAGTCAAATATCTGCTGAAATGTTTCGTTGGAACGAGATCCTTTGTATTCAGTGCAACAATGCTTAACAATATTTTGCACCATTGCCCAAAACGTCACTATATGAATCATTTCCTCATTAGTCATAATCCGGCAATTCTATGCACATTTGATTCAGTGTCTTGCTCGAGGACACTTCAGCAGGGCAGATAGTTGCAAACACAGAGAGCTGATCTCAGTTCCTCATCCTGAAGGGCTCTTTTTGTTCTCTCACTGCCACAGTGCTGCTGAACACCCTTGAACATGAGCAACTTTGCAGACTACCAGCAAGGTGACACTGTGATGAAACAATAAATGTAACAAATATTCTTATTCTCCTATAGTGTTACTGTTTAATAGAGAAGCACTAGTTTTACTGTCCGACTGGTTCTGATTGATTGTCTGTCAGGGGAGGTATTCTGTGTCTCGGAGCGATGCCAGGAGAAAAGGCCGCGACATGAACATGATGAATCCCACGCTCATTTAATTGCTGTTTTGCATTTCAGTGGCAGCCATCAGCTAAATAAGCTGTCACACTCACAACCTAATGACTGACTTGCAATTATTTTACTGACGCAAAAAACAGCGTTCCTTTTTCTCATGCCTGCGCTCCCCTCCGAAAAAATCTGTGATCTTTGTATGCAGTATAGGTGAAGCTGCTACACTGTTGCTGCAGGAGAGGTCACATTACAGCTGCATGTGCCACAATGCACTTTGGCGACCAAATTTCTTGCTCCCATATGTTCAGATTTCCATCCATTTTGTTTTGTTTTGTTTTGTGAAGTGCTCTAAGTGCTCACAGGTTGCTCTGCAGAAGTTGTATTTGTTGCATATGAAGTGTTATGGCTGGAGGAAACAGTGTAGATCTACACTGTCGCCTGCTGCCATAACACTTGTCTACAGTATACACTATACACATCCAGTACATCGATCTACACTACAATGACAAAGCATCTAAGGTTTGTATTTTTCCTATCCTTCCTCAGCCTTGCTGTATGTTAGACTCAGCACTTTGTCATTGTGATGTTGAGTCAGATTCAACATTTTGCAGTGATAAAAAGAACAAAACTTCACTTTCTTTTCTCCAGTGGAGTCCGTAATGTGAACCAGGATTGTTGCTGTTAACCAATAACATGCCCGAATGAAAGCTTTTACTGCATATACCATCCTATTTATGAAAAAGTCTGAAACAAGAAGAAAACTTTACTAAAACTCCAATAGGCACGACTTCTGAATATGACACATCCCTTTTGTTTTCTTTTTGCAATGTAACAAGACTGTAAAAGACCATGAATACAGTGAATCTGACATTGAAATCTAAAATCAAAAGCTGGAAAATTTTCCCTCAGTGGAAAATTTCAGACCTTTGAGGGGAGCCTTTTTGTGCCCATGTGGTTTGGGAGGGTCAACAATAGCCAACAGGTGGGCTGAACTATACTCTCTTTTTTAAAGAACTAATGCATTTTTATTTCATTTCTACCTGAATTCACTAATCACATCAGTCTTTTCCAAAGTTACTGCAAAATTCCCTTTCTATATTTCCCTCAACATAAATATGAACCCCGTGCATTTTTTTCTTTGGATTTTCTATATAATTTTTTACAGTGTAGTCACTGGGTAAGTGGTATATGACTTTCAGCAAGGTATATCTTCACAGCCAGCGTGGAGAGGAGAAATGATTACAGCAACCTGCGTACATATGTATGCATGTACGTATGTATATACTATGTGTGTGTGTGTGTGTGTGTGTGTGTGTGTGTGTATGAATTTCCCGGGTGCGGGATCAATAAAGTCTTACATGAAAGTGAGAATGTAGATCTGAAGACATCTGAACGTGTCCTTTAATTATAACTGGCGAGGCAGAGAGGGAGAAGAAAAAGATCCGAGCCATGAACCAGAGCTGAACCTGTGATATTTCAAACATGTACCTGTGCCCACTGAATAATCATCACTGCTCAACAGCAGCACTCAAAAAGTACAAGTTGTGTGTGAATCCTACATCACCACCTCGCTCCACATTGGTGGTAGGTGCTTGAAATGAGGAAATGAGAGGAGCAGGAGGAGGAGGAGGAGGAGGAGGAGAGGAGAGGAGAAGGGGCGGTTTGTCATAGGAGTCATCAGTAACTGTCGCCACTGTGCTGCAGGCTTAATTAACTAGCTTGCTCATTAGCATTGCTGCCCCCTTTTCTCTCCCTCCCTCTCTACTCACTCGCTGCTCTGAATAGGAACGCCTGATTATTCTGCGCTCCAGTCGCAGCCAATTACAGGCACCAAATGGAACAACATTAATCAAATCTTTAGTATGGTGGCAAACTCAGAGGTATCAGATTGCAGAGGGACGCAAAACTAATATGTCACTGTCAGCGGCGGTTGCACAGGCATTTAGCAGCTAGCATTAGGGAGACGGGTGAGACGGGCTATCGCCTGGGTGTAATATGGAGCCTGATCTGGAAACCATTAGCATGACATGGCAGCAGAAACGCAGAGCCTGTCCTCACCCCACACTCATTTTTTATCCCCCCCACCCTTGTCTCTCTTCTCCCTCTTTCTCTGTCCTCACCAGTCAGACAAGTGAGGAGGAGCAGAGGATAAATTGGGAGAAGGAAGGGTTCAAACTGGATGAATAGAGAAAAGGAGACGTGAAGGGGTAATGAGAGGTGAACAGTAGGAAATGGAAGGGACACTGAAGGCGAACGTTGAGGGCTTTTCACAATCTTTACACAGGAAAAGGAAGATAAAGGAGTAGAGACATTTTCTGCCAGTGTGGCTGGTGTGAGTATTGCTAGATGAGAACACCCAGAACTAAATGCTGCCTTTCAGACTCTGGCCTCCCAGAAAGTGGCACTAGATCTGGGGCAGGAGCAAGACCCACATGCATGGGACCATGACCCAGCAAACTGTGTCTTGCCACCTCACTAGCTTCACAGGGCTTGGCCCAAACCGTCAAGCCACATTTGGAGCCAGCCAGAGGACACCACTGCATAATGGCCTCATTAGGACAAATGATTAAAGCCCAACTGAAATGTGCTAAATGCCTGTGTCACTGAAGTGGCCTTTAAACGGGCATAAATAAACAAGAGTTATGCTGAAGGTTTGGGTGTGCACCCTGGCAGCATAATAAATTACAGGGTAATGATATTAAAAGCACAGAGTCGTTAAGATGCCAAGGAGACGCCATAAATCCAGGCGCGGGCTCCCACTGGCTGTCCCCACGCCGAGTAATTAAAGTAGATTTATGAGGCGCATTACATCAGTGCTAGATAGTTCATATATCGGCCTCCCGTATTGGACAGCCTGACAGGCGCCAAAAAATATTGTTTCGAGTTCCCCGGGTCCTCGCAGCCGAGAGGCCTCTCCCAGCACTCCATCTTTTGTTGTGTCAGTCCTGCGTGGTCATGATGGATGGAGCGATCCACTCCTTCGTCACTCCCCTCGCTTGTTCAGCTCCCCCCATCCCTCCTCAATGGGAGACTTGTGACAGTACCACGTAGCATTATCTTCACACGGCCACTCTTTCACACCCTCCCTCCTTTTCTTCTTCTCACCAGCAGGAAACAAAGAGTGCAGGCACAGGTGGAAGGCCTGGGGTGGACAGCAGGAGAGAGGAGGAGAAAGGATGAAAGAGAGTGAAGAGTTCTAATCAGAAAGGTAAACAGTGACACATCCTACCCCATATCCTCCATCCATGGTTGGGTAAACAGGTTAATTTGACAATAAATCAGCTTGTGATTAAATGTTGGGATTGGTGAGTCAGTGTTCCCACCTCTGATATTGCAATGCAGTTTTATAACGTTATTCACAATGCTTAATTGTACAATATCCTTCCCAAGTTACAAGCTATTTAGAGCTTTTTGTGACCATCCTGAGTAACAGCATCTAGCTCCTGAAACAGTTCAGCACAATGCAACTTCTGGCTTCTCAGCTCTGCACAGGAACCTTAGAGTTACTTTGTCAACTGTCACCTTAGGATTTGAGCCTAAAGCACCTGAAAGCATCCAAAAAGCATAGTTTACATAAAACACAAATTGTTTCCAGCCCCATGCATTCATAGAAAGTATTTGCATCTATGCAAGTTTCTTGGGATGGCTGGTCATTTGGTTGGTTGTGCAATATTTTGGTTCACAGTAAAATATCTCATCAACCATTCACAAGATTGTCGTGAAAAATCAGATTATCATGATCCCCAGAATATGAATCCATTCACTTTTCATCTGGAGCCACAAATAGACCATAATTCCCACTTGTCCAATGTCTTAGCTTGAGACAATTCCTCTAAAACATTTGTAAAATGCAACAGAAATGCACAGACGAGCTCATTGCCAAAGCCTTTCAAGTACTTCAAAGTTCCTGTATGGAAAGTCTCTGGTTGCTGGAAAAGGGGAGGCTGCTGCTCGCAATGCACAGAAACGTTTGGACAAAATTCAGAGAGAGACCTAAAAAGAGAGAGCGAGTCAGTATACACTGCACTCTAGTCAACAAAGAGCTAACCAAGGACTAAGATGAGCCTCCCAATGATTCCTCTGCACCTTCCAAAGTGAAGCAGAGCTGATTTGTGCTCTTTGCAAAGATTTCCAGCGTTTCTGTGTTTTCTGTGTTCCACTGTGTTGTGAGCTTATTGTTTGAATCTGATCAATAAGACTGCAAAATCAGAAATGCAGACAATTGGTAGCACTTTGGCATTTGGGCAGCTTGCCTTGAGTCTGAAGGTAAAGGGTTCAATTTTCAATGAAACAGTTCCCACGACTGCCATAGTGCCCCTTAGCAACTGTTCTAAACCTGTTGCTGATTGATTGTCTGTCAGGGGAGGTATTTTGTGTCTCGTACTGTATGGGTAAGTATTTGTTCCAGTGGGCATTACACTGTATTTCTGTCCTTCCAGCATTACCTATCCACATAAAAATCAACCCATACATATACATTTACACAGTTGTACATGCTGTAATGGTCTAGTGGTTATGATCTTCTGTATATCTCAATAAAATCACTGTGCTCTTTAACTGCTGATGAACCTTAAATGCCCCCACAGGAAACACACTCCGAGACCCAGACAACTTAATTGGCTTGGCTGCATGTAATTTTAATAACGCCTGTAATTAGGTTGCTTATTATAAAGGATCTAGTCATAAATCATGTGAAACAGAGTTACATATACATTTCCTGTCATTAAAAAATGTTGCTCTAGTGCTGCAAGTGTGCCACTAAGAGACACATGCGGGAAACCTGAGGGCCCTGTTGTTCCAGGCTGGTCTGAAAAGAAAAGAAAGGAAGAAAAAAGAAAAGAAAAGAAAAGAAAAGGAAAGGAAAGGAAAGAAAAGAAAGAACACAGGGAGGTAGAAAGTCAAGACACTGATGTTAATGATCTGTGACACTTTTATTATCATTATTAATTAGTGCTTTTCAAGCAGCAGATTTAAATCAATATGAAGGAGTGAAATAAATTTCAGCGACCATTTGGATCAATCTGGGGGAGTTTTATAAATTTGCATTAATGTCAGTAAATTCACCCCGTTACCATGGACCCGACAAGCCAGAAGATTGGTGTGATTTCTAATTATAAGGACTGACTAACCATTAGTCTGCTCTCATCTGCAGTCCCAGCACATTTGCAATTCATTAATGTTTTCTCCTTTTTACGTTTGTTTCTGTTCCTCGTTGATGACATTCATTCTTGCCCTCCTAAACACAGAGTAACACATGCTTTGTTTTCCACATGCTTCTCACTCGTACATATACAAAAATTACCTTTCCAAAACCCCAAAACACAGGTGAGCACCACAGTTAAACTTGCTTAAACGGACACTCATACAACACACCCACACCCCTGCTGGTGTGTGCCCTTTTCTCCACAGGTGTTACCCATGCAGCATCAACCTTCCCCCACAACCACCAGAGCCACTTTGGAAGCCCTGTGCAACCCTCATCTCTGTCCCCCTAAATTAACTGCTGTGACAACCGCTCTACCCTGCACTCCATCGGAGCAGAAAGAAGAGGCGTGAGTGAGTCTGTGTGAGTGTAAAGGGGGGCATCTAGCCAGCGGCGAAGAGCACCTGCTTTGTCCTTTAGAATAATAGGCCAGGGCCATATTTTTTCAGACATAGCATGGCCCCCATCCATTTTAATATCTGATGAGTTCATTTATCAACGACTTGTTCTTTTCGGCAGGGCGTTTGGAGCGCGTGTGCAGGCTCTCCTGTTTGGCCACTTATCACCTCAGTGGGGTAGAGGAGTAGGCAGTGGAATGTGCAGAAGTATGTACTGCAGAGAGAGAAGGCATCTGCCCTCGAGTAACCTACAAGCTTGAGCTTTTGGTGAAGATGTGGACTTAAACCACTTGCTCTACAACCTCTGGATGACCCACTGTACCGCTCGGGGACAGCACACCTGCTGGTCTGAACCATGGTGGCAGTAGATCATCAAGGTAGGTTCTTTTCTGTAACAATGTCCTCTAGACCCATTTGGGAGATCTTGGGGTATTCCCAGGTCAGGTGGGATATTTAATCCCTCTTGGATGTTCTTAACATACATGCCTCAGTCACTTGTACAGAAGAAGGCTTCCTGATCTCAATCCCAATCACCAGACAGTGACATTGATATTAGATGAAGTAAACAAAACTCTGCCTGAGGTTATCCTGTGTTTTAAAAATGATTTCTTTCTACATTATCTGCACATGGTTAGGCTATGGCAACTAAAAATACATGGTTAAGGTAGCAGCCATTGTACTCCAAGTTCCTTCTGTATGTGTATCAGAGCACCTCAACTGTTACTTTTGTGCTTTATACCACAAGCCCAAACTCAGACTTGTGGTGTTGCATCTCCATCTCCATGCATCTCCAACTTTTAGATCTTTTCAAGTTTTTAGACAGACTTAAAGATCAATTGTTCCTGAATAGATTAATAGATTAAAAATGTGAAACTTCTTTGCTTTTGAAGCTAAATAAACAATATAAATTCATTGAACTTTCTGAAAAATGCGTTTAAACATACCCCATACACAAAAAATGAATTCTTTCTCACCAATTCTCCCCCTCTGTCACCACTAAAGTAAAGATAGTCAACTGCGCTCCTTATCTTCCAGTAACTTTTCCTCCAGAGTCTGGACACTTTTATTTATCTCCAGATTTTTTATTGTCTCTACTTCAGAAAATGTTGTGTTTCCTCACTTCTCTGTGCTTTCAAAATGTTGTTGATGATTCTTTAATGCACTAATCCTTTTCCCTTTTGGCATCACTTACTTATTTACCCTCAGGAACTACTGTACAATAAAGATGACCTTGATTTTGACCATGACCTGTATTGTAAGTATTCAGCTATGGCTTTTTCACAGCGCCTGCAATACCCAGGTTTAAGTTATCTCTGGTTGATGCAAAGACTCAGGGCCAGTACTTATTACATGTAAACATAGCCTCTACATTGAGCAGGTGCTTGAACGTTGACTGTGGATGAATCTGTGTGTGTGTGTCAGAGAGAGACACAGATGGAGCTTGAATGCAGATCTTTCTGTCTTAGCAGAGCGTAGCATCATTAGTGTATTTGTACGTATAGAAAGCAGATATACAGAGCAGCAGTGTTTCTCTTACTGTCTGCTGTGACTTTTATTTTGCTTACTGAGAAGATTTTTTATATTGTCTGAGGGGTGCAGTACAGTTTTATGGGAGAGACAGACAAGGCAGACGTGTGTTTGAAAAGCAGCGTCTCTGTCTCTGCCTGTGTCTCTGAACAGGCGGAGAATGGGAATGAGAGCAAACAGCAGTGTGCAGCCAAGAGTAGCACAGCCACTCCATCACTGTGATAGGTCTTGTCATTTCTCTCTCTCCTTCCCCTCTCTCGTACTCCTGCACCCTCTGTCTCCATCCCTTCGACTCCCAGTGGTAAGGGCGGGGTGTAAAGTTCACTCTCGCCTAATTTATCAACCACCCTCCCTCCACAGCCCTGTACAGTCATTAGCTACACAAACTGACACAGCACCCCGGCCCAAACCCTACCCTCATTTATTGACTTTTTTTTACAATGAGGAAGCAGCATCACTTAATTAAAGGCTAAATTGACCCATTTCCCCAGGATATGCAGAGGGGCAAGGGTGTTTTAGGTGGAGCTGGGTGGGGTTTGGAGGTTGGGTCTGTGGGTGCTCAGATGGAGTTGCGTAATTCTGTTGTCTGCAAGTTTGGAGTTGGGAACCCTTCATTTTAACCCTTTCCCACACCCCTGTTTCTGGGTGCTTCTAAATAAATGATCCTATTACTAAATTTCCACCATGCTTTGAAGGTCCACACTCCACATTCTTGTGAAGCAACAGCAGCTGAAAATCATGTTTTTGTTTTTTGACCTCCAGTGGTTTCACTCATCGTCTTTCTGCAGTGATGTAGAAGTGTACTCTTGGGTGTGTCACTATAATGTGACGTCACTGTTGGGTGTGGAAACTGGTCCAACGAAGCACCTTTATGACCACACCCAACCACAACAATCAGTGATGCTGGGCTGAGGTGCAACACACTTCAAACGTTCTTCCAGAAAGGGTAGTGAAGTACAGCTTTTTAGCCTGGTTTTGATTTACTCTGCTAAGTTTAAGTTGTATACCGCATCAATGAATTGTTACATTAATTGTTTTGTTTCTTTTCAAGAAATGACCAAAAAGACTATAATCAAATCCATCAATACATACCGTATACCATATTATTATAATCATCAAGGTTTCATGGTGCTATCAGTCCATCAATGTTCTACATCCTGCAGACAGACCAGTGGATAAAAGGTTAATGTAACACATATATTTTCACATGTGTCAATCTTAGTTCCCAGAAAGTTTCTTTTCTGGAGATGCAAAGAAGTTTTTAAGTAAGTAATCAATACAAATACAAACCTTACAAGCAGAGAACAGGACAGAAGACATCAGAAGTAGAAAAAAATCATAAATTTTTCTCATAGAATAAAAGCCAGACTGTTTGAGCTTAATGTGGAGTAAACAGTTGTGGGTTGATTTATTGTGGTAGCATTGCAGACCAGGTGACCAGTACACCCTCAGTGTCCTAACAGGTGCCTCAGGTGCGGTGTCCTTCTAAGGGCACACTCTGCAGTACACTGCCAGGCTGTTTACTCTCTCAGTCAACCAGCTGCACTGCACGTTTATAATACTCTCATAAGTACGCTACAGATGGATATGGGTCCCCTCGCTGCCGCTCCCTGGCTTATGATTAATGAGCAGCACTTGGAGCCGCATGTGTTGCCGCCTCGCAGCTCCGACATGTCTTTCCGGACCCGACATTTTGTATCCTTTGTGAAAAATGAGCTCCTTGGTGTCGTTCATTACACTGTTCCGCTGCCAGAACTCTCCCATGCATATTCCTGTACACTAAGCCTCATGCTATGCTTGTACTGCATGTGGGTGTCCGTGTCAGTTTGTATCTAACTCACTTATCGAAACAGCTATCCAGTGAAATGCATGCCAAGGGAATGGCTTGATTGTAATTTGGGACCGTTTCAAAAAGAGACAAGTCAATAGAGGAAGACCTGACAGCCAAAGAAGGAAGGATTTCTGCGCTCCCGT
This sequence comes from Chaetodon auriga, assembly GCF_051107435.1. Taxonomy (NCBI): domain Eukaryota; kingdom Metazoa; phylum Chordata; class Actinopteri; order Chaetodontiformes; family Chaetodontidae; genus Chaetodon; species Chaetodon auriga. The sequence continues at coordinate 6,083,527 of NC_135078.1, forward strand.
AGAGGACATGCTGCATAAGAAGCCCTGGCACAGCAGGAAAGTAGCCACTTTTCTGCTGTGCAGGCACACTGATATGACAATGGCCTAGTAATCATTGTTCCCCTTCTGAAGTTATAGCTGTAATTTGGTCTGTCGGAGAATGGAATCCATTTGTCTGAACGCTAGCCACCGTCCGTCGACTGAATCGACACACTTGTGCTGTAGCACACACACACAAAGACGTACCACAATCCACACGGATACACAATAAGTCTCAAATACCTTCATGTAAACACACAGCACTGTCACACACTGTAAGCACACACACACATAAGCGCACTCCCTGCTACTCAGCACTCTCTCAAGGGCACGTTCCAATAAAGCAGCATTGGAAAACAGCCATCTGATGGATTGGACTGGAGACGGCAGCACAGGCAAATCCCCTAATGTGGCATAAATAAGGCTGCCGTGCTCCAATCGCTCTCTACAGACAATGTAAATTATATTGTCAGGCACAGTCACTTCCCCACTCGCTGTGCCGCTAACAAGAGTCACCTGCCAAGGCTCGACAAGGAGAGGAGGAGCTACCAGTGGGAAGGGATAGGGGAATTAATTAAAGTGGCAACCCACCTACACCGCACACACACAAGCAGACCCATGCATGCACACACAAATAAACAGATGCATTCACACACAGAGCCACACATTCAGGTAGTGTACTGTATATGCATTTGATTTATTTCCCTTGCTCCTGTGCGCCCCCTCCCTCTCCTGTGGCGCTCAGTGAAGGTCGATGCGACAGCTCTGCTGGGGAACAGAGGTGATGCTACTCAGCCATTTTGGAGCTTAGCTGCCTCCATGCGTGCCTGAGGCCTGCAGATTCTCAGGGGGCCGACAAACTCAACACAGAGGTCTGTGAATAATGTCAAGTGTGATACATTGACTCCCATCACTTCAAGACTTCCCACAGCTGCCTTGGAATGATTCAAAGCCAAGCCAAGGACAAGAGATTTGGTGTCACTATTACCCTTCGTGGGCTGCTCCTCATCTTCCTCTTCTCTTCACACAGTGCTTTACCAAAATTGTCCTTCCTGTCTCTTTCTCTCCATGCAGCTGTTTTTTGTCAGGTTGGTTCCAAGACTTTGTCAGACCACAGCTGTTTCATCCTTGCCAAATTTGTGTCCTCACAAAGCGTTGTTGCTATGGAAGAAATCAATTAGACCTTTCAAATTATTCTGCTTGGGCATTCCTCTTCCCTGTAAAATGTTGTGACACCCTGTAAAATGTATTGAAGATGCAGTGGTATGCTGAAGACAAGCCGCTATAGCGTCCTAGAAATAGCCGCCTTTGATGACAGAGCAATAAACAGACTTTACAAGATTCATTGACAAACACTTAAACAGAGCATGTAGCACATGTAAATGTTTCTCAAAGGCCGTGAGTCTAAACCTACAGTTCGCAGTTATTGTGCAATAAGTGGACACATTCATAAGATGAGAAATGCTTAAAACAAACAGCATCTTTCACACAGCCGTATTCCCACAAACACTGAAGCCCACAAGTGCTCCTTCCTTGCAAGCGACCATGCATAGAAACAGCTTTGCCCTCTCTCTGTCAAACATTTCCTCCCATAGCCGGCTAAAAAAGTGTTTCCCAATGCTGACAGGGAGAATGGATGGCCTCCATTACGCCTGGCTACAAACACATTCCGCCAGGATGAAGGGGCTGTAAATTATCCTGCGAGCGAGCAGCCCAGGCCACAGCCGAGCCAACAACTCCCCCTCACTTCTAATGGGGTCGGCCCATCCACAGCCTGCACCACACTGAATCACACACGCCAAACATACACTATCACCTGTGTGTGAATATACAGTATGTGTGTGTATGTTGCTGAAATGGAGGGGTGCTCTTTGAAGCAAACACCTGGGAAGAAGTCGTTGTCCCCGTCAGCTGAAGAAGTCAGATTCAAGAAAGACACGCACGATTATAAATATCAGCGTGGTTACTCTTGGGATTTCTCGTGACTGGGCACAACAGACTTATGTTACATTACAGCACAATAACTATGCGACGCGCCGCACACTGACAGGTCTAACGCTGTGAAGCTGGAGGGCGTAACTTGAGAAACATCAGCAGTATGTCGGGTCGAATTCAGTTCACATGACACAAGTGTTGGTGGCAGTTGGAAAGCCATCAAATAGGCTGAGACATTGCCCTGTGGTGTGGTTAAATGCTAAGTGTGTGTGTGTGTGTGTGTGTGTGTGTGTGTCTGTATGTGTGTGTGTGTGTGTGTCTAAATCATTACATGCAAATAGTAAAATGTCAGAAAACATTGTGTTCCCACAAGGTAAAGCTTGTTCTTCTTGTGTGACAGTACCGCTCCAGTCTCACCCTGCAGCACTGATAGGAATCTAGGTCCTCCCTTTTGGCAGTTGACAACAAACCCCCAAAGGAGAAATCTTCACACTGTAACTACCTCTCTTTCTTCTTTCTTGTGACATTTCATCCACACATTTGTCTCTGCTGTTTCTTTTCACGCTGCCGGGAAATTCCTGAGAGGCCTGTTGTTAAATAAATGGGGTCGCAAGCTTGGGACATTTCTCTGTAGCTTCTGTAAGTGTGCTTGGACTCCTCGATGCTGCACTTTAGAAATAAAAAAGTTTCTTTGAGGGGTTTATTGAAAGAGTCAGTTTAGCCTAATTACAAAAACATATTCCAAACATCCTTTTTTTTTTTTAATGTCAAAAACTTTTTTTCTTCGAACAGTATCCCCATAATTCAGGAGAATCCACAGAACATGATGTGAGTAGTTTTCAGTGGTACTGCTACCTCTGAGAAATAGTCCAGATGAAAACTGTGCACAGGCTCAGCCAAAAGCAGCTCCTTATCTTGTTAGCATCAGCATTCTTTTCCACAAATCATTAGGTGCCTCTACAAGGAAAGCTAGTGGTTAGGATGAAAGATAGCTGCAACACGAACTGTATCAGAAGTGATAACACTGTTACTTTTAGGTGGTTGAAGGTTACAGTAAATAAAGTGTTTATCTTTAGCTGAATGTCAGATGGGACAAATGCAAATGAAATCCAGGTGATATTAGAAGCATGGAGCAACAGATGTGTTACAGGGGCTTGTTTAATAAAGACTAGCCAACAGACAAGAACTTGGTCCAGGCCATGCAAATTTAGGCAAATATTTGTCAGTGTGTGTTGACAATAATTCAGTTCGATTGAAAGTTTGTGCTGTAATATCACAGTTTTATGACTGTACAGAGCCAAAGACCAAACCAGCTGTTTCTGTTGAAGTTTTTTATTTGCCTCAACTGTAATGACATTGAGACAGAAATGTCAAAATGGGCAAAAATGTGAAAACTAAAGTGAGACAATCCTTCTTTTCAAAATTGGGGTGAACTGATTATTTCAAAGATTCATCTGGATTTGCTAGAGCACTCTGAACTCGTACCTGTACCATGTAACGTGACAGAATGACCCTCATGCTTCCTGCGTAGGCTCTCACCACGGGGCAGCCAGCTGCAGGGTCCTGCCTGAGGTAGAATGGGCCTTGGTGACAGTTCACATTATACTTGGGTGCTGACAGGGGGAAAGGGGTCAGCCATGCTGTCAGGGCCGAGAGGGAAAAGAGGAGGTGACAGGAGTGGAAGGAGGAGGGGTGAGGAGGAATGGAGCTCCTTTCATCGGGCCCTTTCTTGAGTGACAGGCAGCACAGCTGTGATACTGATGGTGCATACCAGCACACGTGGGCTTGAGTCCACACAGACAGGGGTGGAGAGAGTACCACAGGAATGTGATGGAGGAGAGAGCCAGCACCCAGAAGTCTGTTTACCCATGATTTTAATTGCAGAATAGGTTTAACCACCTTGTAAAACTCTGAAATCTTGATGACATAAAATTCATGCTGTTCATAATCATAAGGTCTTTCAGTGGAAAAAGCATAAATAAATCCTTTTTTAATAAGTACATTTTATTCACCAGTCTGTTATTGTGTTTAACCCAGTCTCAATCAAAGACGAGCCTTGTTCTGAAGTCTCGTGAGAGTTGACAAGATGTGAGAGTGAGTTTGAGAGAGGAGTGCAGGGAAGAGTTTGTTGTATTGTTGTTGCGTCATCTCAAAGGTTTTAAATGTCATGGCTGAATATTTTGCTGATTTTCACAAACAAGTAAGCAACAAGTCATCTTTCCTTGAGTGAGACTTTGGATTGGTTTGACGACAGAAAAGCAAAAAGTAAAGAAAAAGGTTTTATTTCTCTCTAGAGTCCTTTCCATAATGTTGTCAGAGCCATTTCAGAGCTACTCAATGAGCTAGCAAGGCAAGGAAATACAGCAGAACAACTATGCCAATGCAAGATACAGTCGATCGCTGTAGATGAATGTGGTCAAGAGGATTTGTTGTTGGTGATCTCGTGTCATTCATGACATCTCAGACCTTGTTTATTAAGCCTTATTTCCTGGATCTAGGATTGATTTGTTGGACATTAAGGAACATCTGGGATATAGTGAATAACTGATGAAATTCTGCAGGGGGTGTGGTGGTAGAGTGGTGCACATACTGGTGCACAGTATGTGCACTTAGACCTGTAGGTGTATCATCATGCAAACTGTTAACGTGAGGAGAGAAGGGAAGGAGTGGGCTTGAAGCTGAACCAAGCTGATGAGTGTCCACAGTGGGTCTTAAATCTACTTTTGTACTAACAGTGGGAAAATGTGTGTCAGTTAATGTATGACAGACAGACAGATGCCGGTGAACACAGCTGCTTTTTCAACCAAACACCAGCTGCTCATTTTAAGCACTGAAGGGTGAACTGAGCTGAGTTTAGGGAAAGAAATACAGCACAGAGGAATATCTGTGCTCAGATGTTGATCATAGGAGTAAGTTGTTGTTTCCACCTTAACAGGGTTTTAGCTGTAGTTTGGAGTTAGCCAAAATGATATCCGCAGATAACTTTAGCCAGAAAGCTGTCCAGTTACAGTGTTATGCAGATAGGAAGCAAAAAGAGGGAGAGTTCCTGTCTCTCAAGACTTTGAAGAGTCAGAAGCAGGAAACTCTGTAATGGATCACCACCAGTCAGCGCTGGCAGTAATGTGCTTCTGGTGGTCATCCTTACACCCGTTTCTGATTGGCCTTCAAGACTTTACGTCCTGGAACAGGGTCAGGTCACCATGGCCATTTGTTTCAGTTCACTCGTCACGTGTACTCCACATACTGATGGGCCTTGTGTGTGAGACAGCAGGATGAGTCATCCTTCCCCCCTGCATTGAAACCCCTGAAGTCAAACTGACTTTTACCTTCAATTCCTTCAATTGTAATTCAGAAACGTAAAAAGAATAAAATGTTTAAATCTTCAGTTTAGAGGATCTGATATGATTTGGATCTTTCTCAAACTTCTTGAATATACTTTTCGCTGTTTTCAGCTTGCTTGGAACTCAACGGTGACGTAAAGATATTTACAGTGACCTTTACCTGACCTCACACTCCAGACACGCCCTCCTCCTCGAGCCTCCACAACAGCCTCAGTGTTCCTTGGATTCTCCGAATTACTGAAGCACAATTCTACATTTTTGCAGTTGTGACGGTGCCTTTGAAGAGTGCAGTCTAACACATGGCCCTCATCTCTCATAGTTGTTCAACTGTTCTTGATCTGGTGAACATGAAGACCTTTTTATAAGATTCACATCATGCTCGTGAAACCAGTGTGCACCTCGTGCCCTGTATGGAAGCATTTTTCATGTTTTTTTAAATCTGTCTGTAGTTACTTCGATGAGCTGAACTTTTTTTTAGTTGTTACATGATACTGTTTACCAGCATTTCATTTCATATTTCAGTCAGGTCAGCGGGGATTATCCTTACATTTCTTCATGAATTCCAATTCCAGAGTCAAAGAGAGAGGAGTGTATCTGACTCAAGATGTTGTAACTCATCATGTCGGATGTGCTGAAAAGTAATAGTTGGCCTGATTTGAATGAATATCAAAGTTCACAAATCGTTCTCCCCCTTTCACCTCTAATTTTAGTCCTTACACGTATGCATTTGCGTGTGTGTGTGTGTGTGTGTGCGTATGCGTGTGTGTGGACGTGTATTACTCATGTTGTGGCGACATAAATCTGTTTAGACAATCACACTGTGGGGACTCGCCTTCCTTATAGGGACAAAAACGCAAGTTCCCATCACATAAATCATTCAGTTTTAGGGTGCAGGCTTAAGTTAAGGTTAGAGTAAGAGTTAGGGTTAGACAAGTAGTGGTTAGAGCAAAGGTAAGGCTCCAGGAACTGGATGTAAATCAATTTAATGTCCTCTGGAGTGATCTTGACACGTGTGTGTGTGTGTGTGTGTGTGTGTGTGTGTGTGTGTGTGTGTGAGTCAGGTTGTCTGCCACACTGTTTGGACTCTGTGTCCTCTCCTTCCTCTCCCCTGGCTCTGCCGTAGACACTGGCCACCACAGTCATCCCTTTCCTGTCAGCACAGTTGCCCCATTTACCTTGCACCCATTCATCAGCCTGTTAATGAAGTAGCAGGTTTATTAGGCTGCGGTAAAACAATCCACCCTCCCACCGTCCGAAGCCAGCATGCAGAGACAGCCAGCTCCTTGCCTGCTGGACTCTGCTGACAAAGCTAGTGTGCTTCAGTGTATGAAAGTGTTTATGAGGGTGTGTATGAGAGCATGCAGCAGGTGGGCAAACCATTATGGCCAGTTGGCAATCATCCTAAAGCAAACAAGCCCCAGTATGATTTATCCTTGCTTCTCTCTCTCGATGTGTACTGCGAGCAGTGTATATACTTCTTTCCTATCTAAAATGACGGATTCTGATTGAAAGGGATGTAAGAAAGTCGATATTTATCAAGAGTGAGAGATTTGGCTACATCAATAGACAACCACGGATCTGACAGAGAATAGAGCATGGAATTTGTTTTTGTCTGACAGTAACTACTAATTTAAGAAGACATGATTATGTGTGTATGTTGATGTGCACCCAAAACCTCACTACTAATTTAAGAAGGTGCAGTGACAACAAAGATACTCAGTGTAAGAGCCAGCACAAGGCAAGTAATGCTTTAGCTAACAGCTAATGCAACTGGACCATAACTGGGTGGTTACTGGAGCCATGTGCTGTTTAATTTACAGTTAACATGAGGATATACCAAATTCAGAGGGATTACACTGACTCAGGAACTACAGAAAACAATTTTAGTCACAAATTCATCTTCCTTATCATGAAGACCCACTGAGCTCTGACAAGCAATGCAAAAGAAGAAAGAGATTGAATGTGGAATAATTTCTCATTCGTGCAAATGAGGGTTAAATTCACCTGACGACTCTGGCTGTGATTGTCTCTGGAGGAGATCATTGTCTTAGTTTCTGGGATCCTTCTTTTATATGTTCCTGCCCACCGTAATTACAGATACAACTGAGTGTTGTTTTGAGAAAATCGCAGAATATTTGCTACTGAGATAGCAACTCACTCGCTTGCAAATGTTGACATGCTCACAGCGATGAGGAAGATAGGATAAGATAAGATAAGATAAGACTTTATTGATCCCACACTGGACAAGTTTAGTTGTTACAGCCAGAGGTTTCATAGACAATGTAGCATGATTTCCAGTGGGTCTTCATTGTTAGAAAAAATAAAAAATCCAGTCCAAATTCGTGTCTGAATGGTATCAAACTTGCTTTGAATTCCACTGTATCGCTTCTTCCGAAATGTATTGCTTGCGTATTGGATCATGGGCGGTGTATCTGTTGAACTGTCTGAGAGGGAGAAATACTTGAACTGTCTCTTGTGTGTCCACGTCACTGTGTGTGCGTGTGTGTCCATGTCCTGTAGCAGGGGTGTCGAGCAGAGAGGTGTTGATGCTGATTCTCCGTGACCGGCCTGTCTCCACTGGAGCCGCTCTGCTGTCTCTCTGCAGACCTCTCGCTGTCAATAAGACCTGAGCCACGCCCGTCGGATAGATGCTCATAATCAACGATTGATTTTGACAGCACAAATCATAACTGGTGTGCGTGTCTGCTGTCTTTTCCCATCTTGAATCAGGGTACAGAGAGGCTGACCTACAAATGTGGTGTAATCTTTGTTGACTGGAGTGTTCATTATTTCTTTCTTTCTTTCCTTTATTCAGCCCTCCCTCTCTCTCTCGCTCCCTCTCTCTCTCTCTCTCTGTCTCTCTTCACAATGATGACAGGCTAGTCAACATCCCCCTGCTCAAATGACATTTGCTGGTCTTGTTGTGCCTTCACTAATGACCACACACACACACACACACACACACACACACACACACACACACACACACAAACACACGCACGCACACTGAAGGGGATAGAAATCGCTGAGCTATTTGGGTATGTCAGTCCGATGTGCAGAGCAGTTTGTTGGCTCACCAGGCAGGATTACATCAAACAGACAGGCCTCTTCTATGGAGGTCTGGCCTCTCTCACTCTCTTGCAGTCACACACAAACACACACACACACATACACACTTTGTCCTGCAGGTAATTAGAAGCTGGAGGCCGTCCATCAAACACAAACTCACCCTCTTGACTCCACAAATATTGATAAAGAGTCTGTCCACAGTGATTCAAGGGCAACCACGCAGAAAAAAGTGTCTCCATCAAGGTGTTGTTTGCCGTATTTGATTTCATATACACACACTGCCATGAATCCACACCTCCCACTGTGTGTGTTCATATGTAGATATAAGCCTGCATGTACAGCATGTCCGTGTATAAGGACACATTCATACACAAACATACATGGGTGCCACACAGACAAAGTGAGTTCAAAGCAAAGGCAGCCAAGTATTAGGGTGAAGCCAAGCGTGAGGCATGAGTGTCAGTCAGGGCAGATCATCCGATCTTCTTTGTCTGCCTGTCTGTCTGTCTGTCTGTTCACCTGTGTGTGTGTGTGTGTGTGTGTGTGTGTGTGTGTGTGTGTGTGTGTGTGTGTGCGCGCGTGTGAGAGTCTGGCTGGCTGTTCGCAGCTCAGCCTGGAGTCTATCCAGGCCATCACTCACACTTTACCCAAGGAGAGGGCGTCGGACAGGTTTTATTAAAACTCTGTCAGAGGGTGTGTGTGTATGTGCATGCATCTGCCTCGGGCTCAGAAGAGATATCATCTCTCCCTTGACATGTTCTTTCATCTTGCCTTTTTTCTTCTTGACAGACACTATTTTGGTTGCCAGTCATTTTTTTTCACTCAGGCCTTTCCACAAGGCTGACTTAATCCATTGTATTGTGTGCGGCAGTGCCTGAGTTTCTGTCTAATGCCATTTCAGTCATATAATCAGCAAAACGAATATTCAAACACAATGCCAGTAAATCAGAAAAGTGAGATCTTAGGTTCAGATTTTTTTGTTCATCCTAATACAATACTCACACGCCACACAGCCTACACATGTCAATAAAGTTATTAGCAACTGTAATCGTTCCTCCTGTCCATACTGGCCTTGAGAGATTCCCTCTAAATGCCACTGTGCTGTGGAAGAAGATATCATTCTGTACACATCTACAGTTCAACCAAAGCTAACGTGACACTTAATCACTCTGAGTAAACCAAATCAAGGGGGTATTTTCTTTCTAGAATAAAATGTCCTTCCCCACACACAGATTTTAAGTGTTGTTATCTAGCTACAGCTAAAGTCTGTACCGCAAGCTCTATTTGAAGAAAAAACGCAGCCCCCAACACTTCAAATGAAGACATTCATTTTAAGTGCACCTTGAGTAGCCAGTTCTGTTTTCAAACCTTCAGCACATGTAACTACTAAGTGTCTGTCTGACACACACACACACACACACACACACACACACACACACACACAAAGACCTAGCTAGCTAGTTAGGCAGCTTAATTCTGGTTCCCTCACAAGGAAACACTGTCCAGACATTCACAAGCAGAGCTCGCTAGTAGGGAAGCTAGCTTAGTTCTAGCTTGCTAAATAGCTAGCACGTTTAGATAATGTGTTTGGTTAAAAACAAGAAAGGAGCTTTGTATTTAATAAAGTGTAACTTGACTGCCTGAGACTATCATAGCTATGGGAGACCTTCATGATGCTCTGGGCATAGAAGAACTGTTCATTTCGCACACTTAAGTTACGCTAAGAACCGTGTCAACAGATGGAAATATTACAGAATTCAGTAACTCTTTGAACACAAGTAAAGTGGATATGGGCGTGTGAGTGCTGTGTTAAGATAGACTTCAGAAAAAAAAATCAATGAACAACACGGCACAGGAGGGCGAAGCGGTGCAATGAAGGTAGGTTATATCCAACACATTTCACCTGGATGAAGGCAGCCATGATCAACAAAGTTGTAGTGCAGTACGCCATAAAAAAACTACACATCGGGCTGCTGTAAGAAGCGTCACGGATGCTCTTCCTCCACAAATGAATTACTTCTTATTGCTACACGAAGCCACACACGCAGCAGGCGGAGTAATTAAAATGCTGAGACAAGGCTTTCCCTGTACGATGGGCGCTCTCCCTCCTCTCCCACCCTCCCCCTCGAGCCGCTCCCTCCCATCAACAGGCCGTAAGTTTTTAATCATGTTGAAATGATTTATTTAAACGTCAGGCAATGTGTCACCTCACTTCCTTTCATTTTTCAAAGTGTTTGTGTTCTTTGCTGGATGATAAATTTATCTTCAGACAACCCCAATATGACTAATTAACTTTGAAATATCAGAACCAGATGTCGAGCTGAAGGAAGCTCTTAACAGGCAGCCAAGAGAGCCAGCTCACCTCCTACCTCCTTCCTCCAGAAACAGCCCTCTCTTTCTCAGCCCTTCTCCTCACCTCGAACAACACTAGCCTCCCCCAACTTTCTCCTGCCCTCCACCGTAGTCTTGGCTTCATTTTTTTCTTTTTTTTTTTTTTTACACACACCTTCCTCAGGAGTTTAAGCCATCCTGTTGAGAACCAACACGTTGTACCAGGTCATAAATCTGGCAGTGTGAAGTTAACCTGCACATGCCCTGTGTTTACCTCCTCCTCCTTTTCCCCTCTGTGTCACTCAGCACCTCCACCTAATTTATTCTCCTCCCTCCCTCGTCTCCTGACCAACTGGCTCCCTTTTCTCACTCAAGTTCCAAAGATTCAGATTTTTACTGATTTATTGAGCTTATGCCCAGAAAGTGTAACTAGATCCTGAGCTGGTAAATTTATGTGCTGAGACGCTCAAAGAAGTCCAGATACTACTTTTAAACTTATTCCTCTCTCTCTCTCTCTCTTTTTTTGCAGCTAATCTCAGACAAATGTACTTTTTCATGATTTATGTCACTCTTTATTTCCGCCTGATGTCAAAAATGTTTGGATCAGGAGACTTAAGTGGGATATGAATTCTGTTCCTCCGTATTCTGGCTCACACAGCGATAATGTTTTGAGTTGGAGCGGTGGTGAAAAATCTTCTGTCCCTGCAGAAATGCCGAGAAAAAGCAAAGGGCCCCTGCAGGAACACTGCAGCGCTGACACTTTGACAGTTTGCCATGAGTGACGTCTGATCTGTACAAATTTCAGGACTAATAAATCTACCTGTCAGAGCTTGGGACTTGAAAGGGCCGCAGCCCTGCGGCACAGCTTTAACACAACTTGTGTTGATGAAATTCTGTAGGCTGGAGAATTATAGCTGTCAGAAAAACGCCCACATCAAACCTGAAGCCTTGGCGTTCCTTCTTTTTTCCCCTCCGCTCTCTCAACACTCATATATTGCTCATTCACCTCCTTCCTCCCTCCCTCCCTCCCTGCTGCCTCTCCCTTCCAGACGTCTCTCTTTCCCTTCCTCCTGTTCTTTCTCACTGCTTGGAAAATGAAACATAGGCCTCCTTTCATGGCTTGGCGACCATCATTACATCATTTTGACACCCTGTAGACACCCCCCAACGCACACACACTCCCACACGCACACACACACGCACGCACGCACACACACACACACACACACACACACACACACACACACACACACACAACATCCTAGTTTTTTTAATCACTTGCTCTGCCAATAGAAAATGTTTGCTTACAGACAATAAGTTGTCAGGGGTTACGGCTATGACACGTTGGCTATCATGCTCTCAGCTCTCTCCTGGCATTCAGCCATGATGGAAGAGGCGAAGCAACCTCATTGGCCGGCCCGGCTTGAAAATGCGGCCCTGTCAACAGAGTATCAGAGTCACCAGCTGGGGGTTAAATGGGCTGAAAGGTGGGAACGCGGCACATGATTTCACAAGAAGGGGTGTTGTATGTGGGTGATTTAAATACCAATCGGCTCATAAATCAACTACTCACCACTCCTCTCTTGCCACCTCCTCCCATTTCCACATCCTTCCAGGCCCACTGCCCACTCCTCCTCCTCCCCTTTTCGCTGGATTTATTCCTGTTTATCTTTGATGCCGGACTGGTTTGCTGCTCGTCTCCTTTCAACCCGAGCCGATGTATCCTGTGGGTGATAAGTCATCTGTGAGTGTTTAGATACTTTGCTGCCATTGCTGATTTTCCCGTAAACGTTTCGAGAGGGGTGGATTATATTTGCATTCTTCAAAGCGCCGTTGTCGGTGTTAAAAGTTCACTGGAGTCCTGGGGAAGAATGGCAGCCCGAGCTTATTGATTTAAATGTCAAAAGTTGTGGCTTTTGCATACGGCTGGGACCCTCCTGGTGCGGCGTGATCATTCATTGACAGACAGAGCCTGTGAAGGTGCTCTGCTTTATCATTGAAATGACTCAGTCAACTGTGTGAGCTAGGTAGCGTTCTACCTATGGGAAGGCTGTTGGTGGAAAGTGGAATTAATATGAAATCACAGGTGAATGCAGGGTGTCTTAGTGGCTAGAAAGGCTGTCACATAGCCAAAAGTTCAGACATTCAATCCTCACAACAGCCACTTTGTGCCCGTCATGCATGAGTAACTCCTTTCAGAGTGTCATTTTAAATGCCTAAATTGCAAATCAGATTGCGTTCCATGACTTTAATTCACTTTGATCCCACCTAAGCTATTTTTCATCAGTCATATCACATAAAAGAGTGACAATAGAAATATCTTAGTTCATTAGCCCCATGCTGAAACAGCAGCAGTAATTTACACTACACATACAGCCACCGCAGCAATCTGTCAATCCATGTGCTTGTCAATCAGTCCGTGTCTCTGTGGGAAGCCGGCTCTGACTGACAGCCTGTGTGATCTCTCCCAAGGGCTGGCAGGAAGGCAACAAAAGGCCCGGCTACAGTAATTGGCAAGATAAAGACATCCTGCCAAAGCAGCACTGTCACTCATTTGGTTCCAGAGCGATGAATCAACATGAAACACGCCACACCAGTTAACCAAAGGGAAAGTATGCTTGTCGGCTAACCGGTAACCAATCAAAAGGCCACCTCAGGGTCACTTCCCCTGGCGACTGGCTGAGAGGTGACCTGTTTAAACTAACACACTACAGCCCCCCTCCTCTGGATTCACCTCTCTAACCTTCTCACCTCCACTCTCCCCTCCCATGTACACCCTGACCTCTGACTGACCTGTTGGCCCTTTGCTTAGGTCAGCTTAAAACATAAACGCCCCCTCCCTTCCCTCTGTCTGCTCAATCTTACCTCCATCCTTCACACACCTGGTTCTCATTTCTCACATTTCACTTTCCATCAGTGCTGCGGGAGGGACGCCATCTGTCTGTCTGTCTGTCTGTCTGTCACAGAGGCAGAGGGTGTATAATGTGCAGCTGCCAACATGAAATAAACCATTACTGTTCAGGAACATGTACTGTGAGAGTAGTGAGTCAGATTTCAACTGCAGATAAGGTACTCTTTGACAAGGAAAGCTCTTTGTATAGGGATAGTAAGGCCTATATAAGGACTAAAATGTCACGACTGAGATCAAACATGGTAAATTACCCTATCATTTTAATGCAACTCTGTTTCTTGTACGAGTGCAGACCCCAAACTTAACTCCCATTAACTGAGTGAAATAGCCCTTTGCTGGTGTCACAGTGCACTCTGAGAGGTCAGATAGGATGTCTTCTGAAGAGGTCCTGTCACAGTGTGTGTGGGTTACTGAGTGTGTCTCCTCATGCCCTGTGTCTGACCTCCCTCTCTGTCCTCTCTCAATCACCCCTGTCTCCTCAGGCACCTCTCCTCCTCCTCCTCCTCTTCTTCTTCTGCTGCAACAGGAGAGCAAGCCGAGCAGGGGGCCTCCCTCACACTGAAAACCTCCAAAGTGGGACCCCCTGCGCAGCTTGTAAAAGCCCTCTCTCATACATGCACACACATACATGGGGATCCTGTGTCTGCCTGCCTGGCTCTTCAGAGGGTAGTCATTAGTCATCAGGCAGATCAAAGGACAACTGCAGGAAGTGAAAGGACCCTGACAAGGAGGAGTCCATCTGGCTGGCAGGCCATCGCTCATCCTCAGCTGACAGGGAGACACACTCTCTATCTGACTGCTATTTCCGCTTCAGGCTTGTGCCTGTGGCTGATTTCTGTGTGACAATTTTGTCTTTGATAAAGGCTAACAGGGTTGACTTGACTGCTTTATGACGGAGCACATATACTTCTGTCCATCTCTTTGTACAACAACCTCTACAGGTGCCTCACCGTACCGTGACGTTGTACTTTTTCACCGGTTTTCTATTATTTTAACTGATAATTATATGAATCAATGTTTCAAAAAATGACAGTTTGTAAATATTTTCTTGATGAGTGACAGTTTATCCATTTGTCCAGTGCTTCTGTGCAGCTCCTCTGTTGTTTGCCTGTCATACTAATGCTGATGGCACCCCCAACAAACACAAACTGTCATTTTTAAGTTTGGGTTTGTGTACAGATGAAACAAATGAGATAAAAATGTTAATTAGTTAGCGAGGTCCATAACACCTTGAGGAGCTGTTGCTGTTTGTCTTCTTCATACACCATTTTAACCAGTGAAGAGGTCAATAAGAAATGCAACACAAATAAAACCTGCACGATTAATCATCAGCTAACTTTAACGTTAAAAAATTGGAATGATAATGTCTCAACTTCCTCTGTTACAGAAAAAGTAAACTGATTAGTCTACAGCGGCACGTCAGCAACCAACCAGAAATATTAATATTTGAAATAACATAATCAAAAGACACAAACACATCAATAAATACCGTGGTTTATGTTGAAAACGAAAGTTCAATTCTCTATCTGTTAGCTCTGGAGATTACGTTACTGAACACATAACCCCACACAAAGTTCACATCAGGCAGACTCCCATTCGCTACTTTCAAAGATTTCAGACAGCTCATGTCTGTTCTATCACAGTCTCAGATTTTGGAATGGCTCCATCCATCCATAGATGTACCTGCTTATCCTTTGATGGATAAATTGGTGGTTGTAGTAACGATAGTGCTTATGAGTATTATTATTGCGTGACAAAGTTTATGCAACATGCTAAAGCAACAGAAACTAAAAGTTACCACAGTGGTTTTACAATAAGTGAGGGTCAACACGTGAGCTGATGCCCCCTTACCTCCACCATCATCCCTCACCCTTTCCCATCCACCACCACCCACCCTTGCCTGTCTGCAGGGTGACCCTTTCCTTTCGCTGCGTGACTGAGCGGCTCTCCTGCCACACAGGAGGCATCAATTACAGGCCCTGGCCGTCCCGGTGTCACTGCTCTGTAATTAATGGGCTCTCCCGGCGCTGCGCCATGGGGCCTGGCCTCACCGTGAACTCCACAGGAATTCAGGAGACAAACACACACGCTCGAAGTTGTACACACACAACAAAGCACACACGCACACATGCTGAAACTTAAATGTTGCTTGTGAGGTGTTGGCTCACACCTTTTTATGTGATTTTCAAATATGCTCTTAAATTTCTTACACGAATGCTGGTCATACATGCACAAAAGCATTAAGTGGATGCATGCTTTAGAATTCACACCTAATAATTCAGAAGTACCTGTGCACTCTCGTATATGTGTGATATACAGATGCATTCAAAAGCAACATGCGCACACACAGGCACACACACACACACACACACGGAGGCCCAGCCCCCTGCTGCCTGCCCCTTCATTTGTCAATCAGCCAGACAAACAGAAGCACAAGGTCTCCCAGGTCACAGGGTCATGGGATCCTGTGATTCCCCTGCTACCCTGGAGCTCAACACACAGACGCTCTAGAGACTCCGGCCAGTCAAACTAACCCACAAAATTCTGCGGGTCCTTTTCTTCAACACCCTGACTCCTGTTGACTTTGAATCAGTTCCTCCATTTTTGTTATTGAGTGGGAGATTCTTCCTGTGGCAGACATGCTTGCAATACTTCCCTGAGCTTTTACTCTCCCCCTCAGTTCTTGCTTTCATTCTCTTTCCCCCTCCCTTCCTCTTGCCCTCCCTCTTCTTCTCTTTCTTTCATTCTTTCCCCTCGCTCCCTCCTTCAAACATCACGCCTGGAGCTGACACTGAGCGTGACCCTGCCTTTATTGTTGCAGAGGCGCAAACACAGGGCAGGGACTGTCACCCCAGTGATTAAAGAGCGCATGTTTTCAGTCAAACGCCTCAGAGGGGAGTGATCCCAGAGAGAGAAAGAGGGAGGAAGGGGAGGGAGCCAGACTCAGAGTCAAGCAGGGAGATAAAGAGCTTCTAACGTTTTCACAGCTGAAGAATAAAAGTATTTTGCAAAGTCAAAAGGCACAAAAGTGACATTTGCAAAGAAGTTGGGGCTGATACATTATGATGATAGTGGATAGTTTATTTAAATCATCACACATATCAGTCTATGTTTACCACTGTTTATATGATATAGGATTGCACTGAAGAGCTTTCAGAGGTGACAGCCTGACAAACATGCGCTGAACGTTGTGTCACCATGACTTAAGGAGCCGCTAACGCACTAAAAAGATTCAATTAGTATGGAGCTTTAACATCACATGATAGTCTAAGTACTGTTTCAGAGGCTTTTTTTGCTCTAAACCATATTTCAAGAAGTTAATAGGCAAAAAAAAATATATACTGGCATTGTCATCTAAGCTCCATAAATGCTAATTTAGACTGCCACATGTGTGCAGTCAGGACCAACAAAATGCAATTATAGGCAGATGTGTCCTTGGCAGCTGAGAATGAAGCAAATAAAAGAGCGGCTTGTTGAGTTATGGCTGCGGGTAGGAAAAAGAGAGACTCATAGATGTGACATTTTGACCATTAGACCTTGCTCCGCAAAATATTATTTTTATTAATGTGAACAGGAATCGGTTTCTCCTACAACACTCGCGAGGATTAAAACAAATAGGCCCATGAAAGCGCCAGGCAAGGAAAGAAATAAATAAATAGCTCAGCTGCCTCCATATTTCATATAATAGTCACCTCCAAGAGCTGTGGGCCTCTGTGTTAGGCGTCCAAGCTAAACACTTCGAAGTTTGCTCAGTCATAAATTAACGGCTTGACAGTCAAAAGTGTTCAAACTAATTTGTCAAATCTTGCCTGCTTTTTTTCCACCGTTTAAATTCATTACAGCAGTTTTTCTTTCTTTCCACAAGGCTTCCAGAAATATGTTTCCCAGTACGATGTAGTACTCTGCAAAGATAATTCTGGAAAGTAAAAGCCTTGGATTGTACGTCACATGTGCTGAGACCAAAATCCACCAATTTCTCTGCACAGAAAGAGGCTTGAATTGATTCCCACCCAAGTTCAATTTATCTTGACGGGTTGCTGTCACTGGGCTCTGAAGAACCTCCAGGCATCAGATCAACATTCATGGCTCATCAACTCAACAACTTGTATTTTTGTTAATTCAGCAGTTGTGTTCTGCTAAAGTGGGATAATTACTATTGACAGGTTTTTGCCAAACATGCCAGCGCAGAATAAACACAGATGATGCCTTTGGCTTAGAGCCTCAGACAAACAAATGTCATGCAGGCCAGACAGAGACAACGCTGCAACATGAAGGCTGTACAGCAGAGTACCCATAATGCACTGTTACTTTTCCAGCAACTGATTCCCTTTGACAGGATGCACACAGTAAAGCTAAATTCCCTGTCCTTATTTTCACTCTTATATCCATGTTTTAATGCAGTGATTCCTAAATAGAGGTACTGGTAAACTTACCAGAAGACACAACTCCATGAAGACATCCCATGTTTGGAAGGGGTACGATGAAGGGATGCTTGAGCCCATCTGACAGGGCTGAGGTCGACTGTCCGCCCAGGGAAATAATGACAGCGTTGTTGTTAATGCATACTTTTCTGGTACTTTGTCACGGGAGAGTAAACACGACATGTTTAAGCCCTGTTTACTCCTGCAGGCTGGACTCTTGTCTTAGAGTAAAGAAAGAAATAAGGTGACATTATTATGGCGCAAGAAAGTCTGCAGAGAGTGAGGTTCATGTCCTGTTTCCTTCCAGCAGTCAATGTTAGGGGTTTACATGCAGGACTGTTTCTTGGCTGGGCACAGTTACTTCCTGAAGTCTCCACTGGTTGCCAGGCTACCACAGTGACTACAAGACTCCGGTGCCAGCCAAAAAATAGTCTGGCACAGGTTTTTTTTTTTTTTTTTTGATTTTGGACAAAGTCAGACTAGCTGTTTCCCTCGTTTCCAGTCTTTATGCTAAGCTAAGCTAACCCGCTGCTGGCTGTAGCCTTATATTTAATGGACAGATATGAGAGCGGATCAGTCTTTTTAACTATGTCTCAGTAAGGATGTGTATAAGCATTTTTCCTTTTTCCTTTTGTTTTTGTTATGAACAACATCATGCATGATGAATGTCTGAGCAGCCTATAAGCACAGTCCCCACCATGGTCCTTATTAATACCTCCTCTCATCCACTGCCTGACACATGCCAGCTCCTATCTCTCATCATCACTTCTAGAGCCACATTCAAATCCATTTTCCCTTTCCACCCCCCTTGTGTGCATGTGTATGTGTGTGTGGTCTGTGTGATTGTGAATGCATGTGTGTGTGTGCTGTATCCAAAGAGACAGACAGGCACACGAGCATGAAATCCACCAAACCTCCTCTAATTCCCCCTGTAATTTATGGCTCTCAGATACATGTCAGGCTGAGGCTAAACAAACGGTCCTTTGTCACTGACAGCAGCCTTTGATCAGGATGAATCGGATTCGCTGTCTCGCTGCCGCAACAGATCTGCCCCGCACCGCTGCTGCTTGCTGCTGCTGGTGCAAGGATTTCTGCTCACACACACACACACACACACACACACACACATACAGAATAATGGTGCTGAAAGTTTTCCACTCACACCTCAGCTGACACACGTTCTTCCAAAACTGAGAGCACAACTCCCCTCATCAGTTTTCCCTGAACTTGTGACCCTTGCTCACACACACACACACACACACACACACACACACACACACACACACACAGACCCTCTGTTGGATGTCTTTACAGTAGTCCCCACTGGGTGATTGACAGCCGTGAGGGAATTATCGAGCCACGAAGGCATGAAGCCGAGAAGGAGGGAGGCGAAGCTCTGAGGTCAAGCAACAGCAAGCAGAAGAGAGTTCAACATCTGTAAAGTCACACAAGCTGATGTGACCCCTGTACAAACTGTCAGGGCCTCTGCCAGGCCAGCTTGCACACACACACACACACGCCCACACTCAAACACACATACTGTACGTACTTATTCTCACCTGTTGGCAGCCATGTAGGAAGCCACTCACTGCCACTTCCATCCACATGAAAATATAAGATTTTGGCTGCAATGTTTTTAAATGGCGTGGTGAGATTCTATTTAAGCTGTCAGCCAGAGGGACATGCGAAGGTGTGTGCGAGTGTGTGAGTGTGTGTGGAGCAGCGGTGTAGAGTGATTAAGCATGTCACTGTTGGCCTGTGGGATTGACAGTAACACCGGCTGACTTGGGCACACAAGGGGGAGAAAGACTGGGGGCACTTGTGTAACAGAGACACACAGGCAGGTACTGTTCTCCCGCCGAGCTCGAAACAAACCGCTGTTGACATCCCTGTCACCAACACTCATTTCTAGCGCTCAACGAGATTAAACTCAACTGGCGGTGGTAGAGACAGAGGCATCAAATTAAGCGAAAGCGGCTGACAGCAAGCATGTTCATTGCGCTGGCTTTCTGCAGGCTGTTTTCTTCCGCTTTGCCTCGCATGAAATGTTATCTTTCAGCCTGCATTCCAAGAGGAGGGATCAAAGATTAAATTCAGGGTAGATTTGGGGAGCCGTTTGAAGAGCAAGCACACCAAAAGGAAAAGTGTGGTTCAAAACAGGTGAACTTTGAGGTAGAGCTGCATTCAAGGCATGCCTGGGAGACAGATTTCATCATTTAGCTTCAACTTTTTCCGACTTTGTTGTCATGACATGGGCATAATTCATTGCTCTCTCTCCCTCTGTTTGTCTGTCACACATATGCAGACATCATGTTCCCCACCCCTTCACTCACCCACCCACACACATTTTGAGACATCTTATCCCTTGCACACATGCACACACAAACAAACACTATCCCCACCCGCCTACCTATCCATGCGCTCACACGTAGGCTTTTGACAGAGTGAAGTTGTCAGGGAAATGGAGAGGAAATGACACAGGGCATATTTTCACAAATCTCCCCTGTTGGCATACTCCGCTCTGGCACAGGGCCTGTCAGCGGCCTGTCTCCTCAGTTTAGCCATCAGACACAGTCAGAGTGCCAAACACACTGGGACACGCTTGTCCTTAGACAGGAGGGAAGACAGAGAGAAATGTCAACAGAGAGAGACAGGGAGGTGTGCGCGTGTGTGCGTGTTTGTGTGGAGAGGTTTGAGAAAGAGACGTTGAAGAGGAGACAGAAGCCGAACTGAAGAGGGGAAATGTAAATCCAGAAGGAGACAGGGGAAAAGAAAGGCATGCTCACAGAAAAAAGTCAAAAAGAGTTAAACTAGTGGAGTGATTTTGAAATTTCACATCCAGAGAATCCAGATCCAGAGAAGTCCAACTCTAACTTGCTGCTCTCACCCCTCCTCCCCCAAACAGAAATGTCAAATGTCAGGCCATTATCCCTTTTACTGGTGCTGTAACATAAACCGCGGGGCTCGGGGCGCCGTGCGTCACCGCGACTTTGGGAAAGTGACTTTGACGAGGTGGCGGCCGGCCAAGGCAGGCGGTCGCACATCTACCTACTTCACTGGAGGCACTGCACTGGCCCTGATGGCTGTCTCCCACAACCCCCTGCTCTGCTGCTACTGCTACCCTAAACACACACGCACTCCCCAGCTGTGCAGCTGCAACAGACACTCTGCTGTTCTGCCACACACCTCAGGGCTAACACAGCCTCCCGTCACACAGCCCAACTAATTATCTTGGCATAAAGAGGAAAAACAAATTTTAAACAAATGCTGGTACCATACTGTATATCCTGGATGACAAACATAGCCCAGGTCATGAAATTTCAGGCTACTGCTCTATTTATTTTAAAGCAGGGATCTCAAACTACTGACTGAGGGACCAGATCCAGCCACACAACAATGTCATAAGGCCACCAACATGTTTAGAATCATAAAGCAGTTTAGAAAGTACTTTTATACATGACCCACAATTTAATCTTTTTTTTTTTCCATTTTGATTTCTCTAAGGTCTTTTTTTTTTTGAGAGAAGTTATATTTTTCTACTGTAGCATTGCTGCAAAATCAGTATGAAAACGTGCTTTTATTTCACATTTAACAAATTCACCTGCTTCACAACTTGTAAACATGAACTCTTTAGTTATGGCCAACAGCTCCCTGATTGACAGTTTCAAAAGAGGCGGACAACAGATTCTTTTCTCATGGAGTTACCTGTTTCACAGTAATTTCATGCATCCAGGAGTCCAGAGGTCATTTTCCTCACAGACAGTGTGAGATTGGGCAGCACTGCGGTGCAGTGGTTAGGCGTTACTGTCGCCTCACAGCAAGAATGTTGGTTCAGACCTGCCGGCTAGCTCAGGCCATTCTGTGTGGAATGTATATGTTTTCGTTGAGCTTGCATGCATTTCTTCTGGGTGCTCTGGTTTCCTCTCACAGAGCAAACACATGCAGATTATGTGAACTGGTGAATTGAGTGGGTGTGAATGTGAATGGTTGTCTGCCTATACGTGCCAGCCCTGTGTCACCAGTCCAGTTTGTATCCTGCCTCTCAACCTCTCAACAGGGACAGTGCCAGTGCTGCCATGACTCTACAATGGATAAATCAAGTTAATCAGTGGATAAATGGACAGTGTTAGATGACTGGATAGACATGAGACTTCCCAGATTGAATCATCAGTTCAATGATTAAGGAAAGAAATCAGCTACCCAAGGAACATTTAGTTAAAAAACACTGAATCCTCCAGCTTAAATGTGTGCAGCGTGCACTGCTGACAGTGAGCAGAAGCTAAGGATTACACTTTGCAGAAACCCAATAATACATTAAGCAGTTAAAATCCATTCATTCTCAGATTTTCAGCTCCATTTTAAATGAATTCGGCAACTATGGTGCAGCAATTTCTGAAATAAAACAATGAAGTTTTCTGAATATGCTGTAACTCTGATTCGCATCCCTGACTGGCTTCTTCATGCAGCGTACTGCACTGATAGAAAGAACATGATTTCTCAGAAAAGTTGAAAGGTTACAATAATTAAACTTGACGATAACATCAACTTAGAGTACTGTTAAATTATCCAGGAGACTCTTGTATTTCTGTGTTGAGTAGGATGTAGGGAATAATTGAAAAATATAGGAATGGGAATTTACGGTGAAGGAAATACTTACAAAACCAGCAGCTCCACCCGACTCGCAACCTCTGTACCTTAACTGACAGATGCCTACAACGGTGAGGTTCCTGGACAATTTTCAACAACATCAGCATTTTCAAAGGGTAGGTGCGCTACAGTAGTTGGTGACATTCATGTTGAAGGGTAAACAGCTGAAGGAGGATTGAGGTCAGCTTGCTGCTGCCAGGCTGTGTGGAAACCTCGTGGGAAAGACCCAGGGCCTGAACCACCTTTCACCACCACCCTGTCTGCAACAGGGACAGCGCCAGGAGTGCAAACAAGGACATGTATGTCTGCTGCTGTTTCCTGTGTGTGTATGTGTGTTTATTTACATCATTCTGCTGGTTTCTGCCAAGGGACTTTTGATTATCCTGTCCTGAGGGAGTCGTCTCCTTAGGGAGCGTGGGTGATTAGTTTGTGGCTATGGCTTGTCACTGCTTCCCCCACATCACTGCACACACACACACACACACACACACACACACACACACACACACACACACACATATTGCATACACTGGGAAGGGGAGATACGGTTTACATGTACTCCCTAGGCAGTGTGAGGTCACCCAGTTCTCTATTTCAAAGGAGACAGGGTCGCCGCTGAGCCAGTCGAGGCCCTGTGGAAGCAACCAGTCATGTGCGATTTTCCAGTCCACTGCTCCATGATGAGCAGGTCTGGCCATAGCTCAGCCCCCAGGGCTCAGCCCGCAGAGAGACTGGCGGGCTTGGAGCTTGTCCACCTTCTGCTCCAGCCTTGTTGCATCATTGGGAATGAGCGCTCATCATCGCCTGCCAACCAGCGCTACAGTCATCATTCTCCTCCGCTCCCCCGGTCTCACTGGGGCCCCAGCCCTGGTAAATTATGCTTACCCACACCATTATTAGACTCATTATAGACCCATTTGAGTGGCTTTCAGACTGTCACAGGCGCTCAACTATGTCTTCGACTTGACTTGATTTCCTTTGACAGGCTTTTCTTAAACTAAAAGGCTGGGGAGGGGAGTTGGAGAGATGGGAGAGTGGAGAGAAAGAGGAGAATGCATCTTGAAGGAGTCAAGCAATGGGTTTGGAGGCTGATGTAGAACATTCATTTGCTTTTATGATGAAGCACATATTGCAGGTTTTGGCGTGGCTCACCATATCTAAAAAAAAAAAAGACTGCATTTGCATTTCAGTTGGAGGCAGATGGATATAAATGGTTTGAGGGGCAAGAAAACTGGCTGGTTGAGTCCATCTTGCTGGTTGTTGACACATTTTTAAACACAGTTGAGAAATGACCCTCATTTCTGGAAACCTAAGGCCTTTCAATTTTACTGTGTTTGGCAAACCGATGCAGCTCACTTGGATTCCCAATTGCCTGTCAGCTGCTGGGCCTGCCATCCATTCATTTCCCAAGTCGTGTCCCCGCTAAGCCCTTCGCTACATCTTTCATTCTGTCATCGCTAACATGATAGGGAGTTCCCCGGGAGAAAGGGAAACTTCACTGGGAAAAGCTCGGAAAAGTGTGTACCAGCTCCCCACCATGCTGAAAGTGAACAGAGCCAAGATCTCTCAATCTGCGACGGCTCATTTGGAAATGTGGCCCTCGGCTCTTGTTCCCTCTCACACTTGCCAAATACAATAATTCGTTTTCATTTCTCCAGCTCAATTTTATAATTTTGAGATTTTTCACTGTCAGCTATGGTCTTTGAAGTATTTTATTGAATTTCCTGCTGGATTCAGCTCTAAAGTCCATTTTTCGTTTTGCACCAGCTTAGCTCCCTACTGCTGTTTCACTTTTCTGCCTCTGACAGTCTTTTGCAACATGGTCAACCTCTAAAGCCTTTCTACCTCATTTTCCAGTCTTAAACCCACTTTTAAACCCTCCTACTGCATCAGTTTCAATCATTATTTCTTCATCTGGATTTCTCATTATTTTCATTGATATTTCTTTGCATTTCACCTCTCGACTCTCAAGAGTAGCTGTGGGTGATATCATTGTCATGTCACTGCTCATTTACATCACTTGGATTGACAGGAGGGCCTGGGCCAGCTCTGCTTCTGATAATGGCTGATCTAATCCATACCACTGTGTACTTTCTCCCACTCAGCTCCCCTGTTCTTGGCATCATTGCCTTTAAACCCAAAAAGCCTCTCTCTCACCCCCCTACATGTGTTTGCAATTCCCCTCCGGGGGGTTATGATTCAACAGCGGCATCATCTCAATTCGTCTCAAAGCATGAAGCATCGCAAGAGAAACTAAAGTGGGAGACAAGACGGCCCTCTCTGCCCCCCTTTTAGAGGCAAGAGCTTGAGTGTGTTTGGCGGAGTTGGACGTGAGGCTCGCTCTTTGGGATGTGGGAGTTTAAGAAGAGAGTGCCACGCTGGCCTAATCACATTACGGGTGCCATATTATGTGTCAAGCTGTCACTTTCAATTTGAGCCACTGCACTGCAACGGCGGGCCCTGGCTTTTCTTCATATTTCTGTTTTGATTGGGGCTTGATAGTGACTAGGCTGAAACCGGGTGTACACAGCAAGCAACGGAGACGCCGCTCAACTGCGGTGCATAACGGTGATCATATGTTAAGAATTAGTATTGGTTGGCGTGTGGATGGAGGGTACATGTGTGTCTACAGGGGCTGGGGCAATCGTTCCCACTGACCTCTCCACACTGAATCACATGTCTAATCTTATTCTTGTCTCCCGTTTGAACTGATGTCATGTGTCTCATCGTCCAATCTGTCACACTGGTTGACGTGGAAACCGTGTCGAAAGGCTGGGGGGAGGAGGGAAGCTGGTTTGTGCAGGAAAAGTCTGTGTAGTCGCTCAGCTCCATGAGCGGGGTAAATTGAGGAGATACAGACTGACAAGAGGGAAGGAGAGGGTAGGAGGGGTTATGGGATGGGGGTAGCAGGGCGTGAGTTCAGTCAAAGCCAATTGTTCTCCAATTGAGTGGAATGACTCAGAGGAATTGGTAGAAGTTGGGTCTTTTGTGTGCAAGCAGCAGAAACATTTGAGCGATCGAGTTGAAATTCCCCGTTTTTATACTCCTGAGTGTCTGTTTTTACAGCTATTCAGACCCAGCCTCCCCTGAGCAATCACTGTCCTCCCTTTCTCTCTCCCTCCTTACCTCCCCCCATTTATTTATCTCTCAACCCATCTCTACATCTGTCTCTGTCCAACAGATCATCGGCTTGGCCATACGGCCCAACAACCTGTCAAGGCTGAGGGCTTCGAGCTGCTCTTTCAGACGGAGCTTCAGCGTTAGCCGAAAGAAGAAACAAAAGTGAGGATGAGAGACAGAGGAAGAGGAGGAGGGGTGGAGAGAGGGGAAGTGAAGGGGAGAGCTGGCCCTTGGTGGCCATGCTGACATCCTGAGATGTCCAGCTGGGTATCTGTCATTTCCAATGGGTTTTCATCTCAATCTCCTCAGGAAATGCTAAAGATTCCCCACAATGAGAGGGCTGTTATGTAGCCAGTAGATGACCCAGAGACCAAATCTCATCCTTGCCATTGCCAAATTTGAGGCAAAAATAGCACTGTAGTATTATTATAATCCAGAATTAAATTTTGACAGTGGCGGGAAGGATGCAGATTGAAAGGAACAGGGTTATCTTTATTGGCTGTATTTGAGCTCAACCATGTTAGTAACTCATTTAATTGGCTCCAGGTTGAGTTAGCTGTTGATGAAGATGCAAATTACTTGGACTGCCCTGAATACCAACATCTTATTGTCAGTTAAAGAATAAGCATAAGCATAATTTTGTTGTCCTTTTGTAACAGAGCCAGGCCAGTATACAACTGTACTTATAAATACAGAAGTGTAGGATTATGGTCTGTTCAAGTGATTCCCCCTCACCGGTCAAACGGGCTACTCAAAGCATCGGGCCAAACTTGCAAATCTGTTTTGACCTGGAAAGTTGGCATTCAGATACAGTGCTTTCAGATGGTAATAATTACCAGCAAAGTATAAAATGATGACGTGTAGCTACTTGCACTTAAGAAGAATCAGGACATCCACTTACCTAACATGTCACAGCAAAGCTTAAACTAGTCATTACATACTCATTATAGACTTTCTATCTGAAAAAGTAGCGTGCCTCTCTGTTTGTCAGTACGTAGGTAAAGACACCACAATGCCAGGAGCAGGGCTTCCATTTCATACAGTATGTAGGCCAGTGGTATGGATGGAGCATGGCAGTCACAATGCAGAAGCTACATGTTTTCGTCTTTGTCTTTACCAAATCCTGTATGTCTCATGCTTCTGCGAGGCACTTTGAACAATTTATTTCTGTCACTTTGTTGTTAATGCAAGACTAATCCTTTGAAAGGCAATACATCCATCGGTCGTCAACATTATTCATGCTTATTTCCTGTATGATGCTGGCCAAATTACAAAGGACAAATGATACAGCACAAGGACCTGATTATCCAAATGCAGTTACCAAGGCATCCATATAAGCGCAAGTAACTTGTCATGCTCAGAGTGTTTCATCTGACTTGATTTATTATGCCTCATTTACATTCCGGCTTCTCACAGAGCTAATGGTCCATAAATCCTGTGTAGATAATGTCCATAGATTAAAGTGAAATAACAGGCAGTATAAATCAATCCCAGAACAGAGTGATCTGTTGTTTCAATAATGTGCACCATTAGTTTGTAAAGCAGACCTCTGACACACATGCATACACAACACTTTATTCTTGTCTCTCAGTCTCTTTTTCTCTCTTTAACTCTTGTCACACATGAAAAGTACATTGCTGGTGAAATTTCTGTGCAAATCAGTGTTTTCTGACATTCGCACTTCAGTTTCCCATATGTAACAATTCCCTGTCAACTCTTTTCACAATGTCATGACAGTTCTGTATACATCACTGTTTATGACCTGTTTTGTGTTCTCACTTCTTACACAAACTCCCTCAATTATGTATTTTAAATTTCATTTTGCATGTGGATGCATTTTTATCCCCCTGTTCACCCCAATTATTGTTGTCCAAGAAAGTACAGTTATGCTGATGTTACTGCTATTACATTTACAACTGAACCGTAGAAAGAAATGCTAGTAGGAGCAGAGTAGGGAGATTAGCAGAGTAGATTTTACAGAAAATATGGCGTGGGGTCTTTTGCAGGGCATATAGGGAGCTTATCTTTCTGTTGAAGCTTTTTGAGCTAAATGGGTTAGGTTGAAATAGGCTTATTTCGGTAAATCAAGACCTGTGAATCTGTGTCCATTGAGAAATAAGGAGGCTCTGTTCTGCTTGTTTGCTTCAGAGGTGCCGATTGATAGTGTGCACGCAGGGCAATATACGAATAGTTCTCAAACTGCTGACTGCCATTGTATCAAAGGAATAAGAAAGTTTGGAAACCTTCGATGTTACTATGTTCATCCTTATTTTTATCCCATTCTACTTATTATTATCAAGCAGATTTTATTCTCCTTTTTTTTTTTTTTTTTTTAACATTTATTTTCCAGCACTGTTTTTATGTTCATTGTTTATGTTCAGTGTTGAGCAGTTGGTGCATGTGATTTCTTTCTTGTAAAGCATTTTCAGCTGCAATTCTTGTATGAAAGGTGCTATACAAATTTTAAGTTTAATATTATTATCAAATCAGGGTGATCTGATATTATCGGCAACTAATGCTTGCGTACTGTCTGAATGAGTGTTGAGCTCGAGTTGTAGCACCATGAATTTGGAGTTCACCAGTTAGCACACCAACTACACACTGTTCCTGGGCCCCTACCCCAAGAGTATGCATATTTTGGAGGCTTTGAACTAAATTCCTAAAAAGGTTCCTGCCCCCTTTGTTAACAACGCTGAGTCACTGTGCTCTTGTTCTTTGTAGTTATTATTACATGACATCCGTAATGAACAGATGGGGACGTGCAGAGCTTGGAAAAGAGTCTAAAAACTCCTGAACACCTGTCTCCACATTGTCGTGTTTAACTAATCAGCAACATTTTTCCCTGCAAACCCCACCCAGGTAGTTACCGAAATGGTGGAAAGTACTACGCCTTGAGCAGGGATATTTTGGGGGCGGGGGGGCAGAACTAGGGCCTAGGAATTAAATAAAGAGCCCACTTCCTCAAAATGCAGGTTGAGTTGGGTTCCTCAGTTCTGAGAAAGGCTCCTGTGGTGGAAAAGTGCTACATGTCTCTTTCTTGTTCTCTCTCACACATAACATACTCAAATATACACCCATGGTCATCACATTTCTCACACATATTAACCTGAACACCCATGAACCACGTGAATACAGAAAAGCCCTGCTCGTATCATCACAAACACAAACACGTACACACGAGCAATCCCACCGCCAGACACATTTAAACCAGTGTCTAAGGGGGACTGAAAAAAACAACATGCTTGCTGGTTTATGAACACACTCAGCAGTTCCCAGCACAAGTGGGGTTTAATATTTTATGAGGGAGCAAAAGTTATGGACTCTAATAAATATGCACACATGTGCAACTTGTGCAGAGTTATTGGCACTGGCAGGCCGCATTAAAATGTCACATTAAAGTAGACTGCCTGTTGACAAGCCCTGTTTGACCCTGTCGGTGTGCACACTCCATACACACTCAGTGCCATTGCTTGTCTTCTGTGATCAGTATTGTAAAGAATTGTTACTTGTATTGTGAAACTCGCAGCAGAATACATTATGTCTCCGAAGGTTCAAACTGAGTAATGCCATTCAGATCTTGGGAAAGTAGCAGCGCGCAGAGACAGACAGAAAATAAGAGTAAGAAAGAAATTTAGAGATAGAGGGAGAGAGAGAGAGAGGGAGAGAGACATCAAAGGCCAAGTGTTTTCCATACAAGAGGGCGAACATGGCTTTAGATCAGACAAGCTCTTCTGTAAACAGCCTGCTCAGATCCTGCCAGCAGGAGGTTCCCCTTCAGCACGCTGCTTTGTCTATCAAAGTGCTCTCATAGTATTGAGAGGGCACTGGAGCAGCGCTCTTTGCCACTTCCCTCCCTCCCTCCTCATATAGAAAGCCGTGCTGCTACACCTCCCAACCCCCCACCCCCCCAAACTGAATCACAAAATAAAGGAATAAAGGTGATTATCTCCTCCCACCCCCACCCATCTTCCCTTTTCCTCCCTCTAGCTCCTCATTCTGTGTTCACCTTCATGTGTTTCAAAGGTTCATCTCTTAAAACTTCCTCTCTCACCTCATCTCCTCCTGCTTCTCCTCCTCCTCCTCCTCCTCCTCCTCCCTCCGCTGCCTCCC
Source organism: Chaetodon auriga (assembly GCF_051107435.1). Taxonomy (NCBI): domain Eukaryota; kingdom Metazoa; phylum Chordata; class Actinopteri; order Chaetodontiformes; family Chaetodontidae; genus Chaetodon; species Chaetodon auriga. The sequence continues at coordinate 6,113,430 of NC_135078.1, forward strand.
TTCAAACAGCTGTTTTGTTCTTGGGAAAACACTTTTTACTAAAGCAATGCTTTTACTATATTTTGTCTTTTGACCATAGCATGTTTCTCAGCAACTGAGGCAACTAAACAAAGGAAAAAGAGCCAGAGAAGTGTACCACGAAGGCCAAAAGAGAATACAGGCCATCCCATACTTACTAACAAGAATTCTGTTTCTCCTCTGAGTGGAAAGTAATTGTGGGGCTGATTTCCTTCTTCTTCTCTCCACTCTTTTCAATGAGCTTCAGGAGCCAGCTTTACAAGCTCTTCTCTGCTCTCATCCTCCACTGATCAAAGCCCGCTCGCACAGATATATTTCCCCTCACAGACAATGCCTCTTCTCAAGGTGCTGTCAGGTTCCCTTCTTTGCTTTAATTTCATCTCTTAAACTTTTTTTTAATCCCCGTACCCCCTGCCTCCCTTCCCTCTCCTTCTTTTGTGAGGGCTGTCAGCCGTGACAGTTTGTTGCCAGGAGGGACTTGTGGGAAGAGAAGGTAGGTGCACTTTTACAAAGAGCCGCCGCCTGGCTGCACCTCACTCACGCTGTCACTCAAAACAGCCCCACTCATGCTCACACACACACATGCACACACACACACACACACACACACACGTACGCACAGGCAAGGTGACACGCCCGGCTTTCATGCACCGGCACGGGCTACAACGTGACGCTTGCACATTTACACTCAAACCCACACAGTGAAACATGACAGACACCTTGACCTTGTGTTTGTTGTGTCACGTAAGGTATCGGAGCTGAAGAGGGGGGGCCGGGGGGGGTGGTGAGTTGGGCTGTCAAGCCAGTTGCACTGTCTGGGTGTCTCAGATCATAAGCCAGAAGGAAACTCGGAGCGACAGAGCCGTGATGGAGCGCAGGCAGAGTCGGCACTGACAGGGCTTAGATGACAGACAGAGGCTGACAGACGCTGACATCTCCCTGTCGCCTCGGGGAGACACGCGGCCCTGAGTGAAACCCGAGGAGTCCTCCCTGCAGCCATAACTACCAGCCAGCCCTCGCAAGGTCTAATCCCTTAAAGTTCACACAAAGACGCCCAGGTGACAGAAGGGCAGGAGCAAAAAGGAAGACAAGAGGAGTATCATTTAATTTTCTGAAAGAGAAAGATGATGAGGAGAGAGTTGCCTTGAGGGAAAGGATTGAGTTTGTGAAACATTAATTACACCTTTTCCCTCCTTTCTCCACCCCCCACCCATTCTCACTCCCTACCTATCTGTCTTGATTTTGGCAGGGCTGGCGCAGCTCAGAGGAGGTGGATAGCTTCATCTGTTCTTCTGAAGGCAGTTTTAGGCAAGCCACAGAATTATTCTGATGTTTTGTTGAAAGCTCTTTCGTCGAGGCTTTCAACGGTACAACATTAACAGAAGTCAGTAGTCAGTGTTTTGTGGAGATATTCAGCATCCCAGCTCTCCAGTGGGTGAGATACAGTCGCCTCTGAACTTGCTTTCGATATTAAATGTTGAATCCTACAGCCACTTCATGTAGGCTAAAACTGAGATTTTCCTTTCATGCCCTTTACGCTACTAACAACCCCCACTCTGATGTGAGAAGCCTCTCTGCTAATGTTAAGTGTGCTGCCTATGGTTTAATTGTCCCTGGTGGTTTCTACCTTTCCTTTGATGGCCATGTAGAGGACTTGTATGATCATGTTTTGTTCACTAAAGCAGGAAAGTCCTTTTACAAAACAGAAAAGCTTGTGTTTTCAGGCAGATTTCTAAAAGTTCTCAGTCAGTGCAGAAACATAAAAACAATATAGTATCAGATGAACATCTTCTTTGGAAAGACACTTACATATGTATTACAGCCATAAGGAGGGACAGACAGTTTTAAACTTTGTTCGCTTGACTCTATTCTCACTTATATTGTGTTTCAATATTGACATCGACATATTTTTCCGCCTCTGCTGTCAGACAACCAACGGAGTATCAAAGTGTGATTTGATTGTAGCTCATAAATGCCACTTGTTAACCATGTCAATCAAGTCGAGCCTGTCTGGCAACATAAACAATTGTTCTCTGTCACAGAGACATTTGTGGCACACCACAACAGTCTTACCATGCCCTCTTAAGAATCCTGAAAACATACATCATTAAATGTTAAACAGATTCATGAAGGGTTTTCTCATGGCATGCTGGCTTTTCTTTGTACATACAGCCCTTCAGTCAGGACTGCAGTTTGGAAAGTAGTCATTTGAGCGTGGACCTGGTCAACAACGATACTTGGGCCCTGTTTACATCTGGCATTAACATGCATCTTGGGTGATCTGATCCCTAATCTAAGTACAGGTGTGAATGCACCCAAGACATGTTGAGGACGCATTGAGATCCAATCATTCTGAGTTCTGACCACATTCAAAGTGTGTAAGTAAAGTGTCCTGGGCCACACTGAAAGACTGCCAACTCAACTGATGTCCTCTGCATAAGGAGAAGTACATACTCAGTTGTGTGCCAATGGCATCATGGAAATGATGTATGAGTTTATTTGCATATAGAGTAAGGAAGTATGAGCTGATCACAAGTGGTCACTCAAGACACATGTGGAGACATATTCTAATGCCAGGTGTGAACTGATGTACTTCGAGCTGCTCACTTGTGATTGGATCACCCAGGACACATGTTAATGCCAGGTTTATTATAACTTATATCCAGACCTCATTATATGTTGAAACTAGCAAGTGGCATTTATGGGTGCTCTGAGTGCTGAGAAAATACTCTCACATCATTATTAGGCCATTCCCGGACCTGTTAGAGCCTGATGTCACGAAATGTAGCCCAATCATTCATTTAAATGAGAGCACTGGATTGGCACAGCATGAGTCCCAACAGCATTTGTTGGAACACAATCACTGAACTTCATGCAGTATGTTTCATTTTCTCACCAGTACCTTTATCACATGCATATGCCAGTGCAGCCCCTTGCATTTTGTGTGTTGTTTTTGTTCAAATTTATATTGATATTCATTTGAGATTTTTATGGAATCAAAGGTTATGAAGAATGTGAAATTGCTTGCAAGTAAGAGGCGGTACATAACGTTTGATGAGATCCTACACGATGGTGACTGTGTGGAGTTAAAGGCAGTGAAAGCTTGAGTTCCAGGATGTTCAAATAGATTTTTATATCATGACATATTCATGGGTCAGGGGCAATTTTGGAACATGTATGGATGTAAAACTGTCTAGAGATTTGCTAATGTATCTGCATTAGTGTAAATGATTTTCCATTCCTCATAAGGCCCCCCATGGCTTGTCCTGGACCCCTCTGTCAGTCATGCTGAATAGGCAGCCAGCTGGGTGCTATAAAATCACCTGGAGCACTCTAACCTTCGGTGCTGAGTGTCATGGCTTAAGAGATGATTGTGTGTCTTTGATGAGTAAAGGTGCCTTATCTCACACCTCCTTAAAAACTTCAAGAGACCACCACTCAGCTCCCAGGAATGAGGATATTAGCTTGTCAGGAGGGTGACAAGTTTAGCACAATAGGGGCGTTTGCCTGGAGAGGATATATTGGGCGAGTCAAAGGGCTGGAGAGAACCAGTCACATGCTATTAGCCTCCTGCTGGTTAATTTTACAGAGGAAAAGGAGGCAAACTTGTTTTTTGTGCATTCAAAGCATGTTAGTGTCCTCACCAAAGTCACTTTTACTAAAGCTTTACCATCTGAAACGAAACAAGTTATTAAGTGAAACGGCACTCTTTGTCTGCATGTCCAATTGGTTGTTTACTGTTTGGTTATTACAAAAGCCTTTGCTTGCACACAGACAAAACTTTGACAAGACCGCACTACATTTCCTCATGGTTATAGAAAGTTGGCAACAAGAGCTTTTTTTTCATTTCTACTTTCCCTGAAGGTAAGTAACAGGTTAAAGCTGCAGTGTTTCAGATCATAAGCGTGATGCTTGAGTCAAGGGAAGGCTTGTGTACCTGTGCATCTATTTTGCCACCTTCAAAGTTATCATTTGCAATCTCAAGCGTGAATGTTGAGTATCTATAAGACATAATGTATTCTCCACACTTACAGCTCTCTCTTCCTTCCTCTACCTCTGTCTTTCTCCCAGTTTCTCCAGTGGCAAACAACACATTACTTTGACTGACAGCTCCAATCATTCTACTGTGTTTGCTTGGCAAGTTCAAAATGTGACTGACACTCAGCTCATTGGAAAGGGGGTGTCAGGAAGGGAGGGGGAAGGGGTAAGAAATTAAACAGAAAACAAAATCCTCCCTGCATGACAACTCCCCCCTCCTTCTGCCATCTTCAATCCCCCCGCCTCCACTCCTCTTCCTCTTCTCCATCCTTTTCCATCATCTTTCCATTCCTGTCATTCTTTTTTTCCGCAAAATCCGTTTTGATAGCAAATCACCACGGGCCCGCCAAATGACAGATAATCCTTCACAGTTTTATCACTAAACCCTCTTCTTCTTATTTTGTCTCGCAGCATGTACAGTACGTACAGCTGCCGTGTTTGCTGATACGATCTGCCAGCCAACGCAAGCCGTGGCAGATCACACTGAAGAATGGAGGAAGCTTGCTTCCACAGCCACAGATAAATCATAATAATATTCCTTATTTTTTTTATTTAAAAGAGAGGAAGCATTTACATGTGTTTAAAAACGGATCTTCTCAGTCCTCTACACTTATTCTACCTCCCACCTCATCCTGACCCCTACTGAAAGATACACACACAGATCTATACTACAACTAGCACTACTAATATTAATTCAAATTCAAATTTAAGCACAAAGTGCTTTCCAGATTAAAGGATTTACACAATAAAAAGAAAAAGACCTAAAACCTATGTGTGCCCCACTGTGTGATATACAAAAATTGAGAGCATGAAGGCAGGATATGTTGTTATGACATTTGTATGACTATAAATGAATAAAGGTTGTGGAATTTTCTATTGGGACAGAGCTATTTGCCCCAGCACTGAATGGTTTCTATTTCTCTCATATTCTGTAAGAAAAAAAAAAAAAAAAAAAAATCTTAGTTATGGTAAGTAAATGGTAACATTTTCAAAGTAAGGTCTAGCAAGCTAGGCTAGCTAGCCTCCATTCAAAAACTGGAAGTTTCTCTAAGAAAGTGGAAGCTTGTTAGCCTTGCTAATGTGTTTCCGGAAAAACAAACAAACAAACAAAACAGACTTCTGTATATATTTTACATTGTTATATTTTGTACTTCTTTAATAGCTTATTTTTAGTAGATGTGTCATACACCAACTTCACCAAAACAAATTCCTCGTATGTGTAAAATTTTACTTGGCAATAATGCTTTTTCTGATTCTGACTTTGATTCTGATAAGCACTGACTCTGACTCTCACTGGACGCTATTTCTTCTGTTATTTGGACACTTGCTGATTGCCGTTGCTCTATGTCTACATCTGGACAACAGTTAACATTTTACCTTAATCACAATGTAACATATTTATCAGTAAAATGATATTACTGGGTTTCTATTGTGGTGCTGAGAAGGATTGTGTTGTTCTGTGGCTGAGTGAAGATGAAACACGAAGCATGCAGTCACTAAGCTACGCCTCCAGACTTCTTAGTACAGTAAGCTGAACCTAGAACTGTAGTAACAGTAATAAAAAATTATGTCCACCAAATCTTGTGAATAACCAGTAACCAAAAATTATAACCAATTTACAATTGAACAAGAAAAAGTGTTCCAGCCTAGTTATGATGAAGTGAAATGACAATTTGTCAGTCATTAGTTTTCACAGGGCTTTTCCATTGGCGCAGTCAAAACGTGCCACATTGATTTGCATTTTCATGACTGGTTTAAATGCAGTGAGTTTCAACCTGGATGGACCATATCCAGAGTCAGGACAAAGCACACCCAACCTCCTTCAACTGGGTTGTGTTGATGTCAGATGGGCTTTGTCATCAATCAGGGACGATTCAGCAACATGTTTAGATACGTATTACCAGACATATCAGATACTTCATCACTTTCAATCATCCCATCTCTGTATTTGAAGCAATAAGCGGTAGATGCCATGCAAAATCCAACCAACAGCCTGAAATCTACGATGGTAAGTCTCTGGCTACCAACGAGTGTTTCCGGCCGTACTGGATACAAATCCCTGCACCGCTGGGTGACCCACCAAGTCTCAATCATAAAAACGAGAAGGGAGTGGGCATGTAACACACCAAAATGGTTAAAAAATACATTATCACAATGCTTTTCAAAAAAATCAAATCACCAGTACCAAACTGTCAGTCTGGACCAAACAAACAAATACAATCTCCTCCTGCTGGTAAATATCATTTTGGCCAAATAAGTACACAAATCAAAGCAAACACCAAAAATATAATGTACTGCACTTACTTTCTAATTTAGAGGCAAAAATGCATTTTCATTTCAGGTCGACTTTAACGTCCCTCATGTGAAACTACATCAAAGAAGTGAATATTTTCCAACCCACTGGCACTTTTCTTTCATTTTATGAAAATTAAGAATAATGTATGTCTAAATAAAAGATGTTTTGACTTGTTAAGAGGTGCTAAACTGACTGTCACAAAAGCATAATAGAAGCTATAGTGAAAACTGTCTAACAACCATAAACAGGCATTGACAGCCATGACAGCATGTGAACTGCCCCTATAATTTACCTGTTACAAGTCAATTATCTCTATTAAAAATGGGGAACATGTTTTGTACCATATCTACATAATAACTGATGATAAGCAACTGTAATTTATTGTTGTCAGTCTCGCGGCAAACGGCACAACAAGTCAGCCCGGCTGGCTGATCAAAGAGAGCAACGCTGATGACAAATACAGGCGGCGAGAAAGTAAGGCGAGGAATTAACCAGATGATTTACTCCGGAAAGCTGTGCCTCCAATAATGGGTTGGCCTGAGGGATGACTCTGATCCAGCATAGAGAAAGAAAGAACGAGAATAAAGACAGTAGAGTGCCTCGATTCCTCTTCATTGTTTAGAACCTTTACCCTCCGATGTTAAAATCCTCATCTGATGAAGAGGTAAATCCTGCCAATCTTTTATTCAGCACTGGATATAAAGGAGGGTGAGCCTGAGAAATCATTCATACACCTGCACAGGGCGTAATGCCCACATCCTTCTCCCTTAGGGTCAAACAGGCAGTAAATCTCTTTGCAAAATAACTTCCTTTCAGCAGCCTTATAGCAGATCCACCACCATACTTCTTCTGCAGATACAGATGATGTCTTTGGAGACAAGGGGGTGTCAAGAAGTGCGAAAACAATAAAGGAAGTGACCAAGATGCAAAACGGGAGGGCAGAGAGGATCGATGCAGAGAAATGATAAGGCAGAGGTGGTTGGAAGCAAAGTTGAGAACACAAAAGGAGGATCTTTGATGTGGTTTGCTGGTAGCCTATCACTGAGAACAAAGTCAAAGGTTGTGTAGTATGTAAAGTACACGTGAAAAATAAAGGCTGTACCATAGGAAATGTCTTGGTTCATCATCGCACATTGAATTCTCAACATCACAGGGGTATTAGATAATGAGCTTATGGCCCTTTTCCCCCCAAACACAGCTAGAGGGATATTTATGTACACCTTTGTTTGATCTTTGTGGCATTGTGAGAGTAGGTGCAGTATGCTTTTCAGTGTGTGTGTGTGTGTGTGTGTGTGTGTGTGTGTGTGTGCATGTGCGCCACATGTATCCTCATGTGTGCTGAGGTGAGAAAAAAGAGCAGTTAAGAGTGCTCTGCAGGGAAATGTGATGTGGAACGATGAACTTTCTGTTGTGGAACTTTGATCTACCTTCTAAAAGGCTTTGGGATTTTACACAACAATAAGTCTCCTTGGCCTCATCTTAAATAAATGTTGTGCCTGATGCAAGCGTCCAGAATAGGGCTGACATTTCCATGAGTTTTTGGAGACCTAATCCCAAAAATGGGATGTTATGAGATCATGTTACTTAATGTCAAAACAAAGTCTATAAATGGAGGCTGTAGTTCTTCTGAGGCTCCATTTATTGGACGTAATAATGCATTTTTAAATAAATCATGTCTCCTTTGCTACAGTCTTCTAGGACAAATTGATACAATGCTTATGATGGTTTTTAAATTCATAGTTTACGTTGTTGGCAGCAACGGCAATGACTGCTCAGCACCAAAAATGGAGACACAAGAGGATCGCTCTGTCTGCTCAACCCTATCCCACTATCTTAATCTGTCTATAGAAGCATACGTGCACTGATGCAATGAATGCAGGTGAAAGTGAAGGGTAAACTGAAAGAACAATTTACTGTTCACTAAGCTCCGACCCCGTGATTAACGCTGCTACGCCTGTCAAGTTTTCCATTCTTGCACCAGATGCAGCTTACAGTGCTAATGGTGGCAAATTTACCTCTCGAAATTCTTAGTAATTTGTGACAAAAAGTGATTTCACACTGAGGTAGACAAAAGCAAGCTACTAATTTCTAGCTGACGACATCAATTTTTGCAGCTGATATGAGAGCTGTTGCTAGCATGTTTTATCATAGCTAGCTAGCAAGTTAATCATGAATGGCTCCATGAATTGCTTCAATGTTATCATGTTAAAAGGCTGAGGCTAAAACTAAGTCCCTGCCGAGAGGCTGGCGTTCGCACTAGCTGAAGATACAGGGACAAAAGGAGTGGCGTATTTTTTGTTCTGCAGGACAGAACTAGTTACCCACAGCGCTTTGCTCGGGGGCACTTCAGGAGAGTGTATGTTTGCTGCCTTCTGGGCCTTGCCCTTGGCTGCTGAAGGCCAGATTCTCCCTACTCACTACAGATGAACAGCTACAATACACCAACTCAAACTGACAATATACAAACACAATGCAAGGCCTTGTCTCAGTCGAACAAGGAAGAGTTTACAAAAAAAATGCCTCAGATGATTTCCAGAGTAGTGGGATTTCTGTTTGTGTGAGTGAGGGAACGAGGTCCATGTTTCTCATTATGTTTTGTGTAATAATCAGTGATGAAATGGCTGCTGCCTACTTTCAAGGTGTGTGCATGTATACACACACACACACACACACACACACACACACACACACACACATACTTCTATCCTTGTGAGGACTCTCATTGACAGCTCTTTACCCTAACCTTAACCAGCAGAACTAATGGCTAACTCCAAGCATAACCCTTAAAACTGAACCCTCAAACAGCCCTTTGAAGCTCTGTCTGAAAGTGAGGATCAGCCAAAGTGTCTTCACTCTCAAGGTCTAAAACTCAAATTGGTCCTCACAAAAATAGCTGTACAAGTACACACAAACACTCACAGTCATGTTTCCACCATTTACGGGGATATTATATAGACTTGCATTCATTTCCTGGAGACTTACTATCACCATAACCACTACTTGCCTGACCCTTACCCGAGTATTCACCCTAAAACTTAATGATTTTACATTATGGGAGCTTGTGTTTTGTTCCCATAAGAAAGGCACGAAACAGATTTATGTCCCCACAACATGAGTAATACACGTTTAACACATACATACACACACACACACACACACACACACACACACACACACAATATTATAGCTTTGTTATAGGATGAGGTAACCTTAAAATGAGCACACATTCCCAAAATGTGCCTTATAAGGTTGAGACTGCTAACAAAAATGAAAGTCACTCAAACTTAGATCACCAAGATGCTGTTGATAAGACATATGGGCAAAAACACAAAGACAAACACGGCCATGTGCTTTTCATAAACAAACACACACATATACTGTATAAGTAGATACATGCACACACACCCAGTGTGGTAGTCTGAGGTAAGGAGGTACACAAGTAGGTGAAGAAAAGGACAGGTCACCTCTTCACCCACCATTATATTGACTTCTGTACTTTCTGTCAAACCACTGTTTGAGTTCTGTGAGCTCCAGCTCCTGTTTCACTCAATTTGTCGGATATAATGTGAAATTACACTACATTACTTTCTGGAAGTATAACTATAAATCTGATGCGAGGGCAGGTTGATATATACACATGTATACACTTTAATTTTCCCCTGTCTGTCATATTTCCCTGTATTGAAAGGACAGGCAATCTGTCAGGAGAAAAATTTCTCCCCTGCAGGCCTGCTGAAATGAACGACCTTGGCCAGGCCATGGATTTGGTTTTAATAGCAGCTTGCACAAACACTGTAAATTTACAGCTGGGAACTGCTCACTGAAAAGAACCTCAAATTTGCCAAAGCCGTAAGTCCAGTCAGCAGTCTCTCACTTTGACTGTGTCTCCATCCTGTTCTCTCACACTCCTTCAGTAGATCAGCGACTCTCTCTCTTTCTCTCTCTTTCACAGAACTGTTTTTAACCTGCACATGTCCATCCATGCCAGACTTGTTTGGTAATAATCTCTTAATGTAGAAACACAGGAATAATGGAGTTTTTCAAAGGGAGGGTGTTCTTGATTCTCATGCATGGCTGTTTGTCACAACAAGGAGACACTTTGTTTCAGAAAAAAACTAAAAGCAGCAACATAAAAAAACTGCTGAAAAAAACAGGAGAGTTTGGGTAATCCTACACAAGGCAACTTTTGCTCCACGTCACGACTTCCTCTGACAAATCAGTGGTCTTCATGTTTTCACTCCACCTGTTAGGACAGGCTCAGCTTGCTTGGAACCTCGACCAAAGCGGTGCCAGAACACAGGACTAGGTAGCAGGTACTAGCCACAACTTTCACCAAAGCAGAACGTTTCTGGAGGAAGTCGAGCTGAGTCAAACTAAGCGGAGCCATACTATGCAGTGGAAATGAGGCATAAATGAGGCATAGCAGCTAAGGTCCAGGGATGGAAATGCTGGTCCAAACTGAAATATCTCAATCCATTGGATGGGCTGCCATGACATTTTGAACGGACATTCGTGTTCCCCTCAGGATGAATTGTAATAACAACATGGGACATTCAGCATTTTTGAATAGCCAAGCTACCACAACAACAAGTGCAATTTTTTATTTTTTTTTGTACTCACTCAACACATTTGTACAAGCTGAGCTGATACCAAAACGTGGATACACCATCTATCAATCTTCTCTGTTATAAAAGTATTGCAGCTTCTTTGTGTGTGTAGTGAATGAGCTGCAGAGTGTGAGGAAAAGGTTAGCATTGAAGTTGTCAGTTTATCAGTAAATGTACAGAGCAGGTTACAGTTTGTCAGTGAATAAAGGCTGCAGCTTCTCAAAACCCAAGTAAAGCTCCCCGCTGGAAAAGTGAAAGCGGCATGGCGTCACTATGGCAATCACCTAAGAATCCCACCTATGTTAAAGGAGTACTATCTGCTGTGAAAAATGAAGTAAAGTACCTGGAAACAAAAGCGAGCAGTGGAAAGGCAGCTTTTGAATGTCAGGTGACAGATGGGATAAAATAGCCTCTGTGAGAGTTCAGAATGTTCTTCTTCTGTCCTTTTACCCAACTTATCGCCATTCTCCTACTTTATGACCACCCATGGTTAATAGCAAAAACACCTAATCTCTCTGAAATACTCAAATTGTGTGATAAAAGAAAACTCAAGTAGGAGTTTTTCCATATAGAAATCCTGTATGTGAGCCACAGAAACCACGACTTAACTCAACAGAACCAGGCAACAGTTTGGGCTCCATATGTTAAAGAAGTTTCTCTGTCTCTCCTCGTTGCTGGCAGCTGGAGGTACTCAGCACTGAATCTAACATGGAGCTTTGAAATAGCAATCAATGCCTTTATACTGCAGGGAGGGCTCGTAAAAGTGTCGTTGGGAGGAATATATGATGTCGTATTTCACCCTCCCCTCCCTATTTTTAAACACTGAGTTATGGCTGCAGAAATGTGTACCCATTAAAGGTGATATGATGTATTTTCTGCCTTGTTCAGAAGCTCATTCATCACCATGGACCAAAAAGAAAACTGCACTTACTCTTTCACCCCTTCCTCTCCCATCTTCTCCCCCCTCCTCACCCCCTACCCTGTTCTTGTACGCTGTCCTGAGTAATTTACGATACACCGGTAGTGCAACCTTCTGGCAGGAACTGCAAGAGTGGCTTGCTCTCTCTCTCCTGGCAACTAAACAACCTTTTATAAAAGACCAAACTTGGCCAAGTCATGTGCTGCTGCACATTAAGACAGGACAGAGCTGGACAGAGACTGCAGCAGCATACAGGAAGAAAGAGAAGGGTGGCATCCTGGTGGCTAATGTGGATACAATCCTTAACAGAGTTAGCGAATGGAAATATGGAAGCAGAGAAAGGCCATAATGATTTTAGATTTTTATAGAAAGTCCAAATATTACAGCCTTTCTTTGCTTTCTGTGAAATTCACAAAATACCATTTCAGGTTTTGCAATTAAAAAAAAAAAAAAATCAGCTGCTCAAAAAATCAAATGTCTGAACTGTCCAGTGGCTCATCTGAGCTTGTCTTTCTTGGATCATATGACTCACTGTAACCTGGTCAGGCAAAGGTCTGATCATTTCCACTCAGACTCAGCCGATTGTCTGTGGTCACCTGAAGGTTCAGTTTACAATTTTCATCTTGAATTTTTGTCTGAATTTCACCTGTCGAGTTTGAGCAAACTCGTTTTTTTGACTCGACTTGAACTTGTGTATCTGAAAATGGCGAATTAGATTTCACCAACATTTGAAAACTGGACGCATTAACTTTAAGTGAATCTTAAAAACACTTAAAATCAACTTTATTATTATTTTTTTATTTGCAGAAATTTCTAAAACTTGATTTAGATAGACAGATAAAAAATAAAATATTTCAGTGCTACAAATTCAGCTGTATTTAAACTCCAACATTAAGTATTCAGTGGTGTTTTCAGCTAATATTAAGCTGATTTGCCTTTCTTTGCTCCTCTTCTGAGGGTAAAGAAGCATCTGTGTGAAGCGCTGCATACTAAATTACACAGGAGTGCTTCTACAGTGCAACAACTTTTCATTATTTGTTGCTGCTGTGTTCCCGTACTGTCTGTACCTTGTTCATTTGGGTGTGTGCGATATTCGCCGTATGATTATGGTTCACAACCTTTAATGCATGCCATCTAACTCGCTTCCCACCTCCCCTGCAACTGGCACACTATCAAGTAAAGCTGAAATAAATCAACAGAAGCACTAATTATTCCTACCAGAACAGAGCTGTTGTGGATGCCGCTGGTGCTGCTAGTTTTGCAGTCACCAAGAGTAGTGTGTGTGTGTGTGTGTGTGTGTGTGTGTGTGTGTGTGTGTGTGCGTGCTGCTGCTGTTGCAGTCTGCTCCCAGTGTCTGCCGACAGAGGATTAATCTCCCCAGCTGAGGCAGTAGCTAAGGTCAGCAAGGGAAATATTTCATAAGTGTCAGCTTGGCCCGTGGCCCTCAACGCAGAGTTCGAAATGAGAATGCACGGTCGCATAACAAACGGCCGTGTGTGACTTTGCGAGGCTCACATGGAGCACATGGGGGGGAGGACGCATGATATATGGCAGTGCTTCACTTTCATGTATTCATCTGAGCCAGTGAATTACTGCCAGGGACAAGCATGGTGCTTTGTCACCACAAGGACTCAGTTGAGACAAATATTTTGGCCTCACGAGGTCTGTGTCTGGAATGCGTTTTCCATTACTGCCTGCTCTCAAACCCGCTTTTTTGTATTTAAGGAGAATTCATAAAAGCAAATCCCAACTTCTGTTGTGACGCGTTTACTTCAGTTCAGTAAAGCAATATTGCCACTATATGTGTTGCTTTCCATTGGGCCTTTAATGGTCTGATGCATTGACTCTGCCATATTCCCTGTATTTAATACTCTGGCTGTTGCAGGTTTTTCTGCTCCTGCGGTGACCCAGAGCTGGCAAGCACATGCAGAGAGAATAATGACATGGGCGGGCCGCTTCAATAACCGTTTGTTTGATGTGTCAAGCCTGAAAGGAGCTGATTTACTTACACATTGATAGGCTTTTAATTGAGCGGTGCCATCCTTGGTCTCGTCAAAGCTATGGCAGCTGACATGACTCTGCTTCATTGCTGTGATGACTGACATGTCCCGCCTCTCATCATCATCCCCTGTTATGTTTGGCAGGAACTTTGCGGCTACTGCGACCTTCAGTAACTTCTGTTGTTTATCAGGCCATAATGCCAGACAGAGTCATTCTTTTAAAGAGGCTGAGGGCCCAAGTTTAAGTTCGAGAAGCTCGGTTGAGCAACTTTCTTCTTCAGAACTTCATTTTTCTGATGAGAAAATGTGTTGTGGTTTTGACTTTATGACAAAATAGGAGTGGTTTCAAAGAAAGACAGAGAGACAGGATGTATGTTCCCAGCAGCCTCCCCCTCAACAAAGGTTGGATGATGAAGACACAGAGGCGGTGACTCTGACCATGAGTGGAGGAAGCAGCATTGACTTTAACAAGCGTGAGGAATGTACTGGAGAGATTTTCTTCGCAGGGCCTGTTGTTGTTCCTTTTACCAGACCTGTCACGGGTCCAGCTTATGAATACCTTGATTGTGCGTCTATCAAAATGACCCCCCTCCAGCGTCAGACCAATGAAAAAAAAAAAAAAATCTTTTGATGTCATCTGAAATTTCACACAACAATGTAGGACGATCTGATTTGAGGCAGACGCTGTCTGGCAGCGCAGGCCCGTTCTCCCTCCACATACTCCCCTCGCCTCCTCCTCCTCCTCCTCCTCCTCCTCCTCCTCTCTCCGTGCTCTTGATAACTTCTCCGTGTGGAGGACAATAGCGGCTTTTGTTTCCAAGTGTGGAGAGAGGACTTGAGGTTGTGCGGGTGTGGGCGGTGTGCAGCATACGTGCCTGTCTGCGAATGCGTTTCAGGTGTAGCGAGTACGACAAGGCAGAACCCTGCGCGGGATTCGGAAATAAAAGTGCCAATCTGCGAACACAGAGGGAAGCCTATTATCCCGGTGTGATTATAATGCAGACAGATAGACGACAGGTAGGCAGAGTGGATAAGAGCGTTAGCTTGCGAGACGTGAGGAGCTGACAAGAGAGACAATCTCCCTCCTAAACTGGAGAGATAAGGTTGTCAGCCGCAGCTCTGACTCTGACACACACACACACACACACACACACACGCACGCACAGAGTCAGATAGATGATACTGTGTAAGACCTACAAAAACACACTCTTTTAAGATGGTATCATGCACAGTACAGCCTGTCTGTTTGTGTTTGTGTGCATGGGCTACACTTGTGCACATTCAACTGTGAAAGGATTAGTATGTGTATGTCAAAGACAGAGGGAGAGGCAACCACAGAAAGATAAACGAGGAAGTGTGAATACATTAAGTACACTGTGTAGATATTGTTTGTGGACCTTTCAGCTCAAGGAAATCCTTGTTTCAACATTCTGTCCTGGCTGGAATGTTGCCTGCGAGGCTCTTTTTAAGTGTTTGGGTCTAAATGCCATGTCTGCTACACCCCATGAAACTGTCTTAATCCACTTTTTTCCCTTGGTTTTATTACTGCTGGAGAAAACACTAGGGGTAGAGCAGAGCCCCAGCCTCAGGCCTCTATTCCCATTCCACACACCCCATAAGTCAGTCACAGATAATTAAATAGGAGTTATTTACACTCGTTTTCCCTCCTTTGCCTCTCTGGCGCTTTTATCATTTCTCTCTCCTTCTCTTTGTACAGTACGACATGCAGCCAGACCTTGTCAAAGTCTGGCTGACACCAGCGAAGGTCTGTAGAAGTATAAGAACTTGTAAAGGAAAAAAGAAGCAAGACTCTTATGAGCTCACATCAATGTCAGCCCCTCATTAAACAATCGCACAGAGCATCTACATAACGCTGATCCCAGTGTGCGCCACAAAACGCCTCAGCACTTCCAAACACAGAGCAAAAGACAAACGAGCAGATGAGGATTTGCTTGAGCCAGGTTAGAAGAACTCCGCTGCCTAATGTCAGCATTATATATTTACTCTGGAGTCAGGCAAACGGCAGCTTTTCAACACGGGGATGAATTAGGCCTCGCCGCAGAGCTATGGCGTCCATTACAGGCCTCAGTGGCTCTATAAATCACAGGATCACAGGGGCATGTGGGGTCTGCTCCTCCTCACTCCTCCTCAGCTCCTATCAGCCTCATCCTGGGGGTTTTGTTTGACTGCTGTTCCAGCCAAACCCACTGCTTTGATACAGCCATGGAGAGGCATGGAAATGCCCCGAGGGCCAGCGGGCCCTGGACATGCTGAGAACCCTCTTTAACGGGAAAGCTGTCCCCTTAAAATATCCACAACAGGAAACAGCCATCAGTCATCAACACGCCAAAACAGCTGTTGCCAGCCTACATCAAGGGGACACATGAAAGGAGTCGCTCCCTGTTGTTTGAGCCCTCCCTTGTTTCATTCTCTCGCTGCCTTTGTCTGGCTTTTCCCAATGCCCTCCTCTTTGGTCTCCTTTTAAACGCCCCCCTTCCTTATGCAACTCCACCCACACTGCAGCGACTTACCCACTCACCCTTTTAACAAGTGGATGACTGTGTGATAAACAAAAGCACAATCGGAAACCTCACAACTTAACTAGCAGTCTGCGTTGTAAAGAAATGTTTGAAATCCCCTTTAAGCTCTCGGCGGTTACCTTTAAATCTCACAGTGAGAAAGCAGTTGTTACACGTCACGTGTTTACGTGTCTCAGGCCGAGGTGGTGACAGACAGTTTTAAACAAACAGACGGATTCAAAAGAAGACTGTACCGCACTTAGCCCAGCGGCGTCCACGTTTGCATTCACATATTCTTGGATCCCTGCGGGTCATTGAAGCGTGAGTGGCAGTGTGTGGGTGATGAGTGACGGCTAAGCCTAATGATGACAGGTCAAACAGTGATGCTGTTGAGTGAGGCTGAAGTGACTTCATCCTCCTCAGACTGCCTTTCCTCTCAGCTGCAGATAAATGGCAGCAGCCATTATGATCAAGGAGCAGGCTGATGGCAGTACAGTTTGATAAGGCCAGCCTGTGTTGTGAAATGTCAAACAAGTTAACCTATTAAACCTCACAAGAAAGGCTTCTTCTGCGTTTCTTTAGCCACTAATCAATGATCCATGACACTACTTTAACAGACTGAATGCATCAGTGTTGTAATATGTTGGATTATGGATCGTAGCTCAGGCCAAGCCATCTGATTAGCTAAAGAGGCGTTCCAACCAGACTGGAAATCCCCATAAAGCACAGCTTGTTGCTCTTTATGGAAAATAAAATTAAGTTACTGAGCTTATTAATGTGGTAACCAAACTCCATCCTTTCTTGTTGTTTTCTGTTTTATGCTAAATGTACAAGCTGGGGGGGGGGGGCTTGTAGAGCTTGTAAACAAACAGCTGTGGAGAGTTTTAAAAGTGTGTGACTGTCAATGCAGAAACTGAAGATGTCATTCACTGTCACAGCAAAACACATGAAAATTGCATCATGTCAATTTGTTTTTATTTACAAAAATTGAATCAAGCAGCAGCTGTGCTTTGGTTGCTCTAATGCAATAAAACCATTAACATACCAGAAATGTCCCTGAACAGTCAGATATTGCTTTGAATTTAATGCACCTATTTAGAAGAAATGCATGGACACATTCCATGCAACGATACAGATTCTCCATTGTGGACTCTTGGTATGGATGTTTGTGCTTAGTCACACAGTGTCTAACATCAAATGTGTGATAAAGCATTTATTCTTTCTGTTTAGTTTTCATGTGGCTTTTGGAGGTCACTGACACAGATTTCCACCCATACATTACAGCCTGGCTATGAGGGCAAGGCCGGATGACAAACCGCGCCCCCTCCCATTGTCCCGCCTCTGATTATGAATGCGGGCACTTGTGATTGGACGGCGGCTCATAGCTTTGAAATCCCTCCCCTCACGTCGTTAGTATGTGGAAGAAGAAGTGAGGTACTGAAAGGCTGCAGCAGTGAGAGAGATACGCACAGCGGAGGAACGCACACAAACCTCTGCGGGGATATTTATTCCACTTGTCCCGTATTTTGAAGAGCAGTGACTATTTATGGTGTTTTTGGTCTTTTTGGCGTGGGTCCTCTTTCTTCAGCACTGCTAAAGGAATATTTAGGAATAATTATAGGATGACATTTGGACGATTTTCTCCTCTTTAGAGAAATCTTGGGTCCGACACGGTGGACGCGCTCTGCGCACGTGCCCCTCTGGATTACAGCACTCTCTTCTGTTGAATTTATCATCATGAAATGTGCTGGTAAATGAGTTTCAATCCTGCGTCCACTCGTTAAATGCCGCCGTCCCATTTCGAGCGCCGATCCAGATGAGAGATCCCCCCGGTGGTCCTGAACCGCTTTTACGCAGACAGTCCCCGGAGCGCAGCGCCGCCGACGCCAGCGGCTATCCACACCGCACAGGAGCGGGAAAACCGTCCGTTTCCATACACACGTCTTGTCCTTCTCCCACGGATCCCTTGCGCCAGGCTAAAAGGCTTCCTATCCGGATCATAAAGATGTTGACGGCGCACAGCGGCCACTTACTGCACCCGGAGTATCTCCAGCCCCTCACGTCCGCGCCAGTCAGCATTGAAGTAAGTAAATAAAAAGAAGAGACGTTTTGTCACAGTTCTGTTGGTATCAGATGATGATGCTTTTTTCCCGATAGTAACTACATAATATGAAGTAAAAGACGTGGGTTGCTATAAGTGATCTGACAAATATTCCAGCATATGCGCCATTTTACGCACAGCGATTTATTGGCAAGTTCACAAAAAAACACCACAGTTCACAAATGTAGAATTACTGAAGATTATATACTCTTTGGAAAGTAACATAACCAGTTTATGTTACGGAGATAATTTAAGTACATTTTCACTTTCCAAATCTTTCTTTTTATCTTTCTTTTTTGAACTTCTCTGACTTCCTATGTTCATGTCAGATAAAAACACACGATGTGGATTTTGTTGGGTTGTGCTATTTTTATTTTACTCCACTGCATATTTAGAACATTGTTTTTATCAGTAAAATTGCATTATCTTAAGTTAGCATTTAATTATTACTGTATTTTAAGTATAACCGAATGAGAGTTGGTATGTGTTATGATGTTAAAATTTAATCACCTTAAACAGTTTATTCACCTTCTTGCTCTCTTTTTCTTTTCAGCTCGATGCCAAGAAGAGTCCTTTGGCTCTGCTGGCTCAGACCTGCTCTCAAATTGGCAAACCAGACCCGTCCTCCTCTTCCAAGCTTGCCTCCCTCTCCTCCGGCAATCTGGGAGACAAGGAACCGTCTAACCGATCTTCCAAATCTGGAGAACAACACCACTCCCTGGAGGACAAGTCGAGCTTCAAGCCTTACTCCAAGTCACCAGGCGACTGTCGTAAGGACGTTCAAGTGACAAAGGGACCTTCAGATAAAGCAGCTTTCAGGGTGCCAAATGGAAGCTCCAGCAGTGGCTCTGCTTCATGTCCGTCCTTTCCTCCCCATTCCCAGTCACCCAGCTCCAGCTCTCCTCCCCTGCACACTCAGAGCCAGCCCCACAGACAAAGTCATTCCCCCTCCACGCAGCCCCCTGCACACTCCCAGGGCTCGCACATGGACAACAAACCTGGGAGCTCGGAGCAGGCCAGCTCGGACAGTAACAACAACAGCGCTGGCAAAAAAGACTCAGATGCAGCTAAGTCAGGGATGGATGGGGCTCAGTTAGCCAACTCCAGCCACATACGGGCCAGCGCCAACTCCAGCAACGCTAGCTCTGCCAGCAGCCCACGGCCGGAGAGCAAGGCTGACCTGCAGACCTCCTCACAGCCTGGCTTGGGCTCTGGCCACATCGCCCCCGTCTCCCCCTTTAAACCAGGACATTCTGTTTTCCCCTTGCCTCCTGCAACCATGGGCTACCACGGCTCCATTGTGGGGGCCTACGCTGGCTACCCCTCCCAGTTTGTACCTGGCTTGGATCCTACCAAGTCTAGTTTGGGGTTAGGACTTCCAGGGAAGCATCCCAGCTCCAGCCCGCTCACTGGAGCTTCACCTCCATCTCTGATGCAGGGCTTGTGTCGGGACCCATACTGTCTGACTTATCCCAATGCACCCCACCTAGGAGGAAGTAACTGCTCCACCTGCGTCCACGATCCCTCCAGCCTCAAGTCTGGCTTCCCCCTGGTTTACCCCTCGCACCACCTCCATTCCCTTCACCCCAGTTCCTTGTCTTCCAGCACCACCCCGTCCCTGTCCCACCCCCTCTACACCTATGGTTTCATGCTCCCCAATGAACCACTGCCTCACGCCTGTAATTGGGTGTCTGTCGGAGGTCCCTGTGACAAGCGTTTTGCCACATCAGAAGAGCTATTAGCCCACTTGCGCACACACACTGCCCTGCCTGGGATGGTGGACAGTAAGCTGTTGTCTGCCTATCCCTCTTCGGTTTCATCGACAGCCTCCTGCCACCTCCACCTGCCCCCACCCAGCAGCCCAGGTACCCTGCCCAGCTCCTTCTCCCTCAGAGGCTCTCCTGGCTTGGGCCTGGCTCGCTACCACCCCTACAGCAAATCCCACCTGGCCGGAGCCCCAGGGCTTCCCATGCCATCCCTCCCCTCGTCTTCAGCCTATTACTCACCCTATGCCCTCTACAGTCAGAGACTGGGCTCAGCTTCGGCCCTTGGCTACCAGTGATATCAGAAATAGCGTTGATGCCCACATACTGCAGACACCAGCTTGGATTCTCCAGAGCGGCCCTGAAGATGGATTCTGGAGATTGGGGTCACCACCAGTACAGGGCATTATGCCTGATGGCCTGCCTGCCAGGAATGCCACCTGTTAGCCTCAGGATTGTGACTGGCGCTCAAAAGGCAACAGACCCTGTGATGGATGGTCTGCAGCACAGAACAAACAGACTTCAGTGAATAAAGACAGTGGGACACAGAGCTTGAAAATGATGGATTTGTGGGATTATTACAACAGTCTTGATTTTTTTGTTTTTGTTTTTGTTTTTCTTTATATCTGTCTCCCAGAACTGAAAGTCTGTATTTATTTTTCACTCAAGCGCTTGGTATTCACCTCTGGGGGGAAAATTTTGCTGTTCAAATAAATTGTTCTGAAGTATTCTAACTGAAAAAGAATGGTTTAAGTATAGTACCATTATGCCTATCATACACTCTAAAAATAAAAATCTTGCACCACGATGAAGATGGACTGTGAGGCTTTATTCTGGGGACCTCTTTTTATCTCTTTTTTCTCTCTGCTGTTGTTTTTTTCCTTCATCTTATTCAGACTCTGGAGAATTGCATGTCCATGAGAATGATCTTGAACAATGCCATTATTTTTATTTGTAAATATGCAAAGATGTAATATTTTTTCAAGTTTACTTGGGGTCAGGAAGTTGGGGTCAAATGGTACAAAGATAAGAAATGATGACATAAATAAAAACAAGTAATGATGGCTGTGCTGTCCAACCAACAGGCAAAGGTCTTATTTTGTTAAATAAATGATACATGATTGCATTTTAACTTGTTTTTTTTTTTTCCCTTACTGATTACTAAATATAGTACCATGAAGTAGCTTTTGTCACAAGCGTCAGAGGATGGAGTAAATCTTGCCAGACTGCTGCACTGCACTTATCTAGGTCCATCTATCATTACGGCATTTACAGCTATGCTATATGTGGCTATGTGTAATATTTCACGGCTCATATCAGCTGACAGGGCTGTCCCAAGTAGGGCAGGCCAGGTCACATTAGCTCCCTTAGGTAGTCTCTGAGGACTTCCAACTGTCCTCCTCTCTCCATCACCCACATTGCTTTTGTTGTTGCGAGTGCAGCTTTTAATGGCTGATTCTTGTTTGTGAGGCCTGAAAACAGCTTCCTCAGCAGAGTGGATGGCGGTGCGGAGTGGCCGCTGGGTCACTGGGACTTCAATAATGACCTGAGGGAGGTGTCGACCCAGGATCTCCTCACAGTCTGACGGATTGGCCCGCAACACAAAGGCCAGAGCTGACAATGGGAGGCGGTTAATAGAGAAATATTCATCAAAGTCCTGACACCTCCCCAGAGGACAGCGGGTTTTCTTACAGGAACCACAAACATGGAGGCCTCTGTCCTGATGTGAGGAGCCTTTTTTTTTTTTTTTTGCCTCTCTTTGCTGCGCTGTGGTTTAACTGAAGTCAGAGTTCTTGACTCAGAGCTGTAAGATACTAATTTGAAGGGAAGAAGTCGGTCTATCTTAAAGCCACACCACTACCATTAGAGTCTTTCGGCTCTGATAATGTCTCTGTGTCTGCACTCTATTTGGCTGACAGGGTGTAGGTGGCACAGAGTGAAGAGGCTGTAGTCTCCGAGGCGGCTATTGACCCCGACTCCCAGACTCCTCTACTCTCTCGGTTCATTAGCACTCCAGACAGGGGAAAGGCGAGCACAGGTGTCACTTGACAGGACCATTAACAAAATGGATGACCCTCCCAAACCACATTCAGCCCCTGCCACACCAGCAAGGTCACGGCGCCCTGATCACTGCTCTGGGTAGCTCTTTGGGACGCTATGCTTATTTTTCTTCTTTAGAAACTGGAGCCATGCACTTCTCTGGAACAGGACAGACATGCTTTCGAGTTGCTGCTTTTTTTTTGATGGAGTTTATGATGTAGTCTAGACAAAATAGGTCAAGGATATTCTGGTTTTACTGCTGTATTGTACGTATGTATTTAGCGCAACATATTTCTCTGTGACTTGCAGAGTTGTGCCACTAGAAATACTCTGGATTGTGTTGCCCCCTAAAGCTCTGTTGGTGAAGTACAGGTGAAACCTGTGTAAGCAGGGTGGGTGCCTCTGTTACACATAGGGTGAAATACACACCTAAAGTGCTATCTTGCTTTTGATATGTGTGAAAGTGGATTTCGTCATGCTGTTTTACAAACCGTAGATAGAGAATTGGTTACATTGGCCTGAATCTGAAGATGATTCACACCGGAGGTCATTCAGAGGGGAGAACTTTCAATCTTGTCGGGGAGGTGGAATTAATTCCACTGTTGCCAGTTTACACTCGTTCATCAAATGCCTCACTATTCTCCCTCGCTCCACGCTCATCAATCTCCTGCATCTATCTTCTTCCCCCACACACTCCTGCAGCTGAGTCAACACCCACACACTCCATTTATGTCGCCTGTGTGAGGCTGTGTGTGTGTGTGTGTGTGTGTGTGTGTGTGTGTGTGTGTGTGTGTGTGTGTAAGTATGTGTATTCAGCCCCAATCCTTTGTCCACGGAGGGTGACACATGTGAGGCTCAATCCTGAGTCTGTGAGGCCAAGAAGAATAACACGAATGTTATTTTGTGCAAAAGCTGCTCATGATATGTTGCAACATGGAGAATATTCTAGTTTTAACATTTAAGTGTACTCATCCTAAAAAGCTTTGAATCAACACCAAACCTCTGGGACATTTGTGGAGACTTAAACCCCCAAATTATCATCAATTTGCAGAAAGGAAGGAGTTAATATCGTCATCTCAAAACATTTCTGAGCCACTGTCTGACTCTGGTTTGGGTGCATATTGATAGTGGTAGTCCACTGCAAAAAATACCAAACAAAATACCAATTTCATATTATATTATCTTTTTTTTTCCTTAACACAAATTCATTATTCTGATGGTGTACAGGACTTTTTCATCACATTCAATTGTATTGAAATAAATGACAATATCTAAAGCCACAGCACAAAGTGACACTACACTTAAAGAGTAATACTTTTGTTTTTGTTTTTATCAAAGGAGCAAAGTACAAAGAAATAGTTCAGCTCCTGGTTATTTAAAGGAAAACAAGGATTTGACAGCAACAGCGATAATCGATTATCAGTCTGAACTCTTTTACACCTGTTTCTAGTTTTCTTCAATTCCTCCACTTTGACAAGAGAATACCTTCCACAATATTATTCATATAATTATTATTGTCCTTTTACTGTCTTCCACCTTTCTGCTGAGAATCAGATGAGAACATCAATATCTCTCTCATATCAGTTCATTAGATAATGAAGCAACAGCCAGCAGCAGTAGATTATCTTATCTTAATTTAGCATTAAGGCTGGAAAAAAGGGGTAAACAGCTAGCTTGGCTCTGCCCAGAGATAATGAAATCAGCGCATCAGCACCTTTAAAGCTCATTAATAAGTAGTTTATATATTGCTTGTTTAACCCATGCAAATCCTTAAATGTAAACACATCAATAATGTTATTGATCAATATAATTCTCAAAATGATGGATTATTCCTTTAAGGTAGCAGAAATACAGTACACTTGGTGTTGGTCATGTAGTCTGTCAGCGTAATGGTGGTACCAATAGTAGCAATAGCAATAGTACAAGAATGATAGTAGTAATCAAAGAAGTAGTCGTAGTATCAGTGGAGGTAGTGATGATGATGGAGGGGACTAATATTTTCCCCTCTGTGCGTCAGTGCTGAGACGGTGCAGAGTGCCACTGTGAGGTCCTGAGCAGCCGGCTGACAGGCCTGGTGATTAATGACGACAGGGTGTGGAGCTGCTCTTCAATTAGACGCCAGCTCTACCCCGGCTCACCATCCCTGCTGACAGCTAGGACAGAGAGAGAGAGAGAGAGAGAGAGAGAGAGAGAGAGAGAGAGAGAGAGAGAGAGAGAGTGGAGGGTGCTCAGTCTCTCTCTCTCTCTCTGTGTCTCCAGAACAAAACATTAACCTCAACTCCATGACTACCACCTCTGTGTTTAACATCAGGACACAATACAGAGCCTTCGGCATCCAACAGTGACCGCAGTGTTAAAGCAACCCAGATGGCGTGAACACATCCCTCATCAGGGCCTGTCACACAATCTCTGCTTTATTTCTCCACATAAACCCTGTGACTGACTGTTTTACATGCATGCTTCAACTCCCCTCTCATTCGCGTCTGCACTCAGCCATGCTGTAATGCTCGCCGCAAAAAACAGTAACGGCCGCATTAAAGACTTCCAGGTTGTTTAGCAGGTTGTGTGCTGGAGCAACTTCCTGCCACAGTTCCAAGTACGGTAATGCTCTCTTGATCAGAGGAAAAAGTGGATCATGAGAACTAAACTTCCCTTTCAGTTGTCGGCAAACTCGTTTTTGAAACTTGCAAACATTACTTCATAGTGCTGGTTCCTGCTTTCTGTCAGGGGTGGAAAATGCAAATGTGCATGTACACAAAATGTTGTATACATGAATATGATTAGCTTGTGTTATTGTCACATAACAGGAATGGGAATGTGAAATTAAGGTTTAAAGAAGGAAACAAGAAGGCGCTACACTTGGGCTTTTCTTTTCTAAATTTTGTTGCCTTTTTCTTTCAAGTGTCCTCGCTGGATGTACCTGATTTGACATTTTCCTACCACAATCTGACTGCATCATAATTTCAGTTTGAAAAGGGGTTAGAAACCACCTTTGAACCTCCCACATCAATTGTCTTTATGCACTGCTGTAATTATGTGATTGTGTGACGTTTCAGTAATTTGAAGAGCACGCTATGGAAACAGTGGTGACTGGCTGACAGAGGCGAACACCAGTAGTTTTCGGTTTTAAGGGGCGACTACAGTGATGGTACACAGCTAGGTTAAAGATGTAGACTGGGTTTTTGATGTGGGGTTATATGAGATACTATGTGCAGTCAGTACACGCACAGAAGCAAAGCAATGTGCTGTTGTGGACAGGCTCACCTAAAATAATACATATCAGTGTAGGTGTATGCTATATTGTGAATATTTTCTCTGCTTTACCCTCCTGTCAGACAGCCCTTTCCTTTGGCACTACATCCTCTCAACTGTGCCAGTACTACTCTGCTTCTCCAAACTGGGGGCAAGCCAACCGCCATCTGCTGTAGCTAATACACTGACTATTGATAAGTAGCGACCTCATACAACGGCACTTAAAAGAAATCTGAACTCCTCCTTTAATATGACTGATATCATGCCAACATCTGTCAAATATGAAACTACCCTCAGCAGCCGTTAGCTTAGCTTAGCATAAAGCTGTAGTATTAACATCTTCATGACTGTCACACTTTAAATACACAAATGTATTGAAAAATTCAAAACTCAATTCCTGGTTGTTTAGTACTTACTCTAACCACAGCAGCAGCACTGACAAACTTGTCTTATGAAGGTGAGCTGCCACATATATGGCTGCTGTGGTGGCTTATGACGGTGTAACAGGCCATGACGGCCATTGTTTTGACAATGACAGCAGCGAACAGTGCCTGTAAATTTTCAAGAGGCAATAAATTATGTGAATCAGTAAAAGTAACTTGCACATTCCATACTTAGATGCACATCTAAAAATTTCAAGCTCTTGTTTGAGGTATTATAGGTTGACAAATATTTAAAGTCTAAAATCTGTGAACCCAAAATTGAAATGGTTGTCTAATTCCTGCTTTTGTGTTGATTTATTTATTGATTAGTAAGATGGGCTGTCAGCTCAGCTGTAGTTTCAGATAGAGAAATAGTGCTTTGATTTAATTTTCAGCCAGCCCTGACCTTGGCAAACCTCACTTGGCCTCGACATGGAAAACTGCCCAGAGCTGCTGCGGTCTCTCCAAAGTTCCAGTAGTGTGAGTGAGCGCCGTTAATAGACATACCCTCCCTAACCACCAGTGGAGAAATGAACGTTTCAATTACAGTATGGTGCACTGCTAATAGCACTTGGACCGTGTGTCCAGCTGGATTCCATTTGCTGGCGTGCTGGGAGACCGGAGAAGATGTCACGAGTGCTCGGCATTGAACGTGCCCTGGCAGGGATCGAGAGGCAGCTCTGACATCCTGATTCATGCTCTGATTGACAACTTGGTTT
Source organism: Chaetodon auriga (assembly GCF_051107435.1). Taxonomy (NCBI): domain Eukaryota; kingdom Metazoa; phylum Chordata; class Actinopteri; order Chaetodontiformes; family Chaetodontidae; genus Chaetodon; species Chaetodon auriga. The sequence continues at coordinate 6,140,124 of NC_135078.1, forward strand.
CGTCTTCCACTTTGGGACGGCCTGTGGTCATAATGTACTCACTTTAAGCATCACAGACCTTATGTCTGTTTTATGTCTCCCTTAGATGGTCACCCAGACTCAGAGGCTGCCATTATGATGATTACACTCATCTTATCCACTGCACTGCAGACCAGGCTACACATCTCATACACACTTCTGTATTAGCTGCAAAATTTTTCTTACAGGATGAATGCAGCCACATTCAGGCAGATTACACTTTCTGAAAATACCTTTATATGGGAGTGTTTTTCAGCCTGTGTAAGAATAATTGGATTTATTGATATGTACAAAACAATAGATATTTACTGTATACTCTGAGTAATGCCTCTGGATTTGATCTTTTTAAACAGATCAATGTTAGCCAGTATTTTGTACCAATGATCAGCTTGTTTTGGGGCTGTGAATGTTTTTATTTTGTGTCTTTCCATTATTCCAACGGGAATGATTAATACATTCTAATACCATTATATTATTTATCATCATGATAAAATTAGTGTAAATGGAGCTTTTCACAGCAGACATTCTGACATGTCATTGTAGCGAAAGTATATGTGCAAAAAAAACAAAAAAAAAAACAAGAGATGGCTCAGTTGAATTAAGTGGCCCTGTAAAACCACACCAGTGAGCCCACATGTGCAGTACCAGGACCAGCCCCCCTGAACAGAACAGAGCCATAAATGTTATTACTCATCAATGTTATCAGGGATTGATGTCATATCGCTGTCATGAAAAGGGTATAAACCTTTTCTTGAAGATTTGTTTAGAAGGTCATAAAACATGGTGCATTCCAATCAATCACGGTTAAAGAGGTGCTCAAGCTCCATAAAGCTGGGCTGACTCACAAGAGACAAATTAATAATGAATGGAAAGAAAGCAGTGCAGACTAGGCTGGAATATTTTGACTTTACTCCCCAGTGTGGGTCAAGCTCAAAAAAATGCTGGATCCTACATTTCCCATAATGCAGCTTGATAACACCTTAACATTAGCCCCTGCTTCTGCCCACACATCTTGCTCTCAAATTTCCAACTGCATGCACCCGACATTTGTAATGCAGACTTTCTGTTATACATTTGTAATCTCCCAGCTCAAGCCAAGATAACCCTGATGACATCATTATTATTTTCTCAGACATGACTAAGCTCCTCCAGAGGCACAGAAGACTTTACACGGCTGTTTTTAGAGGCTGAATAGTGCTCCCCACGCGCAGTAACCTAACATATATTATAATCTAGATGTGTAAAATTGGTGCAACTGTTTCCAATGAAAGTGTTCAGTTCTACAGTAAATATACTCTCATTACTCCACCTGCTATATAGTCATCGTGTTTGAGACAGAGAACTCAAGTTTTTTTTTTGATAAATAATGGATCACTATGATTACTTGTGTGTGAAGGGTCTTTGGAGTGCTTTAGCATCTTTCTGCTCACTGTTTTGGTTTAACAGGGCCGGAACTTTACTGTTTTGGTTCCCTCCTGTTCTCAGCCACAGCAGAGGACTGTTTTCAGCCAAAAAGCACGGAAAAAACCCATTGTGCACAACATCAAAACATCCTTTCCATATGTTAAGCTAGAACTCAAAGAAGAGGCTGTTTGCAGTGAGGAGATTTTAAGTACCTCTCTGTCCCTCTTTCAGCTCTACTTCCCTCGTCTCTCTGAGGTGCTGCACTGACAGTTCCACAGTGGCTGGACACTGTTGGTCCAGTGTGACACAGTGGCCTGATTCCTTCACAGTGAATATAATAAGGTGGTCTGAGATTCTGTCCTTGCAGATGAAAAGATAGACACTGGAAATTAGACAGGAATCATTTTGCAATATGATTTGTTTTAATATTAATCAAACATGATCTTGCTTTGGTGGGTGTGTTGGTTGCAACATGCAGCTCATAGTCAAATCAAATACATTTCTCACCACACATATTTTGAACCACATCTTCACATCGCATCCTCACACCCATTACACATAAAGACGTCCATGGTTCATGTCAGTGGTTCTTCACCATCCATGAGTTCTGTGTGGTTAATTTAGCAGCACTGTCAGTGTGAGGGTGCACTCACATACTCTAGTTTATATTAGCAGAGACCTTGCGGTTTGTTGAGCAAGGCTGAAAAAAAAAAAAAAAAACTTTTTTCCACAGGCAGCGTGATTATTTTTAGTTTTTTTCAGAGAAGCCATTTAGACACTGACAGACCCCTCCTTCACCTCTACAGTCCCTCCTCCACCTTAGAGTGAGTTACCCATATGCCTGTGATGGTGCTTGGGGCAAAAAAAAAAAAAGAAACTGGGGAGGGGATTGGAGGGCGCGCCAGGGAGAGGGCGGGAAGGGAAACAGAGCTGATTATCCAAATACAGTCATTAAAGGGGAAATGTGTTTTTCAAGCTGTCAAGATGATTAATGGGTGAGAGCAAATCCTCACAAATGCTCTTGTTTAGTCTAACTGGCAGACACGATCCTGCCCATTGATTTATGGCAGGCCTGCTGTGTGAGACCATAGTGAGGTTAGAGGGTGTGTGTGTGTGTGTGTGTGTGTGTGTGTGTGTGTGTGTGTGTGTGTGTGTGTGAGTTTGTGTGTGCACTCATTCATGCTTGATTGTATGCATGTGTACGGACGCCTACTTGTGCAAGTGCATGTGTGTGTTCATGTTAAACTGCTGGCCTTGTGTGCACACACGTATGCATATTGTGGTGGCGTGGAGGGAGGAAGGAGCATGTTGGTCCACATGGCCAGGGGAGAGTTGAGGAGGGATCAGGCAACAGAGGAAAGCGGTGAGTGAATTCTCCTCATCAGCTTTCAGCCTCTGGTCTGACAAACCAGCTACACAAACCAGACCGGGTTAGCTGAGCCCTTTTTTATTTTATGGCACCATGATTGAACATCAACAACAGGATCGATGTTCCATCCAGAATGAATCAAACAGCTGTCCAGAGGTACTTAGGCCTTCATCTGTCACTTGCCAATATCCCTCCTCACAGATGAGATTGGAACAGAATAAGCAATATTTCTCTCATTGCTCAGCTGTTACTGATGTTTATCTGGCTTGTATTGTAGACATTACCCAAACACCTCTTTATAGGGCAAGGCAATAGTCGGTTAGAATTTAATAAACAACATGGTGTCATGACATGTTGTAAATGAACAGCTTGGCATTTGGGAAACACACTTATTTGCTTTCTTGTTGTGAGGCTGATATGGAGTTGCAGCCAGCAGCAGGTTAGCTTAGCTTAGCTTAGCATAAAGACTCACATGAGAAACAGGTTTGGACAAATGAAGGAACTTTTGCTGAGGTTGCAGTGAATGTGTTTGTTTGTCATTAGTCCAGTACTAATGACAAACAAACACAGGAACACATGCAGGACCTTCCATGGAAAAGAAAATTATGAGCTGTATATGCCCATAAATCTGTGGTGGTATTTCTAAATCAAACTACTGCCTGTTCCTTCCAAGGTGGGAAAAGTTTGCACGCATGGAGCAAGTTATTTGCAATTTAAAGGAATAGTTTGTCATTTCTGGAGAATGTGCTTGTTTACTTTCTTGCCGAGAGATGAGAGGATCAATACCGCTCTCATGTGTGCACCGAAAATAGAAAGCTACAGTGTAGCTTTAACAGACAAACCGCTAGCTCCAGTGACGAGCATGAAGTCTGTCCTTATAAAACCACAACATGTTATTTTTACACTTTGTCTTTTGTATGTATCAAACAAGCAGGAAATAACATGTTAATTAATGAGCTTTAGAGGTGCTGGTTGGTGGACAGAGCCAGGCTAGCTGTTTCCTCCTTTATCCAGATTTTATTCTAAGATGAGCTAATTGGCCGCTGGTTTGAGCTTCATACCTAATTTTGACTGTTTGTGCATACAGAGAACAGTGACAGCCTCAGGGTTGGCCCTCTTTCATCCTTCCATGTTGGCTGCCTTGCTTGTCCCTGTTTTTTGGGAAATTGATGGGTGGAGCTGAGATCAAAAATGCAGCACACCTGAGCAGGCTGGGCTCCGGAGATTATAAACTAGTCCTGTCATCGTCTTCCTCCTGGCAGGATGACTGACATTGTTTCTGTTTGAACTTTGTTTTTCACACCCACTCCTGACCAGCTCACACAGACATTGTATTCACACTGATCAGCTGACAAACACACTCTATTGTGCTGTTTACTTAATTTCTTAATTAAAACCTTTAACATTATTCATAGACTGCATGGACTCCCTCTTTTGTGCCAGGAGCTTCTCTGTGTAATTTCCAGCTCGTATGAGTACCTTTTTAGAATGAGAAAAGTTTTCATCTCTGTGGAATTTCCGGAACTTTAATAACCTTCAAAGTTCCTTCTCTTGCCCAAACCTGTTTGTTGACCTGTTTTACACGATAAACAGGTGAAAATGGTGTGTGTTCTGTTGTTGAATGTAACTCTCTGGTAAAGCTACATAGTCTTCACACGATTTGTGTCCAAAAGATAATATATATTCTGTTTCAGAGGGAATCCTTATTTGTCAAAGGTGTGAGAGACTGTGATACATTTTCCTGTCCACAATCTTTCCTTACAGTGGACAGTTTCCAAGTTTTCTGCTCAGTTAAGATGATGTACTGCATTCTGTGCATGGCTTGCAGTAATAAACCAAAACATGTTGACATATAGGTGTGTGCTGACACTCTGTATCATCCCCTGACATAAATAATGTCAAATATTATAATCCTCAAATATTTTGCATGTACTTTTTTGAAACTTTTTTTCAGTGAAAATTCTGGGGGAAAAATTCAATGACATGTTCATTTTTCAAAGCAAAATCTGCTTTCTAGGAATTTCTGAATGTAATTTCTTGAATGACAAAGAGCGCCACAAACAAACCACGGAGCACCATGTACAGTAAATCAAACAGATAAAACTGAATGGTAATGAACAAAACCCATTTGTTCTGTTTATTTAGCTTTTCCTTTTTGCATCCTCCTGCTATTGACTGCTGCAACAATCGCAGATTCTGCGCCCCTATCAGCTTCCTGTTATTGCCTGTGAATAAACTGGCAATTCAAGAGATTTTAAAACAAACTCTGTGAAGTCATTGCAAATACTTATTGACCCTCCTCTGATGGAAAGTCCCAGTGCACTCGTCTCCAGAAGGCGAATACGTCACTAAGTAGCGGCCCAGTCAAGCTCTCCAGGCTGGTCCAGATGGATGACTAGCAGCTGTTGGCCCTGCAACCTCTTCCCTCAGCACAACCATTAGGCCTATCTGTCTGCAATTTCCTCATTCTTCCTCAGTTCCCTCTGAAGTCCACTCTGATCGTTTTCCCACACCCCCGCAGCTCAGCACGGCACCACACTGTATGTACACTGCAGCATCGTTTGGCCTGAGCAGACCCGGGTACATTCACTGGACCAATTACCCTGTCCACCCACACATGCATGCACACACAGGCATGCACACGCGTAATCATGCACACACACACACACACACACACACACGTACGTGTCCTCTAATAAATTTCACCATGAAGCAAACACAGGCATACACCCATGAGGAAGATGTTAAAGGGAGATTTTTGCAACCAGGAGAAGATTAATGTAACACAGCACAGAGAGGCCGGTTGTGTAACTTTGTGCTGGGACCTCCTCGAGGACTCTGCCGCACCGTGAAGAGCAGGACAAACTCACCTCTCGACAGTAATGGGAACAGATGATACCAGGGAAAAAAGATGAGAGGAGAGGTGAATGAGACAGGGTGTCCAAGCCTTTATATCGTGACATATTGGTGTCATGATTTACATGTTGGCCTCTAACTAGAACCAACTGAACAACAGGCTGGATGACTATCTCACTTTACTTTAGTGGTACTGTAATCATAATAGTAATAAAAAGGAATCATATTATTACCTCTAATCTGAAACAGGCCACTCATGGTGACAAATCCGCAGAGAATTAGCACGTGGCTCTGAAGTTCCTCTCAGCTCTGCAGAGTTTTATAGCATTTTTAACTCATTGTTTTGTTTTTTGGCATAAAACCTAACTGTTTTGCTTCAGTCTCGCTGCTCTCATTATCAACAATATCAACAACATTGCACAACACCAACCAGCAGACAGACCAAATTAGCCACTAGCTTGTGAACGTGGTGGAGCATTAAGCTGCTAAAGAGCTACATGTGTCCCTCAGGAGCTGGTGGAGACCAAAACAGAGCTGCAAGGAAAGTGAATAGGTCAATGTTGCCCAGAGAAATCAGTTATAGTAGGTTGAAACATTAGCTTACAATGCTGCTTTTGGGAACTTATTAGCAATACACATTAGCTTGCGTTTTCCCCAGTCGTGGTTTCAACATGTGTTCAATCAGAGCCAAACTTTAGGTAGCATTTAGTGATATGGAACACAAGTGAAACCAAAACTGGCTGATAACACTGACGTTAAATTGCCAGTAACTGTCATCAACATTTGTGCACCTAAGCCGTGCTCAGTTTGCTAAATCCAGCTAAGTAATGTTGTGTTTTAGCACAAGCACACAGCTCTGGAATGGAGGAGGACTGTGGGAGCTTGGAGGGCGAGTCGGAGGTATGTGGTCCAGCTGCGAGCTCATTCACTGTGTATGTACTGTATATGTATACACACATAGTGTATATATATTCACTGAATGTTTGTATACATGTTCCGTTGGGTTTATTCCAGCTGCAAGATCAGCACCAAGCCTCAAAGCTATGTGTGCAGAAATATGTATGTGTGTGTGTTCATGTGTCAACGACCAGTGATTAATGACCCACAGCCCTGCTTTCTTCAACTTCCTTCCTCTCCAGTCACACACATCATCACGCGTCACCATAATGGACGGCGGCAGGCGGCTGCAGCAGCTCCTGCTCGGCCTCATGGATCCAAACAGACCATAACATCCTCCACTTGCAAATACGCTCGTACATTTACACAAAAGCTGCACTGAAAGAGTTTACGTGTCAGTAGCCGTATAATGTGACATCAGTAAACTGCGTCCTCCTGTGACCTGGAACACAGGTCAGCTTTGTGACTTTAAGAGAGTTTTTATGTTATACTTTGCTGGTTCAGTGCTGTGTTTTGAGGAGTGTCTATACCTGAGGTGGAAGAATCTCATTTAGATAAAGAAAATGAAGCTACACCAGCATCTTGAAGGAGCAGTTTGACACTTTAGGGAAAATATGCTTATTTGCTTTTGTAACACTGAACTGTTTTGCAGTATGACTATGTATGTTCCTTAGATTTTAGTTTCTCTTCTGTCAAACTGTCCAGCACACCACAGGAGTCAAAGATAGGCTTTTATGGTGCTTGCATATACAATGTGTGTGGTTAACAACAACTACATTTTCATTTTTCTTAAAATCCTCAACTACAGCAAGCAAGGCCAATGTTACAGAGAATTCAGCTCAAATAAGCGTACCTATTTCATGTCTTACACCTTATTTCAAGAAGATCGGTCCCATTCTCAGATCTACCCATAAATCTATTCAATTCAATCAATACTTTTATCATGATAATGTGTCAAATGACGGTGTGAAAGTCATCCCATGAATCTGCATCTGTGTATTAACACAGACCTGAAAAGATCAAAATTCAGTTGGTACAGGTTTACATATTAAACTACAGCCAGAAGCTGGTTGTCTTCACTTAGCTTAAAGAAACAGGAGGAAGCAGCTTGTCCGACTCTCTCTAAAGGTAATAAAAGATAAATAACATTTTGGGCCTTCATCTCCCCGACTGAACTCTCCACTCATGGTAATGACAGAACTTAAGGAGGTCACTGCTGCCAATCAAGAAGTCACATTACATTTTGTTTTTCCGATGCACACAAAAAGCTTCCAGTCTTTGTGCTAAACTCAGCTAATTGCCAGCTGGCTCTACATGTAAATATTTAGCAATATGAGGGTGGTATCGATCATCTCATCTCACTCTTGGCAAGAGAGCAAATAAACTGATTTTACAAACTTTCAACTTCAAAAATGTATTCGATGGGGGGTCGAGGTTCACTCAGAATTTAAGCTGATATGGAAACAATCTTTTAGTAAAATCTCTACCAGTGCAGCTTTCACAATTTTAATAATTCTATTTGAATGTTACCCATGGAACAATTTCCCACTGATGATTTAACAATACAATGCATTTCAGTTCTGGTGAGAGCTACAAGTACAAGCTAGAAGTGCGCAGGTGTGTGTGGGGTAGTGATAGTTGGATCACAGTTATATCCACGGGCGTCGCAGACAATCCCTGAATCGGGCAGGCCGTGTCATAAAAATCAATATTCTGATTAATAGGGCTGGGTTGTGGGTGGGTGCACAGCTGCCTAACTTCATTTATTAGACCAATTTAAATCTCCTAACACAGGATCTAATGTTAATTAATGCTCTGTGTTCTTCTGCGATCATCCGCTGGGGGCCTGACCAACATTTGGCAAGCAAAATATTAATGAATTCAGAAAATATGCACATCTTCTCATTTACTCACCAGTAGAAGATCATCAATTATCTTGCCAACCCCTGGCACAAGCCAGCAAGTCTGTAATTCATAGTTCACCCTTTCTACACAATCAGATTATTATTCTCCAGCTGGATGGACATTCCCTGGAGCCGGCGCACTGGCTGGACTACAGGAAGTGAGTCTGGAGTTGTTGCAGAATCACTAAGCTTGTCTGTCTTGTCTGACACAATAGGCATCACTTTGGTTTGTTTTTGTTGGCCAACTGTTGTATTGAGTCTCAGACTGTATATTTTTGTTTGCATCTTCGGTTCCCAAATTTCTTTGGTGTATTGAGCGCTGACTGCCTCCTTGATGGAGGTCTGAGCATCTTCTAGGTAACTGTCTTGTTATCATGATGGCTTCTCCATGTTTTTTGTACGAGTCTGTTCACATATAGACTGATATAAATAACTTACATTTTGTAAGGAAATACAATAAATAAATAAATAATAGGCTAATTAGGTCTTGTCTAAAAAAAATTATTTCAGAAGCTACTCGATTACTTCTGTTTCCTCTGTTCCTCTGTTGCACTGCAACTTAAGAAAACACATGCAAACAGACAAAACACAAGCAAATTAAGAAAACCTCTTTGTCAATTTTACAACATTTCACAATTAATTGTGTGTATTCCATCAGATTATTTGAAGTGACAAGCTAATAACAAGCAAAAGGCGGAGGCTAGTATAAAAGCAGATATCTTGAATAATATTTGAATCATGTGATCACAGTGTTAAAATAAACCAATAGTATGTTTGCCCATTTGTTTGTGTTCTCAGCAGTTAATGGCTGTATAGAACAGAGCAGTCAATGAAATAGGTTTTCCAGAATTTGTGAATCACTGCAAACACAAGAGGTTCTTGACCACACAGTGATAAATGTGCACAAAAAATATCAGGCTGATGGGTCCAATAGTATGCAAGATTAGCTCTGCGCGCACACACACACACACACACACACACACACACACACACACACACACACACGGCTTACGCCTGGTGAAAATAACTGCATAACATGCACATGCACACACAGGCCCAGTGAACACATCTCATCCATCAAACAATCGCAGACTTTTCCAAACCCATTCTGTCAAACACTCATGTATGGGTTGCCAAAAAAAAAGAACTGCTGCAAAAGTGTGTGAGCACATGTGTCCAAGACTGTCTGCTGACATGCTGCAATGTGCTTTAAGTGTGTGTGAAAGAGAGGGAGAGAGACAGATAAAAGAGAGAGAAAGAGAAATGGAAAGAAAGGGAGTGGTGCGGACAAAGAAAGAGAGAGAGAGAGAGACTGGAAGATAAAGACAGAAAAAGAATGTGCAGTGGAAAAAGAGGGAGAGAAGAGAAAGGAAAAGGAACAGCAGAGAGACAGAAAGCAAGCAAGTCTTGCATGTGTGTTGGTTCCCAGCCCTGTCAGGGCCCTGTCAGCCTGTGATTTATGGCACCGAGACTGGGAGCAGTCTTCGCTGCCAGCTCAGTATTGTTACAACTGACAGCTAATGAGGCCGGACGGGCTTTCAAGCACAGCACTTAACAGAGGCCTCCATCTTCACGAGTCACGAGCTCTCCTCTTTCTTTTCTCCCCTCTCTTTCTCTCTCCCATTTATTTCTTCTTCCAGGGTGGCAGTGGTGTGGCCAGCTACCACGAAATTTCTGGGAGTGCGGAGAGAAAATAAGGCAGGCCGACAGAGATATATGGGCGACTCTCTGTTACTGCCGCACTTCCACTTTCTTCCTCCTGCATGCTATTAAGCCAGAGGCTCAGCTCATATAAATGAGGGAGAGAGGGTGAAATACAGAAAGGGAGAGATCCAGCCACTACACTGCACTATACTTTTCTTCTCAAACCAAAATATTCCACTCTTTCTACAATTACCCTGTCATGTTTTCAGAGCCTGGAGTCACATGTCTCCTCAGTCTATCTGTGATTATGTGAGTGTGATCTGTGTGAAGGCACCTGAACTTTATAGCCTTGGCTGTGGTGTGTTTTACCTTCGACACCCCTGGCCTGGACTGCTTGGACCCCTTTCTATAATCAGTACCAGAGTCTCTGGCAGAGCTGCCCTGCCTCCCCTCCCCACCTCCTCCCTCGGCCCCTGGTTTCTTGTCAGTCGTGATTAATGGCACTAGGGCCCCGGCGAGGCTTACGCTGCCAGTTCCAGCGATGTTCCCTTGATACTTAATGAACTCTGACAAACTTCTTTTCCCTTGCTCTGTTGTTCCCTTTCTCCTCCACCACCCCGCCCCTCCCTGTTTAAAATGCATGGCACAGAGCTGCCACTGCAGCACCTAGGGGTTAGCTCTGGTCCTTTGAAAATTTCTCAGGAGGCCAATGTCTAAAAATAAACTGCCACAGCCAATTTTGTGTCAAGACCCTTAGTTGTGTGTCACTTTCAGGGACTTGTTGCTGATTGAACATGAAATAAATCTACTTTTTGAGCTTTTCAGGGATTGCCCTTTTAAATTTGCGAGATTGTGGCCTAATTTTCTTTAATTAATGTCAAACTTTCTGTTTGTGGCTTTTGCCAACAGCCTACCATATCCAATGCAAATTAATGAACAGGAGAAAAAAAACAAAAAAAAAAACATCTGCTGCATGATAGCAGTGAAAGCCTAAAATGCTGAAATGTTTAAATCATGGCAGAGCGAGGTAATGGGATAATTCAGCTTTTTCTACAATTTTCTCATGAAAATTAAGCAGTGCATCTAAGCTGGTCTCTGTCGCCATCTGCTGTTCACACTGTGAAGGTGGAGCCACTGCCGAGTTTTACATTTATAATACCTGAAGTAGAGATTGTTGATAAAAAAAACAAAAATATTGATAATGTTACTGATTGACCAGTTGTTCTGAGTCAAGAAAAAGTGCCAAATTACTTCCATCCCGAGGCAACAAAATCAAAAGTTTGCAGGTGAGCTATGATGAAATTCAAGAGTGTTGGAAAAGGGAACACAGGAGGAGATAGTATTATAGTATTAATAATACTTTGAAGCAAATTTTAAGGTTGCCACAGGAGTATGTGTCCTTGACCCTGTTGACCAAAGGGTAATTTCTTCCCACATACGACATATAGGTGAAGTGGGAAGTAAATATTGCCCCTCCTATTTTGTAAATACTGTAAATAGTTTATTCAATTTAAATAAACAAGTTCATTATATTTTCCTCTGTATTCCTGCAGCAGCTCCAGCAGCTGCTCTGGCCATCGTGGCCAACAGGGGCCCCAAACGAGCAAATAATGAGTAGGAACCCTGTACGCCACCGAGCACTGTACGTGAACGTCAGAAGCTGTGAGCTGACCTCCCACGGGGGGGCGCTAATACAACAATTTGGATGCCGAACAGTTTAACTCCGACGAAGAAGAAGAAGGTGGCAGGTGCCAGAAGTGCCTGCTTCTTATCGGCAGTCCCCTCTGACGAAATTACAGGTAAGACCTGCCGAGTAAGAACAACGTGTATTACTAATGTTTTCTATTTGAACCAAGTCTGTGGAACCCCCGGCCTGGTTTGATATGGCAGTACCATGTTAAACGGACGAAAAACGTGCTGAGATTGTGATGCTAACTTGTAACATGGACAAAGGTTAATCAATATTTGGCCTTGTGCTGTGACGCCAAACGCAAAGTGTAACTAAACTAGGTCGTGACATCTAGATAACTGATAGTATCGCTAAACCGATCTGCTATTGGAAGAGGCTCTTCTTTAAGAGGCAACAATAATATAGTAACTTACATTCACGCTATCACCGTTAGCTCCGCAGCGCTCGAAACCAAATTAAGTTCAGATGCCCATATATTTTTAGTCGTCTTTCTCAGAAATCATACGCACGTGTCATAATATGATTGCTTAACGACCGCAAACAAATATCCAGGTTCACCCCTTTCATTCGGCATACATGTGTCATCTGAAATATTGTTCCGGATGTTTATTTTCTTATTTTAAATGTTCACTTTGAACTGCTCGAAGGCTCCAACACTTAACGGTAGTCGTTTCCGTGAAGCAGAGAAGGGGGGTCTTCCACTTTCAGCCACTTTTCTATCCAGACAGCTTGTGTTTGGACGATCAACCCTCTCTGATGTTTAACACCGTTACCGCAGTTTTCTGCCTTTGCAATGACACCTCTAGCAGATTTGCGACGGTTACTTCCGGTCTGTCCTTGCGAGGTGTCAGTACAGATACACTTTAAGACAAATTATCTAAACTAACGTGTCACTGTCAGAGCATACAGTTGTTGTTGCAGATCAATTGAATCCAAGTCAAGATCGTCTCAAGGTCTTTTCGTTCATTTCCCTCGAAATTTAGAATGTCTTCCCTCTAAAACATGACCAGCTTCACAACAAGAAGTTGCAGCCCAGTGTCCTTCAGAGAGCAAAGTCAGAACACAAACAATACCAGAATCAAGACAGGGAAATGTATATTTGATGTGCTCACAGATACAACAGGGAACAATACAAACACAGCTGAATAAACACTGAGAGTCCAGTGTTGACACTAAGGTCACCAGATTGTGTATCTGCAAATCCTTACTAACCAAAGCTGAGACAGCTCCTCGTGCAACTCTTTCAGCTTAAATGAGCTAAAATAGCCGTCGTCAGGTATGAGTGAATGGTATGGTACCGGCAGATTTGTTGTATGTATGACGAGAGGTTACAACGTTTTCGCACTTTAGCCTCAATCCTCTTTAAGTGAGGCAAGGTCACTGAGTCCCAGCTGATGCCTGGCTAAGCCTGAGCTGAGAGGAGATAAACCAGTGAGCCACAAGCCAACTCCAAACGTGTTACTACAGCACTATGCAGGGCGCCCACTGAGTGCAGGTCCTGCTGACTGAATGGACAGACAGAGATTATTTGTACTTGTGGATGGGAGCATTTGTTTGTAATTAAAGCAGGACATTGTGTCAACGGCAAAAGACAAACTCTGTTCACATCTGCTCTTTTTCACATGCTGTCGTCCCTGTCTGCCTGCCAGGATGGCACAGTGGGGTGCCATATTCTCAATCATTGCTGCTCTTGGAGGAGCAGCGCTCTTAGCCTCCGTGCACAAGATCGATGAAGGACACACTGGAGTTTACTACAGGTGAGACAGCAGTACACATTGTTGTTTTTTTTTTATTTTGTGTGTGAGACATTAGTGTTAAACTGCTCTGCTGTAAACCTGACACAATAAAGAACGGAGCATCTGCTTCAAAGGTGTTTGCCTTAAGCAACTTAACTGTTAAACAGTAACTAGTGTAAATACCTGAGCATTAAGATTGCCAAAAAAGCCATGGGCCTGTGCCTCTGTACCTTCTGAGGCACACTAATAAAGATTGATTCATGAGAAGGTGTGCCTCTGGGAAAGTTCTTTATCTCTGAACTTCAATCTTTAATTTGTCTTTCCACAATTAAGCAGAGTAGTTTTTTTCACTACAAGCTAAAATTAGCCTGAGAGTTTTATTATGCGTCCGCACCGGCAACAGCTGTGACTGGAGGTATTATGATTTGGAGCGGTCCTCGTGAACATGGTGTCTCAGGACGTCTTGAGAGGATTTCTTCAATAATTTGATTTGGCACAAATGTCCACTTGGACTCAAGGATGAACTGATTACATTGTGGAGGTCAAAGGTCACTGTGACTTTACACAACACATTTTAGACCATAACTCAAAAATTCATACACTAATTATGACAAAATTTTACACAAATGTCTTATAGGATAAACGATAAAGTCATTAAAGATTCTGTAAAAACACTTTTCTGGACATTATTCAACACCATCACTCAGGAACAGAAGGACACGTTGTGACCATATTTCACATTTGGTCAGATACTGAGTTGGTGACACTCATCATGAATATCCACCGTCAAACTGTGCTGATTGTACAGATCTTCTGTGCTGTCGGCCTGAAGATGTGAGTGAAGCATCCGTGTCTAACAATCTGTAGCTTCTTTGCAGCAACATCCATATCTGAAGCATTGTAGTTCACCACAAGCTCCCTGATTTTGCTGATTGTTGTTGCACCATGTGATGAAGCTCTCTGTCAGTCCTCTGGACTCCTCTGGAAAAATAGTCTCTTAAGTGAAGACAGCATGTTTCTCGCTAGAAATTATTCACTGGAATCATAAATGTCAATATAGTGAGAACGTCCATTTCACCCCAAAATACACATAATGCCTTTTAAAAAATTCCTTCAAAGTCTTCAGTACATATATTAAATGAGTCAGACATGAATGTAAAGGCAACTTGACTGGTTGGAGGAGGGATACATCCGCAAGGCGGAGATGGGAGTTCTATTCTGAAGTCAAGTCAAAGATACAATGATTAAGTCTGTGTGTGTGTGTGTGTGTGTGTGTGTGTGTGTGTGTGTGTGTAAAATGCAGGGGAGGAGCTCTCCTGACCACCACCAGCAGCCCTGGTTTCCATCTTATGCTTCCATTCATCACCACCTACAAGTCTGTCCAGGTGAGTCAAGTGAAGTCAGTTTTATTATCTGTACGGCATGTGACGCCCTGTATTCTAAACAAACTAAAACTTATTCTTAAAAAGCAAAACAATAGTACTAAACACTTCATTAACTGACAGACTAAGTGAAGAAGTGTCATGAAGTGGTAAAAAAAATGACAATGATCATGTGATAGTTTTGGCCAAGACTGTTGTTAAAATAGTCGCAACTACCTTCTGTAAGAGGCTGCTGGACAATATCGTAACTACACGGACATCCCATTATAAAACTGACACAAAGAGCACTCTTGGGAATGTCTGTCCTTCATGAGAAAAACTGTATTCTTCTTGCTGAGTAATTAGCTTTGAAGGCTCTGTCATCTGTCATGAACAGAGCCAGGGTTGTGAGGAAAAGTAAAAATAGATATCCCTGATTGATTGGATGTTGTTTCTCCAAGCAGTGTTCAAAGGAAGAGGCCTGTAAGAAGCCTTCATTAAAAATTGAGTACGTACTGACCAGTGGACTTTAGGACCTGATCTGCATTGACCCGTGCTGTACAGGAGACGAGACAGAGGTCTGTGAGTCGAGCTCATAGCTGATCTCAACCGCGGATCAAAGAAAACGAGGAGTCAGGAAGATGAAAGTTTGAACATCGGGAAATGTGCGCAAACCTCTGTCACATAAATATCAGCAAATGTATGTGCTCATCCTGCTTTTCCAAGAAGGAAGGATAGGTTTGGACCTTGAACCTTGAACAAGGTTTTCATCTATCAGCACTCTATGACTATGGCTCGCACTGTGTCTGGATCTTAGTTAGGTGTAAGTGCAATCCGTGCAATGCGCTGGCATCCGTATACAGCATGTCATTGATACAGATGTTTGGTTTTTTTTGCTAACATAAAATAGAGGTTGTTCAATTTTAAAGAGTGAGCAAGCGAGAAGGCTGAGGCAGGCTGATTATATGACTGCTCTGTGCCATGAAAGCACCAAAAGAGATCCGATCTCAGTGAGGATAACGAGAACGCATGAAAAATACCAGGTGCAAACGCAAAGGCAAGAGCAGATTGTTTATTATTTGGAGAGGTGACCTGGGTACAGATCCCATTGTGGCACTGGTTGTTAATGGGCTGGTTGTGTCCTGAAGATGTTGATTCAGCTCTTAGTCGTGTTGGATTGCATTTCATGATGCTGACCAGGACTTCCTGAAACTGTGTGTATCCTGTATGTACAACTGCAATCCAGGTTACTTCAATTTAACGTATTGACTCATGTCATTGAATCCTGTGTTGGTGGGTTTGCTCCCAGTCCAACCACTGTGCGTCTGCTATTTTTCTAATGACGTCAGGGGCAGGCTTTTGTGGTCCTGACATCCATAATGACGAATCTTTGTTTTTGTCTCGCAGACGACGCTGCAGACAGATGAGGTGAAAAACGTACCATGCGGCACAAGGTAGGCCTGCTGTTTGCTTAAGTCGTATCAGATGTGGTCCCCAGATTTATTACACCGAGTGTTCACCTTGTACCCTACACCTCCCACACAGCCCGTTGGATAGAGTGTTACACCAACACTGCTGGAGTCAGACATTCATCTCTTGTCCTGGTGTTTTAGATGAAAGTGTTAATGTTAAGTATTTTCTTTCTTTCAGCGGAGGAGTGATGATTTACTTTGACCGCATAGAAGTGGTGAACTACCTCGTTCCATCAGCAGGTAAAGTCACCAGTGTTCACCTCCTGGATCTGTCCTCAACTCCCCCTCATTTCTTTCCACATCTGGAGATAACTTGGCACCGGCAGACACATTCGGCATTGTTGTGTTGCAGCTGGCTCCAGCAGAGGCAAATATTTGTGTCTTTTGCTGGCTGTCATTTCTGACTTGATGGAAAAACTTGTTTTCCTCTCTGCAGTATACGACATAGTGAGGAACTTCACAGCAGACTACGACAAAGCTTTGATATTCAACAAGGTTCATCATGAGCTCAACCAGTTCTGCAGTGTTCACTCACTGCAGGAGGTGTACATCGGCCTGTTTGGTAAGCATGGTGGGCCGCAGACAGGGTGTAAACTAGTTCCTAATTTGAAACATCTCATCTCTACATCTACATAAACAGCATGTAGTCTGTCGAACAGATGAGGGTTCACGACACGCTAGTTTTATGGTCTGTCTCATTCGGTGGTCAGTACCCAGTTGCACACATCTGTTGTGAATCAGGTCTATACATTAACTGTTTTGCACATACCATCGGCGCTACACATGTTCAAAGTCTTTCAGCCCAGGCCACAGAATTGTTCTCTAAGTGTAGAACATCTGTTACCATCTTCTAAAAACCACCATAAGTAGTGTGGCTTGTTACTTAAAAGAGCATGTGACTGGCCAAGCACATAAGTGTTACATAGAGAGCCCCAGCTGAACAAGAAACGTTTTCAGACATTTTCTTCATTAATCTGTGAAGGTAAATTGCAGGGACATGAGACCTCATGCTCTACAAAACGCCCATATATTCCACCTCAAATGAGCAGTTCAGATCTCAGTAAATTTGTATCAATGTAGACGACACAAATCTGGCCCGATTTTGAGACGATTTTGTCGTGGCCGACCAATTACCAGCATTATGGCCGTTACACTGAAACAGCCTGCCGATACACTATATTACATAATGTGTGACTTAAAAGAAATTGCAGATTTAGAAATGACATATAGGGTGGGTTTTAGCATTTTGTCACTCTTTCAGACTGTCACAGTGCTGTATCACGCAGACGCGCCTGCAGTGAATTTCACGCAAACCGATTGCTTTGTAGTACGACACATACATGCCGTACTGCACAGCCCTGGCATGTTGACTTAGCGTTAGCTCATCTTTTCATTCACATTGCTAAAGTGAATCCACACTTGAATGTCACAACCTGTCTGCCAAAGCACAGGTCACAGAAGGTAAGCGCAGCGTGGCATAATGATGACACTGACAACGAGATTTATCTTATTTGATTTATTTTTTAAATCTCATCGGCTCCCCCTCACCGCCTCGTGTCTGTCGTACTTTACCCCCACAGACCAAATCGATGAAAACCTCAAGTTGACACTACAAGAGGATTTAACATCCATGGCACCTGGACTTATCATACAGGTAAAGTAAGAGCACCAGAAATGCTGCAGCCAACACAAAGTCCTCGTCAAAAAGGTCTCAGGTACAACCGGTGAAGGCATCTCTCGTGTAGGCAGGACCAGCCTGAGTCTTCACTTGGCTCTGAGAAGCTGTTTACAAATGAGCCGCGATCTGATTGGACGAACCCTCAGCAAGCCTTTGTGAGCCGGAGATACTGGCAGATGCTTTCTTGCAGGGGCAGTGGGAGGCTTTCCTTCTCTAAATCCTTTCAGTTCTGTTTATTTAACATGGCATGACATAGAAAATGATTGCTCAAACAAAGTCTGCGTCTGCTCTGAGAAAATGTCTCCACGCTGCTGATTGTCGTCGAGCATTTGGACTCACACACGTTTTTTTTATCTGCCTCCTGCTCTTGGTGCATGTCTGCTGCTTTAGCACACCACACTGCACAGTGTTAAAATCATGCTTGATAACTATGACTTGTCAACAGCTGCTCACAGCGCCCCCTGCTGCATGTCTGCTATAAGTGGATTGCCACTGCTGTATTACTGCACCATGCCCAAACCACCGATGAGTGACTGGTCTGCAGTGATGCACAGTGTGGTTTTGATAGTCAGCTAGTTGACTGCTCTGTGAAACACACGCACACATGGACATGTAACAACGTAATCTGAGCTCACTTTCTACTTTAAAAACTTCTAAAAGACTTCTAAACTCTGACTGGACAGCAGAACACAACCAGGATACTGAAGTTATGAGCTGTAATGTCAACCTAGTGAAAGGCTGTATACACACACAGAGTCCTTGCAGCTGTATATTGACTTAAGGATTTATCAAAACAGTACAAGATGTCTTTTTTCAGGGAAATTTAATAAGGGACAATGTTATGGCTGAGATTAAAAGGAGCCTTAGTGGTTTTCACCACACACACATGCACACAAGCATACACTCATTTCATTCATGAGTGAGAGTGAGAGACGCTCCGCTGGGCTTTAGTACTCTGGCCTTATGTTTCCTGTAAATGTCGTGAAACAGTTGAAATAACAATTGTGCAGCTTTTCCTGAGAAACTATAATCTTCCAGTTCAGGGGGTCTTTGAACAGGACTGTCTTTCTTCTCAGGGCTCCTCTCCAACTGCCTTTTTTCGATATCCTCCCTGGTGGCGGAAGCCTCTTTCTAAAGTCATGTTTCTTGTTATATTCCTGCTGTCTTTATCTGCCGACTTCAGAGTCGACTGTTTACTAATCTGTCATTGTTTGTCTGTCTTGCTGGTCCGCAGGCGGTCCGTGTCACTAAACCCAATATCCCAGAGAGCATTCGCAGGAACTACGAGCTCATGTAAGTTTTCTTTTTTTGCCCAACGAGGAATGTTCACTGATCCCTGAACCCTCTGTGGTGTATTTATTTTCTCTCCCAAATGGATGGACCTTATGTTCATCCTGCTCCCCCTGCCAAGCACTGTAAAGAAGGAAGACTGTGCTGTTTCGTGTCAGTCTGTGAACAGCCAAGTCTGACTTCACCAATCTGCTGCTCAGCCACAGCAACTGTGATAGGTTGAGCAGATTGAGGGCGTACAGTAAGCACCATGAGGCATCAGCCACCGTCTTCAAGTCAAACAGTCAGAATTTTAATCATTTTAAGTTCAGGCAGCGTCTCAAAACCCACACATCATGCCTGCGTCAGATGGCCTTTGTTGTTACATAACAACTTGTGTCTTAGTTTGTAGATTTTGCCGTCATTCTTGTGGGTTATGGTAACATTTACTCGCCACCTGCTGAGATCTGAGGAGGCATTGACATCACTTACTGTAAATGGGGTCCAGCAGGCAGCAACAGGAGCAGTCAGACAGTCACGGAAGTTGTTTCCTGTGTTAACACTTTTATTTTTAGCCATTTTATGGCCTGCAAAGCAGCATTAGATTTTGCAGAAGCATGTTTTGATTGAAATTTGACCTACTGCAGTTACTGTTGTCTTTGTCAAATGGGATTTTGGCATGAGCAATTAGACTTTGGATGTGCATGCTCTTGGTTTCTCTTTCTAATGAGGGGTTCAGAATGTTTAAGCTTAATTCTTTTTTTTTACAGTCTGTGAGACCCAATTAGACTCCAGAAATGTCAACAGGTGTCAGCGGCTAAAATGTGATTATAGAAAAGATGGTTCAGACCATGGATATAAGCCCCGGGCTGTAACATTTTCTTTTAAATTAGTAGTTATATTGTTGAGAGACGGACCTGAGCAACCAGCTTTAGACCCTGATCGACATGGTTCATTGCAAAGGCTTGCATGACGATGCAAATCCAAGATTTAGTGTGTAGGCGAAGCATTTTGGTTCATGTGTCCATGATGGCACAGGACTCATCCTGAGGTTTTAGGCCCAGTCCCAGTGTCCCGGTGGACTCGGACTTTGAAGTGTGTTTTCCAAAAAGCTTGCCAAGAATCAGGGCTGTTTCACTGTGCTCGAGGGCTGTTTCATGGACTTTCCGAACCCTTTCTGCACACTTTCCTTGGAAAAGCAATACTGCAGTTTCTTCAAAGTATTTCTTCAAAATTGTTGCATTGTAATGTTAAAAATGATGGCAGAAAAGCACATAAAACTAAAGAGCTGCCAAGAAAGAAAGTCCTGAACATCACAGAAAATTCCCCCATCCAGACCATGCCTGGGTTGTTATATGAAGTCTGTGAGTGTGCGGTGCTTGGGGCTTGTGCTACATTCAGTTGATATGGGAGTTGCTGTAATTACCAGTTTTGCAACATGCCATAAATTAGCACCATTCATGTCAACATCCAAGTCATGATTAGACATGATTACTGTGACTTTTCACAGTTCGGTGCTTAATTACAAAAAGTGCCTGAAAAAGCAATTCTGGATGCCTCATGTAGGTCCAGTGCTGAATTTCACTCAAATTTGTTGGATAGAGTTCTACATTAACGCATAGTATTATGAGCCCTCACATGACCAGCTCTCCAGTCATACAATGACTTGAGCTGTCGACATGAATACACACAAGCCATCAACATGGGAAGCTTTTCCATCACGACCCTCCAGCTTAAAGATCCTCAGAATACTATTTAAATACTGACTAGGCTTCTAAAGATGTGTGGAAAATGTGTTCACTGATCCACCGAAACAATATGAATAGGATAGTGAGTGAGATGTTGATCAGGCCTGCTCTGCTCACACAGCCCTGAGGAGAGGCAGAGAAGCCTTTAATAAAGTGTGCGCTTATGTCTGCAGGGAGAGCGAGAAGACGAAGCTGCTGATCTCTCAGCAGACACAGAAGGTTGTGGAGAAGGAGGCGGAGACGGAGAGGATCAAAGCTGTGATAGGTGAGAATGAAAATCTGACTATCGTGGTCACAGTTTGTTGTTCAGGGACCTTGCACACACGACAGGTTGATGTTTCTTTTTGTTTTATAGAGGCTGAGAAAGTTGCACAAGTGGCAGAGATCAAGTTTGGACAGAAAGTCATGGAGAAGGAAACCGAAAAGAAGATCTCTCAAATCGAAGGTTTGTGTCCAGTGACTTAGATCCTTTGCTTAAGTAAAAATACCAATACAGCAATGTAAAAACACACAACTACATGTAAAAGTCCTGCATTCCAAATGCTACTTAAGGAGCTTCTTGCTTTCTGATTGGTCAAGTGGATTGGACTTTTTTTTTAAAACTGGCCTCCTGCTGTTGACTCTGACAGTGTTTTTCTCCGATTCGTAGATGGTGCTTTCCTGGCCCGGCAGAAAGCCAAGGCAGACGCAGAGTTCTATACAGCACAGAGAATTGCTGAGGCCAATAAGGTAAAGAGATGACGCAAATGTACCCCCACCTTAGCCAGGACACATCCAGACTTGAAGGCCCAGACTCTGTTGTAATTTGAATTTTGGTCCCCCCTCTTGCAGCTGAAGTTAACACCAGAGTACCTGCAGCTAATGAAGTACAAGGCCATCGCAGCCAACAGCAAAATCTACTTTGGGAACGACATACCCCAAATGTTTGTGGACTCTGGCTCTGCAGGGAGCTCCATCAAGGCCTCTGCAGCCATGGACATTGTTGGTGAGCAGATCTTGGACCTGGATTAGCAAGGAAAGTAGCAAAACCAGTAGGACTACCCAGGGGTGGCGGGCTGTCTGCTGGAGGGCAGGAGCCTGGCCCACAGGCTGACTGGCAGCTTGTCCCTCTGGCCCAGAGAAGCTCTGCTGACCAGGGCCCGTATCTCTCAAACATCTCTGAATCACAACTAGAAATCACATTAGAGTTTGATTGTAAACTTCTCCCTCCTCAAAGCAGAGGACTGGAGTTATTTGGAAGGAGAGACTCAGATTGTTTAGTCTCTGAAAATTCACTCTGTAAATTAGGTGGAAGAAAAGCATCACCTGTGGGTGTATAACAAGCTCCCTTTGACCAAAACAATCATCTGAAGGCACTGGCCCTTCTGCTGCTCAGCGCTTGAGGTCTGTGCATCAAGCGCGTTCTGTCCGTTTAGCCACAACATCAAGGATCATATGTCCGTTACTGCTTACGTGTTCATGCTGTCCATATCCATCACTGAGCAGATGAAGCAGTGATGTTTGCAACCTGTTGATACTGAAGAAGAAGAGGCCAAAATGTTGTCCTTTTTCACAGGAGTCTTGTAAATGGGTCTCAAACTTGCATTTGATGATTACATGCATGTCCCAGGCAAAAAGTCAGCGTCCTCACCAGCTGATCAGTAGAAGACGTGGACATAAACCAACAACTAGGGCTAGTCAGTCCTAGTATTTTAAGTATGATAGGAAAATTGTAAAATCAAACTATTTTTTTGGTTTTAACATCAGCTTGTTCGGCAAACATTTATCTATCTTGGGCAACAGGTCGCTGGAGTGTAAACTTCCCAGAATCCAATACACAGCTGCTAACGTGGGCCAGCCTTCACTCAGTGTGGGAAAACTGCACAGAGTGTGTGCTGATCATGAATGATGCTTTTTTTTTTTTAATCTAACTTGGAACCTCACAAAGAGTAGTTAGTTCATGAAATGAACTAACTATTGGTCATGGAGGTAACGCTGGGTTATTTCTGGTAGTGAGCTAGTTTTCTGGACACACTAACTATTTCATCTTCCACCCTCCATAAACTGTTGCCCATGTGTTTTGGTACAGGATGATTAAAATACACACCATACTACAGACTTTTTAAGTGCAGACCATCTCTCTCTCTTCAGCCTGATGCGCACCACTTACGGACAGTCGCTGCTCAGTGGAGGGGGTTTAGCAGTGCCCGGAAAAAGAAGCTCTTTTAATCCAGTAAATCCTTTTTTTTTTTTGTTTTTTTTTTTGTTTTCCCCAATGACGTGTTCCACATTCCCACAAGTCCAGACTGTGCGGTTCAGATAAGTGTCATTCTGAGGATGATAAGCAGTGATTTCTTAATCTGAACTGCTTGAAAAATACGGGCCTGAGCAGATTTGTCACTGCTGGTGAAACAGGGGCGATGAATGTACTGTGTGCTAGCTGCTGCCTGTCAGAGGTTTAATCATCACTCCTTTTGTTCTTTTACGTTTTTGTAAATTTTCTTTTGAGCACAGGGGACCTATTGAATATTAACTGAATCTGCGCAGCTGTATGAAGTCGGACCACATTTTGCTGTATTTGTATGTAATGTAGCACTTTGTTTTTCACACTGTACATTTAGTGGCAAGATTATATTTGTGCAACTGTTTGTATCTGTTTGACATTAGGTGTTTAGTTTGAAACGGTGCTCACTTTGAAGAGATTGTATCAGGTCACGACATGACAACAGAAAACAGCTTTTGAACTCAAAGTTTTTAGAGCTCCAGACATGTGACATCAGGTTTTCAAAATGGACCATTTTCAGCTATTTTTAGTCATTTCATCTAACCGTTTCATGTGTGTCCTGTAAGAATCTTTACAGGATGTGAATAGCAGTGATTTGCCTTCGAGCCTTTGGCGACATGACCCATTTCCCTGGAGGAGGAAGCCGTTGTATGAAGTGCAGTATAAAGGTTGATACTGAGGGACTCACTGAATTACTGTATGTATGTCAGAATTGTCTGAGTCCTTCATTTTTGGACACTTCAAAACCTTTTCATGGAAACCTTGATCAGGACCAAAAACTCAGCATTGACGTGTGACTTCCTGTGTTCTCTCTAAGGTGACTGAAGCAGTTTGTTTCCCAGCATTTAACAAGCTTTTGTGGAATTACTTCAAGGGGAATGTGGCGTTCCACGGCACAGAATGCGTGTGTGGGTGAGTGAGAGAGTGACCGAACGATGGGCTTTCCAAAGAACCACTCGCTTCATATTGTAGTTGAGGAAGAACGTAGGCAGGTTTATTCGGGGAATTGTCTTGTTTTTTTTTTTATTGGTTGAGCAGACACAGTGCCACGGTGAGAAGATATTTCACAACATAAAAGTGACAGTGATGAAGTGTTTTCGGCTCTGCTCTCTGATGTCTAAAGTCTGTCCCGTCTGCCCTCGAGGTGACTTTCATTTGTCATTTTAATAAGAATTTCTGTGACTGATTGAGACTTACAGTGACTTGACAGTCAAATGTTTTTGCACTGATTTCAGTTGTGAATGTGCAATCAAGATACTGTCATCTGACAAAGTAAAATAAACTGTGGGTTATTCTTTGAGAGATCAGCAGCCTAAGAGTTTTTACTTACATTGCAAGTCCAGCATGATGTGCAGGATGGATGTTATCAATAAAAGTCCTAGACAATAAATGATATAGTATGTAAACAGCTGTTGTAGTCACATTAGATTATTAAAAATAAGTAATAATATGAGCATAATGAAAGCCTCCGTACAGTTTACTCTTTAATGGCTGCACATGATAACCTGTATAAGTTTGAATACTTGGATCATTTACCTTTAAGGCCAGTTGATTTCAGTGGAATGGTACTTAAGCAATAACTCTGACATTTGCAGTGACTCATCTCATGTTTTCAATGTGTTGCGTCTTCTCTCTTCTGAGGAAAAATCAACCGGGTTGAAACAGTTTCATTTCTGTTCCTCGGAATGATTCATCATTTCATTTCGTTCATGATCTGCCAGTGTTTGAACTTACACTGTTCTGTCGTGGCCGAAGTCTCTTTTTTTCTTGAAAAATCCCCGAATTGAGTGAAACGTTATCCAAATTTAAGTTAGCACCAGTTGGTCCAGTGTCAAATCATAATCTGACAAAATGGTCCCCTAAATTTACGCTCTCCCAGAAATCCCCTGCATTTCCAGCGCCCAGCCAGCGTTGCTCAGGTGGCACGAGCGCGTGAAGATAAAAAGTGCCGTCAGGGAGATTACATCTGCTGTTCAGTTTCGCTTTGACATCAAAGAAAAAGGAGAGAAAGGCATCAGCTTTACACATGTGTGGATGCGGGGCCCCTCCTCCTACCGTAAGGAAAGAGGACTTCAGCAGGAACCACAGCAGCATGATTCGCCTCCTGGAAGAAGTGGGACAGCAGTCGAGGAAAAACTCCTAAATGACCTTTTTGTAAGAATTTTAGAGTTTATCCAGGATAGATCCACTGGAGCAGGTATATTCAAAGTAGACACGCACTACTTATATGAGGATTTTAGCTTTGAAAGGAAAAACGTTTCTTTCGTCAGAACTGGTGATGTAGGGGGTCGTGGTGAAGAGGTGAAAGCCGTGATGAATGTACCCTCCACAGAACATGGAACGGCATGCGCGCCTCTTCTCCAGGGGCTATGGGAGTCTGTGAGGGCAGAGCAGGAGCACATCCTGCTCTCTCCGTACCTGCCTGCGTCTTACGCATTCTTGACGCACGTCATCCTCTGCGCACCTTTCTTCGCGCTGGACGCGCTAGGCGGCGTCTGTCAGCGGGTCCGGCTGTGGAGGATCGCCGCAGGCTCAGGTCCGCCGCCGTCCCCCCAGCAATGGTTTGAGTGTTTCAGGAGGGTGCTGTGGAGATACCTGACTTCCGTCCTCCCCGCCACCGCGCTGTTTCAGACTCTGAGGAGCCCCAGGTTACCGGAACTGGCTCCGTCCTGCTGGCAGCTCTTTGTGGAGGTCTTCGCATGCTTTCTGCTTTTTGACATGCTCTTCTTCATATGGCACTTAACCATGCACAGGTAAGCAGCACGCACCTGGTATCATAGCTGTGTACTAATCCATCCATCCATCCATCCATCCATCCATCCATCCGTCCAGTGTACTTGAATTGTAAATTTGTATCTTGCTATTATTTATTTTCCTTGGTGGTGTTCCTTCAGTCTTAAAATATTTGATATAATTTATTATTTCCCAAATTGTCTCTATCAATATAGACCATATCATTCAGTGTTTGAAAGCAACTAAGTACATTTATTTATTATTAAGTACTGAAGTACAATTCTGAGTTACTTGTAGTGAAATGATTCAGTATTGGACTTCCATAAAGTTGGGGGACTTTTGAGACACAGACCTAAAAAGAATGCTAAAAAATTGAAGCATTTCAATCTCCAAAAATACTGAATCCTACGTTTCCCATAATGCAACTTAAGAGGATATTTATTCTACTTTTTATTCCACTACATTTAGCAGACAGCTGTTAGTTGTTAGCTGTTAATAAGATTTTAAAAACAAACAAATGAACAAACAAAAAACCTTTAATGACCTTATAAAATTTTAATTTCATACAAAATCATTTCATTTAACCTCCCAATATATTTAATAAGAATCAGCTCCTCCAGCTACAACATTAAAAGGATGCTTACCTGTTAATGCATCACTAGTAATAATCCAGCAGTTCAATATATACTAATATTCTGTCAGAGACCGTTTTGTGTTCATAGTGGGTACTTTTATTTGTATACTTTGAGTAAATATAAGTGAATGCTAAATAATGGATCTGACAGTTTCTTTCACCACTGTATACTGTAGTACCTACCAAAATCATTTGTTGAAATCCATATCCTTGTCTGGGAGAACACAATGAGTGCGTGTGATCGTGTGAGCTCTGTGGTCCAATAAACATGTTCCACATTTTTGAGAATTCACTTTATCTTTCAGGACCACTTCTTATAACAAACTTCCATAGACTGCTGAAGATTCTATACCATAGATCACAATTAAAGTACTTAATATTTAAATGCATTGTTTTTAAAGGTGTAGTCAAGAGATTCAGTATTGGACCTACATAAAGTTGGGGGACTTGTGAGAGACAGACAAAAAAAGAATCATCAAAATTGAAGCAGCAAAGCCCAAAATATCCTGACTTTAGCATTTCAATCTGAAAAGATACTGAATCCTACATATCCCATAATGAAACCAATTTGCGCCTTTCTTTAGTGCCTTTGTGCTTGGTAAATGTTCACACCTTTCAAATTGTACTCTCCCATTTTGTAACGCAGGCGGCCTGTTCAAAATTTCAAAAGTCTCAGGTCCAATCTGAGATAACCCTGATGACATCACTGTGACATCACCAGGGATGAGTAAAGTGATCCTCATGTGTAAAATGAGTGGCGTGCCCCTTAAAGATGAACATGCTAGGTGACCATAGATGTCCTGTTCTCTTAATAACATGCGACAATATTAGTAATAGTTGTATTATTGGTAGTAGCAGTAGTAGTTGTACTGCAGTATTAGTAGAATTCACTTTACATTGAGAACACTACCACAAACACATTGCCATTACGCCCTTCTGGGAATATTGGATTGATTATCCAATATTGTAACAGTATAACCATTTTTTTGTCTGTTTCTCATCAGGGTTCCTTGGCTCTACCGTAACATCCACCAGCTGCACCACCAGCACCACACACCCTTCGCACTGGCAGCTCAGGACGCCAGCTCGGCCGAGCTGCTGTCTCTGCTGCTGCTGGCTCTGAGCAGCACTTGGGTGGTGGGCTGCCACCCTCTGAGCGAAGCCCTCTTCCACCTCATCAACAGCTGGCTGGCGGTTGAGGACCACTGTGGTTACGACCTGCCCTGGGCTCTGCACAGACTGCTGCCCTGTCTGGGGGGAGCTCCTTACCACCAAGCCCACCATAGTCGCCACAGTGGAAACTATGCCCCCTACTTCACCCACTGGGACCACCTCTTCGGCACATACCATGCATCAGTGCCGTATTCACGTACAGGGTGACAAAATGTTGCATACAGCAAACTGAGGATTGCTCAAGTTCCTGCAAAACTATGAAGATACAATGAAGGATGTTTTCTGTAGATTTGGTAGTTTTTGATCAGCTTGTAATACATGCACTTAATGACTGACGTGATCCCACAGTTTACAGCAAATCAACATTGCCATTTCAGTCACATATCCTGCAATATCAAGACATTTTGAGAGTTGTGACCACAAAATGCCATTTATAATAAAAATGATTAAAATCTTCATAAAGCCCTTAAGAAGACTAAACACTATATGTCTATCGGTGATACCAGAATTCACTAAGCTCACAGACAAACATCTTGTTCACATGCACCAGTCATCATCCATCAATGCCATTTTAATGCACATATCTACAGCTGTTGTACAGCAAGTGAATGCAGCACGAGATGAAGAGAGTGCAGGGGTGATGCAATAAATCAAGACTTTAATGAAACAGCGAACAAATACGTGAACTGACATGCAACTAATTTGGGCTTGTGACATGGGTGTGTCTTTGGATGCATTCAAATGCTTTCATGTTGTAGACATAAGGACGATAATATGTGACAGATTCATTTTGCTCATTGCTGATCATATGTGCAGTGAAAGGGAAAACCTCAGATCTGAATGAATGTCAGCAGTGATCTGATATTCACTCATACCAGCCTTCTTTACAAACTGCTTTAAGTTCAACATTTTGGGAATTACTTTCATTTGCTTTCTTGCAGAGTTAGATGAGAAGATTGATACTACTCAGAGACATGAGAGTGGTATCTTCTCATCTGTCTCTTGGCAGGAAAGTGAGTCCTTTGTGCAAAACCTCAATAGCTTAGTCGAACTGTCTACAATGTTAAAGTAAATATTTAAAGCGGACATTCCTCTTTTAGCCAAAGCTGTTGTATAATTTGTACCATATTTTCTTGATGAACAATTTGTAAAGACTGTTGCATTTTTCATGAATCACTATTTCTACACAAAAAGCTTTACAAATATTGGGCTTTCTAAGCATGAGAATAGCAGGACGTGGACTTGGAGTTTTGTTGTTCACCTCAGTGTCTTTAGTACTGCTGTGGTTAGTCATTTTTATGCCATGGGCCTCTCAGCTGTCTACATTCTCTGCACCGTGCTCTGGACTGAACAATCAAAGCCACATGTTTTTCAAGATGAGAAGTCTTTCAGTCACTATTTGCAGTTGTAACCTTTGTCATTTTTTTTTTTCTCATTATCAGGGTTTATTTTCTGCAGAATTCAGCTGGAATCATGTCAGATCATTTGTAGATACCTCTGTTGGCACTCATGCTCTTTTCAAATGAAAAAAAAAAAAGGGTATTAAAAAGCTTGAGATTGCTCAAGCTTCCTACACTTCATCACAGCGAGACATGGGGTCTAACATTTCATGACTCACCACGGGGAGCCGCATGCACTTCTTGTAGAGAGACTTACGATGTGTCTTTTTGAGCATGATTTAAACATGTAATAGTGCAACAGATTCGATTTTTCTCATGCACAGCAGCCGACACAAGAACAGCTGATAATAAAAAGTTTGAGGCTTTGTGGGTAGTGAAAGTCATTATTGTGAATGAATAATGACAGTTGTACGGTTCTTTTTGTTCTGACTTGCACTGAAGTCATTTGCTGAGAAATGAGTCTGAGGGTAATATTTCTTGGACCGTATAAGCATGTGAACTACACTGGACATCTGTTTTTCATTACTGACTCTTTCAATGGGCTTTCTGAAATTTCGCAACATCATGGTCAAACATAAATTGTTAAAAGGTGTTTACACAGTTGGAGGCGCTTTTGCATATGGTCATGAAGTAACCGTTGAGTAAGCTTTACTTTTCCTGGGAAAGGAAAAGACTCAAGGAAAGAGTAAGGGATGAGTACTGGGTGGTGGTATTGCCAAGAGATGGAATGATAAACATGTGACCCAAAACGGAAATAATCAGGCCCCATTACAGACTCCACGTCAGGGCGAGTCATGCAGCTTTGGATGACACACCAAAACACACGTTCGCAGTCGACTTCCTGCAGCTGACGTCATGATGTCAGGCACAGGAGCATTGCAGGATTTTGAAGCACTCTGTACTGTGTGTACAGTCCGTTTGTTTACTTGTTGTTAGGTGTGCTCCTAAGTTAATCACGTAGGCTAAACCCTTTGCAAACTTCAGCAAAACAACAAGAAGTCACATGAATTCCATTGAGAAATGGAGCCATGTCAAAACAAGATGGAGAAAAAGCACAGAGCGCTCTGCACCAGACCTTATCATCAGAGCACATGCTAAAAACCTCCCAGTTCATCATATTTCCAGAAAGTTTGCCTTTCAGTGACAAAGGCCAGATTCATATTTCATCCACCATTCTGTAAATATTTAATTAGTGAGCTGAACATAGCTGAAGCTGCCTGTTGTCACAGTAACTGGTTGGGGGTTCTTACCCTCTGGTCTGGAGCCATTTTTAGATGACCTCTGCTCCTGTCTAACATGAGAGTACGCGACTTGTTTGCTTTCAGAAACATCTCAGTGCACTTGTCAATAGTGGACTGTTGCCAAAGACTTGCTTTGAACAGCCAACATGATAATAATAACTTTCTAGAACTGCAAGATCAGTTACGAAACAGTGTTTGAATGATTTTTTTCTGTATGGTGATCCACAAAAATAAACATTTTATTCAAACAGGACACTAGGATTTAGCAGGAGCATTGTAGAATCATGATTTTGTACAATGAGATGGTGTTATGATTGCATAAGTGCTATTTACCCCAGACATACATCTCACTTGCACTTTTAGAAACTGTCACTAACTGAATCTCTATAATAAGTGCATTAAATTGCTTATGGGTTGCAGAAGCCTCTTAAAGGAAATGTGCTCATTTGCTCAGTAAACGGCAGATGAGAAGATTGGCAGCACATTCATTTCTACCCATTAAGAATGAAGCTACAGCCTTAGCATAAAGGTTAGAAACAGGGGAAACAGCCTGTTTCTGTCCAGAGGTAAAACAGTCCACCTGCCAGTACCTCTAAAGTTCAATAATGCTCTACCAGCTGTCTGACAACCTCACAGAAATGACTAGACTCCAGGAGGTCACTGCACCTGGCAAAGAACTATCCCAGCATCTGTAAAACTGTTGTAAAATTGTTGTTTTTTCCTCTTCAGTTTTGTACCTTTGGGCAAAACTAGCCTGGCTGTTTCCTCCTGCTTCTTGTCTTTATGCTAAGCTAACTGTCTCCAGGCTGTAGCCTCTGCGAATTAGCGTATTTTCCCAATTTATTGAACTTTAACCAGTTTGTAAAGTAGCCTGCCATGAGTGGATATTAGCTCGCTGCAGACATTCACTCAGTTTTGAGTCACAGACCATGTTTTCTCTTAGATCTGTACTTGAGCACTTTAGCACTAGTAGTCATTTGCCTACAATCTTTACATTAGTGTCCATATTTTGCCGTATGTTTTGCTACGTCTGTATCTTTCTGTATCTTAGTTCTTAACCATCATCTTTCACATCAATTCTGTGGCTGCAGCGGTGGCATTTACCCAGCCTGGGCACAGCCGTCTCACCTTTCAGAGAACATTAGTATGACCCACATTTTAACAACAAAGAAGTAATAGAAGCTTAGCGTATCAGAGGATGAATCTGATCTGTATCCTTTATTTTTCTGCGGTGTGCATTGATATATGAGCAGCACAGTGCTCTTGTGATCTCGTTTAATGTTATAGCAAGAGATACTGGAGTCCAGATGTTTATTTGGTTTTAATTCATATTTTCTCCTCATGAACAGGTTTTTCATCACAGCTGTTTGCATCTGCTAGCTGTCAGTGTGAACAGCAGGCCATCCATTTTGTTCATTAGCAGGCCTTCCACTCAGTTTCCCATGGTTCTTTGTTTGTGTGTCATGGATGAACTATGACCTGCAAGCTGATAGTGTTGGACTTAATTATCTGAGTGTCAGAAATTGGTGGAGGAGCTTCGTCCTAATATAATGCAAAGTTGACAGACCAATATGCTTCAATTTATAATTCATCGTTGTAATGCAGAAAACAGATCATGTACAATTAAGTGTGGAAAACAACATCAATGTAGCATTTTAGCTCCAAACAATGTGTTCATCTTCATCTGAGTTCATCTTAATGACATTTTGAATAACATGGTGTATACATTTTTTTTGAAACACTAAGGATCAGGATTTAAGTCACAGTTAAGGACACTGTTCATTCAGGATTTGTTAAGTAATTGTTCTTTATTGTTTTAGAAATTGTTACCATTTCTCTTCCCAACAAAATTAATTTTGTGCTGCAAATGCATTTTCACGTATACAAAACCTGCTCTACACTAAGTAACTTACAAATGTACATATATAGTTATCTACTCTGTTGAAAAAATTAATAAATTAGAGCAATAAATAGTCTTTTCTTTGACAGAAGCAGCAGAGGTATCAAGAGGCTTTTAGCACAAGAAAGTGCATTTCCTTTGGATATTTCCAAAAAGAGAATACAACAAGGTGTCTCTTTTTCCACTCTTGATTTTAGCCTTCATATAACAACTGTCCAAAAAGGCAGTTTTTCCATAAAAGTAAGGTATGACAACAGAGTAGTTGGAGATATGTTTGGGGCACATGATGCTAGGTCAGTGAGTTGAGCCAGTTTACTCTGTTTGTTGCCTTGGAATGTGGACAATGTGGCCTCTTGCCCAGTCCCACTCCCCCATCCCACCACCTCAGATGTTGCCCAGAATGGTGTCCAGTTCTCCAAGCTTGAGTGGTGGCATACATGTTTCTCAACTGCCCACACCTTGCTATCGCTGTAGCTCGGGGGAGTGGAAAAGAGGCATGTGAAGTGGGAAACAGGGTTGGGATAGATAACTCTGCCGCTAAGACCCTTGCACAGCACCTACGTATCAGGAGGCAGGAGGTGGGCCTGGAGAGTTCATGTCTTGTCAGGTTGCCTAAGGGAGGTCATTTCACTGCACCAGGACACATGAAGTGCTGATTAGTGTTTGCATCGACTGGGGAAGTCAGAAAGATAAGTGTAGAGGAAGACAGATGTCAGGGGGAAGGAGAGGGTGGGGGACAACTGGCCCACTAGTTCCCACCAGGCTGCACACTCTGTAAGATGTGCTCAGTTCAGTACTTTGAATCTGCGTTTTTAATCCTGTGAGTATGAGGACACACCTTGGCATCACTATTGGCAACATGTTGACTGTAGATCTGCAGCACACTGTCTCTCCACTGTGTGTCTAATGGCAACTGATATTCATGCCTTTGGCCATGTAAGATGGAGCACTTGTTTCTGTTTTGCAGTTTAAAACATATATTTGTCCACACTCATTCATTTGGAACGTGCATAGTGTCATAAATAGTGAATGCTCACTTCCAATATCACTGCACAACCTTTGCAGAGATTCCAGCAAGTTTCCTTTTGTTGAAGACAGTATTGGCTTATCTCCTTTTTCAGCTTATTGTTGTGTGTACTGTGTCTTTCCGCTTACTGTAAGACTTTACAAAGAGTAAAAGTCAAAGCATGGACTATCTGCAGCCACACTCAGCCACCACCATGCCTTCAAACTTGTACTTGTAGGTGACTACACCTGTGTCATCCAGATACAGCAGCGAGATGGGATCCAGCTTGGTGGGCACACAACAAGCTCGTGCTGCCTTCTGAGGACTGTTGATGTTGACCAGCGTTTGGACAATGGCATGCTTGGTGGGAGTGACGTGCTTTGTCAGTGGGAAGGAACAAATGCCAGTGCACTCAAAGGCATCATAACCAGTGGGTGCGAGGATCCAACTATCCCATCCAATATCTTTGAACTCTACGTACAGGGATTGCTTCTTGCAGTGGTTTCCCTTGGCACTGCGACGAATGCGGGATGCTGTGTCGTAGATCATGTTGGAGCGCATTTGGATGAGGTCCTCTTCATCTGGCTCAACTGCTTCATCGCCCTCATCCCTGCCCCTCTCCAGTTCCCCCCACAGACCATTCAGGTCTGTCCCCAAATCGTCCTGGAGAACCATGTTAGAAGTTTCGTGGTCAATCATCTCATTCAGCTCACGCTTGTCATCACGGTGATCACTACTTTGGTCGTCAGAGAAAACAATCAGCAGAGGTTTGTGTTTTTCCTCAGGGCTGGTGTCAATCTTCATGTCCCCTTCAGGAGGATCCCTGTCTTTACTGTCCTCTGTCATACCGTGAACAGTGTCTTCATTAACCATGCTGGCAATGTGCACTTCCAATCGGTGTGTAGTGCCAGTATCAGATTTGCGCCAGCGTTGTACAGTAGCAGTGAGGTCAAAGGCCTCCCAGCCATTATCTGTGCCGTAGACCTGCCGTGAAGCCAACTCCACCAGCTCTATCCGCTCTCCTTCCCCTCTGAATCCATCACCTCTCACTGTGTTCTCGTCAGTCATGTTGTCATCTCTGTCATGCGATTCCAGTTCATAGATAGTGACCTTGCGGTCAACACCAGCATAGAGGTGGCGGTCTGTCTGGACAAGGGTGTAGAGGCGAAGCTCAGCTGCTGTGATGCATTCATGATGGGGGACTGACACATTGAAGAGGAGTGGGTGACGCCTCACTCCTCCAGCACCCACGACACTGGCAGATGAATCTGGAGAAAAGAAATAAATAGTCAAAGTTAAACTTCTGTTCAGCTTGTCTTTTTAATTAGGTCATTGGAATTCTGCAACAAATTTCAAACCTTACCCTAATGAAGATTTTGTCCCTAATTGGGAAATATTTAACTATTATCTTAATTTTATTGCAATTTAGTCTTTTTAAGACAAAAAATGGTAGTTTGGTATGAACAATGCATTGCAAAGAGCAGAAGAAAGGTACTGGATCATTACTCAGGCTTAGATTTAAGTGTTTGTACATACTTGCCGCTGCTTAAAACTGTACATATATATAAGACAATCCTTGTTCTCAGATTCATTTGCAGTGATGTGTGATACGAATGATGAGGAAAATATGAATAACATTTGAATGAAAAATGTCAAGAATGTTCAATAAACATGGCAGCAACTAAGACAGAAAAAGTAGTTCTCACTTTTAATTGATCTATATGATCACAGTGCATCATCATATGGAGCAGAGGATTTTTACCTTCATTTTTGAAGCTGCGAATGATGTTGGCAGTGGGCATGGCAGTGTGGTCATTAGCAAACCGGTTGTAGAGCTCCATCATGTACTCAGGTGGCTCTTCTCGAGAGCTTCCAGGAGGTAGGGGAGGGCGACCCAAGCCAGACAGGTTGAAAGTCCGCAGGAACTGTTCCTTCAGGCTCTCCAGCAGGCTCTGCATGCTCATGTTGTTGTCCTGCTCCAGCAGAGATGGATCCACCACCCCTCCATGCCCGTCTCCCAGCCCTGGAGCAGGGCGATGCCTCTGATGGGTGTTGGAGATCGGGCTGCTCTGTCCACAGAAAGGCTGCTCGAGTAGCAGGATGGAAAGCAGCAAAAGCAAAGTCTTGGAGCTGCAGATGGTTCCCAGTTGAGAGACCCAAATGCACGCCATGAGAAATACAATCTGCAACTTTCTACCTTATGCCTTCTGGGATTGTTGATGGATGGGCTGATGCAACAGTAAGACAAAATGATTGTGATCCCTGAATGCCGTAGTCCAAAGGTCAATTTAGATTGTGGTCAGTTCTCCTACAGGCTAAGAAAATCCTGGTTCCCTTGAAGTAGACAGTCGTGTTGTTGACCCTTGCACTGACCAGTGTGAGCCTCTCTACAGGAGTGTGTATTCCTGCTGCTCCCTTCCAGCATTTATTCTCATGCACACCTTTTGATGTCCTTTGCGACAGGGCTGCAGTTCCGATGACAGGGTGGCCGAGGCTTGGCTTTGTCTCTCCAAGTCATCTCTGTTGTGTCCTCTCCTCTGTCAGTCTCTTTCTGTGCTATGCTCTCTTCTCCCCAGCTCTTTCTTTCTGTCTCTTATCTATGATATGGTAGGCTCTGCATTGCTCAGTGCTTATGGTCTCTTCAGTGGTGTGTGTGTGCGTGCCTGCATGCAAGCCTTCAACTTTGTGTGATGCACATGAGCGTGTGTTATCTCACAACTTCCTTAATGAGCATTTTGTAAACACTGTCCTGTAGCCTCTTCCTTGTGGAAGTGCTATTTTGTTTGGGTGGGTGCTCCAGGCTTGATATTCTTCATTTGTTTATTTGCTTTGTAAATGGTTTAGTTCTGCGAGCTGCTGTCTAGGCTCCATTGACCATTTCTTTTTAACAAAATACTCCAAGGGTCTGTTGATATCATTGAATGTAAAGGGATACATCTATTAGACAATCCCATGTCCAAATGAAATTGAAATGCAATGAGGTGTGAGGCCTTAATGGTCGAGGATGAAAGATACCGAGCTGACTCTTTTCCAGCTGCTCATGAGGACAATGAAGTAATTCTTCATGTTCACTTAACAAAGTCACCTCGTGGTGTGTTAGCTGAAAAGAGGTTCCTTAAAGCATGCAAGAGCAATGATGTACAATAGATGAGGCACATTCTCCAAGTTTTTTAGAAACGTTCCTCTCAACTAGAGAGACAGCAACAAGTCAAATGAGATGGGTATGGAAACTTCCACCATCATTACTGAACATAAGGATATGTTGTTTATGATGAGGCAGACTGGCATTTTCTGATGAGATTAGTAACGACTCACACTGGCTCCTCAGCGAATTGAATAACTGTTCCGCTCATCACCTGAACCCTCATTCCACTGCACAGCTGTCATTCCTGAGCTTCTTTGTGTGACCTGCAGATACACTCCTGATTGCGGTGCGTCACAGAGATGGGAAAGAATGAGCTTTTCCTGCCTCATCTGCCAGGCTGACAGTTGACAGACATGCTGTTATCTGTCACACTTAAACTGCTGCTGCAACAGACTATCACATCTTCCTGATGGCCCTAAGAAGGCTTGATAATGGCAATGTCCTTTTGCACACACACACACACATACATTCACACAGTCAGTCCCATCCATATGGTCCGTATTATGGACCTCAGTGTGTAACAAATGTAGATTTATGAAGGCCAGATTTGCTATTTTTAGATTGATCCTTTCAGCAGAAAATGTTTTGGGTTATATTCAATATTCAAATGTTATGATCTTATAATGTGTCAGCCACAGTGTTTTATTTAGATAAAATTATTTCAGATGTTGTTTGTCTTTCTATGAAACCAGCAACTGGGTATATTCCAAGAGGCATTAAATGATTGCAGTGGAAGACTGACTGACATTAGCACTCTACAAAATCATTATGACAAATGTGTTAGCAAACAATTCCTTATTACACGTAAAGCAGACACAGAGCAATGTTAGCATTCATTTGGACTCGGTGCCTCTGGCCACTCTACAAATTTTTATCCAATATATACTGTCGGATTTGGTCACCAAAAAAAGGGAAAAGGCTGAGAAGCTAAACACTCCACTATGTTCACCTGCTAGTTGCTATTTTTGTCAGTGTGCTGTTTGTTGGGCAGGTAGTGCAGTTTTTTTTTTGTTTTTTGTTTTTCGGAAATGAGCTGCCTTCTGTGTCAGGAAACAAGTTTATTAAGCGCAAACCTAAACAATAAAGTTGCAGGTTGTAATACTAAAATGAAAAACTGAAATGCTCCGTTGATCAGAGCTGAGGGAAACTGGTTGCTTCCAGGTTTGTCAGCATGAGCGGCAACTAATGTTATACATAGTCATTAAAGCCTTATTAATATAAAGAATACTGATTTGTATTTAATTTAACAAATTAGCTTCTTGGATGTGGAGAACTGAATAATAGTGGTATCTGAGCTAGCAGCGTGGCTGTCTGGATGGCAATGTTGCTCAGTTGATAAGTTGGGCCAGACTAATTATATAGAATAACATGCTGACATTACAATGTACATGACATATCAGTTTAACCCTGCCAGTGATTTCTACCATCAAGCACAATGTCCACTGCTTCAGGCCTGTATCATTTTATTCGTGTCCCTGACAGGATAATGCCTCATTAAACTTTTCCTCCGGAAAAATCAGTTCATTTGTATCTGAAAGACAGTCATGGCAGCTTTTCAGCAATGATGTATAAATACTAAAGGCATACAGATGCATTGGTATGATAAATACAGCATGTGGTATAATACTTAAATTTGTCCTGCTTTATTAATTTACTACTGAAATGAAACTATTTATTCCATAAATGACATACACTATTCATACTGGCCACCGTTACATCATTCAGTCCAGTTGACCTCTTGATTAAAGGGTCTTTTCCTGCATACCCAGTACAACAGCTCAACAGATCAAGACAGCTCATATATAGAGACATGACTCACATGACTTAATATGAATAGTGATATATCTCGATCTCTTCTTAACAAACTTTCCTCACAGGCATAAATGAGCAAATAATTTATCTTGAGGACCAAACCGGGCTCAAATGGAAACAATCCAGTGTCCCCACGGAGAGCGCTAGTATTTCCCATAACCAGTTCATGTGAAATTAGCTCTGTCGAGGTTAACAAAGTCATTCGTCCATATACTAGTGAGTCTGAAGATGACTGTTAGGTGGGAGATTGTGGCTGTGTGGTGAGGAACTGCTGAATGTCTTTCTGTAGCTCCTTGTTGCGTCTCTGGGCCTCGTCTCGGCTGCGCTCAGCGTTTCTCAGGCAGATCTCTAGAGCAGCCACATGGCGGCGATCTGCCTCCAGAGCAGACTGGAGCTCAGCCACTGTGGCCCTCAGCTCCTTGTTTTCCTGCCGCAGACTGCAAGCAAGTGAGAGACACAGAGAGTTCAGACACAGTAAAAAAGCCAAAAAACAATTCAATCAGTTCTGCACATCATTGCAAAACCAATTTAATCCACCACTGGCATTTTTTTTTCATGTGGCTGAATATGAAGCAAAATTAGATGTAAGTTTGTGCAAGATCAAATGTGCCACAGGCCCTCAGGAATAAACAAATCCTGAATATCATTTTCCTTGTCACTTTTCAAGTGTTTCCCTCCAATCCTGGTGATTCCCATGTGTGACTGCATTCTCCTTCTCGGGTATCAAGTGTCCAATAACACATTCAAAATGCACTGATACACTACAGCTTTAATTTTCCGGTGATGAAGTACTTCATGCATGATATTACAGTAAAATGTAGGGTGAGGGTCTGTGACGTAGCCACTGTGATTCCTCACCTGTCGACAAGCTGCTGGCTGTCTTTCTTCTGCTCAGACCTGCTGTTGACCTGCTGAACTGAACCACTCACTGTCAGGGTCCCTGCACTCTTCTGATGAGACAGCACCGGGACAGGCCGGAGGTCACTCTTGGGTGTTTGGGAGCCAGCAGCAGAAGAACCTGTGTTGTCGCTTCCTCTCCGGACCATTAATCTATCCTCTTCCTCCTTCTTACTGATCTGAGACCCCCCGAATAATGACCCTGAACTCCGGAGGTCCAGGATCTTAAAAATATCCTCAGACAATGTCCCGCTCTTCTCCTCCACGGTCTCCTGGATGCAGCTCCACCGGTTGAGGGCGTCCGCCTTGGCTGCCATCCCGGTGAGGGGGCAGTTGAAGGTGGGCAGGGTCTGAGTACGTTTGCGGGGAGAGGGTGAGAGAGACTCCTGAAGCGTGTTTTGGGGGCTGCAGTTTCCTCTGTCTGGACCTGGACTGTCATTGTCCTCCTCCTCTTCTGGAGACTCAGACAAAGATGCATCACCCATCTGAGACAAACACATGGCTGAAGATTAATTACAGAAGACTAATACATATTTAATATATATTTACGTATATATATGTACGTGTGTGTGTGTGTGTGTGTGTGTGTGTGTGTATATACATCCATCCATCCATCCATTTTCTATACCGATTATCCCTTTCGGGGTTGCGGGGTGTGTGTGTGTGTGTATATATATATATATATATCTATACATGCAGTAAACTACAATACAATTTGTATTACTGGGAAATGGAGTGTGGCATGGAGTGTGGTCAAATGAATCGATCAGTAAGAGGAAGGTGTTTCTCAGAGATGCTGAAACTGGTCCAAAATAAGTGCAAAAACACCAAAATATTTAGATTTAATGTTGGAACCCCCCCCGCAGCATTTTATATATCACACAGTCACCCAAAGCATAGTGCCTGTACCAGCAGGTGCTAATTCTCCCCCCTATTAGTGTTATTAGTCTTTAAGCTCATCTTAGCTAACGGTTTGCTGGCTTCAACCACATGTTTACCATGTAAAAATGAGAGTGGTATTGATCAGCAAGGAAGTGAGCCTATTTCATTTCTGCCACCTCTGTCTTCTAACCACTGTTAACAACTGTTGACACTTTTGAAAACTTCTCAAATTTATCACCAAGTTTAACAACTGTTTGTGACTGTAGGGATGTTTCATCCACACATGGTGTCTATAAAAATCCACACAGCTATTGGAGTTAGCACTGTTTGACATGTAGCTAACTTCTACATTGGATACAAGGCTTCCTACTGACACAAACTGTTTCAGATATTCTGGTGTGCTTTTCTCCACTGGCTGTTATCTCATCCTGTTTTTAGGATATGTTGTGATGTTGTGCTTGTGTAATACCAGCTCATGCCCTAAGAGCAAGAATTAAAAATATGACAGAGGCTTTCATGTGTGGTCCGCAGCTCATACCTCTGCAGACTCCCAGCCCACAAAGCTTCGGGGAGTGTTCTTCTGGCTTTCAGCCTTTTTGGAGGGAGGGGAGGGAAGCACGTCTTTGGAGAGAGGGAACAGAGTCTCATGCTGTCTGATCATCACTGTCATCAGCTTCTGGATCTGAGGAGTCGCTGCGAAGACAAACAAACACAAATGTGAAAAGATTAGGATCAAAACAACTTAATCTTCAGGTTCTTGTGCAACGTCTTGATTGACTTTCTTCAGTCTTTTGAACATTCAGCTGAGCTCCATGACTGTTTTTGTTGTTCTTGTTCTTTTTATGTTTTTTCACACAGTTCAGATTCATTGGCACAGACATACTGTATGTCAGCAGTTGTTTAAAAAAGAGTAGCGGCAGCATTGCTGAGATAGGAGGTAAAGTTTACAGAATTGATGAAGTAGCACATGGTTTTTGCGACTTTTGCACTTTTGTGTAAAAGGTTGTTTTATTTCATTAGACATGGAGTCTGAAAAAGAGAAGGATGTAGTCATGTTGCAGTATTGCCACATGCCATTGCTTAATAAGACTGGTACATACAATACAGCTTCTACGGAAGCCCTGAGAGGCAAGCGAGAAAAACAAATTCTGACCATCCATTTTCTGATCTGTTTATGACTTAAAGATGTGAAAAAAGGTTTTGTCAGGATAATCTTTCAAAGTTCCTTAATCTTTTTATGTGTAAAAAAACAGGTGAAAAAATATTGGAATTTCAGGCAGAAAACACTGAAGAGAAACCAAAAAACAAACTCTGTTTTGGTGCATAAGTACACAACAACAACAAACATGTTTTCCCCCTTTTTTTACTTGCCAAAATGGTAATTTGGAAAGAAGATCCTGGTAAACCCTTTTTTTTCACCTAAACCATAAACATAGGAGGGAAAACAATTTAGATCAGACTTAGAAAGAGGTTCCCCAGAATTGTTTGATGATTCTCAGAGCTTCCATAGCTTTCACAGCCAACACAGACAAAGGAATGAATCTGATTCACCTGTTTTGGACCAGACTATCAGACACATCAGTGTAGCTTCAAGGTCATAAGAGAACACAGACGCTGCTTCAGCAGCCACAAGTGAGCGTTCTTACCCTTCATCACAGTGATGGGGTCTTCTATCTGAGGTTTGAGCAGGTTGATCCCCATCACTGTAGCCAAGTTCTCCACATTCATCTTATTCACCTTGGAGTGCTGCTGCACCTCAAACAAAAACCTGCAAAACAAAACAGCACAGTTCACAGATACATGTCAAACTGTTCTCAGAACAGTTTAACTGATGTTTTTAGTCAGAAGGCCTTTGTCACATCTGTTTGATGTACAGTTAAGTGTCTTGCTCTAGGACATGTTAGCGAACAAGTATCTTTACAAGCATGGGACGTCCTCTTGAACCACCAAGGTAGCATGGTTTTGCTCTGGAATGTCCCATAATGCTTTGTGCTCCCACTTCTACTCACCGGCAGACATAACTCAGAAGGTTGTAGTTGATTCTGGGGAGAAGAGCAATTTGTTTCTCCAGCTTTTCCCAACCCTGAGAGGACACATGAGAAATTAAAGGACAAACACACACAACATGTCACAGGAGCCCTTCTTCATGTGCACACATACGCCATGAGCACACACACTGATTTACAGACAGATTGCGGCCTTTTTTAAATGAAATAAAGCGTACCTCCCTGCTGCTTGGGTCCATCAGGTTGGTGCAGTCCAGGAAGTCTTGGTACTGGGTCCAGGGTACCACGGGCTCAGGCAGCTCACGCAGGTACAGCTTGAGCAGCGACGCCACTGTGTGGACATCTGTGTCACTGCGGGCAATGACACAAGATCCAATGGTCATCCACTTATAGTATAGCTAACATTTAGCTTTGCTTGCTTACATGCTGTATGTGGTAGTAATTGACCTTGCTTACATCTAATACAATATGTTTACTGCATTCTACACATACATGCACGAATAAATTGCTGCTATAGTTTTAAAATCTTGTATTTTTTATTAATAGTGGCCTTTAAATATTTACTCTGCTCATAAGATTCAAGCTTTATCAGTTTT
Organism: Chaetodon auriga; assembly: GCF_051107435.1. Lineage (NCBI taxonomy): Eukaryota > Metazoa > Chordata > Actinopteri > Chaetodontiformes > Chaetodontidae > Chaetodon > Chaetodon auriga. The sequence goes on from NC_135078.1 coordinate 6,182,858, forward strand.
TTCCACCTTGACAAGTGTAAATATTTTACTGGATTCATAAAAAGCTTTTTCCTCGGGAGATGTTATATAAACAAGGTTTTTTTTGGTTTTTTTTTTTGGTTTAACAAAGTCCTCTTGGATTCTAATGATTTTGAACCTTTGAGCCTTTTTCATACGAACTGGTTCAGCAGACTTGGATTCAGTTTTGTTGTTTGGCCTCTGCCAAGAACACAGTTCAAGAGGAAACTCTAGCTCTTGTATTCTTTGTTTTATTTTTGGCCTGAAATGTGACATAAAGCATCTCTCGGCAGCACTTACTGACTGCCCCTTGACCCTGCTCACACAGACAAATGAGTAAATGGATGTTTTAATCAACAGCGCTCTGTCAGAGGAGCTTGTGGTGTTGAGTAACACAGGGTTCCACCTGAGTGCCTGCCAGAACAGGATGTGGTATCGCCTACAGTCTGAGCAGACAGAAGTCTATCAGCCGCTCTGCATCTCTCTCATCTCTCCTTGCCTTCTCAGAAAAAAGCTGATGATGCTGTTGATTGATTGAGGTTAGGACACTTTTCTCCTTATATAGCAGTGACTATCTAAGCTAAGCTCAAACATTTACCAAGCACGTTCAAAACATGTGTAATGAATAAACCACTTTATAACCACTTTATATTCTGAATTTCCTGTTTATTTTGATAACCAGAACAACCTTATTTCATATATAGTACATACCAATACTACTACCACTGGCGTATACTTGCTGTTACGGTTAGGGCTTCTAATGAATAAACAGCAAATACTGAGGTGCAATATTAAAGCCATGACTTCTCTTTATTAAATGGCTCACATAGCTGCAGTCTGTACTAAGGCAACCATGAGTGCATTACCTGGGGAAGGAGGGCCTCTCTCCTGCATCAAAGGCATCTCTGAACTGCTTGACAGCATTGTCCTGACCCGGGAGGCGGAAGATGCCCTCCTCATTCAGGCCGTGTTCTTTGATGAACTCCACGCACTTCTGCACCAGGATTGGCACCATGTGAGGCCCAAACCGTTGCTCATACGTTACTGTGTCCATGAGATCCTTTCCAAACACTGCAGAGAGGCAGACGGGTAACGTTAATGTCTGTAGGGTGACAGTAATGTCAGAAATCATTTCTATACTTTCAAATGAACACCATTGTTGTCCCTTTTCACATGGTCTTTATAGTAATGTGTTATAGTATATATATAGTTATAGTAATGCTTTGAACACTTGGTTTGATATCTTTATTCAATGACAGCAATAGTTTCACAGTTTGAAGAATGTGTTTTTCACTTGTGTTAGATGAGAACATCGATACCACGGCTGTGCACTGGAGTATTAGAGTATTAGTGTGTTTCCCAAAATGTCAAAGCATTTCATTTCTAGAAAAGTCGAGTCAAATAGTATGGTTGCAGAGTCACACATAAGGCCGGTTTGTCTAAAAATATAAGGGACTATGGCACCTCCGCTTGTTGGTACTCCAATAACCCTGCGCAGAGTGCGGACCCACTCCTCCATGTCACTCTGGGAGTTTGCCATGAACACATAGGGACATCGCTCTCTGTCTCCAGTTGTACCTGTCAAATCATGGATATTGTTGGAAAAAATGCATCACAGTGAAGCGAAACCAAGGACAGATGGGCATGTCAGAAAGTCTGAAATCTATATAAATATTTATATATATAGATCAAGATTGCTATCAGGTAGTTTCTGACTTCCTGCTGCACAGTTAAGGGCTGTCTTATACAGACAGATACCAGAAAGGAGCATGTACCCAAATTTGGAAAGACCAATAAAATAAAAAGAGTGGCATAGAGAAATGTGTTGCTTTTGTTTTTGTAACTCATGAAAGAGAACGAAAAAGACAAAGATAACACAAGGCAACGAAGGAACTTCATCAAAGACAGCATGAATGTATCACTGCTGCACAGAAATCCATCATTACATGCTGGAACAGTCATGCCACACAGCACTTAAAGGCAGTTCTGCTCTCTTTATAGGGTTGATTCCATACTTACGTGGTATGACCTCGAAGAGGTACTTCCCAGGGTCATCTGAGTTTGGAGGCAATTCATTAACTTTACTGAAACGCAGCTGGATGACTCCCTGGATACCAGATATATGAGCACAAGCACACAGAAAAAAACATATTAATGTAATTCAAAGTCTGATGTCTAGAAACAACCACTGATAGTTACATTAACGTTTCGTTTATGTTTTGTTAATATAATGAAGGCCTCAGTGGGTATTTTCATTGGTTCTTTTCCTTTGGCAAAAAAAAATAAATACTCACTGCTGATCTAACATCATCTGGTCTTATTGTATACTTTTGCTCTATGAGTATTTCCCAGTTCACCATGCATGCAGCCCACTCCCTCCATCTCCCATTGTCCACCCACAGTCCCACTCATTTCTTCCACTTTTAAGAACAATAGTAGATATAGTAATTCCTTATAGTCCTGTGACTTTTGAAGCCTATCCATCAACTAAATGATGTGAGTGGGGGGGTGGGGGGATGCTCTTGCCTTTTCAGCGTTCCTGAATTGGAAATACATTTTGTCACATTTTCACGAGTGCTCGTCTCAGTTCCTGTGACACTACGAGTAAATTCTAAACAGGAAGTAACTCGGACAGAAGGGTGAAAAACAAACAAATGAAAGAGGAGAGGTGATCAAGTGATCGTATCACCTTTCATAACTAAAGGCCACAGTGTGTTTGTTTGCTTGCTTGCTTGCTTGCTTTTGGTTTGCAACTTTGACTCTGCTCCCTGCATAGATGGTTACAGCACTTCACATATGTAACCACCCCTGAAATTCCAGCTAACAATGACACTATCGCAGTGTAATTACCTCTTTTGCTAGTTTGGACACACTTTGTACTACATGTATGAATGGCTTCTGTTTGCCCCACAGAGACAGATCTATAGCATGCTATCAAAGACTATAGCATGGGGGGCTGTTAAATGCTAAACGCATAAGCATAAAGCAGTGGATTAAAAGACAGACATAAAGTGTAACAACAAGTCTTGTGAGGCTTCAAGCATCACTTATTTTGTTCACAGGAAGTGTGCAAAGTTAGCCACACACAGAGTGTTTGTGGTGTTGATTGAAAATGATATTGGACACATTTCTTATTAACCCATGAACCTATGAAACACACAACATTTAATGCAAAAAACACTAACTCTACATGACTAAATGTTGTTGTTATGCATTGCTTTTATTACTCATCATCACTGAATGTGAAAGAAGTAGAACATCAACATGCAGTAGAGATATAGGCATGATTTTGATGACAGTCCTGTCCTCGCTTTTAAGTAACTGCATGTGCCAAATTTAAAAAGCTACTGCAGCCTTTATGTTTTGGAATATGTATGAATTGCTTTGGAAATAACTTGCACATGTGGTTTATGGCAATAAATAACAAACAGTGGACAAAAAATGTATAAGTGAAATAATAGCATTAGTAAAGGCTAAGACAAACTAAATTCCCAGTGTCTCACCTGGACAGTGGTCTCCTTATCATCCTTGTGGTAAGTGAGAGTGCTTCCTCTCAGCACAAAGTAACGCTGCTGCCAGTTCTTGACTAAAGACCTCTGCTGTTTCTTGAGCCAGCCAGCCTTCAGAGGCCTCTCCATGGACCTGGAGGAGCGCGGCGAGCCCAGGCTGGGGCCTCCCTCTCCAGGTATCACGCTCTTGGATCGAGCTGCCAAACACCACGAGAAAGCAGTTAAAAGAACAACAATCCCCAAGCTGCTGTGTCACAGCCAGAGCTGTGAAACACTAGTAAAACATCAGCGCTACACTCAACTGCTGCAGAACACTTCCTCTTTTTTTTATATCAGTATGCCTCAGCCTATCAAGGTTGAGGGGCCTGCTCAGTGTAGTCTATTTTTGTTTGTCACTTATACAGTTTCAGACTGAAAGGAAACTGCTGGTCTGAACTGACCAGTTTCCTGTGGAGGGTGAATGAATGCGGCTGTGATTGTTCTATACAAATAACACTGATGCCAAAGACTGACCGTCAAACAATGAGATAGAAAGGTCAGAAATTAAAAACTTGAACTGAAACTGACACATCCTATTTTGACTTTTTTGAAGAATGTCACCCTTGACTGACACTTGTCACGTTCGACTTCTGCGCATGTGAGAGGCCATGATGTGATGAAAGAGCAGAGGCAGAGGTCTACGTGGCCCAGAGAAGACAGAGTTAGATGGAGACAGTCTGAGTAACACACAGAGTGGTGGGGCTGCAGAGATATCTGGATTGAGATTGAGCCCACTTGCTCAGTTGTTTTTAAATTCACTGTGTCCTGTTAAGCAAGATGATAGAGGAGAGGAGAAGAAGACGGGCCACACCGGAGTAAACAGGAAGCTGTCACATCATTGCCAGAGGGCTGGCGACACTTTGAAGGTCTCCACCTAGAGGTTTGACAGTCCTTTGGTCTAATTTCAATAGCATCACCCTCCCTTGATTTGTGGAAAGTTAAAATGCTGTTGAGGAACTGTGAGCCCACACACAGAGGCCGATGTCACACCACACCCTCAGCTGACAAACACACAGCTCCTTGAAACTGGCCTCAACTCACGATGAGTCTACAGTCCCACAGCACCTCAAAGACGTGTTCAGCACCCACGATCAAAAGCAATTTACGTCAAGTGCAACATTTACAACTCGTGTTAAGGATACAGGAGAGAATTCGGCTGAAAAAAGCAATACAAAGGGGAAGTGACCCAAAATAAGCAATTTTATCTGCTAACAGAAGATTTTAAGTAAGTAAGTAAGAAAATCTGCTTTCAAAGTTATCTTAGAAATACATTTGTCTTGATACAAATAAAATCCCAGACAAAGACTTCGACAAAGCAGTTTTGCACTTGTCAAATAACAGCATCAAATAGCTTTACAATTACAGAAATTCTAGTTAGTTATTCATTATATTACAGAGAACCAGTCATCTCATATAGAAGTTGCAAAATCTTATTAAGATAACTAAAGAAAGCTTGAAACAAGGGAATTACTCTAAGCTGACTGATAAGAAGACATTGTCAGACAAAAAAACAAGTATACGTTACATTGCATTTACATTACAGAATTAATTAATGTGGTCTGGTTAAGACTGTAATATTCCACGGTATTGTCCAATGTTATAGCTAGCTACAAAAAAAGAGAAGGGCATTGCAGGTCAACCTGTAACGAGATGATGGAGACTGACCCAGAATGAGCACCATCCCTACATCTGAGCCTCACAGAGCCGGGTTAGCTCTCTCCCCTTGTTTCCTGTCTTTAGGGTCTATGCTAAGCTAAGCTGTTAAATGCAGCCATATAACCTACAGACATGAGAGTGGTATTAATCTCCCTTTCTAACTGTCGAAAAGAAAGCAAATATATCTCCCCAAGAGTCAGGGTCAGGTAGTTTGTCACCCGTAAACTCAACATTCACACCTGTACACTGACAGATTTGTGGTTGTTGTTACATATCTTTATGAAAGGGCCAATGTAGCATGACTGTTCGCACACATGCGTTGCACACAAATCATACACACATTCACATGTGTATAGGCACAGTTACATAAAGACAGCTACAAAGTCAGAGCTCTTGCATCAGTTTCCTGCTGAAAGACTGCATCACTCCAGTTCCAGAGTATAGTCTGTCATGTGTCACGGTCCACAAAACATCTCAAGGTAAAAGAATGGTGAGGGAGTCATACATTTTCAGGACATTGTGCTTTCATACTAAAGCTAAAAAAAAAGGTACTAATAATAGCAGCTAATATTCAGTCACCATGAAGCAGGTAAAATAAATGCACTACAGGTAGAAACTTCCCTCCACAGTGCTGAAGAATGAACATCGCTGATTGTAAAAGTGATAAGATCTGGAGCAAAAATGAAGCACACTGCAAACAATAGCAGGACTGTACTGTAGGGAATTTATCCAGTCACTGCTTGCATGCAAACCTCTTTCATCTGAATGTTGCAACTGTTGTGCCATCTGAGCCCGAGAGGAAACCAGGCACGTTATTGCACTGATTCCACCCTATGCAAAGCACGGTGGTAAGTACTGTATTAATAAGTCTAGACTGCTGTACAGTATCTTTACAATACATGACTGCACATGGTTTTTCATGTATACTAACTGCACATATTCATGTACACACACGCATTACTATGCAAGATGTAGGTTGGTCAAAGTCTTATTGCACTCGAGTCACTTTTAAGTGACTTAAGAAACATTTTAAAGTTTTAAATGTCAAGCGATATAAGTCTTAACATAGCAACAATTCATCCTATACGAGGGACGGCAGTGATTTGCCAACAAAAAGGTCTAAAACAGCTCTGGTTACCATCACCACCAAACAAGCAGCCACCGACGTGGCCAAAAACCCACACTTTCAAACTACACAATCAGTCACTAGTTATTTTCAGGCTTAGAAATTTACAATATAAGATCCATTTCAATTGACCAATATGATGGTGCCTCAATTATACTGTATACACTATTAATATGTACTTCAAAAATAATATTCTTGAAATTCAAATTTCAAAAAGTGGACTGTCGGCTGTACATTTTCTACTCTGTACCATCCCTGGTTTCTTTGAAAATGAAGAATTGTATCTTATTTTACTGTTAGTCAGTTTAAATGCCTTTAGGGTACAACTTCAGCTAAACGTCCAAACTGTAAAGTGCCTAAAATGGGAAGAATGAAAGCACTGCATCCACACTGCTGACAGTGAATGCAGCACGGCCACTGCCTTACCTATTCGAGCTGTCTCAGCCTTGAAGGTGCTGAAGTCCCAGTTGCGAGGTAGTTTCAGAGACATTGTCCTTAATTCATAGCACAGGTCAGTGTTTCATTTCATACATGCACCCCACCAGAGCACACACACACACACACACACACACATACACACACACACACACACACATAGACACACACTCAAACACACACAAAGTGGAGATAACGCAGATCACACTTCCTACTTCCTGTGTGTTAATCTGTCTTCTTCTTTCAGCCCATCAAAACGCGTCCCCTCATGTTGCCTTTACTTCCATGTTCATACTTGTTCTGATACAATGCTGTATGAACGGCTTCCAGGTTGATTCACTGAATGGTGTCAGGCTGCAGGGTTTCATGTAGTGGGGAGTTTTGAAGTGACTAACGTTGACTGGTGTCACGAAAAAACCACGGGTGTCTTCAGAGAGGAAATGGTTTTCACCTCCTGGTTTGAGTTATTCAGTGAGCATGCCACTTCACAGCTTAGGCTGCCATGAGAAAAATAAGTGTGCAGCACAGAGTCCGTGTTTATAAATGCTCTTTTAACCGACGAATATTGCAATTTCCCCTTCTCCTTAAAGAAATAAACCACTATGACAAAATCAGTCTGTACATGTAAAGTCAATTTCAAAATGGGGAAGAAGAGCAAGAGGGAAGAAAGCAGGTCACACACACAAACACACCACACCACACCACATGATTTTATATATATATATATATATATATATATACCTTTAATTGTCTTTGAACCAAGGTGAAGCACATTTCAGCATCAAGGAGTACAACTTTTTTCTAGACATATGTATAACTCAACACAAACCATTGCACAGTTTAAGAATAATATACTGAAATCATACAGCTTTATAAGAGAATCTATAACCACAAAATAAAATGTACACAAAGGGGGAGCCTAAAGTATGTGGGGACAGTCACAACTCCCATACATTCCTTCTGCAGGGTCCAGGCTGGGCAGGATTCACAACACAACCGTGTTGATTAAAAATGGCACAGAGGTGTTTCCTGGGTGCCACGAAACAAAACAGGAAACAACCAGGTTTCTTTTGTAATAGTAATATCCCAAATATTCTGCCTCCCTGTGAGCTAATTTGAACTTTTGGGATACTGGAATGTACCAAACAGCAGTTTTCTGCTCAGATGCAGCATCAGCGTCACGCTCGATCAGCCGACCACAGGAGCTCCAGCTCTCTCTAGTGGCCGTCTGTGACACCAGACAGAGAAATGGCAGTACAGAGCTGCAGGGCTAGAACCTCAAACATCAAACCACCAGAGATGCACCGGCCTCTCGCTACTTTCTGGAAACTTCCTGTCTACTCAAAGGGAGACGATGCAACGCAGCGCTACAAGTATCTGCGTTGCTTCAACTTGCACTGCGACAAAGAAGTTGACACACAACAGCGAGCAGGGAAGAGCCTAGAAGACAACCAACTGCACTAAAGCCACAGCAAGAAAAGACAGAAAATACTTCTCTGCTATCTCAGCACTCTCTCTCCTATATGGCAATAATAATTCTTTAAATATTCCTCTCTAAGCAAAAATACTTAAGAACACTCAACATGTTTCTAAACATCTTACATGTACAATATAGTAACTTTGAAAAGGTTTCATTTGCTTACAGTAAATAAAATAATTACTTTAAGAACGATCAAGCTGAGTGTAAGACCAGCTGGCTGTCACACAAGTCGAACCGAGGACGAATGAAGTGACATCAGTAAAGAAACGAATGGGGGAAACATGTAAAGTCATGCTTGTTTATACAGCGGCTCGTTCCATCTGAAAAAATATCGACGTCAGCTCTCACAAATTGATTGCCACAATGAAGCAAAAGCGAAGTTTGGATTACAAAAAAATCCTGTTTGTCCTTTGGTTCAAAATCTATGTCAATTTGTTTGAAGACAGAATGTTGAGAGGAAACTGAAGGCAGGAGACCATTTCCAAAATAACCCCGGAGCAACAGCACTTTTACAAGCTGTTTTATATGATTACCACCATATAGAGACACCTAGATACTGACCTTCACATCCCTGCTACACTGACTACTGTATCAATGTTCATATTGCTGTTTCCTCCTGTAACACTGATAGTTGTGCCTGTGAAGACCTACACACAGAGCTATAGGTGAACACCACCAGAGTTCATTTGGCTTCAATCAACAAGGAGAAATCAATTCTTTTCTGATAGAAACAAAATGATGAGTGTGCACAAACACGATGGCCAGCCTGGATGATTGGTTCATCAATGAGTATGGTCAGCTGAATATTGATGTGATCACAGTTGGACCCACGTACACTGAATATCTAATGTCTGCTGTGATGTCTGAACACCTCTACAGAACAACAAGCCAGACACTTGTGACTAATGACCATTAGCAGATTTACTTGGCCACGCCACTTTTAACCATCTAAACATTTGAAATCTTAAGGAAATTTTAAGCGTAAATCCAATTTAAATGAGCTTTCAGAAACAATACCAACAAAACATCTTACAAATCTTTCTTTAAATTCAAGTGCATTTGCTGCCAACCAGTTGTATAGAGTAAATTATAAATAACTAATAAATAAGTCGTGAGATTAAATCAAATCAATAAAAATTAAAAGATTTAATAAAAAAAACTAGTTAAAAAAAAAATATCCAACCCAATAAAAATGAACAGAGCAGACTGTGTTTGCGGCTTTGAAGGAACCCTCCAGCAATTCAGCGTTGCACTTTGATAGAGACGGATTAAAAGGAGACTCTTAAAAATTATGTCCTGACTCCTAGGCTGTGGTGGAACACTAAAAAGAAATTACATCCCATGTCTTTTCCTAGACAACAAGCTGAGCAGCACTAACGAACAAACTCATCTTCCCGTGTGAAATGGAGGGCCCTTTAACGGATGGTCACATAACGACAGAAATGAAGTCGACACCGGAGAACCTTCAGAATTTATATTTTGCCACCAAATGAAACAAACATGTGCCAGTGGCATCGGCGTCAGAGTCCTACAGCACGACCTCTTGAACACTGACTGCTGTGTATACAGTAGCTGACTGCATCGACGAACTCCAGCATCAGATGCACGAGACCACAGCTGGCACAGCAGCGGTCACACACACACGGGTCAAAATGACCAGTGATCACATATTCAGGGCTTCTGCTCTGAAGCTGTGAACACGGCCAGATTACAACACACAACAGCAGATATTGGCAGTGTAGAAACCATCGCCGTGCCTTACATGTACTGTCCCATCCCAACAATGTCACAATGTCCCACCACCGTCCTGAACATGTGCAAAACCTGTAACAGTTGTTAGAGATAAAAAGTATAAACACAGAATGGGTCCTTTAACAATACATAAAATGTGATTGTGTTCCATCTCTGAGAGCCTTTCTGCTGCAACCAGGTGAGGGGAGACTGACTATCACGCTGAAAGAGGTGCTGGTGTGTGACCCAACCAACTCCCAGACTGGATTCTGTGTTCATAAGATGCACTGCTCCTGTCAAATACTCCAGGGTAACATAATGGTTCATCTTAAGAAATTACTGCTTGACAGTACCTGATTTCATAATGTCAGTGATTTGGCTGAGCAAGAGAGGTTTTGAAATTATGAATGGCAGTGAACACAGGAAAAACACGCACGCAGAAATGCACATGGCTGATGGCGAAGATGGATTCAGTCTGAATAAAACAGACATTAAGATATATTAGAACATACCAAATATAAAAACCATCTATGTATAAATAGAGACAATCACAATAAAGAAAATTAAAACCTAAATTCGGCGAGGGGGGGTGTAGCTGGGGTAACAATACAGTGAGTAACTGGGTTGAGAGCAGTGCATTAAAACAAAAACAAAAAAGTACAATAAAATATTCACACACATTAATAGGTATATAGAGGTTATCTTGTACACAAGTAGAAATGTACAGCTGACCGACGCTTTGTTCAACAGTGTGAATAGATAGAAGTTGGCTGTCATGGAAATGTGTAACAGTACAGTAATTCACTAACTCAACCTGAAAACACTGGTGTCAGAAACATGATTCACACACTGTCTGAACACAAAGATGCTCCACTCTCACACCCAAATGAAATGGAATGACCCAAGGCTGAAGGTTTTGTTTGTTTTGATTTTTTTTTCTTGGATGTGTTCTCGCTCACACGAAGCACTGCGAGTCTCCCAGAGCTCTGGGGGTGCGCAGGGCCCTCCGGTGCTGCCCTCCTCTCTGGTCTCCCTCTCGGGGCGAGCCGGTGCGGGTGGGGGTGGGGGTGGCTCTAGGCGGCGGCCTCCTCCAGCGCTGGCAGCAGGCCCTTCTCTATCAGGTGAGCCTTCAGGGAGTTGAAGATGTGGAGCTGCTGATCGGCACGGAGAGCCATGAGCTGCTGGATCACTTTGCTGGGGTTGGGGCCCCTGAGGGGAGGAAGAAGATAGTCAAACATACATCCTCCATCCAAAATGAAATCAGAATGGACTTTTACTACATTGGTGATTGTCCAATCACAGCTTACCAACTGTAACTTGGCTTAAAATGAATGGATTAAACTTCAAGGTGAGCTGCAGTCATTAGCATGGCCTCCTCACACACACTTCCACAGGCTCAGAATCAGCATATTATTAGATGGCATTAACATTATTATTTTAGCAAAAGCCCTGTTCAGGACGAGCACATCCCTGTGTGGCAGACTGGCCTGGACGCTACTACAACAGAGTTCAGGCTAATGTTTGCACCTATGCTCTGCTTCTGCTCATTCCTGAAACTGTCATTCTCAAAACCATTTGTCTGGTCTGCATAACACAGACCACATAGTTGCTTGTCCAAGTATGATATTCTATAACAAGCATTCAAAAAGTGTTACATAAGAACAAATTGTACATTTTCCTATGATGAAGTGCTGTAATACTAAGGCTGACTGGCTACTCTGCAGTACCTGGGACCTTTTGCAGCTTTAGCTGCATCATTACATGGTACTGTTATAGCATATCATGCATGTAGCCGTCAAAGGCATGTCACTGAGTCAATGATAATTAGCAAGCTAGCTAGCTATCATTGATAATATGTGCCACCAACAGTTTGGGTTTCAGCTGCCAATACAGAAGGGAAAGAAATGAGAAGCTGCTTTTGTCTGTCTGAAGTCAAGGACCCATTGTTTGCCTCTGTTATCACTGAAAACGGCATATGTGCAGTGCCTGAGACAAAATCTGCCGACAGGCCAAATACCTGATAATTAACAATGTCAAGGGTCATTATTTCATGTAAACGTGTGTTCACCTGATGAAGCTAGCAATGTAGACATTAACAAATGTGGCCATGAGGTACTGGCAGTCGAATCTGTCCATAATGCCACCGTGACCCGGGATAGTGTTGGCAAAATCCTGAAAGGACAAAGGACAGTACTGAGCTTGGACTACTCTTACAAACAGAATATAAACCGAACAAAATCGACATTAACAGACGTAACATATTAAACTTTGCAGATACACAATATATATATAGTTGAATTCACAGACATGAAAAGAACAGGTATCCTTCATTTCTACCTTGATCTTGAAGGCTCTTTTGAAGCCGCTGGCAAAGAAGCCACCAAAGGGTCCCACGATGGAGGCAAAGCTGGAGAGAGCAATGCTGTGGATCTGGAACGGATAGAGACGCACTGTTGTCTGTGGAGAGAACAGAACAGAGACCAGCACTTGAACGAGGGACTGCATAATGAAGGGTTCCTCTACATTTTTTACCCATTTCCTTTTTTTTAAGTTTTGTATTCCTTAACTTGACACAGACTGCATCAGTTAGGCATTGTCCAAAATGTTGGAGGGGATTCTGCACAATCTTGGATCCCTCATGTATTTTGGCATATTGGCACAACATACTGGCTTTTGCACATATTTTACTCATACCTATTCCCATTAGTCTGAATGTGACTTATGGAGCCATGATGCAAAGAGACACAGTGGAGCCAAAATGATAAGAGCAGGAGAGCAGGGGAGTCTTACCCATCCAGTGACAGACTCCAGGATGCTGGGCAGGGCGTAGTCCTGGAGCTGGAAAAGCTCAGATGGCTCACAGTCCACCTGGAAGCTGTTGGAGTCGTTGTTGAACTCCACCGGACACACAAAGTAGCGGCAGCCAGCCATCACATAGGAGAGCTGGGAGGAGAGGATAGAGCAGTGTTTACACCTCAGCCTGCTGCTTTCCTTATTTTAGTATGTCTGCACACCAACTGGGAACTTACAACAAGTAAAACACTCTTAAAAGATAGGTGGCTGCAGCTGCTGAGTGCAGAACTTTCATCCGAAGAAATCAGGAAATCAAGGATCAAAGCCTGTTTATGAAATGTCGCTCTGAATGATTTCTTTGTAAACGCCACGTCCCGGCCCCATTAGCGCAAATCTTTTAATTTCTTAAAACTTGTGGGATAATGTAAACACCATGGTGCAGATCAAAACAGACCAAATGCAGAATTCTCTATGAAGGCGTGAGGAAAAAAATTCCCATCTTACCATGATGCCAAACACGATGGTGGAGAAGAATCCACCAATGAATCCCTCCCATGTCTTCTTAGGTGACAGCTGCAGAGGACAGAGTCGAGGTTAACGTATCAACGCCAACTATGTTTGCCACGCAGCGCTGACATCACAATCTTCAAACATTGTGTAGTAATTTAGTAGAAACACGAGTTGGATTAATGAAAATGGACATCTGGCGCTTGTAATAATGATTCATAAAGCTAAGAATAACAGCGAGATAACCAACCTTGATGAGAGGGGTGCGGCCGAAGAAGAACCCAAACATGTAGGCCATGATGTCATTACAGATCACACAGGAAATTGGCACAATGAACCTATTTATACGAAGAAGAGATGACACAAGAGCCACAAGTGAAATATGCTTTAGGAAAGAAGACGTGAGCAGCAAGGCTGTTTGAAAAAGTCATGATTTTACTGGCTACTTGTCTGTACATACAAAAACGCCGACATATGAATCAGACTTCAACATAATTAGATTTTAATTGTGGAGCAGAGATCAAAGAGAAGAAGCCCTTTTACAGCTGATTTAATTCAACTGGCCTGTTTACTTACCAAATCATCCCCTCAAACAGGTTGTGAATGATAAGGTGAGACTGAGTCACCACAATCAGCAGAGTCACATGGGTCCAACCAAACTGTGGAAACAACACGACAAGATGAAACAAGCATGTTTACAAGAGGATAAGTTTAAATTAGCCTGCGATTCAAACCTCATCACTCATGACTGTGATGGTGAGTCTTTACTCGAAATAGTTCTTGACAGACTGGACATATCGTAACTACGTGTCCTGAAATGGTGTCTTGCTGATGCACCGCCCTGAGGTGGCTGTGCACAGTGACTGTATAGAGACGGGGATTTCCCAGGACGGAATCTTGTGACCAGATAATCACTTGATGAACTGACACTTATTGGAAGACATGGGTGGGGGAAGAGACTGTTCCTCCATATTAAAAACTAGCTGTGCTTCTCACTTACTCACAGCTTAAAGCTCCCCTCCCGAGCCTGACATGTTCACATAGGCAGCACAGTATGTGAATTAAGACATGTTTATTCTGTCCGGGTCTCCTTAAATGCCTGGGTTGTTTTCCTTGGTGCTCTCAGTGGACCTTACCCATAGAATGGATGCTGTGTTACATGATTAGATACTCTTTACAACATTTTTATTGCACCATTGGTTTTCTAATTAATGACATGACTGTGTGCCAGACATTTCTATCAGTGCAACCCTCTGACCCACTTCTCCATACATTTGCCTGAGGCTGGAGGCCAGGAGGAGGCAGGGGGCCACTTACCATGTAGAACTGAAGGCGGTAGTGTTTCTTCACCAAGCTCAGCACGAACATACAGAAACCTGCAACAATAAGACGAATACTGTGTGAAATACATCAAAGGGACATAATCCTGACTGAAGGGTCTCACAGAGGAGACGGATTAATTATGTTCTGGTCATCTTTGGCCAAACACAACTATATTTAGCTTGACCTACTTCAGACAAAGGCCAGAGTTAATGTGCAGTGAATAGCTCAAGACTGCTGGAGCCTTTTGTTTCAGACTGAGGTGAGGAGAGGATGCTGCCAAACAGTCGGACAGAAAGGGCTCTTAGTAGGGTGAACAGAAATCAAGGCAGACATAATGTAGATCTTTAAAGTTTTAGAGTTTTTTGAGCACTCTGGCACTTCAAGGTACGAGACCAGCATCTTCAGAGGCCCTTTGCTCGATGGCAATGTGAGAAAGGACCATTCAGTTTCACCTTGAACCAAGAAGGCATTCGGCAGAAACAGTCAGGGCGCTTCCTTCCTCTCCACATCCTGTTTGGCACCAGCCAGCTGCTTAAGTAGCACTGAATTACTAACTGACAACCTGCAGTACAGGAAGTGGGACTTCTCCAGTGAGCACAGTGCCTGAAATAACCAACTTTGAACAATCTAACCTAATAATAACACTGATCTTTGTGTTAGGCCACAATAAAACGTACAGACACTTTCAAGTACAAAGATGGAGTTTATATATTGAAAAGATAAATGTGGAAACTCAGTACACGTTACAGGAAGTGATTATTGTTCAGTGAAGACCCCCCCCCCCCCCATGAGGACTTTCAGGCTTTATTTTCAGTTGGCTCGGTGTTTGTACCTGTGAGGTAGAGGGCAAAGGAGATGAAGCGGTGGTATTTGCTGAGGATGCGGAGCGGCTCCTCCCTTTGCACCAGTGTGAAGAAGTAATCTGTCACCGTCTCACCATAGAAGAAGTAGTTCACGCACAGCAGGAAGTACCTGTGGGGCGGAGGGGTGCAACAAATGTACACGTCTCATGGCTTAATGACAGCAGCAGCTCATCAGACTGATTGGAGAATGCCCGCAGAAAAACCAGTGAGACATTCAATCTGCCAGTTCAAAACCACTAAGTGTGCATGAGATAGCTTTGATTTTTCAGACTCATGGCACACTGAACGTCAGGGCGCTGCTATCTACAAAACTATACTGTACAGCACTATTGCTAAAATCAAACAGCACTGATGATTCACAGGACTCTTTGCTATTTTTGCTGATTGGTTTTTATGATCTACACTCTAGGTAAGATTTAAACAGGCCACAAAACAAACCTCAGGAAGTCTGCAACGAAACGAAACAGGAGAAAACACAATAAGAAAGAAGCAAGCGAGGACATTTGCTGTGTTCATGACACCTCGAGAAAATGTGTGTTATTGTGTGTGTGTGTTACTGAGTTTGTGTGTGTCCTCACCAGCTCAACGTCCTGAACCAGGGCAGGTGGTACGAGTGGTACACACTGTAACCGATGGTGATGATTTCTTGGAAGCATTTGATCTGAACACAGAGGACCTGCACAGAGACACACTGCGTCACCAGGGACGAAACTACAGGAGCATCACAACTCTGTGTGTGTGTGTGTGTGTGTGTGTGTGTGTGTGTGTGTGTGTGTGTGTGTGTGTGTGTCCTGGTGTCCTAGTGACATAAAATGGCTGACAGGCCTATTTTCAGGGAATTCCCAGATGACAAGAGCAGCAATCTTGCATGTTCTTAGAGAGCCTGGATCCCATTAATCCACGAGAGTACAATTTCCATTTGTGTGATAAAGTTCAGCTGAATGTGCGCAGAGAGTGATTATGAACCTCAATACACTGAAACCAATACAAATATACTGATATATAGACTGTGACTCAAACATTACATGCTAAACCATTACTGTTGTGAACTGTTACATCTCTTTATCAGGCTTTGCTGGAAATCATTTTCCTGCCAGTGTTTCACTCAACTGAAGTGAAACACAACAAAATGACTTCACATTTTCTGTAGAACAAAGCTTTCACACAGCACCATCAGCAGCGGCCGCACTCACAATCATCATAAGCACCATGGGGCCCAGGTAGATGATGAGGAAGAAGAAGGAGATCATGGCTAAGGTGAGGATGCCTCGTACCCACCAGTTCTTCCATCTGAAGGTAACACACATACACACACTTCAGTTCAAAATCCTTTTAAAAATGAACAAAACACAGAGGTAAATGAATTTAATGAAGCATTTGTCATGCTCGTCCTTCATGACACCCTGATGTATATTATCATTTATATGTTCGGTGATAATGAATAATTATGTGTCTGCTGGACCACAGGTTAAACAGTTCAACAGGGGGTCATATCTGCTGTTCAAAGGGCCTCTTGTTTAGGTTGGTAGCTCTATACAGAACAATGTAGTGACTCCCAGAACGACACAGCGGAAAGAACAGTTCAATAAAGAAAAGGTGTCAAACTTAAAACAGATCATCTATCAGGGGAAGTTCACTGAGCATGCTCAACACCATCCTTTACAATCAACACTGGACAGAGAGCTTTCACTACTGGAGACAAAACAATATGGTTTTCTCATCAACAGTGACAGCACCTTGAAGAGAGTCCAGACAGGGCCTTGTTCAGAACCACAGGGGTGTCATCAGGAGGGACCGGAACCTCTGGGACCCCTGAGTCCAACTTGGACTCGCTGTCAGACACTCCATCTTTTTCCGACTTCAGCTCCCCGTCTGAACCCTGAGAGCCAAACAGACAGAGGAGAAGAGAGACAGTGACATTTAGCAAAGATCTGATCGGACAACATTTCTCATATTAGCAGCGACACGGGGCCTGAGCAGCTGGAGGAATGTCACAGTGTAAACATCAAACTGGAAGCAAATACTGCCACAGGGACAGCCTCAAACAAAATCACACATGATATGATATCTAGCTTCGTCTCTTGGTATTTTGGTTCCCCACAGAAAACATGTCAGTTGTCTTGGCATAAAAATTTCCTTAAAAATACATCTCTCAGTGTTTCACTTAACCTTATTAGGAAACAAACTGTCATGTGACCGAGCTGGATACAGAAATTCATCCTGACGTGTCTACGTCGTTTCCAAAATAGCGGCAGATTTACCATCCAGAGTTCTTAAGAAACAACGGGGCTTCAGTTCACACAAAAGCAAAGGCACGTCTCTCCTACTTACAGCCAACAAGTGTCCATATATATATATATATATATATATATATATATGCTGCAAGTCTCAGAGGAAAAAGTCACTCAACCAGTTGCATTATTGTTGTACTGCAGGGTAAAGCTTCTGAGCTCTAGCATTATTTTAAAGCATTACAAATTATTAAAAGATAATTACAATGTTCCTTCACAAATCAAACATAGAGCAGGACAGAGCTGCAAACGTTAGCCTAAACTCTCAGATACTAGCATCTTAGCTCCCTCACAGTGGATGTGTCAGTCCTGAATTTTTCTAACGTAACCTGTAATCAATATAATTATGCAGTTAGCTTTGAAATGACGCTAAGTTATGGCTGTAGGAAGTACGCTAGTTAGCCTGGCATGCTAACGTTTGTAGCTGACGTTAGAGCAGACAAAGGCACTGCTTTGTCCGTTCCGAACACTTTTGCTTTTGCGCAGCTGGTTTTCGGTTTAGTGACTCAAAAAATACACCACCCATGCACACTGCTAATGAGGTCTAATTAGCCAAAATACACCAGTGTGGGTGGATTATAGAGGTGTAATACCTTTAAA
The DNA here is from genome assembly GCF_051107435.1 of Chaetodon auriga. Taxonomy (NCBI): domain Eukaryota; kingdom Metazoa; phylum Chordata; class Actinopteri; order Chaetodontiformes; family Chaetodontidae; genus Chaetodon; species Chaetodon auriga. The sequence continues at coordinate 6,201,208 of NC_135078.1, forward strand.
GCCCAGAACCTGTGTCAGCCCAGCCCCATCATAAACACCTCATGTATGCATTTCATTGTCAAAAAGCATATATTTTGTGAACTGATATGTTGTCAAACAAACCGCTGAACAAACAGCAGCAGATTCATCAGTATTAAACAAATATCAGCAGGACTGCCAGTGCAGGGCCGTGTGGGCGGCTAAACACTGCGCCAAATCATCTCCATCCATATTGTTGATTTCTCCGAACCATCTGTTTACTGACAGCCTATTCAACACGCTGATCTCCGCCTCTCCATGGTAACAACAATCAAAGGATGGGTGTCATCAGACAGTGGCAGTTACACCCCCCCAAAGCTCGTCTGATGAAAACGGAGAGGTTTCTCCAGGTCACTTCGTCCTTTCGCTCTTCACCTCCCGCTGACATCTCTGCTGCTGGTGACCAGCAGAGCTCTCACCTCACACTCCCACAGCAGATGGTCGGCTCGCTGTTCTGTGACGCCCACTCAGTCTCACGCTCGGGCTTCGACGACAATACTACATTACTGCAGCTGGATATATTCTGTTATTCTGTGCCCCTCTCCACACGTTTACCTTTACAATGATGACAGCAAACACACTGCACAGGACAGGCGGGAACACTTCTGCCACTGTTTAACTGGAATTCCACAGTATAAAAGTGCTGTGAAATGGATTTTGCACGTTGTACACTTAAACTGACTGAAAATATGCACTTAACACTTTGAGTTTGAAGATCGTGCATGATTTTGATAGCTGTCCCTTCAGCCATATTTACACACAGCCATTCACACAGTGACACTGCATCGTGGAGCTGCTTTGTACTCTTTTCTGCTTTCAACTCAGCAAAAACTAAGCAAAACTTTTCTTTTGGAGAACATTTTCCATGACCTGGAAAACTTCATTGACCATCCTTCAAATTATACGCAACACTCTATACTACATACTGTGAAACACAAAATGGTATGCACTGTCAATAGCCGTCAAAACCCACCAAATGAAAGCAGGAGCATGAACAGGAAAACACAGACAGGCCCATTCTCCGCCTGCTGGTTTCTATGGAGACAGCAGCCGTCATTCAGGATGCTTGAGTTAAAAATAGGCGCTCGTTTCACACACACACTCCTCCCCTTTCATGCTTTCTGGTAGACCAACGGCAACGGAAACAGCTAAATCTGCAATGCAATGTGTGTCTATACTGAGGTTTTACTGTTTTAAAATGAAGATGTCTAAACCCAGAGGAGTGAGGGTCCTTCAGAGGTACAGCAAAAATACACAGAGGAGGTTTGTGATTCAGGTTTTCAGCTGTGTCGTGCTGCGCCTTCATCATCCACAGCTGAAGACCCCGCGTGTGTTCAGAAGGTCATTTAGAAAGTGATTTCCCATCACGGCCCGAACAACCACACTGTCTTTGGTAAGAATACACAACCAGATGAGGCATCGTGCAGACATCCAGGAAGGGTGCTGCAGCTGGAGGCTGATGCATCTTTAATGTTTCTGAACGTTGATCAAAGTGCGACTCATTCATGAATTAGTGAATTGAATTTCAGTGAACTCCTGGTCAAAATACTTTGACTAATGTCCTCGTCCTCAATTCATAAACCAATGTCAAATACTTTAAAGCTCTTCTCATAAAGCTGATCCAGATAAAAAATGTCACGCCAGGGCCAGAACAGCTTTAATAATCACCTTTTTACAAACTTTTTTCCCCACCGTTCACTTGGTGTGATTGCTGCAGAAATCATCCAGAGCAGCTTTATGGGATTTAGAAACTTTGTCTTGTGGGTGAAATTGCTTATGGTCTTCCCTCACATTTACCACATGTCAGTTTACTTTTGCCTGAATTTCCACATCCACACGGGACACTTATTGTGGCAGACTGATCTCACAGTTTGCCCTGCTCGCCCCACACTAAATAAATCCCCGGTCTGCTCCAGCTTTTGTTCCAGATGGAAGACTGCTATTAATTCAACACGTAAAAACGGCTTTCACCTCACAAAATGTATTCAGCGTAGACAGGTAAGGTTCACGTCTGCATTCAAAGGTTTACTTCACAAACTGCTGACAAATTAAGGGTTAACTTAAAAAATATTGGCTAGATATTCTGCATTGGTAGAAACTTCAAAGTTACTAAAACACATGATAATGAAGAAGAAAAAAAAGATGTTGTCAGAGAGACATGAGATATGGTCAGTTTGACATTCAACACCTACTTAAAACAGTTGGATGAGCACCTAAATAGCACCATACCTAATTAAATGAATTAACTGATTACATAACCTGACAGGCACTCCACAAAGGCAACTTCATTAAAAACTCTGTGCCAAGCTGCTCTGAAACGAAGACAGAAGAAGACAGTGAGAAAAAGTGAGAGGTCTGAAAGGCTTCTGTGGTAAAAGACCACTCTCCTGTGGGGTTTGTTGAGGGGACACTAATGTCTCAACTCTTTCCATCTCCGCTTTTCGGTGTCCTAAACAGACCCCTACATCCATCACCACGCCCCTTTCCTGGCTCCGACTATTCACTGGGAAACAACTGTGACATCCATGTTTACAGCACACACAGTGCGTTTATTTCACGACAGTAATGAGGAGAACTTGTGAGACAAGAGTATGCCTGAAGCAGCTGCTGTTGCTGTTGTTGTTGTTGTTGTTGTTGTTATTGTTGTAGTGAGAGCAGCCAAGCTAATGTCGCTACACTGACAGGGACGATGTCAGAGACCCTCGCCGTTTAGCAGTAACTGTAAACACGCTGGAGTACACAGCTGACTTTTCCTAACGCTGCTGGACAAATAAAATACATAAAGGCAATAAGGCGATGTGTCTCAGCAGGAGGCGACATGGAGCGATTCCCTTCAAGCTTTGTGAAGCGCTGATGCAGACCGAGCATGAGGCTGCCGCAAAACCTCTCACCAACATCCACCACATAATATTTTACAGCTTCCTACAACATACCGATTCAAATATAACTTCATGTCTTTACTACATAAAGAGCATGCCTCATAAAGAAAGCAAAGTTAATTTCGATTAAAAAAACGAGCCTCTCCATTTGGTTTGCCTGTTCTCACGACGAAAGCACACCCAGGAAGACGGTGAGCAGCATCAGCCAATCAAGTCTAAAATATGAGCAGTTTGGCGGATGATTTGTATGGCGTATTTCAGCGGCTTCATTTGTTATTTCGCTAAAAACAAGCTGCTGAACCCAAAGGAAAAGCAACGTTAAGTGCCGAATTTTAATCATTTTGACAGGATTTTTTTTTTTCTGTAGCTACACGAGCCACAGGATATCGCTATTAGACTCTCAAACAGCCTGCTGGCTAACTAGCGTTAGCCTCGCTTTCTAATGGCTAACGTTACCTTGTCCTCTGACGCCTGCTGCTGTAACGTCTGGTCGGTGTCTCTGGCTCCACGGTGCCTCAGCTCTGTCATCTTAGCAGATCGGAGCCTAACGACAACGGCGAAGGTCCTGTGGCTCCGACACAGTCGTTATTTGGACTGACAGATCTGCTAAGCTTCTAGCTCGATTTTACACAGTAACACTTTTCACTCGAAGAACCCAATCAGTGTCAAGTGAGCTGGAATCAAAGATAAAGACAACTTCCGGTTTTCAAAATCATGCCCACAGTCGTTGCATGAGGCGTCGTAATACTGTTGCCATGACACAAAGTAAATAAAAATGAAAAATGGCTCTGCACAGTATTACTTGACAATGGGTGCAGTGAATTAGCGACACAGAATGCAGAGGGAAGCTTGGGAAACTGTAATTTATCAAGGAAAAATATAAGAAATGTTAAATATAAATATAAGAAATGTTTCTTGTGTATCTGTCACAAGAAAGGAGAAGCTTTCATCAAAGGTCAAATACGGTTTGGGATGTTTTTCACTAATTATACACAGCTATAGGTTTCAAATTGATACAGAAACTGGCACGAGAAAGTCTGATGTGTAATTTCTCTGTATCCAGTAATCTAGTTTCCTGCATGTTGGATTGAGAAGCAGAAACACATCCACCTGAACCCTTAGAGGCTGGCATGGGGGTGTGCAGCTCTGAACCTGGATCGGGTGTCCGGAAGTGTCAAAAGAACGTCTTGTTTTGAAGGTATGGTCACTGATTTTTAGTTGCATTCTCGTTAACTTGACATTGCGATCAGAGCCCTCTGATGTCATTGGAGGTGTGGGCTATATTCAAGACAAATAGTGTGTCATGTGTTTGGAGTGCTACAGTTGTAGATAAAACAAAGACTAAACAGCATTAGTTGTTCCTATGTGTGTCCTATCCTTTCATTACAGTATATAGCAGTGGCTCCCTTTTGAGCTAGCCTTGGGTAAATGAGGACATTTGAAGTTTTACTATGACACACACATTTTGTATGTTTTACACTTACTCACTCACTCACTCACTCACTCATACTGTAAATATGATGACAGGGTGTATAATAGCAAAAACTTGACTTTTTCATTCACCTCCCCAGCCAGCCACAGTACAAGTTACACTTTAAAAAAAAAAAATCTTCAAACAACAAAAATGCTCCCTCCTCCTCAAGACTTTAAAATATGGTCACGGTACTTTTCATTTAAAATGAATAAATATCTCAGAGGATCATTGATTAGTAAGTGTATTGCCTGCCAGTCAAGATTCTGTGCAGACCTAATGATATAACTGAGGCTCTCCTGCTTGTAAAACTATGTGTAATATGCACCTTTAACACCAAGTGGCAGCAAAAGCTCACATTTTTTTTTTTTGGTACACACTTAATGGCCCACCGCTGTTGACGCTGAAGTGAAAGGGGGGTGAACATTGCAACCAAAATACAACAGTTCAGTCGGATCTGACATCACACTATAGGCTGTCCACGTTCTCTGCAGCCAGTGACGAAACGCATTAACAGGGCTGGATAAGTGCAACAAGCACCAATGAAAGATGAGGGCGATGTTTTTATGCATCACAAGAGTCAAAAAACTATGTGGAAAATGTTTTCAGAAATGCACCACTGTCACTCCTCTGTACAGATTTGACTGTTTTTCTGTGATTTCTGCACACATTTTTTCAATATGCATTGCTGGTATTGTCTGTAGTGAACACAGCTTGTGCACACAGACTCATGACTCACCAGGCCTTCACTGCATCCTGGAGAAGAGATAAAATTAAACTGTGCAGGTGAAGCTGAATCCACTGAAAACCACAGATTACTGACTAAACAAAGTAAAGAAAACTGCCAATAGAGTCTTCTTCTGTTCACTTATTTCATCTATGCCAGCTTCTTTTGTAGTTTAATCTTTTAAAGTTATATTAAACGCCCTTTTTTCTGTTGCTAGCTTGTCTTAAAGCTTTTTATGTTTTATGTAAAGCACTTTGAACTGCCTTTTTGTAAGGTGCTATACAAATAACCTTGCCTTGCCTTGAAAACCAAGTGGATATAAAGAACATCTGTTACTTCCTTCCAATAGACAGGCTGCAATTACAGATTTTTTCATTCAGCTTTCTAGTTTTAGTGGCAAATTGACAAAAAAATATTGTCAGTACAGTGATGTCTCATGTGACACACTCCTTTAAGCATGATTTTTCCTCCATTCTTCCCGTCATTTGATTGCTGTTTTTGTGATTAATTACTTGAGAAACAATACTTGTCAGTGCTGCTGTCACTTCTGTAAGAATAAACTGATGTTGTTGCCTATAAATCATTACAGCCGCACGCCGATGTTAATGTCTGAAAAGCTCTTCATTTGTCTGCCTACTCTGTCAGCATGCTATGACTTAATAACTGGCTTTGCTGTATTTGCACTAATAGTGATCCCACACGTTATCTGTAAATAATTTAATGTATTGCTGCATTTTTCTTTGGTTTAGTGGATATGTCCACTCCACCAACTTTATTAACAAGTTATCTATAACCGGATTTACATCTGAACGATTAATTACAATAATTTTGTATGATTATCACAGATATATCGGTTTGAATGAACATACAGTGTGATTAACGCTGTGTGTCCTTGAGGATTTGTAGCATCTAAAGCGTCTTAAAAAACGAGCCATGACACAGCAGCTCTTCTAAAGCAAGAATGAAAGAGCATAGCATGAGAACAAGAGTACCCCACCACACACTCACACATCCACCCACCTAAAGATTATGACTGCAGTGATTTTGACTCTATTCTGTGGGGGGGCACTTCATCCTTGCTGCAGTGTGATCGCTCGGACGTTGCTCAGCTGTGCTGCACAGCAGACTGCACATGCACACTGCTTCTGTGTAGAGTCCTGTCATGCTTTAACTGTCCTTTCTCCTGCCTCAAAGTTAGTCTGTTGTTTCTGCTGGCCTGGGCTCTGTGTGTTTCAGGCAGCCAAAATTTTGGCTGGGTCTCCTCAGCAGCTCCTCCAGAACTGCAGGGCTCTGGGACATCTGCAATGCAGAAGTCTATATATAGCCATGGAGTTACAGGGAGGGGGGGGGGGGGGGGATACAGACAGACAAAGAGACAGAAGGATGAAGAGAGTCAGAGAGGGGAAGGATATGACAGAGAGAAACAAAGAATGAAAAGAGTGAGTCTTGACCTGAAAACGAGCCGGAGAATATAGAGAGCAGCTTTGTAAACTGTTCTCCTGTGCCACATGCTAACTTTCACATCTTATGAAAACTAAATCCCTAGTTTGGGCAAACTGCAACACAACCACCAAAACAAGTGTCCACTCAGGATGTCATCACCTTCCTTTTACATGGCAAGGTCATGGTGGAGTGTGTTTGCCAGTATCTCTCTGTTTAACTCACTTAAAAGAGGAAATGTAATTACATGCTTGTGGACTCCCAGCAACAGGAACAGGGAAGGGTGGTTGTTAAATGCTGAGGTTGAGTATTTATTGCTCTATCTCAAAGGGTCTCGGGAGGGCAGTGGAAGAGGAAGAAAGCAGTTCAATTATGTATGCACCTCCACAACACCAGAATCTGCTGACAGCAGAGCTCAGCACGCACACAGCAGCAGCAGCACGGCCAAATCAAGGACAACTCCACTGTTCGGCCAGCAGCAGGCCAAGGCCCCGCAGAGCTGTGGGATTGATCGGACCCCTGAATTTTCAATAAATATGCCCTCTGACACGCTCCCTGTCTGAGTCTCCATCACAGAGGGGTCCATGCCGACTCATAACTCTTCTTGTGTCACTGTCGAAAGCTAGAGCATCAATCATGAGGAAGGCTCAAGGAAGGCTTCCTGCTGCTGGCTGCAGCTTCACCTTTAAAGAACAGATATGAGGGTGGAACAGAGTCTCTCATCGAACTCTCAGCAAGAAAACAAGTAAACATTCCAATTTATGACATTTGGAATGTAACGCTGTAGATACAGATTGACGGAGGGGTCCAACTACTCACTGATTACCCAAAGCACATAGAGAGAAGCGTTTGCAGCTCTAGTCCTTTAATTTGTTGCATCATATTGCATTTCCATGTGTTCCTTTTCATCTAATACCTCAGTCAAAAACATTTGTCCATGTTACTTTCCCCCTGCTTTTCAGACACTTTTATTGATTGTTTGTTAGTGCTGATAATGTTTGAGCCTCTGTGCTGATTCTCTTTCCCACACACACATACACACGCACACACAAACACACACACACACACACACACACACACACACACACACACACAAAGAGGAATGTATGGCGGTGAGCAGGGAAACCAATAGTCTCAGGCTGTGATGGAGTTCTTGCTGGTGACAGCTGTGCTGGTGGGCCAATGTTGGCAACTGCCATCCATCACAGCCAGCGCCATCATTCACCTCTGGGTGTAGGCAGAGGCTGAGATGAGCTGATAGTAACACCCAGCAGACATTTTGCAGCTCCGCCCATTATTGAAAAGCATCTCCTGCAGCCTGAAGGCTGAGGAGACGGGCAGGCAGGCTGGAAGGAGACGGTTTCTATGACTTCTGTGTGGGTGAAAGTAAATAAGTGGACAAGTCCTCCAGTAAAAATGCTGTTGAGTGCCTTTGAGTGAGGCCCGGAACCTTTAACTGTTACAGACCTTTGTTAGTGGAAATCAGTACACTCCTCAGAAGCCATTTCAACGCCTCACAGCAGGAAAAGCAAAGGTGCAAATAATAAAATTAAGTTCAGCTTCAGGTATTCTGGTCTGACAGCAGGCTCCTGTCACAGAGATGCCTCAGCCTCCTGACTGGCCAATATAAGGTAATTCCCCCTAGTACAGAGGCCCCACCCAGTGGCAGTGTGAGGACCACCCCAGCAGTATTTCCAGTTCCACCCCCATGTGGCAGCAGCTGGCACCACATCTCGCAGTTCCTCAGTCCCACCCCAAGTGGTGTTCCAGCGCTGCATATTTGGGTGGCATTACCACTGGCATTCATAACCTGAATTCAGTAGTGCCTCTCCCCCATCACTGTGGAGACAAATGGCCCCATCCCCTCTAGAGTGATAGTCTCAGGCCTGCCCATTGTGGCAACACCAGTTCCCTCTCCACCCTCTATGGCAGCAGGCTCCACAGCAAGGTGTGCCTTGACCCTGGCCAGTGTGGCAGTGTAAGGTCCCTAACAGCATTTAAAACTCCACGTCTTGTCTCGGGAGCAGGCATCACCCTAAGTGGCTGTACCACTCTGCCCATTGGGATGCATTACGCTCCACCCCATCAGTTTTTTAAGCCCCACCTTCTGCAGTTGCAGGATCCATCACCACCCATTAAGGTTAACCTGAGGTTGATTTTGAAACACAGAAACTGCTCTCCAATTGTGTTGTGTGCAACAAGCTGCACAGAAAGGCTGGAGGGAAAAAGAACTTCCTATCCAACCACCCTTCAGTGACATAGGTCTGGACTACTCTGGGCCAATTGCAATGAAGAGAGGACACAGTGGTGTGAAAAGACATGGTGGGCTCTTCATCAGTCAGAGCTGTGCACATAGAAGTGGTGCATTCACTGGACACAGACTCATGCATAGACAAAATATGGAGACTCATTCAGATAATGGCACTATCGTCTTGGTGCTGAGGGAGGGTTGCATGGGTCAATTGAAGACACACAAATTGCTGTTACCTTGATGCATCTACTCACAGCAACACATGTCCAAATGTAGCCAGTGTGTTGTCTTCTGACGTAACTAGAAACATCAGATGAAGCGCAGCAGCAAGCAGAGATATCGTGTCAGTCCAAGTGCTGAAAACAGCTGAACTGGAAGCTTTAAATTCCCAGAATCCATGACTGTGTTTCTTCACGGTAACATGGGCCGGGTAGTCGACTGGCACGGGGGCACGGTGGCAACACTGTGGCCTCACAGCTAGAAGGTCCCGGGTTCGATTCCCGCTGTGGGCACCGGGGGTGTGTCTTCTGTCCTTTGATGCCTGCTGCTTGAGGAAAAAGGGGCCTTTCTGTGTGGAGTTTGCATGTTCTCCCTGTGTTCACCTGGGGTATCCTCCTTAAAAAAACCCCCACTAAAAACATGCAAGAAGATCACCACCTGACCAATGGTGACAAAGGAAACTGGGCGCCCCGGCGCCGGTTGGATGGCAGCCCACCGCTCCTGGTCTGCCGCAGAGGAACGACGACCAAGATGGGTTAAATGCGGAGGACAAATTTCACCGATTGCATGGTGTGTTCACCTGTATGTTGTGTGACAATAAAGGGGATTGTCCCTCTTCTTCTTCTTGAGACTGGTTTGAACCCAAAGGCATGCTGGGATAGTGACCAACACATGAATAGGTGGCTTCAGAAAATGGAGGGATGTTCAGGTCCAACAGCAACAGGCAGCTACAGGTATGAAGGAAGACATCACGTCATGAATGAAGACAGGCTTTCATCTTATTTCATCACTTTTAGCAAACCCTTTCATCTGCACAGTTTGATGTCAGAGAAATCTGTCCAACACTGTGCATACAAATAGTTTCCATTGCTACATACCTTACCCTTCCTGTTCATTTTCTATACAAACTCTGCACTTGACACAAGCACAACACTGTTCAATACTGCTGAATGAAGTTGTTGTAAATCCATGTTCGGTCATTTGGGACATCTGTTGCAAGCACTGAACAGCTATGGAGTAAAACATCATGTCATTTATCATTACATATTAACATTTATCTCATTGAAAACCGAAATATTTAGAAAATTAATGTTAATTGTCTTTTTTTATTATTTACATTATTGTAGAGGAAGAATATTATTTTACCTATTTTCATTCACAAATGTCAGGCCTAGTTTGTGACGCTAAAGACACAGCAATGTTGTGAAGGTTTGGTTAATAAATGTCTTTATTTGGCTTTGAGAGGAATATCACTGCATGAGATAGCAGCACATACAGTCACAGTTGTATAGCAGAGGTCTGGAAAATGTCAGCTCTCCTCAATCTCCCCAGAAACAAGTGGGATGCAGGTGAAAATATGCTTTATTTTAACTTTCAGTCATGGTTAAGGCAAGTTTTTAATTGAACACACAACAAGCAAAAGTCTATCCCATCCAGCAGATATTCAAGCTCCAAGAGTCAGGCCATGCATTCATGCCCGTTGGTTGATTCATTTGTCAAAAAGAAAAGCCCAGGGGATGAAATGATGGCCAACAGTGAAATTAAACCGTTCAGGGCAAAGTGATAGAAGGGGTTATGGTGAAAATAGCCCTTATATGCGTCTCTGTACGATATAGCCATGACCCCTGCGGCATCTGCCCCACCTGCCACTTACAGTCTGAGCTGAGGGCCGTCAGTGTCATCACCAGCTGCCTGACACCGACAGCCACGCTCACTTTCACCTTGTCTCCTTTATCTAGCAAAACGAAACAAAAGCACTACTACATTAGTATGAGGAGAAAGAAAAACTGTAGGTTCACTCTAACGATGAAGGGAAAGAAATGAGTGAAGCAGACTTGCAGATAAATAATAAACTCCGACAGGTGAGACGGTCGGTAAACCCCTTGACAAATGAATCAATCGAAGAGGGCATAATTAATATTCCCATAAAATTATATATAGCGACAATTTAAACTCTACATTTTTCATTCCCAGAGATGCACTCCTCCTTTCCCAAATACGACCCACCCTCCCAACACATTGGTATATACAGTTTTTCTGAGCTCCAAGTTGCCATTATTGCCGTGCTGTGACACTGCAGTGATTTAGAGAGAATGGGAAAGGGCTTGTATGGTTAGTGGTACATTTCATTTTGTCGTGGTGGGATGATGATGCAGAACTTAGCGGAGAGCAGCGGAATGGAGTGGCAGAAAGAGGGGAGTGGAACGCATTCACCTGCTGTGGGAAATGTGGGGTTGGACTCACAGTTCAAATAGAAGCAGCTTTTCCTCTAAACGTTCCTGTGCAACAAGCCCACATTAAGGAATGCGCTGGTCGACCTTCGGTCTGTGATAAAATCTTTTACTTACAGTACTCCCCAACTTTTATATGTAAAAATCAAATAGCACCGTAAAAGTTGGACTGGCTGTTACTCATGCTCCAAGATCTGTGCGTTAATCTTAAAGTCTGTGTGCTGACAGTATTGTTACTTTCTAGGTTTTGATTGCTCTTACTGTGAATATTGATCATCGTTAATGGCACCTTTAGTGTTGCTTATATGAACTTGAGAAACTTTGTGACATCATGCTAGCTTTCTGCACATCGCTCTGCACTTTATGTGATGTAAAATCATGACAACCACTGCAGAGTTATGGAAATGACTGAAACTCTTCCTTTGCCATTGTAATCCATCCATTCCCATCTAAAGCTCCTTCTCCATCTAGCTAAGTTTGTACTAATCTGTCCTGAACTCCAGAGCAAACAGAGAAAACACAGAAGATGTGAGGCATCTGGAGTGTGCAAACTGTGTGTGTTTGTGTGTGTGTGTGTGTGTGTGTGTGTGTGTGTGTGTGTGTGTGTGTGTGTGTGTGTGTGTGTGTCAGGGATGATGTGAACAGGAACCAGATCCATAGATGTGATTGGTGTGATGAGGAATGTGTTATTGATAATGATGAAGACAATGATACAAGCATTTTAGCTCTTGCTATTCTTGCCGGTGGGGCTCTCCTTCTTCTTCTCCTTCTCCTCCTTCTCCTCCTTCTCCTCCTTCTCCTTCTCTTTTGGCTTCTCTTCCTCTTCCTCCTCCTCTTCCTCCTCCTCTCCCTCACCCTCGCCCTCCTCCTGGTCATCTCCTTCTTCTCCCTCCTCTCCCTCTTCTCCCTCCTCGCCCTCCTCACCCTCCTCACCCTCCTCCTCATTCTCTTCTCCCTCCTCCTCTTCTTCCTCCGCCTCCTCTTCCTCCTCCTCAGGCTTGGCTCCAGACTTTCTGTAGGCCCCAAGGGTGTAGCTGCGGGCAGACATGTAGGAGAAGCCCGGGTATCCGGACTGGACCATGGCCCCGCCGACGGAGCTGAGGCGGCACTCCTCGCCTTCCAGCAGCTTCCTGCAGAGACAGAGAGAGACGCAGACGGGGACAAGAGATGACGTCTCCTCTAGTCTGGTTTCGTTTCTATTATTATCTCAGTGTGTCTCCGCTGAGGGATCCAGTGTCACTGGAGTATCAGTGGCAACACCTCTGCTGTCTGTTTTGGTATATTTGCCCAGAACATTATCCCTGTTGCTGAGCTCGATTGTAAGGTTTCACACTCACCTCCATTCATCTATCTTATTACAGCGGGAGAAGACAGAGGGGCGTTACATGGAACAGTGGTCCCTGGGCCTAATCAAACTGGGGTCAACATACTATTCATCTTAGTAACTAGGCCACTGGAAGCTCCACAGGAGTTTAATTCTAAAAACGCTGCAAAAAAATGAGGGTGTGGAAGTATTGAATGACTTTTTAACACTTGTAAAGATAGCATCAGCTGCTTGTCCCTGGGAGCGCCTTGGTAGCTGAATGGTTACAGTGCATGCATGGCTGCAACAGTTGCTGGTTCACTTCCAACCAGCAACCTTTGATGTTCCCCTGTTTCCTGTCTGCCTCGTCACCTGTCACTATCAAATAAAGGCAAGAAAAGGCCAGCACTTGGATCACTGTTGTTTTCTTCGTATGAATATCTAAAATAAGCAAAGGATGAGACCTCGTATTGCACAATGTAAAGGCTAACAAATAAATTCCATCTCCCAATCTGACGTCTGTATCACTGCTGTACTGTTTGTAATGTGGCCCACCTGTAGGCAGCGATCTCAATGTCCAGTGCCATCTTGACGTTCAGCAGGTCCTGGTATTCACGCAGGTGACGGGACATTTCCCCTTTGGTGCTGCGCAGGGCACCCTCCAGCTGCTGAATGGTATCCTACACAAACACACACAAGATCATGTGATGAAGCACTAATCAGTTTGTCATCTTCTCATCAACAGAGATATATTGAAAATGTGCTGATAAACATCTAAATAGAGATTTTTACTTTTGTCACACTGAACAAGGAGTGTTCCCATTTTTAGTATTAAAGTGATTCATAAAAGACACTCCTGTGATCACATGGTGGTGTCCTTCATCAGTGTCCACCATGCAGTGTCTTTTAGATCTAAACTGATGCGTCTGATATCTCTGGCTGCATTCAAGACTATTGTGAATTCTTTGGTAAATGACTCCATTGTTAATCGTCTGTATAAGGGCCAGGCCTGCTTTGCACACAGGTTTCCAATCTCAGTGAGACTCAGTTCAGTAACCATTGATGAAAATGTAAAACCCAACAAAATACCAACAAAATCTCATTTACTTACTTGCATCTCTCCGATTTCATTGTTATGGCGATCCTCCATCTCGGCAAGCTGCCTCTCCAGAGCCTCGTTGTGACCCCTGAGGGCCTCGATCTCCAGGGTGCGGGCCTGCACCTGCCTGCGGTACTCGCTCAGCTCCTCCTTTGAATGCTTGATGGCGTCCTGGTTGCGGGCAGCCGCCTCGGTCACGCTGGCAAACTTGGAACGGTACCACTCCTCTGCCTGGACCTGATTCCTGGATGACAGGTTCTCATACTGGGCCCGGATATCCTTCAGGGCGGCAGTCAGGTCGGGTTTGCTCATGTCCATCTCCACAGACACCTGAACATAGGAGAGGGGGAACATGGGAAGATGGTTTTTGAATATGTGTTTGTTATTCTGTTTAAATGCTTTATTCATTGCACTTTTTTGCTTACTGCTTATAAATTATTTCAGTCATTTAAGTTGATTCCACCCTGATAAATTATGCTAATTTTTACAATGAAACAATATCATTTGTCAGCAAGAGCAGCTGAAGTTTACAGTGGCCTAAGAAATGGTCAAAAAGAGTCAGAAAAGCAGGCTGGTGACCAGGAAGTCACCAGACTGAATCCCTGGTTCATTTTGGAAAACTCTGTGCCCTGAATACAGAACCTGAACCGCTTACTGCTCCTCTGTTCTCCTGGCCAGTTAACTTTATTTGAGTCTGTTGTATGAACAGCATTGACTGTAATTTGAAGACAAACCAGTCTACTGAACTTATTTAATTTGACCATAAATGTCAAAAAAGCATTTCAGCCCAGCCTTATAAAAACAGTGATGTCCCTGCAAACAAACCATCTAACTGTATACAATTATAAAATGTATGAACTGCCTGTGGGTGAATGCTCTTGTCTCTGTTGCTCACAGCTGTGTTCACTCTTTTTCTTCAGCTCCAGTGAGCCTGAATTTGTTCTGGTGACATACACAGATATGTATATGGTAAGCAGGGTGGAGATGAGCTGAGTTGCAGTCCACTGAGATGGACTGCTGCAGGACTGATGAATCGACTGCTGACTCAGTCTTCTCTGCTGGAGAAGGCTGTGCTGTCAATAGCTTACATGGCAATAATATTCCCTGCAGGGAAGAAGAGAAACCCTGGAGAAATCTACCCAGCGGCCATCACTCCACTCTGTGACTTAGCTGTTCAATACTACTGCACGTTCAATGAATGGTTTTCTGCTGAAAGTTGAAAGTTGTTGCAGTATCTTTGCTCTTCTTTCCTTTTGTTTGCTCCATCTGCAACATGTCGAGCTCCAGTGTTGTTCCATACACAACGGCTCCATTCAGAGCGCAGACCTCCTTCAGGAGTTTCTAGGATTGTACACGAATCGATATTGAAGTTGCAGCACAGCGCTGCCTCTTGATGGTGCGCCTGTGCGCGCAGGACAAGGCAAACCCAAACTTCTTTCTTTTTTTTCTTTTTTTTTCTTTTTTTTTTTTCAGCTGTAACAGTATTTTCAGTGTAGATGCTGCAGCTAAAACACTTCAGCTTGAAATGTGCATGCGTACCTCACAGGGTCGGTCCTGCCTGCTGCCCCTGGGGGCGACCACACCCTTGGATTATGCGCTAGGTTATTTCTCCGCATTTTCCTCCCTCCCCCCTCCGCCCCCAGTCCCCACCTCCTGGAATGAAAACATCGCCATTATCCCCAAAATATCACGGAACTAATGGCGAGGCTTACAGTAGCCTACCATAAGTTTGTAATGACCTTGTTGCACTCAGCTTATCTATATTTGAAGAGGCCCCTGTAACAAAGTAGGCCCACATAATATTCCCATAGTTTAGACATGCATTGCACAAAGCGGCATCGCCCACTCATACTCATCTGGAAGAAGCAACAGAAGCACTATTTTAACTCAAACGTCTTAAAGTTTGGAGGGGGTGTGAGGAAGCGCGCGCGCGGGACGCTGCAGGGACGCTCGAGAGGAGGAGGGAGGGACAGCGCGTGGTGCTGAAACGGAACTGCAGTGCCATCAATTATCCAGTGCGCAGAGCTGCGCTGGAGATGGAAGCAGCGTTGCGTTCGTAGAGGAAAAACGGCCCAAGAGCGCCATTATACTTTAAAACTGTAACTCTACTGTTGTAGCAGGCTTGTAAATTCCTGAACTGCTGCGGAGAAAGTGCTCATATATAAACAGTAGCCTATAAAACAGTTGTAGTGGACCTTCGCATTTGCCTTATATTATTAGTATAGCAATTACAATAGACAATGTGTAATAAATCAATAATCTTATCGTGTGAATCCATAATATTGCTTTGTACAGTGAAGCCTTGAGGGAATACAGCCTCACATCAAGTTTGTAAAGTCAGTCCATAATATCATGGTGATATGTTGGCTTTTGGATGTGACATTGGATAAGATGAGTACTGAGGTGGGAGTGTGAAAACTAGTGCTTCTAATGAATCTGACAAGTGGACCGAAGTGCCACCTGTTAGTGAATGGACCTCCGGGTCATCAGGACATGGAGGGGTGTGTACCTGTGTGGCCTGCAGAGACGCCTGCAGCTCCTGCAGCTCTTCCTCGTGAACTTTCCTGAGGAAGGCGATCTCGTCCAGCAGTGACTCCACCTTCTTCTCCAACTCCAGGCGCGCCAGGGTGGCGTCGTCCACGTCCTTCCGGTAGCCCTTCAGGGTGTTCTCCGCCTCCTCGCGCAGCCTGGTCTCCTCCTCCAGCTTCTCCCTCACGCGCTCCAGCGTGTCGTTCATCTGCACGCAGTCCAGGTGCATCTGGCTCTTCTCGTGCGTCAGCTCCTCCACGCGCGCCCGCAGCTCGCGGATCTCCTGCTCGTACAGCTCGTGCAGGCGGGAGGGCTCGTTGTTGCGCTGCCGCAGCATCATGACCTCTGCCTCCAGGACTTTGTTCTGCTGCTCCAGGTTGTGCACTTTCTCAATGAAAGACACGAAGCGGTCGTTGAGGCCCTGCAACTGCTCCTTCTCGTTGGTGCGGATGATCTTGAGCTCATTGGTGACCGCGGTGGACTGGGCCAGGTCCATCACCGACTCCGGCATGGAGGAGAGGAGGCGGCCGGGCGCCGTTGTCCTGCGGTAGGTGGTGGAGGACATCACGGAGGGGGAACCATAGGTGCGATGGCTGCTGCGGTATCCCGCAGAGTGCAGGCGGGACGGGCTGCTGCTGCTGCCCAGACCCACACGGCCGGACCGGGGGGCATCTCCAAAGATCTTCCGATAGGAGCTGCTGCTGTAAATGTCGCTGGAGTAACTCATGTTTCCTTGCTGGTGTCCGGTCCCACTACTCTGAACGGGAGAGAGAGAGTGTGTGTGGAGATCAGGAGTGTGTGAGGGTGAGGTGTGTGTGTGAGAGAGAGAAAGTGAGATGCGAGTGATGTCTGGCCAGGACAGGTGCTTTTATAGTGAAGGCGCCGGCGCATCATTTGACGCAGGGACAACAGAGGATGAGGGGAAACCTGCAAGCTTTTGCAGAACGCCTCCACCCTCTGGGGAGACACGAATTCACTCATGCGGCTCCTTTTTTTTCTGCCTTGTAGCTCAGGCATCAACACAAAGCAGCTCTAAATGAAGATCACGTTTAATTAAAGGGCTCTATAATAGCCCGTTTGACCTGAGATCTTACACGTTTAATGATCCTCACTTTTCATGAAAGTTCTAAACTCGTGTTTTCCTTTCATGGTCTGATTCAGTGGGAGGGAAATAATGTCACAACATAATAAAATCACACTTTCCCAGTAGGCATTATCCCCCTGGACTGTCTCATGTTACCTTAGTCCATACTGTCCACTGTCATTGCAGCTTTTCTTTGCTGTCCCAGCAGAATGGTAAACGGGATCGATGTGTGGAGCTGTGCGCCAGAGTGTGTTTTGGTGCTGCAGTCTGTATCAAGCCGCCTTCATCCCCCCCGACCTCCGCAATATCCGACCAGGGGATGTGACTCATTATAGTGGCCTGATTCTTGCATTCCCACATCATCGAGTCTCATCTACAGCCCTTGAACTTGGAAACATCAGTGATGGATTGGTCACTTAGTAACAGCTAACGGTCATCATCATCATCATCATCATCATCATCATCATCATCATATTGCATCACAAAAAACAAACAAACACGGAATTATGTAAATTCATTATGTTTTGTTTCCACGCATAAACTCTGCAGTCCTCCATTTAAGTTTGCTTATACCCCCTGCGCCCATATAAACTCAATGTTCGTGAGATCAAGTTGATCCATCGGTGGGTTTGCATTGTATACTAATGTGTAAGATGCACAGTGTTGTCCTGAGTCAGAGTGAGCCGTCACCATGCTGTAGCTCTCAGTCAACGTTGTTAAAAAGTCACGTCTGGCCTGTGTTTAGGCGCTGCGCAGAGCTGTCGCTGGCCTTGGTCCTGATCCAGGCTGGAACCAGGAGAAGGACCACGCCCCTGCAAAGGAGAGAGCACCCACCCACAGGACTGCAGCCTCACCGCCTCCAAACACCACACGAGACGCCGCCTGTGGCCCCGTTCACACTGTCAGTCTGGCAAACAGCCCAAACAGTGAAAGCGTGCAGCCACTGCCAAGTCATCCTAAATGCCCTTAGATCATTTGTGATTATGTTACTTTTACAATAGGAATAAACGGATGGTTAAAGAAAAGATAACTTAATACAATGCTTTTTAAGTGGAAGTGTGGACAATTGTTTTGCAGTGCAAATAGAGTGGCTATATTGATTCCAGTAGTCAGTTACTTTATTTGGCCTTTAGCCAGCGGTATTAGAAGAAAGTATTTGCTCAGCAACAACCTACCCAATCACTACATCAGTCAACAAAACCTGTCTTTAAACACATGTTTTTAAAACATTCCTTCATCATGTGTGAAATAGTGTGTTTGCAGTTCATTTCAGTGCAGATCAGTCAGTTTCTCTTTGTTGAAGAGTCATTTTCAGGTGGTCCAATATCTGGATTTTTTGAATCATGTGTGTATGTATGCATGTTATGTCTGCCATGTGTTGTGATGGAAGATAGATAGATAGATAGATAGATAGATAGATAGATAGATAGATAGATAGATAGATAGATAGATAGATAGATGACATTGGAAAGTCTTTTGATCTTTACTTACATAGGTTAACCACTAGGAGGTGCTAAAGCATAAGTGGTAGTTCACATGTCCTGCAAACCTGAGCTGATGCTGTGCACGTGTACACAAGCAGCACACCCTCCCTCTTGTTACAGTACCACTTTGATGTTCTAACTTCTTCATACTGACATCACCGCACTCCCTTGCACATAGACTCAGTTGACAGTTTGTTAGGTATACATTGCTAAAACGAATGAAGTCTAACGCATCAGTCCTGCTGTAAGTCCTACATCCACAAGGCTTTAATGTTGAGTCTTTTCAGTCAGTTTTGGAGAGGTGTTGCTTCAGCTGTATGGTCATTTTGGAGGATGCAGTCTGTGGTGCTATTGAACTGTATAGCGTGATACTGACAGGGCTTCTAGTATTTTTTGAAATCTGCTTATTGAGGATAAATCAATGAGAGAAGGCCACATAACCGGAAAATATAATATGATCCAGCTCACAAATGATCATACAGTTGAATCAACACCAACAGCTGTAACAAAATCTTTTGTATTTGACTCCATTAGTTTAAGATAGGTGTACCTAATCAACTGACAACTCAGTGTATAATTGTGCAAATGACTGTGGTTATAATGTGGATATATAATCATGCATTTAAGCCTGCCAAGCAGCGACCTGCAGGTCTATAAAAGAAAACCCTGATGTATTGGTCACGGCCCCAAGGTCACTCATTCCAGTCAGTTGGATGTAAAACTGCAGGGCAGCACTGATGATATCCGATAAACACAACACACAATGACAGCAAACTGCTTAAACTTCATGCTCACCTTCACAGTGAGCTGGAAAAACTCAAACAAGGCTGAGAAACCATCAGTGGATCTCATACAGACAGACTGTATGTTCTGTGTGTGTGTGTGTGTGTGTGTGTGTGTGTGTGTGAGAGAGAGAGAGAGAGAGAGAGAGAGAGAGAGAGAGAGAGAGAGAGAGAGAGAGAGAGAGAGAGAGAGCCTGTAGCATTTTACCTTGGCTGCCCTGTGTTTGGTAAGAAAAGGGTCTATTTAAGAGGGAGGATGCCAGTGACTCAGCAGGAAATAACAGGTAGCCAGACATGATTTCTATCATTATGTGTCTTGCTCAGCCTCCCTGTGCCCCTGTATAGTTACTAAATGCCACCTTTAATTTATTCTACTGAAAGCATCACGTCAGTCAGTAGCTAAAGTCGTACATGTGAATGTATCAAGTCTTCATTCACTCAGTCAACTGATGCATCCCGTCACCTGTAATACAAAACTGCAGGGTTTGCTGCAGTATCATAAAGTGACTTTAAGTTCAGTGCACAGGTGCAATGTGCAGTGTTTTTCGCATCAATAAACAACTACCACATTAATACAGAGACAACAGTGTAATGGCTGTAAACAAACAAGCTCACAGTTGGCAGCCTGGAGCAGTCCCTGCATCACCGTTTGCATGCAGATAATGCCGCTGGTCTCATTTCACAGGAAATGTGTGCCTTACAACAAACAACAGGAAGAGGGCGCTGTTCTTCCAGCAGAAGCTTTCAGGCTTTGTGGCTGTGACACAGACACAGAGCAATGCAAGGCCATACAGCTTTTTTTAAACAGCAGACATTTTGATATGTCATTGTAGGAAAGGCACAGGCTAATCCTGTTGGCTGCACTCCATTTATCAGTCAGATTTGGGGCCAATATTGTGCATAATGGTTCATCAGCATAGCTTACTGGGCCACTGAAATGGAACAGAGCCATCTTAAAGTTATTTGTTATGCCTGTGAAAAAGCCCTGAAGGGCAGAGAGCAATTTCATTTTTGTTATAAGCAATGAGAGGAAACCTTTAATAAGCGACAGCACAGTATTTACCCTGGTCTGGTGTAAGATTGTGATATCCACTTTTTTCAGTTCTGGTCTCATTTGTTCACAGATATTACGTAACTAATTTCACAACCATTTCTCAGATGTTATAAAGGGTAATTCAACACTGTGGGAAATAACATTTTTGCTGTCTCGCCAAGAGTTAAGAAAATTGATTCCACTCTCAGATCTGTCTGTTAAATATGAGGCTACAACCGGCAGCCAATTAACTTGGTTTAGCATAAAGACTGGGAGGAACAGCTGGCCTGGCTCTTTCCAAAAGTAACAAAATCCACATACTATCATCTCTAAAAGTCATTAATTGACATTATGTTCTGTTTTCAATTGGAACAGAGACATACATAAATGTAAAAGTGACAACTTGAGCCAGTGCCAAACTATTTCTTGGTGCAGTAACTTTCTGCATTCTTGTCAACATGTGGTCGTCAGACAAACAGCGCAGACTCATGTAAGTCATTGCTCCCAGCCAAGAAATAGTCCAGTTCATATCCCAAGTAACGCAATAATGCACGTATAATGCAAAATACAACTTTAAAATGCTATGAATAGCTTGTGTTGGCAGGGAGCGAGACATACAAAGTCCCTCATTCTGCATCCCATGTGCTGTGGGTGTGGAAAGAAAACTGTTTATTTACCCTGTCAAACATAGTGACCCTCCCTCCACCAGCCTGCTACTCTAACATTTCTCCTTCTGTTGTCCCAACCACTGCTGCTACCAGCACAGCCACACTGTCCTCCCAGTGGTTTCATCTAATAGACATGTAAACATTGTAAACACTGGAAGGCCAGTCCTCTCCAGCTGTTCAGCTGCAGCAAAATGAGCAGAAATAATCTGAAGTCCATTTAAAACAAAATATACCGAAGGTGAATTTTAGATATGGCTCAGTTTGTGCCGCCCACCTCTGTTCATGATCGATTACACATTTACTGCAGTCAGTACTGCAAGGGAAACATTGTACACCAAACATCCACCTGAGTCATTGGTGATGCTATGGTGATGGATTTAAGATGTTACTTGACCATATGTTCTGCGTATTTTAATCAATGGGTGGTATTATTTTCTCTGTATGTGTTTAATGGCATCCAATAACTCAGATATTCCCAGCTCCCCATGGAGGCCCCAGCACAAAACACCCTCCAGCAGCCCTGCTCCTTTGAAACTCTTCTCCCTTTGCTGCTTTGATATGCCAGGTGTTATTCACGAGCGCTAAGCAAAGCTCTCTGTGAAGAGCATTACTAGATGTCACGTCCAGGCCACTCAGCTCCCTCGCTTTTTGTTCTGTCTTGGATGCACTGATCTCGTCTGATGTGCACTTCTCACTCCGGTCCCCCGGGACCCCTCTTTCCCACAGGCAGACGATCTCCTCCATCTGCTTGCATACACGCACACACATGTGCAAAGCACACGTACGCACACACTCAAATCTCTATCTGTTGATCTGAGCTGTCGGCTGTGATGGAGGATGATCATGTAAGGCTGTTGTCACTCAGCCACTTCCTGCACTGACATTGTGATCACACATTGAGCCACGCTGTGTCTGCCGACTGCAGGATTTCTGTTCAGGTGATGAAATCCAGTGAGGCTAAGATAGATTCATTCAGTCTGGATGGAAATTGTCTGACTGAATGGTGAATGAGAATACGTAACATGACATTTGCCATCTACTCTTCACTGATCTTTTTCATTCAGTTTCCAGAAAGACGCTGTGAGCCACCTTCAAAATGATGGATCATACAGTTTGACTGATTACATACAAATTGTATAGCAAATACAAAAATAATGAGTTTTTGTGTTCCATGGTTAAAAGGAAGAAGATTTCTCATTTGTTGAACTGTAATTCAGACTAGTCAAACTTAATATATGCACTGAGATGATGATCCAGGGCTGCATGAGCCTTTCACTTGGTCAGAGGAAACCGTAACCACAGCAGACATTTTGACTTGTAAAACACATGATTAATAGCAGTCTTAAGTGCTGCATTGCAATGCAATAATCTCTGGAGCTGACACATTGTTAATGCCAGCATTAGCCCTCTAATGGTGGCAAGGTTTAAATTAGCAAGTTCATCATGTTGGATAGATTAGATGTACAAGACTGACTGAGAAACTTTTATACCTGCATATTCTGCATATTTTCTGAAATTGCTGTTGTTTTTATGCACATGCTTGTTCAACATATTCTAAATAATTTCTGTTACACAGCCTCAGACCAGCAATGGTAATGCAGCATTCCACTATACATCGTACCTAACTAATAAAACTATGATCCTAAGTCAGCAAATGTCAGGCAGATACAAAAAATAAAGAAGTGTGTTGCATATCTTGTTCTCAGTTTCACTGTGAGTATAGCAGGTGAGCCTTGGGTCCTGTGCAAATCTCATCGGGTCCAGCAGATCCTGATAAGGTTCAAGCCAGTGCAATTTGCATATGGGGTTGGTTTAGAGGGGTGGATGATACTACCACTACTTTGCTTAATTATCTGCAAAGCATCTCAAGGGTACAAAAACTCATTCAGTGCTTTCATTTATGGATTAATTGATGCAATCCAACAACACATTTTAGTTAGCAAACCACTGTCCATCAGTAGTGTATTTTTTAACATGTAGGCTAAAGGCAGGTTGTCATCTGCAGGCTCAGCCCCGGGCTGTGTCCTGTCCCCACTGTAAATCCTGTATATACAAAGTTCACACTGTCTTAATCAGTGTGCTGTAGGATGGAGAGGTTGCCAGTTGCCAATGGGCCAATTGTGGCATCTTTGTAGAGTGGTGTGTCAACCACTTCCTGAAGTTTAAATGTTCACAAAACAAGACATGGCCATCAATTTCAGGAAATCCTCCCCCTCAACCTCCCCGACTGTAACTAAGGGCCAACTTGTTGGAGTGTTCCAACTTCCTGGAAACAGTGGTCGACAAGAACTTAAACCGTGAGCTCAGCTCATCTGCAGACTGCAGACAGTGCCTGCAGAGACTGCACAGACCCAACACTTTTAATGTGAACAACACACTGATGGCTTTATTTTACAAATCCTTTATTGAGTCCATTTTAACTTTTTGTTTGATTTCTTGATATGTAAACCTCACAGTGCAAAACAAAAATGGTTTGTCCAACATTGTTAAAGCAGTTGGCATTTTAATTGGCACTTGGACGTTTTCTTTGGCAGATATGACAGACAAGTTTTGTGGTAGGCACGGTCGATCTTCCAGCCAGCTCTGACTATCCACTCTTGGAGGAATTTGTTCTTCTCCCTTCTGGACAGAGATGCAGTTGTAAGTAATGAGGATGATAATGATGGCTGAGTTCCATTAAACGTTGTAGTAAGCCATATCAATGAGACAGCATGCACAATACCGTAACCTAAGTGCGATGCAGTCGTTATTCATGCTATTGGCTCCATCTGTGCTCTTGTTACAAAATGTCAAAAATGCAGGTAACTATGAGATAAACAACAATCAAATTAAACACTAAAACAGCCTCCTATCGTACAATTATCATGAGTGTGGGGAGAGTCAGGGAGTGGGGGGAGTCATTATGTGCTCTCCATTGATGACAAAATGCCTAGAAGTGAGTGAATCACTACGCACTCAATTGCTCCCAAGGGCTTGGTTTTGTTGTGTGTTTCCATGACACAAGTCATTTGCTGTTTGATTGTAGTGCTTTGGCGTGTCAGTCAGGCGGGTGTGTTCCCTGCATTGGGGTGTCTGCACGTCTAAATGTTTGTTTGTTTCAAGGTGTGTATGTGCATGATTGGTCAGGCCATCCTGGGAGGCGAAGGTCAAAGTAAGCTGGGTGTGCAGGTCACGGATAAGCTGCTGGATTTGACTAATCTGACAAGCGCGGACGTGGTGAGGTGGGTCAGCAGGCCTGTGACTCTGACACACACCTGCAAACAAACACACTTACACAACTCTGTCAATAACATTTCTATCCACACACCAGCAGGTAGGCTATGTCAATACACTCAGCTGGAGCGTGTTGTGCTTGGCTCAGGCTAAGCTGCATTGCAGTGTCTGTCTCGTGTTTCATGTGCAGATTAAACAAAAGGTGTGTCTTTGGATGCT
The DNA here is from genome assembly GCF_051107435.1 of Chaetodon auriga. Lineage (NCBI taxonomy): Eukaryota > Metazoa > Chordata > Actinopteri > Chaetodontiformes > Chaetodontidae > Chaetodon > Chaetodon auriga. The sequence continues at coordinate 6,225,858 of NC_135078.1, forward strand.
TTTTTAAGTGTTTTACAGTAGGCTGTGACTAAAGGATTAATTCAGAGCAACACTGACATGAATAAATAGATAGATAGATAGATAGATAGATAGATAGATAGATAGATAGATAGTGAAACTCTATCAACATCTTTGTAAGATGAGTCTTGAGTCTGCGGGAAAGGACATCAGGTCATCTAAACAATTCACCCCAGAGTGTCCAGAGTGTGTACACATACTTTAGTCAGGCACACAGAGTCCGTCCTCTCCACTTCATTGTGCTGAGCCTCTCGCAAGCCTTTCCTTGACAGCCGTGACCCCGCTGCACCTCCCCAACCGCATAGCGGACTCGTTCTCATGACCTCGTCACTGTACTGTCTCCAGGAATACAGCTCGGCCACACAGCTCTGCTCTCAACTGTGGTTCCCACATGGCCTATTATGTTATATGTACGATATAGTTCTATATACTGCGCACACATATTAGTTGATACCTTTCAACCGCTGACAGTTTTGATATGGAGCATCTTAGAAATTGAGTGTTTTGTTTTTTGTGACAGGCCTTGCAATCCATGGCCAGCAGTTCTTTATGTCTATGTGCTATGAGCAAGTCAGTTAAAAGGTAATTATTGAAGTATTTTCCTTCAGCCTGTGGTACCAGATGTTTGTAAGTTCAGACTTAACCTTGTTATCAGCACTATAAACCAGGTTGAACCACACTAGTTGTTCCACAGAGACTAGTTGTTACTAAATATTTACTCCCAGCCACTGAACTGACTGATTAATGTAATGATGACCCGTGAATAGTAAAGACTAAAAGATATGGACGACATGACACTTGATCGTAATGCTGTTTAATAATGATCTAAAGAAATTACATTTCACAAATATCTGAAATGACACAGTGTTTTGCCTGTAATGTCAGACGATGACCTGATAATGTTAGCTGGATGAATATGACTGGATGCTTCCCACTCATTTTAAACTGCATGAATGATAACTCTGAACTCTGACACACATACATTATTTCTCTGTGAATGCATGCATATATCAATAAAACTAAAGAATACATTGACTGTGAAAGGCTATAATTTCCCCCACTAAAACTTTTAACTTTTGGATGTTGTGCTCCAGCTATTGATGTTAGAACTTCCTGTTTAGATAGTTAATTGCTTTTTACTGGACGATGAGACGTTTCCTTGCAACAGATGCACACATTACTAATTTCTTCACCAGTTCAGACATTGGTAAGGTTTTAGAGAGCTTGTTGTTACTGAGAACTGAGGAAGGACACAAACATAGAGACAGATTTAACTATAAATAGCTGCTGCAATCCAGGAGAGGTCATATTATCCAGTCTTTTTTTTTTCCCTCACAACCCCTTACATTTATTTTTTCACCCCATCATGGGCCCTGACCCCCAGGTTGGGAGCCGTTGCTATAAACATCCAGAGCTGCAGAAATTAATTGTACACTAAATGTGAGATAAAAACTTTTGTCAGATCACTGTGGGGAACTCTGCCTGGCTGAGACGTCATCTGTCAGTTGACAGATTGAACAGTTGAACAGATTTATTTGCTTCCTTTACACTGAAACAAGTCCTAAGATCACTGGTCCAAGACCTACAATACAGTGGAATAGTATCAGAGCAAATAAGGCGTTAGAGGGCTGCTCGTGGTGGAAACACGGTCTTTTCCGATGGCTCCCCTCCCCCTCTGCAGCCAGACAGCTCCAGAAGGGATGTGGGATGCTTTTCAAGATGCTCATCCCCCTCTTTCTTCTCCTTCTCTGGTTCTGTGTGTGTGTTGGTTATTGAGCAGCAGTCAGATGGCTGTGATCATACAAACCTGGGATTTGGCCAGCAGATTACTCCGAAACACACTGGATGGCTGGCGAGGATCAAGCCCCCGTGGAGGCTCTTTCATCTGTTGTGCAAAAACCTTCTCATTACTGTCTATTCAACCTCTACAAGAAGATTAGTCATTGTATGAGAAACTGGTGGGTTGGCTTCTTCCGCTAAAGCCTTCATTTGTTCTTAGAATATAGTTATTGTGCAGGCTTTGTGGCTTGTACCACAAATGAAGACAATGACAAAGTGATAGGTAGGTAAACAAGGGTTTCAAATGTTTTATTCCTTTAATATCAATGGCAAATATAAATTGCTGCTCGACAATTCATTTTCAAAGTCCCCCCCCACACACACACATTTGAAGTGATTTCTTTAGAAGACAGTGTCCAATTTCTCCAATTCTGAAAAAGTAAGTGCACAAAACGCCCTCCTTTAAGTTATTGTTCAATAAACAGACGTCTGACCTTTCTGAGGAGAAAGGCGGCAGGCGACAACAATGTTCATGGAGTAATGACGCGGTGTGTCTGTGTGTTTACTGTGTAATGCATGAAAGCACCACGCCTGAGACCGTCACAATGGAAAGGAATGGCCTTTGTGATACACGTCGACATGTCGTACACACTCAAACACGTCACATACTTCTGTTAGGTAGTACGTGTCTTTTCTGTTTTAAGGCATTATTAGCCACTTCTTTGTATGCGGGGACGAGATGTGCAAAAATCAAAGATACACATAAACATGAGTTTCCCCTGATGCTGAAACCTGTAGCTTAAACAACTGGTCTGACTGTAGTCTTGTTCTTTGAGAGATTCCACACCTGCTTCTTAAGGCAGATGCTGAGAGCACCAGGGTCTTTTAAGAGGGGAGGAAGGGGTGGGGGGGTTGGGTGAGGAGCAATAGTTGCATATGATCAGTAGCACACACGCTGCTCCGCCACACACCCCTGCCCCGCCTGCACCACAGATGCCAACGCAGCATGTGGAGGAGGGAGTCACGCTCACATATGCATGCATGTGCAAGGACATGCAGGCATACAGGAAACACACACGCACGCACACACACACACACACATCGATTGGCGGAAGACAGACAACAAGCCATGGATGGAAAAAAGGAGGAAACAGGAGACTCCCATAGACAGACATTAATGCTTAGGTTAACACATGACGTCTTTGTCAAGTGGGCTTTTTTGCATTGTACTAGTGAACGAATGAACAGAAAACCAGAACAGAAACATAGCCTTACAAATTTTTTTTTTTTTCCTGAAACCACCCACCCTCTACCACCCCAAAATTCTCTCTCTGAAGACAGTGACGGAATAAACACACACACACACTCACATACTGTACACACATGCCCACACCGACAGATGGCATTTCAGTGAACACACCTGCCCACTCACACCTACTTTTCAATACGTTTCCCCTTTAGTCCCCCTTATAGCGTGGCTACACAGTTCCTCTCCGTTTGAAAAGGTTTCGATTCGACAAAAAAAGCAGCATTCCACACTCAAAGACGAGAAAATCCTATATCTATTTTCAGATTCATCTTCATGCTTTAACTGAGATTTGCAGGGTGGCTGCAGGAGTGGGGGGCTTCCTCTGGCACTGCTGGGCGGAGGATATCTACATTCAAGAAAACTGCAATCCTCTCCCTGCCCGTGATGATTTTGATCCAAAAACAAAAGGGCTAAAATGTCAACATGGGAAGCGGCCATTTTGTTTGAGGCACAGAGACGGGCCAACGGGCGAAAAGCTTCGCCAGAGGAACCGCCACCACCCTCAACCCGGCCCCCAGCTCCTCTCGCTTTTATACTTTTTAGTTCACATTTTTAGAAATTATTCAGATTTTTTTTGTCCTTTTATTTCCCCGTTAAAGGGCAAGCCGGCTTTGAAAACAGCTAAAAATTATGATCAATCACAAAGAGAACATTTCATTTTCTAGGAGCACCGTGCCGAATTCTGAACAGACACAAAAGCCTCGAGGCACAAGAGACGTTTCTAAACATTCTAAATATTCTATGGATTGACTAGGCTGTGCAAACAAACTACACATAGGAAACTCTCAATAAACCTCACGAACATAGGCTATGACTAATTAAATAGATTTATATATATTCATCTATATATTTCGCATATCTAATAAATACATTTGCTGATAGACATAGAGATCTTTCTGTAAACTATTTACAATAAAAGGTGTACATTTCTGCAGAAACAATAAATAGCTATAAAGGCAAGGCAAAGGAGAGAAAATCTGTGGTTTGAACATTTTAGTGCTTTTCACATGCGAACACAGAGGAAGAGTCAAGCCTCTCTCCGTGTGTCCTCACTGAAAAGTTAAAGCCAGTCGTTCTGTTTCAGGGTGACTCGGCTCGTCTCCAACTGAACGCTCCCTTCATAAATAATTGGCAAGAACATCCACTTGCAAAAAAAATAATGCTCTCAGTCTCACCTGCCTGTACTCTCTGTATAATGGAATGTGCTCCAGATCGGCTCTTCCCTTCCTGTAGTACCTGGTGAACGGGGCAGTGAAGAAGTAGTGTACAAAAACCAGCACCTGCCAAAATATGCCAGCATTCGGCCTGGTGGCTGGTGTTCAGAGTTTCCAAACCTGCTCGTGACCCCTCGTTGTCGCCAGGCTCAGACATGACATACACACATTACGATAAAAGGATGCTGTAAAAACGCCACCGTCGTCAGAGAGATGCAGAAAACATCGAACCCAACCCAAAACCCTCCCATATCCCCCAGCCCCTTCACAATCTCATGCTGCACAATATTTTTTTTTTGTTGTTTTTCTGTTACTTTTCCCTCTAAATGGCAGGTGTGGACAGAAAATGACAGGGTAGTTAGGAGCCTGCCCGACAAAGCCTGGGTACTAAGGGCCGTATTGCTGTCTGCCCCGACGGTCCAACACCACGCAGTCTACTCTAGAGTCCACAAACTCTGCTACGCCGCACAGCACAGCCAGACAACTGGCGTGGCTTTCAAACACTCACTGCTCCCGGTAGCATTACGGCAACAGCTGCAGTTTTTTAAATGACAGCATTTTTGTTTACAAAAGCAATTATAAGTGCAAAATACCATGCACAGATGGTCGACTGGTGGGCGGGGCAGAAAAAAGCCCCACATCATGTCAGTGTCACACCTTTGGGAGGACTCTGTCGCACTGGACATCTAGGAGTGGTGGAGGGGCATGTGTGTATGTGTGTTTAAGTGTGTGTGAAGGAAGGGTGAAATCTCATAAGTGCTTCCCATGGCTCTTGAGGCATAGAAAAAGAGGCAGTGGGACATTGTGTGGTAACATTCTCTGGCTGAAAGTTGTGTTTCTGACAGGACGGAGGGACAGATGGACGGACGGAGGGGTGGAGTGTCTTTCAATTCCTCGTTTGATTGGTGCAGAGCGGGGCGGGCGGCACCTTAAAGACTGACCGCTGATGATGTGCTGGATGTGGGCGGCTGTCTCGGAGGCGTTTGAGTCTGAATGGAAGTCACCGTGGGGACAAGAAGTACGCAGAGGCCTGGCTGGAGGAGGGGCCTTAGACTTGGTCAGTCCTGGTGGGGATGGAGGGAGGGAGGGAGGGAGGGAGGGGAGGGGAGGGGAGGGGAGGGGAAGGGGTTGAGGTCAGCGGTACCAGGGAGTGCTGAGACAATCTTGGACAGGATTGGCTGAGGGGAGGAGGCGGGCGCTGGGTCACTGAGCTCTGCTGTCTATAGGCTGCAGCCCAGCTGCTTGGCCCTCTCCTGAGTGTCCTGCAGGCGCAGCAGGCTGGCGCTGGAGTAGCCCTCATCGCTACAGCTGCTGCGCAGGCTGCCTCGCTCGTCCCCTGAGTCACTCACACTGCTGGTGCTCCACTCCAGGTCACCCAGCAGGTAGTCCGTCCCCTCCACGTCCACGTCCAGGTCCTCTGTGGGAACACAAAGACAACAGTGTTACATTATCACTGATCTGTTGTGATCTTGCAATCAGCAGAAAAACTGTATGCTGCATACTCATCATTTACACTGCAAAGGACACTGATTTCTTATTTCTAAGGGTTATGTTACTTACTAGTTTGACTAAGTTTTACAAACAGTTTTGTAAATAGTTACATTTAAAGAAAAAGTTGACATATTTTAATAAAAACTCCACAGACAGAAACTGATTTCACATATTCAGCGACCTTTTCTCTAAAAAGACTACAGCTGGCTCCAGAGCACGATGACCAGTCCTTCCTGTAAAAACAGCCTGTGTGGAGCCTCACCTTGGTCAGAGTCGGACTTGTCGGAAGACAGAGTGGAGCCGGTACTGTCCATGCGGGTCCTCTCCACCCCCAGCTGCTCCAGACGCCTCCTCAGGTGTCTCTGCTCCCGTTGTAGCTGCTCCACGGTGTGCTGAGCTCTCCTATCGCTCTCCTCCAACCTCTGCGAGGTGGGAAGAGAAAAAACACAACACTTAAAGCTGGAGCTGCTAACGCTGGAGAGAATATCTGCCCTAAAATGTTGCTCTGTGTGTGTGTGTGTGTGTGTGTGTGTGTGTGTGTGTTCCATCAGAGGTTTATCTGTGACATTTTAGTCACTCAGACACAAAATAACACACTTACCCCTCCACAATGCCCTCTTCACACTGATTAGGTGAATACCAAACATGTACACACGTATGGGCACGCACCTTGATATGATCTTTGGCCTTCATCAGCAGGCTGAGGGTGGTGTGCCTGTTAGCATCTGGTCCTAAGGGAACGAGGGATTTCAAGCGCTCTAGACACAGCCGTAGATGTGCCCGTCTGAACACAGGAGAGAAGAAACAACGAGAGAGAAACTGCTTTTAGCTTTTCCACATCAGATACACAAAACAGACATGTGAGAATCACAGTTTACTCTTGGCCTTGGAAACAGTAGTTTGACAAAAAAAAACAAAACAAAAAAAAGAAAAACTAGAACTTCAACTGCATCTGTTGGTCTTCATCAGGGAGGGACTTTGCTCAGCTACACGTCTTGACCTTCAGTCACATGGTAACAACCGAGCCATCCCTTCATGACGACCCCATCCACTGAAGAAGACCATGAGCTGCGACTGAACGCTTCAGAAAAAACAACCAAATGGAACAAGATTTATTTTGTCGAATGTGATCTGTATTTGATGCAATGCTGCATAAAACCTAGAATCTGAATTTTTCAGTACTCGTCCCAGTCAGATACCAGAGAGGTGGGACTGCTACCAAAATGAAAACCTTTTTTGATGCCTTACTTTGAGGAACAGAACCTGTTTTTCAGCCATGTTAGTGGCTTTGCTCGAAGGACGGTCTGTTGGTCTGTTGGTCCACCGCTCCGGTCCATACCAAAATATCTCAATAACTATTGGATGGATTGCTATGAAAGTCATGATCCCCTGATGATGAATTCTTCTCACTTTGGTTTAGTTTTTAATTTTTGATGGGATTTTTTTACTTTAATTGTGCCAAATAAAAAAAATAAAAACTACAAGTAAGAAAATTACCATTTATAAGTCCTCTGCCTATTGTAAGAGACCATTAATACAACTTTGGGATCAAGAGATATGAAAATAAATATGATCCAAAAGGGAAACAGGGAGGATCATTCTTCAAATGAAAGGGAGAAAAATAACAGAAACGAAACACGTAAATGTTAATGAGGTATCTGTATTTATTCCTGTTTAGCTCCACTCGAGTTTTGGTCCTTCTGATTTCTGATACAAATCCTCGCGTTAGTCATTCATATTAAGAGGTGATGAGGAAAAGGTTTGCACGTGTGTAAGCTTCTATATGAAGTGATGAGACACGTTTCATGAAGTCATTGTAACATTATTACACGCTGGCGCGACACAGGATGTTTGAACAGTGTGCAGATCCTCCCTCGACTAGAAGAAGACAGAAATGGTGAAATCCAAAGATCATCTGTGACATATGTTCAGATCTGAGCTCATTATTAATGTCACCTGTCCTATAACACCCCCACCCCCCAACACCCGCCCCCCCCCCTGCTCTCAGCCACTCTAAGCTGGCAGCCTTGGCAGTTGCTAAGGTCTGGTGGGTGTTTGCGACCACTTGACCTCGCTGTTACACAACACACACCTCCAGCTTCAGCCTCAGCAGTGTGTACGTGTCTGTGAGCCAGTGTGTGCCTGAGCGAGTGGGCGTGTGTACGTCACATTCTTCCTAAGAGTGAGTGTAAAAATGTTTTTCACTGCTGAGGGCTGGCTGGATGAGCTGTTATTGTCTGCTGCAGGTAATCCTGATGTGAGCGTCACAGCCGGAAGAGAGCGTATTCAAAGCGGACACATGGAGAGAGGATAACGCTGATTTTACTGTGGTCAGAGGACGCAAACAAATAAATTCTCACCCCTCGCCCTTTTAATAACACACAAACAGTGTAAGTGAATCTCACGCACGCACATTCAAAGCAGTATTCAGAAGCTGAGACCAAGTGCCGGGTTCTCAGATGACTCAGTCCAAAGGGCATGCAGACTGACATTACATAACGTACCCTTGCCTGTGTTGTTCTGACATAATAAGGGATCAGCAGGGCTAGTTAATGTTTGCTGAACAACACTGACGAGCAGCAGACTCATGAAACACCACAGGTCATATGGCATTTGAGTGAGAAAAAAAAAAATATGTGGCTTTAACACACAGCCCTATTTCAGCAACAGGTTACTCTGGATCAGTGCAGTGTGTCAATAGGTGAGTATGTATGTGGAGCCACAGGCTTGTGTGCTGTCAGCCTAAGGCTGAAATCTACATTGCTATGCCCTAATTTCACACTTGTGTCCTTTGTTTAAGTGCGTGTGACTGCACAAGTCAAGTTTGCTGCATAAAAACAGATGCAAACAAGTCGTCCCTTGCAGCCCAAAATGGCTTCTCTTGAAGCAGCCTCTCCAAAACTAGACCTACATCCAGCTAACAACTACAACCAGGGCAGCACGATGCACTCAGCCTGACCAGCAGTATATCAGCGCACTGTCTTCACTCTCACCTTCTGGCCCCCAACAGTAACTGCCCATGAGCAGCTGGGAGAAACTTAGGTGTAAAAAAGGTGTGGCAGTGGCTAGAGTCATGTTACGTGGACTTAAACATGCATACACACATGCTTACTCTTGGTTTTGTGCACAATGACAGAGGTGTGTGTGTGTGGGTCCTGTACAAAACAGGACTTTGAATGTGTGTACAGAGATTTCACTGAGCCAATATGACTGGAGGCGGGGAATGGATTTCGTTGCACTCCCCTGGCTTTGCTAGCAGAGGGTCACCATGAGTAATTTACTATCTGCCTATGACGGCTTGCTATCATCAAGCTACTGGGGAGAGAAACTGGCTAAAGGCTCTGAATGTCCTCAAGTGTAATGCAACGGGCTGTGGTCATAATTTTGACTTACTACCAAGCATGAGGCGTCCATACACATACACTCATGCACACACGTGCAGAGGGCTGAATCCCAAGCACAGGCCTCGGTGCCATATATTATTCAGGCTGTACGCTGAGCTGCTGGTTTGGCTCAACTAGCACAGGCAGGATGGAAGCACTGAGAGTGACCTGGACTCAGGCAGCTGACATGATCTTTAATAGCTAAAGTAAGAGTCTACAGCCATGCTGGCAGGTCTGAGAGGCTGTACTTTTGGACAGCGGCTGTTTGAGCTAAATGCTAACATCACCATGCTAGCACACTGATGTTAAGGAGGTTTAATGTTTACCACGCTCACCAATTTAGTTTAGTATGTTATAGTGCTAAAATTTGCTACTCAGCAATACGCAAAGCACAGCTGGAGCTGAATGTTAGTAGAGGGAAAGTCAGGGGGAAACCAAAGTGATTGAAATTTGTCCTCTGGGGACTATGAATGCGTGAACCAAATTTTGTGGAAATCCATCCTAGACTTCATCAGACTGGACCAAAGAGGTGGATCAACCAACTGTCAGTGGCATCCCTGGAGACATGGCTAAAATCTGCTGTAACAAATCAGTTTCCTCAGTGTTGAGCTCTGAAAACACCTTTTCCTAAACTCTACTAAAGTCTACCAATATATATGTCTCATATTCACATCTGTCTTCAAACACACATTAAGCACCTTACTGTCACGATCTACCTATGCTCGCTTTTGTCCCTGATACTATTTCATTTGTTGATAGCAACTCCTTCGCTAGCTACTGAAGTAAACAGGAAAAGTAATAATGGACTGATGGACTCAACAGAGCAGTGAATGAACCACCTCGATAAAGTTTTGTTGAAACAGCCCAGTTGTAAATTATTGAAACGTGGTCAGCTGCTCTCAGGTGCCAAAGGGCACAGTGAGTCACCTGATACGACCATGATTCCTCATTTGTCTCATCAGTTTCAGAGGGGGTTGAAAAACCAGTTATGTTATTAGCATTAACCTCTCAAAGCGTTGAACCAAAGGCAATGTTATTAGGGTGTGACTAATGATTATTTCCATTATAGATGAATTTCTATTTCCTCAGTCAATCATTCCTCTATAATATGTACTGTAAGAAAATGCCGTCACAGTTTTCTAGAGCATAACGTGACATCATCCAATGCGCTGCTTTATCACACGAGAGCAGTCCAAACCTCAAACACTCAGGTTACTAGAACGAAATACCAAGAAAAACAGCAAATTCTCCTATTTGAGAATCTGGAGATTCTGATCGGTTATCAGAGTAGTTGCTGATTCATTGTCTTTTGACCAACTAATCAATAATCAACTAATCATTGCAATTATTATCAGTGTCATTCCTCTGTTGTTTGAAGACTGAGCAAGAGCACATGTCAACGCACTCTGTTTTTTACAGTGTCCTCTCCTAAATGTAGTCTTGTGTTGAGATATAAGTTCACAAGTGTGTGTGGAAACAAACTAAGAATAATTCACTCTTCCATATTTTCCTTTTCGAGAAGAAGTTTCCATTTATCCTGAATACTAAAATAATGATCACTTATTAAGCATTTTCACTTTTCAATCTGGGTGAAATGTTCCTCCATACATACCAACGATTCTTAACAAATTGATGTAAGAAAATATTTTCCATCGGCAACCTCTAATTTACACTGACGCTCTCCATGGTGACCGTGGGGTGGTGTGAGCTGGATGGACTCTTATGGACTGAGCAACAGCAACAATTCACAAGTACGCACAAACACACAGAGACACACACACAAAGACATTTTGACATACCTGTTTTTCTCCATTTCATTGTGAGTAGACCTGCGGAGATAAAACACATATGAGAAAACACACACAATAACAGAGCCGCTGATTAAACAGGGTAAGGTTTCCTCTCTGTGTGCCATCAATGCAGTCCAAGGCCTTACTGCAGGGGAATGAGAGCGAGCGAGAAAAGGCTGTGTGGGAGTTTATGAGCAGTCACAACGGCTGACAAAATGAGATTCTAGGAAATAAGAACAGGCTGGATATGCTGATGATGCCCGAGGCTTGTTCCACGGAGGACACGCTGCTTTTTTAAGGACCACGTTCAGATATGTGATGAGGAGGCCAGGGGTAAACATAGTAACAGTAACTAGAAACAGAAGCCAAGAGCAGGAGTAGATGGGACTATGCCCCCTCATACTGCCTGATTATTCACTGAGCATGTAGCACTGAGGGATGTGGGGGTGGGGGAAGACACTGAAGGTAAACTGAGAGATGGAGGTGTGCTGGTGGCCAGCATGGCTCCTGCACTGCAGTGTTAAGGTGGCACACATGCACAGACAGATGAGCCGAGGGGATGCAGAGACAGGGTTAAGTCCAGTTTTTGCAGGGAATGTGCTAGTCTGACCCCTGTGTGGAAACGGGGTTGGGGGGGCAAAGAAGATCCCCTCAGCATTCCTGAACTCTCATCTACCTCCACTTGTCCCCCGCCAGGTCCCAAAAATAGCCTGTGCACCTTCAGCTCTGCTAGGCCCGACACTGTCACCATGTCATGGCCAAGGTCCTGAGGGAACTCTCTCTCCCATCGCTGAAAAATACTGCCTTCTATATATATAATACTATCCACATTTGCAACCTTTGAACAACAATGTGTGTCATGCCTGTGTGTGTGTGTGTGTGTGTGTGTGTGTGTGTGTGGTGCGGGGTATCATCTTGTTCCAGCACTGGGTGCTCTCTATCTCACTTGGCCCCCTTTAGCCAGTGTGCATTCCTGTGCAGGGCAGACAGCCGCTGGTGACATAACAGGGCTCGCAGGGAAATGATCCCACTTATTCAGGTTAGATTTCAGGCTCTGGGACACCTCCAACCTCCTGCTCTAGCCCCATAACCTGCTACCCCGCCACCTGAGGCACCCATGACGCGACAAGGAACAGCTGATAATAAATAGCACTGAGCAATGATGGGATTTCCATTGTGAGCAGAGTGGAGCAGTGTATGTTTTGCCCCAATTCCATGTGGCACATGTTGTTCAGAGATGGAGACAGGAGACCCACATCAGGGTAAGGGTTACTATTTGTTCATCCATTTACATCTTTTTTTGTTTGTGAGGAGCATAAAGGGACCACAACTAGCATTCTTTTCTACAGCCCTGTGCTGTATAATGCTAAATAAATGACCCTTGTACCTTGTATATCAACCCATTACATTCAATCCCTCGTCCACCAAATATGGACATGGAGCACATCACACTTGGTCACTACGCTGGATTACATAATAATACACTGAATCACCGTGCTACTATAATATTACATAATCGATATACTCTGAAGCTCTGATTCTGTGCAGAAAAGGAAATGCTCTCAAGCAAGAGTCCAAATCTGATAGTGAGATTCCCAAAGATTCCCAATATAGCTCAAATGATGCTGGGTTCTTCAAGAGAACAGTCACATTTTCAGATATTGGCTGATCATAATTGTTTTTATGGTGTAAAAATAAACTTGTCAGAGCTCTCTGGTGGACAAACTATGTCATGGAGACACTGTTTCTAAAAGATCTCAAGCCCACTTTGGCATTTCTGTATTAAATTTCTTGTTACCTATCAGCAGACCAATACATTTCATTTCTATCAGGTGTGATAAGATTTTGCTCAGCAAAGGAAGTGCTCGTGTCATGGAACATGGCGACATCTTGACAACAGAGTCTGATGCAGGAAACACCTGAGCAGTCAGATGATCAGACAGGTTGGAAAGACGCCAACCGTGTAGCCACATTATCTGAACCCCTCAGTGTGGAGGTAAAACAGAAAGCAGCACAACTGAAAGGCGGCCAGTAATCCCTCGGTAGGTTGGTAGTTAAGTAGGTCAAAGGTGAAGTGGGTCTTTCAACTGTCATGAATGTTTACAATGGACATTTTGGCTCATGATTTTACAGGAAAAATGTCTGACTGCTCGCATTTCTTGCCCTGTCCATCTTCTTTTTAGCAATGTGACCGCACTCCCAGATTTGAACGGTGAACTTGGTGAATCCTGAGTTAATATCAGCGACAGAATTAATACCCAAGGCGCAGATTGGGTGAAAGCCAAATTTCCTTTTGAGAGCGTTCCAGGTTAGCCTGGTTCCAGTCCTCTGAATCCTCGCAAGTCAAACTTCAGGATGTAAAAATCTTAAATCAGCATTTTTCTCCAATCATTATGAAACGTTAACTACTCCTGGCAGCTACAATTCGCAGCTCAACTGAAGGAGATGGCGATGAGATGAATGCATCACTTGCTACTGACCGGTCAGGGCGATGTCAAGAAAATGAATGACTATTCTAAAAATAAGCTTCAGTCTTAGGAATCCACATGCAGTATAGACCTTCAATGCTCCCACAATGATCTCTGGACAAAGTTTTACTGCATGGGGTTCATGGGCTTTGGGGGTCCTTGACAGAGAGAGTTATTCGGAATAAACTGGATCACTGATTTGTAGAAAGGTGATTCACCAGTGCACCTTTCCTTCGGCTCAGTCTACAACAAGGTTCTTCTTCGTTAATCCACCATTAACCTGTACTTTCACTTCTGAAGCCTCGCTGCAGCCGAGTCAACCGTATCAGCCTGGAAAACAAAACAGGGTGGAGAGCGTGGAAGGACTCCATTTGCCTGCTCAACAAGGATGACAAGATCACTGTATGATTTCCATAGTGCACTGTAGATGCACTGTGTGTGTGTGTGTGTGTGTGTGTGTGTATATGTGTGAGTGTGCAGGGTGGGGGAGGACTCTCCATCTATGTAATGGAGGATCTGGTGCTCTCCACCGCCTGCCAAGAGTGAGGAACAGAGCAGGAAAGACACAGAGGGGTGGAGGAGGTGAGGAGAGAGAGAAAACACAAGAGGGAGAAGGAGAGAGATGAGGGGGAGGGGGGAGTCGCTACTACTGACACACATGCACACATACAAGCCAGAAAGCCTGTGGCTCCCCTCCCCCACTACTCACACATCCATGCCATGGGGAAACAACAGTAACTGGAGGGCTATGTACATACTGGCTTTGAATGGCTCCAAATACATACACGGCTGCCCGCACGACACTTCACCATGTGTCAAAAGCAATGAAAAAACAAGCGTATTATGCTTGATCAATTAATGATCCGCACTTCTCTGTCAGAAATCAACCCCCACCCCTCCCAAGAGACAAATAGCTGGTCTGCCTATTAATGATCAAGAGCCAACATCCTATTAGACCCTATCAAACCATGGAGGCTGAGCAGGAACCCTCACTGATACCAAGCACAGCTCTGCTGCCCTTAAACAGTAATGAGTAATAGCTGATGAAGTGCTAATAGCTGATGAGGGAGTCGCTGCAGCTTAACATAACCTTGGCGTTAAAAAGCAAAGTAAACGCTGGTAAGCTAAAAGGTTTTATGACTGGAAACAGGGACAAAGCAGCTTGTAGTCAATTTGCCACACAAAGATAGTTCCACCTTTTCTTCAATACGCATGTCTAAAAATGTAGTGCCTGCTAAGCATGTTGTGACATGCTCGGAGCTGTATGTTCTACCAGCACTCCACACCCTGCGTCTTTAACCACACAGAGGCGATGGCAGAACACTATAAATTTGTCACTGTCACTGACAAGGTTGTCAAGACCGACAGACATAATCCTGGCTAACAGGCTAAACCAAACAATTGCCAAACACCAAACCAAGTTCCCTTTAAAGATCAGTCTGCTCTGCTTACATACAGTAAGCGTGTACACAATGAATGACGGTCTTTTCCTGTTCAGTATACTGAAGTAAAAGCAGGTAATTATTCTGACTTCTTAAACGTCATTGAGGTGAAATGATTGGCCGTTTGAACTATTCTAATAATCTTTCAGTTCATTTACCAAGAAAGAGTGCCAAGCATACTCCTCCAGGTCCACCACTGTGAGGATTTTTTATATATCATCGCTTGTATCATTGGATTTTGGATTATTGGTCAGACAAAACAAGACATCTGAAGGCATCACCTTGGACTCTGGGAAATCAAGTGATTCACTAATGAAGTAAATAACGGTTAATTGTAGTCGACATGCTGACATGAAGATGGTGCAAATCAGGCTGTGATAAGAGCGCTGCTCATTCAACATATAGCATACTCAGATGTCTGTGTATAGCAGTCTTGTAACGTTAGTTTGGCAGCTATTAATGCTGCCTAAACACAGGGTTTACACAAGGTAAGAGACCTATATATACATTTGTTTACATACTTCACCTCAAGTGATCTGCACGTTCATTTCCACACATCAGATTGGCAGAGGACGGCGTTCATTCCAGAAAGATTGACAGCGTGGACTAGTGTGCCCTCATGGCCGATACACCTGATGCGGGTTCAACCGAGTCTACAGTTTTTCTGAATGGCTTAAAGTGTATTACATGTCCTGGCGGCCACTCTGCTCTTCTGTAACTCTGCTACATTGCGCCATTTCACGATGCTTCCCATCTAATATGGCATTTATGGTACATACAGAATCAGTTGCTTCCCTCTCCACGCTGCAGCGGGGGTTTTTGTCAGTTACCCTTTCTCCCCCTTTACTTTTTTGCCTGTTTGATGAAAAGGAGGCACGTAACAGTGGGTGGCAGCAGTATGCCACTGTTGTGTCTCCTGAAGAAGCAGTGTCACTGCTTATCTGAAAAATCTATTTTGTCGGCATGCCAACTCTTCCACCTCAGCCAAGCACTAATTAGGTGTTTTTTTTTTCCTGGTGTTTCTATTCGAGACTTTTCATGTGCATGAGTACAGGTGGATATAAACATACACCAGGAAATCTTTTTGATCATATAGAATACGGTTCCACCAGTGCTGCCACCTTTGATCATGGACTGATTTCATCCTCTCCACCGAAACCATCAACGCACTCAGGATCTTGCTTCATCAGTGCGCAGCTTGTACAGGCCCTAACTCACAACACAAATATGGAATATACTGTCGCGCACAAGATTATACAATGCAAAGTTCAACATAAGCACAGATCGCACGTTGATCTGACGGATGTGGATGCAACACCAATCTGTCCTGACTATGACTGGTTTGTGGAATTCTGGTCACGGACTCTGAATGTACACTATGTGTGTGCAGTAGTTTCCGTTGGGGTGACTGGAGCTGTCAGGACATGCCCCCCCTCACTGAAATGTCTTCTGCAGTCACCTTGACTGACCCAGTTAGCCTTACCGAGTGGCCATTCGCTTTAAGCCAGACTGATGTTTGCTCCTGTCAGTCACACGCTTTAAAGAAGACAAGGGGAAGTTACAGCATGGCCTGAACCCAACAGACAGACACACGCGTTCACATTCAGCCACAGTGTGGAACGCCAGAGGAGCCTGTCTGCGGTGTCAAGACATTGGGCACGGGGCTAACTAATGGAGCTCTATTTTCTCCAAAACAAATGCTGAGTGTTGCATCAGCAGAAAGGATTGCTGCATCTCTGTCAGTTCACTCAGAATTCACCAAAAACTGGCGTTACAGACGGTATTTTTTAAGCATCATGACTATATACAATAAATACCTCAATAATGATGTGCGATCTTTAAACCTTTTCAAACCCCTCCCCCATCACTACCACCACCCATTTCAGTGGGTGGTGAGTTCAATTTCATATTACTCTGGTTTGAAATATGTATTTCTCTGTTCGGCACCAAAAAAATAATTAAAAAAGGTGCTTTCGTGAGTTGTAAAAACCCAAAAATAAAACAACAGGGACCAATCCTGCTGCGCTCTGTGGGGAAACTCTTGAAGCGGGGATATGATGAGCACCTTGTTGCAGAGCTGGAAAATGATACAGTACATAATTTCTGGCCACAAGGAGCCGAATGGCTTTTACCTGCTACTTGTGTTTTTCTTGCTTTTGCTTTTCCTTTTCAGGCTTTCCCTCTCTCGGCTGCTGATGAACGGCGGCATGGAGGCATAGCCGTGTTCAGCTTCTGCAAGCAAATAAACAACATAGTGGTCACATGTCCAGATATCTGGCAATGTAAAACATAGCCACAGTGAAAAGGAGCCAAACCAAGAAAAGGAAGACTGCAAAATGTGCTACGTTTGATCTGGAGCCTTGAGGAATTCAGTAGTAATGTGGTGTGCTGAAGAGCAAGCATGCAATGAATGGACTCCGTGCAGAATCTTTATACAGTATTTTCTCCCCTCAGCCAGGACAATGATGTCATCTTGAACTGGAATAAACCCCACCAGCAAAACACAACAGCGGGAAAGGAGGGGCCTCCACGAAAACAATGTTTCCCTGCACATCTGACTGCATCTGCCACATATGCATTCATTCTTTCATTAGGAAAGAAATGCACGTGTGTTTTTGCACATTTGCTGTGTATTTTGAAAAATGGCAGATTATTGATTTACACCCACTTTGAGTAGGCGATGCATTCTGCTGAAGTATTGTGCAAAATCCGACAGCGTTTCTGTGTATAATGCATGGACAGACTATTTCGTGTAAAAAGTAAATGACAGCAACAGGATTTAAGACAGTTTTAAAATGACAGGCGCATAAATTAGCGTGCTTTGGGGGGAGGGGTGTCATTGTCATTTTTTCAGCAATACAGCAGACCGTAGAAAACAGTGCATTTAGACTTTACCTCGTTCCCTGCGATCAAGGTACTCGGCTGCTTCGATCAACATCTGCACCAGTCCGATCGCCGCCATTTTCAACAATAACACCGATAATATAACAATCCGAAGAGGGATTCCGTAGCTGTACACAACCTGCTTCAGGTCCTACCACTGCTCTCCTTCTCACGCTCAGGTGGTTTGCTGTTCTGTCAGTTATTAATTGAAAACAGGAGAGGTGGCGTTTAAGACTCGCTCCTGCAGCGTATCAAACGGGATATTTAAAAGTTAAAGGACGTGAACGCAGCACCGGTCAGGTTTAAACGCCACACTAGTCTCTTCCTGTTCAGTGGTTCAGGTGAGGGCTTGGTGGGAGCTGGCTGGTCGAGGCTGACGCTAACACTTATTCAGCAGCTAAGGTTGCTTTGCCCTCTTTCTTAAGCAAACTGTTCGCTAAATATCGTTGGTTTTCTATGCAGTTCTTCGAGAAAAAGCGGCTTGTTCACAAAAACAAAACGGACAGCTGCTTGACATTTGAAAATAAGTCGAGTATTGTTCTGTTTGGCAAAAAAACAAACAAAAAAATAGTGTTGCTAACGTTAGCGCTGGTCACAAGTTGTCAAATTACCGATGAAAGTTGTTGCTAACTCGGTTAAATATTTGTAAAGATTCAGCCAATCAAAAAAACAACAGCGTTGGCTTCCTCAGTTGTCACAGACTTGCCTGATGTGAATGGCTAAAAAAAACGAGCTAGCTCTCTTAAAGTTAAAAACCGACGATGTCATCCAACCTGATCGTTTCGGGACTAAGTGGCTGGCTAGTTTTGTGCTGGTTTGTCGTTGATCACGCGTGATGCGTCTCGCTGGGAACACAGATATCGACTGACATCAACTGAGGCACACTGAGTGTTTATCAAACTGCTTCCAAAATAGTGGCTTGTTGATCTGGACGACAGCTCACTACTGTACTTCTCCACAAAGCTTCTGTGGTCTGCGATGTGATTGGGCAGTAGATATAACAACTCCAGCTCCTATTGGGCTTTTAAGCCGTCAATCGTCGAGGGGGTCGGCATTCACTGCAACTGAGGTACTGATTCGGCCATTTTGGTTCTAATTTGCATTGGCTATTATTCACTATTTTGAGCCGCAATGGAGTGTTTCTGCATTATACACTTGCGCGCTGTGATTGGTTGTTTAGTGATAAACTTTTTGCTGATTGGCCGCAATGCACACGAGCTAAAGCGACAACGCCCGCTTCCAACAGAAGACACGCCTCTTTGCCATGCTGTTTCGCGGTGTATGGCAATGATTGGCTCTCGTGGTGTTGTCTTATTTCATGTTCAGGGATTGGCCAGATTCACATGCTCTCTTACTATTGGTCTCTTGTTTCCCCTATCACAGATATATCCGCGCAGGCGCACGCCCACAGCTTTCCGAAACATGATAGCAGTAAAAGCCTGCTTCAAAATGAGACGGATGCCCATTTTAAAGCAGTAGAAGAACACAGGACCTCTGCATAAGACAACATGCGATGGGTGTGAACGCTGTAAAACGTCCTACGTGTAGAGCTAAATTTAATCCTTGAATGACAAACCAGCCCATAGCATTGCACTTGGAGAGAACACCAAATTGCATTTTGTGGCAGAAGAAAAATTTACAAGCATGCTAGACAAGAATACCCAAGTAATATGAGTGTAGGATGAGTTATATTTAGAAAGCCAGTAGCTCTAGACTCTGTACTATGATCATATTGATCGGCTTACACATTTTAAATGTCATAGTGTTAATACCACAATTATGCATCAAAAATGTTCCTGCACATCATGGCAAATGCAAGAGGCAAATTTGGCTTTAAAATACAGATGTTTTTCACAATCTGGGCTGCAAGTTCATATTTCTAAAATGCTTTTATTTCAGATGAAACCCCACACACCCCAACAACACAAAGCTCCATGCATTTTGACCACAGTGGATCTCCCAGCAATATTCAACTATGGCGTACTACAAGCACTAGTATTTACATTTATGTGTTCATTTGTTAAAAAAAACTATACAGAATTCTTGCATAACACAAAAGAGGTTTGAAAGAACAGGAATTAGCACACCATCCACTACTGTAAGGGGAGAATGGAGGTAAGCTTCTCGGGTATCACCAGTTGTTGACACTTTCAAGCGATGAAGTCCAGTGGTCTGTTGAATCCACCTTTTCTGTTCATGTACTGCCTAAAAGAAATAAATATATAAAAAAAACACATTACATCACTGTTACCCTCGCAACACTTGCAGATTACATCATCGAGCACCAATGGGAGAGCCGGGATCTCTGCATAGAAACACCTGCTAGGTGATTGGCTATAATAACAGTGGTTGACACTGGGAGCGCTCAATGTGAGGGAACTGAAAAGTTGGTGTTTTAACTCAGTAACCTGACCAACAGCTGGGGTTCCAACAACAGATTCAAAATGATCAATATAAAATAAGACCAGGGCTCACGAAACATCTTAAAAAAATGGTCCATGGCACGTGCAGCATCACACAAACTGCAGAAACACATGTTTTCTTCGTTGCGGACGTACCTGTATTTTCTCTTCATGGTCACATTGACAGCATGTGCATTGGCTGATCCGTCAGATTTCCTCCCCTGTTTGAAAACAATGTTACTGCGTTGCACATGCAAATCGTCACATATTAAAGTTTAATTGCGACATATTGCTAATATACAAAATGTAGAGGTTTCTGCTTGACTTCCATTGCTCCCTTTATTCACAAAACTAATTTGTGAGGACAATTTGGAAGATGAGCTTGTGCAAAACCTGGAAAATCTATTCTAAGCTGCAGCAAACACACAACTGAGAAGTAGGACTGAATTACTGTAGGCTGAAAAGATACTATACAGTGTGTTGTACTGGTGGTACACAAACCCATGATGGAAGTTGTCCAATTTTGACAGATGAAACTAACTACAAACTGTCAACATCCAACATGTATTTCATAATGCAGAAGTGTTTTAATCCACATGAAGAGTACCGAGAAGTGTACAGGTGTTACAGCTCAGAGGCTAACTCAACATTTCCTCCAACATCACATGCCTGTAGCTGCTTCACAGTCACAAGTTATTCTAAATTTAAACTTGTACGATTTTCACTTTTCTTTGTCAATAGGCAATCAATATTGCCATAGAGGCATGAACATCATAGCTTCAAAAAAAGCATGGTAAATGGAAAAAACACACCCTACTCTGTGAACCTTGGCTTCTCTGAAACTGTAGGCATTCACTGGGTGTTTGAGGAAATTCAGAGCACAATGGTGATTAAAACTGGTGCACAGAGCAGGTCCACTGATATGAATGCAAACAAACAGCATGCCCATATTCAGTTTAGCTGCACAATGCGAGGAACTTTATTTGTGATAAACTGCACCACCTTGTGGCTGCACAACAGCTTCGTGCTCTCACCTTGGTGGTGTCAAAGGAACCAAATCCCATCACTTTCATCATCTCAATTTCTTCCTCTGTTTTGCCCTGCATGTCTTCCGCTGCCAAAAAAATGATGGTATTGAATTTTGGCATAAACATAAATATTGCACTTGGAAATGACATAAGAATCAAACAAACAAAATTTCCTCATTCATTTATGAGAATATAGCAAACAGACAAATATTATTCATCTGATGCATACCTGAGATCTGAATGGGCTTTGCAGTCTTATCCTTAGTTTCTTTGCGTTCATCTTCACGTCTGTCTTTTTGTCGACTAGGAGAGAGGGAGGAAGAGCGATGTCGTCTGGGAGACCTGCAGAGGGAAAACAAAGATGGCTGCAGGATGGGTTGCCACGACTACTGAATGCAGGCACTTCTGCCACTTAGAGTGATTAATATTGTTCATGGTGTGTTTATGTCCCTTTAGGTTGCAGATGAATGAGCTTGTTCTCAAAGGGCAAAGAGTATCACCTTTATCATAGTTCTAAACATAAAATAAAACAACCACTTTCTAGTAAATCAGACATGGTGGCAAAAAGACATAGAACCCAGTGCCCAAAAAACTCCTTCCTCACCTTGAACGCCTCCTGTGAGGAGATCGTGAGCGACTTCTCCGTCGGTCTCGGTCGCGATCTCGAGAACGAGAGCGATCTCTATCCCTTCGCCTTCGCTCACGCTCCCGTGAAGTCGAGCGGGAACGCCTTCTCTCTACAGGAAAGAAGGAAATGAGATCATGACAACAGCAGTAAACTGGGGGATTTGAAACAGACCATATCGACATCCACACACTGTAACACCCCCTCTATGCATAGCATTTAGATTTTCTCCCTTATTTTGTTGTACTTGCTGTCAGCTTTATACATGATACACCTGATGTTCATTAAACATGTAAAAAGGTCGCTGGCACAATTTGAGCCCTACTTAAATGTTGGGGATACAGTTTTCATTCACAAGTATATATTGAATTCAAACATATGACATAAGACAACTGAGGTTTAGCATGGTTACCAAAAACCAGAATTTAGAGAGTGAAGCAAGATGCTCTTAAACTGCCAATGCATTAGCTATACATTTACCATTGATACTTTAACCTTTGATCACTTCAGGTAAAACTTGGCACACGAGTTCGCAAAAACACATATGCATTCAGTTCTACATGAAAGATAAGGCTCTGATCTCAACCAATGTCTTTTCCCATATAATGCACACATCAGACAGTATTGTGCTAAACGAGGTTGTGGTTGAGAACGGCACTGTTCATGCGTAACACTCAATAACAAACTCTTTGATATGAAAACTGACATGTGTACACACTTTATCTCAGCATAATTGGCAGATTTAATCCTCGACTATCACCACCAGCCTTTGATGTCAGCATGTCTCAAATGGCAAACAGGGATGCACGAAGTTGTATTACAACATGAAAACATCACATATGTGATAGTAATCTGGTACAAATGCAGGGACCAAAGAGGTTAAGCTGCTCAGGCTTTATTCTGCTGCTAATTAACATGTACATTTAGTAAGATACTCAAGACTACTCCAAAACACAGTTAGGTATTCAACATTACGTCGCTTTTACCACCATGTTATTCAACCACAATCATGTTGAATAAGTAAGCTAACACAAATGTATTTATGAACACGTGAAATTAACTTACAAAATAAGTCACATTTTAAGACGTGAAGTCAATGCTAACAAAATAAAATAAATGAACATTTTTGCGTATTTATGTATGTATATTTGCTATTTCCCTGTGTAGCAGTATTGGAAAAAGCGTTGTCGGAGTTAAAACAGCCAGCTAACCATACGTACTGTTAACGTTAGCTTAGCTGGTTACTTCTTGTTGCTTACCTCGTCTAGGAGGAGTACGACTCCTGCTCCTGCCCATTTTCCAAATATATCAAATGTTACCCTCGTAGGTGAAGTACGAAATAACAAACAATATGAGGTGAGAATTATGCACAAACAGTGGGCTATTGTATTTCGTTCACGTTAATGGCTGCCACTTCATGACAGTGTCGTGTTTTCCGGTTAATATGTGAGCTTCCGGTGACCTTTCTGCAGAAGAGCGCCCACTATCTCTCTGGAGAAGAGCCGTTTTTTTGTTTGTTCCCCCCCCCCCCCCCAAACATTCTTTATTGTACAAAATTTGAACTCAAAAAACATTCAGGTGACATCAAACATCTTTATCCCTGTTGTTTTACGGTGGTTTGAGGTATCACAGTGTGCATTACCCCCACCCACAGGCCTGCACTGTGATTTGTGATGCCCTTCATGCATAAAATTCAGCCTGTTATTAGTGCTTTCTTGGTAAATACAAAAAACTAAAACTAAAAACTATTTTATAGCATTGAAACAAACACTGTGCAGTAGTTGTTAAATTAAAAGCAGTAATCATCTATTACCCTAGACTTTATAAAGTTTATGTAGGTGTGACTGTCTTGAGTACCTGGTCAATTCATTGCATTATTCAAAAACGTGTTATACTGTCAAACATTCACAGTGTAGGCGCACATCTGGTTGCAATCACATTTTTGTGGCAGTCTGATAAAATGTTGAAGTTGCCATGCAGAGTGACACAAGTGACCAATGCGGCACGTGGTAAACACAGGAGAAAAAAACAACACACAAACTCGATGTCCAGTTGGTTTTAAATCAAACTTGATCTTTAATGACTGATACATGGTAACCTTGCAACACTCACTTATACATCCTAATATAAAATAAATTAAAACCATGAGCAAATATCACACATCAGCATTTTGATAACAGCTACTGGTTAAAACAGAAAATAATTACAACTGTCAAGAGGTATTCTGCACACGTACATTTCAAAGAAAATGAGAAAAGTGGAATGTTTAGTACCTTCAGTATCTTCTATTTCTGAGTTTCAAACTGCATTGACAAGCAACAAGTTCTTTATGCATTATCCTTTTTTGGGTAATAGTGGCATTCATAGCGGTTTGTGTATTGTCGCGAGCCAGTATATTTTCCCCGCCGTCTTTTTCCTTGTTCATCCCTGCTGTATTAATGTCAATAGGCTGATCTTTTTATACACAAAACCATCAGAAGAGCACAATCAGTAGCTATCAGTGTATTTCTACATGTACTGCACCTGTGCTCACATTGTATACCTGCAACATCTATCTGATAATTAGAACCAAATCATGACTAGAAGATGCCTATGATGATGAACAGATGCAACATAGTAGAATGCCAATGTACATATGATAAGTGCCTATACATGAACAAGGGGTGCATAATTCAAGGGAACTTAAATTTCCACGGTGTCTTGTAAAGTTGTGGGTACAAAAAATGGTATGAAACAGTTGTAAGTGCACAGGTTCACACTAGTACTCCCAGTTTTAGAAAGGAACATGTTTGACTGCCTATAGAGTGAAGTGAAGTCATGGTTTGATAGCACAGCAGGTGGAAATAAGACATGAGCAATACAGGGACTCTGTGTATGTGTGTGTGTGTGTGTGTGTTTGTGTGTGTGTGAGAGACAAGAAGTAGTGTGTCAAAATGTTGGAGCCGACCTGGGTCAAATAGTATGTGAAAATAATTATCAGTGTTTTTTAACCTGCTTAAGATGAATCACCACATAGATCAAACCAGTGAGTACGAATGTTACAGTAAAGTATTTGAAGGTCAATTTAGCACACCATGTCTGTGAATGACATCTTTACTGACAGCGTTTGAATAGATCTGATGTGGTTAACTCATCTGCTACTCCGTCATACACTAAGAAATGTTTCACAGTAGTATTTCACCGAGGTCTGGTGTGTCTGAGCGCCTCAGGTCTCTGCTTTCTCCTTCTGCTTCTTGCTCTTTTTCAGGAACGATGGCGGCTTGAACTTCTTTTTCTTCTTGGAAGGGGACTTGGAGGGCGAACCCTCAGGGGTGCCACCTTGCGGTTTGGCGGGCGGAGCAGCGGGTGTGGAGGAGGTGTCGTTGGTTGATAGAGCCTTCATCCCTTTCTCCAGTTCCTCTGTTGTCTGCTTCTCCTCCTCGCCTCCATTCTGTATGGCTGGAGAGTCGGTCTTGGCCTCCTCTGTTCCGAGTCAGAAAGAATGAAACGAACAAAGGACATTTAGCAACCAGACAGAGCAGCTTGAGTGGGGTGGAGCTGCAAAGCTACATGCAAGACATGTCACTGCAAATGAACATGCTTGCTAAATGAGATGTGGGTTGTCATACAGTTTCTCTGTACTTACTATTGAGACAAGACCAAAGCACCAGAAGTGTGCCCTACGAATCAGTGTGGAGTGACACAGAAAAGGACAGACAGACAGACAGACACAGAGGGAGAGAGCACAACAGATACAGTAGGTACAGTGACAGGTGGATTTCCCTACAGAGGGATGAAATGTGGCAAATGTAAATCACACAGCAACAGCTCAGGTGACAGAATGGTTCCAGACATTTTGACTTACACAGGTGGTCCATTTCCAGAGCAACGCTGGCTCACTGCCAGAGCTACATGTGCTATTAACACTTGAAGCCGAAACTGTGTTTTCCTGCTATGTCAAGTCAAAATGTCTTTCACGACAAGGATCAGTTGCACACGCCAACAAACCCTGACCACCATGTTACACCTTTAGGTATCTACAAACATCACTAAGAGCCCCAGAGGTGACTGAGTTATCATCCTAATCCACAGAATCCACAGAACAGCCTGTCTCACAGTTTCATCTGTCTGATTGACATTTAGTCTGGATTGAAACTGGACCATAATTTATGGCTAGCCTGAATAATTCAAAGCCCAGACGTTCACCACCATAGGAACGAAGTATACTTCTAATCTATAGAGCAAATCTTCTGTGTGAATATACAGAAAACTGGCATTAGATGTTCTAGTTGTTTCTGAATGTGTGTTTTAACTGAACACAGACAGCATCAACTGCATATGAGGAGGTGTAACACGATTGTCAGTGAGCATTTGAAGCATGAGAGGGCAGAAGCACGAGTGTACGTAAGGCTTGGAGCAGGCTGCTGGTCAGTGAACACAGCGAGCAGGGCAGACAGTCAGCGCTCTGCCAAGCCTCACCTGAGAGAGGAGGCTGGCTGGGCGGAGGGCCCTTTGTGGGGGAGGTAGCAGGGGGAGACTCCTTGTCACTTGCCACCTCCTCCCCTACTTCCACAAACACACGCAGTGACACACACACACGCACAGTGACACACAGTGAGTAACAGTGAGGGTTCAACTGTGCAGGAAGTTCCATTTGTGAGGCAAAGAGAAGTGAACACAGTTTACATGACAGTCACAAGCTTGTGTCGGGGGGCTGTGTGTAGCATTTTACATTCAAAAGTGAGTATCATTTGTTATTTTCAAACAGTAGTCAAGGATCGTCTCTATCACTAGATGTAGAATATGCTTGATTTGTAATTGAAAGTATGTACTGATACTTAAAATGCTACACACAGCACCTTTAAGGAGGTTAGAAGAAAGTGTGCGATGAACTAACAGTGAAAGTGAGGGGTAGCATATTAAGATGCCTTTACTACACTACTGTATGGACACCCCGATGGCACCAGTAAAAGACAGTGAAAGGCTATCAGATGAATCTAAATGAATACATGAATCTAAATGAATACATCAATAATAAATGCAGTTCATTTAATAATTAAAGTAGATATATTAAGCTTCATGGCATTCCCTTAACCTCCAGCCAGGTGGTAAAAAAAAATGAGAAAAGCTTCTTATTTTTCATTTACCTTCAATTAACTGATAAAATAAATTAATACTTAATTTATAAATTAATATTTAATTTATTTTATTCTTCTGTTTACTTTTTTCTTTTTCTTTGATTTTAAAAGCATACGTTTTATTAGTTATCTGTTCCCTATTTTGTAGCATCTCCTGTTTCCCTTACCACGTGCTTACATGATAACATGATGAGCACGTCTACGTACATCAGGCCAGGGATCCGTCCAGGTTGTCTTTTAGGACATATTTTCCTGTATATATGCATTTAAACATGTATCTATATTGTATTATATTTTGGTTCATATTTGTTGTGTGTCAAGCACATTAATCCTGCACTGTATGAAGTGTACTTCAGAAATGAATTTGACATGACTTGACTGACGCTCTTTAGGTTAAATGGGAGCAAATCCCTGCAGCCAGCTTCCAACAGTTGCTGGCAGGTCTTTCTTGGGTGGAGGTTGATGCAGCAACAGATTAATGCTCATGGATTTGGAATGACATGTTCAACTATCACATGTGTGTAATGTCCACCAATAAACCTTTAGCCACACAAAGCAAGTGAAAATAATCTGAATCACTATATGCTAATACTGCTTTAAGGATAAATCATAAGAGTGAAGTACAGTACTCTAACTGAGCTGAATGAATCATACCATTGGTCCCTCCATCCTGTTTCCTCTGCACCTCCTTGCGGTATTCCTCCAGCTCCTGGTCTGTCAGCTCGTTGAAGGGGTTGGGAGGTTCTGGCTCTGGTGGGACTTCAGGTGGCTTGACTGGAGACTAAAGACAAGCAGAGACACAAAATCACAGCTTTTAACTCCGCAGCTCAAGAGGAGGACTCAGAAAGGGAAAAGGGACAGATGCTTGGTGAGCAGTGAGACTGCAGTCTACCGGAGGACTGTCCACTGTTATAACGCTGGCGAGGACTTGAGACTGTGGTCCTGCTGTCTTCATGTCCTGACGATTCTGCTGTCGGATCTGAGGAGCAAATAAACATCTGTGTAACATTTCTGATTCAGGTGAGGACAAGGATGGGACTTGTGGGGGACAGAAAAGGCCAAACGCAAGAAGTTCTTACCTTGTTTCGTGTCTCAATCACCTCTTGAGGGTTGGTGAAAAGAGGCACAAACTGGTTTGGGTTCTCTATCTTGATGGCTGTGCTGCCAGCTTGTGTCACCTCTTCTGTCTTCAACCACTGAGGGAAAGAAAACCAACAATCAAGTCAAACCAATCTCACATAGAGGATCCTGTCTGTGCTAATAAGAAAACAGGCACTTGCTTCCTTAAAAAAGTTGTATTTTCTTTTTAGAAAAGCATCTTTTTATCAAGCAGCTTTGTTCATATGGGTGTTTGTCCACCAGAGGGCAGACTCTGCACTGCAGTAGTCATCACAGAGCAGTGGGCTTTCACCTGCAATGCAGAGAAGAGGAGAGAGAGGAGGGTGGGAGGGACTGAGGAGGAGAGAAAACAGAGAGGGAGAGCCGAGCTCCTCCCACTGATGTAAGACAACCAGTCTGGTATTGTTTTCATCTCTGAAGGACTCATCACTGCAGCTCTGCTTCTTCTTTTCTCTAAAGTACGTAGAAACAATAACAAATGCTCTGCAGTGTTCTTCAACCTCCATGTGAATCAGAGGGAAACGTGTTGGTTTTGGATATAGAAATAGCTTTGGCTGAGAGCACATCAAATACATCGATTTCTTTTCAAATCCATCTGACTCCTGCTCACATCACTCATCTTAAAATATAGCTCCAAACCTTAGCAAGCATCAAGTCACATCTCTTTTTCATGCCTGGTGTACATCTCAATACAGACAGTCCATCTATCCCTCCCTGAATGATCAGTCAGTGATTTGTTCATTTTTAACAGAAAGGATGGCCCAATGGGAGCACCCCCTTCCCCCAAGGGGAGGCTCAGCCATAACCTTAAGCCTACGATATAGTATGGAAGTGAATATCTATAGCACATAGTCTAAAGAATATTATAGACCTAAGATGAAACTGAAGGGCAGGACTCAGAGAAAAAGGCACAGTTCCATATCTGTCTGCTGCTTCAGCACCATGGACAGCACAATGAACTGATCAATACACAGAACAGTGAGGCTACTCATGTTTCAAAGCCATGGTTGTGGCTGATTCAGATAATGTATCAATGAGTGAGGCAGATTCAAACATATTCAACTAAACAGGCCCTCTGCCCCTGCACTCTCTCTGCTACTAGGGGATGGAGAGGGGGGATAACAAGTAGGATGCATTTTTGTCACTTATCCCCCCAACTGACACACAGAAGATGGCCACAATGTAACATAGTCTGCACAACATTGTGGAAACTACGTTGAACAACTAGCAGAGAAATGTTTATGGAGCATCACATTTCAAACATGTCTGGTCTGCAACTTCATTTTAGACAATTCTTGAACTCCTTTGACAGTGTGATCTGTTCACCAAACGAAAAAGAATGATTGCCTGAGCCTCACAGTGGTGCGGTGTCCCGGGCTGGCTTGCTCCTGGCTGACTTTTTGGTAGGTGTTGGGGGTGTTGAGCCATCGAGTCCTCTCCTGCTGCTGGCGCTGGGCAAAGGGGTGCTGCCTCAGAGCCGGGTGGACTCCGTCGTCATCAAACTGGTGGAAAGCTGTAGCAGTTGCGGGCACCTCCACCTCCCTCCGTGTCCGCGATCGTTCCAGCAGCACAGGGAAACGGTAGGCGTAGCCCGTACGGTAGCCCTGAAATACAACGGTAGAAAGAAGTCTGAGGGTGTATGCGTGCTTCAGACATCACGCCCATTTCTGTCCAGAAAGCACAAACTATTCCACTGGTCTACTACAGCAACAATTTAGCTGTACCATGTTACGTGAAGCTGTAATCGGATCCACTGTGGTCCCACAGCAGGGAATAACAGCACTGATCCTGATTGGCAGCAGAGCCTAACCTTTATGCTCTCTTTCCTCAACCAAGCCATGTTATTGCACTTAAAGGAACAGTTCAACAAATTAAAGAACAGAAGCAAAATCTGCCGTCCAGCTCCTCCAACATGTATTAACACATCATACCATGTTTGCTTAATCTGTAAAAATAAGGTGAACTCTAAAAACAAGTTTTATGTGGGGTTATATCTGGGGACTATATCTCGGCTGTGACTTTCTAGAGTGTTCGCATCACTGTTGCCAGACAACCAGCAAAGACCCGTGTGAAACCGCAACCTGACATTTCTACAGTTCTGTTTTTGTGCTCCTTAAACAAATATATAATTAGTGAGCTTCAGACGTGCTGGTAGGTGCATGTTGTTAATGTTGGACAGAGCCAAGCCAGCAGTTTCCCCATTTCCTGTCTTTATGCCAAGCTAAGCTAACTGGTTGATGGATAAAGTCTTAAATTCAATGAGCAGAAACGAGAGCGATCAATCTTATCAACTGAAGCGTGTGATTGTGTAGAGCTGGAGCCACGTGTTCAAAAGTCTCACCAAGTCTCTTGTGTAGTACAGAAGTTTCTGCAGTTTGTAGCTGTGACTGTATCTGCTCTTTAGTTACTGTTGCTGCTTTACATTAAAAGCTTTCTATTGGTAAACCACAGGAAGGCTTTTATGCTGTTAGTGTGAAGCGCCTACAGGAAATGGTGTATTTGTCACAGTGCTTAGGCTGCATTCACATGATGCCGGATAGAGGGTAGAAATGGGAGATGTTCCCAAGGTTATGACTAGCAAGTGTTCACAACATCAGACAACACAAGTTGGTTGCAGGATCGCAAAGTTGGTCGTGTGAGGGTTAAAAATGCTGTGCACGGAGGACATAGCACGGTACCCGTAACATGTGGATTGAATTACCTTGAAGGACTTCATCTGAGGCATTAATATTTGTCTTTCCGTCACTTTAATCTTATCAAGCACCAGTGTCCCGGAGTTGAATGACTTGGATGTTGACATGAATGGTAGTTATAATTCTGCCAACTTTCACTTTCAATATAAAATGAGCCTGTCATTACTGTCTGACAGCAAATGTTCCATAAAACTTGGTCTACACAGCAGGATGTGAATATTTTTTGTGTTGTTTGCTAGCAGATCAGTTTTAATATTGCATGGGAGGAGTGGTGAGAGAAGCAGCCGCCACAGTGAGCGGGTTTAGATGAAGGACTGCAGCTGACAGAGATCCTGCAGTTCGTGTGAATCAGCAAACCTCCCACACACATCGAGGCAAGTGAAACCTTTTAGCATGCCACCCTTTTAATTCCGGCAAATCTTAAATGGGATAATCTAGCAAATTAGCACAATGTTGGGAGAATCGCAAGAGACCCATTTAGAAAAAAACAGAACGTTTAAAATCTATGAAGCAGAGAATGAGATATCCTGACTTTATATTCCTTAGTATGGGATCCTACACAAGCATAGCTCATTACACATGCTTGGTAAATGCCTTTCAAACACCATGCTCCATGTCCTTGATGTCCCTGATCAGTGTTGTTTTCAAAGTCTTTAGAAAGCTGCTTCATGAGCCAGAGAAGACATTATAAAACTGCGTTCATACACTGCAGTACTCTCTGTAAATGCTGCGTACCAAGTTATCCAGAGTTCTCATCAGGGCTTCAAACTCATGCTCCCCGATGCGGCTCTTGTGCAGGGGTCCAAAGGTGGAGCCAGCCCAGCCCACAGTGCCGGTTGGGTTGGGTTTATGGGTGGTCCGGTCCAGCAAAATAAGGTTCTGTTCACCGCCGGCACAGCACAAAGCTGACACCTTGGACAAAAACACAAGATTTAGAACAAGTTGCAGCTTCTCTTTATCCTCTATAAAAAGTTACTGAGCTCATTTCTTGCTTTTCCAAATTCTACTTCACAGACACACTTGCTCAAAAACATCATAACTATATTTACTGTGAGAGGGGAAAGCATAAAACATCAATGACCTTACAGTGACATATCTGCTTGCCTACAGGCCACTGTTGGTCCTGTAGGATTACTGCAGTGTCTCTTTGGCACGC
Organism: Chaetodon auriga; assembly: GCF_051107435.1. NCBI lineage: Eukaryota > Metazoa > Chordata > Actinopteri > Chaetodontiformes > Chaetodontidae > Chaetodon > Chaetodon auriga. The sequence continues at coordinate 6,257,775 of NC_135078.1, forward strand.
GAGACTCTTTAGTGTATTATGCTGCAGTGCAGAGCTGCTGGCTGAATTACAGTAAAAGGGTACCAAGACAAGGGCAAATGCCCAGGTGTAAAAGTGGTGCCTCTATATTATGTACACATGCCAGCTCACTCTCCCATGCTCACACACCCACACATGTACAGTGGCAGCACTTTGTCTCCAGTACGTCAGCTGTTAGTCAGTATAGTGTGTGTGTGTGTGTGTGTGTGTGTGTGTGTGTGTGTGTGTGTGTGTGTGTGTGTAGCACCTGGATCTGGCAGGCAGCCTGGATGTGGTAGATGGTGTAAAAGGCCTCCTCCACAGACTCCCCCAGAGCCACAATGCCGTGATTCCTCAGCACCAGAACCTACACATCATGAAGTCAACATTTACACAGGATTAAAATCATTATTTCTAGTTCATGATAGCTGCAGGTTATTGAGAAATACCACTTCAGAATGAGAAGGCACACGGAGACCAGCTCCCCAGTTTTACTCCTCACACATCAGCACCAGCTTCAGTAATTAATCTGGTGTAAGACCACATCACCGTAAGTCTTTTCTTCATGCCTTCATAAAGCTGAAACAACCCATGTGGGAGGCACAGCAGGACGACCCACGAATCAGGTGTCAGATTAAAGGTCGTCACTCTTGTGGTGTGCTCACCTTACAGGTTGGACCCAGGCTCTTCTGCAGCTCCACCCTGTCCTCCTCCTCCTCCATGACCCCATTGTAGTCGTAATAAGCCACATCACCAACCAGCAGAGCCTCATGGGAGAGTGGCAGGAGGCCACACTTCATAGAAGAAACCTGGAGACAGTCAGCTGTTAGTCGTGGCAGCAAAGGTCATGAAACAGGCTCATATTCCCCATGATGAATGTGCTGTACAAGCAGATCCCTGCTGGACACTGATATCATGTTATCAGGCTCAGAGACTGCAATTGATAAACTGTGCAATAATACTGAAGTTAGTTAATTACCAATGATCTCAAATGTGTATGTAATGTCATCCTGTGTTGTTGCTAAATCCCTCATTCTTGCATGTGTGTCTGGATGTGACCAGTGTAATGGCGTCTCCTTTAAACAATACAGGACAGAGCTGTGAGCCAGCGCCAACCTCTCCTTGGCCCGAGGCCAGGCTGACTCACCGCAGCCGTGGCCGGCGTGTGGAGGTGAAGCAGACAGCGAACATCTGGCCGGGCCGAGTAGATGGCCGAGTGCAGGCTGAACTTCTCTGTGTCCACGCCCAGGTTGGTGCTGCCCTTCTCTACCACCTCACCCAGGATGTTTACCTTCACCTGGAAATGTTTGGGAAGAAAAGTCATCATCAAATCTGTAAAATGTAATGTAAATGTAAGCAGCATTTGTCATAAAATCAGTTTTAAAGGCCCAGTGTGCAAGACATAGGAGATCTATTGGCAGAGATTGAATACAGCCCAGATCAGACAAACCAGCTGAGGTTCAGGTCCACTGTGGGCAGGGTGAGGCAACGGGTATTCAATCTGCAGCCTCACAGCCAGATGCCACTAAATCCTACACACTGGTTCTTGTAAAACTTGTGCATAAAAGCAGATTTTCCCTGACTGAATGCTGTGCATCTTTTCTTGGACTTCATGCAACTTGCTTCAAATTACAATTTTTGTTTTCCTTGATGTGGGTTTTTTGAAGACTGATGGATCAGTTATGGATGAAACTGACAGCAGCTAGTGGTTGTAGCTATATCATAATATAATATTATTCTAGAATATAACATAATATTAGTCACAATTATTATGATACAAAAACTACATTTTAATGTTGTGAAATGATATGATAGTTGCCCAGATTCACTCGTTTCTCTCTACTGTCTGTATTCAAGGGGACAGCATGCAAAGCATCAAACACTGAAGACATTAAAACCCAAGAAAATATGCACATCAGTAATTACAGCAGAAACGACTCACTGAAAAACTGTTTGTCAGTTGGCAGACATTTAATCAGTAACAATTTGATAATTGATTGATCGTTTAAGTCAAGTATTTTTCACTATTTTCTGACTAAAGACTAAATGATTAATCATTTAAAAGAAAAAAAAATCCATATTTTAAATCCATCGGTCAGTACATTACCAATAATAAAGCAAGAGTCCATTACACTCTAATGCAGATGATCAAATAGACAATCCCACAGACACAGACCATTGTACCAGCGCATTATTGATCAATTATACTATAACGCAATCAAAAATAGCATCATATCAATAACATTAGAGGACTAAATACACCTTTGTGTAAACAGTCCACATACACTCAGAGCCCACTTTATTATGAACCACTGTGCAATCTAATGCAATCCAATACAACTGTTCTGACATGAAATCCACTTGTATGATACCTACTGTGTAACATTCATTTTCTGTTGACAGTTACTTCGATTATATGTTAAGAAGATTTTAAGTCAATGTTGTATTTGAGTGCTGAGGTCAGAGTTAGTGATGGTGTCAAACCTGACTGCATCATACTAAGAGGTGCTTCTCATATTCTAATATTCTGCCCCCCCGAATGCATAACCTTTATCCTGACCAGGATTATGTTGCCCTCAAATGGGCTGGTGTTTACCGTGGTCATGAGAATTCATGAGTTGTGATGTGTGTGCTAATGTTTGCATGAATGGCCCTGGAAGTTCATTCAATTTGAGTTTTTCTTTGTAATTTTATAATATGACTGAGGAAAATGCTGATATTCCCAACAGCCATATGCTTTTCCTTTGTCTAAGAGTGGCCGATTAGGCTGAAATGCATGCACACACTCACTGCAAATGTGCACATACACACTGACTATTTTCATTCACTAAAATGCATGCACACACACAGTGAGAATGTGCACACACACACTGAAAATGTGCACATATACACTCAAAATGTGCACATATACACTCAAAATGTGCGCATCCCATGTCCGAACTACAAGTTCACGAGTTCCAGTTGAGGGCAGCGTTAGTCTTACTCACCAGACTGGATCCAGTCACCTCACTGTAGGCCAGGCCATCTGGAAGCACCAAGAAGTGTTCCTGTTCTTTACTAACACGCAGCTGTCAGGGAGGAAGACACACAGATTAGTATAGACACACAGATGAAGAAGTAAAGCCAGACCCCGGTTTCTGTACCTACCACTGATGTCACCTCTTCAGTAAGTGTGTGTTGAGCCATACAATAAAAGGACAAACAAAGACCAAGTCAGGAATGTAATGTGAATAGGTAGCTGAACTAACAGTGAGACAGGTGCGGCTGATCTGGGCCCAGCCAAAGAGGTCAAACAGACGATGGACACTGGCCAGTTTGCAGCGCATCAACCTTTCCCCCTTCACCATGCTGCCAGGCTCCCAGCCATGCAGGTCATTGATGGGTGTCACCATCATCATGTCTGTGGAAGGAAGAGAGAAAACCAGAAGCAGAGACAGAGTGAGAGCGGTGAAAACTAATGGCAAAAAGGTAACATACTGACAGGCAAAACTGCCAGGTGACTTCCTCCTTGTGTTTATAGAGCAAGTCTGTCAGTGGTAAACAATGTGTGTGGCTAACAAGGCTACAATGGAAGCCGAATAATCAAGCTAACAATGAAGCAGATAGATACACTACAGAGGATTAACCAGGGCAAAACAGCCAAGCAAACCATGGAGCATGCATGTGAACAATGAAGTCATCTCTATAAACAGATATTTGCATATTTTGTAGTCTGAGTAGTGCTGACCAATCACATTTGAGCACATTTTAGAGGTAGTACAGTTTTTGCTCCAGGCAACTTTACATTGGGGCCAACACGCAGGTGCAAATTCACTTTGCATTCAGGCTGAAGCTAACAGTGTAACACTCGGACTAGCTACTACTCAGGCTAACAATAGTAAACTATTTCTAAAAATACCTTGCTCAGGCAGAAATGAAACACTGAGGAACATAACAGAACACCAGGCCTAAAGCTGTCACGGTTAAAGTTTATGCTGAATGTTCGAGGTTTATTTGAAAGTGTTGTCCACATACTAGAAGGAGAGACAGGCAGGGCGGCCGGAGAGCCATGTGAGGCCATGAAATCAGCCAGCTGTCTCAGTGCCCATAGGTTGGATGAGCTGCCACCCTTCTTCATCTGTTCCTGGATCAGCACATCCAGCTCCTCCCTGAATGACTACACACAAACACAGTCATTAACATATTATCACACACACATGAATACATAAACCAGGTGTTCTAAATAATTTCTGTTTCATAGTAATACCCAGTTAAAGGCCCTATGTGTAGGATTTGAAGACTTCTCTCTTTGTCAACCTCTGGGTTGTCTCATTTTTCCACATGGAAACACTAATAGGAAAGATGCACTGAAAGATGCAACACTCACATAATAAAAATCACGCAGGCTTTGAACACACTCATTGATAAACAAACACTCATTCATTATGGTGGCGAGGGTGAGTAAACATATCTAATGAGTCAGCCTTTCTCCATCAGCCCTTTGACTTCACGGTCACCCTCTCCACCAGCTTCACCAGCATCACATAGCCTCACTGTTGCCCTTCCATATGCAGAAACACACAGTCATGCACTCAGAATGGGCTCCAGTGCTGACTGCTGCCCAAGCTGTCAAGTGGCATTTGAGAACAGACTTATTCTAATATGAGGAGATAACCACATCTAGAGGAGAGGAAACGAAAAAAAAGGAAGAGCGGACAGTATCTCACCGGACTCTGAAGGAGGCTGGAGATGCGTTTCTTCTGCTGGGGTCCGGAGCCAGGTGTGGAATGCTGAGGAGACTGGAGGCCCTCTGGTACCCCATCACTGGGGCTGCGCTGCACCGGGGTGCCTTTGGGGGTAGGGGACTTGCTCATCTTCTATAATTTTGCAGTGGATGTCTTACAACCAGGGGTGGGTGGGGAGAACTGTAAAACAAAGCAAACTATCATAAATGCTGCTTAAATAACACCTTTTAGAGAACTGCCATAACAATCAAATAAGAGGTCATTTACACATTGTAGATTGTCAATGGCATTGTAGAAAATATGCTTTTTTGCTTTTATTTCTGAGAGTTAGATGAGAAGAACACTCATGTCCGTCCATTAATTATGAAACCACAGCTAGCAGCAGGTTAGCTTCCTGTATCTTAGCACAAAGACTGGAGGCAGCAGTGGAAACAGTGGTGAGTTTTATGGGAGGTTTTGTACCAGCCAATTTCTCAACCAGGAGCAGTAACATCCTGGATCCGTGCTACCATCATGAGCTGGACACAATTTTTTCTCTTTCTTCCTTCTTTCTTTCTTTCTTTCTTTCTTTCTTTCTTTTTTTTTTTTTTTTTTAGCTTTTTATAAGGACACAGATGTATTTTGAAAATACGTTTCAATTTAACACTTCCTGTTCATGTGCAATGTGAAATTACCCTTGCAGCCAAATCACGTGCACTGCGGGAATGGAGGAGACATGATTTAAAGATAAAAGAAGGAAAAGAATAACAAGTTCAAATAATCACGAGAAGCAAGTCTATGAAATTAAGTTTTAGTAAAACAGCAATTCTAATCATCCTCGCCATATGCTCCTAAAGCAGCAGCCATAATCCTGTGAGGATGAAAAAGTCATTGCTATCATGGATTATCCTAGGAAATAAAGTAAGTAAATGTGCAAGTGGAAGAAGTGCAGTGAGCACAATATTTTTTAACCACCCACAGCATGTGCTTTAGAGAGTCCACATACAGCCTGCCTAAGGAAGGGACTTAAATACAATGAAGAGATCCAACAGAGATGATCCAATACTAAATAACAATTGTCAGTTCAATCAATAAACTCACTTATGCACAATTCAAACCCAAGAAAATCCCTTTGTACCTTAAAATGAAAACAAAAGCTTTGTGTTGGCAAACACAACAACAAACCGTATACTGGACTGCACACTAAGCCTCAATTTCCTTGTATTTTCAAATGGCAGCATTATGATGAAAAACCTACCCTCGCATGAAGGATGCTGTATTCCTCAGGGCACTCTGGCCGGTGGAAGTGCAGAGCTATAGAAAACGCAGCATTAGCAGTAATTGCTCACATGCAGACAGCAGCGTCAGAACCACTGGCAGGAAGTTAGCTTAGCCGGTGATATGGCTCAGTAATTGGAGAAAGAGTTACCGTAAAGATCTTCAGAAAGCAGCTGGCCACTCCCCAAATGAAACATACTCAACTCTCTCTCTCTCTCTCTCTCTCTCACACACACACACACACACACACACACACACACACACACACACACACACACAGTGCTGCAGGGAGCAGATAAGGTCCCAAACACACCACACCCTCTCTCCTGTGCTACATCTCACCAACTGACTCAATTACTTACTTAATTAGGTGCATCACTGTAACATAACTATTTGTGCATCTCTGATCACATGATCGTCATTGCCGTCCCTCTTCCTCTTAACGTCCAGGGCGAGTTTTTAAGATGCTCACTCCCATAGCACAAAAGAAAGTCCCATCGGATCCATGTGCTTTACTAAATCTCATTGCACTGCACATGATAAACTCTGACAGATGACTAAACCTTTAATGGCATTTCTGGATGAACCGTGCACTTTAGCCTGACAACATCAGGCTTCCTGAGCTCTAAAGCACTGAAACATTGCATGAGCTATCCAAAAACATCAGCCATTTCCTAAAGCATTAACTAATCTCCATAAACATACACGGACATACAAGCATTATATTGACTCCTCAGATCATAACAACTGTCTTTTGATAATTAAGGAAAACTACTGCTATTGAATATAAGATATTTACTTTTCAAATAAATGGTCAGCTTTAGGTTTAAGCGATCACAAACTTAGATATTGTTATCCGAGTTCTAATATTCTTCTTTTCAACCACTTGCTTATGTCACACCTCTAAGCAGCAGTCAGTGTGTAAAAGTTGGAATTTGAGGCAGCAGCTCTCTCCTTCTCTCTCACAACAGAGGCTGGCTCACACTGTATCTGTCTCTCTCTCTCTCTCTCTCTCTAGGGGTAGAGGGGGCCCAGCTGCTGACAGGCAGCAGACAGAAAGCCTCTCTCTCCAGGGAGGGTCCTAATGACTAAGGGGAGACATAGAGATCTGGCGGCTGGCCCACCATCACTGCCTCCTCCTCTGTGATGGCTGACCATGATGCATCATTACCTCTCTTTTGTTTCAGAAAATCTCAGGAAGTAGGGGAACAGCTTTCCTGCACTTCTCTCCTCTTCTAGAGCTGGGCTCTTGCCAAACTCCCTGCAGAATCTCAGTTAATATAAATGTTATTCACTGTGGTGTCCTGCACTGCTGTGAGGCACTCTGACATTTTGGCCTGATCACTGCTAAGAGAGTGGTGAACTAAACCATCAGTTTTCTAATGTGGTACATGTTATCTGCACCCATACATGTCTGTCCTGACTGTTGTAAATCTACCCACTTGCAGTGGATTTAGGAGGTCTGTGTCTGTGCGCTGACATTCAGTAGCAGAGAAGCAGGTTGGAATATAATTACTTAAGTAACTCTGGATTGATTTTCTCTTACTACGCTTTCATTAGGTTTATGTCATAATGGCTGGTCAGTGGATCCAAACCAGTTACTTACCTAGTTTCTAACAAGCATACCTGTACTAGCAGGTTTTTTCAAAATAAGATGAAGCTGAATATTTTGACCATGTTAAAACCTATTTGAGAAGGGTTTTCAACAAAACAACTCAAAATGGATTGTAAAACTTTGTAGATGTCACACATTAGCTTTTCTGATTAGCTATTCAACCCTCATCACCTCTGGACTGCATGCACCCACCAAACATTTTTATTGTACATAATTAATCTTCACACAGGACGTTCAACATAAAAATCCAACCTAACCCAACACAAAACAAGACAAAGGTAATCCTACACTACACTTAATTATTATGGCATGTTTATATAACGTACAAGGGCAAATTTGCTGTATTCAACCCCTGAATAAATGGACTCATTAATTCTTAACATCAAGCAGAGTGCTTTGTAGAAATGCTGGATACACAAGATGAAAATGCATTAATGTATGAATGATGTAGAGGTAAAATACATCTTGCTGACTGTGCAGGTGGACAGTCCAGTCTCTACAGCCCCTAATGGGAAAGCGTGGAAGACCACACCAAATGTAAATAAACAATATCAAAATACACAGACGACAGGCAAGTGATGAAGTCCATGAGAGTCAAGGGAGACTTTAGAGTTGTTTCTTTCCATTAACTACATATTATTGGATTATTACTCCTCATGTGAGTGAAAATGCAGATCAATAATGCCAGAACTCCAGCAAACTGCAACTCATATAATCTTAATTAACAGACCATAAGTGTTACATATCCACCAATCGTTAAATTTTTTTTTTTTTTTGTTTAATTTTCAGAAACTACAAATTGTTATCAAGGTTATTTTTGACTGAAGAAAAATACCAAAATCCCGTGATTTGTCCTCACAAGCCATGTTTCAACATCTAATCTTGATTTCTAGAAGCAAATCCTTTTATAGGATTAATAAATGCTCGATTTATGTAAGGCACTCTTCAGTAATTCAACACTTGACATATTTTACGGAAGTGATCATCTATTATCAGAGGGTTAATAATAGAAACTAATTTCCAATGACAGTGACATGAACTTCCACACTGCTGTGCATGAGATGAACGCACCCTGGGCTCATCATCGGCCATTGTGCGGTGGAGATGTCTGCATTCCCCGCTGCCAAAGAACGAGGAGGACAGGCCGATGGGTCGGACAGTCATGTGAGTGCAGGGCCCCGTATTGTGCATCCAAGGCACCATATTTCGACGTGAACGCACAGTATCTTATTTTATGGATTTTCGGCATCCTCCGATCCTCCACCCGCGAGCGGCCTGTGCTCTGCATGGCTGCCTAGCAACACTCGCACGCGCTGCAGCCTCAGCACCAGCAGAGCGGAGGATGCGCTAATGGCCACCCGCAAAACACAGAGGCCAGCAGCGCCACAACGCTGCACGGCGCTGCTCTGTGAAGAGCCGAGCAAACTCGCAGTAAAAAAACATCACATTTCAAATGGCCGAATTAGCTCATTCCCCGCATGTTATTCCGGACACCGTCCGCAACACAGATCGCTTGAACGACTGGAAAACAACAACAAGCCACCACTGGCACGCTAATGAGCGAGATTAGACCTTGCGTGGCTAAAGCGCTGAGGAGGCACCGCCAACACACACACACACACATCACACACAGCCTCAATATGTGAATACACGACACAGGCTGCACATATGGGACCATGCATTCATCACGAGCCTGTACCTGCAGAGCACAATGAAGAAATGAAAGCATGGGCAGGAGGGAGAGGGTGCTGTGCGCAGACAAACACGGCGAATGTCATCGTTTTCTACAAGCATCTACTACAGCGCATCCGGGATGACCGAGAACAACAGGGTAAACATCAGGCAGCAAGGACAGAACCGGGTTTAGACTGAGACATCATCTGTGAAATGCGCACACACCGCACATGCACGCGTCAGGGAGGACCGTGTGCTACGCCCAGCCATTTCCCCGCGATCGCCTTGTTCCATTCAACTTAACACAGAAATTAGCAGGTACACTCACCTCAGTGCATCCTCAGCACCGTGTCTTCTGAGTGGGTGCGGCACACCCACAGCTCAGAGCCGTCCTCACACTGAGCAGATGTGGTTAATCACAGCAAATCTCTCAGCATCGGCTTGCGACACCAGGGTCCCTTTGTCAGACTATTTCAAGGCCTCAGCTGATACCAAATCAATGGTCCCTGATGTTTTTCATCGCTCAGTGCGCCTGGACCAGCCCACTGCCACGCCTGTCCACAGTCCGAAGGGCTCCCACTCGGGCACCTACTGTGGGAATCAATCTTAGCGATGCATTTGGTTACTGTGTTCCTAAAGCTTACGCGCAGCCCTGGTGGATTTCTAATGCTGTCTCCTAAAGCGTTGTTTAGTTGGCAGGGCCCAGTTCAAGTCGGACAAAATGTGTGACATCAAACAGACGCCACCTGCTGTTCTAATGGAAAAGAGCCTGTGCACTGTAAAATCGAACAGATCCGAGATGGCTGTGGCACATCTGAAACAGTGGTGGAAAGGTAACAGTATATTTTCACAAGTACTGTAGTTAGATGTTAGGGTTTGACCGCTGTGGTCACTTGTACCTTTGCAAATAAAGATCTGTCCAACAAAACACACAGTGTGATCATCTGAGATACTGTTGCTATTGATCACCTCTAACAGTTAACTATTAAAATGTTTCTTACATGTTAAAGCATCCCTAATTATAATCCAGTTATTTAACATATCTAACATTCTGAAAGGGCCAACTCGGCATTATGAGCAGTTTGAAATTTTTACCCTTAAATGTGGCTGAGCATGTTTAAAAGCTTATTTGACAGCAGGCCTTTTGCTTGTAATGGGCTTTTCTTATACTGTGTTATTGCTGCTTGTACATAACAGAACATTCTTCTTCCACCACACCACTAATACCACATACTAATCTGGGCATCTGTCCTGAATGACAGAATGGATTAAATAAAAACTGCAATTTTAAATTCAATTTAATATTTCCAAATTTAACCTGAAATTAAATATTTTTCTTCTGCAAATTATTGCTTATCAATCAAAGTTTTCAATATACAATCCACAATCACACTTATTCCTCTTCAGATCATATGAGGCAGGAGAGTCATTCTACTGTCCTACCCATACTGCACTGACCTCTGGCATTCACTCGTCCTGTTTATATTCAGTCTGTCTGTCTTATGCTCCAATGTGTGTGATACTTCACTCTCATGCTGTCCAGCCTGCTGTCCTGCCCACACACTGCTTCTTTTCTACCACTCCTTGTTCCTTACTTCTAAATCTGTTTCTCACATCTATTCATGCTGTAATATCTTAAAAATGTGTGTATATGTATATACACATACGCACAATTAAAAAAAAAAAAAACATATACAAGAACAAATACACCTAGGATAAGTTCAAAGTATTAAGAATGTATGATTACTTTGATGTCTGTGACCGCTCCACCCACAAGTGTAGGCCTCTCTGTCTCCATGGCAAGTCAATCTGGAGCCATTTTTCTCTGCCTGCCATCAACTAAACTGACCATCTCTCTGTAAATTGGTCTCCCTGCAGTCAAAAAAAGATTTTTTTTTTTTTTTTTTTTTTCCTCCATTGAGTAAATTGCTTTGATTGTTTGAATGCCATCTGTCTTGGGATGGAGGTTCATTCCAGAGCCAGCTTTGTGTTATTGCTTCTTGGCAGCTGCCAGCACTCGGCAGTAAGTATTTCTTTTTCTCCAGGCAACACCCCAAACGTGACAAACAAAGGAATTCAAGGAATTTGAATATTCCACTCCAAAACTGGGTCCAGAATCTGTGTGTATGGTCTGCAATCCTCACAATTTCCCAATATTCACTTGTTTGCTTGGGGCTCAATCTGGATACCATGTCGAGGGAGGTCCTGATTGATCTAATTTCTGCTTTCCTTTCAAACACCCTCCATGGCTGTCTCCATACTGTAACAGCTGTTTTGGACCATGTACTTAAGGCCTCCTTTCTGGGATTTATCATCAGTGAATAAGACCTCTGACGAGGGAATGATTGCATAGGCTGACTTCAGTCTCCAACCACACTGTCTCTCTTTTATCTGTTAACGCAGATTATCAGTGTCTTCAACTAACAGGCCCACCAGTGATGCCTGAGGTCAGGGGGCATCTTTTGGAAGGTGCAAGACCTCGTATCTCACCCATGGACGTCTTGGCTAATAAACCTGGAGATCAGGTGATCTTAAGTTAGCAGCATGTTTTTTTAGTGGTGAGATGAGGAGAGCTTGGAAGACAAACAGCAGCCTGGATAGCATGTTCATTCTCACACAATCTGCTCTACCTCAAAAAGTGAGAGGCATCAACATTCACCTATTAAAGTTTTAAAAACATGACGGGCAAACACACCATTCAATTACATGAACAAATTAAAAAAATCATAAGAGCCAAGTACAAATTTATTCCTTCATTGTATAATTCATGAGAGCTGATAATATTCACTGAATATTTAGCAAACATAAGACTTGGTACCACGCACTGTTGAAGTTGAATAAGAAAGCATCGATTTCAACTGAGAAAACAAAAAAGCCTTTCAAACAGAAGTGTTAAAAACAGAAGCTGTCACATCAATTTTGTTTTAGAGCTGCCAAGGATGGAGTTTGTAAAATGAAAATAAAAACACATTCAGCTTTACTGAAACAAAATTTAAGTTTCAAAAGTTTCATTAAATAAGACAAATAAAAGTGCATTTTCTTCAAGAAAAATCAGCAATCCATTCTTCAAAGCAACAGGCCCCTAAACATAAAACAAGAATTACTTTATCGAATATACCACAATTACCATAATTACTACATTCAGTGATGTGGTACTGAGTGACCAGAAGATGGCACTGTCACCGTGCATCTCAAATGTGTGGGAACACGTCCTCTGAAAAGGTCTTTGCTGCTGCACTCCAGTGTTAGGAAAAAATAAAGCTTGAAAAAGTCAAAGAGTGGTCATCACTTCTATATGCAAGCTCAGCAACTTTAGCAGAGGTCTAATCAGCCAGAATAAGTGTTTGAGTGTGCTGGGCCTGTAAGCACAGTGTCAGAGTAGTGATGGAGGTCAGTTAAAGTAACATTTATTCTGGTTGGAAAACTGAATTAAGCAGCCCACTGAAAAGACGTCATGTCACAGCAGACACTTTCGCTTGCCACAGTAGGAAAAGCACAGGTGCTGATAACATTAAAGATGGCTTCGTTCTATTCAAGGGTCTCAGTAAATGCCATGACCATGTGACAGTGAGGCAGCATGCACAATGCCAGGAAACTGAAGCAGACAAATGGAATTTAGCCATCACTCATTTTCTGTTGTGCTTTTCTTAATGTAACATGGCAAAATGTCTGATGTGCCTAATTTGTAGCAACTGTCAATCGGAAATTTCATCCTTCAGAGCACATGGGGGCAACATTTGTACACTTAGATCACTATTCATACTTGGGTTTACTGCAGTTCATTACAATGATAACAATCATCAGCAACAACAGTAATTCTAATATTCATACAATTATAACCTCTGATATAACCTGCCTGATATTTACAGTATGAGTTTGATACAATCATTTACACCCTTCAGGGTTCGACCTTTAAAAGACTTTGCACCTTCTTGAATGGTTTCTGGATTTTACCTGAAAATGTATTTCTTATTACTGATTTCTTTTTAAAACCAACCTGGCAGTTTTCCAATCCTGGTCCAAGCCATCTGCTCTAAGAATCACTCAGAAAGGTTGAGACATCTGCTGAATAAAGAAGAAGGTGATGATGTTTGAGTTCTTACAATGCTACACTATATTGCCAAAAGTATTCAGTCACTCATGTAAATAATTGAAATAAGGTGTTCCAATCACTTCCATGGCCACAGGTGTATAAAATCGAGCACCAAGGCATGCAGACTGTTTCTACAAACATTTGTGAAAGAATGGTCGCTCTCAGGAGCTCAGTGAATTCCAGCACACTGAGCTCATTGTGGGAACAGTTTGTGGATGGCCCCTTCCTGTTCCAATATGCCTGTGCACCAGCGCACAAAGCAAGGTCCATAGACATGGACGAGAGAGTTTGGTGTGGATGAACTTGACTGGCCTGCACAGTCCTGACCTCAACCTGATAGAACACCTTTGGGATGAATTAGAGCGGAGACTGAGAGCCGGGCCTCTCGTCCAACATCAGTGTGTGACCTCACAAATGTGCGTCTGGAAGAATGGTCAAAAATTCCCATAAACACACTCCTAAACCTTGTGGAAAACCTTCCCAGGAGATTTGAAGCTGTTATAGTTGCAAACAGTGGAACGACGTCATATTAAACCCTATGGATTACGAATGGGGTGTCACTTAAGTTCATATGCGAGTCAAGGCAGGTGAGCCAATACTTTTGGCAATATAGTGTATTTTTTGTGGCTGACATTTAATAAAAAGCACAGAGAAGCACTTATTTTGCTATTAATAAATCATTGCTCAGTTACTCCAGGACAGCTAGGAAAGCTTCAATGCCTTGATCTAAACCTCTTCACCTTTGAATTATCCAATCAGATAAGGAGGTACTTGCAAGGACAGTTTGAATGTCACAGATGTTAGGTTACACTGAAGACAAATGGACTGTTGATTGCCAGATGTAATTGTAACGTATTCCTACCAGGAATTAAACGTGTGGCTGATTGCCTATTGTTTGAAGGCTCTGTCTTTAGACTTGAACATGAAGGCTGCCTGTCTCGTGCTTGAAAGGCTACAACATTTATCTACACAATATTGCATTCACTTCTAAACATAAGAAACAATAGATTTCCATCATAACACATCACATATACTTAAACAGCCAATTTGTTATGCTCAAACCTGACTGTAAATGTGGTATGAAAGTGAAAAAGTTGGAGAATTCATTTAAATACATATGGGCCCTCTTCCGTAAAAGAAGGGGCTGCATGCCACTTAGGGTGGTGAAATACACGCGACAGGGGTGGAATCAAAGCATCTGACCACTGCAGCACATGACTGGTCCGTGTTATTTCAGTGTAATGTGCATTACTCTCATTTTGATGCCCTTACTGTACTTAAAGATGGTGGACACAAACTCCATACAACATACAATACAGTCAGGTAAACTATTACATAACAACAGACTATGGCCAAAAATGTCCAGAGCTGAATCACCACCTTCTTGGTACAGTCTCATCAAAACACTGGAAATCATAATAAGTTCAAGCCTGTAGTAAGCCCTGATTCCCAAAAAGTTGGGACGCATTGAAAAACATAAATAAAAACAGAATGCAGTCATTAGCAAACAAACAAAAATTTTAGAAAACACCTATTTAACACCATGTTTTTAGTTTAATTATTTAGGTGACAAGAAATTAGCTTGAAATTTACTTTGAATTTCATTTCAGTGAAAAGTTGAGCTCCTGTTGCCCTTCATGGACACCTGTGTAAATCAATGTTATGTCAACCTAATCACCATCTCACCAATATATCTAGACAGCTCTCATGCTACATCAAATCAACCACAGTACCTTACCAAATGGATCCACACCACCCTATTTGTTAGTATGTCCATACTGTCTATATGTGTATGTAGAAAAAAAAATTAATCAAATGCACAAATTCAGTGTAAAAACTTGAGGTGGAAACATATAACCATGACACATGTTCATTAAATTCTTCTTTCTGGGCCGTGGCTGCAGCTTTTCCCTGTGACTGATGGAATAAATGGGAGAGTGATTCCTAACCAACATCAACATTCCATCTTTGTTACTGCTGCGTGAAAATGGCTCCAGAAACACGGCTAAAGTGTAGCTAACAAACACCAAGCATTGAATTATCATAATATTAAGAACGTGAAGTGACTTACCATAGCCTGATCAGGTTCTACCTGGATGATGAACTGGTACGCAGGCAACCCACAATGCTGCAACATCAATCTCGTCATATCTCCGTCCTCTATTACCGTCTCTGGGGGCATGGGAAATCCATCTTCCATGTGCTCCTCTGACATGTTGAGCAACTGCAAGGAAAAAAGCATGCAAGATGAAATATATTCTTCTACTATCAAATATCTGATTTGGCTTGAAATGTGAATCCTTGACAGTTGTAATAAATTGAAAATATATAATACATAAACAGTGTCATGCTTATACAATGCTAATATTTTTTTTACAGCAGACAAAAAAAGCACAAAAACCTCCTGATACAGCCATCTGCTCAGAGTGATACACTGATAGGCTTATCAATACAAGGCCAAACAAAATCTAATTTGTGAGGTTCTCACCTTCACTCTACACAGTCTGTTCCAATTAATATCACTTGGAACATAGAAATCAGATGAAAAGCTGAGACTTGACTGACATTCATTTCAAAGAAATTAAAGAATTTTATTTCAAAGTTGTAGATAATAATTTACGTACAAGCCTAATCCAAGAGTTTGAAATCAATACATAAATTGAACATTTCTATTGAAGGATCTTTCTATTTATTTACCCGTTACAGAATAAATGTAATATCAATAAATCATTTTCACCTAATTAAAAATGTTGTACTCCCAGTTCTTTTTAGAAAGCACCAAAATCAGGAAAGGCATGTGAAGAGGCAGCAGCACAGATCCTCGTCACGATGTACAGGACATCCGTGACCAAAGACAGCTTTATGACGTAACCCATAGCTTGCTGGTGGACAGAAAATGACTAATGGACTAATGGACCATGCACAGATTACATTAATTTGAGTTCAACAGTTTAAACATTTTACACATGCAAGAAGAAATTCAAAATCCACTTGCAGTAACGCTTTTGTTGTGCCGCCTCTGTATTCAACTTCAATGCATTTGAGATGAAAGAGTGAGTGTGATTTTCCAGGGCACCCTCAAATCAAATGTGGGAGACCTTTTGTTTGAGGGTGTTTTACAGTTGTGCTCATAAATTTACATACCCCTGGAAAATTTGGGATATATCCCCCATTCCTTGGAGAATATATCTGATGATGTAAAAAACTTGCATTTAGGAATATTGATGAGGTGAAGGTTGAGGTAGAGCTCTGATGTGTTTGGAGTGTGTGAGCTACAGTGGCACAGGGACTGTAGTCAGAATTAGTAGAAAGATGACTGCAGCATGTTATCAAAAATACTGGAGCAGACACAAGAATTTAAAG
Source organism: Chaetodon auriga (assembly GCF_051107435.1). Classification (NCBI taxonomy): domain Eukaryota; kingdom Metazoa; phylum Chordata; class Actinopteri; order Chaetodontiformes; family Chaetodontidae; genus Chaetodon; species Chaetodon auriga. The sequence continues at coordinate 6,274,498 of NC_135078.1, forward strand.
GACCTGGAGGCTTTTTGCCAAAAAGAATGAAAACATAAAAGATGCATTTTGGCTGATCACTGGTTTTTAGAAGAATGGTACATGTCTTACAAATTCTGCCATGGGAGTATACATTTATGAGCACAATGCTGTTCAGATTAGTAATGCAGGAATCACTGTGCTGCTGTGTTGTATGCTAAAGAGGGTTGTGATTGTTATACTGTTCAGTAATATAGATGTAAACAAACACTCTGAAGCTCTTAAACCTCTTAGCAACTGTTTTATTTCATATCTAACCCTAATGTGCAACAACGCTGTATATCAGAATCATTTGATTGTCATTATGGCAGTAGATGATTTTTCCCAGAGCTGCTGCTTTGTGTTGGATATCACCGGTAACAAAGGCAGGCATATTGTTAGGGGTCAAACCCCAAAGCCAGTACATCTGCCCATACAACGATGAGATCCCCACCCACACACTTTGGATATGGATTAGTTCCAAAGAGAAATCTCATGGTTTCTCTTCAACCACGACTCTAGCTTACATAAACTAAACTGATCACCTCTCATGACTGCACAGAGGAAAAAAAAAAAAAAAAAAAAAAAACACACTCACATCATCCACTCTCCACAGGTCACTGCCCAAGCCTTCAGTCTGACCATAAGTGATTGCATTCTTTATGAAATCAGTCCCACTGCCATCATCCTGAAAAACATAAAATAACACCAATCAACATTTCAAAATAAGTGACAGCGCTGTCCTTGGAAAATAACAGAGGACATTTGACACTTGACAAAGTCCTGATGAATGCAGTAGGCTACTTACACTATCTGTGTCCTGCAAAACTGCAACAAGCAATCGAATGTATTCCGTTGCAGCTTTGAGTGTGTCCACTTTACTGGGCTTCCGGTCTGGTCGCATCAACGGTACCATGCGCTTCAAGCGGGAGAACATGGTGTTCAAGTTCCTGATCTGCACAGAAGTTTCACATTAACTGCGTGCTAGATTAGATAATAAAATGATATCTAATGTTATGTAATCAGAATTTAAACAAAGTAAAGAGAAGATGAAGGAAAGGAGCACATATCTAAAGAAGCAGTGGCATTTGTCTTTACTTCATTCTTCACTGCTGGCAATATGAGAAACAACGGTGTTGTAAAACCAGGTACATCATGCCAAAGGAATAAAGGCCATGTTGATGTCCTTTTCTTTTCGGGCCTAATTTGAAGAAACTGAAACCCAAGCAGGCACAGGTCTTTAGATGTTATTCAGGACTCACTCATCCTTTGAGAGGTGCTTTTCAAACCCACATACGTAACTGAATGTCACAAAAACTTTTTCAAAATATTTATACAAGCCTTATCTGTCACAATACTATTGTAAATATGCCTAATATCCTCCAGAAGCCACATTAACACGTTTGACAAATGACAATGGAGGAAAGCTGTTTTTATATCATGAAACATTGATATCCATTCATTTTTTCCCCTCCAAGTGTAACTGTGTTTATGAAAACCTAGTCTGCGTTCTCCCACTTCATTCAAAACTCCATTTACAAATCATGAGATTTAAAAGGGCCTGGCTTTAGTACCAAATACAGACGTCTTAAAAAAAGAGTTTGGCCTGTACTTTTACCTAAAATTGACCATGAGTAGAATTCTGTGTATTTAATAATCATGTTGATACCGTGTTGATTAAAGGCATGGAAATAAACCTGCACTAGCAGACTGTGGTTGGCCTATTAAGCCCAAAAGAGAAAAACTGTGGACAGTTTGAGCAAATGCATTACTGCTGCGCCGCAACTAGTTGGTATTACTGGTTTCATGACATGTTATCAGATTCGTCCAAGTTTTTAATAACCTTTACAGCGTTTAAAGGTAGCTGTTTCAGGATAAACAGTGGAAGGGAACAGCTGCCAGCTAGCGTTAGCCAAAGTAACCCAGTTCGACTTCCTCTGAGGGACTACCCTCCTCAAACATAATGCTTCATACGGTGTATTTCCGGTGAACACTCACTCTCAGGCGTTCCTTGGCGTTGACCAATTCTCTTTTTTTCACAGTTTCATTGAAGTCCTCGGCCACGAAGTACAAGCCGTCCCTCCCTCGTCTGAACTTCTCTATGTTGCTGTAAACGGGGAGCGCAGACTCGCCTGTCAGCCGCTTCAAAATGTTGCTCATTAATTCCTCCTCTGGCACCTTCATCTCAGCGAGCTGCGTGTTTGCGTGTTAAATAAATAAGAAACAAGGGCTCGGTACATCACACCTGTGCCACGGCTGTAATTAGGCCTCTGCGGCCACCTGAAGCTGTCAATCACAGAGTGGGCTGATTTTAATCGTACTACATATGAACTGGGCGTCCGCAGAGGCTGCAGCGCCTCTTTTTTTAATTTAAAGACGGTTTTACGGAGGCTTAATTGGCTTCTAAATACGATTTGGATATTTTACAACCACCTGCTTTGGCAAAGTAAAAGCTCAAGTTGCTTTCAAATGTGTTCGAGAAAATGACGAACTGAGTAATGGAGAGAAGGAAGAAAGGAAGTATGAAGGAGACAGTGCAGGAAGAAGAGGAATAAAGATGAGGATGTTGAATAAGTTGAATAATTCTCATATTTTAGGGTTACATAAATTAAATCATCATCAAAAGTAGTAGTAGTAGTCGTAGTAGTAGCAGTTGCATTGTTGTTGTTGTTGTTGTTGTTGTTGTTGTGAAGAATAATAATAAAATTTGCCTTCACGTGTATGAAAGTAAGCAAAACTTTGCACGGAGGTCCAGTCCTGTGCTAAACTTCCTCACCTGGCATTGCAGGATAATAATACTGACAGTGGCACTACAGCAAAACCTTCTTCCCAAATCACTCCTATGTGCTACGACTGAATAGCTTTCACCAGCACGTAGGACCACTGTGCAGAAATGATCAGATGCTGGCAGGGATCATGAAGTCCATCACCATCTCTCTCTCAGAAACGGTAAAACTAATTAAACTTATCTCCTCCAGCATTTTATGTGCAGATACTGCAAGTTCTTGCAGCATAAATCTCCTGTGTCCATGAAAATAAATGAATTTTCATGTCATGGTAGATGTAGGGTGATGTATTCCATCTCAAACACAGAATTCAGTTTTAATTTACTCTGAATTCTGTCCTCATGTAAACTATTGCAGTCAGCGGGAAACATCTTTTTTTTTGTATGGACATACTAATGCATACTCAGGCATCACACTGTAGATTAGAGACATGTCATTTCAAAGATCTTTTTTTAATTTACAAGGTTTTGAATAAGTATGATCTGAGCAGTTCTGCTGGCAGACCCTCATGTATTTGCCATCTGTCTCCTCCTCATCCTGTTCTTCATGCTTTACCTCTTCTTTCTCTTCTTCTTCTTCCTCACCCTCCACTTCTTGTTCTTTACTGCACAAATGTACTTTCTGCACTCAATTAGCCTGTCAGCACAGTTTGTTTTTCAGGGCGTCCGCATCTCAGTTGTTTTACTTTCATGTATTTTACAAATGTGCTGCAGTTTCTGTCACCCTCTACTAGTTGAAAAACGCTCAGTGCAGCTTTAAGCTAGATCAGGCCAGTCTGTTCTGAACTGCTTGCAGTTACTGCTTCCCTTTCTTCTCTTCTCATCTTCTTTCTTAGTGGGTTTTTTTTTCTTTGTGAATATTGGGGTCTCTGATACCACACATTTTAAGGAGTGTGTACTTTACTGCCATAAATGCTCTACATCTTGCTTAATTTTCTCCAGGTGGCTCAACATGATCCTGTTTTCCCCTGATGGCAGTGGTTGCACGTTGAAGACCCAGGTGATGTAGAATGAACGTTTCATACCTACTCAGGCATTGTGTGAATTAGAGACACATAACTTCAAGGTTTAATGAAAATGTTGGTCTAGACATTTTTGCTGCTGGACCCTCTTGCATTTCTCATTTGTCTTCACTCCTCATCTTTCATCATTTGTCATCACTGCATTGCTGGTTTCTACTCATCTATGCATGTAAGTGTAATGGATGGATGATGGATTGAAATATTTGGGGATTTTTTTTTGAGTCATATTAATTTTGTGTGACTGAACACTTGTTCAGTGTTCACTTTCAATCTCATTGGGAGATTTCAGTTTTTTAAACAAACCTTACTACTTTACCAATTGTTTTGATACATCTGTTTCTATGGTGCAGAAATGCAGACATGGAAGCATGAGAAAAATATATCTATCACACTAATTCATGAAGTAACATGAAAGTTTTTCTACTTAAAATGCATATGTTATCAAATATAGATATTCTTCATCATCTTTCACACTCCTTGGAAATCGAAAATGAACTGACAGGTCTCAGACTCATTTACATTTGTTAATTAGTCTGCCAGTGCCAGGTTCAGCCAGAGCGCTGACAAATCTGCTGCTGAAAATCCAGAAATCACCCAATGCATCTTGTCATACTGTCCCAAAAAATGGCTAGACCTAATCATTAACAAATGTTTTATCAAATCTGCACTTAGAATAAAAAGAGGAGTCTTCAGCCACACTAGCAGTTCTGTGAGGCTGTGCCCAGGCACAGTGGTGCTTTGAGTGAAATGCCAACATGATCTCAATGACAAGGATAATATGCTGATGCAAAGCAGGTATAATGCTTACCATTTACTGATGTTTACCATTTACAATCATAGCTTAACATCTTGGCGTGCTGACATTTGCTGATTAGCAATAGGAAAGTACAGCTGAGGCTGATGGGAATGTCATTAGTTCTGCAGGTATTTAGTAATGATGGTGCAAGGGATAAGGTAAGTTTCCAGAGAGATAAGGTAAGGCATTGCAAGAGTTATTACAATTCATCCTAAGGGGGACATGAATACCTGAACCAAATGCCAAGAAAATCCATCCAAAAGTTGTCGGGATATTTCATTCAAAACCACTAATATAAACCTCACGGTGACACTAGAGGAAAAGTCGGGGAATCACCGGACTCAGTAGGATTCATCCCCTGGGAACCGAGAGTCTATACAAAATTTCAATCCATCCATTAATAATTAAGATATTCAACTAAAAGCCAAAAAACTGTCAACTTCACTGTGACACTGCAGGAAAAGTCAGAGGATCACTTTAGCAAGATTCTTCCTCTCTGAGTATCTGTTCATAGTCACTGAGACATTCCGATCTGGAACAGAGTTGGACTGACAGACAGTCTCTGTAAGAACACATTGTTCAATAATACAGTGATATCAAGTAGGAAATTCCTTTGTTTGCAGTGGGGCGTCCTCCCGTGCTGAGGTTTGTCCAAACAACCAATGATCATTTCATACCCACAGAGATGGGATGTAGAGGCATTGTGGGATACTCCTGCTACAGTGATAGTGATAATGAGTAATATAGGCTGCTGAAAGAGCCTTCAAATGGCTATGAAGTTCACCATAGTGTAGTTTAGAATCAAAGAATCATTTGCAATGGCCGTCCTGTTTCCTGACACCTTTTCCACCCGCACAAACTGTATTTTAAATGCTATTCAACTTAATCAACCCACTTGCTCTATGTAGTCATTTTTCACCTAAGTTGGTGAATAATTTAAGCAGGTGGGAACTTTTCAATATCCTGTAAACTGTGTGGTTTCATTTTAATGTCCACTTAAATTCGTGGGCATTTTGTTATCAGACAGGGCAAAGTTTCTATAGAATAGAGACACTATTGTTAACCAAAGTGTACATTCAAGATATTACATTAGTCTTTACTGTACATGATTGCTCTGTCATCTTTTTTCCACCTGCCACACTTTCCAACAAGTCCTCATATCAAAATGACTGATGAAGAAAACTTTCTGGTCAATCTTCACATTGATGAATAGAAGCATACACCGACCAGGACAAGTTGAGGTACATATAGGGTTTATTCAAACAGGTCTGATCAGAGAAGTTGTTGGCACAGCATGTATACATGGACACAGTTGTACTTTCTTCTGCTCGTATCCTTCAACTGCATGGCATGTCATATGGGATATCTGAAGAGGTTACACTCACTGTCTCCATGTACCAGATAGAACCAGTGTGTACATGCGATGCAGGGAACAGAACACATCTTCAAGGTTTTTCTGATCATACCTTGTAGATTAATACTTTGCATCCTCCCACACACAGCTGGCCACGCGGGCCCTTGAGGCTGCTGGTGTTGCCTAACAATGACAAATGTAACTAAGTGACCTCATACCTAATCATTGTTTTCTGCCACAATGACAAAATAGGTCATTTGCCCTATACACAATTTTAGTGCTTTATCACTTTATCACACAGAGGGATATGATAACTAGATACTGTTATTTCCCATGGTTGTTCCATTTGTTTTGTTAGACTTTAATGATAATAAGTTGCTTTAAGCAGCACCAGTGCTGCACAAAATCTTAACATAACTTGTCCTGTGCATGAATGGAAGACAATCATTCTCATGCCTAATGCATTTTGTTGTTATTTAAGAAGCAGACAGCTCAGTTTCTTTAAATTTCTGGTCATGTACCAGCTATTTCTTCTTTTAGACTATGACTCCCTGTGACTAAGCATAACTTTAAACCTCGTGCTATAAATACTTATTCACCTGATGCTTGGAACACCGCTTATTTCAACACAGAGGGTGTCGCTTGTCATGCATTCAAGTGTTTGCACATAATTGTAACCAGCACAGATGCAGAGAAACTGTGTTAACGAGGAGTTTCTGCTTGAACTTTGGTTAGGAATGATAGAAGCCTCGGCCACAAGCTCTTCCAGGCGCCATGAGCATGTTTGGGGAATATAATCTCCTATATCAAGGGGAATGTGTGCTCTGTAGTCACCAAGACTGACATGAAGTATACAAGACAAGACAAGATAAGACAAAACTTTATTGATCCCATGCCGGAGAAATTTACCTCTTACAGACATCAAGAATAAAAAGAAGTATAAAACAACAAATAGACCAATAAATAAATAAATAAATAAATAAATAAAGGATACAAAATAAAATCATCTGTACATATATGTATATTATATACAAGTGTACAGAAAGTAGAATTGCCTTATGAAGATTGACTTTTTTTGAACAATAAATGAATAATAATGATGATAATAACATACTGTGTCTTATATATAAACACATGGAAGCAACATACGGCATATATAAGACATATACGATGCATTGGTGCATTGGCAGATGGTGGATATACTGTTTATGTATCGTTGGGTAGTTTAACCTACAGCTAAACACATCATATTTTATAAGATGATTATGTATTTTGTATGAAAAGTCACAATATCCAAAGTATTTCAAAACGACAGCTGTCAAATCAATGTAGTGGAGTAAAAAGCACTAGATTGAATTGAATATGAATGTCGTGAAGTGTAAAGTAGCATAGAACTGAAATGCCTAAGTGCCTCAAAATTGTGCTCGGGTACAGTATTTGATGAATAAGAGTTAAATCAACACTTTGGTGACATGAAGGAGGCCTCTTCCTCCCTCCACCTCATGGCAGGCCTACGTGTTGGACAATATTTCAATAGAAAAAAGAAGATCACGTCGCGCTTTGCCTGCAGCCAATCAGCGCCATCGATTCTGAATGACGTCAGCCAACTACCAACTCCAGGAAGCTGGAAGTTTCTCAGTACGACGTTAATTTTAAATTCACCACTTTCGGATAGGAAGCCGGGCGGCGGGTGAAAATATTGTTGTTTTTGTACTTGTTATTTAAAGAAGCTGTCTTTGTCGATAAACTTTGACCAACTGTAAAGCAGTACGACGAGCAGGACATAACTGCTAAAGTCACTAACTTAAGATGTTAGCCTCGGGTCTGCTCGCAAACTGCTGCACTGAAGTCCAGGATGACCAGACGCTCAAAGTGAGTACTGGTGTGAAACGCTCGACTAGGTTTTTTTTTTGGTTTGTTCGTGACAGGGCACTTTTCCCTGTTGTGAGAAAACGAAAGCAGGGGTCATGCAGGTCGCCGGACTCCTACCATGTATGACCTCGGTGACGACTCCACGTCACTTCTCGCTCAGTCTAAATAACCGACCCATATCAACATCACCTGTGTGATCGTATGCTTGAGTATGTGCAGTACTTCATTGCATATCTAAGTAAATAGATTCGGTTCATGTATATGTGTATACACAACGTACATAACACTCAAGCTACGTATTTATGAAACCACAGTAGGAAAAACTCACGTGCAAACAAAGTAAAGGTGGCTGACATCAGTTAAAATGACGTGGTTTTAGGGTTACGGTATTGTGAATGTTTTCTTGCTGTCATGACTTACTGGAACACTAATCAAAGAAGCCATTACGTTTCCTGCTGTGACAAGTACAAGAAGTATAAGTACAAGATGGAAAAGGGCCTTTTGATTTTAATACTAGTTGAATGGGAATCATTTACTGATTTGTGCTGTTGGTTGCTGCTGTTGTTGCTTTCAGTTTCTTGCTGCCATTCCCCCTTGAAAGGTGGATTAAAGTAATCATGGTTTTTCCTCTACATTCATCATACAGCTGTGGATGACTGCTGCTTTTTTGTGGCCTTCTACTCGTATTCAATATATAATTATGATAGCAAGAGTGATAAAAAGAAATGTTTCTGTAGAAAAGGAGATTTATGACACTGAAACAGTGCAGGGTCATGGTACGGTAAGGAAAGATAGACAAAGAACGCTCATCTTTTTTTGCACAAAGGTGTTTAAAATATTCATTTCTATGCTGGAGTTAGCAACTGGTTACGGTCCCATATACACCTTTAATTGACAGTATTTAGGAACCCAATCATCTGCCCACTCCTGTATATCAATGACATGACTCCCATTTTCCTCCATGCTGTGATGAAGGTCACTTGCCTGAAACATGGCCAATTCAACGTCATAACATCAGACGAGAGAATCTGGTTTTCGTGGTGTCATTCAGGAGAGGCCTTCTAACCTAATTTTATCAAGCTATTTATAGCTAAACTCCGCTTTCCTCACTATCTCCAGTTTCAAATGAATATAGTACAGACAGATGATGCCTGTCAGCGAGAATGTTACGTTCTTTAGTATACAAGTATATATTCAGTGTGTTTCCTATTCTCCTATATCATTTTTACACCCGAATCAGCATGGATAAGCAGGTGTTTTTTTTTTAATGCAGGTAACCCCCCCCAAAAAATAGGCGATTGACTCCTTTCCCAGTGCCAGTGGATGAGTTTGCCTTTCTGCTTTGTTGTTCTGTTCTCTTCTGTTTTGCAGCTATTTTATAATAAGTGTGACTGTGTTAGCAGAGGAATCCAGCTCTTAACACTGCAAATTTGAGTCAATCAGAAAAGTCTGGCTGTGACTTATGAAAGTAAGAGCAGGGATAAAAGAAGGGAAGGAGTAATTTATGCTCACTAATCTCTATTCATAGTTCAGCCACTCTGCCGAAACAGATTACACTCTAACTCCATCCTCTGTGCTTTCGCGGACACACCATCAAATCGCTCGGCTCTCTGTCTGGACATTCCCTGGAGCGAGAGCAGCGCACTGGCTGGACTGTGAGCGATTACTACAGAGTTTTTGGAGAATCACTAAGCCTGTCTGTTGGACACAAGAGGCGTCACTTGGGTTTATTTCTGTTGGCCAACTGTTGTATTGAGTCTGAAACTGAATAGTTGTGTTCGCTACCTGGGATCCTGAGGAAGTGTTTTTGGATGAGATAAGAGCTCATTCATCAGTATGAGTATGCCTGCCTCTTTGCTGGAGGTGTGAGAACATTCTAGTTAAGTCTGTAGTTATCAAGATGGATTTTCCATGTTTTTAGGAGTCTGCTTGACTAATTGAAATAACATTAATATGTAAGAAAGTGGAAATATTAAACTACTTGGCTTAAATAGTTTTTATTTTTTAATAGAAATTCTGACCCCCATAACGTCTGCTTGGCAAAATTCTTGTCCTTGGACAAATGTAGAGGACAGCGCTAAATGCAAGTGCCAGCAGTTTACATGATCATTATCCACTCTTTGACAGTGCATGTCAGCCAGCAATACAGGCAGAACTGCTTCTGGGCAAACAAAAAAGTTGTTTTGCATCTATTTCAGGTGTACCATGCCTTTAACATACTGCCCTTTTAAAGAAAACTGCCATGTAGGTTATGTTTTCTAAATGCAGAGCTGTTTAATTTTAATGTAATTTGTTAAATTGAATGACCGTACATTTACTATTTTATTTATTTAATCACTGCTTTACTCCTATTTCCTATATATGACTCCTTAGCTCGAATGTAATGGTTTCTCCTCTTGAAATGTTTTAGGTGGACAAATACCTGCACCATCTTCAACTTTCAGATGCGACTTTGATGGATGTGTCACTAAGGTTTCGACGAGAGATGGACAAAGGCCTGTGCAGAGACACCAACCCCACAGCTTCTGTCAAGATGCTGCCCACATTTGTGCGCTCCACTCCAGATGGAACAGGTAATACCCTTTTTCAGATAGGAAGTCCATATATAGAATAGGTCCACTGAACACAGAGACTCAGGTGTTACGGTTAGTGGTCGTTGAGCAAAAACAAGGAGTGAACCCAAAGGTGCAGACTTGACAAAGACAAACAGCTGAGCGGAGGCAGTCCAAGTAATTTATTCAGCCAAAAAAATAAAGGCAACCAAAATCCACCACATACAAAATCCAAAAAAACAAAAGGCAGTTCTAGGAAAACAAACTCATAACCAAACTAGAAGAACAAGGACTAGGCCAGAATACTCACTAAAGTCACGGGGAACAAGGAAACCACACGCAAGGGGATGATCCCACAAAGACAAAAGAAACACATGAGCTGTGTCCCAATTCAGGGGCTGCATCCTTCGGAGGATGGATTTGAAGGCCGATTACGTCATAACGCTGCGCGAAGGCTGTCCCAATTCGTCCAAATTCGAAGGATCCTCCAAATGCAGCCGACAAATGCGTCCTCCTTTTCCCTGTATTTGGAGGATGCGTCGCTACTATCCTTCACGGCCTCCCATATCCCAAGATGCTTTGCGCACCGATTGTTTTTTTTAATAATGGCGACCTGTTGATATGAGGAGCTCAGTTAACAGTTAGCCTTATTAAAACTCTTCACTTACAAATGTTACAAGCTCGCATGTCAACTAATATCTTATTTTGGGTGAATACTCGATTGTGATTGGCTGCAGGGTCTCCGTTAAAAAGTGTTGTAGCACAACTATAAAAAAGTTACGGTCAAATAGCCTGATTGTTCTAAATTTTTTGCGCTGGCTCAAACGCTAGTTGGTAACCATGGCAACAGAAACTCAGAACATACGTTATTTCACAGTTTATTTATCACAACGGCAAGACAGTAGACAACATGAGTGATTTTATAGTTTCCTTTAACCACATTTAATGATCAGAGTGAATGGTGGATAATATTTCTTGCAATAAAAATGATTTAGGAAACTATCTGTGGACTTTGAGTCTTTGAAACAAAATTTGGCATCATCCTCTGGACACACACAAGTGGTAAGAGGTGCACTTGCCCTCTGAAACGATACTTTGTATCACGTAACATAACGTTAAGCAATCATGTCACTTCCCTCCACTGATTAGGTCTAATATAACAGTTGCGCCGACCGAGCTGCAGGTTCTGTGGCCAGAGCCGGTTACCTTGGCAACGCGTCACAACGAGCGATATTAAATAGTCCACTCAGTCGATTTTAACGGTAAAAAAAACAAGATTAACGTATTAATAATTGACTTAATATTATTTCTTTCGTAAGTGACCATGGTAAAAGCGGGATAACGCCCTTCGAGGTGTCCATTTTCAGAAATGAATGGACGACGCGGAGGCGTGAACCGTCCGACGCGAAGCTGTGAAGATATTCACATCAGGTGAATTTGTAAGTTGTATAATAGGCTACATTTCGCGCCTCTTACAAGCGATGGGAGCTGTACGGGCGCATCTCTGCACCCCGTACGTGTGTTTTTCCCGGGTTAGGAGGGAAGAAGTTATGACGTCGTGACGCAATCACGAAATGCTCCGAAGGCTAGACCGTCCCATTTAACGATAGTTGATGCGGCCGACGGAGGATCCTCCGAAGGACCCAGCCTCCGGAGACCGCGTAGGCTGGGTCCTCCGAAGGATGCAGCCCCTGAATTGGGACACACCTACAGACTTAAATAGAGGGGGGAACTAAACAGACACAGGTGGACCCAATCAACCTAACAAAGGCGGGAAACCTACAGGGAGTAAAGAAACTAAGACACACAAGGGAAGGCTACCAAAGTAAAACAGGAACAAGGCTACCAAAATAACAGGATCCTAACACTCAGGTCTGTGACTGTAGTTCCGTACGCACCACTGCAAAACCATAAAATTATGTCAAATAAAGTCAAAGTTAAAAGGTCAACATCTTTCATCCCTTTCTTCCAGTTTAGTGCTTGGTGGTATGAGCAAACATTTGTATCACAGTGTTTTTTAATATTCTGTCGGTTTCATGGTAGGTCATGATATATCTTTTTTTTTCTTTTACACGACTAGGCCTTTATATAGGTGTATAGTGGCTTCCTCTACTGTCAGGAATACATGAAATATAGAATATAGAATTAATCATATCATGAAGATACTGAAGGTTTGCTTGGCCCAATAAAATGATGCAGTTTTTGAAGGAAAAACTTTTTCAAAACAAAATATTTTTAGATAGTTCTATAAATGCTATAAGCTGACCTAAAACACTTTAAGTGTTAAAGTATTCAAAGAGATATTTCTCACATTCTGTTGCACAAGTAAGAAAAAAAAGATAAATTAATTCACATTATGTTGTCCTTCAAGCCAAGGTTATCAAGTATTAAAACTGTTAAAAAAGAGTTAGTTGTGGGTTCTTGTGTTATAAAATTCTAACCATAAGTAAGAGGGGTCCTCTCTCTGTACACCCTACACAGCTTGTTCTGAATGTAGCGCTCTTCGCAGTAAATCTTATATATTTTGCTGCTTCATTGCGCTGCAGTTTATAACATATGATAATCTGATCATGGGTCGAGTCTGTGACCGGCCACCATTTCACTCCCTCTTCTTACTTCCTCTTCCCTTTTACCAAATATGTCTTCCTCCTGATTGTTTTCCCTGTCCAAAGTGGTGGATGGCCTGACAATTTTATGAGGAAGGAACACTGGTTAGCATTTGAATTCCATGTGTGTATGTGTGACACACATATGATATAATAAAAACACTTGATATTCTGTGCGATATATAGATTTACGTGTATGTGTGTGTGTGTCTTTTTTAGAGCAAGGTGAATTCCTGGCCCTTGACCTCGGTGGATCCGTCTTCAGAGTGCTCTTGGTCAAAGTAATGGCTGATGGAGAGCAAAAGGTGGAGATGGAAAATCAGATATACGCCATTCCTGAACACCTCATGAGAGGCAGTGGCTCTGAGGTAAGAGGCATTAAACATTATGCAGCTAACAGCATTGCTGTAGCCTGTTGCCAGTGGGGTCAGTGCACTGCTGTGGCCCTTGTTACAGAGACAAAGCTGTGTTGTGCTACGTGTGAATGAATATATACGGTAGATGTAGTCAAGGCAAAGCAAATTTATTTCATACCCAAAGGCACCCCAAAGTGCTTTAAAGAGTACACAGGCAAAAGCACAAGAAAACTATAAAAGCAAGAAAGCATAAGCACACAGAATAAAACAATAAAACAATCATCCGATCCATTCCCTGTAGATACAGGGTTGCAAAAGGTAACATGCAGATTGCAAAAAGAGAGGAAAATGCCGTCTGAAATAGGTGACGATCTCCTCTCCTAGACTTAAATCAGACAGATGTCATCAGCGACACCAACCCTTGCAGAGCCAACTTGTAGCTTCGTACTGACAACACCTAAAGTGTGTTCCACTTGACTATCTCAACCACAAATGTTCCAACACAAATTTGTGTGCCAAGATTTTGAAAGCAATGGAGATATCAGTATTTAGTTTTGTAAGTAATTGGAGAGCAAACCACAGTCAGCCTGAATCCTGTCGGTCAACTTTGCTCATTAAATAATAAATTAGCAAATAGTAATTAGAACAACACATTTGCAAACCATTTTTCTTTGTCCCAAAATGTTGCCTGCAGTTTGATGCCAAAACTGTTTTTTTCTGGGGAAGTGCATGTAAAACCATGTATTGCCTATGATTGTGGATCATGTGTTTGAGCTGGAACTTTTGAACCTTTTTGAAAAGACAGCTGACCTTTTCTCTCTCCTGCAGTTATTTGACCACATAGCTGATTGTCTGGCGAATTTCCTGGAGAAGCTGGGCATAAAGGATAAAAAGCTTCCTTTGGGTTTCACATTCTCCTTTCCCTGTCAGCAGACTAAGTTGGATGAGGTGAGTAATTTAGTCGTTCTTTTGTCTACTTCAAGTAATATTTTTGCCAAAAGTGAAACTTGGTTGGCATTATCTTGTAAACCTCATGTCTGTGACAACACAGGTGAAGTTTGTCAGTATAATACACAGTGAGCTTCAGTGCAGCTTTGTTTTAGCCTTGTCCAAAACAATAGAAATGGATGCCAATTTGTCTGTAAGAAGGGAGGGAATTCACCAACCACATTGGCTGTTGAACCCATCTAACTGACCAGAAGCTCATGGGTTTTTTTTTATCAGGCACAGGCTCATGCATGCTTCTTAATGGACATCAGGTGTCAAACATGAGATTACATGAATCGTCCTCCTTACTTTACTGCAAAATGGTGAAACAATGAACAATGCACCAGTAGACCATGTGAGCATACCCAGGGTTCAAAATTAATGTTAATGCTGCTAATGGCTGGTAAATTTACCAGCCAAAAGGTTTTTAATAATATTAATGATAATAATAACATATGGCAGCAACAGACACCCATACACGTCTGTGTCCATATAATGTAATATACTTTTGAAGAAAACCCAAAGCACATGATCTAAGTGCAGTAGTCAGTGTACTGTTGGGCATGTCTATTAAGTACATTTACATACAGCAGCAACCGATGCATACCAACACGCATGCAACAGAGAGGGTACCAACAAAACCATTGTGGAGATAAGGTCAGGTTTGACTATGTGAGACTGCACAAACAGCAACGAGAAAAAATAGTAACCTATACCCAAGCTACCACTCTGGTTATTTAATTGGCTTGAAATGAGGCTTAACGTTCACAGTGGACTTGACTGTCTCTCAGTATTAAATACGCCAACATTGCTCCAGCATGTGAGTCTACAATTCCAAATTAGCTGCGGAATTTGCTAATGCCATATTCAACAGACTAACCAAGAGAATAAACATGAAAGCAACATAAAAATCAGAAAACTTGCAGGATCTAAGTTTGAAGTCGTGTTGATCCATCCTTCAGCTTCAGTTTTGAAGCTAATCCTGCATCCTGTTGGACTTCAAAGCAGTCCTAATTAAAGTGAGTGGTGTATACATATCACGCCAGCCTAAGAGTTTTGCAGTTGTTGTTGTTGTTGTTGTTGTTATGGTTGTTATGGGGACATTTCCATCGATCAAGTTAATCCACTGGGTATCCACTTCCTTGCATGGTGGAAGGAGATGAAGACTTTTGTGTTGGTTCTTCCAGCCAACAAAAGAGAAATTTGTGTGTGTTGCTTTTAGTGTTACCTTTCACATCTTTGTGGAACTTACTTATAGCAAAGAAAATCATAGTGGTATGCAGTATGAAAGTGTTAAATTGATTTATTTTGCTGTTATTTAGGCTAAGTTTAGTGGGTTCCCAGTTTTTGAAAGCAGAAGTAAACAATAGCACGGCTAATGGCAATCCACCACCGCCGTGTAGCATCCCCTTATGCTCTTAAAAAAGAGAAGTCATAAAGGTGGATTTTCATGATTTCTGAAAGACGAGTACTCACTTGAGCGATGGGTAATGCCTATCTGATGACTGGAAGGAACTAGATTCACCTGTTGCAGCTAGTATTCCCTGTATTGTTTTTTTTTGCTGTGGAAGTGTAATGTTATCCTTATTATCCTTGCTTCAATCAAACTGGATGGTTTTTCATAAAACTTGTTGATTGATAGTATTATGTTAATGCCCATGCAGGTTTGGCCATATTGTGATCATTTCCCCCTTGGTGACAGCTGCATGACTTCAGGAAAATGACAGAATAATTAAAAATGTATTTTGGTTGTGGGTCTGGCTTTCCTCTGACATTGTTGCTTAAGTCTGCTCTGTTGGCTGCAGTGGTCTGTTTGACTGAGGGGTCTGGGGGTATGACTGGCCGGCTGGGTAGCTAGCTGCCCCTGCAAGTGCTTTTGAAGCTTCTCAACTAAGAAAACTTAGGAGCACTTTGCTTTCTCATCTCATAAATTGTCAAAAAGTGAATTAAGTGATGAAATGGCTCAGGAAAATTATTAAAGAAAACCACTGTTGGCCCAGCTGGTTGTTGTGACAACTCCAGCACTTTTCACTGGGATACAGTAGGCGATACAGTGGTCAGATGCATACTGGATTTTTGACATACTGCAGATTTTGCTTTTGTTTGCATAGTGCACTTTTTTTATATAATATAATATATAATATTCTATTTCACAGCACTTAGTGAGACATTGTCTCAGCTTTGGAGCCCATTATTATTGTTCATGGAGGTGCACAATTTATGCATGATACAAAAAAATTGTCACAAGCTCTTATTATTATAATACGGAGAAAGTTTTGTGAGTTTTATTTTGCCTCTGTTTAGTTTGAATGAAGTGTGTTGTACAATGATAAAATTACTGCTTCTGTAAATGGAGTCTGGTGGCTTTGGTGAGAGCAATGCGACGGCTGTCTCTCTTCTTACTGTTAAACAAGAATGGATCCTTTCTATAATGTTGTCAGACAATTGATCTTGATTTTGTTCTATGTCTTTTTCTTTCCTATTTATAGAGTGTTTTGGTGTCTTGGACCAAAGGCTTCAAGGCAAGTGGAGTAGAGGGAAAGGATGTGGTCAGCCTTCTGAGGAAATCAATCAAAAAACGAGGGGTAAGTGTACAAGTGATTGTTTCACGGTATGTTATATATACCATTTTCATACATTTCCAAACATGTCTGCAAACTTACAAAGACCTATAAATCTTTTTGTTTCCTCTATAAAGTTAATCCAAAGAAATGTGACAACACAAGCTAAAAAATGATGATAGCAGCCCAAAACTATGAGCACTGCAAACTGAAATATGACAAAGAGCACAAATGCCAATGACAAAAATATTGTATTTGGGCCCCAAATCCAAAGTGCGAGACCTGAAAGAACAAATGTTCTTTGGCGCAATGGACAGCCTCAGTCTGCTCTAATCCTCTGAAATTATATTGAGGAAATTATTGAGGGAAATTTGTACAATGAGTTCCAAAGAGACACAGGGCACACCATGAGTCACGTCTGACCTGATAATCTTGACTATTACTCTAAAAGAAGATCTGAACGAGACAGTCCACTGCCTGATAATCACAGTGAGGGAATGAAACTCCGTGCGAGAGGCATGAGGGAGAGCGCTAAGTTAAAGCACCCCAAATAACAGTCTGACAAAACACTCAATACAGAGTGAGCCAAGAAAACTGAGATATCCCTCAGACAGAAACAAATGAAAGAATCAGAGGGACAATCCCCTTTATTGTCACACAACATACATGCGAACACGCCATGCAATTGGTGAAATTTATCTTCCGCATTTAACCCATCTTGGTCATTGTTCCTCCGTGGCAGACCAGGAGCGGTGGGCTGCCATCCAACCGGCGCCCAGGGGACCCAGTTTCCTTTGTCACCATTGGTCAGGTGGTGATCTTCTTGCATGTTTTTATTGGGGGTGTTTTTAAGGAGGATACCCCAGGTGAACACGGGGAGAACATGCAAACTCCACACAGAAAGGCCCCTTTTTTCCTCGAGCAGCAGGCATCAAAGGCATGGTGGAGGACACGCCCCCGGTGCCCGCAGCGAGAATCGAACCCGGGACCTTCTAGCTGTGAGGCCACAGTGTTGCCACCGTGCCACCTAAAAGAGCAGGGGGCATTAATTGATCATTAAAATTACAAAATTAAAATAACAAGTTTTCTTTCAAATCAAACATTTTAATATATTTGTTCTTGCAACTGCATTATAAAAAAATTTGACTCAAACATAGCTTAATGTGATCTGCTACTTCATTGCACTTTAAGAACAAATCTTACTGGGACCACTACAGAAAAATGCAGATGAACCTTTAATATCCAGGTAACAATTTAGCACATTCACCATGCACTGTCTAGCCATATACTAGGTTCTGACCGAGTCTTGTTTAACTGTAGTTCTTGGTAGTCATACCCAGAACAAAAAATGCTCCTAATACAGGCCATCAGCCTGACTTGCTCTGGATACGAGCACCTTAGGTGCTTATTCACACTGTTTGCTTTAAGACTGGGTTGTCATCAGGAAGCCCAGGTCTGCATTCAGCTGCATACAGCTTTGTTGTACAGTAAAAGGCTTTGAGTGTTGGACTTGTGTGATATGAATTTTAGAGGTTGTGTTATTACAAACAAAGTGAGCGGAAAAAGAAACTTGCCCTGAAGGTTGCCGCTACCATGTGAGTTGAAAATATTTCAAGTTGGCCAAAAAAAAGACCTGAACACAAGCACATAGTAAAGGTTGTTGCCTTTCATTTTAGTGCCTGATATCTGGAAGGACTAGGAAAAGAGAGCTGTAATGGATTGTTAAAAACGACAGCTTTATGCTCTTAAGACACTTGAGAGAGAAACCCAGTGAGATTACCAGCACTGAGGTGTGACCTTTGGAGCATATTCAGTGAGGTCGACAGAGCATAAGATCTAAAAAGTGAAAATAAGATATTCAAATGGTTCGATCCTATGTAAGAATTATCACTTGTGTTAAGAACAGTTTCGTGGTAAGATGCAAACACTCAACATTCAAAACAAAGCTTATATGGTACAAACTAGTGAAGTGAAATATTTTGAAAGACTTGGAAAACAGTGTTTGTTAAATTAATATTTTTCCACAGTATCTGTGAAGCAGGATTCCGCCACGTACGACACTTCTCAAACATTTTAATGTGTAAATTCAATCTCATCGCAGGACTTTGACGTTGACATTTTGGCTGTGATCAATGACACAGTGGGAACTATGATGACTTGTGGATATGACGATCACCACTGTGAAATTGGCCTCATTGTGGGTAAGTTCAGTCTATCGATCAGTGAAGGTCAGTAAATCAGAATTTCCATCTGCACTTTCGGTACAGCACCCTTGAAACCTGACCCTAACCCATACCTACATGTGCACTAACCCCTGTTCTGTTTTGCTGTTTCATCACAGACAGAATTCATAAATGTATGCAGGTTTGTTATTGTGGTTTTGGGCCTTCACAGACAAAACTTTTGTCGGTCTTGAGAAGCTGCAGCATTTATTAATGGATGCACTGTGATCTATGCCGTACATTTACTGCCAGACTGACAGCTTACTGCTAACCTTTTCCTCTGCTCCGCTTTTGCTACTCACTCTCTTTATCTCGCTTAACTACACACTCGCTACGCACACACATTAAATACAGAACTGCAATGCTCTTATCACAAGAACACATTGGAGGATGTGCAGTTTTCTTTCCACTCAGCATGTGGTTGTCTATTACAGCAAGGAGACAGGCTTTTTTTGAGAAAAGGCTGAAGTCAGCGAGACAAAAAGATTGCAGAAAAATACAGCGTAGTTTGGAAGTTACAACAGAGCACAGAGGAGGAGATAACTCTGGTTGCTCAGATTCTCTCTGACCAGTCAGTGGTCTGCAGTGTTTTAACTGCACCTCTTAATATTGGCTCAACTTGCTTGGAACCTTAGCAGAGGGGTAACAAAAAACTGGACAAAATGGACAAAATGGAGTGGTTCTGTTGGTACCATACACAACTTTTGCCACTGGAAACATGAGAATAACCATACTAATGTGTAACAAACTGAACTCGACTAGACTGGACTGCTTGGTGGGAACACGACTGTAGTGTTTCTCTCATGCCCGTTAGGACAGCATTTGGATACTGACTTGATTCAAAATTAAATTGACAGCATTTAAATTCATTCAGATTAATTCAAGTTCAACAGTACTTCCTGCTCGGAGTCTACACTGTTTACGGCTATTAAAAAATTCTCCTGTTTGGAATTGTAGACACAGCACTGAGTGGTCTACTACAATCAGCAATCAAATTAGTACCTTTATATCTAACTCTTTCAGATAGATCATAGGGTGTGTAAACATTAGATTCATTCATTCAAGACATGTTTTTAGGTCAACATGTGTCACAGCAGCTTTACCCCTCTCAGAGACGGGTATCATTTTCTGGGTTTAACCTCCCGTTAATCACACGGCATTTAGAATCTTGTAGAAACTCAGTAAAGGTCTCCCCCATGTTTATTTACAGCTACGTCCAAAACAGCTCAAGGGGAAATGTCACCTGCATCAACATAATCTGTCAGTCTGACTGTTGCTGCTCTTGGTTTCCCTGTTATTCTTAGTGAGACATCTGGGTCAAGTCTTTGATGCTCTGGAGGGGAGGATGTTGCTCCTCCTCCTCTCCAGAGCAGCCTCTCCCCTGTCGTCCAAAGTAACAGGTGAAACAAATACTTTTCCTGTGATCCATTTTGGCTCATCCCTCTCAGCTGCTGAACAGTGCCTGAAGCCTGATTTCAGTGTTTAATCCTGATTATTTTAATTAAGTGTCTAGCATTTTTTTCCTTTTGGAGGGTGGTGTCCTGAGATAAATTTAACAAAGTTAAATTCTGTGAGTTGATATACATACTGACTATTTCTAAAAGCCGAAAGTGAGTGTAAATCAGCTGCTTCCTCCCAGCAAAATAGTTATTTGCTACAATGATTTAATGTCCTTGAAAGTATCATACGCTACACAACCTGTAATTTCAGATTATTTGAGTGTATTGTACTTCCATCATAATAGTAATCATACTCCTTCAAATCAGTATGGTATGCAGCATAGACTTAGTTAACATAATGTAGGCCATACTACAAAACCGTATACACAGGATACATTTTTTGATAATGAAACAAACCAGAACTGTAACACTTCAAAAGAGCAGATACAAACAAAGATTCTGGTTAATGAGTGGAAAGTGATGGCTAGTTTAGAGACAGTGTGCTTGATTCATTTGTTTCAAATATGACTAATAGACACTAAAGCAACATTTTATGTCATTCTGGGTCTTTTTTTGGATGACAACTGCTCAGTAATTGTTATGCTGACATGCCTTCATTCAAGGAACGGGAACCAATGCCTGCTACATGGAGCAGATGAGGAACCTTGAGCTGCTGGACGGTGATGAGGGACAGATGTGTGTCAACACAGAGTGGGGTGCTTTTGGTGACGATGGTGCCCTGGAGGACCTCCGCACTGACATTGACCGGGAAATAGACGCGGGTTCTCTTAACCCTGGCAAGCAGTTGTGAGTGTCTATGACCTTGTCTGACTTGGTACCAGATAAATCATCTCTTCGTAGTGGCTTCACTTAGCTGCAGACAGGCTTGTGTTGGAGACCCCTTTTTTGTTAAAGTTCTCATTGTTTCCATGTTTCCATTGTTTGTATCACTTTATCATATTTTAGTAGGACCCTCCCTGGTGGCCTGCTCCCGTTTTCATTTTCTGTTGCTTCTAATCCAAAATGTGTACCTTTTGTCATGCTTAGTTCAGCAAAATGTACAATTCCATGGCATTCCAAAGCTTCATCAAGACAACAACATTGTCATGCCATACTCGACTTGGTGGGTAGAGTGCTCTTCTCTCTATCAGAAGGTTGGTGGATCATCCCTGGCCTCGGCCACATGTCAAAGTATCCTTGGGCAAGATACTGAACCCCAAATTGCTTCTGATGCTGTGTCATTGGTGTGTGAGTGTGTGTGACTGGTTAAAAAACACAGGTGGAGCAGGTGGACTAGCCACCATCGTGTGAATGAATATGTGAATGTGTGAATGCAGACTTGTGTTGTGAAAATGCTTTGAGTGGTCGTAAAACTAGAAGAGCACTATATAAATGCAGCCCATTTACCATATTCACCACTTTGTAACTCTAATTTGTCCGAGTCACAGACAGATGCTGTTCTCATTTGCGGATTCCATTATTAAGTCACTGTCAGCGAAATTGAACTCTTTGTGCACTGATATTTCTCATTAAGCCCTCCAGCAGCTCAGAGGTCATAATCACTGTTAGGGCTAACATGTGCGCTAACACCTGAAAAACCATGTTTTTTCAGTATTGCAAAGAAATAGATATATCCAGTCTATCTTACTAAAAGCCTTTTTTGTGTCCATTGATGCTGTGATGGATATGGATATGTGATGGTTGGTATGTTTGGTTCTTCTTAATTTGAATACTCTGCGGACAAGTGAGTCCTTGGAGTGAATCGGCTTTGGTTCGGATATATTAGGTAGTTAGTAATAGTTTCTTGTCTCGGTGATACTGACTTGCTTAAATGAGCTGAATTGTTTTTTATATTGGAACTAATGGCTAGCATTAGCCTGTAATTTACATGTTAAAGCAGTGTTCATGTTTGTAAGTTAGAGGAAGATAATCCTTTATTGACTCTCAGAGGAGAAAACTGACTGTTACAGCAGCACAATGACAGAATAAGTACAGATAAATATAGAAACTTAAAGGGTAACTTTGTTTCCAAATGACTGATGAGGACAACAGTTTTTGAAATTAGTCCAGTATTGAGCGAGACCACTGCAGTCGTAGCTGCAAAATGGGCTAGAATGTAACCCCTTTGAGGGGTGTCATACCTTAGGCACTCAACAGTCTGTAACGTAGTGCCCCCGGGGGTCCCCTGTTTCAAGCTGCACAGCAAACATTTCAGGTATCTTGGGATTGATGTTGTGAGGCCCACTGGCTTTGTTTATTTTGAGCCTGGACAGCTCCTTTTCTTCATGGCAGGTGGTAAGGGTCGGGGGTGAGCAGTGAGCTGTGAATTTCCTGTAGTGATTACTGCAACAGGGAGGGGTAGCCATGTTCTTGATGGGGAGGAGAGCAGGGTCCACAGCAGAGGTGTGAATGGGGCCACAGGGTGGGGACCTAGACACTGTCTGAGCTGACAAAGGTGAAGGTTGAGCTGAAGCTATTCAAAAAAATTTCTCCCTGTGCTTGTTCTTGGCCTCTCAGTTTCCTCTTAAGCTCCTTTTGATCAATCCAAAGTTTATTGTGATGAACTCAGGACCAAGTTTCCTAAAGGGGCGGGTGAATGGTGACACCCATGTGACACAGATACAAGAAATGTCTCTTCAGTGCGCCATCTTGTTTCTGAACCATTTTTGACATACAGTAGCTGCAGCAAGTGTCAGTGTGAAACCTCTAAATGCAGTCTGCCTTTACTGTAGACATTGGTGAACCAAGGCTGTATGTGTTTGTACAGTATGTGCATACATGTACAAACATGAGTTAATTTTCAGAATCACACTATCATCAGTGGGCTTTATGCTGGAGCCCAATTCTTATCTTTGCTCTTGAATACAGTGGCAAAGCACAGCTGGGGCCAAGAAATGCAACAGCCACCTCACTAATGGTTTTCCTATCCTTGGGCAAGCAAATTCATTATTTAGCTGTAGATGTGCCATGTGTGCGGAATGCTCTGTGCCTTTATAACTGCCTGCACAGCCACACAGGATAGACTGAACGAATAAATAAATACAAGTTGATTGAGTTCATGCTTGTATTAATTGTGTGCCTTTTTCAATTAATGCGATAATTGAGTGTGTTAATGTATTATGTTTGTTTGCTGCCTTGCTGCAAAAATACCTCTTATGGGACAATTAAGATTAGAGACAAACTGAACTGAGGAGAGCTGGACTGCACAGAAGCCATTCAAAGTGATGCTGGGTGAAGGAGATTTAGAAAGGTGCTTGAAATACAGGGTTGCTGTAAAATCCAGTTTTGTGCAGGATAATGAAACAGATTAGAGATGATTAGATTAGATTGACACAGTCCAATGTGAGGATTCACTGACTGACACAAAATTAAGTGACTCATTCACACAAGTAATTGAATGATAATAATAAGAATAGATCTAAATGCTGTATATTAACTTATTCTACATAATCACTTGCTGTTACCACCTAATGTCAGAGGCAGATCAAGTAGAGCATGACCGGAAAATGTTACAGAAAACTATAATCTCTTTTAGATATAAAAACAGTAGGAAACAAAAGCAAGATCTATAAAATGTTCATTATATTATTACAAACTGCCTCATCTGCATCTCTGTAGTTCCTCAGTATCAAGCAATACTGACAAAATGATCAGACAAGCCTGTGATTGTCAGCAAAGATGTGGCAGTTCTCATCAGCATAATGAATATCATCACTGAGCTGTCTAATTACTGCCTGTCAAATTCATTGTCTTCTGTCTTCCTTATAGTTGTAGGCCTATCAGAGTGTAAAATATCGCTCATGAGTTCTGATGCATCATTTGATACTGAGGAAGGAAAGAAAAGTGCAGTCTGACAGTGAGTCGCACAGGTGGCATGTTTGTACCCGACTTGAAAGTACTCTCAGATCTCTGTCTTTGCTAAGAGAGTACAAGGGCTTATTTCAAAGTTTCATCTAGACAGAGGGAGTTTCCAGAGTTTATATGTCAAAAGTTTGGTGCCAGCAAGGCTTTCATTTAGCCTCCTTTGTGTTTGAATGTGCATGTGTCGAAACAGTACTGTGGCAGTTCGGTTTAAGGTACAAATGAAACCATAAAACTGAAGACTCTTTTGTAAAAATGGGTGTGGCAACATTTTGTTAAATATCTTTTTTTTTCTCATTGGTGTGTAGGTTTGAGAAGATGATCAGCGGCATGTATATGGGGGAACTAGTGCGGCTCATCCTTGTGAGGATGACCAAAGAGCAGCTGCTGTTCCAGGGCAAGACGACAGCAGAGCTACTCACCACTGGAAGCTTCAACACAAGCTACATCTATGCCATTGATAATGACAAGTTAGTGTGTGTGTGTTTGAGATACTCAGTGCAGTGCAGTAATAGTACAGTGGTATTGTAAGCAGTAGACAAATAGTGTGCACCAACCTGCACAAAGAACAGGTTCATCTGTTCTGTCCCTTGTGCGTTATATGCAAGAACAGACATTTGCTGAAAATATGAGTTTGAATTACCTTTGAAATTATATTATCTGACTTGTCGGCCAGTGAAGTATTGCAGGCAGGCAGACAGGTCATACTGTCATGCATACCAGCACTTTCAAGAATCAAGAATAATGAGAAATGTATGAGTAAAGGGGATTAGAGCAATACCAACTTGTATAGCAGAACTACAATGACACTCAGATTTACTTCACAAATGAATTGTAACACTTCTGTGTCCTTGATAATGTCGCTGCACCAGATGTCAAATGGTAAATGGCTATATCTATATAACATTTTTTTCCAAAGAGCCTTATAATTTTCCTCTCTTTCACCCATTCATTCCCTGAAGTTATAGTGGTTTGTATTCTGCTTTACCTGCAGAGATGAGGAAGGTCTGGCGAGTGCTGAAAAGGTGCTCCGGGGATTGAGACTGGATCCTTCAGTTGAGGACTGCATAGCCACTCAGCGGGTGTGTCAGATAGTATCTACACGGGCTGCACATCTGTGTGCTGCCACTCTAGTGGCAGTGCTGCGGCAAATCCGGGATAACAAGGCAGCTGAGAAGCTGCGGAGCACTATTGGAGTAGATGGCTCTGTTTACAAGAATCATCCAGAGTAAGTGTTCCTGAGCACCATTACATTTGTCTTGGTGTACCTCACAAATGCAAACATGAGGGATGTGATTCTTCCAGATGAATCCAGAATTCCACATTCTTCATGTTTATGCTGTAATGATGCTCGGGATGATTTTTTTTCAACACTGCCAGTGTATCCCCCACAAACTAAGTTTTGGGGGTGACCATAACAGCCCAAACTTGGTGGCCTCTAGGACACTCTAATGCTACTACCCCATCATATACCCTGATCTTAATTATTGTATATTTTAATGAGTTTGCCTACCCAATTCTAAACATATAGTGAGTTGAGTAGTTGGAAGATCTGAAAAGCACTTTATAGATAAAATACATTTATCATTTACCATTTTACTAGACACATAAGTGGACTCTTATTCAACAAAATAAACATGGTTATTTTAAGGGGGAACGTATTTTTAATTCAATGTCTTATCAGGCCTATGTATAGGCTTTAAATTCAATTATTTATAAAGTAAATCTATGGCAAAAATCACTTTAAAGTAACAAAACATGAATCTCTTGACTCAAATCGCATGAATCTACTGACCCATCTCAACATCTAGTCATCCTCATCTCAGTCATCACAGTCTTCACTATCATCACAGTCCATGCCCAGCTCAAAAGGTGCTGTGCTGAGCTGCTCCATGGTGCTTGCCACTCTCCCTCAAGCTGGATCCTTTTACGTTTGTTTTTCTTTTAAATGAGTAGTCAGCTGTTTGGATGGTAGCAGGCACTTATTTGAAAGGCAATCAATTGGAAAAGAGTTTTGAAAATGTGGCACACTCATCACGAAATTATAACTATCAAGTGAAGTATTTTTGGTCTAGAGCTGCACATGGTCTGTCTGATGTAACAAGACCTAGTATTCCTAGTTTACCTAAAGATTTACTTCTAAATAATGATTCGGTAGTTAATGTTATCACATCCCAGAAGACTTCTACTTTTAGGTTTGACAACTGCTGAAAAGTTGTTAGCATTAAGGTGGAAGCCTCCCCATAAACTTCAGATTTGCCAGTGGATTCTCTCATTATTAGACGTTATCTCTCTGGAACTCTGTACAGCTTTAACCAACAGTGTGAAGGGAAATACAACTGACACCTTGTCCAAGGCACTGGAGGAAGTTTAATGGTAGCGCTTTATTTGAAGGGGTGTGCATAAGACTGACATGACACTGTCATAACCATGACAGGACAGCTGTCCTCAACATGAAGGAGTCTTTATGAATGTTTATCACTGTTGTCATCAAGTGTCTTTAACTTTGTTTGAGATGTCCATGTCACAACAACTTGATACTAACCAAGACAACGTAATGAGTCATAAACATGCCATAGCAGGCCAAGGTATCAAACTTATAGAAACTGTTTAGCTCTGTGTTGACGTTACATGGTTTGGTTTTGACAGTGGCTGTAATGAATTCTAACTCTGTCATGAATAATTTCCTTCACCTCAACTACAGTGGCCCACTTTGGACTTGTCATTAAGATGCCATTAAACGTTGTAAAGCCAGTTTGTCAACAGGCAGTGCATTAACTTAACAGGGACTGACGGATTTCCCTGATGGATAGATAGTAGCATCTGACTAAAGTAAGCTAACGTTAACTACTGCTGACCCTGTCAGGCTTAATAGCATAGTCACAGTGACTGTGTGAATTCACATTGCTGAGAGACACATTCACTATTCATTCTGTATACCTGCATGTTCCTGAGTATATGTGGACTGAAGAAGGGAAGCAGATCACACAAAGGAAACCCATGAAACCCATGAAAGTCCATACATACATTCTGTAGCTTCCCTGAATGATTAGAAGTGAAGACAATCAAGCAATAGGAGCCAGAAAGTATTAATCCTTATCCTTTGACTTGGAGTGGTAAAAAACAAAGTAGCACATACAAATCCATGGTAGGTGAATCATTTCTAAGCCTTGTAGTTGATGGAAAATTGCTGTCAGCTAAGTTGCCTAAGTTCCATATTCCCCTGGCTGGTCTGTTTGGCTGCTGTTTTTGATGTTGTGGTTGCTTACCATTCCTACTTGCCCAGTATCAACTGGGCAGCTGATATTTGACTAAAACAACAGCTTTATAATTTAGTTTGCTCTGTCCCAATATGAATGAAGTATGAAGTGAATGTTGGAGAGAGAGACAGAGAGAGATGACCAGACAAAGAAGGTTTTTACTGTAGTTAAGACAAAGAGTGAGAAAGCATAAACAAATAAAGACAAGGCCATAAAACCTACCCAGTAGATTGTTACTTTCACAGTTTAACACAGTGATTCATTCGTTTATTCATTCATTCTCCTTTTCACCTCCCACAGTGTGGGCAAATAACATCCACTTACAGACACTGTAGGTAGTTTACGACATGAATCAGTATTTTTGCACCTTTAAGCTTTAATGAACTTGTACAAGAGAAATGGGGGAACAGAAGTGATAACGAAACCAGTGATTTAACAAAACGTATCTCCTTTTTTCTAGGTTTTCCAGGAGGCTCCATAAGATGGTACGCAGACTTGTGCCAGATTGTGATGTGCGTTTTTTGCAGTCGCAGTGTGGCAGTGGGAAGGGTGCAGCCATGGTGACAGCAGTAGCCTACCGTCTTGCTGCTCAGCATGCTGAGCGTCAGCGCATCCTCGACTCCCTGCGTTTGAGCCGTGAACAGCTGCTGGAGGTGAAGAACCGAATGAGTGAGGAGATGGTGCGAGGCCTGTCAAAGCAAACCCACGAGCAGGCGAGCGTCAAGATGCTTCCCACCTATGTCAGATCCACCCCAGATGGAACAGGTAGCTTTAAGAGAAAAAAGGGACCTTCCACTTGACTCGTTTTTGAGTTAAATGCTGTCTTTTCTAGAGTCCTTCTATGTATGTGGTCAGGATTCTTGTCTTTATTGTCCTCATCAGAGCACGGTGACTTCTTGGCTTTGGACCTTGGGGGCTCCACCTTTCGGGTGCTGCTGGTGCAAGTGCAAAGTGGAAAGAGACGCAATGTGAACATGCACCACAAGATCTACAGTATCCCGCAGGAAACCATGCAGAGCACAGGGGAAGAGGTAAAACATCACTTTAGTGTTTCGCATAAGTGATAACAGCAACTGAAAAGATGACACTGAGGGACTTCGGCCCTGTTTGCAAGGTTGAATAATCTCTGCTTTAAACTGACCCCCAAAAGGTTTTTGACATAAGTTTATGTCTCAATTAATGATTACAAGCAAATTTTAATTCAAAACCTAGCATCTATTCAAGTTTTCATTTTATATGTGAAAAGTTTTGTTTGATGGGTTGCAGAGATGGCTAACTGCTTCTTTATACAGAAAGTTAAATCATTTTTGGAGAAGGGTGGTGATGTTAGTGCTGTGTTTGCATGTTTTTAGATCTGAGGAAATCCCTTTAGACTGTAAATCATGCTGTTGGCTAAGTTAGCTACCTTTCAGTTTCTCTCCAGATGCCCTCATCTGCATAGAGTCCTTTTCTGACCGATCTCAAATTGTCAGTTGATAACCATCAGTCCACTGCTCTCAGCTCCTCCACTCGTGTCCCGCAAGGATCCATATTGGGCTCACTTATATTTAGCTTATTTGAATGATCTGCGATCCGAATGCCCCAAGATAGAGACTCAAATGCACATTGATGACACTGACATATATGCACACAGCAGTGCAAAAAGCCAAGGTACCTCTATCCTCACTAAGGCCATGACCCATGTTACTGAATGGTTAAACCACTGCTGTCTACAGCTAAATGTATCAAAAACCACAAGCATGCACTGCATCTCACAGAGAAAGCTAGCAATACAGTTGCACATGATAGTACATGGACAAAGATAAGAATTCCTTGGGATGGCGTCAGACTCAATCTCTCATTCAGAATTCAGACTGAGGAGGTTTGCAACGAGGTCAAATACAACCTAGCAAATTCAAGATTGATAAGGATGTCAACCAAGGCTGCTAGAATGTACATGAATGCTATTGTCATATCGCACCAAACCTGCTGTAACTAGCTGGGCTCGGGCAAGTTGTTCAACCTTGAGGCTATTAGAATTATTGCATAAACCAACAATGAAAACCTTTGAACCGTTGAAGAAATCTAATAATTTTCACCACTGTCACATAGTAGGGGAAAAAAAAAAAAATATATATATATATATATATAAACATTCTGAGCTGGGGAAAACTGATCAATCATCTCCCCCACTCAGTTGCTTTGCTATGCAATGAGTAAGTACAAATCAGATTAGTGTTCATAGTGTTATTCTTGGCCTCCTTGTCGTATTTGTAAATATCTGTAAATATCCATGTCTGTGTTCTGCTTATATCTGCCTGTGTTCTGCGTTCACTGCAGTTGACATGTTTTCCAATATGATTATTGCTTTAAACTTATTTCTTGATTTTAGGCTGATTTTTAGATTGCCAGCTTCACACCTGGCTGTGGACTACCGTTAAAAACTAGTCTCTTGCTTAATTCTGACATTTACAATAATAAATAATGTTTATTAATACGCACTTTCCCTGAGAAATAAGGGTCACATCCAACACATGTTCTGATTTTCTGTTTATACCTTTCTCTCATAATTTCATCTAAACTAGCCCAGTAGAACTTTCCTTCTTCTCATCCATTGCAGTTTTCACTTCTGGCCATCCGTCTGAATATAATGTCATGTGACTGCAAACAATCTATTGCATTGAACACAAGTCTGATTATTGTTACATGTAATTTTGCGTGCAGTTTCCTTATGAGGATATGTAACATGTCCTTGAGGATGTTGTATAGTTTCTGTAGTGTTGCAAAGATTGAACTCTCGTACTATGGCTATGATTTGCTTCACACAATACACAAGAGTAAAACGAGAGAGAGAGACAAACACAATCAGTAGTCACTGTTTAGAAACAGGCTTTCTCTCCATTTGCACTATGTAAAGCTTGCCAAATACTAATGTATACTGGCAAAGCCGAGGATAATATACATGATGGAGATGATCCATTGTTTGTAACTTAATATTGTTGTGCATTTTTTTTTCCATTTTCTGTCTCTTGTGCCAGCTTTTCAACCACATTGTGTACTGCATTGCCGACTTTCTGGAATACATGGGCATGAAAGGAGCATCCTTACCTCTGGGATTTACATTCTCATTCCCCTGCCATCAAAGCAAACTGGATCAGGTACTGTTTGACTCAGTATTCATTCTAAGTGTAAAGCTAATCATACATATTAATAACGTATTCAATCTGGAGTACCTGCATTTTTCCACATTTGCCCGGACTTTAGGTTTGAATGCCATTAAGTTGGCAGAAATGATAAGCATTTGTTCCCAGGGCTTCAACACCTGCATTTGTTCTCTCTCCTGTTCTTTGGTGGACTTCCCCAACCATGGAATAGATTCTATTTTATCTACAGTCAAGTAAACCCTACGGCTTTCATCAACATGAGTTAGGAAGAAGTGTGTATTTATTAGCCAAAACCAGCATAAGACTGCGACAGCAAATGTCTTCACCATTTTGACAACATGTGCAGCGTTTAGAAAAAATGCTGGCAAGTGAGAAAACACAACCAAATACACAGGAACACGTTGAAAGTAGCACAGATGACAGTGGAAGCTGTTTCCAGAGGACACTAAGAAGTGATGCACATGGCAGGAATACAATCTAACAAGTATGTTTTTTTTTTTTTTTTTTATTGTTTGTTTGCTTTTTTGGTGGGAGGAGTGTGTCCTAGCTGTGTCCGGGCATGTTCATAATTTTTTCGTGTCATTTGGAAACCGCTTCCATTGTCATCTGTGCTACCTGCATCGTTTCTGTTTGGTTGTGTTTTCTCACTTTGTAGCATTGCTTTGTCGATGCACACACACGTGTCATATTGGTGAAGATATTTTCTTCAGGTGCAGTGCATTGAGTTCCCAGGGTCATTGTAATCAAATCAAATCAAACTTTATTTATATAGCACTTTTCATACACGATAAAATGCAACGCAAAGTGCTTTACAACAGTTAAAAACATTATAAAGGAAAACAGAGAAAACCCATCCTTCCTACCCTCCGTATGTACATATGCACACCCACGACTACACACACACACACATGCACACATACACAGTAGTGAGACATGGCAAGGCACTGAGGATCAGGGAAAAGGCCACCTTTGGGGCCGTCCACACGCCTCACTTTGGGTTTTAGTTCTGGCTTTAGGTATGGATAAAAGACACCCGTCTGAAGAGAGCAGTTCATAATGTTTAAAAGCTGTTCCTCAAAGAATCCATAAAGTGATTTTAGAAATGATGGTGGAATTGGATCTGAAAGGCAGGTTGTTGGGTTTACTTGGGAGAAAACTGGACCAAGTGTCCTCGCATCAACCAGGGCAAAACTCTCCAGTGTTTCCTCAGGCAAGGACAACAATTCAGGTGTGTTAACAGATAAAAGTTGTTGGGATAAAAGGCTACATCTGATGTCCTTGATTTTGGTTCTGAAGTGGTCTGCAAAGTTCTCACAAAGAGTGTCTGATGGCATGTTAAAAGCTTTATTAACATTTGTGCTTGTTAAAATATCAAAGGTGGAGAAGAGGAACCAGGGGTTGTTTTTGTGGTCTAGTTGTGAGAAATGAGAAATTCTTGCCTGTTTAACTGCGTTATTGTAGGTTTTGAGTTGTTGCCATAAAGTCTCAAGGTGGATTGTTAACTTTGATTTCCTCCATCACCTCTCGGCACTCCTGCAAAGTCTTTTCAGTTCTTGTATTTTATTGTTGTTTCTCCACGGGGGTATAGGTTTTCTTTTTACTGTTTTGGTAAAAAGTGGAGCTACTGAGTCAAGAGTGGACTTCAGTATGCTGTTAAAATTATCAACGATAAAATCACAGGGTGCAGGTAAAATTTCAGCAGGAGTGCTCTAATAATCACAGTTTTGCTTTGTGATGGTCGTACTGTCATTTCTGTTCAGGTTTAATGTACAGAAGCAAAGTATGACTGATAGAAGGTGATTTTTTTTTTTATTCACTTCATTAAGATGCACTACTCTCATCAGGCAAAATAAGTGATTTCATTCTCTGTACCGCTAAATTTTGATTGCACACTGAGTGCAATCATGTATGGACAGGTGTCCTTCAAAAACTGCATACTTGCTCCAACAAACTTAAGATTTCAGATTTACTATAGATTTCTGAGAAGATAATACAAGAATGTGCTGACAAAATGTATTTTGCAATTGACTTTTATCGATCCCCTGCCGCTATTGCAGTGACCTCCATGTATCTTTAGGAAAATGGTGTTTTTCGTTGACACACACACAAAATCACACAGTTACGCACAAGTTACTGCTGTCATTTCTCCAGGGCATTCTTCTGAAGTGGACAAAGGGTTTTAAAGCCAGTGGCTGTGAAGGACAAGATGTCATTACATTACTTAAAGATGCTGTTCGCCGCACACAGGTCAGTGCACGCATCATAACTTTTATAAAGAAATGTGTCGTGTGAATGTTGAAACCTGAAAAACACAATAAAGAGTATACCCACAGCTGCCACAGCGGCTTATAAACAACGCTGACTTACAAACACTGGCTTACAAACGTCTTTGGGTAAGAACTCAGAAGAGCAATGATCTGCTTTTTATTTCATATAATGTAGAAACTGAGTAGTAATTTCCTAATTTTATCAAAATGCACAGTGCCACAGGTGTTTTCAGGGAGCGTGCAATGGGCATTTTTTCTGGTGTCATTTGTTCAGTGTAAAACAGTGTTTCTGTTGGTTTGTTAAGATATCACTGTACTTACCACTTGTCATAGTTTGAATGCGTTTAGTTGAATGGACAGTTGGAAATACATTTTTTGTCACTGCTTTCAGGAATTTGATTTGAACTTCATAGCGGTGGTTAATGACACAGTGGGAACCATGATGACCTGCGGCTACGAGGACTCCAAATGTGAAGTGGGGCTCATCGTAGGTAAGTCTGTCCACCCCCCACCTTCCTCTGTAGAATTCAGCCTCTTTGTCCCATTTTTAAAAATTGAAATTGATTTACTGTCAGAAAATATTGAGTATATATATTTAAATATATTTTGAAATGTTTTTCCTTCCATTAATCTATTCGTAATACCTTTCCACTTGTCTTTAACTCAGGCACAGGCACCAATGCCTGCTACATGGAGGAAATGCAGAACATTGAACTGGTGGAGGGTGATGACGGTCGTATGTGTGTCAATATGGAGTGGGGAGCATTTGGGGACAGTGGCGAACTTGATGACTTCTGCACCCAGTTTGATCGCATTGTTGACGAATGCTCGAACAACCCTGGGAAACAGAGGTACTGGATGGGTGATTTTTGACATTCGTTATACTATGTAATGTCTAACAAACAACCAAAAAGTGTCAGAAGTCGCATCAAACAGCGTCATATTTAGTCACAAATACAGTATAATTTGGTAAGTGAGAGGGTGCCAAGGACAGATGGTCAAAGAGAGAGTCTAGAGACAAAAATACTGGTGACAAAAAAAGAATTGTGCAGCAAATGAAATAAAGGTTCAGCAGTGACATTTCTTTGAGTAGCTTGTGAGTTATAGACAGAGCCTGAAAGTGGCTGTCTCACACCAAGTTAATGACAGTACTTAAGCAAATACCTTTGTGGCAAGTAAAGCTTACATTGCCAGCCATTGCTTACCCTTTAAAGCTACACTGCCTAGTGAGTACTTGCAGATTGAAATGCTCTCAAAATGTTGGTAATAGTGACTTTGTTTTTACTCCCTGCCTGTCTTTTCTTCTCGCTCCTTAAATTCCAACTTCCATGGTCAATGCACAATATCAGTTCTTGGTGAGACAGTGAAATACTGTCTTATCAATATCCAGTTTAAATTCATGTAAGATATACCATATATGCTCACACAGTCATGCATATTAGATCCCTCTAATTAGAGCTACAGCAGTGCATTTTCAAAGCGCTGCATAAATACCTGGGCCTGTTGTGCAGGAATAATGACAATAATAATAATAATAATAATAATGATGTGCAAGTCCAGGAAGTGCTTGTCCTTTGGGCCCACATGCAATTTTATGTGTGTTGGTCTCCAGTCTCATTGTTTGTCAGACCTTTGAGGACCATGCAGCTGATCTTTTTTAATTGCCTTTGAACTGTGCACAGTTCTGTCTCAATATCAGTAGTGTTATTTTTGGCGGCCTGTTTTAATTTTAGTCTTAGTCTAGTCTTTTGTCAAGCTGTCATTTTAGTTCTTATTAGTTTTAGTCATGCTATACTCATTTTAGTCTAATCAAGTTTCAGTCGACTAAAAGTCTGAGTCTTATTTTAGTCAGAATTATCCGTGACTATTTTTTGTCTAGTTTTAGTCGACGAAAACTGATGATATTTTAGTTTAGTTTTAGTCAATGTTTTTTCCTTTGATTTTGTGGTTGCATTTCTCCCCATCTTTTCCCACAACACATTCCGTTGTCTTTTCCACTTCTATGTAATGAAAGTGTGTCCAAATGTTGTTTCTTCTTTTTCTCCCAAAGACGAACCCTGGCTGGCCTGTTCTTTGTGTCAGTTGTCTGTCGTTAACGCTAACCTACTGCAGCTGCAGAGCAGGAGAAGTTGTTATTTTATATACAATACAATATCTTGCACAGAACAGGATGAACTTGTTTTACCATCAGAACAATGTCAGCACAATAGACACATCATAATGTGTTGTACAATCAGGACAAAATGTTCATTTAATCAGTAGATAATAACATACATGGGTTAGGGTTAGTCATGGTCGTGGTAAGCAGATTATGACACATGCACACACCTACACAACAAAAACCATATTCTGAACTTCGGTTAAGCCTCGGATCTCTCCCCCACTCATTTTAAACTGAGTGATGTCTGTGTTTCGAATCATAAATCAGTCTCATGTAATGTACAGCTTTCTCCCTCTGCTCTTTCACAAACTCCTCCTGTATGCTCTCGTTTATTAAACTCAAGTACTGCTTGTCTATTTTCCACACCAATCACCTGCCGAATTGAATCCTCCTGTTGTTATCAATCACTGAGGAATTACTCTCTTCAATCAACCGCAGCCTTATTCTAGACTCAGTTGCCCCTCTCACAAAAAGAACTTGCAAAACAAAAATATTTGTGTGACTCAATGACCAAACAAGATCTATTAGAAGGGACAGCAAAGCAGAGCTCAAGTGGTATAAAGATCAAATCAGATCTCCTGTGATATTTCTTGACCACTAGTATCTCTGTTATAAACCCCCCTCTTAGACTTAGTCTTGACCCCTCAACAGTCACCTGTGAGGACTGACAAAGATTCTTTTTCAAAGTTGAAAACATCAGCCTGAATGACTCTACCTCCGATGAGGCTGTTGTCGCTCTGCACAGGAGTCCACCAGCTTGATATTTTTCAGCCCATTTCTCTGCCCCAGCTGGATAAAATTCTTACCAGCATGAAGCCCACTATCAGCTGCCTTGATGTTGTTAGATAAGTTGCTGAAGGAGGATACTGAAGGAGAAATTGGCTTGAATATACTCAATGTTATTAACAGCTCTCTTCTTACTGGGAATGTCCCACTTTGGTTCAAACACTCTGTGGCCCAACCTCTACTTAAAAAAAACAAAAAAAACAAACTTGTCTTGATCCACTAACATCAAGTGACTTCAGACCTATTTCAAAGGTGCCATTTTTGAGTAGAGTACTGGAGAAAGTGGTCCTTCAGCGGTTGCTACCGTTCCTTACACATGTAACATGTTTGAGAACCCTTTCAGTTGTGTTTTGAGGCACAAAACGACACAGAATCTGCACTGTTGAGGGAAACCAATGATCTCCTTGTAACAGCTGATGGTGGTCACTCCTCCTCCTGTCAGCACTGCCCTTGAAACAGTGGACTGCTTTTTGCTTATTGACTGCCTGCATCATTCGGTTGGAGTCTCTGGCACGGCTCTCGACTGGTTTCATTCTCCTATCACAGACAGGACCTGCTCTGTCATTGTTAATAATTCATCCTCCACCCCCACGTACCTCTCACGTTCAGTCCCTCAGGGCTTGCTCTTTGGCCCCCTCCAATTTTCCATCTGTTTTCTTGCACTAGGCTATGTACACATCCTAATAATTAATTCAATTAAAATGACCTTTGTTACATCTGGGTTTTTTGTACACCTGTTTGCTCTCTGAGCTTTCATTCCTGAAAATAATAAATCAGAGTTATTCTGTATTTTTTTTTTTTTTTTAAGATTTTTTTTTTTTTTTATGTTTTTTTTGTATTTGATGTTTATTTCCAGTTAAGCATCAGTTTGATTAAAGGTGTACTGTACTGACAGTACAGTAAAATACATGTTTATTCTGTGTATCTAAGCTTTCAGATTGTGTGTCTTTTTCTCTGAGGTATGAGAAGATGATCAGTGGCATGTATCTCGGGGAGATAGTGAGGAATGTGCTGATGGATTTTACTGCTAAGGGCCTGCTGTTCAGAGGCAAACTGTCTGAGCGACTGAAGACCCGGGGCATCTTTGAGACCAAGTTCCTGTCACAGATTGAAACGTGAGTATTACAGACTGTTCAAGTGTTACTGACTCCCTTTACATGCACAGAATAGTCTAATTCTTGCCCTTATTCTTAAAAAGACAATGTTCCCACTCAGCTGAAAGACATTCAACCATCCACACTGCAGCCACTCCACACATCACTGGCCTCCTGTTGGTGATACTGCAACACTTGAATTGAAAAAAAAAGAAAGAAAAAAAAGCTTCTGCATAATTTCAGGGAATTTTTATTGAGAAAAACATTCAGTAACTTCACTCTTACACAAAGTAGTCTCACCAAAATCATTTCAGACTTAAGTGGTCTCTGGTTGGTTATACTGCAACACAGGGATGTCAGACTTTGCTGTTCACAGCCCAACAACCATCTAACAGTTAATATTGTGCTGAGGAGCACGCTGGACTGCACTTCCTAGTCAGTTGTGTCCTGGAAGATTTCAATGTCTTTGAATAACGCAGACCACAAGTATTGAAATTGGTCCATTGTTGAACGAGAGCACTGCAGCCTGTGGCTATGAAGCAGGCTGCAGTGTAATCCCTCTGGGTGTTTGTGCACCATCCATGTACGTCCACTAAAAGTGCTTGTTTTTGCCACTGACAGGTTTGGACATTTAGATGGTGGAATCTTACAAGTACCTGGGTGTTCACCTGAAAAATAGTCTGGACTGGATGGACACTACACTGTATAACAGTGAGGTTATTGAATATTTTTGTAGTATCTTTTCAGTGTTGCACAGTCCAGTCTCTTCTCAAAGCCGTCTGCCTGTGGAGGTCGATGTAATGTGTCCTGGAGGATGGCTCATTTAGGTTGTAGCTCATTGATTGCGTAACAGCAGTTGGAAAGAGCCATCATTTGTGCTTTAACGATGTTTTGCGTAAGAGTTATTGATCCAGAAAGTGTGAATCTGTGAATATCTGGGCTTTTCTTTTGTGCATTCATCTCCACCCCAGCCCTGCAAACTGTTGGCTGAGCAACACACAGAACTGACCGTAAACAAGCAAGAAGCCAAAATGTGGTAAAAATCCCAACTGAGACATATATTCTGAATGCTCTGAAAATGCTACATTTGGAATAAGGCCTGATTAAATTATCCAAACACAATCTACTTTTTACATGAGCTGTATAGAATTGGGAATGTTGTCCTGTTCAGAAAATCAGTGGCATATTAGTGTGCATGTAAACATAGTCAGTGTCTCTCCACAGCTTACCCCTGTTCACCTTGGTAACCATGTATTAAGAATAGAAAAAACCATATGAGACATTTATCACACAATGGATGAGGAGCAGAGAGCGGGAGGAGAGGTGGAGGATGGGTGTGCGAGACCAAGGCCACATGACATTACTTCTATTGTATCTGCTGATACTTCAACCTACTCGAATATTTATTTTTTCCTACATAATATGCTTCAGTGCACACTTAAGTAGGCCTTTCAGAAATGTAAGTCTCTGCCGACGTCAGCATACTGTTTGTCCAAATCTGATTTATCCTGGCTTACTTTTTGGAGAACCTTCACTGTCTAATTCCAGGACAGGACAGAGCTTGCTTGAAAGGGGTAATATTTCACAGTGAACAAGCCACTGATTGTTACAGTCCTGCAGCTGCGAGCACCGATCACTCTCCAGGTTCTCTCCAGTGACACATCTGAGTGCTGATACTTAGCAGCTGAAATATGAAAATGAAAAGATGAACATAATGAAAAGGAAATTGTTAATATATATATATATATATATTTTTATTATACAGCAGCTGACGCACAGATCTCTGTGTGCTTAAAACTCGGACTTCCAACATTAAGATTAAACTTGTCTCTGGTGTGTAACCCATAACCCACTGTGTGGTCTGTAGTGTCTCTGCAGCTAGATATTGTCTTGAAACAGAGAAAAACTGCTGTTCTGTCGGACTGCATCAGTACAATAATATGTGACCTTCACATAGAATTCAAACAGAAGTACAGGTGTCTTCAGTCAAGTAAGCCTTGGTCGTCAATATGATTTGTACTGTTTCTAATGACTCGTGTTACTCTCAGACACATTTGTAAACATGTTCGTTATGTAAATCATTTGATGCTACATATTTCGATCAGCAGTCAGAACCTTTCAAACAGAAATGTTTCAGTAATCATTATCTGATATGTTGTCAGTCGTGAATGCAGAAATGAATTCATCAGCAGGTTCATTCTCAAGTAGTGTGACCTTTCAGTGTAATTTGCAGGTACCTTAAACACCTTTACATAAAGGTGATAGCTGTAGGTGTTTCAGAAAACCTGAGAGAAAAGCTCTACTGTAAAGCATTATGAGCTGTAGCTTGAAGATCCAATCAGCGCCTTTGTCATCACACGAGTTTTTCTATTACAAAAGAACCTCGTGCTCCTTCAGGCTGCAGCGTATGTGAGCTAGTGCTGAAAGACGCATATCTCGTTGTGTATAACCCTCGCAATTCTCTCTGATCCCAAAGTGACCGTCTGGCCATGCGGCAGGTCCGCTCAATCCTGCAGCACCTGGGCCTCACCAGCTCCACATGTGATGACAGCGTGCTGGTGAAGGAGGTCTGTAGTGTGGTTGCCCGTCGTGCCGCTCAGCTCTGCGGTGCTGGTTTAGCTGCTGTCGTCGACAAGATGAGACAGAACCGCAACCTCAATCAGTTTTCCATCACCGTGGGAGTGGATGGCACCCTTTATAAAACACATCCTCAGTAAGCAGCAATTACACCCTAACACAAATATTTTCCTCTGATGGCAGACACTTACAGTGGGCGTCATCATAAAGGATAGACCATATGCAAGACCTCCATATCAGAAGCATTCTGATATTTTCAATATTTTTTTTTATTTTGGACTTAGCACAGCCGCTTCATATTCATCCATACATTATAACTAACTGCTGAACACTGAACCTTTTTACTCCTCTTTCCTCTTCACTCTATCAAAAGCTTCTCCAGCATCATGCAAGAGACGTTGCAGGATTTGGCACCGCAATGTCAGGTGACTTTCCAGAAGTCCGAGGATGGAAGCGGGAAGGGAGCAGCACTGATCACAGCTGTGGCCTGTAGGATCAGGAGCGAAGGGCAGCAGTGAACCCTCAGAGCAGTGGAGGACAGGTAGAACCAGAGTTACTATGACTGATTTTCTGTACTCGGTCATCAAAAAAAAAAAGTCACACACGCCTCGACCTAAGGTTAGAGCTTACTGTAGTACTGAAATGTTTCAGCTCATTTTCTGTGTGTATGTGTGTCCCCATGCCTATATTTAAGTTTTAGAGTTTTAGGTTTGTGTTTTGAATAGACAAACGTCTTTATGGTGTGAACTGACATTGGATGGAAGAGGAGGAGGGTAAATTACCGCTACAGATTTTGGACCTTCTATGAAATAATGACTGTTACAAATTGTGATGCTGATTTCACATTTTACACTCCCCTTTTTTCTTTTCTTTTGCACTTTTGAACCCAAGCCTGTGATCTGTGTTGACCTTGGCAACAACGAAACACATCTGCATGATTTTTGCATACAGAATACTTTGTTCTATTGTGCTTTTCTTAGTTAAACCAGAATAAAATGGATTTTATGACAGTGAATTTCTGGTTTCACAAAAAGAACGATCAAACACAACGTTTGAATTGAAACACTTCATATACAGTCGTGAACTTTTACTTTTTCCTTGACTTCAAATTTCAATTTCATCCTCATATTAATGTAAAATATTTCAAAATGCCATTAAAAATTAATGTGTTATACTCCTTGTCTCTTCATTGCGAGTAGAGCTTGAGCAAGAAAATGACAAACAGCAGTCCTATGAGTGTCTGAACAATGTCTGCAGCTTCAGAGAGATTTCAGAGGAAGTACATCTGTTTTCCTTGAAATATTATGTATATACAGTCACAATCAATTGTAGTTTATGGAACAAAGTGTTATTGAGTTGTGCACAAACACCATAAATATCCAGTTACCGCATCCAGTACCCCACTGATTACAGCGTAATGTTTGATTAGCATATGAACCTTCCTGTGCTCTGAAACTAAGCTGTGCTTTTTGCTATTTAAAAAACATATCCTACATTTATTAAAAGAAAGAGTTCTTCAGCCAGCAGCAGATTGTCTGTTTTTTGCCTTAGAGACAAGCTACCAACAGCTGTTTCATTGTGTCTAAGTCTGATCGTTATTACCTAAATAACAGTGATGCGGTCATCAAAAATGTCATTAAACAAGGGTTGACACAATAAAATAGACTTGAATTGCCATTATTGTCAGTTTATAGTTGTGCTCGCTCCATTCAGTGCCCCCATTTTGTTTTTTTGCTCTAACAAGCTACCACCCTCACCTCCCTTTTCAGCAGTAGACACTGTCAGCAGTACACCAACCGAAGCCAAAGGGCTGATTTGCAGTGAACTAAACTTTGCACCCTCAAACTAAACATGTTTTTTTGTTTGAGGGTGCAAAAAGTCTTTCCTGCCAAGCTGAATGAGCGAAATGTGAAACTTAAAGACATCATCAAAATCTGCTACATACAGATTAGAATCTCTGGTTATTTTGTGCCAACTTGTTTTTAAAGAGAATTACATTTGTTTGGTGTTGGATTTCAAGAGTTTGAGAAAACACAGGGACCCCTTAATTGGTTACCCGGAGGGGGGAGTTAATGAAGACACAGTATTAAAAAATGTAAAGAGCAAGCATTAGTGGCACTCCTGGAGGTGTCTGCTTTAAGGGAATACAGAGGGTAAAAGGAAGGACTGGTTTCACCCTCAGCTCTATTATTTATGTATGCTTTTCCTGTTTATGTTGAGTATAATTTGTACTTTTGTTAGTCTGTTTGATAGAGCAGACAAAAACATTCACAAGCAACAATGCGTGCTATGCATTCAGATATATTCCTTTGATTTTAAAGTGCATAATATGCAGCTTAATTAATGTTTCTGTACTTTACCTGACACCATAACCACTATGCAGACCTCTATAATGAGCGTTCAGTTCTATGAATGGCACATGCCACACAAAGGAAATGTATTATCAGACATCATAAAAAAAGAATTACATGCCTCTCCAATTGTAGATGAAAGAATTTAACACATGTGGTTGAATGCTCCCCACACTTTGTGTAGCTGTGTATTTCCAATGATGGAACTGCATGTAGCCATACACACTGAGGGGTCACAGTACAGAAGACACCCAGACAGAAAGTCATTTTGTGTCTCTTTGTGTCGCTTTGTTGTTGTTTTGTACCTCTTTGTGGTCGTTTTGAGTCTGTTTTCTTCTCTTGTTGCTTTTTGCCTCTGTGCAAGGTGACAAAAACAGCTGTAGTTTTTTGTGTCTGTTGTTTTGCCTACCCTTGCCTCCAGACACAATTGTATCTGGAGGCAAGGGGTAGGCAAAACAACGACAGTACTTTACACCTTTTCTTCTCTGTATGCTGCTCTGATGGGGTGTTGAGTCTCTTTGATGTCTGAAGTTTTTCAGATCTCTGGCCATTTTGTGTCTCTGTGGTGGTTTAATGTCTCTTTGTCGTCATTTTGCATCTCTTTTTTGTTGTTGTTGTTTTGCATCTTATTACAGACATTTTGCATCTCTTTTTTTAACCATTCTGTGTTTCTTTCATTGTGTAGGTGAAACAGAAATTTCAGGTGCTGTTGGTTGAAAAACTGAACTTTAATGTCTAATTCATATTGAAGATGAAGAGAAGCACTATTATGCTAATTCAGTCATCCATCCATGATTGCAGCAGTGCACCATGATGACTATTTAACAAAGATTAACATATAATTGTACGCCTATATACACCTCTAATGCATGCATAACGATGAGCAGGGAGTTCCTGTGTGTCTTTCTTCTAGTCATATTATCCTTCTTAAGTATAGATTTTAAGCCTAGAGTGTGAAAAATGTACCAGTTGAATGCACTCTCTGATGCATTGTTGTGTATTGTCAAGTACAGTAATGAAGTGAAATAAAGTAGTGAGGTTAACCATCCTATACAGCTGCACACACACAAAACAAAATTAGAAATTTCATTTTAGAAATCCCATCTCAACACAATAGTCATGGAAAA
This sequence comes from Chaetodon auriga, assembly GCF_051107435.1. Classification (NCBI taxonomy): domain Eukaryota; kingdom Metazoa; phylum Chordata; class Actinopteri; order Chaetodontiformes; family Chaetodontidae; genus Chaetodon; species Chaetodon auriga. The sequence goes on from NC_135078.1 coordinate 6,317,674, forward strand.
ATCTTGAAATATTAATTCAAAACATTTCATGAAGCTAGATTTTTTTTACATAGATCTCACGCATAAAAACAGATGAGCCTTTTGTCGTGGAATGTCGACTAGCATATGTAAAAAGCAACATTACCTCCATATATGTAGTTTAACTATAGAACTATGTTTAAATATGTATTGACTTTATTTTTAATGAATTATTTAATGGTATAAGTAACCAAGTCACCAAAAAGGTGACAGAACAAAAGGGTTAATACGATATTTTAACACTCTTACAATGAAGGTTATGAAATGAATTTTTCAGTCTCTGTCTGTACATCACTACATTGTGTTAAACATAAAGTTAAGTGCTTGTTACATCATAAGTCCTGCCTATGTAATGCCTTGATAAACAGCAATGATTGGTTCTTAAAGAGCCAGGGGCATATTACAAGCTGGGAGGACATATTGACTGTCAGGCACCCACACGGGTTGCCACAGATGTGCCTTTGACGCTCGTAAATGTAAGCATGTCAGCCTGGCATGGAGCACAGTCCAAGTCAACCCAGCTCACAGTGAATACAAAGCAAATATTTGCACCACCAGAATGCTTACCCTGTTTCCAACTGTGTATTAACTACATTTCATACTGAGCTTTGATGATGCTCTGTAAGGACCTGCAAATGTTAGTCTGAGTTCAGTTTACTCAGAAGGCAACAGGCTGTAGAGTTATCTGACCTGCCTCAGTATATAAGGAGTACACACGAACAAAAAGTCCTTTGAGCAAATCATTTATTTGGTAACCATCACACGAGAAAATGAAAAAAACAAGCATACAAAACAACACAAATAGTTACCACATTAAACATGAACACAGCTGTAGGTTGCTGCAAGCAATTACACACACGGACAATTTACACTATATATGCATGAACATGAAAATCCCCAGAAACACAGAAGTGAAATAGCACAGTTTATATCTACCAATACAGCAGCTTACGGTTAACCGCCATTTGTGTCACACATAACTTAGCTCCAGCTCCTCAGCTACACCCACAACCAAATGCAGCAGTGTGCCTGTCTTTTACAGCTGATGTGCATGCATGCATACTACAAGGTAGAGAGTATGATGGCCATCGCATAAAGAATGATTTCTGCAAATGGCGGTGTCGGTTACGTGATTATTCTAGACTGATATACCTCAACAACTAATCGATGCATTTCCACAGATATTTGTGGAACAGATATTTGTTGTGCCCAGAAGATGAATCTACTGACTTTGGTGATCCCATTGCTGATCCTATAGCGCCACCATGAGGTTGACATTTGTGGTTTTGATAATTACTTAGGTTCGTCTTTACTTTGGTTTGAGGTCAAAACTAATGGCATCTTCATCAGCCTCAGCTAGCTGCATAGCTGCACTTTGTCCTAAAACAGGATGAACATGGTGCCTGCTAAACATCCGATTAACATAATATTAGCATTGTCATAGTCAGCATGTTAGCATGCTGATGGTAGCATTTAGCCTATGCACCGCTGTGAGAGCAGAGTCTCTACCATTCAATTGAGTTGAACCAGTGTGCGCTGCAAGGGCTCACATGGTGACTAAGGAGAATTAAAAGTAATGGCCTTACTTATCAAAGGAGGCCTTAATTGTAGGTCGGGGCCAAAGGAGGGCCAACTCCCAAGCTCAAGACTAAGAAGTCTACCTACTTATGAACAATAAGGAACAGTCATTCAAGGACAACAATGTACATATTTTGGACAGGGAGGACAGATGAATTGAAAGAGGAGTGAAGGAGGCTATGAATGTGAAAATAGAGAGACCATCCCTCAACACTGGAGCAGGTCTACGACACCACTTATCCCCAGCCTACATTGTTGTCGTTTCTTCCCTTCTCAGTAGAAATTGGTTGGCCTCCCAACAACCATAACAACTGTCATTCACTCAGCCAGCCACATTCAAGTGGTTCAATGACTGTAATAATGACCCCACAGAGGTCGAGACAGAACTGAAGAAGCCCTTTGGATGAGAAGCGAAACATTTCCAAGTTCTTACAACCAAATCCACTTGCTTTAGATTCAGCCCTGCTTGCATAAGCATGACCTGGATGGCTGATAATCTTCATACACAATGGCCTTACTTGCACTTCACTTTAGATAGAATGGGATGGTCCAACCAGCAACACTATCTGCCAATCAGCACACCACAGCCCAGATTTCTATGCATTGATTGTTTTATTTATGAAATATATCGAGGTCAGTATTTTATTGATTGCATTACCCACTTAGGTTGCATATTTCAGAAATGTCTTCCTCTGGTGGAATACTCATTAGCTATTGGCTCCGCCAATGAACTGCAGCAGTCAAATTTACTATGATGGTTTTTGTCAAAAGACTAGCCGGCTCATCGTCGTCCATCACTTTAAAACATAGACAGGAAAACTGAATGCTGCTGGTTTGAGGTTGCACCTGAACAGAGAAGAGTTTTCTTTCCTTCAGTGCATTTCTCATACATTCTTTTCACAAGCGCTTCAGTACCCTGGAAAAAATTAATAGAATTAGCATTCAATAAACCCATGTCAGCCAAACCGTGTACATACGTATATAAAAACAGAACTACAGTATTACAGCCAGTTACACGGCATGATAAAAGCATAATTAACAATCTTAGCAACCTGAATTGGGATGCTACATGCTGTCAATGCAAATTTAAACACTTGGAATGAGCACAGAAAAGTAGTTCAACAGCAAGCTTACTTGCATAACAGGGCATAAATATAACAGGTAATTGACAGTGAGTGCGATAGGTCTGCTCAAGGCTCGGCCAAAGTACAATAACAATGCTGCACACATTGACAAGGCATCAACTAAGGAACATGTTGACGTTACACTACACCATTGACTGCTTATCAATAGCGATGGCACCAAAGCACTTTATGCAGAGAGGTAAACTCTTCTTTTTTTATATCCATTTTTTTCATTGTGGCTCTTAGATAAATCTGTAGAAAGCACATATATTGCGTATATATAATTTTGTGTCTTGTATCTTATGTAGAACTGATGGATTCTTTCCACAGCTCCTGAATGCAAATGCACTTTATTTTTTTTTATATCACGATCATTAACCACACACCTCTAATCTACAACCAACACAACAGCTTGAGACAAGCAAAGGTTTTGGGCATAAATGTACTACCAGTCAAGGTTGTGCCGTTAGTAAGCTATGACTCTTTAGTATATTTCCTGTCAGCCATGTGAACAACAGCAAACCTGTGTTCATCCACAATGCTTTGAAAATTAAGTACATATTGAGATATCACTAACAAAAGCTTAAACTCACCATCTGTTGGCCAGCTGGCAGAGAACTGCAGAGGTAAGACCTGAGGATGTGCGTTGTAGATACTGAGAATTTTATTGCAGTGGAAATTCTTACCAAAATCTACTCCCCCCTTGTAATTTTTTAAATTCTGAACTATGCAGGCAACAGGTTTAATCAGACAAATCAAAGATTTATGTGGTTGTCATTGTCTTTTTTCCACCTCAAAGATTGTTGTTCAATTCAAAATGTCACATAATGTCAAGCATGAAATCAGAAACAAAACAAAAAAATTACAACGTACACAGTTAAACAGTTTTGTGATTAAAGTGATTTGCAAAGCATCAAAGCATCAAATTATGTGTCAAGTTCCAAAAAACCCTGAATCCTATGCTTGCTATAATGCAACTCAAAACATGTTTCATTAGACCTCCCCTGTCTCTTAACTGCCCACTTCTTTCAAACCCCACACCTTCAGTATTTTGTAACAGACTTTCTGTTAAAAATCAAGCCAAGATTTGCCTGCTGATATTTTAAAACATTTTGTAAAGCTCCTTGCAGAGTCACTGAAAACTGTTGTCACAAGCTGAGTGGTACTGCTTTTGATAGTTAACGTCATGCATAAAATGTCCCTTTACAATGAAATTTCCTTAATGGTGACTCTTTTTTTCCAGGAAAATGGAAAGTAGTCACTTTGAAATCATGGGAAAACCTTCATCCCTATCATATCAGTGCTAAGTATATATACCCTGGAGTTAATAGGAACAACTACAGTTAGCAAGCCTCACATTCACAGTTTTGCTTACTTTACCCCTTTATAAACCGACAAACTGACAAACCTGCGGAGAGAGAGCAAAATGAGAATCCTGCTCTATGTTTGCAATAGAGCAACTGACTGCGGTGTTATGATGACCTGGTGTTTGCTAGGCTACGGTAACAAAGATGGCTAGCAACATTATTGTTTGCCTGATCAGCAAATATGATTGCAGCTCTATCATTATTGATGAGTTTTGAGGCTGGCCTTGCTTTTCAAATGCTGAACCAACATTTTGTTTGGTTTTGTGGACAGATGATAATGTTTCCAAGAGAAATGGACAAACTCAAGTAAAAGGCAAGCCATCGATAGTTTGTGGGGATCTGCTCGCATTGATGAAAGAAAGCTAATCTTGAGCATTATTATAGCGACAAACATGCCAAGTGCATGAGCTGCAAAATCAAATGACCTTGGATGTCGTTAACACTGGAAGGTTAATGGAAGAGTCTGAATGCCCAACAAACGACTTTAACAAGACCACATTCTGACAGAGACAGTGTTCTGCAAGCAGGTTATGTGGTGAGCAAGATAATAGCTATGCTGAAATCTCATTCAGAAAGGGAATTTGTGAAGGAGTGTGTTGTTGCTGCGTCAGAGCTGCTAGCAGACAAAGTAAAACTGTTTTTAAGTGTCAGTTTGTCTGCAATAATTCAAAGATTACTGAGAGCAGCTCAGTTCAGCTCAAGACTGACTGACCCAAACCTGGAAAACCAGCTGCAAGTAGCATCATCATCATCATCATCATCATCATCATCATCATCATCACTACCATTTGACATCAGATACCTCACCAAAGAGAAGCAGTTCCGGCCATTGCAGAGGTTAGTGTCAAATATATGTTCAGTATCTCCATATGGCCAGGGGTGCTTAAAATAGGATGGTGAAGCCTTGTGTGACCTAGTGCTTTTCCAGCATATGCCTTTAGCCAAACACTTATCCAGTTGGAGGTTATTTCTTGTGTATGCTGATGTAAATCGAGGTAGTTGCCAACATTTTGTTTGAATTATTTTACATTGTGTAATAAAATGTAAAATATGGTAAGTTTGTATGTTTGCAATGTTCTGGAGGTAGATTTTTTATCAGTGTTTGAAGGCACAGCTTTTAATGACTGAATGTCTTATATTACAATATCCATCATAGGAATTTGCTGTAGAGGCATCAATTGGTAGAAGTGTTTTTGCTTTACATTTCCTTTGAGGTTTCCAACCTCACTGTACAAACTAATCTGGGGTACACAGTTGAAATCAGAAGTCAGATGTCCTATGAAATGGTATCATTGCCTTGTGATGTCTTTCCTGTATGAACACCTCAGTGAGGGGTCAATCTTGACCTGCATAACAATGGAGTTTTTGTTATGGAGTGAGAGGCAGAATAATTTGATAGCATGTATAGCAAACAAATAATGAGTGTCTTGGTTGCTCTTTTAGTTCCATCCTAATGCAACCTCGCCTCTGATGCACGTTTCTTCAAGTGCATCATCAGAGGAGTTCAAGCGCTCCTTACATGGGAAGTAAGAAGGAAGTAGGAAGTACGAATCTCACAAGAAAGTGAGGTGATTATGTGATAAATGACAGATATGAGTGGCTCCACTGTATGCTCTATTTTCTAATGTGTATATATGCTTTCTTGTTAAAGTTTTCATAGATAGTCTGACAGGAACATACATTCACTTAACAATTTATGGCAAGTACAAAAAATAGCATCATAAAATATTATAATATCATAAAATTATCCAGTCAGATATATCACCTTACAGTTTTTCTCAGTCGCTTTGGTACATTTGATAAATCACCCCAAACATTTCCAAAACACTAAGTGCATTTCTTGAAACAATTCATACATCACACAATGGATTACCTGCAAAAGCCCCTAGCTGGCTCATAATCCTTAGCGAACATGTCCGTGCCATTGAATGACAATGCTTTGCACTGCTTTGTGTAGCGTTTACCTATCTACACTGCAAATAGCACACATAACTGTCCTGCATGTGGGAGAGTGACAGCAAGAAATTGCACAGGATTCACAAATTCACCTTTACTGTTTGTGATGCAGTCTGTTGACAGACCATGCCAAAGAAGAAGACAACCCTGTTTTACAGCACTGCATCACATACACATACACACAAAATGTGAACATAGGACACACCACTGAGACAAAACTGTCCGCACAGCACTGTATGGAGAACTACAGTGCAGTCTTTCCATCTACACCATGTGATGTTCCTTTGTGTTAGGCCACAGATTCTCATCCACATCACACCATCTTATCTTCCACTGCAGTGTGGGATCTTTTGGAATGTCTCTGCAGGCGTCTGATGTAATGTCCTCACGTTCTACACTGTTTTAGCAAACTGGTTGATTTAATGCCTCACACATTCCCTCTGATTAGTGACGTCAAGATTCACCTGAGAGCTATTCATCAGTTCAGGACACATTCAAAAAAAAAAAAAAAAGCCATAAATAGAAAGATAGAAAACTTGCTTGACAGACTATTACAACTGGTTCAACCATTTCGCATGTACTGACATATGCAATGAAGTTATGCCTAGATGTTTTTTTGCTGACATAAGCAAGTGACAATGTAGAAAACAGCAAACGATGGTGCATAATCATTTGCATGAATGTGCCAAAGCGTTTGCAATTTGTTCAAAAAAAGGAGAAATTGCTTTTATGGCTGCACACAAGTGACTAGATGATGTGGTTGAACAAGTAGTTCTGAGAATTTCAATTTTGCTCTGAGAAATGTACCAAAGCGACAGAAAAACAGGTCTCAAAATGTATCTTTGTGTCTTCACTTAATACAGTTTTTCTCAGTCGCTTTGGTGCATTTCTCAGAACAGAATTAAAATTCTCGTAACTGTTAGTTCAACATCCACAACATTTAGTCATTTGTGCACATCATAGCAGCAGTTTCTCATTCTTTCCAACAAATTGCAGATGCTTTTGGACATTCATCAACTGCTTTCATACAATTCTCTGCTGTTTTAAACCATTATCATTTGCTTATGTCATGTCAGTCAAAATGACCTATACTTATGAATGCTGAATAGTCATTCCCTATAAAACTAATAGTCTTCATTTCATTGCTTGAGTCACTACGTACAAAAATGTTGAACTAGTTGTCAAAATCTGTCAAGCAAATTTTATACATTTTTTTTATCATGTTTCCTGAAAAGTCTCCTAAAATGCGGCACAGCTTACAGTGGGACAAGAACTTGTTACTTTTTACATTTAGACTAACAGCTTTGCTGCAGCACAGATTTACTGTATTGTAGTGTACAGTAGTGTTACAGTAAAGATTTGCCATATTTACAGTATGGTACTGTGCTGCAGCATTTTACAGGTGGGAAGCACTGTTATTGTATACACTACAGTAATATGGGTTAATGCAGTATATCTCATGTTTACTGTGCATTACTGTAATTTTACTCTGCACCACACAGGATTGCAAGACAACCTCGCAGAGGTGGAAGGGGGCCCCTTTTTACTCCACAACAAGAGGAAGCCATTTGTGCAATGGTGATTGCAAACAATGCCATAAGGTCGAGAGACATACAAAGTGCTGTTATACAGGATGACAATATCTTTGGGAATACTGAATCTGTGTCAATCACTACAATTGACAGAGTGGTCAGGAGAAATGAAATGTGCATGAAACAATTGTATAATGTGCCATTTGAATGGAACAGCGACAGAGTGAAAGAGATCCGCCACCAGTATGTACAGGTAAAACATGAATGTGTTCTATGCATACTCTAATGATCAGTGCTGCAAACTGTTTACTTTGAGTAGTGCCATGCAATACACTTACATGACAGTTCTGTGTATGTGTACTCAGTGCATACTGTACAATATGTTGGACAAAATGCATTATGTTACACAGGAAAAGTTGTTATAGTTTTTCTCTCTCTCTTTTCTGGGATAAAGCGTGTACTGGAGCTGGATGCCAGGGAACCGCTGCACACATTCATATACCTTGATGAGGCAGGTTTCAATCTGGCAAGATGTAGAAGGCGTGGAAGAAATCGCATTGGACAGAGAACCATAGATGTCCCAGGCCAACGAGGAGGGAATGTTACAATGTGTGCAGCCATCTCAGAAAATGGCATCCTCACCCATATCCCCTGCCTTGGTCCATAAAAACACACAACATCTGCTGACTTTTTTAGACACTCTTTACAGGGACATAATCCCTGAGAAGGGGTCAAACTGGAGACCATCTGAACAAGTATGTTGTTGTTTGGGATAATGTGCGTTTTCACCACTCAGATCTGCTCAGGCAGTGGTTTGCAGCACATGAAAGGATGCTGGTGGAATATCTCCCTCCCTACTCCCCATTCCTTTATCCAATAGAGGAGTTTTTCTCTGCCTGGAGGTGGAAGGTATATGAACACCATCCACATACTCAAGTGGCCCTGCTAGTGGCCTTGGATGCAGCATGCAATGACATCACAGCAGAGTCCTGCAGAGGGTGGATTCGCCACTTGAGGAGATACTTTCCTCGCTGCATTGCAAGGGATGATATTCGTTGTGATGTAGGTGAAAATATGTGGCCAGACAGACAGGAACGTCTGGATGTGTATGGATGATTTATAGTACTCTGTATGTTTATGTTAAGTTCCAGGATGTACTGCAATATTGTTTACAGCTGTGCACAGCTCTACCCAAATGGTGTTTTTTATGTTTATTGTAAATAATTGTTTTTTGTTTTTTTTTGCAAAGAGCATATGCAGTAAAAATGTGAAACATATCTATTCAGTGTCTTGTACTTGGTTACCTCACTAAATACAGTAATGTGTAACTTTACAGTAGTTTTCAAATGGCTGTGCAAATAGTGTTTAGTGCTATCTTGAGCATTTTCAGGTAGTGTCTCCAAGATCTGACTTACAGAGTAAACTCATAATGAAAACATGACAAGGCCATTTGACTATCTTGTTCATAAACAATGGTATCAGGACTTTTAATTTTGATGACACTTTCATTGACATAAATACTTGCTTTTGAGGAATGAACTATCCATTTGGAGAAAGTGACATGCTTTCGCAGGTTATCAACTAGGTTTTGCAGTTTGTACTATATGTTTTGAAAAATGCACTAACTTTTGTGCAAATGTTAATAGTGATGTGAGAGATGCACCAAAGCGACTGAGAAAAACTGTAACTGACCTAAACAAACTGATTTTCTTTCATTTTAACTTTCTGTAAGTCAACCAATAGATTTATAGATTAATAATATTAACATTAATAAACTTAACACTGAGGTCAACAATCAACAAAACGTCAAATCTGATACATATTGCAAAAGCACATGATAACATAGTCTGACTTCGTGGTACGGCTTCTGTGCTGGTTGCCACCTGTTGATGTCATTCAGTGCAACAGCATGAACACACATAAACATGATGAGCAAAGGCATGCTGAGAAGAATTACATGTAATCTCCAAATGCTTCCAGATTTCATTAAAACAGGACTAAACCCAAATATGTGGGTCCTGTGGTGGAGGAGATTTCTACAGCAGCGGCAAAGCACACGTCAGTGACCTTTCATTAGACCACCACTGAAGTCCAGTGAAATGGGATGTCACTCTTTTCAGGCATTTTAATAAGCACAAAATATAAAACAATGAGATGAATGACATGCAGGGAACATGAACTCTGTCTAATACTACAGTACGTCCATTTTCAGTATAATCTGTCTTTACAACCTGATCAGTACTGACTGGACATTGTGTGTGGAGGCTTATGTTATTGTACTTTCTCTGTGCCTCCACATTCTCAGCACATGCATGCACATGCTCAGCCAGTCGTTTTGCTGACAGCGAGAGGAGAGCGGTAACGACAACCTGTTGCTAACCTTAATCATCTATGTTGGAGGTTGGAGGTTCGCCCATTATGAAATTGGCATCTTTAGTTTTTATCTTAACCATGGTAATGTGTGAAATAAATCTGTTAACTAACTAAATTAATCTAAACTAAATTAACTAACTAAATGGGCAAAAAAGATCCAAATGTAGATTTGGACCAACTTTTGTCATTGGTTAAAAGCCAGCAGTGAGTGCAGGTCAACATATATTGGGGGAATTCAATGTTCACTCTTGTTTTGACCTCCTTGCCTCAAAGAACAGCTGTTAAATGTTGGGCTGATTTGGGATTTGCTTTGCTGTCCAAGGATTGTGTTTCCTTGCCCTCCTTGGACTCCAAGGTGAAGTCCAATGGGGCACTCATGTCTGCTGTCTCTGCAGTGGTAGGGATGTGCACAGTACTATACTAATCTGCAGCAAAGCAATATTGTCAGAAAATACCCAGAAACCCCCAAGGTGCATCTGCCACCTCTGATTGTGTCATTTCTGCTTTTCCTGGTTGGCTGAGCATGAGCATTAGCAATTTTAAGTCTTAACACTAAAGATGAGGCACTGCTTAGACTCAGATTTTCTCCTTCTGTGGACTAGAATGCAACATACTATGGCTTTGTGTGGTTCATTTCTGGGTTTCACTGTGAACACTCAGTTATCCCATGCCTGATTCACTGAAGCTGCCAATGAGTTAACCCTCAGTGACTCTTCACCATTACCTCTCTCTCTGTGGACCACCACACACCCAACCATTGCACTCCTATTCACCTCTGCTATGTCAGTGAGTTTGTTGTCATTATGGACTCGATTTCTCAGACCTAAGACAAGATGGTTTCGATTCATAGTGGCATCTCTTAAAGCAGTACCTCCACAATGTGCTTGCGCAGACCTTTCTTTCTTGCCCCAACTGGTCATCTTCCTCCATGACTTGCACACAGCCTGGAAGCTCCTCTTAAAGTTCTCATTGTAGTAGCCGTAGATGATGGGGTTGACACTGGAGTTGGAGAAAGCCAGCCAATGGGCAAAGGGGAAGATGTAGCTGGTCAGCAGGTCCAGCTGGTCCCTGTCCAAGCCTGCGTAGTCTGTCATCATCAATAAGGTCCAGAGTGGTAACCAGGACAGCATGAAAAGCAAAGCCACCAGGATGAGCATCTTTATCACCCTGATCTTTTTCTGGGATATCATTGGTTGAGCACCCCTTCTACCCCCAACCTGGACTGCTGCGTTGGCCAGCTGTGGCTCTCTGTTAGCAACCACAGTGGAACACAGTTTGGCACCGATGCTTCCGTACATCAGCGTGATGATGGTGAGGGGCGCAAGGTAGATGTGCACAAACAGAACCGCTGTGTAGACCTTTCTCATCTGAGGGTTGGCAAAGTTTTCATAGCAGGTGTACAGAGGGAATGTGTGGTTGAAGTCGTCATTGTACACCATGTAGTGGAAGGGAACTTTGTCCACAGTCAGTGCTACAGCAGCAGGACACATGATCACCGCTGCTAGCACCCAGATTAATACGATGGCTGCCTTGGCAACAAGTACAGTTGGCTTGGGTTGTAGAGGGTACACTATGCAGCGAAACCTGCAGTAGATGAGTAAAAAAGAGCACTGCCACTAATTAGCTGTGTGGCTAGACACACATATATACATACATACATGCATAATTACTGATCTTCCAATTATTTTTTGCATGAATCTTTTAAAGTTTTTAAAATAATGAACAATTCCCATCTCAAATTAACAGAGCCTCAAGGCATATTTTAAAGTTTCAAGTTTTGTTTGATCAGTAGTCAAAAAATGCAGTGGGTGAAAGTAAAACAAGCAAACACTTGTGTGATTATGTATTATGTGAGAAACTGCAATCACCAAAGTTGAAGGTGAATTTTGAGCCATGCTAGTGGTGTGGCTCTAGGCAGGGCAGTGTTGGACTGAAATATCTTGCATCGCAATGCATTGAGCTGAAATTTCGTAAAAGAAATTCACTGTCCCCGCAGGATGAATCATACTGACTTTGGTGATCCTCTGACTTTCAGCGGCACCACTATGAGCTTGATTTTTGCTGTTTTCAGTGAAACGTCTTAACAACTGTTGGATGGATTGCTGTGAAATTTGGTACAGACATCCAGATAAATTGTATTAAACTTGGTGATTCCTCAATTTTTATCCAGTGCCTGCAAATACCTGCAACCAGAGGCATTAATGTCTGCTGAAGCAAACCCAGAAATTAGAGGCTTTATGCAAGTGAGCGTGTGCTATCTTTGAGTCAGGTCTTACAATACAACCATGGGTAAACACTATGCCAGCTAAACATCAGCATGTTGAACATGTTAGCACGCTAATATTAGCATTTGGCTCAAAGCACTGCTGTACCTAAATACAGCTTCACAGCTTCTTAGTGTTGTTACAGAAATGACCTAAATGACAATGACTAAAATCAATCAACCTGAGTTTATTGTGTCTCAGAGGTTAGTCTTAGCATGAGCTATTAAACCACATACACTAACCTCTCAGCAGCAATGGCCACCAGGGTGAAGACTGATGCAGAAACAGACACTCCCTGCACAAAGCCGCTCATCTTGCACACGGTGTTGGAAAAGGGCCAACCTGTTGAAAAAATTGCAAACACTCAACAGAGTGGTACGCAAGCAAGTGGCACTAATACAGGGGCATTTGTCATTCTTTGAAGAGTTTCAGACATCTTTAACATGCATAATATGTTACAGAGTGATGACATTGTGGCAGGGAGAAGCTTAGGACCTGTCACTTCACACCTTACTCCCCTTTTTTCTACATAATCATTGTTCCATTATCGCCGCCACAGCGGAAAGGGGGTCTTGAGTATACCCTTGGAAAATTACTTGAATAGACCATGACAGGACTGTCGCAGAAGGCACTGTGAAAAAAACTGAACATGAATGTTGACCTCAAGGTGGTGGACAATTGCAGCACAATAGCAAAGCTTACAAGATAATATAGTAGCTTCCTAATTCCCCTACGCACTGCCATGCAGAGGAAGCCTGGAGCATGATTACTGATTGCAGCAACAATCTATAAACAGTGCAAAACAATGATGTAGTATTTAATTTCTGCAAGCACAACGACAATAGCAGCACCCATTCCTAAGCCACAGTAAAACTGCAGGATTTCCGGCAAAAACATTCAGTCAAAATTTGAAGCTATATTGTACATGAAAAAGAATTAAAAAGAACATAGTAGAAGTAAAGAAGCAGCAGTCAGTATTGTGACATGCCAACAAAGGCAATGAAATGGTTGGCCTAAAATTTCAGAATACTCATAAATACTGTCATTAACAGTTGAGATGGTAGATAATATAATCATAAAATCAAAGAAATTCTAAATATGATAGTAGTGTTTAATATTCCAATAAGATATGCTTAACTGTGTCTGTTGAGACAGCTGTTCTGTGCTTCCCTCACCTCATTTAATGGTGTTGCTCTAACTCAAACTGCATGTACTGCAGAAACAATACAATTAAACCATTATCTTTTAAACCATTATCTTAAAATAGTTGCTCACCACAATACAGATATACCACTTTTCCTAGTTGCATTGCTAACTACTGCTACAATAAATACCTGGGTGACATTATATGGAGTCATACGCTGGTTACTGAGTGTTACTGTGTAGTCTCTCAAAAATACCTTTAAAGACCATAAGAATTATATTTTGTCTATTAACATATTTACTACATATTTATATTTACATAATATTACAGCTTTTGCTCTTTGGTGCAGAGCAAGTAGAGCACAGTCACTGAAAACACTCTGAATGCTCCCATAATGACACTATGAGAGCGGTGACAGTGAACAGTCCAAAAGTCATTGTAGCTGCTTTCAGTAACTTCAGTGAGTTACTGTGCACTAGTGTGACTTTATTTCCTCTAATGGCCAATATTGAACAGGAGTTATAAGCCAACAGGTGTTGATTGGCATCCAACTGATTTTCCTCATGATATTTGTTTAGTTGATTGGTTAATTAGCAAAACAGTAAAACATGGCACTCAAAATCTTAATCTTATAACAATCTCACTTGCTGACAAAGCTGTGCCAATCCCTTCAAAGTAAACACCTTGAGAATTTTGCGTCATACATGCCTTGATAAACAGAATGCGAGTCATTGGAGTACAAATAGGAGACCTCACGTACTTATTCTACCAGTTATTGTAGTTGTTTTGAATAAATCTGAGATTATAAATTCCACTGCATACCTGTGCTGTAGGTGGCTCCATCCCACTGTGTCATTCTGTTACATCAGCCTCTGGGGTAACCAATAAATGTGAGGCTCAATCTGCTCTATTTGTCAGTGTCTAATAATGTGTCATCAGAAAAATCAGCAGGAGACATCAGGTCTGCACAAAATGTTCTCTGAAACACTGCAGGAGGGGCTCACATGCTCATAGCATTCACAGAAAAGAAAGCGAAAGACTTTGTGTGCACACACAATGCATTCAGTTTGATACTTTGCTGCGCTAAAGAGGCGGTCAGACTGAAGACATGCAGGATAGACTTCAAGAATACATTCTTTCAACAGTACATTCTTTCATGACATCCATCTATATGTCTGCCCTTAACGTGTCACAGAATAGATGTGGTGTGGTGATGATTTATCATCTTCTCAGCCAATCACGTTACTTGTCTGACACCTTCCTTTACAGCTCTGCCAATCACAGAGTGCATGATGGGAATGATTCAAACAATATGATTGTCACCTGGAATAAAGTCACAAGATGGAAGTTAACAGGCAGTGCTGTCTCTAAGCAGAAGTGAGCTCAGTTAATCATGGTCAGCAGCAGTGAGAGATGCAAGCAGAGTGCTCATTTCGCTTCCACGTCAGTGAGATTTTATAGGTGAACCACACCTTTGAAGAGCTGCTGTTGGTTGTACTTTTAAGTATTTTGTTCATGCCGAGGTAAACAAGTGCCTAAATCCTGTCCAGACCTTCCTGCCACGACAAATTCCCACTGACATCCTCTTCGTATGTCTATTAGAGAGATCACTATAAGACACAAATATTGGATCACAAAACATGATCAGAACAGCCAAAAGTAAAAGTGCCATCCTGAAAATACCTGCACCCCATCACAGAAATGACAGGGTCTAGTGTGCATGTAAAGATACTAATTGTGAGATGATGCTGATAACACAGAAGCCGAATGAATACAACTACATTTTAAATCCTACGATTATTCTAGTTGGAGTAAAATTGTCCCAGGAGCACGAAAATGTCCAGAAACAGCCATGTTAACAGGCAGGAATGAACAGCACTATGAACTTGCAGCCTTGACGTGCCTCTGGTGTTGTATGCAGAAGTACTGAGACCACCACTCACAGAACAAGACCATGAAGTGCAACTGATAGCTCGGAAGAGCTAGCAACAGTTAATAAGATTGTTATTAGTAATAGTACTAATATATTCATTCTGCTATAGTTACTGTTGGTTGTTGACTCTTTTGCAAAAATTCCTGACCCACTCTTACATAAATGACTATTTGCATTACAAAAACGGTCACTGGACCTCATTATAGTACATTAAACATGCATTATCCGTGTGTGTGCGTTTACGATAACCTCAAGAAATTGATATGTAAATGACCCCATCAGTCAAAGTAGTAAACAGTTTCAACTTCATTACTTCCCACTCGTGACAGTATGTTTTTGCAGGAATTCTTAAGCTACATTTCCCAGTGACCAACTGTGAACTCTGAGAACTCTTATTTTCATTGTATAATATTTCTGTATTGGTTAAAACACTTAAAATCACCAGAAGGCTTTACACACATTACAAGGATTCATGGCTCATGTGTGCGCTCATAGCTTCCACACAGAGTAGTATGAAAGTACGAAAACTAAGAGTAATTGTCTGTGTCTTTGTCTGGGTTGGGTGGGTAGGGGTCATTGTTTTGTTTAAGTTTTCAAGTTGTGCTGTATTTTATTTTGAATCTGGATGCTTGCTGTTGTGACAAATGGATGACCTCACGCTTTTCTTACTCACCCACTTTTGTATTTTTGTAATTTGATGTGCAATTGCTCAATAAAAATTTGATCACAAAAAAAAGAAACTAAGAGTAATTTCTTTCAACATGTGAACATGTGTTGAAAGGGGGGGGGGGGGGGTGAACAGACAGTGAGGTTTGGTAATAATGGGGAGTATTGCAGAGCTGCTGTACTGAAATGCATTAAATCAGACTGTACATGTATTGTTACCTCCACCACTCGTAGTCAATTGTTATTGATACTTTTATTGAAGTACAGTAAAGGCTCTGCATACAGTTTGTCTTCCACTTTTTTCAAATGGGGTGAGCAGGTTTATGCTCATGATTATGGTGTTACTATAGCAACTCAGCCCTATAGAGGATCAGCAGATGACAGAAAGCACAGCAGGGGTGTAACAGGGTAGTGTGTATCAGCACCTGTATTCTACCTGACCTGTGTGTGTGTGTGTGTGTGTGTAGGGGCACTGATTGGGTGTGCAGTGGTGTGTCGGTGGAGGGACTTCACTGCTGTGAGCCAATGGCTATGGTGTAGTTGTAATTGAGGACAGGTGTGAATTGTTATAGGGAAGACTGAGGAGTTCCCTTTCCACATGAAGCTCATCATGACCACATAAAAAATGAGCATCATCTTCATGTATGTGTGAAGTGTAGTTCAGGATGTGGCTGTATATTAAATGATACTTTGCTCTACAGTCATCGTCCATTCTGTTCATTGGCTGCAATCTGAACAAAAGTTTCAGATGTTTGTACTTTTTTTTTTTTTTCATCTCATATGCCATTTATGCAACCAACTGAATAAATATGTATATTGTCAACAAAAAGCAACAGAAAACAAATAACAAATTGATGCATGACACTGAACTTAGCAGAAACAAACATCCATCAGTAATTCCAATGGAGGGTGTCATTAAGAGTTTAGTTCTTTCTCATCAATCATAAGAGAGAAAAGACGAAAAGAGAAAACAGATGTTTCCATGGTTTTTCAACACAGGTGATATTTGGGTGGAGGGCAGTTTTTGACTGTATCTGTTGTTGCACTCTTCTGAATAGCAGAACTATAGCAGTAAATATAGCTCTAATTATAGGTACAATGTGGCGGTCAAAAGCATGCATGACACCTCCGTACTGTCAAAGTGTAGTCTGTTATTACTTACACTGGATGTTACAATTAGTTTAAATGCATTCAGTGACTCAGCTGTTATGTAGGCCTTTGTACACCAACTTGTGACTTGTTAGGAAAGTTGACCATTCTCCAAAAATAGCTCACACACATCACAGCCACCATTATTACGCTACGAAGTGCTTCTGCACACTTCACTTCTCTGTAGCAGTGCTTGATAGTTTTTAGGATCCTCATAATAGTTTTTCTAGGTATATTTGCAAATGCAGCCATCGACAGCTGTGCTTTCTCTTATCAGAAATTTGGATGTGCTGATAGATTACAGACAAGCTAGTCACACCAATCCTTTTGTGTGTGTTAAGGGCGGAGGTGTGCTGCTGTTGGAAACAACACTAATGAGAGTGGTGAGACCGAATCAAAATGATAGAACAACATGCTCCATAGAGCCGAGGGCAGAGATAATTAGTGCTTCGTCGCCGTGTAGAGGCTGATAGAGATGCTGGATAGTGAGTTAGAGACGGATTCAGTTGACACAGTTCCATAACTCTTCTCATCAAAGGTTCATCAAATACAACCGCAAACATACTGTTGATTAACTTTTCGTTTGCAAAGGTCAAGACTTACATTTTAGTTACAACCAAAAGTAGTGGAATTATAGTAACATTTGACCTTATAACATGTTTCTCCCAACACTGAATATACTATAACTAAATTGAATTCAAAGTATAAAATAGAACAGTTTTATAGAAAAATCCCAAAAAGCTGGTTCCAGTCATGCTTTAACTTCTGATGATTACTGTGAATAAAAACATTTTTGCAGACTTTCACTTTTAAGACTTTCTGGTTCTTTTCACACACCTCTCTGTCATTTTCACACAACTATCACACAGAAAGCATGATTTTGGAGTCTTAGTACCACTCAGATTTCACCTGAGAGTCTTCTGCTCACAATATTCTCCTTTTTTTGTTGCTAAAGAGATTTGTTTTCATCTGACAAGGTCACAGAAATTGCTTGAAGCACTGCTCTGATCAGCTGTCTCCAGTGTTCACAGACATTTTTAACACCTCACTGGAGACATGTCATGTGCCAGCCTGCTTCAAGTCTTCAACCATCATCCCTGTTCCCAAAAAGCCAAGGACCACAGAACTTAACGACTTCAGACCCGTCGCCCTGACCTCTGTGGTCATGAAGTCCTTTGAGCGCCTTGTGCTCTCACACCTCAAAGACATCACTGACCCTCTCCTGGACCCCCTGCAGTTTGCCTACAGAGCCAACAGGCCTGTAGACGATGCAGTCAGCTTGGCCCTCCACTTCGTCCTCCAGCACCTGGACTCCGCAGGAACCTACGCTAGGATCCTGTTTGTGGATTTCAGCTCTGCCTTCAACGCCATCATCCCAACTCTGCTTCAAGAGAAGCTCTCCCAGCTGAGCGTGTCTGACTCCACTTGCAGGTGGATTACAGACTTCCTGTCTGACAGGAAACAGTGCGTGAAGCTGGGGAAACACCTCTCCGACACTAAGACCATCAGCACCGGATCCCCCCAGGGCTGTGTTCTTTCTCCTCTGCTCTTCTCCCTGTACACAAACAGCTGCACCTCCAGTCACCAGTCTGTCAAGCTCCTGAAGTTTGTGGACGACACCACCCTCATCGGACTCATCTCTGATGGCGACGAGTCCGCCTACAGGTGGGAAGTTGACCATCTGGTGACCTGGAGCAACCAGAACAACCTGGAGCTCAACGCTCTAAAAACAGTGGAGATGGTTGTGGACAACAGGAAGAACTCAGCCTCACCAGCCCCCATCACCCTCCGTGACTCCACCATTGACACTGTGGAGTCTTTCCGCTTCCTGGGAACTATCATCTCCCAGGACCTCAAGTGGGAGGCGAACATCAGCTCCCTCATCAGGAAAGCACAGCAGAGGATGTACTTCCTACGGCAGCTGAAGAAATTCAGCCTGCCAAAGACAGTGATGGTGCACTTCTACACAGCCATCATTGAGTCCATCCTCACCTCCTCCATCACTGTCTGGTACGCTGCTGCCACTGACAAGGACAAGGGCAGACTGCAGCGTGTCATTCGGTCTGCAGAGAAGGTGATTGGCTGCAGTCTCCCATCTCTCCAGGACCTGTACGCCTCCAGGACCCTGAGGCGTGCAGAGAAGATTGTGGCTGATCCCTCTCACCCCGGACACAAACTCTTTGAGACACTCCCCTCTGGCAGGAGGCTGCGGTCCATCAGGACCAAAACCTCACGCCACAAGAACAGCTTTTCCCCGTCTGCTGTCAGCCTTATCAACAAGGCCCGGAACCCCCCCGACACTCTTCACACTCCACCTCTGCCTCATCCGCCACATTGACACACACAACTCTATGCGTTACATTAACGTTCGGTTTGGACTTGAAAAAAAAAAAAAAAAACAGACTGCGTTTCCAGAAAAAACAAACAAAAAACAGACTTGTGTATATATATTTATATTGTATATGTATATTTTGTACTCTTATTTTTAGTAAATGTGTCATACACCAACTTCCCCACAACAAATTCCTCGTATGTGTAAAATCGTACCTGGCAATAAAGCAATTTCTGATTCTGTTTGCTTCTTGGAATTATGGAGTAGCGGCAGTTGGTACCTTTTCCATGCTGCTTCCTCCTCTCATCTGTCTTCTTTGTGTACATGTAATGTGTTGTCTTGTATTCACACCAGAAAAATATATTGATTTACATGTATCACATATCTTGTTTCAATGATCTTTTCCCACTTTACTCATGGTCTTGATGCAGTCTATTTTTAAGCTAGTTCAAATCTGTTCAGATGAGCTATGGGAGACAGTGATCAGATCTCAGGCAATGCTGTGAAACCATAAGAGCCGTTCCATACACCGATGACAGGCTGAGACTTGAATTGTCTCTGTGTGTGAAAACAGAGAAAAAATAATGTGCTGCATGCTGGTGTGAACTCCACACATTAGTACAGCAAAGGATGCAAGATCCATCCAAAACTATAGCTCTTTGATGTGTGAGCAGATGAGTGAAGGGATTTAATTATCATTTTGTTTATCAAATCACACAGTTCAGAGCAGAATCCCTGACTCATGGGTACCATTAGAAATAACCTCCCCTGTTCTGTCCTAAATGCCGTATATTGGTGTGCAGCAGGGAGGAAAAATCAATACATAAGATCAATGTTGTCAGGAAGGGACAAGTTTGATGTCCCAACTGATCCTTCGCCAAACCCCACCTACAAACTGCAATTCCCTGCATGTTGCTGTGGTGTCCATGAGGCTCTGAGAGGAGCAATGCTCTGTTTCTCAACTACGTATAACTTGTTAATTCGCCAATATTTTATAATTCTTGCATTTTATTTTTAATACCATGCTGTGGGGAGAACATAAAATACACAAATAACACTGCAAACATACATACATGCTGATGTTATACCTGGGACATGTAGCTTTAGCCTCACTCTTTCAACATTATATCATATCAAGCACATATTTAAGACCCTTTTATGGGCCTCTCTTTAAACAGTGTGTCACATGTCAGCTGGAGACGAACCTCTCAGCTAATTCACTGAGTTTAAGCATTAGCTCACATTAGTCACAGTTAGCCGACAAAATCCACAGCTGTCAGCCAGAAATGAGCAGCCTGCATTTGTTTACTTCTGTGAGGAATCGAAGACTTAGTGTCTCAAAAACTACTGCCGCCATCATCACTGCAAACTCGCAGAGGGTTAATTGTTAATTGTCACATTTCAAACACATGCAGGAAGTATGTGTGATAGGCCCTTTTGTGTTGGCACAGGCGTCATTACGTGGGTAGCCGTGTTGTAGGTGTTATTTTAAGGGGTCGACAGGGAGACATGTCACCTCCCATATTTTCATAATAAACTATTGTTCAATGAGTTAAAAATGTCTTGTCTTGTTTTCTGATTCCTGAACTTCATGTTCACGTTGCTGAAAAATTACAGGGTACTCAAATGACAAGGCAGCAAATCATCTATATTTTTCTTATTGTGAAAAACTCCCATGAAAAGACCAAACAGTGACAAACAAATTGTGTTTCTCATCACTCAGTCCTGTCCCAGCTGCTCAGTCTGCCTGTTGCTCTCAGCCATAAGGCCATTGGTCCCAACTGAAGATACACATATTTAAAAATAGGTCACAAATATATTTATTACATAAAAGAAAAGGTTTAGCAAGCAGCTGTGGTGCTGTAGATTTAGCAAACTGGAGAGGATAAAGCATTTTTTTTTTTTTTTTTTTATATTTTCAGCAGTGGATTTGATGCACTAGAGCATATATGTCAAACTCAAGGCCTTCATAAGAATATAACGTAAGAAGACACTATGAAACAAAACACTGTGACAGGTAAATTACTCTGGAAAAGCTGCAGATAAAGCCATTAGAAATGAATGCAACTGATTTCTCATTTATTTAATGATTAATGTTGTTTTATAGGCTGTGTTAGTTCAAGCTTCAATATGTGCAATAAGATCATTTCAATCAGTTTTCAATAAACATTGAACCAGTCCGGCCATGACTTGGAACAATTTTTTTAATTTTGGCCCACTGCGTACTTCAGTTTGACACCCCTGCACTCGAGTGTATTTACAACTGTGTAAATGTATCTATGGATATAAATCTGGATATAAAAGATGGCAAAACTATAAGCTTCAGCAACTTTGTTTGTGTAGCACGTTTCATACAAGAAACATAGATCAATGTGCTATACAGCAAGGAAATCACGTGCACCAAGTGTTTCACATAAAAAAGACAAAAAAAAAATGATCAAAAACAAGAACAGAAAATGAATGTAAAATAAGATGGAACAGAACAGAACCCACCTGATAATGATATGGAAAAAGAAAATAAAGACAATGTAGAACATGAGATGGAAAATAAAACCACTGAATAACATTCATTCATTCTGTACCGCCTATCCCTTTCGGGGTTGCGGGGAGCCTATCCCAGCTGTCAATGGGCGAGAGGCGGGGTACACCCTGAACCGGTCGCCAGTCGATTGCAGGGCCACACATATACAGACAGACATTCACACTCACACTCACACCTAAGGACAATTTAGAGTCACCAATTAACCTAATGAGCTGTGGGAGGAAGCCAGAGTGCCCGGAGAGAACCCACGCATGCAAAGAAGAAGAACATGCAAACCTCCGGGGATCGAACCAGCAACCTTTTTGCTGTGAGGCACGTGCACTACCTGCTGTGCCACCGTGCCGCCCACTGAATAACAGTAAGTTAAAAATAGAGTACCTATATTGCATAAAATCAAGTAAAATACAACATTTTAAAAGAAGTGCAGCAGTGCATCAAAGTGAGGAAAGGACAAACGTTTCAGGCCTGTATCAGGGAAGTCATATCTAGTTGAAGGCTAAAGTCAAGAGATACGTTTTTAGCTTTCTTTTAAAAATATGCAGTGAGCTGACTTCCCTGATATCTACAGGCAGTGTGCAAACTATGGGGGGGTTGTTGCGCGTGCCTCAAGGAGAGGACTTACTGTGATTGTGCATCTGATGTACACTAATCAGTTAATATAAATTCAGCGCACAAGTGTACAATTTATGTACAGTGACTACTTTTGCACCATTGAGCTCCTGAAGCTTCAGTTTACCTGTTAACGTGAGTGAAATTTTATATTGTGCCGCCACGCTTCGCTGGTGATTGCAAGAATAGCAGTGAATCAACCTCATGCATGAATCATACATCAATAATAGCCTACTTAAACGCATGTTCAATGATGATACAGAGGGATCGAAATGCATGGCAAAAATAGCATATTGCCAATATTTGAGAGACCCCCTCAAAATTTCGTAAATCCTGCTTTCAGGGGAGCTCATGTCTCTTTAAGGGGAGGCTAGCTCCCCTGGCTCCCCCATAGTTTGCACCCTGTCTATAGGCAATATGTTCCATAGCTTTGGGGTGTAACTGGCAATTGCTGCATGGCCGATTTTCTTTCTACTGTTGCTGTGAACCTCCAATGGGCCAGCAGCAGATGATTGCAGTGTTCTTGAAGGTAGATAATGAACAGGGGATTTATCAATGTATTTTGGTCTTAGCCCATTAATGGATTTGTATACAATCAATTCTAAATGTTATTAATGAGCCTGCCTTGCCAACAGCTCTGTGGTATCAAACCTGCAATCTTGTTACAGAAAACAATGTCAAGGGTGATGTGAGACAAAAAAAAAGGTTTCCACAGTGTGTGTGTGTGTGTGTGTGTGTGTGTGTGTGTGTGTGTGTGTCTGACTGATGATAACACATAGGTTTGCAATGATAACAAATGACTGTCTTGTGCTGAATAGCACCAAAAGCCCCTCGTTCACCTTCCACTCTGTGTGTTTCAGTGACTTGCATACATAATAAATTTCGACAAGCATCAAACAATAAGATCAGGGGTTAGAATAGAAATGAAATTGTGAGGAAAAAAAACATTAAAAATGAATTAACTGGATAATAAAACATATTTTTTAACTTTGTAATGAAACCTTGCTGTCTTGTTATCAATTGTTCAGAATTTTAAATTCTAAAATTAACACAGAAAAGAATTCATATTTCATTATATATCGCCCCTTAAAGTTAGCTAGAAACTCTTGAAGAGCTCACGAGGATGGAGAGCAGGGGGCTGGACATGTTTTGTTACAGTGGTTTTTGAAATGTGGTGAGCAGCTATTAGCTAATTGTGACAGTGTATGATCTTACTACTGTAACTTTGCTTTTTCTACATCAGAAGGGTAAATTAAACCAAAGCCAAAGGAGGCCTGAATAACATGTGTTTTGTAGCATCATAGTTAGATGTGACCGGTTTGTCCCACTGTAGTAGTAATCGTAAGTATCAAATGAAAGCTGGTCAAACATTGATATGTAGCCAAAATGTCTATCATAACTCTGTAAAAGTCTCTTCAACATGCCTTTGAGAGCTGACTCTCCTGCAACGTGCTTGTGGCAGTAAGGAGTTATGGCAGAGGGGAGGATGCATGACGGGGCAGTACCTGTGATGAGGTTGTCCACCAGTGTCGTAGGGATGCAGAAGATGCCCACCAGTAGGTCACTGATAGCCAGGTTGAGGATGAAGAGGTTGGTGACTGTGCGCATACGACGGTTTTCCAGCACGATGAGACACACCAGTATGTTTCCCACCATACACAGCAGGAAGATGAAGAAGTAGGCCAGGATGTAGCTGGCAGCCACATACAGAGAGTGCTGATAATAGGGGAAAAAGGTAATGTTGGTGACGTTTGTCGCGTAATCTATGCTGGTGTTTGTAAGAGCTGCTGATCCCTCCAGCTTCATCTCCTCCTTGTCCTCGTTGTCCAGTATCTCCATCCTTTAGATGACCCAACACTGCAGGGAAAATCAAACAGTGATGAGAAGAGATCATTTATAATACATTTGGAACAAATAGTGCCAAAAATATCACCAGATTGCTTGACACTTGAAACAAAACATTCAACATATATAACGGATTTTTTTCTGTAAATAACACTTAACTCAGCAAGGATGTCTCATTTGGAAAAGCTCGTGTTAACTGACTCTTACTTTGACTCCCCTTATGTATAGCAACTGTACAATAACCTAGCAACCGTAACTATAATGTCAAGCGTGTCAAGCTTTGGATTGCTTCATATGCCAAAGTGGCGTGCATGTGGCTGTCGTGACAGTAATTTAAAGAGTTTGAACATTCACAGTGGAAATAGCTCTGTAACTGACTTTTGGTCTATTTACTGTACCTTGAGTTGCATCAGCCAGTCACATCTATTTGAGTAGAGATTTAATTAAAGAACTTTCAGTGGCAGAGAAACTTGTTCTGCCATGCAATTTTGTGTGTGAAAAACAAGGAAGTTGACACATTCGTGGTGTGACAACTATGTTCACATGCAAATTCCGAAGTTCTCAAGAAAGGTCTTTCAGTGTTGGGCAGGGATGATTCAACCCTAATTTGACCCTATAGTTGACATCAGCAGTTACTGTGCATGGAAAACACCTCAACCAATTTGTCCCCGATATGCCCCTTACCTCCCACTTTTATAGTTTTAGGACATTTTTCCTTTCGCTGGAAACTAGACCTGCACTATATCTACTACAACATATCAATGTGACAGTAAGAGAGGAGAAGGAGACTGTTGGTTAATGCAGGGTTGAAAACAGGAGGTAGGAAATGCATTCATTGTGTGCATAAGGCTGAGGGATAAAATCTGCATAGAGTGCATTTTGTTTCCTGGAAGTAAGACAAAACTCTACAGTAAAACATGTATCTTCATTCACCTTTTCAATGATTCAGTGCAGTTTTGGTACATTAGATACATGCAAGTGATTGCAATATAATTGTGATACATGTTATTTTACATACAGACTCAGATGCACTGATCTCAGTGCACGAGATGAACACAATCTGAAAACCTGACTCAACTAGTACTGACACCAAATATCTGAAGATAATGATTTATTTCATCATTCATTTAAAGGTCTTGCAGAAACTGCTCAACAATAAAAGGCTCATTGCAACATGAACAACACAAATACATCTGATTATTTCAGACTTGTTGCAGTAGCGATGATGACTGATCTTCTGCCTCTGTACATACAGACATCAGTAGCATGGATTACTGGAGAGCGAGGCTGCGGCATTAAGAGGATCTGATACACTGATCACTGATACACAATCCCGACGGTGAACGTGTGGTAAATGCCAACCCATGTGGAGAGCAAACGCTGCCAGAAAAAACTCAGAAGCATGTATTACCATAGTCTGTGCTTTAGGCAGAGCACACTTCACGGAGTAACACAACTCCTGTGCAAAATATCGGTGCACAAACACCCTGGCAATGCAAACACACAAAGGTGGCACACTACCTGCAGGCAATTTGTTCTCTGGCAGCAAGGCTTCCTTAGGGTGGGCTAAAAATGGACATATCTGGTTGCTCTGATTGGTGAATTTCTAAGAGTGTTTCTGATCCATGTGACCAGTAAACCGGCTTCACCCCTGATCATCTGTAAATAACTGCATAATTCATGTCTCCTGCGTCAAAGGCTGTCAAACCTCAGTCTCTCTACTGTTACAGTAACGGCACAATATGAGAAGATCCAGCAATGTTCATCAGCATCAGTCCCTTTACTGAAGAATTTAGTCCACATCTTTTAATTCAATTTAGTTTTATTTTGTAAAGGACTTTTATTACCTGCAATGCTGTTATATTATTAAAGTTGAAAAATATTCAACTGAAACAGAA
This sequence comes from Chaetodon auriga, assembly GCF_051107435.1. Taxonomy (NCBI): domain Eukaryota; kingdom Metazoa; phylum Chordata; class Actinopteri; order Chaetodontiformes; family Chaetodontidae; genus Chaetodon; species Chaetodon auriga. Next base: position 6,344,004 of record NC_135078.1, read on the forward strand.
GATATTAGCTCACACATCTTAATTATATTGTTTGGTTTATCATTTTGCAAATGTTATTCCCAAAGTTTAACGCTCATCAGCAATTATGGCAAGAAAGTATTAGACTAGACTTTAGATGAGACTTTCAGGTAACTGCGTAATGAGCAGTCCGTATGTATTTATACATTTCATGGACTGCATCAACTGCTCCAGTCTTCACATACAGTTTGTCTCCTCCTGTAGCATCTAGGCTTTCAAAGACATTACATTGCTCATGTTTTCATGGGAGAAATAATTTGCTGTCTGCTGGACAAAGAGATTAAAGTGAATCTAATGTGTTTCCAGAACATTTGAGCAGATGGAAGTCTATACATACTGAATCCATAATAGACAGTGAAATGCCATGATTATACTACAACTGTGATGTATGAGTGGCTCCATTAGTTGATCCTTCAAGTCATGCCCTTCCTTTCATCACTGTCAACCCCCAACAATCAAATGCCTCTCTTCCACTGCTCTCTGAAGAAATCAATATTAAAGCTACATTTTCCATGAGGAACTTTAGGACTTACCATGTATCTACAGTGCTGGTTGTTATGCGAGATATGACTGTGAACATAATTTGGGAGGTTGTGATGCCTTTTCTTACTTTCCGCTACAGTAGGAAAGGCACATTTTCATTACAGTCAAAAGCGCTGCCACTCTAAGCATGTTTATGATGCTGGTCATCCAGTTCATAGATATATACCTAACTGGTAGCTAATTATACCAGCTCATGTTTTAAGAAAAACAGCATGAATAGCTCATTTAGTTCAGCTCCTCAGTCACAAGAAGACATCAAGAATAAAGCTATGATTCAGGCTCAGACTGAGAGATGTTAATAGAGTGACGGAGTGCTTTGTATTGAGCCACTTGATTTTTCTCTTTGTGAGACAACCAGATCTTGATGTATGGCTTCCTGTGGAACATGAAAGGAGAACGAAATGACAGACGCAGCTTAATTTGGTGACTTACAATGTTCTGCCTTTGTGCTAATAATATGTGAAAACAAACACTTTTACAAACTCTCTCTTTGCACACACTCTTGTGTCAGATGATCACGCAGAAATAAATATCTTACCCATATCAATTAATGCCTTTGAGTGGTGTAGTGCAGGGTATACGCAGGTATATGACACATACCTGCATCATTTTCAGTCAGCATTACATATACCCACTTCCCATCCGCATCATGCAGTGGTGTGCAGTGAACAAATTTTTGTCGAGGATGGTGAAGGCATGACCTGTCCTACTCTTCCTCTGATTGGCTAGTCCTGGTTGCTTTTGTTGGTTGCGTTAGTTAGGCATGAGGAGGTTACGTTTAGGCATGAGGAGTGATGATTGGTTAGGATTAGGGTAGGGTAAGCCAATCAGAGGCAGAATGGGGGGTCATGCCTACCTGTGGCCTGCTTACCCTGTTGGTTTGATTAAAATAATAACTCTATATATAACAAAATATGGCTTTGAGAATATATAATATACATTCATGTCTCCCTCAGGATTCATTGTAATTTTAGGGATCACCTGAATTTTCATGGCGCCATCGTCACGTCCAAATCTCTAATTTAATTTCTAATTTAATAAATACTAACAAAACTAATCATATGCCCTAACCATCTCAGCTGTATCGTAGTGCTTTTTAGTAAATATTAATATGCTTGCTAACACCAAGATGGTGAACATGGTAAACATAAGATCTTTCAAAAATCAGTCAGTAGTGCCATTGTGAGTGTGTCAGCATGCTGATGTTAGTATTTAGTTCAAACCACTGGTGTGCCTTATTACAGGCCCACAGAGTTGCTAAATTGACTGTATACACTTTGTAGCCCTAAAAACATGAAATTGAAAATGTAAACAGTCAAACGGTACTTGTACATTGATCCAACAGTAAAGGTCTTTGATAAATGACTGTTTGAAATGGAAATTTAGTGTTCACAGATTTCACATATACACTCCACATCAGTGTTTAACACTGTTACCATGACAGCAGCACAGAGATACTATTAAACTTTGCGCAGATGACAACACTGAGTCTATGAGTTGCTGAGATTCCGTCCATTACAGCAGTGTTCCTCTAGCCCTGATGTCAGTTCACAGATTGAGTGACCTATGTGTGCTGTTGACTCACTGTCCTGCCTTTCTGTTAGAGATCATGGGAGTGCAGCACCTTTAAAGCCAAATCTCTCATTAAACCTGAATTCCTAACGAACTCCTTTTGGTTGCTAATTGTTTCCCTCGAGAGGTTCCTCCTCCCGCCTCACAGAAATGAGGTAGAAGAAGCGTCTCACCAACTCTGCCCACTTTGTCTCAGTATGTTTTGTGCACAGCAAACATCAGGCTGACGCAGCAGGTGTTCATTACAGAAGGCAAACCCAAGGTGTGGCTCTGTCAATACAGAGCACACAAGCCTACAGTGCAGCGGGAGTGGAGCCACCACAGGGCATCCTGATGTACTCCATGAGAGCATTATCCCTATCCACAGCCCTCCCAGAGGGATGACAGTGATTCAGTTTTTAACATGCTGAGGGTCAGATGATGTGTTGTCAGATCTGGCTCTTTTTCCACACTTACCAAATGATGCACCCCTAATCCCATTATCACGGATTAGCGGGCTGCATGGGGGACCATTGGGTATGTAATCAATGTCGTCCCCTTTTGCACAAAGGACTGACATGGTGTTCAACATGGCAGAGCTGGTGCTTCCATGTCTTGCTTTCTGTTTATTGGGTTGTGAACTGTCATATGTTATCTGCTTGTGGACCTTGGTGGTCACTGATTACCTTCACCCTTAATCCAATAGCAACAGCTCTTAGAAGGTCAAACCCACAAAATGGAACTTTAGTTACGCATTGTAACTCCATATACTATGAGCATAGGTGTAGCCCTCAAAGTCTTAGGCCTCCTGCTCCACCAGCATCACCTGAAGAAAATACAGGCCTTTGGGAGCTGAGGTCAGGTCCTTGTGATGTTATACACTGTAAATGAGGACCGGAGAGAAGCAACTGTACAGTGTACGATGGTAGAAAAGAAAATCTTCATGACTTAGAGATAAACCCAATATCAATTCTTAAAGAGCCATGTCTATACTTGCAGTTATGATACACAAACAACGTCATGTAAAACAGGAACTATGTCACTTAACTTCGACTTTGAATTTGAGACCCCACATTAATTTTTCCCTAATTAAAAACCTCACTTTAGAATGACTGAAAATCCTATGCTTAAAACACATCAACAAAGAACACAGAGACAGAGAGAGAGAGAGACTCAATCTGGACCACTCATATGTGCCACCTGGCGGTTATTTGTTCACACTGCAGGTACTCCTTGATGAATTATTTCATCCCTTACCAGAGACTTACCACAAGCAATCACATCAACTGAAACATCTGCACATTTTACATTTGTTAGTTTCTTTTGACCACGACGCCTGTTGAAATGAGGCATTCTAGACATAAAAAGCGTAATAAGTATGAATATCATCTTAAAGCTGCATAACCTACTTTCAGTTCAGTATCTTGAGAGTAACTTCCCTGCCCACTAGTAACATCCATGCAGGGCAGGTGTATTCAGATCCTTCAACAGGATTAATCCACACAGGGCACCTGGACCTGATGCCTTCTCTGGCTCAGCTCTCAAAATGTATGCAGATCAACTGGTGTCTTAACAGACATTTTAAATATGTCACTGCTCCAGTCTGTTGTCCCCACACATTTCAAACTTCCACCATTGTCCTTATCCCCAAAAAGACCAAAGTCCTCTGGAAGAACAATTGCTGCCCAGCAGCACTCACATTCGCCATCATGAAGTGCTTTGAGCAATTAGTCAAACGTTTCATCATCTACTCTTCCAGACTGACTGGATCCACTAGAGTTTGCATACAAACCAAACAGAACAATGGACAATGCCTTCACCTTAACCCTCCACACTGTCCTCTCCCACCTGGACCAGAGGAAGACTGTGAAGGAGAATGTGAGAATGCTGCTCACTGTCTGTAGTTCAGATTTCAATAACATTGTGTCCTCGAAGCTCATCACCAAGCTTGGCGAACTGGGATTCAACATGTGACTGGATCCTGACCTTCCAGATTGGCAGATCCCAGGCTGTGTGGACAGGCACCACCAGATCCTCAGTCCTCATTCTCAACACCAGCGCCCCTCAGGCCTGCATTCTCAGCTCTCTCCGGTTCTCAGAGTTCATGTGAGACTGTGAGGCTGCCCACAGCTCCAACATCAATATCAAGTTTGTGACGACACCACCGTCATTGGCCTGATGCTGGCGATGATGAGATGGCCTACAGAGAGGAGGTCAGAGTCCTGACATCTTGGAGCCAGGACAACAACCTCCATCTTAATGTCAGCAAAACAAAGGAGGTGATTGTGGATGGCAGGAAGTGACAGGGATGTGCTAAGAGAGTGTTCAATGAACATGCTCCTGTTTTTGGTGAATGATGAAGAGAACATATTTGTTTACAACTAACGAATGTGAATGTGAGCAGCGCTGACCCCCACAAGTGTTTACTGCAGTCATGTGCTGTATTTTATGCTGGATGGCGAAGGCATGACCCGCCCAAACCAGGTCTGAAAAACAAGTCAGAACTTCTGCCACATCAGCAACAAACTTGAAGCAACTCATTGAGTTGAAGCATCTGAATAGTCTGGGGAAATACTTTAGATCTGCAAATGAATGACAATCACAAGAAAGGGTGTCCTACCCACAAGCAAACAGTCGCAAAGTTCCTCCACCCAAGTCATTTTGTAAAGGACCAATTACCTCTCTAACCTACTTGTCTGTCTGCTTATTGGGAAATGATTTTGCAGCCCATTAAAAAAAAAGCAAAAAAAAAACAAAAAAAAAAACAAAAGGGATTAAATGAATGTGAAAACTTTGAGCTAGCTCGTGTGAACTGTGAACTTGCCCAACACTCCAGTGGAATTGGCAGCTTGAGGTCCCCTGCTGGTTCACATCAGCAAGTACCTGACCTGGACTCACCACACTGATGCCATCACTCAGCAGGCTAAGCAGCCTAAACATTGACTGTCAAACATCTACTGTCAGGAGTACATAAAATATAAAAAGATTTTAGTTTTCTCATGCATATACTGATGACTTGGGGTTTAGGGTTTGATCGACCCCACAAAATGATGCAGTATATGAAAGAATCAGAATGCATGGAAGAGTTCAAGAATGTAAACAGTGTTTATTGTGCAGACTGCAACATCGTAAAAACAGAACTTAAATATATATATATATAGATAAATACAGATATTTATAATAAATAAATATGCCAACAATTTTAATATTGCTTCCTTTTCAAAACAAAATATTTTAAGATCATATAAGCACTACAAACTGTAGTATCTAACTATTCAGAAATATTTCTCTCAAACAATTTATTAAACGGGTAAGAGAGATGTTAGTGAGCCTAAGAATTCACATTCTATTGTCCTTCAAGCCAAGGTAATCAAGTACTGAAATCTGTGTTGCTCGGTCACAATTCCCTTGGTTCTTCTTTTAACATTTCAAATGTGAACGTGCATTAATTTTGTCCTTCAAGTTACAGTACTGAAGTATCAAAACGGCTCTTTTGGTTTTCCATTGGAAAAAGAAACAATCCTTATTTAAACTCACAGTAACAGTATCCCGTGAAGCCAGCATCTTGGTACATATGCAGGAAACATTTTGAACATCACTTGCACAAATCTCCCTCACAACACATTACAAATTTTGTGCCCGGGAAACCAGCTGGTCCACAGCATCTTGTTTCAGTGTGGTAGGTGACAATGTTCACCCAGGTGCTCAAAGGGCTGGCGTCACTGTCAATTTCCTTGGACTGTAGGTACCCTCTCAGTTCTACTTCAATAGTCCCTTCATCAGACAGGGTGGCTCTGCTCTCAGCTGTGCTGTTGGCAGCCTTCTTTTTGAAAAAGGTGGACAATTTCTTTTTTCTTTTTACCTCAAGTTCAGCTGCTAATAATTACTTCAAAAATTGTTTAATTTACACAAATGTTCATATTTACTCAAAGCATTGGAATCTTCTCCAACCATTCAGCTGGACTGACCTTACAATGTTGGTCCCCCTGTCAGTTGTTTGGGCCACCATGTAATGGTTGCCTAGGTCCACCTTGTGGAAGGTATTTTGAGATGGAGAAGAATGCGAATGTTTGGAATTTTTTTTCTCTGATTGTCATCTCTTATTGGCTTTCTTTATGCAAAGTAATGAATATTATCAGTGGCCATATTGCTGCAACATGGGCACAATGGACTATGAAAGAGACTCTTTGTTATTAATTGTTTATTTTATTTTTACGAGTGCTTCGGAAGTGTTAAAAAGGGAAGTGACATTGGACGTGGAGGAGAAGGAGAGGAGGAGAGCGTTTGGAGGTCAGCAGGACAATCAACCTACTTTTCTTGAATTGTGGATTAAAACCGAGGTATCGATTGTTTTGGGGGGGGTCTGAAGTGGGCCTGTGCAGCATCACAAGCGGGACCTAGTTGCCAACGGGACGTATCTGGTGAGATTTATTTATATAAACGAACTGTAGAAAACCCTAATGTTCTAACTGAGTGTATGTGTTGATTTTGTTTTGAAATTGTTTGCAGGCGCCACGCTGTCTTTGTTTGAGCTGTCCCACAGCGACAATTTAAGTTTGATTTTCATTAATAAATTCTGGAATCAGAACTGTCTGAAACACTTTCTTTACTCAATGAGTTCAACAGTAGAGTAGAGCGTAGTAGCCTTTCCGCTTAGGTTTTCTTATGAGTAGGAAGAATTGTTACAACCTGCCTCTCCTCTCCCCGTCCCCAGGAATCAGGCACCTCTCTCAAGGCTTGTGCAATTATTTATCTTTTTTGGTCACCTGGGAAATTCAACATTTGCCAACAGTGGCAGTGCAACACCAAGTCATAACTAATGAAGTGCACCATTGTGCTGAAGTATGGTTCCATTTTGCAACTTGGGAGACTATACATAGTTCCAGCTTTCATCAGTGTGTTGGTGCATCTCCAGTCTCCATTTCTTCATCCTCCATCTCTCTTTTCTGTTTCTCCCAGCTGTTAACAGATGTTGTGCTACCTGGTTAGCTAGAGAGCTGTACCCAGCATGCCCTTTGGCGGTGTGATTGTGTGAATGTAAAATTATGAGTCTTAAAAAGTTAATAAAAAGGGCCTGTTAGGGCTGTGGTCTCGAGGTGATCTCTCCCGGTTGATATGTTTTTTTTTTTCCTCTTCTCAGCAGGCAGGGCCGAGTTACTCTAGAAGCGAGCTTCATGAGACACACCTGCACCTCATCACCTCATCGGCTCGGCTTCTTAAGCCGCCTCATGCTCTACCCCGGTGCCGGACTATTCCCGAAGTTCCAGGTCGCATGCAGCTCGCACAGAGTATTCCTCGCGTTCCTCTCATCTCGCTCCTCCTGCCTCCTGTGTATCTCTTGTCTCTAGTTATTCTCACTGTGGTTTTTTTCACAGTCGCCTTTTGTTCAGCGTTAGTAGATTGCTCATCCCAGCCTTGGTGTATTTTGAGTTTTTTTATTTTGTTACTTTCCTGCAAACGCTTAGTTTTCTTATCGCCTTGTTTTTTGTGCCTTTTTCCCCGTTGTGGTGATTTTCTGTTTTGCTTGTAAGCAGTATTCCCTGGTTCAGGTGATTTTTTGGTTGAAATTTGCTTTAATAAATTTTTGGTTTTGACGTCTCTGCCATTGGGTCCTGGCCTTGCTTTACCTAAACCGTAACAGGGCCCCTCTGAATACACTCTACACAGCTTGCCCCAACCATAGTGCTCTTTGTGGTGAACAATATTCTATTTTTTTGCTGCCCATTGAGAGTTACAGCAATTGTTTCAACTACGCACTGGTATGGCAGTACATGAAAAATTCATATTATATGTGAAGTGAATGATGAACTGGTGTACCGACCAGCACTATCACAGACCAAGCTCATCACTATGACACTTTGTTAAGCATATGCATACTACAGTTCATTTGATTTAATATGTATTAGATTTCAATATTTTAACTGCATTATTTTATGCATTAATGTATTATAGTCTCATTTTTGCTGGCACAACTTTCATGTTATACTTGCTGTTTTATATGAGAATTGATGGAGGGAGTCTGCAACTAACAACTTCAGTGTAATTATTGGGCATATAACAGTAAAGAACTTGAACATCAACAGTGAAGGAGAACCCTGTTAGCCATGTACTGTATAGCCGTCAAGACATACTGTAACGTCTTTCTCAAGCACAGCCACACAGCCATCTATAGATGAGGTGCTGCTACCTGCACATTTGACAAAAGCTGCTGTGTTCATTGGAGACATTGAGTCTCGGGTGTCAGACAAATAGTCTGTCCTCTGCTATTTATGTTGTGCTTTTTATTCAAAAATGTGGTCAAACATTAAGTATTAAAATGTGTATGTGTGTGTCTGTCTGTATATGTACAGATGGCGACTGCTGATATGTGAAGTATCTGCGACTCTGAAGCATTGCTCAGGACATCTGAATGCACCCAGAACCTCTTCAGGGCCACTTATTATGACTGTGCTATACCAAAAGGGCTACACTCCACTAATCCTACAAAATTGTAGTTTCACTCAATTAATCAACTTTACTTCATTCTTATGGCACCTTTCATAGAGGTTAGTGCATTAGTTAGTTAGGTTAGTGCTTCACTGATGACTGACAAGCTGATAATAACACACAACAAGTGGAGACTCTAATAGAGTAAAACAAAAGCTAGATTAAAAACTAGATCAAATAGATACTCTGATCAAATGCATCAGTGTGTCCTCTCTACAACATCATTATTTTCCTCAATTATTTATGAAGGAACTGATGCTTAATAAAACAGTTTCAACCGATGTAAAGGAAATTAGAAAATGTCATTCCCAAACTGACACAACCTAACAATTAAAACCAATACGTTTTATTTCAGGTATGAAGAACAATATAGCTCATCATATATTTCATTTCCTACGACGCAGGTGAATTCATGTGGGACATGAGAACACTTACCTTTACTCTTCAGATGGTCTTTAACTTGCAGATGTCCGGAGTCGAGGGGGGAAAAAAAAAAAAAGCAAGCAACAGGTGTTCTATGCCGTCCGCGCCTTTGTGGATAAAGCCACAGCGTTTCAACAATGAACACTCATAACAAATAGTGTGTAAATATAATTTAAGATCATAATTAAATAAAATAAGCTGATGCAGAATTCGCGGTGAAGACCGACGGTCCGCCGCCTCACAGTTTCCCCTCCGACTGGCTCCGTGCAGGGAGACCTGGCACAGCCGTCACACGGTGCGTCGAACACCTTTATAGTCCACAGACACGCTGGAGCGATGACTCTGACTCTGCACACACCCGGACAGGATGCTCCAGACAGCTCTTTTGAATTCCCAGCCTCACAATGAATGTACACATCCTTAAACCACATAAAAATGGCTTCACTTGTCTTATATATTTTGGTGAATTATATACTTACATTATCCAAAATATTTCCAGTGTTCAAACTCAGAAAAATGTGATCATTCAAGGCACAGGTGCGTTTCATTTTGGCATCTGTCAGTGGCTTCCTATTCTCTTTAACTCCTCCAGTAGCTATAACTTCCAGGGAAATACAGGAAACAGCAGATGATACTTGAAGTAGGAAGTCTGTGAATATGACTACATGTAACATGAATTAAACTCTGATACATTTCTATTAGAGGCCCCACACCTCATTTATTTGCCAGCGTACTCCCCTGCACATTACTATTCTTACTATTCTCCAACACACAAAACAATATACTCATCATCATACTCTCATACTAACAACACAAAAAGCCATGTTCTCTTATTATATAAATAGAAGATAATAATACATTTAAAAAATAAAAAACAGTAGAGAGATTAACAGTACATGTGAATGAGAAACGTCACGTGCAAGTAAATGTAAGAGAGACTGAGAGGATAAGTGACCGAGAATATTTGTTTGAGTGAGAGTTTGATTGAAAAGGAAGTAGTACTAAATTCATGGTTCCTCATTCAATTGTCAATTATCCTGAAGAAGAGGGATTTCGCAGACACGACCCGCCCTCCTAATCATGACCGAGATGAGAAGATGGTGAACAGACAGCAACCCAACGAAGCCACACTTCAGATTCTCATGACATCATTGTCAAAAAAAAACGTTGGATCAGGACGACAGTTGTCCACGGGGGTTATTTCTAACGCTGCTGTGGGTGAGGAAATGAGGTGCATTAGGGAGCAGTAGTGGCACTTCTTCAGGAGGTTTTATTTTTAATGAGGACAGGGATTTCATCTCCCGCTGTGTGTCCTCGAGCTGAAAGCATGCTAGGGGCTATCAGGTCTCCTCCGCTTACTCCTCTCACCGTTGGGAGAGACTGGCTGTGTTGTGAGAGTCTGCAGGGCTATTTGGGTATCCAGCAAGCACCTCGCTTTTTAGATAAACAAGGCTAGTAAACAATAAAGAGGAGTTTTTCTTTGAAGTTCCACTTTCACTCGCACTTAATTATGTCGTTTAATTTAGATAGTTTTTAATGTCTTGATTAATGACTTCAGATTCTGTCAGATGTTTGATCTTTAATGAACTGCAGCTACATCAAATAGAAATCTGTGGTTGCTCTAATGGCGTTACTTGATCATCAGACCTGCAGACCTTGGCACCTTCCTCCCTTGGTGGGTACTGGAGTCAGACACTGTCTGGCTTGGGTGAGCAGGCATGTCTGACATGTAGGTGTCAAGAGAAGGGCTCCCATGGTAGGTTTCAATTGCACTTTCCTCAATGACCCATTGATTTAAGCAAAAAAAAAAAAAAAGTCTGGTATGATGTTACTTCTGCTACCAACAATATTACAATCCAGTGGGAACGAGATAGATGAGAGAAGCATTCAAGGACCGAATTCCTGAGGATCTTAACTACTGTCAGAAGTGTCTGAATATTCAGATTCAGATTGTGTGAAATATAAACAAAAACAGAAAGCAATCATTGCACACACTCGCTCCATCCTTGCTTGTGAACTGAGCCTTTGTTAAGCAGTGTGTTGTTTATTATTTTGTTGTGTTTTTCTGTTTAATGTGTTGTGTGTGAGTTTCCCTTCCAGTTCTGCAGTGGAGGTGTGGCCAGGCTGTTCGGCGGGCAGACGGCGCACCTGATCCTCATCCACTGATTCTCTCCCCATTTAAGCAGCATGGCAGAGATGTCTCGCTGCCAGATTGTTCAATCTTCAGCCCTGGCAGACCTTAGCCCAGCTCGAGATATCTCCATCTCCAACCCCAAACCTTTTTCTGGTGAATTAGACAAATGTCAGGGATTTTTGTTACAGTGCCGACTCATTTTTTCCCAACGTGCCCAATCTTTTGCCACCGATCAGGCGATGATTTTGTTTTTGGTTGGGTGACTCAGGGGTAAGGAGTTAGCTTGGGCAGAGACACAGTGCAGTCAGCAGGGTTCTATCGTTTGATACATTTGTCGGGCAATGTAAGTCAATTTTGATCACCTGGATCACTTCGGCAACGCTTCGGCACAACTCATGGATCTCTGTCAAGGACCTCGGCCTGTGGCGGAGTACTCCGTGGAGTTCAGGATGCTGGCAGCCGATGTGAGCTGGAACGAGGAAGCTTTAAGGGCGGCATTTGTTAAGGGGATCAGCAAAAAGGTTAGAGATGAATTAATGTCTTGTGATGATCCCGCTGACTTGGAGGCACTGATGACCCTAGCCACTAGGTTAGATAACCGGTTGCATGAGCGCCACCGTGAGAAAGGAAGTCGAGCCTTGGCTGCGGAGAGTTCTAGACGCCCTGCCAAGCAACACAGACCTTATGACTGCTCCGTAGACCTCCTGCCGGGAGCTCTGTCGCCTTCCACTCGTATGTACAGTTTGTCAAGACCCGAGCAGGAAGCTATGGAGAAGAACATAGGTGAGTCTTGGGCTGAAGGCATCATTCAGCCCTCTTCCTCTCCACTCGGTGGTGGGTTTTTCTTTGCTGACAAGAAAGATAAAATGCTCCGTCTCTGTATTGATTTCCATGGGTTAAATAACACAACCATCAAAAACAAATACCACTTGCTACTTCTTTCATCTGCATTTGAGCCAGGGGGTGTGACAGTCTTGATTTGAAACTTGATTTGAGAAATGCTTACCATCTGCTGCATATTCGTAAAGGAAATGAACAGAAGACAGCTGGTGTTCTGCATAAACTACACTAAAATACTAGTTATAACTAACCAGTCTGATGTATCCAGACATGTGTGCCATATTTTGTAGCAGCGCAGCAAAGCACTTGTGAAAATTTCTTGCAAATGTATTGTTTCCATCTTTCTTTTGTGTGGTGTTTTTAGCTGTCGTCTTTGAATGACCTGTAACACACAACTGAGCCAAGTGCAATGTAGGGTGCCTCAGGGAATTCAAATGCACAGCAGACAGAGACCTGCTGGTTCAAGGCATCCCCATAGTCCAAAGAGTCTGTGGGACATTTGAAAGGTTTGTGTGACACTATTGTTCAGATAAGTTCTGGGCCCCTGCTGACCACACGTGTCACCCTCTGTGCAATGTGTGTGTCAGTTTGTTTCCTGTGCATCCCTATTAGGGCTGGTGCCTCCAGTATTTCTATAATGGAAATACATTTTTTTTTTTGTTAGTTTGTGGTTATTTAACACAACATTTAACACTTGGAATGTGCACCATGTAAGCACAATATAAACTAAAATAAGGGAGCTCTTAAAAATAGATATTAACAAAGGATCCCTCTTCAAGACATCCCCAGACAATATGCTAATCTGCTAACAAAATAAGCATTTAATTATTTACACCAGTAGACATGCAGTGATCCTGGAACTTTTTTCCCCAGAGGCTCCAGGGATTTGCTCACTTTGTCCTGTTGGCTATCAGACTTATTGAGTGATGCTGCAGTGGTCAGGCAGTGTAATATCTTAAGATAGAATAATGACTTGTATATTTCCACACACAGTGCATCAACTCTGACTGAGTCAAAGTTGGATGAAATTACACCAAAACAGGAAACTCCTGCTTAAATTTCCTAGTGGAGACTTCTGCTGAAGTGATTGGAGGAAGGAGTGAATACTCTATTTACAGAGCAGAAACTTAATGTGTCGGTCCAAGCCAATGCAAGAAGAAACCACATTAGAGTTACTTAAGGGTGAACTTCAAATTAGCTTGTGGTGTTTCTGAGGACAGCAGCACTATGAAACACGTCTTTATGATCGGGTGTCAGTTTTGTTTGTGTTGTGCAGCCCATCGAGTGCACCAATGACGGGATGCACAGTCCTGCCGCAGGTTTCACACCATTGCATTGATCAACATTCAGTCACTCGAAAAGAAACTTCGTAATGTGCCAAAGCAAAAGGCAAGAAGACTAACATGGATGTAGACAAAGTAAGATTTAAAATATCGAACAAAAAGGATTTGGAAATGTTTTACGTGGAAAGAAAATCAGTCATCACATTTGATACAGCTGAAAGACAGATGCTCTGCGTTCTGTTGGGAAACTAGGACTCCAACACTACGATGTGCCTGAACAGCAGGTGACGTCCTTGTTTTTACTGACCTCCAGTGGTTCACCATGTCACCTTGCAGCAGTGATGTAGAATGATAATCAAGGGTCTGTCAGGACACCAAGACATCACTGTTGGTTGCGCATTGCATTTTATAAATACAGAAATTACATTTGGGAGACTATACCTATATGCAAAATAATGATGATTAATAAGTGTCTGAAATTTCATTTAACTGCTCAGTATAGAGCGAACTATTGAGTGTGTATTGTAGTGAATGAGTGACAGAGGAGTGACTTCGGACACAGCCTCAGACTTGAAAACACAGCGAGGTGAAACACTTCTTTTCAGTCTGGTGTTCAGTTTCTCTTTAAAATTCACACACATGGCTGTCCATGCCTTCCATGATCCAACTAGAAAGGACCACTGAAGTTGATCTTGTGACATGAGAAGAGCAAACAGGACCAACACGCACACACACAAAGTGCAGATGCCACCACTGACATTTAATTTGTTTGACTGTCTCTGAGAAGACTTTTAATGTGCTTAACGTTAAACTTTCCCCTGTTGGAGGAGGAATTCGGAATGGAGTTGATTTTCATATTGCGCAACTGGAGAGCAGATCAGAGATAACAAAAGATGGAGAACCTATGAACCACTCCCACGGGCTTGACCCAGTAGCCCAAAGAAATATAGATATGAATATGAACAGCTTTTAATGAGGAGAAGAAAAGTCAATTGCAGGCCCTTTTGCATAAGACAGCATCAAACATGGTACTGGGTTGTTGTAAGAGAAACACTGCATGTCAATTATGTAGCTTTCCAAAAAATAAATAAAATCGAGAGTCAATCTATAATATATATATCTCCATACATCAATACAGTACAGAATGAGTGAACGCCTTGAAGCATTAGAAACACACTGTTTCACATGGATAGAGTGGAGCAGGATTGAAACCTGGCCACATGTCTCCGCTCACGTGTAAAACAGATGCAGAGTCAAGGTCACCACCAGCTGCCGATGAGCCTGGCCAGGGAAGAGTTATGTTGGTTTTCTCACAGGATGGAAAGCGAAGGAAGGAAGTTTGTAAGAAAGAGAAGCAGCCAACTTCATGCAAGGCAGGGGCCTGTGGTGATTGGTGGCCTTGCAGCTGGAGGTGAAATGAGTGCAGCTGAGGTGGTCTCCAGCTTGACTCTGTGACGTTGTGCTGCTTTCTCCAAGGACAGATGGCTTTAGGGGTTGAAGCGAAGGGGTCAGTCGAGGAACCTGGACCTATAGATGTAATATATTTGTTTTCCAGCTGCTCTTACATTCTTGGCCAATAAAGTTGTTTTGTTTTGGGTTTTTTTTAACCACCTTCTGTTTCCTGTATTCTGTTAATGCCAAAATAATGAATTGGGGCAGACTTAAGCACACCAGACACCATAAGAAAGTAGAAAGTTGACTAAAAAGTTAGTCCATGTTAAGGGAACTATTGTTTAAAATGGTATCTGCAACCGCATTGTCATTAAATTCTTGTTTACCTCCTGTTCTTCACAGTCTACCTGCTGACATACATCATGTCTTTTCGACCACACAGTTAAATACAATGTGGATATTTTATTTCATTATTAAGTGCCTCTGGCAGCCAAACTGTTGACACAAAGGGGAGATTAAACTGTTGCCTTTGACCCTCTGAAACTGCAGGTGTTAATGAGATTTACTGCTCCAAATGTCTGGAGGGCAATTTAATACACACTTACATTTAATCATATGAAACGCACACATAAGGAGTGATGGGGTTATTGTTAGTGACTTTTTTCTACTGCACGTTGGTCGATGACCCAAAATCGATGTCCAGCTCATCAAGCCACATTTTCATGATTCCATTTGTTTCCAGTTAACTGCTGATTTCAGTCCTTCTAATTCAGTCCCTCTCTCGTCTGCAGGCCTTGATATGATATCCATCAAGTGCTCTTCTCTTTTTGGCCACACTAGCGATGGCATTGTAAGTCTTTCAGTTGTGCCACCTTTTCAGTTCAGATTAAATTTTTAATTATAAATGTCAACAACGATTAGATGTCAACAATATTCAAAATGATGTGGTGTTACACCTTCAACAAAGACAAATGTTTTTTTTTTCCTTGCTGCTCAGTAAAACTGCACCTTCTGCTACAATGAAATATTGCCTGAGCTGCCCACCTGCTCTTGAGTCTCCCTAGTTTGCTTTGATTCCAGGTTAATGTTGCCTATGTCGACTCTTGGGTGTTGAGTGCTGTCTCAGGAGCAGTCTTTTGTTGGCTTTCTCATGGCAGAGTGGTAGAGAGCAGTTTTTCAAAATGCATACATTAAGGAGCAAAACCCTCTTTTACTGCTTCTCAACCCAACTGACGTTTGTGTAACTTTAGCTAGACGGTGAAGTAAGATAGTGTGATGTGACTTGAGATTCACGAGCTGGTGACATCAGGAGCAAGGACTCCCTAATGGGTTAGGGTTAGGGTTAGGGTGCAGATGCAGCTGGGGGGGGTCGGAGCAACACTTATGGTGGCACAGCACTCTGTTAGGAGGGGGGCTGTCGTTCGCAGTTATTTAGAGCTGCCGGCGACGAAGATGGGTAGTAAGGGGAGTAGATCGTGTGTATGCTAGGAGGGGAGGCTGGGCGCCTCCTGTAGCCAGGCCAGGGGTCATTTTAGAGAGTGCAGGGCCGCTATCGCTGCTGCCTGTTGCAACGTCAACATTGCCACCAGCCAGTTCCTGTTCTCGCCGTCCAGCAAAGCCGTTTCCCCGGGGAGTTGGACGGCGAC
Organism: Chaetodon auriga; assembly: GCF_051107435.1. Taxonomy (NCBI): domain Eukaryota; kingdom Metazoa; phylum Chordata; class Actinopteri; order Chaetodontiformes; family Chaetodontidae; genus Chaetodon; species Chaetodon auriga. The sequence goes on from NC_135078.1 coordinate 6,360,320, forward strand.
ACGAGCTCAGACCCCGGGGGAGGGTCTCGCCGAGTAGGCGAGCTAAGAACATTTTATGAACATTATAAACCTTTTGTATGTGCATATGTGGTACCTAACCTTTAGTGTGAAGTGGGAGAGCTGCTATGTGTGTGTGTGTGTGTGTGGGGGGGGGGTGTCTACGGGTTGGATGCTGTATAGTCCTCATTTTTAAGGTGCCTCCAGCCAATGGTGTTAGTGTGACTGGGTGGTGTTGCCTTATGCTAAAAGGTTAGCCGTGTGTGCAGTGGTCCTTCAACTTAGCGTGCCGTGTTCGCAGCTATGCCTTGAAGCTAGTGAGACTAGCCTTGTGTGCAGTGGTTTCCTCAACTTGCATGCTGTGATTAAATAGCGTGCCTTAAGGGTGTGTGCGTGCGATGCAACCTTAAGGGAGTCTAGCGAATTCCCTCGTGACCTTCATTTTACCTGGCTGCAGCTCCCCACTCATTGTATGAAATATTAAGTCTTGCTAATAAAGATTGTTTTCTTGTACACCGCCCTCATTTCCGTGTGTGTGTTCAAGGACTCTGACATTTGTTTGGCAGACATTGCTAAAGACCCACATTTATTACAATAGCCTTGAAGAGAGGAAAATGCATTTTGATCCTCTGGGTGACTAGTTGGTGACTTGTTGCTGCTTCTTTGAATCGCTGCAATCGCCTCAGCTAGTGGTGGAGCACCGTTGATTGATGGTTTTTAAACCTGCGCTTGTGTGACTTCTCATTATCAGGTTTATTCAACTGTGCTGATCCCACTCCCAGCCGACGGAAGGTGTTTTTGTTACTGCTAAGTTATTTGACGGAACCAGCTGCCAGGTAAGACGCCTCAGATTTATTCCCCCCTCAGGCATTGTGGTACAAATCAATACATCAAGTTAATACTGGCAGTCAGTGACTGTTTAACAGTCAAAGTATGCTTCAGGCAGCATGATCAATTTGAAATTAAAAAAAAAAAAAAAAAACAGCCTCTAAGTCAAACAGGGATTTTAGACATTATTGTTGCAAAGTAATGTAGTTATTTGTAATTACAAGCATGTAACCATGACGCCCGTGCGCCCAGATAAGAATGTTGATCTCGGACATTTCTCCAAAATACGTTTGAGTGCGATGTTTTTCTCTTTAAATAATATAGTTATTGGAGTTTCCTATTTTTCCTACAATATCAGTAATAATAATGATAATAAAAAAGAACACTCAATAGCAAAATCAGCATTTTTGCACATGCACATCATGATCTGTGATACCCGGCCCTCTCACCACCTCCTCCATCAGTTTTTGCTTGCGTAGGAGGCAATAGTTCATCCATAGTCTGGCACTAAACATTTAGATGTTACACATCTGCAAGACATCTTTCTCTTAATCTTTTTTTCTATTGTCATTATGATTATTGTCAAGGAAAGGAAGAGAGGATGAAAAATGTTTTACTGGAGATGGTGCAACACATATAGACAAGGACTGTAGGCTATACTGCCCAGAAGCAAAGTCCAGCTCAGTTCCTTTTTCAGCCATGCAAGCTGCATATGTTTTATGTATTTGTCCAAGAACACGCAGGGTACACTCAGCCTCTTTCTCACACATTTACACAGTATTTGTGAGGTTATGCAGTGCAATGACCTTTGACAATCAACAACCTTTTGTCCATGGGTTGGCATCACAGTTAGCATTTTAACATAAGGTAACTCTGTATAACACTGAAATGTTAGCAAATCAGAAGAAAGTTTTTTTTGTCTTGAAGGAGTCTATAAAAACTGGATTTTGTGGAAAACATTTTGAGACTGCAGCTTGTGATCGACTTTTCCTGACCTTAGCTTTTACTTTACATTAATGTGCGGCTCCTTATTGTAGCTACAATAATAAAAATCCTTTTAAATAAGTTCTAACTCCTCCTCCTCTGGTAGCTGGTTTCTGTCTGGGCTCGTGATTTCCCATCTTGGTTTCTGTATTTATCTTAATTTTCCTTAAACTTTTAATTTTCCTTAAACTTGAAAGTTTTAATTTTTGGCTGAATTGGACATCTAAAGACATATTTTATGGACAAATATGTAAAAGTTGTGGATGACCCTTGCGACCTCTGATATTTCACGGATACACTCTGCTCTGGTCTACCAACAGAAAAAGCCTGCTGGCAGCTAAAGCTAACTAGCACCAAGATGCCTCCTTTCTCCACAGATGACCTCTACAAACTTCTGCAGCAGGTTGCAGTGTTGGAAACTAAAGTTCAGCGTCTGGAAATAAAAGCAGAAGTGAACGGACCTTGTGGAAATGACAGCACTTTGCCACTGACTCAAAACAGCGGACTGGAGAATACTAACATCCAGCTAATTAGCTCTGATACAGCTCCCATGAAACAAAAGGGCTGTGTACCGGGTAATAAATCTGCCAGTATTAGTCCTCCCTGGAATGCTCTCGGGGCAAAGCCCAAGAGTAAATCAGCTGATATGGGGAGACGTCCAACAGGTAGAACCCAGCGTCCAGAGATCTGTGATGTGACAGGCTGGCCTGCGTTATCATCCTCCTCAACACCTATGCAGAGTAAGACACAGCTGTGGATAATAGTTAAAGAGAAGATGAGCAACAAAGCTCCCAAACCAGCTAGTGTGCAGTTACAATATCGGTTTGCTCCACTACTGCAGGACCCTGGATCCAACTGAAAACCTGGATAACTCCTCGGACTCACAGAGAAGGGTAAGGCCTGACAGGAAGTCAGAAGCTAGAAAGCTACAAGGAAAGCTACTGACTGGTCCTGAGACTCTGGTTGTTGGTGATTCTGCTATTAAAGATGTGGGAAGCATGTACAGCAGAAACACAAAAGTGTTGTGCTTTCCTGATGATACAGTCTCCAACATGACCAACAGAATCCTCAGTATTGTTGCAGCAAGTCCAACTTTGAAATACCTTGTACTGCACACAGGGGCAAATGATTTTGCGAAACAACAATCTGAAGCGCTCAAGCAAGATTTAGGTAAACTGCTAAATGCAGTGAGCTCTCTGAATGCTGAAGTCTTCTTCAGTGGACCTTTACCACCAGTCAGAGGAGGAGGAGAGAGATTAAGCAGATTATTGGCAGTAAACAGATGGCTCTCAACTGCATGTGATGTCCACTCAGTGCATTTAATTGACAATTTCAACTTTTTCTGGGACCGCAGACATTTTTTCAAAGCAGACGGACTTTTGTAACGGGGTTGAAACCCCTAATTGTTTTCTTTACAGCTCTACTGGGGAGCAATCTGCTAATCAGCACACAGAGGAAGCCTTAGTAGGAACATTTATTTAAATTAAAACACATAAAAAAGATTGTTAAAATAGTCCAGGGCTAGAGCCTCCCGAAAAGCCCACAGTTCACCGGCCGCTAGGAGTTCAGGGTCCTGGGGAGCCTCGTCTTGCAAGACAGCTAGCCCTGTGGCTGCATCCACAGGTATGGCAGCGAGGAGCCTATGTGAAAAAGGGCTGAATTACTTCAGAGTCTGATAACCGCCTGTACAGTAGGTCCATCCAATAAACAGGGGTACAGTCATAGTGTCTCTTCCCCCTCCAAAACAAGCATCAAAAGAAATTCCAAACAAACAAGAAAACACTCTTGGATAAATATCCACACCAACCAAACTAATAAAGACAGATTAATTAAATAAATTATGATAAAGGGAGGGGGGAAGGAAGACACAACTATGAATGTCCCCCTTGTATAGGTTGTGGGAATCAGCGTGCCCCTGACGTCATGAAGATAAAGAGAGGTTACTTAGCTGAGAAGAGGAGTGAAGCGTGCCTCACTCCTCCACCATCCTTACGGCGCCTCCTCTCTCTCTCTCTCCCTCTCTCTCTCGCCGGTTCCTCTTTCGGGTCCTGCCGCACGGATCTTTCGGGTCCACCACGCGCTGGTCCCTCTACCTGCGGTGTGTCGTCACTGTGTCCTCCCGCTGCCACCGTTCAGCTCCGTTTCTCTCGCCCCAGTGCGCTCCTTCTTGACTCCGCGGCTGCCTATCGCCCTGTGGTCTGACTCCCTTCCCTTTTAATGCAACACACCTGTGTCTTTTAAGGGAAAAACTAACCCCCCGTGCACCAATCGCAGTCGCTGCCGTTTTTGTGGACAGGTGCACCTAATCACTGCAATTCAATCGGTGCCCTTAGTAACAACTGGGGAGCAGGAGCAGACCCGCAACCCAGCCACCGGCACGCACGCACACACGCGCACACACACACACACACGCCCTGTGACACTTTCCCTAAACAAGTCAGGAGTAAAACTTTTTGCCTCCAACCTATCTTTCTTCCTGCGTAACACTGTTCCCACTCCCAAGGACAAGAGACAAGAGGAATCCAAACAAAAGCAGCAAACACCAAAACATGAAGGAGAACCAACTCTCCCCCCCGCCTGTATGCTCTAACCATGAGGGATGCTAGAGCAAAAATGGGGATGTCTCATATCCTCCACCAGGGGCCACTGCTCGTGAAGATTCACCAACTCCAACCACTAAAACTCCACCAAGGTCACCATCTCCAACCCACAGATAAACATGGTTTTAATGAGGCTTACCTTCCTATCATTGACATCGTTGTCATGGTGACGTTACCTGCTGCAGAGGGTGTTGTTGCTGCTGAGTTCACACATTAACGTCACACCTGACAATTTCTTATTAACTTCTAGATCGTACACGCAGAATGTGTTTCCTTTTCTCAAGGACACAATCACGAGTATAAGTGTATCAGAATATGCCTGAATCACAAAGCAATGTGGACGAACTGTCTGAGCCATGTGATGTTAATCAACTGATCAAATATTATGTTGTTATTGCCCAACACAAATCAGTCTGAGAACCCCTTGTCTATACAAATGGAATTTAAGGTTGGTTTGGACATCAGGGCTTAACTACCTAAAGGTGTTCTTCAGTTTAACAGTAGCATCATAATCAGTTTCTTGGGGGAAACCCAGGCACACGCTTCCATCCATCCATCCTTCAAGTCTACACTTATTGGTAAATGTCCAGGGTTGGCCTGTGTTTATTGTGGGAATGTGTCATACTTCAGTCAAGGGCAGCCAGACGCATCATAGGCTACGTTTACATGGACACTAATAATGCGATTATGGTCAAAAATGCGATTAAGGCATTACTCTGATTAAGGTGTTTACATGATTTGCAGTTCTTTGAAATCCTGTTTACATGCTACTTGTTGTTATTTGGCTTTAGTGTGGAATTGTGGGTACCAATTTCTACATCCGTCAGCGGCAAGTTATACTTCTATTATCAATGAAAAGGGTGAAGAAGATGAAAATGACAGGGGCATGCAAGGACCAAATGTGCTGTACTCTGCTGTTTATTCAGTCCCGCCACCATCTTTCACGTGACGTTTCACTTCCTTTCGTGTCACTTCCTGTACATGTGCAATGTGATCAGAAATGTGATTAGGGCGTATATATGCCTTAATAATGCGAGTAAAATCGCAGTACTCAAGGTATCTTAATGTGGTTAATCTTAAACTGATTATGAGCTTAATCACATTCACATATTGAAGTATGGTATTTACATGAGCTCCATCATAGTTGCACCAAGGCCTTAATCGTATTATAATCTCATTATTGGTGTCCATGTAAACGAGCCGTTGTGACCGAAGAATAACATACGATGGGGTATTCAAATGCTTTGAGCCGTTAAGAAAAACAAATTCCATTCACTTCCCTTTTATTGGGGTGGGGGTAGAAACAGATATCCCACAAACTGAGCACATATGATTGATAATTGTATTTGCATGAAATGGAACAGCCTCTGAAATCTTGAGCTAAATGAAGGATGTGTTTTGTTGTTGGACTAATGAAGCTCCAGCCAAAGTTCTTTGGCATGCTTCGGCCTGTAGTTTATCTCTCATACACCGTGCATTCACTCCTCTCACGCACGCTCATTCACGATTTCTTCGCTGTCATTGTCTGGAGCTGTCAATTCAGATATCAGCTGTCACATCTATCCAATAGCAGAGCGACACACCTTCACTGAGAGCTGCTGTATTTTGAAATATGATCACTCTTTCTGCCTTTTGGTTATTTCATGCTGCCCTTATGCGAGCCCCTCCACCTCCCCACCACTTCAGCTTCATCATTTCATCATCCTCATCAGCCTCTCAGTCGTCAGCCACCACTACCACCAGAGTCTGGACTCCATGGGGGGATTTATCTTGCTGCTGCTTAGGGCGATGCACCTTAATTAGAAAATCTCCCTGTAGAGTCTAAGCAACAAAGACTTTCTGATGAGACTAAATGACCACACATCATCTGCCACATTACATTTACTTCATTCATTCATTCCTGATTGAAATACATTATGACGGTAGAAGGACAAATTGGACTCGTGTAGATTGTAAATACAACTAATTAGCTCTTGCGACGCCGTGCTTTTCTCTGATATAGAAATATAATATGATATGATATAGAGATCTGTGCTGATGGTCTAATGTCATTTTTATGCGTCCTCTGTGCACATGGCCTTTCTCCAACTCAAGCCATACAGTGTCTTTCATCACTGCTCTATGAACATCTCTGCAGAGCCTGTACAGACAGCAAGAGACAGAATGTGCATTATTCTTAAGAACCCGTGGTAAAGAAACTGATGTTGTTCAACCTTGTAAATATCTGTGAATTGTTTAGATAGCAACATCATTTGAACTGTGAACTGACACATAATCTGATGACAAAAACGAGGTTCCTGTAGTCAGAGTAAAGCCAGCTTTTCTCTTGAGGACACAGAACCATTGGCCATCGTGTGTGATTGTGGAGATATCCTGTACTCTCACGTGGCTTATTATTTTGGAGCTGTAGCAACCAGAAGGCTATACACTATCATAATTTGTTTACAAATGTCTCCCTCTCAAGCTGCCTCAGTCTATTGCGTCTCAAATTTGAAACTACTGCTCATCAGTACAGGTTAATACTGAGTCTAAGACATTTTAAAGATGTGTGTGAATGTCTGTGATGCTGTTTGTGGTTTTTTTTTGTTTTTTTGCATTTATTGAAAATATCTTTCAGGAAGATTTGACTGAATCCTTTGGCTGCCCGTCAAGAAATATTAATAGTCTCATTACACAGGCTCTGGGTCACACAGTAGGCGCTCTCTGATCCCTTGGAGCCGCTGAGTCTGTGCCCTTTCAATAATCCGTCCACATATACACACAGCTGGTAGGACTCCACTGTGGTTTGAGTCCTTGCTCCCTTGCCTTGGCAGTGCCTGTTACATGCATAGACTGTAAAAATGTTTCATCAAAAATAATCCACATGCCGCAGGACAAGAGCATAAGAGTGTGTTTGCATGTTGTACTGATGCACTAGAGCCCCTAAGGAGCCACTCCAGGATTTTTTTCACAGATATGAAAGAAAAAATAAATTATTGATAAATGCACGTATTTCAGAAATGCTTCACTGCATTTTGCTTGTGTAAAGGACTGTTGTCATGAAGTTCTTGCCTATATTTGACTCTTTAGAATTGCATATGACATGAACATAGAACTTCCACCTGATTTCAAAGAAGCTTGGACGTGCGTAAAAAGTGTAAATAGAAATAGAATGTGATGATTTGTTAACCATTGAAACTCCATATTCAATTGAAAATAGAACAAAGACAGCATATCAAATGTTGAAACTTTCATGGTTTTTTGGATATTATGTCTTCATTTAGAATTTGATCTCAGCAAAACATTTCAAAGAAGTTCGGACAGTGCAGTCACTGTGGTCTGACGAGTCAAAATTGGACATTTTTGATGGAAATCATGGACATCAAGTCCTCCAGGCTAAAGAGGAGAGGGACGGCTTGTGATCAGCACGCAGGGGTGCATACACATCCAGACCGCATTCTGCACGTATACCAACAGCATGGCTCTGTAGTGAAAGAGTTCAGGTGCCAAACTGACCTGTCAGCAGTCCCAACTTGTCACCCTGTGAGACCGTTTGGCCTATTATCAAATGTAAAATGCGACAAAGGAGGGTGTGAACTGTTGAGCAGCTGATTGTACATGAAGAAAGAACAGGAAAATATTCCACTTTCAGAATGACACCAGTCGGTTTCCTCACTTCCCAAACGCTAACAGAGTGTTGTTAAAAGGCGAGGTGAGGCAACAGAGTACCAAACATAATCAAACTGCACTGAATTCTAAATGAGGATATCATTTTCAGAAACAATGACATTTCTCAGTTTCAAGATTTGACATGCTGTTCTTGTGATATTTTCAATTAAATATGGAGTTTCAATGTTTTCCATATCATCACACTCTGCTTCCAGTTAGGAAATGGGGTTGTAATGTCACTCAAAAAGCCTTTGGTGGTCTGTTCAGTCCGCTGAGTTCAACTGGACAGACAAGTAGCACTAAATCAAGCTTTGAGTCAACAACATCCACCTGTAAACCAAACCAAATCAAAAGTTCTCTTTGATGTAATAAATGTGTTTCAGCTCAGATATCCTCTAACTACCAACCAGATCATGAAGAAGGAGAGACATAGAATATTAAACAATATTAGGACCTTATCAGTCAGTCATTAAAAGCACCCACCAAGTTTCCTTCACTCTAAATAAATCCAATTTGAGTGAAAGATCAGAGAGATCATCTGTTTTTCTACAATATTCTTTTTGTGGCTTAAGCACTGAGTAACTTTTACTTACTTACTGTTTTTATGTGATAAACATTTCCCTAACAACAGTTTTCAATAGAAAAAGCTTAATAATATTAAGAATTCTTATAATCCCATCAATAATAATAATATTATGTTATTATTTGCAGATGGCCACAGCATTTGGTGCCCTGAAGATACTTGCTGTACTCCGTGTGGATGTGAAATGCGACGGCATCGTGATGATCGATCACCTGAGACAGCCCTTCACAGTGAAGCTGATTTTGGCTCGTCTATTTTCAGGTTTCAAGCCAAGCAGGAGAAGGTTCTGCAGACACCTCCATCTCAGTAAGAAACACTAATCATTATCAAAACTGAGACACCTTCAGTTCAGGACTGCATACTTATTTTATACTGATGAGTTTATTTAGTTAGTAACTGCCTGTTAATTGTTAAAATGTGACAAAATGTGTTCTTTATTTAATTCTTTTTTCTCCCATATTCAGAGCACCAGAAGTTATTCTGGGACTCCAATTTTCAGAAGCCATCGATGATATCTGGCTTTATGCTCGCTCCCAGTGAGAAGAAACCAGTTGAAAAAGAATAACATGTGATTTCAAAGGGGTTCAACTAACACACAGACAATCAGACAAGTTTAAAAGCCTATAATTATAGAATAAAGTGAAGGTAATTTTTGCTCAAACTAACTGGATTTCATCACTTGTACACCATCATGCAGTTCTTGGCAATCTTATGCAGAGCTGATTTGCTGTGAATTAAAGGGGAAATCTGCTGATTTTACACATCACAGTTGTTTTACAGGTCTGTGGAGGTACTACTGCATATGTGAAGAAAGCTTTTATAAAGCCTTTTGTGGCCCAAGATGGAGCTGCTCGAAGTCTGATGAATTGCCACACATGATGCAGGTGCAAATGTTTTGGAACAAGAATTGCATTTTACATTTTTGATTGAGACCACATTGCACCCATGCAATGAGACCTGCATGACATGGAATAATTACAATTCTAATTACAATTACAATTTGTCATTTGGCAGATGCTTTTATCCAAAGCGACGTACATATGAGATTTTCATACATCACAAGCAAGGTTCTGGACAGGAGAGAACAACCAGAGTAAGTGCCCTAAAACAAGTTTCTTAGGTTTCATAGGTGCTACGAGGCAGTGCTACGAAGTAATGCATAGAATATAGAGTTGGGTTGTTTTTTTGTTTTTTTTTTTTCTAAGAAAGATGTTCAGTAAAGAGCTTGGTTTTCTGGTCTAGTCAGTGAATAAGCACAGTATGCAATCACAACAACCCAACAGTGCTTATACTCTATTCTCTTCAAATTATATGATACATCTGGTTCAGTTACATCAATTTGATCCTTGCCCTTTCCATCATGACTCAAACACTGTACAATGTCTCTTCAAGGTAAAGCACACAGCCAGCCAAGCTGTGGCCTCATGGTAGCACGTGGACAGACAAGATCAGTTCTGAATGTTACAGGCAGCCTTTGCAGAGCAGCTAGAACTGGACTAACATGCTCGCTCTTCGTGGTTCTGGTTAAGAGCCGAGCTGCAGAGTTTTGAATGGGCAGAAGTCTCTGTGGGGTTTTTTTTTTTGGGAGGCCAGTAAATAGTCTATTACAGTAATCGAGTTGACTTGAAATGAAGGCATGAATCAGTTTTTCAGCATCTCTCTGATTTATACATAGTTGTACATGAAGTGGAAAAATTTGTTTTTTTGACCTTGTTGATGCAGGACTTGAATCTTAGATCCTAATCTAGGATAACAACAACACTTGTAACCTCAGATTTAATCCAGGGAGTTCATTTTTCCAGATAATTTAACAGCATTTCTCTCTTTGTTTAGAGGCATCTAGTAGGATTTCAGTTTTGTCCTAATTTAACTTAAACTAGTGAGTAATAGGGCCGAGACAGCTCCCTTGGCGTCTTTTTATACATTACAGTGAACTGTGAGCCCAGTTTTCCTCCATTTTCTTTCAGCTGCTCAACAGATTGTCTTAATCACATCAACACTGCTGTTGTTTAACCACCTGTTCAACCCTGTCATTTAAAGAGCAGTCATAGCTGTGTGACTCAAATGATCTCATATTATGAAACCTTTCTTCAGCCTTGCCATACAGGAATCTCTTTTGAACCAAAAATCCCCCTCTGGTCTTTATTAAGATGAGCTTGGCATCAAAAAACACACAATGATGTGCAGAAATGGATCATTCTGATACTGAAACATTGTCAGTGTTTAACTCTGTTGTCCTGAATGTTACCAAAGCTGATGAGTGGCTTCATTTACATACTGTGTGAGTTCAAAGCTGTCCAGTAAATTCACAGGCTCCATAGCTTTGGGGTCATTCTTTTTGTTGATATGGATATTCAGGTCTGTCATATTTAATTATACTAAGTGTGATCAGCTCTGACAATTTCTGCACAAACAACTAAAAACATAAAATGCAAATTCTTTTCACTGTTCTTTTCATTAACCCAAAAGGATTTATTAGCCAATGATCTGACATTAAGAAGAGCTCATTTCAGCAGGAGAGGAGACTGGCTGTGGCTGAACAATGACAAATTTGAGATTACTGAGACAGGTAACTGTGTCTGCGATTGCTAGGATGAGTTTGACCATGCCGCCGGCTGTCTAAGATCACTGATGTGTTTGAGGGAGCAGCATGGGGTCTGTCTGATTTCTAATAGATACCTGAGTGATGATGTCTGTGGCTATTGTTGTTCAATAGTTCATCAATTTGACTGAGCTTCAGTGAGGCAGCTTTAACTGACTCTTTGATTGGTGATTGTGGTATAGGTGGGAAGGGGGGTTGCAATGAAGTGGGGGACAGGTGTGTTGGATCCCTGACTGGAACAGAAACATCCTCTGGATGCCATGTGTGATGTGAAGCAGAGGGTCATGTGATGCTTTCTGCCTGTGCAGGCTGACCTTAGTGCATCTGTGCATTAACTTAGCATGCATGGTGAGAGCATGACAGGTTGGTGCTGAGCAGTCTGCAACCAGTGATGTTTGGATGTACACCATCATGCCTTAAGTGAGCCTTTTAGCTCCAAGGTATATTGAAATTGTCAATAAACTTTATCCCATGAGTGAGACATTCTGAAGTCAGCCATGTGTTCAAGGGAAGGAGTCAGCTGAAAGATTTGCTGTCTTTCCCCAAGGTTGGAATGGGGCCCGGTCTGAAGACATGTTCTGACTGACAGTCGATCAGTTTCTCCAGTAGCAGACAAAAGTCTTTTTTCAGGACCTCAGAGCCAGTTTCCCTTTGCAGAATGTCTAAAGATCCCACGTGACTTATAATATGGAGAGAATGGCTGGTGTGTCAGCCATGGTGAGATCTTCAGTCTTTGCCATTCTTACATATTTGATTATAGAGTCCCCAATCAGAGCGGTGTCTGGCTTATGAGGTGTGGGTTTAGCAGTATTACTTCTGGCCATCAGCTTAGTGGTTTTGGGGCTATTTCTTGGGGTTTAGTCAGGCTTAATGCTAGTGGTGTCATTAGTTTCCCATGCCTCAGCATTGTTAGTATTTTCACATGTTTCATCATTCAGAGCCAGTGGTCCATGCCAGTTTTCGGTGGTGAGCGTTGGTGCCCTCTTTTTTCATTTCTTGCTGGATTTACCTTTACGAAGCACAACGTCAGACCAAATCCTGGCTGGAGTGGATGCACTCATTCTGGCGCAGTAAGAATCGTCATTAGGGAAGGCTCAGCAGCTGATTCAGTGGCGTTCGGACGTGCTCTACAGCTGATGTGGTCCCGCATATAAAAGGCTGTCCATTTTCATCACTTTGTACAGTAGCTGACTCCAGAGTGAATGAAGTGCTCATTCTCAGATGCAGCATTTCATTATTCTTTTCAAGCTCTGCCATTCTCACAGTCAGTTGTTCACAGTCGGTGCAGCTCACAGATTTTGCAGTCTTTTCTCCTTCCTAATCCATGTTTCAAGTCACAGACACGGCTTGTGCCGTTTGGCGGTCACACTCGCACTGTACTGAAGAAGTAATAACAGTGATAAAGAACATGGTGGTAACCTTCTGTATCTTTCATAAATTTAAGTTCTAGTGATTTATGAGTATCCAGGATGCATTTTCCAAAGCTTTTGAGAGAGAGAAAACAAAGGTATCAGCCAAAGAATGTAAGGAAAGCTGAGAGAATCAGAAAAATGTCTGCTGTGTAAGAGAGCAGGAAGTAATAATGTTTGAAAATACAATAAATCATAACTTCATACAAAGATACACCTATTCACCATTGACTAGGTGCTCATTAACATGCATATTGGAAGCATGTTGGCTCTTTATTAGTCATGTCATTGTAGGCTTATTTACATCGCTAATGAGGTGACACAAGTCTTCTTCAGAAAATTACCCAGAGCTGTTGTCATGGAAACATGTAGAAAAACAATGTAAAGGAGCAAAGACAAAGGCTGAGCTCGATTTGGACAGGGTTAACATTATCGGGGGAAGCAGAGAATAAAATAACCCATCATTCCAAACTGCATTTTAACTGCTTTGAATTATAATGTCCCCTTTTATTGGAGCAGTGACCCACAAAGAAAGTTTTCATTTGACCCCTCCCAGAAATTCCTGACACAAACAGTTTGATTATTTGATTGTTTGCTGCAGCTGCATCATTACAGTTTTTTTTTAAATTGTTTGTTTGAAACATCATTTTATACACATGCACAAAAAACTCAGCCAGACATATTAGACGCGTGCAGAAAAACCATATTGAGTACTGAATGTCCACAGTACAAATATTGAGATTTGAGACATTGGGCGGTATTTTCCTGCATTCATGCAGTTTTCCTTGGGAGCAAGTCCTGTTCACGGTGTACCCTGCCTTCACCCAGTGTCAGCCAGAATCACCCCTCTGTGCCCCCTCGCCAAAGAATAAGTGGGTATACAGTAGATAATGGATGACTCATACATACACTGTACCAGTGTCTGAAGGGCAGTGTGTAATGAGTGCTGATAACTGCAAAATAATCCCTTCAGTTAGGTATGTTTCTTCTGCATGGATGATAGAAAAGGCATGTGACAAACCAAAGTGCACAGAGAAGAACTGGACATGTAATGAGAATATTTGACTAAACTGTACAAGCTCACACATTCTCAACACAGACACACACACAGTCGAACAAGTATAAGCAACACCCAAGAAGAGCAAGAACATCCTGCGTAATAAAATACTGTCAATTTTAGAGGAAGGGTGGTACTGTACTGTAAGTATATTTGTACAGCACCTATATAGGTTACACTACCATGAAACAGGGAGGTTTAAGGTATTTCACAAATGTGAAATGTACGACAAAGACTTAATGGACGCCTTTTGCTCGTGGCAGTTGTGACTCAAGGCTGGCAAAACAACTCAGTGATGTTGTTTCAGCAGGCAGGCCACATCCACACTGCAGGAATTTACTCCGTCTATATACGCTTACTTTCTCTTCCAAAGATGAAAAACAAAACTGCTGTAGCAATTTACTGCATCTATGTTCCTTCAAGGCTCACTGTAACCTTTGTGCACGCTTCAGCATGATATTGGATCCGGACTGACTGACAGAGAGAAGGATTAGAAAACCTTGGGATGTCTCAATTTCTTGAGATATTCTTGTTCTGGCAAGTGGTTCTGCATTGATTCTGGTGTTTAGAGCTAAAAATCTGGTTTTCTTGTGTATAACTAGATGGTTGGAAAAACCATTCCAACTGCTCTCTGCACACTGAACCAGTGTTTGTATGTTTTCTCTGAAGGTTACACTTGAAATATTCATTGCATATTGGATTTGTGTTTATCATTTGAATCCAACATTAAAAGAATAATGAGACATTTCTGCTTAGTCATGTTTTTTTTCTTCTATTTCTTGACTTGACTAGCTGTTAATTTTTCATGCTTAGCCAAACAAACTCACAGGCAAGAAAGCAAATAAGGGTATTTTTCATAATTTCTGTTGTCAAGATAGCTTTTCAAAACCTCTTAAACATAGCCAGAACAGACATTGATAATCCAGACTCAACTACTGTAATTTCCTCTTGTCTGGCCTCTCTCTTTCATCCATATTGTTCAAAACACACCTGCTGCGATCCAACCCAGAAAATATGAACGCATCACACCGAAAAATCTACCTGCATTGGTTTCCCATACATGAGAGAGAAGATTTCAGAGCACCCATTACTGGCTTTCAAAGCACTGAATGGACGGGCGTCTGGCTTCCTTTGAGACCACATTACACCATTAACTGTGAGCCTGCACAGCCCTCTCCTCATTGTAGTCAAGAAAATGACCCGGTTCAGGCCATTTTGTTTTTGTATTATATACCTGTGGAACAGTCTTTCCACTTACATTACACTACAAATTCTTTATTTGAGACACCTTGACCCACTTAAAGGAAATATTTTTGAATCACAGAGCTTGAGACTCTCAGGAGAGGACGCAGGCCTTTCACAGACAAGTCGGCCATGACGCTAACAGTACTGCCAGTGTGTCACTGTGCAGACCCTTTGGAGACAGTAGAAAGCTGATGCATTGTTCCGTATGTTCTAACTTGGCCTCCACTTCCTCTCTTCAGTCCAGCGCTCTCCTCGTCAGCCTTGCTTTTTTTGGTCAGCGCCCTCTCTGCAGCCTTCCACTCCAGCCACTGTTCACATCCTTGTGATGAGACCACCCAGCGGCTACTGATCAAAATGGAGACAGCTTGAAATGAAGTCACTTCACCGAAACATGTTTTCACTTCAATGTTTTTATTTATCGCGCAACATAAAACAATATTGTGGGATTTTTACCACATACACTATGTATTCACATAATACACCATACAGCTACAAAGAGAGAGAGACTGAACAAAAACACTTTTTTTTTTTTTACATACTGCATCCTTGACATGAAAATAATGAACCAAGAACAACCCTAAAACTCAAAAAGGAATGTAGCTGCCAGTTGTGTAGGTTCGTTTTTATTTTTGTATGGGCCAGGGTCCAAGTCTCTATCCCAAACTTGGAGAGTGTTACTTAAATGAGGTGTTCAACAGACTTCTAAAAGAGGGCCATACACAGTGAGATGCATATGTATATCTATGTTTGAGTGTGTGTGTGTGTGAGAGAGAAAGACAAAATATACAAGGTGTTCAGAGAAAAAGAGGGGTGGAGTAAAAGGAAGTGCATGACGAGGGAGAGGAAGAGGGAGGCAGTACACAATTGCTCTTCTTGTATCTTAGCTTTCAGTTACCATCGACATGTACAACATACTGAAAAGATCATTTCAATAGCCTTTGGTACTTGCGCTGTACCAAATGTGAAACCCAGATAACAGTCTTCATATAATATGATTCTATATCTCACCCTAGTTTTAATGAGTTCAAGTACAATATGGAATGAATATTCATAGAGAATGTAATCAACTGTTTGCGTGCCCCCCTGCCCTCTAAAAGAGATGTAAATTTGTAGAGTTGTAACAAAAGACTTTTCATAAAGTCAGCACCAGGGCAGCTTCCCATCCTGTGAAACTGCTTGAATCAAAAGTATAGTTCTCTTGACATTCGAAGAGCTCAGAAAAATATCTGTGGTAATCATTTATCCCTCGCAATTATTACACAGTGAATTTTAAGGTGTAGCATCGTAGCACCAGCGGACCAAACCCCCCCATTTTGGTACGTGCTTGGGAGGCGGCACCTCTCATGAGAACCATCCACCAAACTCGTGACACATTTAGAAATTTACAAAGTTATTAAGATATCATGTACACTGTATCCTCAGCACCCGTTATTAGGCAAGTGTGTGTGTGTATGTATGTGTGTGTGTGTGTGAGCGTGTGTTATGTGGGCCATGCATTATGGTTAAAAAGTAAAATCGGCCCTGTTGCTGTACCAGCCCCAGCCCATGCACCTGTTGCCCATGATGTGTGTACCATCTGATTAATCAGGGGCATTATGAATGCTAAGTGCATACTCACTATTATGAGAACTAGAGTGGATAATAATGATATAGGTCTAAACAAGCAGGGAGCAGTCTCTTACCTGATAGTCTAACACCAACTGACAAAGATTGCTCACTAAACTGATTCACCTCAGACTGGCTCTGACTCTACCAGTATGTTCCTAACCACCACCACCACCCGCTGTGGATGGGGTCCTGCACACGGTTATTGTTAAATTTATCAAGGGCAACTCTACTGATATTAAAGGAATAGTTCAACAGTTTGGGAAAATCTGCTTTCTTGTTGAGACTAAGATGAGAAGATTAATACTGCACCATTTCTGTACACTGAACATGGAGCTGCAGCCAGCAGCCGGTTAGCTACAGGAGTTTCTGTGCTGGATCAGTTCTTGACTTGACTTCTTGAAATGGTTCGTTACAACAGTAAAACCACACAGCTTGATGTTTTTAGATGTCGCTTCGTGAACACATTAAACAAACAAAATATAATGTGTTAGCGAGCTTTAGAGGTGCTGGTACCTGCTGAAAGAACCAGACCAGCTGTTCTCCTCTGTCTCCAGTCGTTATGCTAAGCTAAGCTAACCGGCTGCTGGTTCCAGCTCCATGTTTAGAGTACAGACATGAGAGTGGTGTCAATTTTCTAGTCTAACTCTCAGCAAGAAAGCAAATAAGCTTATTTCCCCAAATGTCAAACTATTCATTTAAACCAGAAACAGCACAGATCAGGTTTATGGCTTCCTTTTTAGATTAGTCCTTAGCTTACTGACCGTAGTTCAGATTGTACAAGGTCAAAATATTCAAGCTTTTCTAAACTTTAAAGTTTGTAGATCTGAGGTTTTGGTCAGAGAACTGCAACATGGGGAATCCTCCAGTTATTTTGACTGCCAGTGAGAAAGTCAAGTGTAGTTTCTTGGTACATAATTGGACAAATGAATTTGTTTTTAGAAAGTGACAGGTCTCTGTCAGTGACAAGGGGTACAGTACTTACGAAAGCAAAACAGCAGTGTTACTAAGCACACATTTACACACAACACATTGGGGACCAAGTGTTGTTCACTGTTGTTGAGGGCTGTCAGAGACTCCACAATACCCCCTTGTCATTCATGGTTTAGTTACTATCCTCACCAGTTAAATAATCTTACCTAAATATTTAAATATTTACATTTTTTATCTCTCTCTTGAGAAAATAAAAAAAAACCCAAAAAAAACTTAAGCTTCAAGTTGTCAATAATCGGCTCTTTCTTTTTGTCATTAAAATCAAGATTAAAAGTGCTTTTATAAATCTTTTCTTCTCTATGTACAATTTGTATTAGCTATATAAAAAAAGATGAAAAGAGCAATAACATCAAAGACAATCATTATCATCATCACCATGTAGTAATAAATAAGAGTAAAAAAAAAAAAAAAAAAAAAAAAAAAAAAGCAAGGTAAAATGAGTGTGGAGACCTAGAGCACACAAATGGACATATGCATGATTCTCTTCCCTCAGTAGCAAGTTGTGATTGTGACCAGTGTCTCTACAGCATGAGGTAGAGAGCTGGAGACCTTCGGGAGAGGTAACAGGGTCTTTCACAGATGACCGGGGCCTCGACCCAAACAACCACCCAGCAGCCAGGAGTCAGCCTGTATTGAGTTCTATCGTTCATTTTCAACACATGTTGTAAATAAACCATGTGACTGTTTGAACTGAAGCGGTCAAATGGTCACACGGTTGATGGAGACAAAATAAAAATGACTCGAGGGACTCTATCCAGGCTATCAAATAGTCTCTCTCTTTGGCTCTTCTCTTTCACACACCCATGCATTTGTGTCATTTTCACACACTGACACGCACACACGCGCGCGCGCACACACACACACACACACACACACACACACACACACAAAGTGAGAGATTCATTGATTCAATGCATTTGCATTTAGCGCCAACTCCCAGAAGCTACAGTAATTTTCCAAGGTCTCCCTTTAACTCTCAGTACAATTGTTTTCTCTGTGAAAGGATTACCAAAATGCATTGAATGACTGTGCTTTCTCTGCCCTGGACAGTGTACTTTGTTTGAGACAAAACCACTTTGCCACAAGAAACTGCAAAAACTCCTCAACGGGAACCAGTTCTTGAGGCCAATGACAGAGCTGCAACCATAGGGCAGCCACTTTGATTGGCTGGCTCTGTGGTGGCAAGGTGCTTGCAGAAAGAAGGACACACCTCGCTCTGCTCGAAGATGACAGCACCATGCAGAGGAAGGAGTGGGCCCTTCACAGTAAATCAAGTGTAATAGGAGAGCACCAAGTGTGTGTAGGAGCACCAAAAGCACTGCAGTCCCAACACTGTTTCCTTCTGCTCTAACCCAGCATGGGCTTCCCAAAAGCATCTCCAGACTTCATTCACATTTGTGCCACAATGGGACAAAGATCAGCTTTGCCTTGAGCCGCTTTGATGAGGCCCATCCATGGTCAGCGAACAGGGTGTGTGATCCCCCTCTACTGGCCATGGATGGTTAAAGCAGCAAGGCAACGCTCTACTGGCTTCTGAATGGATCACAAGTGCTTGTAGGTTTGTTTGTACACCCCACTTTGAAACGGCAGTCACTGCTGCCCTCTAGAGTTTACACTGGGAAGTGCTCACCCCTACTTAAATGTTATAGGAAGATAAAGTGTGTCACCTGTTCCATCTTAATGTGGTAATTGCAGATCTGGGTCAAATTACATTTGCAAATAGTATCTCTTATTTTAGCCTCTGTGGAGTACAAGACATGTACAGTTTTCCACATGGGAAACATGACAAGCAAAGGAAAGCATTTTAAAGATCAATCATTATACTTTTCTTTGCATGACAATTTTCTGGTACTCCACTTCAGTTAAAACAAAACATACTCACTTGCAAATGCCAGTTGAGCCAGAGATAGAGCACCTAAGTACAGCATCAAGTGCCATGAAGAGTAGTGGAATGAGAATCAATTAGAGCTGGAATTTGAGCACCAGTTGAAAGTTGAAGGGGTGCAGAAGAGGAGGAGGAGGAGCACATCATCTAACAACAACAGAAGCAGAAACATTTTTTTCCTACTGTGGTTTAAAGGGCAATTATTTCTAACCTGGGATTATTTTTCACTTTCTGTATCATGATGATTGGTTTTGTTTGGAACTTTAGGGTTCCGTTTTGGCCTTCTCTGCGTTCTGCTCTGCCATACACAGTCACAAAACATGCACACAACAGCTGAAACCAAGCACTGCCAGCTGTATTCATGTAATACCAAGCCTCTATCTGGACTTTTACGTGTCCTTTTATGTCTATAGTAATAGTATAGTATAATTGCTCATTAGTGCAAATATAACTGATAATTGTGACACACAATGCTTTGACAACTCTGGTAGATTCCTTCGTTCTTTTTTCACCAGTTGTGTGGACAGTAACAGAACGTTTTGCTTTTTTTTACATTGTGCTGGGAGGCTGAATAGTAATAGTAATAGGAAAAATTTCAAATGATGCAAATGCCAAGATACATTAGATATAAGTTCCAGGCAATAAAAATATTAAAATGAATATTGGCATTGCAGTGTGACTGTGCTGTGCAGTGATGCTGGTAAACTAAATCAATGTCAGCCTAAGCAATGAACATCTGAACACAATACTCGGCCAAAACTAGGAAATAGAGGCCCAGGTTAATAATAATTGTAATTATCCTTTACGCCTAAACTGGCTTTCCAAATCTTGAAGATACATATCTGTGTATTGTCAATAGAGACATTGATGTCTCATGCAAGCCTACTGGAAAGACTTTTTTAGATACGTACATATGATTACTGTAATATTGATCTGCTGTCTTGCCAGGCAGACAATGGCTCCTCCTCTAAGTAGAGCTGGAAGATTGACAAGAACAAAGGAAATCAAACAGAAAATAGGGTACACGCTTTCCAAACATGGAAAAAGCAATTGTCTGAGTGTGACAGACTCAGACTGATTGATTTAAAAAAAATATATAACCAAAAACAATCACATCATTAATAATAACATTAATGAAAACAGCAATAATAAAAAACAAACAAGTCTTCATTATAATAATACCTGTAATAACAACATTGACAGTAACAATAGCAATCATAATAATATTGATAATAATAGCAATAATTAAAATCATTAAAATTCTATAAACAAGGAAAAGCAATGGAGATCCTCTCCAAGGAAGAGAGAGGAAGAGCACCACAGGCAGTGTGTCTGAAGCCCAAACCACTGCCTGACATGAGGTAAAAAACAATAAAAATGTCCCCTCCTCCAAGTAGACTGCGGAGGGGGCAGGATGGAGAGATGCCAGACTGCGGGACGGCTGAGAGACATTCATTCTGTTCATCGTTCTCTCCAGCCCTCCACTGCATCACTCTGTAGCTATCCTTTTGTGTCTGTCTGACCTCAGACAAAGTGGCTGTAGGGCCCAGTGAGGCGGGTGAAGGCATAGGGAGACACAGTAACCATAGAGGTGGTGTGGAAAGTAGGGGCTAACCGCGTCACTGGCCCCTCCCTCTTGTCTTTAGATTGTCCAGGTCCTGGACTAGCACCTGCCACTGTAGCCCCCCACTTGCGTTTCTTTCCAAGAGCCTTGATGTCATCCTGGGAGAGGCCAAGGAGAGCCGCTTCCTGCTGCCTCTGCAGCGCTCGTTCTGCCAGCAGCTTCATTTTGGCCTCCCACAGAGCCAGGCCGTGCATGGGCTGGTTGAGGTTCTTGTGCTGGTAGAAGACCAGGGAGATGCGGGTGGGGTGGGAGCGATCAGGCTTTTTGAGCGGAGTAGTAGCATGTAGTTCCCGACGAGCACATTCAATCAAGATGGAGCCATGGGCTGGTGCTACCGCTACACCACCAATGTTTTGATCCAGGAAGTTGTGCTCACTGTCAGACCACACCTCATCATCATCCTCTTCGCGGCCCCTGGTGCTCTCAACGTCACTCTCAGCTCGGCTGGGGTTCCAGCAGACCTGATCTGACTGCTGCAGGGCATCAGGGAAGAGGCGACCCTCAGGGGCAGAGGACGGGGTACTTCCTGCCACTGAACCTCCACAAGACTTCCAGGCCTTCTCTTGGAGCCCAAGGGGAGTGGAACACCGACTTTCCCCGGTCTTGGACCAGATCTTGTCAGGGTAGGCTCCTGCAGGATTGCTGTGCTTCAAACCAGGGCTATATGCTGCAGAGCCCATTACCCAAGGATTCGGTTGAGGACTAGGAGCAGGGCTGGCCCAGTGTCTGGGGGTGCCTGGGCCTGGGGTGCCTGGTTGTGGTGTAACTGTGCCTGAGTGAGAGCTACCAGGCTGTGGTGTACCTGGGTGAGGGGTGCTTGGGCGTGCGGTGGCAGGGTGTGTGGAGCCTTGATGTATGTTTCCTGGGAGCATTGTGCCTAGGTGAGGGGACGGAGAATGAGAGGGAGGTACTTGGAGTGATGGCGATGGGGCGGGGGAGGCCATCAGGGCATTTGAGCCAAGGTAGGATGTCCACTGCTGAGGGTAAGGAGAGGGTTGATGCGGCTGGGGTTGCTGGTGAAACTGCTGCTTGTCCGGGATCAACAATGAGGCTTCAGGACTTTGTTTAGGGTTCAGATGGCCATCCCAATTGGTGGGAATGATACTTCCATTAAGCTTGTGGCCTGGCCAGGCTGCAGACTGGGGGGTGATGCTCGGTGTGTTGGCACCAGTCTGGCTTGGTATTGTGCCTTCATAGACTGGCACATCCATGGGCTCCTGTTTGATGACTGGAGTGCCTCGGTTGGAGGACTCAGAGGAGACAGAAGAAGGACGGGACTGGCTGTAGTCTGCAGACTGGATGTAGCTGCTGTGGTTTGACTGGTTGGCTTGCTCCGGGTAGCTGGGGTAGGACTGGGCCAGTCTGGCCTGAAGGCTCTGAATATCAGGCTTCTTATCTACCTGGTCAGCCTTGCTGCCTGCTTTGGGCAAAGCGCCATTTCGACCCTCGTACGTCCTCAGCTTAGGGGGGAAAAGTGCATTGGGGGGGTAGTTGTAGTAGCCATTGTGCATTGTGGGCAGATTGTGGCGGTAACCGTTAACTGGGTCTGGTGCAGAGGGCTGGCCAGTTGGGGGAAGGCCTCCCCTTGCATAGTAGGCAGGATGTGGATAGATGTTGTTGAATGGGTCTGCTGCCTGCACAGGGTATCCATCTATTGATCCATTGAAGTGCTCCTTCTTGATGTTGGGCTTCACCTCTTGTTTTATAATTGCTGAATGTTTGAAAAAAAGGAAAGGTAAATTACAAACTAAACTTGAAATGCTTTGCATTTTAATTGTTTATGTTTTCTGTGGATCTTTATATTGGAGTTCTGTTACACACTGGTTGCAGGTTAGGATAAATGCATTTTAGGATTTACCAGATAATGCTCCAAGTCAAGCAATTTAAAATAATTTGCCATACAGTCTGGACAGTTGTTAAACACACATTGTGAGTAACATGAAAACAAACAAAACACAGTAACAAACCTTTATTGCCTTGGAGTTGAGGGGAACCAGTGATGCAGACCTCAACCTTGCCCATAGTTTTCTCTGGTGTCTCCCCTGCCTGCTGCATGAGTTTATTTTTCTTCTTCTCTGAGGAGGCCTTCTTGGCCTCCAGCCTACGCTGTCGGCAGGACTTGGCAGGTTCAGGCAACTTGCGCACCTCACGACGGAAAGCCTGAAGCACCTGGATGGCCCCTGTCTGCATCTTGAGACGCTGGGCCTCCTCACTGCCAAACTCATCAGCCAGCGAGATCTTGTAAAGAGGCAACACATGGAGCTGCTCATCCTCAGGGATCTTCTTCACCTCACGGTTGTCCTCCTTTGTTAAAGTACAAACCTAACAGAGAGATAGAGACGAAGAGCATGATGAAATATAAACTGTGCTAAGCTACAAAACAACACTTTTCACTTGACATGCTTGACTTATTCACACCAAAGCACAATACATCCTTTATTCACCACAAAATACACAACATAAATTCAGGAGTATGAAAAGTGATCCTACCACTGTGCAACCATTGTAGAGGTTGTGCTGGTCCTTATGAGCATGGGCACAGAAGTCCATGCAAGCAGTGACACCAGAGAACGGGCGGCCTTCCTTCAAGCCCAGCCTGCAGTCTGGAGCTCTCAACTCCGACTGGCACTGAAGAGGAGGACAGAGATACATTTGTTTCCTTACATTCACCCAAAACAGACACACACACATAGCAGTTAAGTTTTTTTTGCCTTTCTCAAACACCCTCTTTACACCTTATATTGAAATGCATCTCATATCCAGATTGCATCTAGATATGATTTAATCTGATTACATTTACATCTAGTATTAATATGCATCTCCAGTGTCCTGAGATCGGACTGAGAAGCAATCGCTCTGTCCAGCCTCTTCTTCTTCTTCTTCTTCTTCTTCTTCCTTCTTATGCTCTTCTCTCATTTGCTCAGATCCATAAAACAACAAAGCTGTGCAAAGCTGTGTTAATGTATGAAGAATGCTGTGGTTTGTGCCATCACTGTGCACTGAGGATGATCTGAGTGCAGGGACACCGTCTAGACTGGTGGAAGAGGAGAGTGATGGGAACCTGTACAGATGAATCCTGGGTGCCATGTGTACATACTGTCAAACCTTTGATTGTATTTGCCGAAGACAGCAACTGGTGTTATCCAGTTATTGGTGTTTTCGCCCACATAGGTCTTATGTGTGGATTGAAAACGCATTTACACTGTGGTCACAATGTGTCCCTGACCACCTCTGGAGGTGGTTTTGGCTGATCACATCACCATCTGTCCTCAGTGCATCTTGGGTGCATTTACACCTGTACTCTCATGTGGTCAAACACTATCTGATTGCAATCAGATCACCCAAAATGCATTTCAGTGCATGGTGTAAAGGGGTCAAAGGCAACACAATTTTTTTTTCCAGATGTAATGTGTGTCATACAAAATTACAAAGATGTTATAATCAGTGTACACTGGTGGGGATTTGCCTGTACAACAAACCTGGTTACTGTAGGCCTGTGGAGCCAACTGCTTGTACAAAGGAGCCACCTCAGTTGCCAGATTTTGGAATCTATTCCTGAGTTTGTCCTCCTGACAAGTAAAAACATGGATCACAGGTCAGAACAAAGCGCATACAGCTATCAAACTGTATCTTAAAATTATTATGATTAAGATTATGAAAGTGACTAAGCCCATTCATCATTAGCATTGACATATTCCTGTATAATGCTTTACAATTAGTGTCTTTTAATGCGATTAGTACCTCTTCAGGGTGATCTCCTTGTAGCCTGAACTTGCGCGGCATTTTGCTTCGGGCGTACTTACAGCCATTAAAGTACATACTCCAGGAGCAGCCAAAGGAGAAGGAAGCACCACAAGTTTCAGGGTCCTTGCCTTGACACGCACAGGTACGACTGCAGGGGGAGACAGTGAGGGCTCTATCAGGTTGTATACAGTGTAAATGCTGTGTAACCTGTGCATGTGTTACATTATGTGCACACTATACTTTAACTGAGCTGTGGAAAACAATAATGTGGAGAAATGTCACTGAGCAAGTATTTCATTTGGAGCAATAATGTTACAGCACATTACAAATATCCTCTAACATTTCCATATGCATGACACAAACATAAAATCTGACGTGCCATCAGTCAATTGACTAAGACAATTTATAGTTATAACACAGAGGCTGCTAAACCCCAGATGGTGAATGGTGGTTATGTGTGAACCAGGTTAAACAAGGGTGTGTAGACCCATTTATAAGTAATTGTGGGAGTGGGATGTATGACATGGACAATGTGTACACATCAAGGTGTACAAAGCTGGTGACAAAGATGAATCATTTTGCTTCTGCATACATTACTTGGCTTGAATTTAGCTTAATGCCTCTGAGGAACGTTACTATGTCAAATTAGGTGAGCACAGGTTAGACCATGGACCGCTGACGATAAGGGTGTGTCCATTGGACCAACTACATTTTTAGCATATTTTCATTTGTGTCTTCTGATACAGATGGCTTTAGATGAAATAGTTTAACATGTGCTTCCAAAAGAAGTGCAGAATATGCAAGTGCAGTGAAGGCCCGGCAGTACAATATAATGGTGACATACGGACAAGCTGCATGCTCTCACATGCACATACATGAACCTTTACTTTAGAGACTCATGTCAAAGTGTACCTATCAGCTACTCACTCATCATTGAGGCCACAGCGTCGGCTGGTGGGGTTGCCATATTTGGTGAGGCTGTCCGTGAGCTCACTGTACAGCTTGTCAGCCATGGCCCTCGGGACACCTTCCCAGGCCATAATGAGGATGATGATGACAGCGTTGGCACAGTGGTGGCCAGCACGCTGACGCACCAGACACAGGAGCTTCTCTGTCTCGCTGCCACGACGGATCACCTGACAGGAAACAGAGCTTATCAATATTTTACCTTATACTCATGCAGGTTTAAGTAAACACCCTGTCTCTTTACCTGCAACAGTCATTTATGTTGACAGAGTTCTGCTTCTCTGATTTTAATACAGAATCACATACTAATTATATAAAGTTCAACCATAAAATGCTGACAATCCTACTATTGTGTAATTCTGTCAGTATTTGTGACTGCAGTTGATATGTGCAGGCCTGCTCTCACTGTTATTATTTCTACACTCACTGTCTCTCCCTCTCACTGTCTCCACCACACACCCACATTCACCATCCCTCATTAGCAGGATGTGTGAGGGGTGACACGAGAGGGGAGGTTGGGAAGTTGTTTAAGAGTAAGACCTCCTACCGAGTTTCTCACACACACACACACACACACACACACACACACACACACACACACACACACACTGCATAAATCTTTTGTTGATTGGCTGTCATTATTGTCAGGTGGGACAAAAGTCTTAAAATACCTCTTCCACTCTCTCTCACTTGTTGACAGACTGACAGAAATGTGATTTTTGGAAGTCATGGGCCATTCTTTTTATACTTGACAATACCAAGTCCCCCAAGGCTATCGCTTCTTATCCCACTGCAGTCACCTACTTAAAAGTTGCGCACTGTTCTCATTATCCACACAGCAGATGTGATGTGACATGATGCTACTTACCCACTTAGCAATAGGACATCCTCGTGAGCTCTTTCCCTCTTTGCCTGTGTATATCACCTTCTCAATCCGGATGGCATCCCCTTTCTCTCCATACCTACACAGAAGGAAGAACAACAGAACAGAATGTGATCATTTGCTGATCTTTTTTGACATATACTCAATTGAAAACAGTAGAAAGACAACATATTTAATGTTGTGCCTCATCAATTTCATTGATTTTTGTAAATATCTGCTTATTCTGAATCTGATGCAGCGACATGTTTCAAACAAGTTTGGACAGGAGCAAGTAAAGACTGGAAAAAATGTGGAATGCTCAAAAACACCTGTTTGGAACATTCCACAGGTAAACAGGTTCACTGGTAACAGGTGATAGTATCATGATTGGGTATGAAAGGAGCATCCTAGAAAGGCTCAGTCATTCACAAGCAAGGATGGAGCGAGGTTCACCACTTGTTCACTTGTGAACACATGATTGTATAAAGGACATTACTACATTAGCTCAGGAACACTTTGTAAAACCATCTGTTATCAAATTACTGCTTTCTGTTTCTATTTAACTTTTACACAGTGTCCCATTTTTTTGGAATCCGGGTTGTACCTATTATAATGTTTATGGACTTCAGCAGTTTGTGTTTGGTGCCAGAATGGTTTCTCTTCAGATGAGTGAGGCCTGATGCCTCTGATGCGCCAAGCTGACACTCAAGTGGCCTAAACTCCTGCAGTCTTCCCTGTGTGTCAGGGGCCTAAGGGCCACCAAGCC
Source organism: Chaetodon auriga (assembly GCF_051107435.1). Lineage (NCBI taxonomy): Eukaryota > Metazoa > Chordata > Actinopteri > Chaetodontiformes > Chaetodontidae > Chaetodon > Chaetodon auriga. The sequence goes on from NC_135078.1 coordinate 6,387,718, forward strand.
GAACTCAATCAAAACTTGACTGGTCAGATGTTTTGCAGTTTTTTGTGGCCTCACATGTTCTGTGAAAAGTTGCACTGGAAAACACCACAAAGACTATACCTGACAGCCAGTTGATATCTAATTTAGATGTGCCTACCTTCACAGTCCAAAAAACATTAAAAAGAGTACATATGACTTACATTTTCAAGCCATAAACAGCCTTATGCTCAAAATAAAAGGCGTTTAATTACTGATCTGAATGATCTGGCGGCTTAGATTAGACATGCTCAGTTCGTCAAATGGTGACTGATAAAGGTTAACTAGTGCCAATGGTGCCACATTGCAAAAATTATGGGAACACATGGCCACTCAATAACAGCGCAACAGCACCTCAGCAGCTGCTGACTGCTGGATTAGTGTATCAGAACAGTAACGGGAGACATATCCTTGCTGGTCAGCAGTTAATGATTCCTTATTTTTTTCCTGTGTTGCTGTGAATCTGTGTCAATTTCTCTATGCCTACAGGAGTCTGTAGGAGTAGCAGTATATGCCAGCTATGACAAAGACAGGCCAACCTCAGCAGCACTGGCTGGTGAAAAGTGTTCGCAATGCTATGCTGAGATTCACACAAACACGCAGAGTAAACCAGAACCCACTAGCCTCGACACAATGCCAGCCAAAGGGACAGCTTTTGGAGGTATTTCTGTGCTAGTGTTTGTGTCCTAACGTGCATGCATGGGCTTATTTTGTGTACACACATTTCTATTTGTTTTGTGTGTTTGTGTTTGTGTGTATGTGTCTGTGCACACCTGCCTAAGCAAATAATGGTGTTGGGAACTGATTTAATAGTAGTCCACATGGTGCATGTGTGTATATCTGCAGGTCTGTTGGGAGAGTGAGGAGGTGTATTGTAGGAGGGAGGGGCCAGGGGTCGTGCTGGGGTGGCAATAGGTCACCAGACCTTGTCAGATGTGTGCTCACGGCTCATATCAGGTCTCATGCCTGCTTGATACCTGCCATTGTGAAAACTTCAGCCCTGAGCAGATTTGGTATGACAGTGAACACAAGGGGATCCTGCTGAATGGGAACCACCCTGAGGTGGCTGTGAGAGTTGAAGGAGAGTAGGCTCTATCACCACAGGGGTGGCCTGCTGAGGTTAAGGGTGGGTCAAAGGTCAGCTAGGGCCATTGAGGTTTTAACTCTTACGTCATCTCTCAAACAACAAAAAGCGGTCTCTGGCTGAACATCCCCCCTTACTCATCCTGTGCTCTCCAGGGACTAATGACTCATTGGTCCTATTGAAATCCAGTCTCTTGGTGAACAGCAGCCAAATGTGAGCCTAAGTGTAATGTTCACAATGTTAATATGAAGCACAACACAATGAGGCAACTGGCTTTAGAAGACTACAGCACACAGTGCAAGGTGTTTTTGCCTTCTGGGGTTAGAAATAAGAGACACCACAAGACATTATCAGAATGTGTTAACTAAGCTATGAACTCTTCATTCATCCTTAGCAACAGTTGATCGCCTTTCATCAGTGTTTTAATAAGACAGTCCAGCAACACATCCGTTATAGAGACTGTAGCTGCTGTAATTAAAATGACCAGATGGGGGGCTTTCTGGTGTCCCTTCCTAAATTGAATAAATACTAATCCAAGGAAGATCAAACTGCAAATCTCAAGATGTCTTTTTTTTTTCTTTTTCTTTTTTTAAACTAATTCTGCTGACTGGTTGTAGACAAAGCAACAACATCTCATGCGACTGGTTTGTTGAGGCTGTCCACTGAGTGCTATGTATTTGATGCCTGATGGCTAATGCTAAATACCATGAGTTGTACCTCAATCTACCCTCCATTTGATTATGAGATTATTTGTTTCATTTGAGCAAATCCAACTATCTATGCAGATTATCTGCACATAAAATGTATCTTACACCAAAGTTCAGCCTAAATTTATACCAGAGGATTGGTATATACTGTAAATAAGTAAACATTTCTATGATACTTTTGACTAAAATTTTGCTTCCCTTCTTCCCCTTCCCTCTGTCTTCCTCTCTCTTCATCTCTCTCTCTGTGATTTCATTTATATCCTCCCTCATTCCTCTCATTCTCAGCTATCATCAGCTGCTACTCCTATGCTTCTTGCTCTGCCTCTGATATGCTGATGATGCTGATACTTCCTGTTCCTCCTACTGGATTCTGGGTCACAGATTCCCTGAGGACAAAATGTGAGGAGGAGGGAAGGTGGAGAGAGAGGAGGAGGAGGGAGAGGCAGAGAGAGCAAGAGTATGTAGGAGGAAGGGAAAGAGACGAGAGAAGAGAAGAGGGGAATGCTCACCTCGTCTCCATCAGGTTTCGTATGGAGGCTACAGTAGGTCCAGATCCCAGGTGATTGTAGTAGGGCCCTTCATCTTTCTCCACAATTTGTTCTGGAAAAATAGACAGTAGAAGGTGAGGAAGAAGCAAATAAATGGATAGGAAAATTCCACAATTACATGTATACAATTAATAACAATATACAACACATCATAATTGGTGATGATAAAGTATTTATTCTCTTAATGAAGTTCTATCACATATTATAAGCCCTCTGTAATGGACACTTGAGTACATCTAAATATACAGTTGCTTTAATTTAGTCTGGTTCTTCCATTATTATTATGAACTAATATAAGTATTTAAACTGCATTTTATGAGTCATTTTCAACTTCCTTATCTTACACTCAGAGAGGAAGTGTGGCAAAATTTGACTCACTTTGTGTTTTGTTGCTTGATTTAACAAAACATCCAAACAGGCACAAAAGACAGCAGCAGGGGTTATGATCACAGCCATTATCATGTATTGTCTTTGATGAATATTTCTCTGGCAATCTCAGATCAATTTGTAGAATGACAACAAGAAAGAGATTACTTGAAACTACGCTTGCGCATTAAGTATTTGATTCTGCTATACTTAGATAAACTATTTTTTGGGGTGGTCAATATTATCAGCAGCAACACCAAATTCTGAATAAATGTTTTTGCAAATCACATTGATCAAATAAATCATTTTTCTGCCTCAAATCCAAATTTAGCAGTGCCTGGATTGAGTCCTACTCAAAGCTAAAGGGTATTCACCTCACTGAACTGACTAGATGTTTCTCTTAAGTTGCTTAAATTCAATAGTAAGTCCCTGAAAGAATGAAGCTTTGTCTTTGCATACAATCGCGTCTCAGTTTTTGTCGCGGTTAAAGACATGTGTTTTGATGTATTTTCGGACAAACTCTCAGGCATCCTCTTTGTGGCTGAAGCCAAGTCATCTATGAAGAGCATGAGAATGTGCAACTGATTGCAGCACTCAGTTCACACAAACAGAAACACACATACCCTCCTGACACACAGACAGTGGGCTGTGACTGTAGGGTGTGGTGCCTGTGTGGAGACTCTGTAAAGCAGAAGCTTTTTGAGGTAGTGATGAATGACTCAGATTGTATGAGTGTGAAGAGGGAGTAAGGGTGTGTCTGTGTATGCACGGTGTACATCTGTGCTTATGTTGCGCATGAGTGTGTGCATTTGTGTGTGAGTGCATTTGACCATTGTCCACAGGTCTGTGGTTGTAAACCATGTCCTATGACTTCAGCGTGAATCTGTCTATGTGACACTGTGCAGCTGAATGTAGCAGCATGAAATGTTACACGCTAATGGGCTGCATTGCCTGGCTCTGTAACAGCTTGTTATGTGTTTTAAAACAACATTGTATGGAATCTAATACTTTATCATAGTGTAGCACACACTCTGGATAATAACATTAGTTAAATGCTCTCAATGTAAATGCTGCACACTATTAGCTGATTGTCTAAAATGTGGACATTCACTCGGTGCTGTGTGTGTCTCTGGCTCTGAGGTAATATGAGGTCACATTCCCCTGTTGGTGCAGGAGGGAGGCACCGGGGCGTGGCTCAGGGCAGGAAGTGGAGGAGTCATACCAAATGTTTGTCTGGAAATTGGTTGTGAGTACATGTGTATGCATATCATGGCTGTTTAATGTATCTGTCTATGTGAGAGGCCATTCATTCTAGCACCGTGTAATGCTACAGGGAGTTGACAGCAGTGTTTAGCCAGGCTTTACTATGAAGACTTGTTGGTCTGCCGGTCTTTACTATAAGTAACAGCACACAGCTAGCAAGTGTTTCTCTGCAGCTGCTCTTCCCCTGTTGTGCACCCTCTTCAATGTTTAGTGACAGCAAGGGTCTATTTTCCAGGCTTTAACCCTTCATAGCCCTACAGTTAGCACTCAGTAACTGCAAGAAAATGGTGGCATTTTCTTGATAACTTTACTGAGAACAAAATATTTCATTATTCATTTAATGCACCAAGTTAATGAACTGTACCCACAGCAGCTACAGCAGTAAATTTTTCATTTACTGAGTCATTAATTAATGACTTTATGGACAGACAGGCTGGATCTTTTTGAATAATAAAGACTCAAGCTTTTACATTATAATAATGTGGGTGTATCAAAGGGTGAATCTACCTACATTAACATTATCTACTTGTTATGTTTGTTAAGTTCATTTATTTTCTTATTTCTTTTAAATATGTAGCACATAAAATGATCCATACATTGCCATAGATTTCTACTGTAAGAGCACCTACTCTATTGTAAAATAACCTGAGCAGGGTATTACCCAAACTATGGGACTGAACCCCTTTCTGTCTAACAAAGGCTCTGTTCTCCTTGCCTGCCAGACCTAAACCCACACAAAAGGCTCCTTCTGCCACCACTGCTATTGTTCCTGCCCGCTGCCTTTAATGCCTCACACTGTCGCAGTCTGGATGGTCACAGCCACACACCCTGACAACACACATTCTTAGACACAGTCAACAAGCATCCATACAGAGAAGCTGAAGTGGAGGGGGAATGAAAAACTTAATAGTGGACCTGCGTAATTCAATAAGTAGAGTAAAGCACTAACATTATGGGTTCATTAATGTTTAGCTCAATGTGTGAAGGAACACATGAACTAAATTTCAAAAAGGTTTCCCCTAAGAGTTTTCCTTGCAAAATATGGATGTTCCCTTGCTGCTATGAGGCACTTAAGAAAAAAGTATTTTGTATCTATTTAACTTATTAGATTTACATACTTTCAGACACTTAAATTTATCCCCACTAAGAGATGGATGTGTAATGTTTGGAGTGGTGTGATATTTGTTAGAACATTATTGAATACTTGTCTGAGAAGTGTCAATGCATTATGTTGATGCAAGCTCATCCCCCTGTAAACACACAAGCATAAGCAGACATCAACACACTGACTTACCCACACAGGTGCAAGTGGGGAACTCAGCCTGCAGATCTTTGGAAGGAGTATCCAGCAAGGTCTTGGTGGGGCTGTCAAGGTAGCGCAGAGGAGACTCTAGGAAGCCTCTGAGAGATGGCGAAGAAGGTAGACTATCCTTAGTGGGAGTGTCCTCCTCAGAACAGTATGTGGTGGAAAGTACTGCTATATCTCCAGAGGCTTCGATTTTCATGCGTTTAGGCAGCGGAGAACCTGGAATGCTGAATGTATCCTCTAATAAACTGGGCTGCTGCAGCTTGTCCAGAATGTTGACCTCTTTATGCAGAGAGACGTGGAGGGACCCCTCATGCTGACCCTCCATTGGGCTTTCTGTGGATATCTGATTCAAGGTTGCTTCACTTTGGGTCCCTGACTCATGCTTGTTGATTTCCACCTCCTGATCATTTGGATGAGGTGTGGAGCTGGCTTGGGTGGTGGGAGCCGACTGAGATTTGGATGATGATGTGGGACTGAGCTCTTGAGGACTGATCTGGGCCTGAATCCCCGGCTGAGAGGCTGTAGCAGTTTCTTCCATGGGCTGACTAGCAGCTGTGTCTGAGTCCCCAAATTCAGCCTCAAACTGGCGGATTAGTTCTTCGTACTTTGGGTCTATGTTGATGAGACTCGGTAACTGTGAGGTGCTTGATGGAGATGTGGAGGTCAGAGGTGTGGTGGTGCTGGTGTTACTGGAGGCCAGGCTGCCCGCTCCCTCTGACTTAGCATGAGCTACAGGGGCCACAGGTGGGGGCAGAGGACCTGTGAGGGCTGGAGTGTTTTCTGACAAAGCAGAAACAATGGAAGAGGGAGTCATTGAGGAGTTGGAAATGGATACCTGAGATTGGGCTGGGGCAGGGAGGCCTGCAGCAGCAGCCTGAGTGGAGTTATTGTGGAGGGGCAGAGGGGGGAGACAACCTGGTTGCAGGCTGGTCAGGGCCGGGGCTCTGTCCATCATGAGGACTGGTGGTTTTTGTATGGAGATCTGAGTCTGAGGCAGGAAGGTTGGCATGGATGCTTTCTGCTTGGTCTTCTTGATGATTATCTGTTTGGGTTTGGGCAGGGGAGGGACTGCAAGCATCCCACTCATAGCTTTTATGACAGGAGATCCGTGGCTGCTTTTTTTCTTCTTGGGTTCCTGTTTGATGGCCAGATGTGACAAACCTTCTGCCTCCATCTGTGGCCACCATTTTTTCAAGTTTTGGCAAGCCAGAGGTGCACGAAGGCCTTGTGCTCCAAAGCCAGGGGAGTGGTTAGAGAAGAGGTTCCTCTTGTAGTGAAGGTGCTGTTGCAGAGCCGCCTGAGTGGAGTGACTAATGGCTGCTTGGCCAGGAGACAAGGGAGTGCCAGGGTAGTGCTGACACTGCTGCTGACAATTAGCCATGCCATGATGTCCCATGGAGGCAGTGTGATGACAGGGCTCACCAGAGTCTGGCTCTTGCTTTATCCTGGCCAATGCAGGGTTTTCCTGGGCCTGGGTACCCCCATTCTGGCTCAATCTGAGCTGCTGTGTGACTGGAAGCTTAAAAGGAGCATTGCTGAACTTGCCGCTGGTGTCACCAAGCAGCTGTTTAAGCTCTGACATAGGGTCTGAGCTACTGTGAGGTGCAGCAGCGTAATGAGACTGGGGCTCAGACTTCATACACATCCATAGGTTCTTCTGTTCAGAGCCTCTGCCTGAGCCCTGCTGCCACTGCTGGGGATTAGGGCTGAAGCCTGGATGTTTTTCCTGACCCGGAAAGGGAGAGGTAGAGGATGGGAGAGGGGTAGCATGGGATGGCTGGCCTTGGGATTGGGGCCTGTGGTGCTCACAGGACACTGGGGCCTGCTGCCTGTTGTGAAGTCCTGGAGGGACGGATTGAGAGCGTGAGGAAGATGAATGGGTGGTGGGAGAGGGCAGGATCAAGCTAGTGCCATTAGGGGGCTGAGGGAGGTTCTGGGTATGTTGGTGGTGATGAAGGTTACTGTTGTAGGGGGCTTGACCTGGAGAGCCGGCAGCTAGTGGACCAGTGCCAGATAACTGGGTCAGGGCTTCTATGGCGATGGCTGTCTGAAGACTGATGTTCTTCTCCTTGGCAATGGAGAGCACCTGGGGAGAACAGGGAATTGGGGGTTTGGAGCAGGGCACTTGGTCTGGATGAGTTCCCTGTTGCTGCTTAAGGTTTGAAGTAGACAGACGGTGGCTACCATTCACCTGGGGGTAGGGCGGAGCATGATGCTGCAAATGGGGTTGCTGTAGGTGAGGCTGTAAGTGTCGCGGTGCGTCAGCCATCTTGCAGGCACCTTGCTCCTCACTGGTTGCCAACTTAATCTTTTTCTCCAGCCACTCAAGGTAGTCTGGACAGTCAGGCCCATCACAGTTGCAGTTAGGGGGCTTGTGTCCATGTTTGGCTTGGCTCAGTGCTGTCTGTAAGGTGTTCAGATCTTCTGGAGGTTGGAAGTTACTCTCAGGAGCACCCGCAGAGAGTCTGGCCTCAGCCCCCTCAGAACCCATCTCCTGGGTGAACTTCTCATAGAGCTGGGCTGTGTTAGGCTGCATGAGGCAGGAAGAGGATGAAGAAGGAGGCAATGAGCCAGCAATAGCAGAAAAAGCCACCAGATTGTGGGCATCCTCCATGTCTGCATGGTGGACAGGTTCACAAGGGTTTGTACCACTGCTGCTGTTCCAACATGGTTGCTGTTGTTGGGTGTCACTGACCTTGCCATGTCCTGACACCCACTGCCTTGGAGGCACACTTCCTGCCCTCTGCTGCTCCGTTTCCATAGATGTCTCATCATTAGGGTAGCGATTCACCCCATTGGCCAGTTCCAGGCTCAGCACGCCTTCCTGGAGGCGGTCATGTGACCCAATTTCCATCTGGCCTCCACTTCTGGGGCCATCCACTGAAGTGACTTTGCGAACAGTCTGAAAGACAAATATGGAGCAAAGTTCATGAGGTCAGAAGAATAAAAAAAAAAATCCAGGACTGCCATGCAAAACGACATTATACACTGTAGATTAGGAATGATTTTGAATAACCACTCTTTGTTGCACATGTGTGTTTACTAATCACTGTAATTCAATAAATTTCTACAGAATGATAAATAACAATCACTAAAATAATAAAGGCTCCATTCCCCCTTCCAAGCTCTTATCCAGGGCTTCCCTCCCACCTCTCACACATGCAGAACATACAGTGCTGCAGTGACAGGTCAGTATGGCTAAGAAAAACTGAATTAACTATTGCTTCAGTGGAGTGATGTCACAACAGGCAAGTGTTTTGTCACAGTCATGTGACATAGTTTCAATGCTGTTTATAAATGAACACTTTGCTCCAGATCAGTTGTGGTATGCAAAGCGGGCAGTTGGAGTTAAAATATGTCAGCCATGGTGTTGGGAGACTGTGTGGGACCAGAAGTTGGTACACTGAGGGCTTAAGAAAACAAAATACAATACACACAGTTTTCATCATTTATTAAAAACTGCAAGCCAAGTTCTTAAGTAGAAAAGACATATCAACAGAGTGAAACTACACATTTGACTAAAAAAAAAAGAGTCAAATGTATAGTTTCACAATTAGCAAGTGAAACAAATCAAGATGTTTTAGAAATGTTCCATAGAAACATAACTATACTTCATCTGATTACAACATGTATATGCTTATAACATATTGTGAACTGCTTTTATCAGCAAAACTAGAAAAAATTCTTATGGTCTTTGTGGAAATATAGTGGCAACTGCGACTGTTTAATGGAAAGAGAACTTTTCTTGAAATATGCTTTGCAATTGGATATAATGCGCTTACTGGTGCCATTTCAAGCTAAAGTGTTCTCTTGGGTGCTGAAAAATGATTTCAGCATCCAAATAGCAACTTAAATAATTTAATAAACAGGATCTAAGATACAAAGCCAACTGAACACAGACCATACTGCCCTGGATGTATATAAGCAACAACTAATTCCTGATATTTGGCAAACCTTATACCACCTGCTCTATAACTGAAACTCCCTTTGGCTGGAGAACACAGTAACTGCATGTGTATTTTAGATGAGCTGTTGTCACAGATGCTCTTTTTTTAAACTGCAGTATTTTTTGCGGTCACTGTACCTCTGTGTACAGCACATGAAGACAAACAAAACCGTAGAAGTATTTGAGAAATTTGAGTCATGACTAACAAACAAAATGTCTTATGCAATTTCAGTAGGTTTAAAGATCTTGTCAGACATTTGCTAACACTAATCAGGCGCTGATCAGTGCTGCCACATATCTCTTACAATTGAGACAGTTACCACATTAGCAGTTACACTGAAAACTGCAAACACATCGCCTGGACTAGTGGGAAATTACATTTTCAAAGAAATCTGTTGATTTTAGTCAGGTTGAAGCACCAGAGGTGTGAGCTTGACCATAATATTGTAAAAAAAATAATAATAATAATAATAAAAAAATAAAAAAAACATGTCAATTAAAAAGTAATTTTGTCAACATTTGTCTACTTGACTGCTACTACTATTATCTTAATCTTAAAGACAACTCTGGGCTCAGATTCACTGGAGTTGTAAAATTACTTGCACACAGTTTTCAGGCCAGGTTTGCTTGTCATAGATAATAATCAAATGAGTCTAGAGGGGAACAGCAAACAAAGATAATCCAAGGGCAGGCTAAGAGATCATTGACAGAGTTCATGTTGTGGCTGAACAGTGTATTACGACATATCTAATGGTCCCTATGAGAAGAAAACAATGGCCAACTTACTATTTAAGTACATTTTTTGTATCAGCCCTCCATAAAAGCCAACACACCATATCAATAGCCTTTATAGTGTCACAGTCTTCAGCCTATGTGTACTGTAAACAGACAAGTACCATAAACAAGCAACCACTGGTAGTTCCACATTACAGTGGCTGTACAGTAACTGTAAAGGACACTTCCATGCATCAAAATACTGGTTGCAAGCACAATCCATCCCTGACAAAAAACATAACAAAAACTGAACTAAGACAGAGAAATAAGTCCGTACACATACACGCAAACTAAACACAAGCCTGCTGATTTTCTCAAACCCGAACACAAATGCGAACTAGTTCCTGATTCAGAGGATTCATGAAAGAAAACGGCTTGTGTTTGTAGATCCATCAGTGTATGATAGTAGAAGTGAGCCTGGCGTCCAGCTTCCCCATCATTTGAATATGATTGAAATGAGCCTTTGAAGTGGCTAATTAGTGGACGGGCAGTATGCTCGGGTCTTTTGAATTCCACCTTCTGCGCTGGGTGTCTGTTGGGGGTCCCAGGGGGTGGCGATGGTTTTGGTGAGAGGTGGTGTGGGGTTGGGGGTAGCAGTGAACAGCCGGCATGCAATACGTGAGAGGCCCCATGTCTGCACTATCAGTGGCATCAGACGGGAAAGAGGAAGGGGGGGGTTGGTAGCTGTACGCGGCAGTTATGAGAACTGCAGTGTGTTGAAACAGTGACTGCAACGCTGCACAACATCCCACAATCACGCACAGTCGAGTCACATTGACACTCTCCTTTCCTCTTTTTCTTACAGTTACATATAACAAGCACTGCCACAAAAAATGTCACAAGGGTTTAGAGCACCTCCAGCTGTACACTTACAACTTAACTCAGCTTTGCCGGTGCGGATGACAAGCGCCACACCGCACACAACATAACAGTTCTTTGCAACCTCATGTGATCTGAGCTTTGGCTCACCTTGATTGACTTTTTGTGAGGCTACGTGCCAGTCCAGGATAGAAATGCAGCACTCACACCTGCGGCGCCCTGCACCTATCCGGGTGCCTTGGACTGTACACACCACGTGCTTTAACAAATATTTACCCCGTGACAGAGCCTGCTCTCTTGCCAAGAGTCTATCTCTGTCTTCTCTCTAACTGTGTCATTCTATTTCACACACACACACACATGTTTGTACAAGCTTGACACACACCAAAAAAGTGGATCAAAAAGCGTCAACACACCTAACTGGATCAGATGTTGCAGAACCTGGTAGACCAGACATTTGAGGCTAGGAGCCCTTTAAACAAGAGAGCAAAGCAAGGGCTATTTAACAATGACACTGCAAAAAAAAGAAAAACTAGAGGGAGGAGACAAAGCATGTAAAGACACTTCTGGTGGTGGTGAGGGGGTTAAGTTCAGCTTGTGAGTAGACAGCTGAACCTAAATCCCAGATACACAACACCCTCCCCATCCTCCCTCTTGTCCTCCTCCTTCTTCCCCCACCCCTTCCTTTGCTGCCGTGCCGAGCAGGAACATGAAGCAGAGACCCTGACAATATGAAGCCGGCTGAGAGCCCGAGGACCAGCCACGCGTACTTACGTGGTCCTCGGCGTCCAAACGGAGCTGCCAGTCGGAGAGCAGAAAGCAGAAGAGGAGACAGAGAGGAGCATGAGACTTGCTGGCTGGCACAGCAGCTCACGGGCAATCCGGCCTCGTTGGGTTGTATTCCTTCTTATTTCTTCCAGTCCGTGCAATGCACAGACAGAGCGAGCGCCGAAATACACATGCATGCGTTCACACACGTACACACAGCCAGCCACACACACACAACACACCTCCCCCCAGCACACACGTTTCTCATTCTCTTGCCTCTTCTTATGGCCGACGCTTTCTGTTCTCTCCTTTTTCCTTTCTCATTATCTCTGTCTGCTCCTCCCTTCCCTTTTTCAATATCCTCTTTCTTTCTCTCGGCTACACATGCAGTCGGCTTCTCTTCGCAGCCCCCACCTTCCCCCTTCTCTCTCTCCCTCCCTCCCTCCATTCCCCTCCCTCTCGCGCAGCCTCTCCCTCCATCTCCTCTCCTCTCTCTCTTCAGTGTGTGCAGAGCGAGAGGCCATTATCTGAGCCACAGCGGGCACGTACGATGGAATGGAGGAGTGTGCAGTGAGCAGAAAGAGAGAGAGCTGTGGGGGATAGTCGCTAGTAGTGGCAGCCTAGGAAACAGCACAGTGCAGCAGAGATCTTACCAATGAGAAAACCTCTCCCTGTCTCCATCCACGCCCTTCAACACGACGTGCTCCACTGCATTAGATGATGTTACATATAAGGCTATGTTGTGTGTTTTGTTTATCCACAAAAGCCCAGTTTTGGCAATTTCGGCTATGACAGAGCTTCTCTGCTTTCGAGCGCAGAGGCGAACCAGCGGCTGCCAAGCAAACACACAATCCCAGCTCGGCATCATCAACAACAACAACAACAACAACAGGAAAAAGGAGCAAAGAAAAGCAACGTTACATTGCGTGTTTATGTCCTCTGCAAATGGCATCTGGTTTTCCTCATGGAGATTTTGTTCCATGTTTGAGCATCTACATTCAGCTCAGCCCTGGGCCAAAGGAGAAGCCACCAATAAAGGTTCTTCGATCTCAGTTTTCTTCCTCATCTACACATCGGTGGGCCATTCCTCGCTTGGCACAAAAAGCTTCATTCTTAAACCTGTGGCTGATAACAGATCTTATAGCAAGGCTGCATGCAGGCTGCAAAAAGGTTGGTAGATGAAGAAGGAGCTGGCAGTCCTGCTGGCCCTTCCTCCAATATCCAAAGGATACAGATGAGGTGGAAGGTTGCTCACTTCAGGAAACTGTGGGTCACCTGATACACAGTACGATCATTCATCAACACTATATACCGTCACCTCACTCACCTACAAGGGGGAAGAAAATGGAAGAACAATGGCAATATGACTTTAACAGAGGTGCAGGAGCGCGATAACTACCCTGAGCAATGGAGAGGGAGCAGCAGATGGCACTTTGACATCAGCAAGTAAGAGTAGCAGGATGAAGGGACAAGACAAGAGACAACGAGAGGGAAGTCTAAGGAGAGAACAGTTAAAAGAAAGACGGAGTCGCTCAGTTATTCGTGTGACTGATTCTGTAACGGGAGGGAAGATGATGAAGAAGAAGAAGGGGGCACAAACAGACAGAGGATCGGCAGGTTGTTGCCAAATGAAGACAGCAACTGCAAGTAATCAACCCATTACTGTTCGCTTAGGACGCAAGACTTCTGTCCTCTCCTGTTCACCAGCGTACGATAATGTCCTCTTGTTATTCTCTCCTCACCATTGTTCTGCTTTGGCGTCATTGCCATTATCATCATCGTCCTCATGATCGCTGGATGTTTCCTCTCGCCCACTTGCTGGCTGACCGGCCTTGTGGCGACTCCTCTCTTCTCTCCAACATTGCTGGAGTTTTGGAGCAGATTTAACCAGGAGGAGGAGGAGGAGGGGGAAAAAAACATGGCCGTCTCTCCCATGCAGATCTTTGTCAGCTCCTGCGTAGTATTTTTCTCTTATATTACTGAGCGTGTGCCGGCTACACTGCGCTTTGGCTGGATCAACTTCGGTAGCCTTTCCCTGCTTCTCTTAGTTTCCCTGGTTCTCTTGGTCTCTCCTGATCTCTCATTTTCTCTGGCTTTCTCAAACTGCCTCTGCCTCCCTCTGTCGATTGGTCTCTCTGTTTTGTTTCCTGAGCCTTTTCTCCTTTTAGCATAGCTCATTGTATTACCGTTCCAACACTTTGTGACGCAGCCGCTCTCTGGCCCTCTAAATTGTCTGTCTCTCTGTTGCCACACATATTCGTATACACACACACAGATGAGCGTCAATCCCAAAGAGAAACACAGCGCAGCCTAAGCTGTCTAAGGGAAGGAGAGGAGAAGTAGAGCATTAGGTCACATGACCAGGGAGTGCCAATGAGCGAGAGGGAGAGCAGTGAGGAAGAGAGGTAGGAAACACATGTGGCGATGACGTAGCTGCATCGTCATCAACATCAACATCATCATCACCATCATCAGTGTCCTCCACCAGGATGCTTGCCTCCACCACTGGGTGGGCACATGTGTCATCTAACACATGCCCATTCCCCACTATCACCGACACCACACATCAACGGACACTCAAAAACGAGCTCTTTCATTCACCCCACTCACTTGTGCTCGCTCACTCCCCCAGCTGCAATGACACAGCACTTCCAGCTCGACTTAACCTCTGAATCACATGCTCTCTACGCACAGTTCCTCGTTTTAAAGAAGTATTCAACACAACAGGACAGTTCTATCCTTTAAGGCTGTGTTGTTAGAAACAAACGTATGCCTTTCATGCTTTCAGTCTTAAATTCAATACTGAGCACACAACACTTGCCAGAATAATGAGTCATTTTAAAAGAAAGCAGTTCGGAGTGACATCAGATGGCTTAGATACTTTTTTGAAACCAATCAAAAAAACAAACAGAGGAACATAAGCTGAACATGTGACCTAGAGGATAGTACCGTACTTGCACAGCATACATCAGCTCACTCACTCGCTTTGTAAAAACATGAGCTCTGAGTGAGACCGTCACCGCACACAGCTGAGTAAAACAAAAGAGGCGCGATTTGACCAAAACATCAATGTAGAAGTAGGAACCTCCAGATTCAGCTGTTTCACATGACGTGAGTGCTCAGCAACAACACTGTAAATACAGTATATAAGACACAACTTAGTGTGTGCAGACAGATAAAGCCCAATTACAGTAACCACTCTTGATTCAAACACGTGCTCATTGATGACTCAAAACCAGCAGCACAAAGTGTCATTTCAAGTAAGTCATGGCTCAACATTTCTGGTATTTACCTCAGTCATGTTTGGCTATATTTAAGAAATGGACATCCACTAGAAAATTTAAGATAATCAACAATGACAGAAACAGCCATTCAGTATGTTTCTGTGTATTTACAGCCATGCACAGCACAGCACACAACATTCAGTTTTGCCCAAGAGAGCTGTCCTCATATCACCTCCTGAGCACAATGGGTTACTTTTCAACTAGATAACACAACAAGACAGATTACATTATAACTGGGAGGCATACAGTCTCTAGCCGTGTCCTAGTTAACTTCTAATTGAGCTGTGTTCAATTCACATGACACTAAGACCTCAAGGCACTGGAAAAACAGCAACTGAAGTATCTTAACTTTTTCATGGAAATGAAACGGAAAACATGAACCAGTATGTCGCACACTTACGGTAAACCTGCTGTAACCCGGCATTGAGAGAGAGGAAGGCACAACAGAGACTCCAATTCTCACATCGATCTCTTCATCTCACAATCTAGTCAAATTACTGTCCAAATGAGTTGTTTCACGCCCTCGTCTCTCTCTCTCTCTCCCTCTCTCTCACTTCTCCATCTCTTGCTCACTGTTTCTCAGCAGCACAGAGGAAAGGTCTTGGTTGTAGGAGGGATGACTGACAACAAAAGTTGGGTTGGCTTGCATGACTAAGCCTGAGTCATTTTTGTCTTTTCTTCTCAACAAAGTCCTGACATAAAACCCTCACACACTGAAACAAGCTTTTCAAAATTTTACCAGCGCATCAGTTGTGGGAGGTCTGTGTTTCACACACACACAAGCCAATAAAGAACAACTTGTTCTGCTTCAAAGGAAATTTCAAAGAAATGATGTGATTTCACCATTTCTGCACCATCATCACCTCTCATCGGTGGCAGGATTTGTGCCACTTAGGGTAAAAAAGCCATTTAACAAGTCACACGAGCATCACAGTCCCGACATGAGGGTCCTTTCCCCTCCTCCCATCTCTTCCTGTCAGCTGACTCCACCTCCCTCCACCATCGTTGCTCCCATCAACCTCCATACACTCCCACCCCCAACCCATATTGCCCTGCAGTCTAATGGCATCAAGGTCATCTGATCTGACACACTCACTGACTCTCTCTCTCTCGCTCCTTCCCCCTCTCCCTCTCTTTTTGCTCTGTCTCTTTATCTTTCACTTTCTTTCACTCTTCCTGCCCCCCACCCCTCAAACACACACGCCTGTTTCTCATCACATGCACACAGAGGCAAACACACTAAAGGCTCCTGCAAAGGCACACACTGGCTACAAACGCAGAGGCACACTTTAATGATTTTTTCCCCCCGCACACATACATGCTAGTATGCATACAGTATTGGATTGTTCTCTGAGGGTCACTGGGTTTATTGGTGGGCAGGACAAGAGGCTGCAGAGCTGCACTGAGCACATACTTAACAGAGGGGAAGACACACAAAGTGTTTCAGCCTGGTTAAACAAATAACACTAAGCTCTTATTATGATTACGATATGATCAAAAAGGCTTGTACAGCCTTAAGCACATGTATTTATGTATGAACAGTATCTTTCCATCTGTATGTCTGTCTATAATGAGTAACAGCCTGTTAACATATCATTCATATTTAAAGCATCACCTTGCTGTTTAGCAGGTTTTCTCTCTTTGTCTTTGCTTTCATTGCCATATGCCCCCACCCCAACATGCTCCCAGGCAAGACGGTGTTGGGTTCAGGGTGTGTTTGGGTGTAGATCGTAGTACTGAGTGTAGAGTATCCAATCTGAGTCATACCTCCTGACTTTCGGCACGTGCAAGTCGGCACGAATCACCCAGCTGGGGAAGGCCTACCCCGCCCCACCACCACCACCACCACTACTCTTCACAAAGAGAAAGGGAGGAGTGGTTTGGGAGAGAAAAAAAATGGAAAGGTGGTGATGGGTGGGGGGCTGCTAGGCAGGGTGGAGCCGTTAAAAAATAATGAGGAGGAGGAGGAAGAGGAGTGGGGCGCTGTTTATAAGAGGCAGTGCTTTGTGTTTGAGGTTTAGGACATGAAAAGAAGGAGACTGTAATCTATATACAGAATCTCTGCTGGGTCAGAGACAAAGCAAGAAGACAACAAACAGAAGGGAAACGGATGGACTACAAGCGAGTTAAAATGGTTCAAAAACCATAAAAGAACGCTATGTACTGCTACCTGCCAGGCTAATGTGTGCCAAGTCATGAAAAAGCGCTGAGCAGTCACATCTCATTGGACAATGATGTAATCATTAACAGAGCATTTTTCCTTTACCAGGTGAAACACATCGCAGCCTGAATGACGGTGTGATGAGTATTCGGAGACAATATTAAGGGGTTAAATCAGAAACTGCTTAGACCTGAGAGTGAAAAACAGAAAGCAAGAGAAACCTTCCTCAGCTCTGCACAGTGGCTGGTTGCCAGCCTTTTCTCTCTCAGGACTTGGGCTAAGATTAGCTTCCCATATGTTCAAGTCAGGCGTAGCCGGGCTTAAAGGGCCAGTACTCCACTGTGCACTATGAAGCCATGAAGGCATGAAATCATCCAGATTTACGTTTGAGGTCAAAATGTATATTTGATCATTCAAAAGAGGGCAGGTTCCAGAGGATGACGGCTGGATGATGTTCTGGCCTTTTAGTGGGAGGTTTTTGAGAATGCTCTGTATTTCTGAGCTTCTGCCGGTTTAATGCCTTCTCTTGCATTCTAATCAGTCCAATCCTCCACCTTTTTAGGAGGCATCAGCCTCCACTGAATTCCCATGAATATACTTGTGTTGTTTCAGAAATCAATATTTTCATGCGCGTTTCAATAGTGTGTGACTCCGACAGCTGTAGCACTGTGTTACATAAAACCTGGCAGCGCCGGGCAGCAGTGGGATTCAGGATTGTATAAACTGTGTTGCCCAGTGGGAGCAGCAGAGCAGCCACCAGAGAGGTGAGAGTTAAAGAGCTCGAGCAACAGCTGAGTGCTCCTCCCCTTCTCTCTCTCCATTCATTTTTTATTAACTGCGGCACCAGGCGGCTGACAACCTCCCTCCGACATCAAACACAGATACCACCAACGATGCCAACGAGCCACCAAACACAGTTCCTCGTGCCATGCAGGGTATTGATCCAGGCCAGGACCCAGTGTGGGCTAAGTCCAGCCATGTTCAGTGGAGCATGTAGGACTATGAGCAGCATAGTAGGACAGACAGTGCAGAGACAAACATCTGCTAACTGTCCAATTCCAGATGAAACATGACAACAGCGCAGAGCTTATCAAGTCCCTATATATTAATGACTGCATGTGTGAGGCAATTGTTGGTATAAATAAAAACGGCACATGAAATCCCATCAGGATTTACAGGGTGTGATGTGTTCAAGCCCCTGAGGTGCCTTTGATAGAACTGTTCCATTACGTCTATTAAAGGAAGCAATTCACTGTAGATATCTGAGTTGTTCAGTGGCAGCCGACTCTTCCTGGGTGTGCATGCAGGGGTGAAGCTGAGGTGAAATGAGTAAATGTAGGAAGTCACCTTTTTAACTGCAGACAACGGCTGATCAACCTTGAGCTTAATTCATATATTCAGTGCCATCAGGCTGGCTGGAAAATTCTGGAAATGGCAGTGTCACCAAGGACCAGGTGTCATCAGTTAAGGACATGGAATAAATCAATGTTTTTCTGGACACATTAATATTATTATTATTTTGGTTTGTTTGTTTTTTTTGATAGTGACAGTAGTTAAGATTGTTCACACAATACAATAACAACACCGAGACATTTACCATTCAAAATAATTCATTTTTGAAAAGACCTGCGAGTAGATTTGTCTTGTGACAGATTACATTAAGTTGTAAGGGCATAGTTTTACTGTGTTCACCCATCGCACAGTCTGTTAGAGATCTCGAAACACCTTTCAGATTAAGATCCGTCTTTCATTCATCATCAAAAGACATCACGACTTCAAGATCAAAAGAAAGATCGAAGCGAAGCAAGAGCCTCATCTTGAGAACCAAAACCACGACTACTGGTGTCTTTGTCACTTGTATGTCACAGTTTACTCACATTTTCATCATCCATTTGATCACCGCTTGCATGTCATGGCACATGGTTAACAGGGCCGCATTTCTTTATTGGCTGACTGGAAATCTTACAGAGCAGTAAATACATCGAAAGCCGACACTGAATGGAAAAGGTGATGTCAAACCCTCCACTTCCTGAGTCTGTACCATATACCAAACCACTTACTACACGAATACACAAACATGCACACATTTGGTGCTGGCTAGTTGGTCACGTGACCAACCTTGGATGCCGGACTTGAGCTAAAATTAAAGCAATGATGTCATCAGACATTCAGTGTTGCCACGGAAACTAGGTCAGTGTTAACCCTTTGTGGACGAGGCTGGGGATTCCACTCGAGGCTAAACATATGATTAACAAACGTTCCATCTGCTGTCACGCACTCGCTGGTTTTGAGTGTGTCTACTCTACTCTGCTTTTGACTCTTTCCCACCACTGTACCGTGTGAAGTTCATCTTATGTATACAGAGGAAATCCTGTGTATGGGCGTGGAAAAAAAAAAATCACAAGAGTGTAATCTGTCTGTCTTGTAACCTGCTGCGCTAAACTCTCAATTCAGTTCTGCTTCCTGAACAGCGAAGAAAACTACCGAACAAACCCTGAAATAAACCATTGAAAGTGCTGCCAGACTCGCTGATTGTCACACGATGTTTTCATGTTCCAAAATCTTGGAGCTGTTGTGTTGGTCCTAAAAATACTATGCTATTGTATAAGCACTTGTTTAAATTGTCAAAAATAGTGGCCTCAGCTTGTTGGGTGTCGACCATGTTTGTCTCCGTGTAACCAGGGACATGTCCGTCTACAAACAGGAGCTCAGGAAAGCCACAAAGCCAGATGACACAAACTTGTTAAACACAGTCCACAGCTCCTCTCACGACTGGACAGTTCAATGATTTTTTCCCCTGCAAACCAGATGGGCGCATGTAGCTCGCACAGAAAGACTGTCTGCGCATAGTCAGGGATTAGAGCAAGCTTAAAGGTAAGCTTGAGTATGTCAGTAGTAACTGAGTTAAGCCCATTCATGACATTTGAAATGGACTGCCAAGCCTATATTTCACACCACCATGTTGATGCAGCTGAACGTATCTGCCGGCATAAATGTTCTCAAGTCCTGTCTTGTCACTTCCACATGTCTAGATTTACAACGCTGAAATGTTTCACTACGCATCTGATGGCAAGTCAAATCAAAGCTTTCTTTCTTCGACTTGGAGAGGACATCACAAGACTCTCATAACTGAGGCAGCAGCTTGTTTGGTGCTCAACAAATCCTTTCTCTATGAAGCCTCGTCGCTCAAACTTCCTTTCCACATAAACACACAAGCGTGCCCCGGCTCGGCAAGCTGTAGAACAGCAGCTCTCAGCGGCCACAGGTTATTACGCCCAACAATCAAACGCGTACGCATGCGTGACCCACTAACTTTTACTCCCTTTACCTCATTTGACTCCAGAACCAAGGAGAAGAAGGACAGCCCCCCTGGATCCTGAGCCAGTGCGTAGGGTTCCTCCTCCTCCCTCCTCCTCTCCCTGGTCTCTTGTATCTACACATGCCTGGCTCTGGCACCAATCAGCGGGCAGCGTGGGACGCTTTAAACTGAGGACGCCGCCACCTCATCACTGAGGCGCTCAGCTCACCGCGGCTTGGAGATAAAGCTGAAGGAGCTGATTTAATATAGTCAGCTTCCGAGCGGGGCGAGACAGACGCCTAAAGGTGTCTAACGCACCTTTATTCCACACCGCGATGATATCAGGGCTAAGACAATGAGCTCATGTGTTCGCCGGAGGGACCAGCATATAGTCAAATGACATCCCGGCGACACAGCGGTGACAGTCACAGCTTTTTCTCTGGTATAAGTGTCGATGGTTAAATCCAGTCACACAAATGCATAAACTTATACGTACATATTAAAATAAAGTCGCGTTTCTAGAAATGCACATGTGAACAGACCCACAGAAAGAGTAGAGGAACTGGTCACTGTGTCGACTAACCAGCAACATTTACACCTCACAAGAGCCTCACAGCACTGATGAAGCGACAGCTGAGAATCAAAGCAACATGGACAGAGATTACACACAGATGACAGAGATGACACGCATACACACAAACAGTACACAAACCCAATGCCCTCTCTTACCTCAACTGCCAGTTCAGGGTCTCCCAAGCAGCTTCGACTGTTGTTTTCAAAATATTCCACCTTTACAGTCAATCAACAGAACCGGAGAGGGGGGAGTGAGATGGAGACAGAGGGAGAGATGGGAGGGGGAGAGAATAACAATCAATAGAATAATGCGACAAGGGCCTGCTCAAAAAGACGTGTCATTAAGAACAGAAGGACCACCAGATATAACATGCATGCCTTTTCACACACTATCTCCTCATCATTCCTGTCATCCTCAGCCATCATCAAAAAGCAGCCGTGAGCACATATCTCTTTGATTTGGTCTCAAACAGTGAGCCGGCACTTCCCTCTACTGCTGGGACAGAGAATGAGAGACAGCAAAGCGAGGTTCAATTTGAATTATAGAATTATGTAATGTCTGTATGCGCAGCCTTCCTAATATATGCATTAGACAAGTCTGCATAACCCAGTTTTTTTTTTTTTTTTTTTTTAAGGATAAGTTGGCCAGACGTTCACAAGTGTCAGTGGAGAAGACAGCTGAGAGTGAGATGGAATAGATGGAAGTGGTACATTAAAGCAGGGCTGATTATTTAAAACAACAGCATCTTCTTATTTGGCACAGCATGTCCCCCTTGTCTAGATGGCCCTGGCTGTCTCAATGTTAAATGATGTGTTTTGTCTCGAGCTGTTCCCCAGTCCCGCCAACCCCCCCACAAACCCCCCCTTCATCCCCCCACCCCCTACCCACCCACCTATCAATCCTAAAATAGTCTGGAGTGATGAATATTTACCCTCCAAGCCTCTGAGCTGCCTTGGTTTGTACTCCTCCGTCCGCTGGCCGAATCCCCATCAGAAGGATCGGGCTCCCTCGCGTCCTCACCTCTATCCCTTTCTTCTCTCTCGCTCTTTCTTTCTCTCTCTCTACCTCTCCACTCTTCTTTCTCAGTCTCTCTCTCTCGTCTGTGTTCCAGCAGCCCATTCAGGAAGCCATCTTGTGTTTTTAATCTGGTTTTACATGAGCCCTCGTACACACGTTCTCTCTCTCTCTCTCTCTCTCTCTCTCTCTCTCTCTCTCTCTCTCTCTCTGTCGCTTGCTCTCTTGCTCTACCCCCTCCCTCCCTCTCTCTCTCCTGCTAGTATGCCAATAGGTCTACTGCACACACGCTCATACACACACACACACATACACACACACATATACACACACACACACACACTGTGATCGCTATCACTCCTCCCTCACCCCCGTTCATTTTTTTTCTCTTCTCCTTCTGCGTACATGATGTGAATGCCCCCTCCCCCCTTCCCCCTCCTCTCTCTCTCTCTCTTCAAACATATACACTCATGAACAAATGTACACACACACAAACACACACAGAGCTCGCCGGAGAGACGTCACGCTAGAGATAGCACACAAAGGCAGTCCGTCGGCCAATCAGAGGCAGGGCTGAGCTCTGCTGCTAGGGTGAAACTGAAGGAGAGCAAGTGAGGGTGGCGAGAGACAGAGAGAGGGAGAGAGAGAGAGGGGAGACGGGGGGGAGAGAGATTGCTACTCACAGCTACTCAAAAGAGGAGGTTAAAATAAAAAGGGAAAGGGTCTGTGTGTGTCTGTTTGCGTGTGTGTGAGTGTGTAGCGCCATAAAAAAGAGGCTGACATAAAGAGACAGAGTGAAGGTGGACGGGAGGTGTATGTGTGTATTTGTATTGGGGGGGATGGGTCCTCTCTATGCCTGTCAATTATCTCCTCGAACTCGCCTTCCCTAAACAATGCCTCTGGTATGTGGTATCGCTGAGCACCATCTGTGTCAGGGCTGCCTGCAATAACTGGAGTGGACTGCACATTGCGCACGCACACACACACACACACACACACACACACACACACACACACACACACACACACATACATTCATTCACACACAGACCCTCTCAAGCAGCCACACAACCCCTCATCCCCCCCCCACCAGACAAGACGCACAATTACACAGCAAAGCCCAACGTGCTGACTCAAAGTGAAGCCGGAAAATGAGCACAGTGCGATTTCAGAAGAGAACGACACATTAAAGCCACATAAGCCCCATCAGCAAAGTTATCAAGATCCCAAATCATCAGCTGCGATCATGTTGGTGTATACAAATAAGTGATCTGCACAGCATACTCCAGCACACACTGGCTTAGCTACTGGGAGCTTGCGACTCCTTTCTCCACAGTCGGTGTGAGAATGGCATACCAAGCATATTTTGGAAGGCTGCCTTCATCATGTTTACATTCTGAGCGTGAAAGATCATCTTCAGCTTGTACCTTTTAACACCAGACATCAGTGCACGTCGCTGCCTGAGAGCTGAACATAACCACAAAAGTCAAGGGGAAATGGTTTTGTCCAAATCAGCAACTGGGTACCGGCACCTTGATGCATTTCTCTTTTTTAAAGCCCTCTTGAAAAAAAAATGCTTCTCATCAGCTTTTGTGAAGCAGGAAGTTGAACAAAAACAAACAGTGACAAACTGTCTGTTCAGATATGAAAAACAGCAAACACGTGCGAGAGTGAAAAAGGCTGCTGAATTAGTAACCGCCGGAAGACAAGACAAAGTCAGCGAAAGTTCAGACGGGCTGGCGAAGACACAGCAGATAGAGGCGAAAGGGACAGACAGCGCGAGGCAGACAGAGACACAGAAACAGAGGGAGAATCGAAAGGAGAGAGGGAGCTGAAGTGTGGCGTGGTGAGGCGAGGCAGCCACACAGTGACACAGCGTTTGTAGTGTCTGTCTGATGCTCTCGTACGGCATGGGAAATCCCCTCTGATGACGTCAGATGGGCCACGTGTGTGTCTCAATGTGTGTGTCGGTGTGTGTGTTTATGTGTGAGCACAGGCGTGTTTGTGATAAGCTGGACAGCGAGAGAGCGGCTGCTTGGCTTTAATGCGCTTCGTTACTGGTGGCAAGGATCGTAGTACTTGCAGCAGTAGCTGTGTTCGCCGAACAAACGTTTTAGTAAAGGCAGCAGCGATAGCAGCTTAGCGCAAGTCCAATCCGCACGACTATCCTCAAGTCATTCATTCACATTTCTCTCCCTCTCTCTGCCTGCCTCATCAGCTGACTACGGCTGGTCAATCTTTCAGTTACCAACCCACCAGATTTTGTCACGATCTCCATCAGCCAATCAAATTGTCAAACTGTCGAACTTGAAATCCGTTCTCCTCTCTGCTGCTGTCATTTCAGCGCGTCCCTGTTTCACCCTGTTCACCTCCAGCTCATCATGTCCAGTGCCCAGGCTGAGCTCACCACAGGCCCGCTCCACTTCACATCCATCCAGGTCTGAGCCATTCTCTTCACGCAATGACCACCACTATCTAGATGACAGTGTGTCACTGCTTCACTGCTCCTTTAAATATGACAACAATAGAGTCTAATCATCAAAGACTTTCTCATCTTATTGTACATATGTGAATAAATGATTTGGTCTCCCTTGACTGAACTGTAGATCTGATATTAGAACTAATAACAGCTGAAATAATGAATCTAGCACTAATTGTTGGGATAGAGGCAGTAGTACACAAGTAAAAGCTATACAAACATCAAAAGGAATAACAGAGCCTCTGCCGCATCTTTATCTTACTCTGATATCTATGTGTATCTATGTGAAATAGTCTGGCCACATCTTTCATCTATCAAACCTTTCAGACTTCAGTGGACACCTGGCAACAGGGCACAATCACACCTAAACGCAAATCCTATCTAATCCTGGACGGCGTCACAATCCTGACGTACACAGGCCTTCATTCAACCCCAGTTCATTCACAAACATCCTGTCTGTTGCTGCTGTCTACTCACATTTATTAAGAGATCAGCCTTCCCAGACCTGCAAACTCCTCCTGCCCACCTTCATTTTCAAACACACACTACACACAAACACGGGGGAGGGAGGCTCATTACAGCTGCTCTGATAGCGTGCTGTAAAAATGTGCAGTTGGTTGTTGGACAATGGACAAAGGAAGCTCGGGTAGTTTGGTTTCCAGGCAGTGAGGGACTCAGCTGATACATCCATATAGAGGTCAGTGGGCAGAGATGGAGGGATTGTGGGGGAGGGATATTGACTGATGGATGGACGGACACTTAGTTTAAAGCTGTTTATGGAGAAGAGCTACACCTACTGCACGTCTCCTGATGCTCCAACTCATGACACTCACCATTGTCAGTAGAAATAGTGGAGCAATGAAGATCTTTGATGGCCAATTGTGTGTTCTGTAATAGGGCTGAACAATGAATCAGAATATTATCGAAATCACAATATGGACATGAGCAATATCTAAATCAGTTTTTTGATAGATGTAAATATGGTTCCCATCCATAGCTGATAATCTAATGCAACATTGAGGGAAAAGCCTTTGTTTACCTGAATTACAAGGATGTGTAACTAGTATAGACAGAATATTTGGGCTAATCAAAAGATGAGCACACTGAGTTTGAGTGTGTTTCACCTAAACCTGAACAAGACATGGCTAGCGACTGTGGCTAGTGGCTGTGTTCACAACAGACAGTTTAGATAGATGAAGAATGAAATGGGTAGAAAAGGTTTGAATAGGGTTAGAGGTCCCTCTGAGGTCAGGGGTTTTGAAATATAGAGGCTGTAAACATCTGTAAAGCCCCCACAACAGGAGAGCATGTGACAACGACAATGGCTGCAATTAGCAAACCTTTTTTAAACACGGCTGCTTCCCTCTCAGCTGCTGAAGTCACGTGACAAAGGCATGATCCTAAACTTTCACACTGTGATGTCCACTATATGCAAAGGTATCCATGAATATGTTTGAAGGTAACAGGATGTTCCTAAAAAACTATGCAACAGCAATCATTCATCACTGATGACCCACTAGAAGTGTGTGCCTGTGTATTTATCTACAGAGACCCTGCCCTCTGCAGGTATTCTCTTATTTTCTTCTTCTTCTTCTTCTTCTTTTTTTTCTGTATTCCGGGCATTTATGGGCTGCAACCTTTGGGCAGGTGTGTGCTCCAAGCCAACAGCACACAGGTGAGGTCGGGCCTTTACAAAAAGGTAGCAACCAGGTGCCACACCATAAGCATCATGCATCTAGAGAAAGCTACAACAACAATATCACGAGGTGAAACGCCAAGTGAACAAAGCTCGTTCCAAAACAAATGTAAATTTGGGGTTGGCTTTCTCTTCTATGATCACTGAAGGAGTGGATGAGGATGAGGAGCGACGTGGCATTGACCTGCTTACTCTTGGACAGGTTACCTTAGTTAGCTTTCTAAAGTATACCTTTAATGACTCTGATTATCATAATATGTATTATCTGATCATTTTGTGTGTGAGTGTGAATAGTCTAAGACATGTTTTAAGTCCTTTGAGTCTCTCTTTCTATGTCTTGGTCCAGTAAATAGCGATATTTGCCTACATCTTTGTCTCATAAACCAAAAAGACAATTCATTTTGGTTGATTTAATAATGAAATGCATTCCTCCATGTAAGCCTCTTAGCAGACAGACAGTCCCCAACAATGCTGATGGAAGCCCTCATTTCCTTTTTATGGCTAAACAAACCTTGTGCCTTTTCCTCTTGACTAAAGCTCTACTGTTGCACAAAGTGAGTGGTGTGGGGTGTTCAATTATCTTGTGTCAAAACAACAGTAAAAATAATTTCATGGCAAGTTCCTATTTTCCAAACTGAACACAGTGGAGAGTCAGGCAGCAATGCTGTCCTGCAAACACTAATGGACAAGACGCAGTTTAATAACTATAACCTGATCCTTGCATTTACTTGATCAATGCTATTTTGACATGAGAAGCCCTACATCTGAATTGCTGCTCACAAAAAAATTAATGAATTACACATAAGCATGCAGAATATCTGATTATCATAATAATTATTATAAACTAGAATTTCGGTATCTTGTGATGCTATTTTCAGGCTTTAAAATGCTTTCAAAGACCGTGAATAATTCAAAAGGTCTGAATATTTTAGCAAGGAAATTGCTGTGCTTTGGAAATGGTTACAAATGATGTGACATATAAGTGCCATTCCAAAAATACTGGTGCAACCCAATTAATGAGACAGCGGCGCTGTGCTTGTTTTGTTGCCGACTCACTCTTAGAGGAGCCGTAAGCGTCTGTTCCTTGGTCACATTTAGAAGCCTAGTCTTGTTTTTCCTGCTTCTCCTCTGACAGCATTGCTGACCATTAGCTGCATCTTCCTGTCCTCCTCCTTGACTTCACAGCCCATCCCCCCGTTTAAGATGCTGATGCACGTACAAACACACAGAGCCACACACACGCGCGTGTGCACTTCCCTTAACACACAAGTGCACACTTTAAAAACATTCTCTCTTCCTCTTTCTTCACACACCCACACACACACAAATGCAAAATGCCTAAGGTCAACCCCCACCCTCACTCTAGGCCTCAGAGGTCAAAGGACAAAGCCCAGACAACTGCTGGAATTCTCCACTGCTGCGGTTCGGTAGTCCTCACAGGCTCTCAGACATGCAAACACACACTGTCCACTCACAGTCTGTTTAAACAGACTAAAACTTATTCACTGGTTTACCGTAAGGAAAACATCTACAACCACAATGAGTCGAAGATTACCCATCTGTATCCTCAGCACACTTGATATCTGATTAATGGGCAAATTGTTCCAGAAACACTTGGCAGTTCCATCAATAACTACTAACTTTTTCACAAGACTAAAAATTATTAATTGTCCAAATAAGAAAGAAAGAAAATCACTAAATGCATGTTGTCTTCCAGTGATCATTTAAAGCTTGGGTATGTAATTAATTTTAGAAGCATTTATAGCTCTAATTGTTGAAATTCACTTTACATCCCAACAGCAACACCAACCTTTATCCATGTTTGTTAGCACACATGTGAAGCAGTGTCATTTCCCGTTTGGTTAAGTTCTAAAACATATCTACACTTTGCACATATGGAACAAGTAACTGACTCTACAGCCGGCCTAAGGACAAGCAGGTCTAGGCTTGACAGAAAAGGAATGTCAACGGTAGCACCAGTAGCTACAAAGCTTAAAGCTATTTGTCTGACTGGACACCTCTAACAAGATGGTGTCTGTAATGAAAGTACTGCAGCAAGTGGGTGGACGGATGCACTCCCTGCTCTCTTCTCCTCTTCAGCTCAAGTATCTTGAGCATGGCACCACAATGCCACAACCACTCCGACTAAAAGCTGCACATGCTTCTCCTGGGACAACCTCAGTGTGAGTGTGTAACGGAATAATGTGCGTGTGTGTTTTAGGTGGGAAGTAAATGTTGAAATAATACCTAATTTTGGCTGAAAACCTCTAAAGACATTTCGAAAACCTCAGTGACTTCAACAAACTTCCAACGTCAGCGGTCTCTTCACCAGCATTTGAGATTTTTCTCTATATTTATCAGCCACGATCGTCCGACAGACATAACACTTTAACTTCACATTTGACACTTGTGCAGGTGTTTCCCTACTCTCTCCCAAATGCCCCCAAGAGACTCTAGTAAGCGGGCACTGAGAATGGATGCGTGGATCTAAATCTGAATATAAAGTGCAGGCTCATCCCACCCCTCATCCGAGTCTCCACCAATGGCTGCTTGAAGGTGAGCTGCCAGCATTAAGTTGAAGCTAACAGCTAAGCTCTGCTCTGTTGTTGGCTGCACAGACCAACACATATCTCGACATCAGCCCCCAGCCCTTATTTTTGATGGAAATGTCCTCCAGCAACTGGAAAACTCTTATGTGTGCGCAAACCACTTTAGTTCAGACTGCTTTCTCAATGACAGCTAGCAGAAAAGATTAATGAGGCTCGAGGATGGATCCATACTAACTTCAAACTTGGAAGCTGTAAGTTTTGCCATTCCTATGTTGCTTTTAAAGCCGCAACGAACGACTGTTTTGATCAACGATTCATCTGTTGATTATTACTTTGCTTAATCCATTATCAATCGGATACTACTGGACTGTTAACACTGGCCTAGCATCCCCATAAACAATAAATGTAACGTGATCAGACAATAAACATATCCATACCTCGCACAGCTCCCACTCGTTCCGTTTCTTCCTCAGCTGTTCGCACTTGCGCAGCTTGCAGATCTGCTTGCCCGTCTTGCGGTTCAGACAGTTTGCGCAGGTATTGCAGTTCTGTTTGCGGAGGCAGGGAGTGCAGGCACCACATTTCTTCCTCCTTTTTTTCTGGAGGTCAAGAGCAGCGTCCAGGGAGGCATCAGCGGGAGACAGAGGGAAGAGCCCCGCTTGCTGGTGTTCAGTCTCAATGTATTTGCTCAAAGGAGATGTCTCCCCTAAGGATTTCCTATGCAAGAGGAGAGACTGAGTCTCCACCATGTCCCTGGAGAATTCATAAATGTCTTCACGTGGTGGACCAGGCCCTGCCCTTGGCCTGGGCATGGTGACTGTCCGGCCTTATGCCTGTTCTGTTTCTTATATAGGAAGATTGAAAAACATGGATAAACACAGTAGTGTTTAAAAGAGTTTAAAATTAACAACAGATACCATCCGAATGTACTGTGAATATGTGCTGTAAGTTTGGCAGGTAGATAACTTGTCTTGGATCAGTCTTTGCTGTTGACTTTGTCTACCTAGATACTAAACCACACTGGAAAAAACTCAATCCCCTCAATTCTGCAGGCTGCTGCCAAGAAAGGTTGGCTTAATGTTCATCTTGTGTTCTTGTCTGAGCATTCCAGGGACAACTTAATTATTATATTCTGTTCTTGGTCACCTGGGTGGCCTTGGAGAATTTGGGTGGCAATTTTCAGTCTGGAGTCCATCTTTCTCAACTATCCTGAGGGATGGCTGGTGGGCCACCACAGTCTGGGCAGCGTTGCTGAAGGCTGGGGTGTCTCTGCAGCCTGGGTACAGTCTGGAAGTGTGCAGAAACGGCAAGAAAGAGAGGAATAAGACAAAACATTCTTCATTAATACTAAACGAGTATTCACATCCTTGTTTTCTAGGTTTGCAGAGATTACATTGCCTACAACATCACTCTATAGCAATTCTTCCAAACAGATGTATGGTTAAAATTTCAGAGTGAATTTTAAGGGAACACGCCTTTTGATATTTCCCTCATAAAAGATTGTCTTTTTCAAATGTATTGTTGATCATTTTTAATTAGAAATAGGAAACAAAGGGTGTTTGGGGAAATATCAGAAATGCTCCTTTTCATTTCATAGTGCTGGAGAGGCATGTTGGTGGCAGACTGCAAGAGGGTCTGTGTTACACTTCACCCTAGGGAAGAAACAAAGTCAACAAAGTTGCACTGTAGCCTACATGTCACAGGCAGACAGTATGCTGTTCGTTGTATTGAAGTAAGGACCACACCAGTGTCTATGTGACATTTGCAAGTACATTTACATGATGTTTAATGTGCTACAGCTGAGCAACTAATTAGCTATCTTGCCTGCAAACTGATGTGAGCAGCGTACTTTTCCCTGGTGAATTGTTGTTTGTTTGGTTATTATGGTATAATTATACATCTGTCCCTTTTGGTTTCAGATTTTTGTCTCAACGGAGAACACAACACATTACACAGTTATTTACGAAGCAGATATGTATGCAGTAGCTAGCAAACAAACAAACAAACACTGACATTGAATTTTGCACATTTGACCAACTGCAAAGCTTATTCATACTGCTGACCTTTGAGTGAACAAAGAACCAGAGAGTCTGTCACATTAGCTGCGTCACACCATGCGATTTTATACAAATGAGAAGTAATTTCTTCATACCTTCATTTCCATTTTGCCACAAACAAAAGCAGCCCAAAACAATAACCACTTCACGTAATCGCAATGCCATCAGGCTTCGAGCACCACTTATCTTGTGAGGACATGCAAATCAATTTTTCTGTGCCACTTCCTGCTGTGACTGGGCACCAAGGCCTTTCTGTGAAAAAGTGGATATCTGTGTCTTTACTGGTACATTATCTATTTACCCATTAAATATGACTGGTTGGGGTTGGTTTGTTAGCTTGATCTATGGCCTTTTTCCTAAACCTGTGTAAAGACAGATAACATAGGAAATAACTACAGGCAGAACTCCCAGTATCCTAGGTTTTATGTATATAATGTATAATAAACTCAACAGTTTATTGTATTTTTCACTTGAAAGATTTACCAATTACATAGTGCAGTTACATAGTTGCCATATCTGTCTGTTCAGCATTTGATAATACTAGATGCTTTTCCCTTTATTAGAGTTCAGTCTGACACCCTTGATTGCTGTCTGCATACTGTCTGGTTTCCAAACACAGCTGTCAGCGCCTTACGTCCAGTTGGCTCACAGCCATGCAGGCCTATGTGAGCAGTTTGACAAAATACTGCATTTTAATGGCAAACCCCACATGGACGGGGGGCTTATGTCTCCCTGAATGAAAGACGGGGGTGGATAAGTTGATGCCAAGGACAGTCCTCTTTGTCTTTTGGTCACACACTCCAGTCAACCGTCAATAAAGTGAATTGTGCTGAGAAAAGCCAGTGTTTCTTTGCTACTGACTGGCTTTCACAGCCTGCACTGAAAATGTTTTGTAGATGTTAAAATCAATGCAGCGGAGGGTAAAAGCCGCCTACATTCATTTTAACATGAAATATGTAAGATACAATAATTTCCACTGACATTACCTAGTGGGCCTCTGGATTAATATGGATTTCAAAATTAAAAACTTACAGCTATGGTAGGGCTTTTCAAGGCGGGAAAAGGCCTTTTCTTGCAGAAGTTAATTGCTGCTAATGTTTGTGGCTGGTTTGCTTTCTACTGCAACTTTGTCTAAAAACACTAAATAAATTAATAAATCAATAACAACTATTTCCCCCACAACACTGGGATGTAGCAAAGTAATTATGCCATCTAAATGTTTACCCAAAATGTTAAGACTTACTTTAAAGTACAATGAAACATTTTAACTTTTAGCTAGTTTTCAGCTTTGCTAGCTAGCTAACATGGAGGCAAACACTTCTACCACACAAGGAGCCATGCTTTCTGTCCTATTTGTTGTGAAGTTGAAGAGCAGTTCGTAGAGCTGTCCACTGTGTTGGTACGATGAATGACAAATGTCCTCCATGGAAATGGAAGCCTCAACACGTTTGGGTATCACCGTATGATAACACTAAGGTGTAGCGCTCAGAAATTTTCTCAGTTTCCCTCCACGACTCGGCTAACTGCAGACTACAAAGCTGCTTAGCCTGTATGCAGCAATGAGGCATGAGATAAAAGGTAGCAGGTGACAATATTGGAGGGGAATTTAATTAAAGTCGTGCAGAATCAGCTACATGTAAATACATATATGTTGACTAATTCAGGCTAGCTCATTGCGGTAGCAGCTCGCGCTCTGCCAACTTCACACGTGGTTGAATCAGCACTTTTGTGGCGCGGCGGTCAGTGGTGCCAGTGAGGCCCCCCGCTGCTGTTATTGTTACTGTATATCCACGTGGCCACAGAGAGGGAGCTTTTAAACATGCCTAAGGGGAGCCTGGTCAGCCCACACCGATCAGAGCAATCAGATAAAAACTAACAGCCGGATTTAGATTTACATGAAGATAGTGTTCATTATCTACAGCAGAATACACACACGACTCATTAGGGCTGTGAGGGCCCACACTGGGCTGATTGCTTTAGGTGACAAAACTTTCACCCTGTGAGAACACACTTTTTGATTTACGTCCACGTGACAGTGCTGAAATTCCTCGCAGAGAGAAATACCAGCTATTAGTGACCATTTTATGGACGACCACGAGACGCGTTATCATTATCTTAGTAAAAGATTTTGCACAGCTACCTAAATGTGCAGCTCAGAAACTTCTGAAAACAAACACATAAAAGTGGGGTCACTTAAATTGCCCCCCAACTCAATCCAAGTCTGCTCACACACACACACACACACACACACACACACACACACACAAAAAAAAAAAAAAAAAAAAAAAAAACCACTGACAGAGAAAAGCGAAAAGACAACTTACCGCCCGCGATCACTTGGTCTCACAAGGGCTCGAAATTCGTTCTCACTTAAAAGCGTTTGCAAAATGAAAATTAGTGAGGTGAAATCTCACAAAAGTACTTCGCATCTTAAATGGACTCGAGAGGTAAAAATGCGCCTACAATACCATTTTCACTTGAAAAAAAAAAAAAGTCGCATGCACAGAAGGGGAGAGAGAGGAAAAAGTTACAGCGCGGTGACAACAATGAGTTCAAGCTGCTGCCTGATCAATGGCAACGAGAGAGAGAGAGAGAGAGACTGATGAGAGAGAGAGAGAGAGGAGGGAGGTTGAATGTTTTGGAGGGGTTAAAGTCCTCAGTAAATTATGGAGTGGAGTCCTGCCAGCTCGAGGGGGGGTGACGTCACACAATGGGAACTTGGGGGTTAAAAGTGCCCTTTGAGATGCTGAGTTTAACTGTGTGTGTGAGGTCATGCGATTAAAGCTCGTGTTGTACTGAAAGTTCAGTCAGAAACTTGAACGTCAAAGAGTGGATTATCGTTAGATTCCTGTGATGTCATGAGCGGGTTTTAAACCAGATGCTGTGACATCATGAGGGGATGGAGGCCCTGCTCCTCTTTGAAGGTCCGTTCAAAGGGGAGCAGTGGCCCCAGCTGACAGACTTCAGGTATCTCAGTTGCCTGTTCTCAGCTGAGGGTTAGTCGTATGATCACACCACCCGCATCCTCTGGAAAAGGAGCTCTGTAACGAAAGGTTTGCTATCCACCATACCTCCACTTCTGTAAGCATACTTACATAGAAGTTTAAACAGATTTTGAGGCTACACTTATTGATTATTCATAAATAAATAAATTTAAATAACTGTAAATAGAAATGTACATGGAGATATTTGTGTGTGTGTGTGTGTGTGTGTGTGTATATATATATATTTCACTTCACAGTAAAAACCACATTCAATAATCAGTGTTATCACTCAGTCGTAACACATCAAATCTTTATTCTTACACCATTATAACACTCCATTGGAGGCTGTTTTAACAAACACACACAAAATGCAAACCTTCAACATTTCCTCTGAGGTACCTGGCCATGATATCATAATACAGAGTTGAATATATTCTTTTTCAGTTCAGTTGTTCAACAGGTCTTAAGATGCACATTGTACAGTTTCCCTGACTGTAACTGTACTGAGGAAATATTTGTGGATAATTTGGACACAGTGTTTAGCACCAAATTGACGGTATCAAACATCTTTTCAGCCATGTGTTTCTGTATGCTGTGAACATAAACTGACGAGGAAATCACCAACATTGTTTTGTTATTATCTGGTTAAATAAAAAGCTTTCTTAGAGTTAAAGCGTGTCAGAATTTAATGACAGTATACAGAAATGGAAATGTTGCACACATAATATTACTTGAGCAACTGGATCCTTTCCTTGTTGAATAAATAATAATTCAAGTTGAATAAAACAGGTGAACATGTACCTGAAAAATTCCCAGAAACCTCAGTTGTAATAAATAGCTCAAACAGCTTCAGTAACTCTGAATCCATCTTACCTGCATCAAAAGGAAATGTTAGTACGAGCAGATGTGAAAGTGCATGATTGAGGACGGCTCCAGTGTCACATTCTCACGTCAGTGTGCTGACTCCAGTGCTGCAGACGAAACCATCCAATCATTGCAACGAGGAAAAGAGGAGCACAAGAACAGAACAAACAGGAAAGCAAACAGAAGAACGGCAGAAAAGGAATCAGAGAAATTGGACAGGAGAAGAAGACGGAGGATAAGAAATACAGCGATACCCATTTTCATTGGTAGGCTGCACTGAGGACTTGTTCCTAAGGATCAGAGAGAAGTAACGTGGGACCGTGTTGTACAACATTTAGGAGCATGTTTGGTGAAACAAAAGCAAAGGCTGTCACAGCAGATCCACCTGATCGACTGCCACTAGTTTCTTGACTCAGCGTAGAGTCCTACTGTACTGTAAGACAAAGCTAAAGTTTTATCTTGCAGAGGCCCCTTAACATGGGAAAACACTGACTTTCTGTCATTCTTGACAGCTCACACTATCATAATGGATTATTTTGGGGGCATTATTTTGATTAACTATTTATTCAATATTCTTGCTTGGAGTGTGGAAAACGGTCACCAGCACACACATTTGATGTGGTTACTTCAACAGAGGTTTCTATGTGCAATGGTCCATTCTCAACTGCTACAAGGAGCCTCCAATATTTGTAGGTAAATCCTCAAATGCATATACACAGGGAATGTGCCAACTCCCCTTCCCCCACCAGATCACCCCTCAGTCTCATGGTGGTTTGGTCCGGTAGTCACAGAGCAGCAGTCTTTATGTCCGCACCTGGAACTTGCCAGCCTTCGTCATGTACTTGATGCCTTTGAAAGGTTTATACTTCTCACCGTACATGTCCAGTCGATTCACCTTCAGCCCTGTTGAAGGACAAGAATGCCAATCATTTCTCAAACACACAGTCTGATGTGCACTTGGCTGGTGTGACTGGACCACAACAAATGCCAGCACCAACACCAAAACAAATGGGGAATGGGGGTGGCTCAAGGTAGGGATGTACAACAACTGCAGAGATGGTTTTTAAAGATCGCAAGCTGTGTGTTTTTAGGAAAATCAAATGCTTAGCACTGTGACTCCATTACAAAAACGGAAAACTACACTTACAGCATTAAATGCATGCTAGTTGTATTATCTTGCATGTGTTGAAATTAGAAGCTTTGGCAAATCATTTTAGGAGATAGTGCTTTGTATATTACCTTAAATCCTGCAAAAGATAATCTCATGCAAGCAAATACATCTGCTGACTCAGCCACATCTATAGCTGAAGTTTTACATTTGAGTAACTCATACAATAAGCTCTGTAGATGTGTCATGTGAGAAAGTGCATTTATTGCACTTGGCACCATCTAGTGGCCACTGTGTGTCTGTGCCCACAGGATGGAGCAGGTCAGGTGGTTGTCAGCTGAGCAGACTACATGGTGAAAGCTTCTCTTATGTGTGGGGGCTGAGGACAAATTACTCTCTATTCAAAATGTAAAGCAGAAATGATATTCATTAGTTAATGAAAAAATAGGAATCTAAGTCTGAGGCAGCCTGGTTGTTGTGAGTGAGAGTAAACCAGGTGTTGTTTAACAGACCATCTCATTTATGAAAAACAATCTCCACAAGTAATGACAAAATTCCAGGAATGACACAATCATGACGATGTGATGGTAAGAACATGTGTGTGTACCTGAGATGGCCATCTGTTGGATTTTGAACTGGATGTTGATGGTGGGGTTCTCATCGGGTTTGGATGCCCCAGCCTGCAGGCTCATGGTGCCTTTCAGACTGGGAAGCTTCTGTGGGTTGATCTTACCAACATCCCATGACAACATCTAGCCAAGACAAAAAAAAAATAAAAATAAGATGACAGTATGAGATCACTACCACTTGGAAAATGTGGAAAAAACAATGCAATTGGTGGCATCTCTGATCCTGAGAAGACAGATGTAAATTAAGATAAATTTGAGGCAAATTCCTTGGAACAAAACTGACCTCATGCCATAACTTTGTATTGCAATGCACATGCACACTTCCCTTCTTGCTTCTTTTAGGCATGTAAACACTCGTGGACACACTTTCTAGGTACCTTTGTGACTGGGTCGAAGGTGTACGTTCCCTGGGACGGGTTGAGGTTGGCGTTCAGGACGCCGCGGGGCAGCTGGCTGCTGACTAGAACCGACTCCACGGCCTTGCCCATCGTCTGTTTGGGTCCCAGGGTGAGGTCGAAACGCCCCTGGGAGCTTCCCTCCCGGAAGGTGATGTTGTGCTTGACATACACTGGGATCGCCACCAGGCTGAAGATGAAGCAGGCCAACAAGCAACAGAAGTCAGAGTCACACGAGCGAGCATTTGTGCAAATGTCTTGTGATTCTCTTGTATTTGAATATTAGTGCACTGCTTGAGAGAAAATGCCTCGGACAGAACACACGCAGTATGTATCAGCAACTACCGGATAATAAACACATGGATAATATGCTGAAAGATGTTTCATCCGTAGAAGACACTGACTTCTGAGAGCTGACGTGGTAGGAGAGCAACCGGAAGTTTCCATCAGGGGGGATGAAGGAGAGGATCCGCTCAGCTTCCCAGCGCTTAAACCGAACACACGGGTGGAAGCTGACATCATCCAGCAGCCGAGGATTCTGGGAGACAGAGGATGGTTTGGGGGTTAGGAAAGTACAATGTGAATACTTGTACTGTAAAAATCATTCAAATGATTCTGCTCAAGGCCTCTGTCTTTACAGCTGTTTAAATAATTGTTACTTCTTGTGCAGAGTCAAACCCTTTCCAAAGCATTTTGGCTCAACACTGTTTGATACTCTTTAGATTTTAATGGCGAGTATCTACATATTTACAAATGTTCTACGTGAATCTGATAGCGTGGACCTACAGAGTATTGGTTGAAGTGAAGGAAAAGACGAAACTCACCATAAATGACAGCGTGAGGTCGGGCATGCCAGTCAGTTTTACACAGGCGTCAATAACTCCCTGAATTTCTGCTGTAATGGTGGAGCCTGACCACGAGGGTTGGGGTTGATGGGAGAAAATGATAGAAAGCAAAAACTATACAGATGAACAACAAAACTCATTCTGAAGGCAGAGCGAAGCTGCTGACATCTGATACTTTACTCCGTTGTTCAATATTGTTTATTGGACAAACTCCAACAGTAAACAAAATGATGTAATTAGAGAATTAACAATCAAATTACATTAGAGTGTGCACCGAATGCTATAGTGATAAAAATGTCCATGCCATGCAATGGTCTAATTTATCAGGATCTGTGGCATTTCTCTTTTTTTCCTTTAATAGAAAGAGATTTGCATTTTTCCATCAGTGCTCTGTGAATCTTTACAGGTTCATAACTAACAGAGAGGCTACAGAATGAAGCAATGGCACAGTGAATACCTGATTTATCGATGATAGCATCGATCTCCTCTACCACGTCAAAATAGGCTTCGTTGTTGGTGTATTTGACTCCGGTGCGTCTCCATGGAACCACTGACAGCTGGCCTGTGGGGAGCTGTTCACCAACGTTGGTGCTGCCTGGAATACACACATTAACCAAATGAAAAACAACGAGCACATTTACACAGAGTCCATTCACACAGTGCAGAGAAAGGGCTGACACTGATTCTATCTGTCTTATTTGGTGTATCTGTGACCTCACATAATCATTTTAGCTGAATGGGAGCTCAGCGCTCTGTCTGTGAACAAAGCATGAACGTTAGAGTACTGGGTTTGAGTGGATCTGTTGTCTCATGAAAACAGAGAGTTCATCACATGAACAGCAGTCCATGTTAAACTCTTCCTGCTGAGTGACAACATGTACTCCACTTTGGCCCCCACTTTGGGCAGCCCTGTTCTAAACATTTAGCTGTCCTCTAAATGGTGAACATGTCCAACTCAGTTTGGATTTCACAGATGCTGTGGGCCATGGTTAACATGTGCACGGATTGTACCTGTGATGGTGTTGACCATTGTGCGGAGGATGGTGGGAGGCTTAATGAGCTCTTTGAGGATGTTGGACTCTGTGGCCAGCGGAAAGCCATTGTCCAGCATCTCCTCCAGTAGTTCATAGACCACTACCACATTGTCCTTAATAGCAGCCTCTGTACACACTCCAAAATAGTCCTGAGAACAAAGAACACAAGCAGGGTGTGGGCATTTAAAGTCAACTATGAATCATTTAAAATCAACTAAAAGTGGACTGAAAAATGCGAGGGAGCCCAAACCTGGAACGTGTCGACGACTCTGTGCAGAAACTCAATGACAAACAGCGGCGGCACCTCACTCTGGATGACTGCAACGAAGTAGATGCGATGCCGGAGCACACTGATAAGGTAGTGATGCGGTGTGGGGATCACCGGCGGGACGTTCTCCGGCTCAGTGGCGCGTTCCTGTGCCTCAAAGAAGTAGTCACACACGGAGCGGCTGACCACGCTCTTCCAGTGCTTCTCCAGGAAGATGTCCCCCGAGGCGTTAACTAAGAACAGGCTGTGGATCATTGTGGCTGGAGGCTGAGAGGCTAAAAGAGGATTTTACACATCAGTAAATGATTTGTATGCAGTTATTTAGTCCAACAGACTTGCATGTGAATAAGAGTGTCTGAATGAAGTCTGACAGTCTCTGAACGTTAAAACTGATAACCCAACTCTGTCTGTATCTGATCAAGTGTTAGGAGAAACAATAAATAACTAAACAATGAACAGTAATTCCATGCCCACCATTGAAAGAAGAGCCCATCCTCCTCTCACATGACACATCCTCCCTGCATTAAAGCAAGTCTTAGCTCTGGATAACGCAGCTCATCCAGTGCAGCATTGCATGGCTCTGTGTGCTAAATGTGCGTGTTTACCATACGGACACGATGCAACTACACACTTGATTTGAACAAACCTTTTCACAGCAACACGTGAATAAGTGGCTCCTGTAAACTCATTCAAATGAAGTGTATTGGGTCAATTTAAAAGTGACTGAATCAAACTTCAAATTTAAAGGAGACTGGCGTACCTCTGCACACACAGATGCACGTGACGTTACGTTAGCGTGGTTTTACTTCACAGACCGCCATTAAGTTAACATTAAGTCTTCTTTAATTAGCGTCAACTTGAAGTGTCTGGGAAATATGACACCGGAATATTCATTAAATATGCGACAACGCTATCGAGTTCGGACCGGATGTAACTCACCGCTACAAGAACGCGGACAAATTGCTGCTACGTTACACAAAATTATGACTGACAACAAAGTAACTAGTTGTCTACATAGGAAGGGAGAAGCTGAAGGCCTCCGTCTCCATTCACGATGCTAACCTACATCAGTCCCTCCTCCTGCCTCAGTCTCATGACAGAGGAAAAGCCCCGTCACCCGGTGTAGAGGATGAAAATACATCAACAGAACGATGTTCCTCTGGCTGAAAAATGACAATTTGCCACTCGAGCCATTCAGAAATTGCAACTGACTTACCGAAGACAATTTTTTACGTTTTCCTCTCGCCTTTCACCCTTTTTTCCCAATGAAAGATTACGCAGCCGTCGTTGCTTCCCGTTAGGTGGAGCGGAGCCTGATGCGAGAAAGGATACGTGAGTGCAGCGAACCAATCAGAGTACACTGAGACCGTAAAATCCCGCCTACCCAATAGAGTCATAGGTCAATAATACGGAAGCTGGTGGCTCGTGACTTGGCTGTGGTTGGACCATGGATGGAGAGCGACAGTAAACACCAGTAAAACTGTCCGCTGATTGGTCGTAGGATGTAGCTGGTCTGACATTTTGTTTGCAGTATCAGATTTCATCTTGCGAGTCCTTCTCCATTCAAACAAATAGATCCACGGACACGGTGAGCCCATACGAAAGTTCACTGATGCATTCAGTCATTGCCTTCAGACTTCTCATTTGTCATTTGACAGATTCTTGTTCTCATCTAATTTTACATCTTTCCCCCCAAACAAGGTTACAGTGAAATAGCAGACATGAAGGTTGCACATAATACTATGGAATGCTGATGCTGGAGTCACATTAATTTATGCAAAATAAATAACATCTAAAGATTGTTTTATTTATTTTATTTTTTAGTTACTGCTGTGTAACGATCGCTGCATGTTATTTGACAACAAATAAAGACACAGAAGATGTAACATAGTGCTTATGATCTATTCAATTTCTTAAACTTTTCCCTGCTCAAAACTACAACTACATACAAACCACTATTCTCTTCAAAATGTCGTATGCACAATATATTAAATATATATGAAATTGCAAATTGGGACAAGGCAAATACCTCTCTAATATCCCCTTACCTGTATACACTGTATGTTGCATGTTAACTACTCAACAGCTACCAGTGTTATAACCTTCAAACATGTCTCAGTTGATATAATTCAATAAAGCAGCAAAAGAGCATTAAAGACTGAGCACTATTTGATTTTTAAGGGCTTCAAAACATAATACATGGTGGAATGAACACTGCGTACACAATGAATAAAATGTCAGAGCTCAAGGTGTGCAGCTCACACCCTTTAGATGAAGTTTCAATACGTGCAAACCACGAGGTTATGAGAAGTAATACCTTACATGAAATGCCAGTGGAACAAACCACTAGAATTTCAGATATCAGTTTTGCCAGTCCACAGCCTCTTCCATCGGTTCCAACCACGAAGAGCCTCTTGATGCAGAAAAAGATCAATCTCTGTTGTCTCAGTACACAGTACACTGTGCTGACACTCATGAGCTCAGGTCAGCTTGTAAATCTGCATATAGCTAATATGAAACAAAGATGCCACTTTTATCAGTCAACCAGTCAGCCATTCCCCCTTCTAAATCTTCAGAAGATTCAAAAAGTATGTGTGAACCCATTGTGATGAAGATGCTGAAGCAAGTGCTCTGAGCTGCAGCCTCTTCTGGTGTAACCTGCTCTGTAGGATACTGCTTTTATCACAGACCTGCAAGCCAATCAGTCCATGAGGCAGGAGTTGCAATGGTGCATAATTACAGTGACATTGTGCATTTAATGGAGTCAAGTGAACTTCATTGTGTGCATACACCAAGTGAATAGTTTGGGGATCTCCCTTATTCAGCAGGAGCAAGTGGAAAGTCATTGTGGTCCAAAATGTGCTGCTGTAATCAGACTGACTTCAGTCCGACGATCACCAGCTGCACTGACATCAGTGACTTGATCAGATTGAGCTTTAACATTAGATAAATATGACAAATGTGAGTTTAGAGATATTACATTGAAGGTGAGACCATGTGATTAACAATCTAGCAACACTCAAGGAGGTGCAGTCAGAAGTGGGGTGAGGAGAGAACAATCCCGTTTTCACATGCCATGCTTGTGTCCTATGGGGACATCTAGTGGCCACAAGCAGTCAAGACAAGTCCACAAGTGACTGAACTGATGACTGCAAGTCCACCATCAGTGTTCAAACCACACCCACACACAGTTTGATTAAGCACCTTAGCCAAGACTCTTAAAAAATAATATTTAAGGATTTTTCTTTAAACAGTTTGATTATTGCTTATTCAGTCATG
This sequence comes from Chaetodon auriga, assembly GCF_051107435.1. NCBI lineage: Eukaryota > Metazoa > Chordata > Actinopteri > Chaetodontiformes > Chaetodontidae > Chaetodon > Chaetodon auriga. The sequence continues at coordinate 6,429,835 of NC_135078.1, forward strand.
AGTGTTAATGTTATGAAGAATGCTGACCTTTAATCAGGGCCTTTTAAATACGCGTTCACCAACGGGGCAAGTCTTGTCGCTTGTTTTGCAGCACACCACTAACCTGCTGCTATAAGTGAGGTTGTCACAATTTGTCTGGTATCTAATGAGGAAAACAAATCCTTAATCTAAAATATTCAGTTTGTACAAGAAGGTTCACCATTCTGGACAAGGTGCATGGTATTAAGCATAATGAAAGCATCGTCATCCCTTTGGAGATAATCTGGAAGGGGTGGATTTAGATGGCAACTACAACTGAACCGCAGAACTGACTCAGATGAAACTTTAAAAAGCTCAAAGAGAACATGAATGGCTCAACATAATTTATTTTCATTTTATGTTAAAATGTACAGAGTTCTTTGAAAGTACTTGCTAAGAAAGAAAGAAAAAAAAACAGAATAAATGGAAATACATACAGGGACAGAGTCGAGAGTTGAGGCCGCTGAGCGCAAATCAACCTTCACTGTGCCCAGCTGCCACTGCTCTCTTTATTTTGCGCTCTCTCTTAGCATACAACGCAACATGTACAATTACAAAGGATACAAAAAGGGAAGCGATATAAACAGACAGAAATATACTGAGCTCCTTTTTACATGCCTCTTAAATGTAAGGAAGTCATCCTATACACACACAAGAAGTAAAAAAAAAAAGAAAAGAATGCCAAGTGACCTTTAGATATTTGTAGTCCTTTTGTTTAAAATAGCATTAATATACTACACAAAGATAGAAAAACTCTAGAGATGAGATGGAATGGAGAGGTTAAAGGCATCTTAAAGTCACTAAAAGTGAGTGGTAATTTTTTTAAATTTTGAATTTCTTAGTAATTATTACCCAAGAGGCGAGCTAAAAAATATGTATTGTTTTTTTTTTTCCTGAAACAGAAGTGAAAAAAATGACAGTACCAATATCAATGTCAGAGTTTCCTTTTATATTATAGAAAAAACATTTTCTCTACAATAGGTTTTCTAAAGTCAAAAAGAGTCAGCTTGTGTCATAAAAGAAAGCTGCCCAGTCTGATAAAATTCAGAAAGAAACACAACGAAAAATAAGTACAGAACAGAACAATACACACAAATAAGTATGCAATGTCAGGTCTGCAAGAAAATGAAAACTCCTCTTTTGACTTTGAATACTGGTACATGGAGCAACAAGGTCAACCTTTTCACCCCTGCCAGTTGAACGCCATTACCAACAGGACCTCGAACACTTACTCACCTCCGACCCTGCTTTCATATGAGTGTGCCTCTATGTGAGGGCCAAACCATGCACTAGATCAGGCATTTAGGCAAACCTTTTACAAAGGCTAACTGTCTACAGCCATATTTCTAGCCAATAGGAGTGCAGAAATTTGCAGAAAAGAAAAATACAATAAAAAAAAATATACAGAAAAAATACACCATTCAAAAGCGGACTCCTCGACCTCTTTGGGTCACTAACACTTAAGGAGGGGAGGTCAGCTAGAGTTAACTGACTTTCCTTAAAGCAGTTAAATGGAAATCCCACAGTTTGTTCTGCATTCCCTAAACTGCTAAAAAAAGGCTGACATAGTACACCGTCCGTCAGTGGAGTGTGGACAAGAACAGCTGAATGTTGTACTTTCCTGAGCTAGCTACCAATTGGTGACAGCTAGTCAGTATGTGTTTGTGTGTGTGTGCTGGATATTGGGAAGTACCAGAATATTTACATCTAAACGTTTCAGAGTGGCAACAAACTGGAAAATAATGCTACTTGTTTTATTTATGGACATATAATAAGACAGTAACACGCTCCTCTCTTCTGTGTCTTTGCTGTTTTTGGTACAACACCGTCCATCCTGGAAGCCAGAGACTCTAGAAACAACTGAACACCTCAAACACCGTAGGCCCCACTCCTCTGCTTTTCTGGAACTAGGTGAAAAGCTGTCTGTCCGCATGGCCACAGTGATGTTTGGGTATTTCTGAGAGAGCAAGAAGGTGTATCACCATTTCAAAATGCCACACATATAAAGACCAAAGCATATAAGAGGTCGGACTGCACACGAGTATTTCAAAAAACAGAACAAAAAACAAAAAACAAAAAAACCAATGACAACAAAAATAGGATTCAACATTATGCTTAACAAAACAAGAGTCCGCCTACAATGTTTCATTGTCTCTTTTTTCAAGGTAAGGCTTCCCATATCAATTAAAAGATTGTGTGCATGGTTGAGTATATTCAGTTAACCACTGTTTTTTCATTCGCAGTCAGACAAAGCAAGGTACTCCTGTATTGTCTTTCTCTGTGCATCTTCCTCGTCATTCTTGTCCTCCCCTACTCTCCTCCTGCACATCACGAGGAGGAGACTCCTGGGCCTGTGATAAACCACATTACAGAGGACTGTGTAGGCCTGGCCTGAAGCAGCATGATACGGCCGAGGTCCATGTACACAACCCAGCCCGGAATCCTACTGACTTGCTCCCATACACAGCCAGCTGGGAGGGGAGGGGAACGAGCCCAAATCAAAAGGGACAAAATGACTACATAGAAAAACAGGAAACCCAAAGACCCTCTCTGTCTCCAATCACCTACACTCACTTGTGCCTCCGTGGCACTGGAGAGGGTGAACAGGAGTAATGGACATTTAGAGTACAGCGAGTATCAGCTCTGGCCCCATGTCTTCTTTTACAGTTCTTGGCTGCTCATCTGCTCATGTAAGGTGACTGTTTTGGGACACCAGCATAGCTGTGATGGGAGGGGCCAGTGTACATCATGTTGCCATGGTGATTGGGCTGCATAGGCTGCTGCGGGTAACCCTGCCCTCCCATCATGCCCATCTGCATCTGCATGGGGTACTGGGCTGGCTGATTCATGTATGGTGGATTGCCGTGATAACCACTGTTCATCATGGGCTGGGGCATTCGGTAGCCAGCTGACATGGCATTGAGGGGCGTCATGTTCATGGAACTGTATGGTGCTGGCGTAGGCATGAGATTTGGCATCATACCGCGCTGCACCGCCAATGTGCGCGGCGTGCCCTGCATGGTGACAGCCCCTGAGCTGCGGCCATAGAGCTGCTGCTGGTGTGGGGCTGGGGCCAGCTGCTGAGTGGCTTTGGACCGGATGGAAATATGGCCTTTGACTGTAGCCATCTGGCCCTGTAGCCGCTGCGTGTGCGGCGGAGGTCCCAGACCGATGTTGGTGGTGGGCATGTTGCACTGCAACTGCAGGGAACCCAGGTTCATGGAGCCAGAGCTAAGGTTAGGAGGTGGGGTCATAGTGGGCTGGCCTTGTGGGATGGGAGTGTGAGGTGACGGGGCCAGCCCTGGGTTGGAAAGAGAAACACTGGTGGCATAGGAGGTGACAGAGGCTGAATGGGAGTAGGGCATAGGATGGGGGTCCATGATGGTGTTGGTGAGTTGCTGAAGTTTGGCCAGGCTGAAAGTTGCTGAGGGCTGGGGGTAGCCTCCTGTGCCAAAGTCCTGACCCATGCGCTCATACAGGGTGCGGCCCCCTCCTCCACCCCCACTCTCTGGAATCTCCATGATCATGGGTGTGGAGGCGAAGCCATTGCCCATGCTACACTGGGACAGGGCTTGTTGTTGTTGCTGTGGCGGTGGCGGTGGGGCTGACGGTGGAGGCTGAGGGTTGGGGGCTTGTTGCTGCTGTTGAGGAGGCTGCTGAGGAACCTTTTTTTGGGACTGCTGCTGTTGTTGCTGCTGGTTGGTGCTGGGTGGCCTCTCGATCACACCACAGCTCTGAGGAGACTTAATGCCACAGCTTGGGGTGTTGGACGGCGGTGGAGGTGGTGGGGGCTGGGGCACAGCACTGCCTACATTATTGGCACCTGGTCCACTGTTGGGCCCTGGTCCTGTTTGCTGGATCAGGCTACAGCTGCCCATCGCTATTTGGGATCCTCCAGTTCCTGTGGAAGATGTGAGGCTTGGGGCTGGCACAAAGGAGCAGCTGTTAGACTGGGAGGAGGAGGACGGGGTGGCTGAGCTTGAAGAAGACGAGGCTGATGATGAGGAAGCTGTGGACGCTCCTGCAACTACAGCAGCTGACAACCCCCCTCCATTTCCGCCATTCCCCGTTCCATTGCCCCCTCCGCCCATGGTCGAGTCATAGCTGCTGGGGTTGTCGTAGTTCTCTGTAGTGCTCTCTATGCTGCCGAGATCACTGAAGCCGCTGTCCACAACCTGCTGCGAGTGGTCTGACACAGACGGCACATCCATCATTGGCGATGTCTCCATGTTCTGCTGGGAAGGGGCAGACAGAGAACTGGGATGCTCTGGTGTGATCTGGGTGTACCCCCCTCCCGTTCCTCCACCACTGCTTCCTGCTCCAGTGGGCCCAGGCGTTCCTCCCCTCTGCCCTGCTGGTGTTGTGTCCATGATGCTTGAGGGCAACCCTGGACTGTTCACCGACCGCACAGACTGACTGGGCAGGGGTGGCACTGGGGGATTAGGGAGGGGGCTGCTGTGTTGGGAGGCCCCACACTCCTCCACTAAGGCCAGCGCCTCCTCCTCGGCCTCCCCTGTGTGGCTGTAGCTCTGCAGGGTCCGGCAGGCAGCTAGGGTCTCCTCACAGTCCTGGTAGGCCCCGTGGTGTGGCTGGGGTTCAGTCTCTTCGTCCTGGGCTTCTCCCTGTGTCAGGGACTGGACGGCCTGCATAGTCTCCAGGTCCAGCTCATTGGAGTGGTGATGGGGGTGGTGTGGGTGATGGTGGCCAAGCTCCTCTTTGAAGTCAGAGTGCTGGTGAGGGTGGGAGTGTGGATGTGTGTGTTGTGGTTCCATCAACAGCGTGACATCCTTGTCGTCGGGGTGGAGAGGCTGGAGCTCCATGGGCTCAGAAGGAACAGACATGGCCGTAACTGTTTCCACTGCTGCAGCTGCTGCAGCAGACTCCTCCTGCTCTCTGCGCCGCCTCTCCTCCTGCTGTGGGTCGGCAGAGGAGGGCCGACACTTAGCCTCCTGCACCTCCTCCTCAGCCTCCTCCTCCTCCTCCTCCTCTTCTTCCTCCTCCTGCTTGCTGACATAGTCCCGCGCCACGCTGTTCTCCATGTCTAAAAAAGCCTCTCCACCTTGGGGTTCTTCTTTGACTGGAGGAGAGCTTGCACGGGAGGCAGGCTCCTCCTCCTCATCTTCATCGTCATCTTCATCTTCAGAGTCTGGACTTTTTCTCTTCTTACTACCATTGTTGCTGCTGCTGCTTTTGTTCTCCAAGTGTCCGTCACCTTCATCATCTGCATCATGGTCTTCACTGCGCCTGCTTCCTGAACCTGGCGTGACTTCTGGTCGTCTATTGATATTAACAGCACCACTACCCATGCTGCCGTATTCCTCTTCCTCCCTCTCTTCATCGTCATCGTCTTCTTCCCTGTCACCCATATCTGTGTCCTGAGGCCGGGACTGTGGGGCCCGGGGCCCTGAGGTGGAAGAAGAGGAAGAAGGGGACAGCAGGGGGCGAGATGGTGGACGGCTGGGTTTGTCTTCTTCCCAAGCTCTTTCAGTCTCCTCCTCCTCATCCTCTTCCTCTTCTGGCTCAGAGGTGGGAGGTGGTTTGGGGGCAGGCTGGGGTGGCTGCCGCAGGGCGCGGTTCTTGGGCGGTCTCCCTCGCCTCTTTGGCACCTTCTGCTCAACAGGCTTAGGGAGATAGTCATCTTCTTCATCAGAATCTTTCTGTTTGTTGTCTCTGTTAGTGTTGGTTCTGCAGACTCGCTTGCGGTCATCTGTCTGAAGCAGCTGAGGATCTTTGTCCAGCTGCTGCTGCAATAGCCTTTGTCTTTCCTGCTCCTGTCTCTCTGCCTCCTCCTGGGCGCGCTGCAGATACCAGCTCCGTGGTTTGCGGCCAGGCTTCATCTTGATTTTGGGTGGAGGAGGATCCCCACTTTGGGCCTGGTTGTCTGCGGTTGCTTGCTGGTTGGGCCCACCGCTAGGTAGTTTCCCCGGTCCCCTTTTCTTCCAGTGCAGCGGCTTGCGGCTCTTCCCCTTGGGCCAGCCTTTCTTCTTCTTGACTGGGACCTCAGGGTTAGACACTAGGGTCTCTGATGGTGTTGCTGGCAGAGTAGCCACAGGTTTCAGCACAGGTGTCAGCTCTAAGAGGAGGCAAGAAGAAAACCCAGTGTTAGATAAGCGGCACACATGTCTGTGTATACACAAAGCAATAATCCAGCCCTGCAAATTTTGGCATCAAAAGCCTGTGTCTGCTCACCGTCTTCCTCTGAATCCGTGAGGTTGGAGTGTCGGCCCCTTTTGGGTGCTGGGTCAGACAGTCTCAGAGCAGAGCGGGCTGGGGGGTAGCGGTGCAGTGGGTGGCCCAGGGGTGTCTCCTCCTCCAGCCTTGGCATAGGCCTCTCTGAGTCTGAGTCTACAAAGGGCTCGTCCAACACCTCTGTGGTCTCAGAAATGGTCTCTGTCACCACGCTGCTGTGAGGGTGGCTTCGCTGGCGAAAGCGGCGTTTCCTCAGTGGCTTCTAGGTAGAAGCAGGACAGGGAATTAGGTGTGCCTTTGAAAGTTTGTTTAAAATGACAACCACAGACTTAAAAGACACAGTCTGAAATCAATAAGATTATATTTAAGTGCATGTCATGGACACAAATCCAGTTATAAATACAACCGAATGCGAATTCATTTGGATTATTTGAGTTTATGAACATGAATTATTCTTAATTCTGTGATTTTAAACATTATTTCAGTACCAGTAAATCTGAACACTATCAGTTCCTTACCTTGCATTTCAGCCCCATTGCAGGCTTGGTGAGGATGGGTGGGGAGCATGCCCTCCTCTCTTCATCATCTTCATCATCATCCTCCTCCTCTTCTTCACTGCTTTCACTGAAGCAGCTCTTCCTGACAGGTGGAGACTCATTCAACCTGGAAACCACAGGAAGCTGTGCCAGCCCCTCTCCAGGCCCTTCTGTCAGTCTGGGCTTAGGGCCTCTCTTTTTCCTTGGGGGCCGCCCTCTTCGTGTGGGGGTTATGGAGGGGTGCCTGACCATGTCCAATGAGTGAAAAGCTGTGGACTCTGCTTGTCTGTCCAGGGAGAAAAGGGAGGGGGGGCTGCTGGCAGAGCCTGTGTTTTTTCCTCCCTCTGTTCTCTCATCTTCATCATCCTCATCCTCCACTGGGCGGATCTTAGGCGGCCGTCCCACCCGTGTGCTGTCTTTGACCTTGCCCCAAGGCCAGTTTTTGGGTGGGCGCCCCCGTGGTCTGCGTTCTCCGTTAGTTGGGGGAGGGGGTCGTGTTGGTTCTGAGACAGGAGGTGGACAGCGAATGGGAGGGGAAGCTGGAGAGCTTTGGCTAATGGGAAAACCCAGGAAGCCCTTTCTTTCCTCTTCTTCATCTTCCTCCTCCTCCTCGTCCCTCTTCTTCCCTTGGCGCATGTGCCAGGGCATTGGTGCGACCTTGTGACTTGGTTTGATCTATTAAAAAGTAAAATAAAATTTAAAAATTAATTAAAAAAATACAGCAAACTTGAGATCAATCTATCAACACACCTAGAGTAAATATAAATTCAACATTTACCTCCTTGCGGTTGTCCTCCTGTGGTTCCTCATCATCCTCATCCTCATCATCATCTCCATCGGCGTCAGAGACCACAGTGTTGGTTACAATGACGGGAGTCCAGCGGAGACACTCAGGGTCGACCTCTAGCTGCCGTGGCCGGGCCTTGAGACGAGTCATGTGACTAACCACCAGCTTCTCCCTTCGCACCAGTACCAGCCTTACAGAACCACAGCACAGAAAAACAGGAACTTTATAACACTTCATGCATGTTTTTCTACATGTAAGTATAGAGAAATTGGATGAATAGGATCATGTATGTCAGAATATGTACGTGTGCATCCACACCGATGTCCGCTTGCAGAGCCCACATGAAGTGTTGCGTGATGATGTGTTTGGTTACTTGTGTGGAAGTAGATAAACATGCATATGTACATTTACGACACTTTAATGCATACTCGCATTGGGAAGCCTGTTGATGTATGTGTTATACACTAAAGCTTCATAATGTCAACTTTCCGTCAAACTTTACTACTTTTTTCTGGTGATGCCACTGATTTTGTCTTTGTTCATATCACTATGACTCAAAACCATCTTATATATGTCAATACTGCCCGACATTGAGTACATTAGCAACTGGCATAAACACTGCTAATACACTTAGTCAACTGCCTATCATGCTTCCTACTGTCTATTTTGAACAAAGTATTACCAGGGATTCAAACTGAAGTCAATTTATGAAGGCGGCAGCAGGATACCTATCGTGTATTGATGGTCAGTGGAATCTAAATACATTAGGCTCCATCCACATATTATTATATCGACAACGTGAGCCCTTAAAGGACACTTTAAATAGTGGCTTTGTTTACATGCAAGGTGTAACCTGGCTACTAGCCATATTCTGCTTCCTTTGGGTTAAGCTTTACAAGAGCCTTTAATACTTTGTGAGTGAGTACCGTCTGGCAACCAGATCCTCCTTTCCGCTCTGCACTGTAGTACCTTATATAGCATGCTCATGCAGGGGAAATGATGAAAATTATGAGCAAGTACAGCTCACTAAGAATCTTCTTTACCTCACAATGTAACACTATGCAATGTGGAGAACTATGTGGGACTACACTGAACCACTGGAGTGCATCCTTGGCCCATTTAATATGGAACCAAATAATGTGGTGTTCTTGTGGGTGTATGTCAGTCCTGTGTCTGACCTGTCTCCTCGCTGCTCCAGCATGTTGAGGCTGTGCAGGGTGGTGGTGATGTCCTGCGGGCAGATCCCAGTCAATTTGCTAAGTTGACGTATGGTGATCTGCCGGTCACGGACCTCATGGAGACACTCCAGCACCACACTGCGCCAGTAGGCCATGTAAGACAGCCTACCTAGGTCCGACAGAGGCTTCTCTGGAGATCCTGGCTGGCCCTCGCGCTTGGACAATAAGTAGCCTGCAAGGAGGGAGGAAAAAACAAACCAATGATATGGACATCATGAGCCATCAAAGATGTACGCCACAGTATAGTATAGTATAGTTTTCTATTTTTGAAAATTTTGTTTTCAATCAAAAAGGGTATCAACAGATATATTTCCCAGTTATTGGCGTTGTCACTGTGCGTGTGTGTGTAAGGCTAAAGCCCTTACTGAAGTCGATGAGAAAGCGTCCATAGCCCTTGCGCTGGTACTGTGGAAGAATCATGATGCATGATACGTTGTATTTCTGTTGACAGTGCTTCTCCTGGAGAAGAGGGAAAGACACACACACATTCCATCACTGGAAAACAAATCATGGAAACTACATCACAGAGCAGGCCTGTGTGGGTGTGCAGCAGGGTGTTGGTGATGCTGCGTCCGCTCACTAACTGCTGTGTTTTGGCAGGGAGGTGGTATGTTAATGGGAGCACCTGCAACTGCAAACTCCACAGAGGGGCAACGGAGCTCACAGCACCCAGTGTTTATAGGACACAACACGAGCATTTGTATGTTTGTAGGAATGTACCCGCGTGGAGAGATGCCATTGAATTTCAATTCCATTTGATTTAAAAGTATTTTTTTTCTCCACTTTGGTTCATGCAGTTGTTACAGAGGTATGTATTTTTTCAACGTGAAAAGGGCAAGGTACTGGTGGTAGTGTGGACACTGATGATACAAAATTCTAACTAGAAATCCATGATGAAGCTGGGAGCATCTTGGCCATACCTTGGAGAAGTAGCCAACGAGGTGGCAACCTTTGCCGTCATTCTGGGTAAGAACATAGAAAAGGAAGGGCTCCACATCATAGTAGAGGGTCTTGTGGTCCAGGAACAGTTTGGCCAGCAGACACAGGTTCTGACAGTAGATTGTGCTCACGTTCCCATCAACCTGTTGTGGATTAGTGAGAAAACACATCAGTACAACACCACGACACAAAGTATCCTAAATGACTACTGCTCAGTCCCAGAAACACGACTGTCCAGAAGTTCATCTTTAAGCTGCTATTCGAGAGCTGTGGAACAAAGTGAAGGTGAATGGAGAAGAAGTTAGTGTCAGGCAATGATCTCAGCTGTGTCTCTGGAGACCCCAGCAGACAGAGAGGGTGGAGGAGAGAAACAAAGAGCTGTAAAGAGAAAGAGAGGGAGGGAGGCTCAGGCTGGCAGCTCGCCAGCTATCTCTGCTCTCCTCTGAGCGAGGATGGACTGCAGAGCGGGGAAACAGAAGCTGCAGTGGCCATGGCCTGCAGACAGCAATCCACTGAATTAATCTGCTGCTGCGCTATGAGACCCACAAAAACAGCTCCAGAGTTAATTGTTAATTATGAATTCTCCTAAAAACAGTGACTTTCACTGATGTCAGAAACAAAATAATATTGCCAATTAATCACCTTAGGAATATGACCGATCAGCATGCTGTATATTTATAAAGTTGTGATTATGTGGTCACATGATAAATTGCCCGTGGTTAAAAATAAATATTAGTGGGTCCTGGTAATAGTATGGGAGCATGGAATCCATTTTTGACGACTGTGTGTAGACTGAGGTGACTACCAGGGCTATAGTTAGAACATTAGGTACAAATGTGAGGTTCTTTCACAAAGACCGTGGCTCTAACTAGCTGTGGTTTGCCTGCTCAAAGGAGGCCTATCCGTCTCTGTTACAGCGTCATCCACCGTCACTCACATTATTTCATCTTTCTTCTGGTCTTTCTGAACAGCCCCTCACCTCAAACACAGAGACGTCATCCTTCCTGTAGATCTCATTAGCAGGGGGGTGGAACCAGTTGCACTTCTTCATGTGCTGGTAAAGGATGCTGCGACTCTTCATGTAGCGCAGGCAAAACTCACACAAGTAGAGTTTGGGTAGTCTGGAAAGAGAAAGGGAAGTGGAGTGCAATGAAAAATGGAAACATGAAGCATGGTTACAAATAGACTGCTGGAGCTGTAATGAATTTTCCATTAATGGACAATTGACAGAACATTTAGGGGCAACTATTTTGACAATATTTGTTGGCATTTTTTAAGCATTGTATGGTTCTAGTCTCTCAAGCCTTTTCACAGCACAACAGGATTGGTACATTTTAAAGGTCAATAGAGATATTTTTGTTCTGAGGGGGTCAATATTCAAATACCTACTCAAAGCACATTTGGCAAGCAAAATGGTATGTCAGATTGTATTCAACAGTCTCATCAATACACACAGATGATGGAATACAATATACACCATCAGGATATTTGAATCAAATCACCTCACTGGCTAGTAGGTGGTAAAGCAAACAACCTTGTAATTGAGCTCCATTAAGCTGGTGGTGATTTCTATGCCTACAAGCGGAACTGGAAGCTAAGTGCATTATGCTGTTGTGCTTCATTATGGTGCATTAGTTTACCTGCTGTACTCCTGGGGGTAGGGAGACGAATACCATGTCTGGATTTCAAACTTGCCAAATTCGATGACTGATGGACAGCGCATCTGAGGGTCTGGTGGACCCGTCACCCCGACTTTCTGTTTGGATAAGCAACAAAGATGAAGGAAGAAAGGGAAGGAGAGACATGTAAGGTCAGTTCCAGGTTTACTACGAGAGAGATTAGCAGATCATGAGGTAAGTAGATTACACACCAGGGACTACTGGCCGAGGATCTTACACTCTAGTGTGACAGCTAGGGAGAACAATGGGTGTCTAACAAACACATCGGTAATACAGGCAAACCAGGACCCAGGAAAAGATCAAGATTACTTCTGAACTGTCGGAGAGATTAAGCTACCTGCTACTTGGTGATGGAGCTCCAAGTGGAGCTGTGGAAAAGCACTGCCTCAAAATTTCTAAAGACCCGTTTGCACATCCCTGCCTGTCTTTTATGATGATCATGTAGTCTAATCCACTGCTACTCAGCCTAGATAATCACATCGACCCTTTTCACACACCATTAACTCTTACTACTCTGCCTGCATCGAACACTTAAATACTGGTGTGAATATTCCAGTCATTATCTGGGATAGTGTTTTATATGAGTCCCATGACACTGGCCAAGCAAATGGCTCTCGGGTCAATCTACAGCGGCGCTGCATGAAAATGGTCATTAATGTGGCTACTTTACGTCTCCCCTTTAGGGTAACTACACTGAGCTGCTCTGCTCAATGTTCACTCCATCAAACATGTTCTCTGATACCAGCACTAACTTTATGTGCCTTACTGAGACATGGCATGCACTCGATGGTCAATGACCAGCCCCATCCTTTCAAACACGGAGCAGGGTTTGCCGTCACTCACAAGAAGGATGTGAAATTCAAGCAAATTTCCAATGACAACCCTACACGTCTCATTATCCTGGACTGAAGCTGATGTCCTTGAGTTACCCCTCATTATTTCCATCGAGCGTTGATTTAAAACCAAACTTTTGATCCTCACAAAAATCCTTCACTCATCATCTATGATAATGGGTGATTTGGATATATGTGCTGAATCTGGCGGCTGTTTCATGACAAAATTAATTTCTATCTGTCTCTCTCACAGCTCATTGACTTTTCCTCCCACAAACGTGGCTGCCTCCTACAGGCCTCGTCTGAGCCAGTGACTTCATCTTTAACACCTGGGTGTTGTTGACTCTGCTCTTTCTGACCACACTCTCACCACAGCTAAAATCCAGCTCCCCCACGACACCGTGGGTTTACATAAGATGACGTGCAATGACTCCAGCCTCAATCACAGACGCACAAGTCTCTGCCAGGTTCCCCTGCTGATGCTGCCTCACTCCACAATTTTATCTGGCCCCTTCATCAGCGTAACCACTGTCCCATCTCCGTTCATTCCCCACATTTTGAAGCCATTTAATATTTTGTCTGTGTACCTGTAGTGCCAGCTCCTGGATGTGTCTGAACAGTTCGATGTCTTTTTCAGTCAGGTTCTCGTGACCAGGCAGTTTGTCATCTTCATCACGCCAGTCGCTGCCTTCCTGATTGTCTGAGGATGGAAACACAGCCGACATTAATGCCAACCTAGTAAGCAGCTTGTTAGACAGGGTGCCAAGATGTCTACTGATTGATTTTCACAATGGTGCTACTGCCACAGGAGGCGGACATTGAGGCATTTATACACTGTTGACAGTTCTCTTAAAATTAACCCTGATAAACAATATCTTCTTTCTAAAGAATTTTGTTAGTTTACCACAGGGGATGGGAGTGAAACATCACCTGCCCTGTTATTTCTACACCCTTTGCTCTCCTCTTTCCGAAACAATTCAACTGGACTGAGCTCAAAGTTAAGCCTTCAAACCCACAGGACATGAAGTGCTCAGAGAATGTGTCCCACTTCATTTAGGTGGTGTTCACCAGTGAAGGTGAACATGTTACCTGCTTTGCCTGTTTATGCTGCATGTGAGTCTCTCGATACACAAGTAAAGCACAGCATAGACTCTTCTACTGTGCTGTACTTCAAGAATCAGTGTGTAGGATTTAGTGACATCTAGCGATAAGGTCTTGCGGGTCTGCAACCAACTGAATACCCCTTGCCTCATCCCTCCCTTTCCACGTGGGCAGGAGAACCTGTGGTGGCCGCAGAACTCGTGAAAAATGTGAAAGGTGCTCTGTAGTTTGTCCGCTCTGGGCTATTGTAGAAACAGTTTTAAAACAGTTCACATGCTGCAGGCCTCCGATGTCCACTTATTTACTGCAGCCACGTGAGATTTCGAGCACAGCTGCTCTTCATCAGACAAAAGTAACAGTATCCGAGGCTACCTTAGATATGCACAGTGCAGTCACATGACACAATCATGTGAACCAAGTCTCTAATGGACTGACATGGAAAGAGCATACATTGCTTACACAATACATATAGTTTCTAAGCATATACACAGTTTTATGTATAAACACAACACAGTGCATTCACATAGCTTCATATGCATCACTTACATTGACTGCAGTTCCACAGCCATTTATGAAATCCATTTCAAACACGGGAACTTAATTTCAATTTACAATGACATATTCGTAACATACTTAAATTTATAGCAAAATCTAACATCTCACATCAACCAGCTGTTAAACTGCAGACTAAAATTCATCGAGCCATAGCAGTGAAGCGATGTGGTCTAAGCAGACAAACACAGCTAATCCTTACCCCCCCTATCATCTCCTTCTCCTTTGCGATGGGCTTTCTTTCGGATGCGGCACTGCTGAGAGTAATCCACCACTTCCTGCCGTGCCTTACGTCCCTCGGGCGATGGCGTGAAGAACTTTGTGAGGGCGTCGATAAGGCCCTTGGTCTTGTTGTTGAAGCGCAGGCTGCTCTGCGACAGGTCGTCATCGTCCCGCAGCGAAAAGAGCAGCCGGTCATCACCAGGGTAACCCTCACATGACGAGCTGGAGGATGAGTTGGCTGAGGCCGAGCGCTTCCGTCGGCCACGCCCGCCCAGCTTCTTGAAGGGCCGCCCCGGCCTGTGGAAGGAAAAGAGAGGAGTGTAGCAGAGACTGTGTGAGGGGGTAATAAAGCTCGCTGGGTCCAGAGTTCTGCTTATGGGACCACATATGTGCCGAATGGACCACAACTGTACCCTATACTATGTTGTTATATATATATATATATATATATAGATATTTCTAAATTACACAGAGAAGAGAAATGGCAATAAAAGAAAAAATAGCTGGAAGCTCATTCTGGAGAGTAGGCGTTGCAGCTGTAAGCTCCTCCGCACTGGTAAAGCACAGACATGGCATCGTGCTGCTGCTCGACACCATTAGCTGAAGGTGTTGCTTTACCTGTTCTTGGGCCGTCCCAGCGGTGCGTTGTAGCGCCGTTTGATTTGTGCTGCCTTTTCATGTAAAAGCTTCTTTCCCTTTTTCCTGGGTTGGCAGATTTGACAAATCCACATGCCTGGGAGAGGAACAGAAAACACACACGTTAGACAAGGCAGACACCAACAGGACGTACTGAATACATTAGTACTTCGTGAAGAGGAAGAAGCAACAACTCAAGAAGTCATTTAATGTATGAGCTTTGTGTACGGCTTCAGAGTTTACAGAGCTGTCCTGCTCATGTACCTTTTGGCATCCGCGTGAGGGGAGGATCACAGCACTCCATGTGGAAGCCCCGGTCACAGGAGTCACAGAACAACATGTTGTCCTGTGCAGCACACACAGTCGTGTTTCCATCATTTTTGGGGACATTACATAGACTTGCATTCATTTCCATAACCACTACTTGTCTCACCCTAACCTTAAACCAAATCTTCACCCTAAAAGTGAATGATTTACATTATGGGGACTTGCATTTTGGCCCCATAAGGAAGGCGAGTCCCCACAATGTGACTGTGTGAACACATTTATGTCCCTACAACTTGAAGCACTTTCTAACTTTTGATGAGCTTTCACACATTTATGGCCAAAAATGTATTAAAATACTTGAATTTGCTACTCACATTTGAACCATACTTGGTTCCTATTTTATCCTCCATCTCACAGATGGCAGTATGTTGTGCATTTCTTCTCACCGTTAAACCTCCCTACAAACATTTGAATAACAATGATTCCTCACTTGACAAGTAAGAGAAAAGAGTAAAATCATGCAGAGGTTGACTAAAATAGTTCAATCCCAGGACCACAGATATGTCTATCAGCATCTCTATCTGGCACTTAAGCGGAGAAGTGAGCGATCAGAGACACTGTTAAGCTGCCAGTCCGCCATATTCACTCATCCACTCACCGCATTCTTTCCTTGATCTTGACAGCTGCTGCAAGTCTTGCATTCGATGCACTGCCACCACAGAGCCTTGACTCGCGCTGTGAGCTCTGGGGAGAACTTGAGACAGGACGGGTGGCCTGCAGGTAGACAGACACGCATACACAAACAAGCGCGTCAACGTCACAGACTTTTTTCGTCGCTGCTGACTGACAGCCATGACCCACTTGCATCATTGTACGAGAAACAAGCTCCTTTTGGAATTGAAAGCCCTCACTGAATCAAACCTGGCTGCATAAGGAGTGTTCAAACATAAATGACAATCTGTCAGAGCCATGCTTTTGCTCTGTTTGAAGAATAGCAAACAAGACGACATTGTCTGGGACAGAAAACCACTGAGGAAAGAGGAGCAACACTATCTCTCCTCTGCTTTCACGAAGCGATGTCGGGCCTTTGTGACAATACTACAACTCCTGGTAGAGAAAGAGAGATTTTGAAGGGAACACATTTTTTTCTGAAAACATAGACCTGTGCCAGTATCTGTGTGTTCAAGCATTATGTTCATCTTAGTTCATAGTTTAAGTTTAAGCATGTTGGTCTATAGCAGTGATCTTCAACTGGTCATGAAACTCATGTAGCTGACACTTGTCACAAGCTCTCGCGCCACATGTCCATTTCTTCAAGTAGTGAAAAACATTTTTAAGAGATAATGGCGTGAAGGGGGAACGCTGACAACACACGGACAGACAAGGGTCATCGGCTCCTCTGGCAGCAGCATCTCTGCCTCCTCTGCACTGTCAGTTTTCTCTTTTTGTGCTGTTAAAAGTAGAACCAAAACTTCTCAGTCAATTAAAGAAAAAATAGAAAGTGGTTTAATTAACCCCTCAGTTAACTGCCTCCTTGGCCTGAGAGCATTTTCTAGATAAGTATAGTTATGAGTTTTCTATGGGTTTCAGTGGTCTGTTCACACTGATATGGGCTTACAACATTTTTTTTTAACTGAACGTCTGGCCCCCACGGTGTCTGCTTTGAAAGTTCCTGGCCCTTGGACAAATGTCATTGAGGACCACTGGTCTATAGGATAATTTGCATACACACACTCACTCCACAAACAATTTCGATAGCCTGGAGCTACCAGCTCCCTTAGCCTCAGGCTAAGTGCAGTGTGAAAAGCCTACAAACTCAGAAATGAAGTGCGCTAAACAAAGCTTGATGTGGGAACATTTCCTCCAGAAAGCTAACAAAGCTAAATGTATGCTGCACCACAGGGTAGGGTGGTATAACGGTATATACCGTGCAACAGTAGAACTGCGTCCACTGGTTGAGATTTGGCAATACCGAGCCATCTCTTAAGCCTTACCAGACACTGCCAGTGCTACACAGCAAGCGAGTGGGCGCGTTGATGACGTTGTGGCTGCTTCGTACTCTTTTCTGCCAGCCTGTATATTACTGTCTACTCTTTCCTTGATAGTGCAATGCTTCCATGTACATGTAGTATGGATATCAACGATATCAATGCTAAACCTAATTCTGCGGACATTTTTCCAGAGTTCATATCTGTTATATATTCGGGACGGCAGCGCGATGCAGCAATACAGCTGCTGTGCAAGGTCACATGATTTGGGTGTGTGAACCATGTGAGGGCGACAGTTGGTGGTGATGATGCACCTCCAATGCATCTCTGTTGCTCTCATCTGAAACCTCAGAGCTTAAATTTTGAAAGATGATTCATTTTACTGTTTTACTGAGTCTTCGGTTTTTAACTCAGATATTGTCTCATGTGAGGTAGTTGTTTCTGTTGGTATGGGAGGTCCAAATAAGAGAATAATCAAATATGACAAAGTATGGTATGGCATGGTTAAATCATTTCTTAATTGAAAATACATAATTACTAAATTGTGAAATATACTGTTACTGTGATAGAAAATTCTATATACCGTGATTGACGATTTTAGCCACATTAAGAACAAGCGCCTGACAGCCATGTCCAAGGATGGCTTGCAGGCAAAGATCACGACCACACTGCTGGTCACGGGGAGAAACCGTGATGCGCACCGGTCAAAGGTCATCAACTAGTTTGTGTGCTGAAAAATTGAGACCTATATGCTGTCAGTCAGTGTGGTAGAGGGCGAGGAACTCAAAGCGCTTGTTTGGTACCTTGAGTCCAGGTAGATTATGCCATTCAGAGCTACTGTGACTAAACACACTGAAAAACACTTTGTGCAGAAGAAGGATGAGCTAAAAGTCAAGCTAGCCAGAGCCGACAAGCTAGCTCTGACCACTGACGGCAGGACAGCTCTCACAAATGAAAGCAACAGTGCTACCTTCATCATTGGTGAATGAGAGAGGTGTTAAGTTAAACAATATGAATTGTAAACAGTGAGACTGCAAGTTGTCATATAAACACTGAAAGCAGTCGAAGAGTAAAAGATGAAGGCAGGTAAAATATAAACTGACAGAATTCCTGTGAGCTGCTGAATAATCAGTTGAAGACTCAGACTCAGTTCAAGATTAAAAGCAGATGAAGGCAGTTGCAATGCAAGCTGACGTGTAACTACATTTTCGGTGGTTATACTTCAGTTCAATTGTCAGTTGGAAGAAGTATTGAAGTGCCTGAGGTAGTTCAAGTGTGTGTGCTGGAAAGAGTTAAGAGTGCGGGTTCATAAAATTATACTCACAGCAATCTTTGCACAGCTCCAGGATGTGTGCTTAGCATTGTGCTTGTGTTTGTTTTTAACAAATGCAAAAGCATTTTTACAAAAAAAAAAAAAAATGTTAATTCCTCTCCTGACATTGATTAAACCCACTTTGAGACTGTCACTGGTACACTGCTGTACACAGCATTATGGTGTATACTGTGGTGTTTTAAAGAATCACAGGTCTTACTGGTCACAAAGCAACACTCACCACTATTGCCACAGTCGGCGCAGGAGATGAGTTCCTCCGGCCTCTTATCGCGATTCTGCTCCTTGGTCCCCAGACAGAAGCTGCAGATGGGGATGGGCTCTGCCACCGGCTGGCAGAGGGACAGAGCAGAAGGGAAAGGGGGACACGGGAGAGAAAGTGGAGACTGTCAGTCAACTTAACAGCTTAATTGTACAAATGAAAACAACAAAGTGGCCTTGTGTGTCCTGCCACAGCGGATGACTGTGGCTGTGTGTAGTAACCAGCCAAGAACTGAAAACGACAAAGACACCATACAGCATGTGGATCTGTGAACAGAGAGTTCATGATAATGAAGAGAATGAGAGGGACTGTGATGAGTGAGCTTCCATAATTTATGCGACATGTCACGTTAGAGGCTGCCATCGTGTGTCATTGTCTCTGCTGACTCCTGTGATCTTTGATCAAAAGCTGTATCTCAGTTCCTTTGCTTGTACTGGCTGAGGAGTTTCATTCCAGAGCACCGTGTCCCATTTTGACACTTATTCTGAAACATGCCATCAGACATTCAGTTCTGGGGCCGCATTAAAACTTAAAGTGTGTCCCGGAAAACACAAACCACGTCAGCAGGTGTGTGCTCAGGACACAAAACAAACACGCTAACTGATATGCACACAAGCACAAACCTACACCGGGTCTGTGTCCACAAAAACAAAAGGCAGGATAACACTTAACATGTTGTTCTGGTATCAAATAGGAATTGTGTGACCAATAAAGCTGAAAAATCACATCCCTGAAGCACCACAGGTGCACTTCACACAGGCACAAACACGAGAGGGAGGGGCCATGGGGTGACTCTCCTTGAAAGTTGCTGGAGCCTGGAAGCCCTGAGGGGAAGTGGTAGCTTAGCGCTACCTGGGAGTATACCACATTTTCAGCAACACATTCTGTTTACTGCTGGGTAGTACCCAACAGATATCAATCAGGTTTGTATTACAGTCACAATTTAACCACAAAACTCTTCACTGAAGTGCAAAATAATCAACAGCTCCAGTAACCAGCCGCTTACATGATCACTGGTACAGCCAGTTGTTTCTAGATGACACACAGTGGGCTGAAATGAAGCTCATCTGTGTGCGATCGAGGAGTGAATTTAGGTTAAATACACCTGCAAGATATATTTGGTGAAAGGTGGAACGAATGCAAAGTCAATTTTATGACAAAAATCCTGTCATGAAGACAAACCTGTTAATCCTGTGGAGTCTGGCAAGTGATATAGAAGCATCTGCGGCAGTAGCACCAGACTACAGAGCAGCTTCTTTCCTCAGGCTGTGAGACTCCTCAAATCATGGAGGGCCCTATGATCTCCACCATGCAGAAAACACGCACGGAATCGCACAATTTGATCATAAAAATGGAATTGCATGTAAAACACACAATGCCGCAGAAATTGCCAAAAAGAGGATGCAATTCTAAAAAAAAAAATAACAATAAAAAATAGGGTTTTACTATTACACGCATTTTATTTACTATAAAAATAGCTTTCCTTTTATGATGTCTCATTTGTGAGGAGCATAAAGGGACACAATAAGCATTTTGTTACACAACCCTGTGTCGCAGAATAATAAATGAATGAACCTTGTACCTTCAACATTTCACCAAACAAATCTGAGGTTCATTTAAAAAGCACCAATCAAGAGAAGAAGAGTGCAAGACCATTTCAAGGCACTGACTCTCCCCCGAGTGCAGTATGTTGAAGAGGAAAAAGATGTAACTGTGGCACAGCCTGCCCAGAGCAAGCTGTCCTAAAAACTGAGTGAGGAGAGAACAAGTGATGGCTACTCTGAAGGAGCGACAGGAAAATGGGAGACACTGCATCGAACATCTGTTGGCCCACTGCTTCCACATTCTCAGCTTTATGGCAGAGCACAAAGAGACAGACGCACACATGACATCTGGGCTCGTGTTTTCCAGCAGCAACATACGAGACAAAGTGCAGGAAGTTTCTTTGATCTGATGACACCAAAGTGGAGCTTTTTGGCCGTCTTACTAAACTTTAATGTTCGGTGTGATTCTGCGCTGCATGTCAGTGCAAACACTGCATGGTAGCAACATGCTGTGGGGATGCTTCTCAGCAGCAGCAGGCAGCAGGATGCTGAAGGTAGAGGGCAACAGGACCGCAGCAAGATCTGTAAGAGAACTACCACATGGGACAAGGCACATGCCCAAATATAAAGCCCAAGCTTGAAAACAACAATGTCCTGGAGGCACGATACAGACCTCAATCCAACCCAGAGCTTGAACATTGCTGCTCACTCCCAGTCTACCTGAAACAGTCTACCTGCACTCAATCAAAACCTGACTTGAAGAGGATAATTGCTGAGAATTCATTTTTTTGTGTGACTTTATTCATGCTTAATTCTAATTAATCTGCAGATCTGTTTTAAATTTGACCTCCTCGTTTTGTGTTCATCAGGGTCAATAAAAGCTTAATTATGCCACTAATTATTCTAAGGCGTAACACAACAAAACATAACAAAAAACCTGGGGCACGAGAACGGTTTTCCAGACATAACAAAGCCAGATATTTCAATACTGTGAAACAAGATACACTCAAGACACTTCATAATGAAGCATCTTTTGTATAAAATACCCTTTTAACACACAGAGCTCCCGACATTGCGTGGTTCAAGTATCTGAGTGAAAGAAGGATTTTGATGTGCTTACGAAGAAGCAACGAGCAGACATGCTTTGCACACTTTGTTTCAGAAGCCCGTGTTTGTTCTTTGTTGAGACGGTAGAAGCTTGTTCAATTAATGCAATTTTATGAGCTAGCTGCTGGTCAGTAACACAAGCATGTCATTCTTCTAAATTCATTTGGCGGCACTCATGCTCTTAGCACAAAGTTAGCCTGTGTTAATGTCAGATTTTAAGAGGCGGATACTGTAATCATCACATGGCAAACCACTAATAGAACGGCTGAGTTTATAGGAGAGCCACACATGACATCTTTCCCTCTCCGTCCTCTCACATGCACATCATTTCTATCACAACTTAACTTCCATAAAATAAGATAAGACTTCATTAATCCCACGGCGGGGGAATTCCGTTAAACTATTCTGCACATTTTAGTGCATCAGAAATCTTTGGAAACTTTGCAGGAGGCTTGCATTTGTGGTCACGACATGCACTTCAACCCACTGGGGACAGCCCCATCATTTTCTTAAAATGGGAAAAACAACAACATGACATTCACTGAAGATGGAGTTACGAGGTTTTCAGCAAGACAACAGTGAAAATTCACATAGCTGCAGAGAGCTGGGTAGGCAGCAGGTCCTGGCAGGGAGGAGACAGGGACAAGAGCTTGATTTATTGGGTTCATTTCCTTCTGAGTCAGGCTGCTTCCAACATCCCCACCCCCCCACCTAACAGCACAGGGCCGCAGAGAGAAAGAGAAACAAAAGGTATGGAGTGAGGGAGCAAGGGAAGAAAGAGGTAAACAGAGGGACGGAGGTTGTAAAGAATGAAAAGTGAAGAGAGAGGCAGATTAGCAGGATGCAGAGGAAGACTGAGCCTTAGAGAGGATAAGTGTAAGCATCAGCTCTCTTATATCTGAGACCGTTTTACATTCACCCAGGAAAGAAAGATATGCAATGGTGATCATGTGCTGGGTTATCCTACAAGACTCCAACGCAAGTCACTATCAATCTCCATATGATCCCAGTGCACAATGAAAAACACCTATATTGGCCCGCAAAACAAACAGTGAGTGGAGAGAAATGGAAGTCGGCAACAGGAAGAAAGAAAAGAGGAGTAGAGCAGCGTGGAAAAAGACGGAGCGAGGACAAAAATAAGAATCCAGAGGGCAAGAGCGCGGATGGAAATGGAAAGTGTAAAGAAAGAGAAAATCTGCAGCGGCAGTCCTCTGAGCAGCCTGTGTGCAACCAACACCTCAATCATTCCTGACGCTTAACCCCTTCCCCGCTGGACGAGGTCAACTGCTCCCACTGGCCCTGTGAGCGCTCGAGTAAACAGCAGCCGAAAACGAGCGAGCGTCACCTTTCACGCACACACAGACACCTTGTACAGAGAAGCGCGTTACAGTGAGGCTTCAGTTACTGGCTGCCACTGTAAATTAATCCCCAACAGATACTAAAAAATGAAAAGCTAATCCTCCCTCCACGACAGGGATATTGGAATAGCGAAACACAATCCTCAAATTCCTCCTGAGAGCCGTTTTTCCTCCCTGTTTCAGCCTTTTCTACCTCAGCCAGCACTGGCTGCCAGGACTGTTCTTACACCACAGCGCCGCTCTAGAAATTTCTCACAGCGACTGACTGTTTGAGTTAAGTGTCACGGCCGACATTTGACTTGAGACGTGTGTGTGTGTGTGTGTGTGTGTGTGTGTGTGTGTGTGTTTGTGTGTGTGTGTGTGGAGGCGTGCGTATCTATTTTAAGCCTGTGTGGTCATGCTTTGGCATCTGCTCTTTTCTTTTTCCCCAACGTAAGGAGGATTCAGGAACAAAATGTTGTTCTGAGCCAAAAAGACACGCCTTGTGGCAACTGTTAGCAACTAGCTGCAGTGACTGGGTTGACTTGAAATACCATACAAACATGTCTTACGGGATACAGGCTCCTCTACAAATACACGCCTGTACACAAACGCGCAGGTGAAGGGGCCCATGTCTGACCAAGATGACAAAACCTACCCGTGCTTTATGGATCACAACATTGTCAAACCCAGTCCATATCATCTGGAGCATTGTGCTCCAGCTCTTGTTTTCATATGGCTGAAATTAATACTTGGGTCAATATGTAGCATTGTCTGAAACACTGTACAGGGAGATAATAGGTTATAGAAAACAACCAGTGGTGGCCCCGTTTCCCCTTTATAAACTGGCTTCTGTTATCCAAAGACAGAGGACATGAGAGTGAGACAGGAAGGAGAGAACAATGGAGGAAGGACGAAAGGAGAAGAAGAAATGATGGAGGAGGGGAGAAAGGATAAAAGCCAATAGGAGAAAAGAGAAAAAGGGAAAAGCGTTGCTGTTGTCCTTGTCTCAAGTCAAGGATCTCATTAACATGGGAACCCAATTTCAGCAGCCCCCCTCCACCACCACACTTCCCTTATGGCTGCACCCACCTCAAACACAAACGCATTGATCACTTTTACAGGACATTCTCTGCCAGCAGAGCAACACACAAACACGTACGCACTTGTTCCAAAAGTCATTAGATGCACTAAGCGCTCGCAGCCATGAGACACGCCTTGACATACTTTCGTCACTTTTTCATATAACAGCGCGCCAACATGCATGCATGGACGTTTAAGTGACATTAGCTGACTGAAATCCCTGCAGCCCCGCTTGCCTGGAAATGAACTGGTCTACATTTCCTTGACAGTCTGAGGAAGACCCTGTGTTGTGCCAACATGCCCTCCCTTCAGCCAAGCATCACCCTCCATTAAAAATGGAGGTTAGCCAGGGAGCACAAAGCTAAATCACTGCATCAAACGGAGCGGGCCTGGCAGCTCTCCAGCCGTCACTTCCACAGCTGCTCAACACATTGGCTCTATTTGCGGGGTGGTGAGGTTAGCCATACGCAAGGCCTCACACAGCTACACTTCCCGTGCCAAATGACATTCACATCACAGTCACTGGTGAGCTCGAGGTAACTGCTCCCTCCTGGGCTGTGACACTGCTGCTAATGCAGTTTCTATAGACTCGCGGCTAGCAGTGTCTGTTCCTGGTTGCTCTTCTGCAGCCAGCAGGGTCAAACCGGAACGCCTTCACCAAAAAGACAAATGATGGCTGAGTCTACACGCTGGCGAAGCTTTGGCACTGTTTATGCGCACTGTCCAGCATCTGTTTTGCATGTGGCACAGACCTTTATCATAATTATGTCAAAAGACAGATGAAAACTGTTGAGAGTGAGGTCTGCGGATTATCTTTGGTAGCTTGAGTAAAAACACATTGCTTAAACCACAAACAAAATTCTATTCCTGATGATTGTATTTGGGGTGGCAGCAGACGTCAGATTAAAATATCACAAAAAATGCACAAATTGTAAGATATCACTGAAGTTAAAGAGGAAAATATGTTCAGTGTGATTTGTGTGAACTGGCTCTTTTAACAAAATGAATGCTCAACAGTTTTTTTTCCATTTCTCCCCTGGTGTGTACCGCTGACTGTCAAACAAGAAGTGGGTCTGTGGTAGCAGCGCAGCACAATGTTAAAGCCGGTGCCATCAGACAGTGGAAAAAAACCTTTTCAACTTTAGGCACTAATAATAGGTCAACTGAGGCCTCAGCTCTGGCAAAATGGAAACTGCCAAGGAAATGCAGGCAGAAATAAAGACGTTTTCATCTCTTCCTTTAAGAAAATAAATGGTCCAAAAACTGAACAACTAGAAAAGTTGACAACAGAGTCAAGAGAGACCATTTCATGGCACCCAACTTCATCTTCCCAGCATTGCTGTGGTGTAGCACTAACCCTGAGAATGTTTCCACCCGTCCAGCGAACACACAAAACCATCTCCTGTGACTACACATGATGCAACAGCAACGGGGGATGGGAAGGCGAGAGAGAGAAAATGACGAAGAGGCAGGTTGCGCCCTGGGCACATAATCGATGTCCGAGTGGCGATACATGCATGATGTCTTCACCTTGAGCAAACATAAGCAGAGGTAATGTGTGTGATGTTACAGGGAGGTGGGGGTCGTTCCAATACCGGTAAAGTGGAATGAATTACAGCTGATAAATATATCTATTATGGTTCATAATAAGAGATGCCTAATACAGCAGCTCCACAACCACGACCAGCAGAGCAAACATTAGCCGTAGGATGCCCCTCTGCTAAGGGGTCAGTGGGACATTTTGGAGGGAAATCAGCGCGAGCATAACACCACGTATGAGCCGAAAATGTGACCGTGTGTGTGTGGTGTCCACGAGTCACTTTTTTCACACGTCCTCACGGTGACACTGCACGTCCACATCGAGAACTCTGGTTCACCCCACTCCAGCTGTTGAAGAGAGGGCAACCGCGGGGCAGGGATATTGCTCTCGCCTATTATGACGGGATGAACATCTCACTCACACACAACTCCATACCCACGCGGATACACACACACAAAAGCTCAGCGTCAAGCCCATCCCACCTAATAGCCATAGCCTCATACTGCTAACGGGCGCTCAGGGAGGCAATGAGGTTTGCCATCTATATATCCATGACCCCTGGTTGACTTCACTCCCCCATTCACCTCCCCCTTCATGACCTGGCAATGGTACCCTATTAGGGTGAGACGGGGGAGACAGAAATAGGGTCTGGGATCCCGTTTGAATGAAGCGCTCTGACACAAACACCAGCGCGTTGAGTACACAAATCTCCCCGCAAATGGGGTCACAGCCAGTGCTGAGCCATTTGTTTTGATTTTCCTCCACCCCCCTTACCTTCACTCGCACACTCTCACACTCATAAATGTTAGCAATCATGCGGGGCGATATGGCAATGATGCATCAGTGGAAGAGTAGGGGAATGGAGGAGAGTGATCGTGCACCACCCGACTCTGTCTTTTGTGTGCAGTTACTATCTCTTAGACACAGACTAACATATACATCAACAACACACCAACAGCCACTCGCAAGACACTCGTGATAGAGCAACAATACGGTTGCATTCTCTGGAGAGATATATGAAGGAAACATCGCAGGAAGAAGAGTGAACGGGCTTGTGTAAATGCCAGACACAAATGTTAACTTCCTCACTGCTGCAGCAGCTTCTCCATGCCCCATCTAGCCAGTAGACGAAAGTCACAAACAACAAAACATCCCTATTCACACTCACACGTTCATAATCTTTGACAGATGAATAATGTCACTGATGCAACAGGGTACCATTTTTCTCAAAAAGAAAAACTGCTTGTGTTAAAATTCACTTTGTGCCAGTGTCGAGTTTGACTTTACAGGATCTGGTAGAGCTTACTGCTGCAATATGAAGCTCCATCAACAATTTACCTGCACAGAAACACTGTCTTCACATTGACATATTAATTAATTTGCTTGTGTTTTCATTTGGCTCTGTGAAGCAGAGCAGCAGGCTGATCAGCAGCTGAGTCAGAGAGAAAGAGGAGGTTGATCTCTGTGCGTCTTAAGAGGCAGGCCATCCACAGCCAAGCAGGTCACTGTGTTAGGCAGACCCCATGTGACTCCAGCCTGCTCTCTAGGCTAATCCTGCTTTGTGTGTATGTGTATGAGCGCCCTTACCCGGAGCTTCTGTGGCTGCACGGCCTTCTACACACACACACACATAGGGGCCAGATAAAGCCAGGAGCCAGTCAAAATAGTGTTTTGGGTCCGGCTAGTGTCTTCCAGATCTACTGGTCGTCTGATAATCTGACAGACATATGATCCAACAACGGGCCACTAGCCTGGCAGACAGTGTGTAGCTCTAATGAGTTTAGTTACAAGCTGGCTGTTGGAATGCATGTTTGCATATCTGTGGGCATCTGAAGTAGAGGATTTGTGACATGTGAACTGTGTGTGGTCTTGTGTGAGTATGCCCTCAGGTTGTGTATGTCATTCTATGTTGCTTTCTTTGCATGCAGTTGTATGCTTTTTTGTTTTCTGTGTGTGTGCGTGTGTGTGTACACATATCTGTAGCCCTTAGAAGCAGAGGGTAACAGCCGGCTGCTCTCTCTGATCAGGTTACAAAAGTGGGTGTGTTCCCGCTCTCCTCTGTCGCCTGCATGTCTGCCTCTCCCTCTCCCTCTCTCTTGCTTTCTTCTCCCTCTGTGTCTCTGCCTCTCTCTCCCTTTCTGGTTACAGAGGCCTGGAGCTTGCGTCATCCCGGCCTCTTCCTCTGGCACCACTACAGACCACCTCTCTCTCACTTGTCTGTGTTTCTCCCGTTCCCTCTCTTCCTTTCTTCCTCCTATCTCCTGACAGCTCCAGACAGGGAGCAGCCCTGCAGCTGGTCCACACTCCCAGCAGGAGGCTGGGAGCCATGTGACTCTCTCCCCTGACCTCTTCCTCTACCTTCTCTGCTGAACACTGGCCCACTAGCCGCCCACAAAGTATCAATCCAGTATTGCTCGCCTGGACCTTGGCACACACATGCACGCACACCTGGAATTTTGTCACTCATAGATTCACTCAACAAAGCAATGTAACAGTGACCAACTGGTCAAAGTCTTTCTAACACGTCCTCTTACCCAGTCTCCCCAGCACACATTGAAAATGTCTTCAACAAAAAACACCGCAGTTCGTGGGAAGATGCTCAATCTGGCATCTGCCTGATCTTACAAATACTCTTCTCAGCCACTTCTAAAATAACTGCAATATGCTATCTGGGGTAAACCACTATACCATATGCTGGATGAAAACTTGCGACTAATATTCACAGTCAAAGGCCTTACTGAGCTGCAGTAATTACAACCTTGTAGGCCATGACCAAGTTGCAGAAGCAGAGAAAATGCAGCGCAAACATCTTGGGAAGTGCCAGTTGATAGATATGGACAATTCTAAATGTGCAGCAGCAGTTATGTAAGTGGGATGTGTGTTGTATGGATTGCAGAAAGACCCAGAGAAAATGTTTTCTTTTTTCACTGATCACTTCTCATCGGTTCCAATTTCTTGATTTCTTGTCACAATTGCCTCAGCTAATGTTGTTTCACAACGATATTAGTGATCAGACACATGTGATGCCAACGGACCAAAGTGCTTTACACACATTTCTCTTTTTACATGCATTGCATTTATATAAAACTTTTTCTATCAACAATGATCAACAATATCCAGACAGTAAATGTCACATCCTTCTGACCAATAAAGCCCAAAATAAATGTGACCAGGTGTTTACAATTTAATGAATTTCATCAACATGTGTTAAGTTTGAGGTGTGTGTACATAGTTTGGGATGTTTGTTTGTTGTAGAGGTATATGTAGAGACAATACCTTGTCTTTCTCATGGGGCAACAACCGGACAGGTGGCAGTGATTCCAGAGACACTGTCCCAGTCCCGTCATCCAGGGAGCTGCTACGGCTGACGAGCTGGAACAGTGGACCCTGCTTGGCCACGCGTCCATGGGCCACGGCCCTCTTCAGGGCCACCCTCAGCTGCTGGTGGAAGAGGCCGGGCCCCATGGAGCCACTGCCTGACAAGTAGGCTGCCACATCAGCCTGGCACTTGAGAAAGCGTTCAATGTTCTTTAAGGTGGAGCCGCCAGGCTCATGGAGCCCCTCCAGTGCCCGCTTGATCAACTTGTTCCAGTCGAGTCCCGGTTTCTTCCCTGAATGGGAGTGAGAGCTGCTACTACCACCACCACCACTGCTGCTGCTGCTGCCGCCGCCGCCTCCTCCTCCACCTCCTCCAGAGCTGCCACTACTTTTGGCCTTGGGCAGAGCCAAGCGCCCAGGGTTGTCGGGGTCCTTATAGGAGTTGAGGCCTTTGTTGGTGACCTTAAGGATGGTACCATCCTTCACACTAAGCTCCAACTGTTCCAGAACTGTTTTGCGGTCCAGGCCATGGGACATGGAGACAGCATTGCAAATGCGCTCCTCTGACGGTCGCTGCTTCTGCTTCTTCACCTTCTTGATGGCCTCCAGGATCCATTGGGTGTACATTGGGTTGGCCAGTTTCACCATGGCTGCGGTCTGAGTGGGTGCGGGGGCCCCAAGGCCTTACCAAAATGACCACACACAAAAAACAGGGACTGTAAGCCAAGGAAACACCTGGCCTGCGCCGTAGCGCCGCGGCCTCCTCCTCTTTGCCCTCTGCCTGCTTACTATCCCTTGTCCTGGGGTCGCACAGAGAGTCCCTCAGAAGCTGAGTATGAGCAGCACGGTAATGAGCAGCTGACCATAGCACAAACCCCAAGACAACCCCCTACCCAATAAAATTAAGTGTACCCACCACCCACTCCAAGCCAGGTGAAAGTCCCTGGCGAGAAGCAGGTGGAGTGGAGGAAGTAGCAGGTGTATTAGCAACTTAAACTCCCACAGTACACAAGTCAGGGTAGAAAAGATGTGGTCAAAAAAAGGGACTTTCACAAAAATATGGTGTTTCCTACTCTGCCTGTCACAAAATACCAATGCATGGACAATAAAAACTGTTCATTCAGTTTCCTGTCAGTGGCAAACAAGCCAAGTGTTGATGTCACTTGTGGAAGATGTTTATGGTCTCCAAGATGTGAAATTAGTGTTTCAACAATAAAGGTGAGGGCAACACAGTAAATCTGTTTTCTGTGTAGTATAAAATTCCGGAAGATTTTTCCTGCATCCGTGTTTCCTTGTCTTTAGTTGTTCTCTCTTCCAGCAGTCTGGGCCTCTCAGCTCTGGGACGGAACAGATATCTCACCCCAGGGAGCAGCCAGGGCTGATCACCTTCATGCCTATTGCACTTCGGTAGCTGAGGAACCCTGCACAAAAAGAGAAATTAACACACAGACAGAGGTCAGCAAAACCTTGAAGAGAAAAGTGAAACATTGTTTGAGAATGCAGCAGAAAATATGGCAAAAAGTTGCCTTTAACAGATGATGAATTGAGACAATGAGATTCAGACAACCTGAGAGAGGGTAACACACATCTTTTAAGACAACACTGGCACACTACAAAGTGGCTGCACAAAGAGACATAAACAAAGCCATGCATCCCCTCAGAAGGCACCATGAGGTTTAGCCACGCAATACTAACAAAACTGGAAATTAGGACGAGGAGCATTCATTCTACTGATGCATGTTACCTCTTAACAGCTATCATTTTTGTAAACAATCTCTGCCAAACCAAAGCCAGACTCACACAAAAACTGCCAACGAATAAGCCTGTTCACAGCCTCTAATAACCACTGGAAATAGCATTTAATGATGGGAACGATGAGATATGAAAAGAGTAAACATCATCCCTAAAACTGCACGAGCAAGTTGACCACTGGGCTGGGAGAGTTGCTAACGTAAACATGATGCAGTCAAAACACAGACTGTTAGCAAACATTAGCTGAGAGGCTAGCTAAAAGTCGCAGCTAAGTCAATTGTCGCATTGCCAAACAGTCTATTGCGGTGCAGTTTAGTGTTGCTGATATGATATTAGGCAGCTAAGTATTTGACAACAAGCCTTCCCGCTAACAGCTGTTGTTTAGCAAGCTAACGTTAGAAGCTAGCCAAGGAGCTAACGTTACGATTATGTTACTAACGTTACTGCTAACCCCAAACGTAAACAGCATGAAACGAGAGGTTAGCCAGCGCTCCGGCTCAAAAACACAACATTTTCTCCTTCGTCCGATGTTTCAGACATTACGAACCTTCGCACCGCAGCAAACACAGCGAATAATCTCCTCTTGAATGTCATTCAGATATTAACGTGAGATCGCGGCCTTGTAAAAGGCACAATGCAACTTGCAGACGGCCATCTCGGCTAGCGGGCAAGTGCAAAAGAAGATATCATAGCCGCGGATTCTGCAGTGTTCCATGCTCTGCGGCCTCCTTCTCAGCCGTCGCTATGGGCGAGAAGCCTCTGCCCGCTTAGACGCGTCCCTACAAGCGGTCCCCACCTCGCTTACTTCCTCCCTCCATCAACCGCCCTCCCACGTAAACGCTACAGCCTGCGGTGCGGTGAAGACAAGGCCGCTGGAGCGGAGTAGCTAGGCCTCGGCTCCCCCCTCCATGCCCCCCACCCACCTCCGCGATCATCATCCCTCCGTACCCCTCTCTCCCTCTACCTCTCGCGGTTCCCCAGAAAGCCCGAGCTGGTCCGGTTCTGGTTTACGAGGGAAGCTCGGGTAAAGCAGACCGTGGAAAAAAAATCTCATGCCCCCCGCCATTCCGGCTTCCGCTGCTACTCACCGGAATTTCGTGTCGAGCCGCCGAGGAGAAGGTGCCAAAACCGTGCGAAACGGAGACAACAACAAGCCTAAAAATGCAGCCACAGACCAGGGGTTCTAGAGCCGACGCCATCTTTGAGTGAAACAGGAGCACGGCTGGTGGGGGAGGGGGGAACACTGAACCGTCAGGCAGGGCCAAGGGACCGTCTGCATGGTGCGAGGCGAAGAT
This sequence comes from Chaetodon auriga, assembly GCF_051107435.1. Taxonomy (NCBI): domain Eukaryota; kingdom Metazoa; phylum Chordata; class Actinopteri; order Chaetodontiformes; family Chaetodontidae; genus Chaetodon; species Chaetodon auriga. The sequence continues at coordinate 6,461,388 of NC_135078.1, forward strand.
CCAGGGGAAGAAAAATTCACTGCAAGGCGCGGGGGGCGGCGGCGTTGTGCTGTTGCTATGAGAGGGGTGTGGATATTGCTGGAGCACATGAAATGGAAGAAAGGGACAGATGGTGGTGGTGTTGGAGGGAGAAAAAAATAAAAAGAGAGGATAGGTGTTCATGCATTCTCTGCCATACTACAGCCACATAGAGGGAGATTCAAGGGAGCGTCTGCATTTTGCCCAGCAGTTGTAAAAAAAAAAAAAAAAAAAAAAAATCAAAGCCAATGAGCGTGCCTTAACGTTAGAGGGTATTTAAAGATCAAAGTGAGACAGCCCTCCACACTGCAGTCTATTGTAGCAGCTGTGTGTTTGTTAAGATGAAGATGGGAAGCGAGCCACACAGATCCAGTCTCCAGAGATGATCAGATGTTGCTGTGTAGCTATCTGGAGTATTACCGTACATGATAAAGCATGTTATTATCTGTCTATGCAGAGTAGTTTACTGATGCATTGCTCATCAGACTGTGAAACAGTATTATCTTCCCACCAAAGAAAATTATTATGTAAACTGTCTGCAGCCGATCCACGTTGTTACATTTCATTAAATGGCAGCTGAGTCTAACACCTTTTCCTTATAATTTATGTTTGGAGAAAGGAGGGTGTTTTTTTCTTTTCTTTTTCTTTTTTTTTTTAGAGCTCTCGGTGCAACATAAATTACAGCATCTGGTGACAGATGGAAGCAACATAATGTAAAAGGTATCACTCAGTGCATTTGAATGTGTAGTGTGCTCACTTTCAAAGTAATTTGCGCTGAATATGTGCTCATTATGGATACATTTAGGCCTAATTTGTGGAAAAAATTCAAAACTACAATGTTACAAGTGAGTCTCTTAATCATGCTCAGAACACAAAGCCTTCTGCAAAAGGATTTAAAAAGTATCACAAATTACCAACATAATATATGAATTTGCCTTGGGGGAGTTCAGAGCGACTTAAGTATACCCTTCTTCTTATCCTGAGGAAAAACAATCAATAGAGGAAAACTGATTTTGCAGCTTCAATTTCATGATCATATGATACAGAGGCACTTGTGTCAGAAATCTGGCAGCAATCTCCCTTTTCTATTACAGGTTAATGCTGAAAGCTCCCTGGGTGGAAATTAAATTATCTGCAGCTTTGTGTAAAATGATGTGTACAGCAGTCCTCAGAGACGGATTATAAAGTGTCTTATAGGGAGCAATTAGACCTGAGGTTTTCCCATGTTAGAGGTGTCTTGTGAGAGGGTGAACTGCTGTCAGCACAGTGGTGATCAAATAAAACCGGTAAGGTCACGCTTTACTCGCTGTTTGTCTTGCACTTCTTCAGGGACAGATAAATCACATTCCAACGACAAGGCACTAATTATAATTAACGCTAGTGTTATTACACAGATAAATAGTGTGAAGCGTTAACACATGAACGGCTATTAGGGCGCCTCCTGAGGACTCACATATTACATTAGTGTGTACAGTGGGCCAGCTAACAGATGGACAATCAGGGGAAGCTCTATCATTCCCGGCCATTAATAAATAATGTTGTGTGCCATAATCCACTGCAGAGGCCATGTTTGCCAATACACAACAACAGAAACAAACTAACCTGGGCATGAGGGTGGGGGAGTAAAGAATCATTTCACTGTCATGTAATAAGATTCTGTTAATTTCCATTCAGAAAAATGAAGGCAGAATCACAAGTTGAAGACTTTTACTTTATTCCACATGAGTGCTGTCAACTTCTTTAGTAATTGGAGGAATGAGGGCAGGCATGTAAAGGAGGATGCATTCACTTAATCTTCATTTTACACACATCTTTATTGGAGTTCACCTTTTATAAGGTGTTAGAAAGCATTATGGGACAATATGTGTACAATATAAAAGTCATGTATGCTGTATAAAAGTATTTTCAAATATCCAAATGATAAGTCAAGTAATTGATTAGCTGATTGAGGGAAAAATAATGCATAGCAACTCTGCTAATTGCTAAACCGTTTAAAGGAATGGTTTTCCATTTTGGAGATGTGCTTATTTGCTTTCTTGCAGAAAGTTAGATGAGAATATCACCCTCGTGTCTATACCGTAAATATGAACTACAGACAGCAGCTGGTTAGCATAGCTTAGCATTAACACTGAAAAAGGGGAAACATCTGGCCCGGCTCTGTCCGGAGTTAGTAAATCCTGCCTACCAGCACCTCCAAAGCTCACTAATCAAGACATTATATATGTTTAATGCTTATTGTCTTACTTGTCCTTTTAACACTTCAGTTTTTGTGCAGTCTAAAAAATGATATAATGTGTTAATTAGTGATAACTGGTAACTGGAGTTTATTACCTTCAAACAAAGCCCTTCTAGCTGTTTGCCTGTTTCCAGTCTTTATGTTAAGATAACCACCTACTTGCTCCAGCTCCATATTTAACAGACAACTATGTTATCAAGCTCCTCATCTAAAGACAACCAATAAGTATCAAAATCTTGAACTACTGCTCTAAGTCAATTTATTAAGGAAAAATGTCAAATGTGATGATTTTTCTCGATGTAAATTAGATATCTTTGGCTCTTTCTTCCCAGAGTGACTGATATTTTTCACAATTATTCAACCTTGTGCAGACTAAACAGTTAACAAATAAATGATAGATCTATCAATGGTAAAAACAATAACTATGCATCCCTTATTTGCATTTATGTTTAAAATGTAACATTTGTGGCTAAGACTAGTGGACTTTTCACTAATCACTGCTACACTGCACACAGGAAAATTGTACATGTCAGTGCCTGTTTTAAAACATTGCTTTCCTAAACATGAGCAGTTTCTGGTCATCTATGTGGTTGTAAATGTGTTGCATTCGGTAATAAAAGTGGCCCCCACCCACAAATGGATGTTTTGGTATGAGAGCCATGGCCTGTATTCTATCTTTGGTGAAGAAAAGGAGACAAGTAATCCGTAGCTTCCTTTCATCCCCTTAATCCCTCCTTTTTTAATTTCTATTCTCTGAGCATCCACCTGCTAGGGGCCCTGAGCCCCAAGCAAGCTGCACCAGTGTCCACCTGCCCCCTGCAACCCTCCCCTCTCCAACACACACACACACACACACACACACACACACACACACACACACACACACACACACACACACACACACACACATCCCGTCCACCTGATGCACAGCAGCACCTCCTGCTCTCCAGGCCTGCTGTCGGGCCTGCTGGCTCTTGCTCTGCTCCACTTCTTCCTGCCTCCGGTTTAAAGGCTGGACCTTTGCCAAGCCAAATAAACTTACGGCATCCCTTTCAGTCTAAAAAAAAAAAACATTTCATGCTACAATTACCATGCTTGTTTTGTTGATGTTGCTGTTGTTTTTTTGTTTCCAGATATTTAATTGTGAGGTGGCCCATTTCCACACAGCCTATGAATAGGTTCTGCTGTTGTTTTGGTTCTAGATCCCTTTGCAGTTACATGTCAGATCCCCTATTGTGAAATGTACTTAAAATAGGATCTGATTGATTGCCTGTTTAGGTTCAGTAAATGAGGATGTTTACATATTGAGTCCAGCTGAGGACATTTTCCAAGTAAACAAGGCCACTTGACACATGACTAATTAATATTAACCCATACTGAATCCTTGGCAGCTTTGGCTGCTTCTGTACAGTGGAAATGCCAGGTGGACATTGGGTGAATTGATGACAACTGAAGAATAAGACATAATCAAATGGAAGTCTGGAAGTGACTCAGCTGAAAGGAAAAACGGGAAATGCATCCTCTCTAGCCTTTTACTTTGTCGACATAAAATAAGGAAATCTGAATGTTGAGTGCAGCTGTGAGTAAGTCGCAGTCAATATGTGCCACCACCCGTGCAGACCTCATTTCTGAGTTCCTGTTTTTTTGGGTGATGACTGGAGTGCTGCGCTCAGATAGCCAGGCAGTGTCCAGGACAGCTTTTTTTGTCCGTGTGAAACTAGCAAGCTTCCTGCTGTGGCTGGCTGGCTGCCAAGTCCCCAGACCCCAAACCAACCACTCCCCCCCTCAACTCAAACTCCAACTCCAACTCCAAACCCCTCCCATCCTGAAAAGCGCTGAAACATACAACGGAAATTTCCAGGGCCTGTCCGCCCAAGAGCGTGCCCCCACCCGTCCAGTGACCCCCACCACCATCCAAACCCCTCCTCCCACCCTTCCTCCCTGCTCCCTCCCCTGCCTTGAATCCAAAGGGACAGAGAGCAGCTGGAAGGTGAAGTGCAGCTTGTCGGCGCTGAGCTGAAAGTCAAGCCAGACACCTCTCACGCTCCTTCCAGCTCCTCCTGTCTGAAATCTTCCTGAAAACATCACCTCCTTCACTTGAACCCAGAAGTGCTTAAGAGTGCCGCAGAGTACACTTGTACACCAGACATAAGTGGTGGAGAGACAGGGAGGAAAATGTGGAGAACTACTCTGTTTGACAAATCAATGGTCCTGCTGTGGTTAACAGTTGTTTTAAGTGTAACTACATTTCAAGCAGGGGCCTCCAACAAGGCCATTAACATGCACAAATAGCTCTGACTTAAACAATATTAAGTACAGCAGAGGAGGAACTAGTCACAATGATCAATAGTGCTGAAGCAGGAAAATCCTTGACACATTTATTTTAGTTTTCTTACTTCCAGAGGCGGGATTCATTCATAAGGTGGCTTTGTTTAATCAGGCAGTCACACTGAGAGCAAGATTTCAAGCAAGACCTGAGAACAAGAAACTTTCATAGGCACACAAACAAGCAAGCAACATGCAAGAACAGCACGTCTAACGCCAGACAACCGACAGTCAAGCAACAACATATTAGCAGTCAAACTGCTCACAAGAGTCATAAGGAAACATCAGACAGTAAACCTGTCAAATGCAGCTTGAGGGCAGTTTGCAGTTCATTCCATCTATAAGGTCCATAGTACTCTAAAGTATGTGTGAAAAGATGAGTGCGTACATATGGAATATCTAAGGTGTAAGGAGAGGTAGTCTGGAAGCTTTAACGGCAGAGCCTTTTATAAATCTGATGACAATGAGTAAAGCAAGTCCATCCAGCTGCATGATATCTCTAGAATGCATCTATAATCAAAGGCAGGTATGTAAAATCTGAACAGTAAAAGGACTATTTCACAATTTTGAGAAGTACACTTTGCTGTCATGCTGAGAGATAGATGAGGATTTTCAGTCTCGTGTGTTCGGTGTAAATATGTAGCTGGAGCCAGCAGTCAGTTAGCTTAGCTTACCATAAAGACTGGGAAAAGAAATTCAACTATCAACACCTCTAAAGCTCACTAATTAACATGTTATATCATGTTCATTTAATGCATACCAAAGCTGAACTGTAAAAACTACAATTTGCTGTTTTAGAGGGGATTGTGTGCTGCCCTTTTTTATAAGCTAGCACCAGTAACTTCCTGGAGTCTCCGCTAGTTGCCTGACAACTAGTCCTGGTCAGGAATAGTCAAACACATTACCCTCCAGAAAATGGAACACTCTTGTTTTTCCACACTTCTTGTATGGATTAATCATTAAGATATAATATGTTAATTATTAAGGTCTGGTGGCGCTGCTAAGCAGATTTTGTTGCCTTTGCAAAGAGCCAGGCTAGCTGCCTCCAGTCTTTCTGCACCGGCTGCTCGCTCCAGCTGCACAGACATGAGAGTGGCAACTGATGGCAAGAACGTGAATAAGCTTACTTCCCAAAATCTTGAATTATTCCTTTTATTCTACACAGAAAGCCTTGTTTGATTTTAAAGCTTTGGTTCAAAAATGTTGATTTTGAATGAGTCTGCTGTCAAGTTGTATGACTTGGCAAAAATGATATGATACATATAAAATGTAAATGGCAGAATAGTCAGAGACACAGATGGATGTAGAGAATACCATGTACTTGATCTCGTCTGCAATTAAAACTAGTCTGTAATTAAGAAGGGACATCTGGAGGCATTAAAGGCAGACTGAAGATGAGAAGAGGCTGGGCTGGAGGGGAACCACGGGCATGTAGAACTGTATCATCTGCATAACAATTGATGGCAAAGGAACCAAATGTATAGGATGTCATCTAGACTTTAAGACTATGCTTTGATATTTTGGGAAACACGCGCATAGGCTTTCTTGCTGAGAGTTAGATGGCATTGATAGCACTGTCGTGTCTGTCTGTCTGAAGCTACCACCAGTGGCCACTTAGCTTAGCATAGCGTACACACTGGAAAGAGAGGGAAACAGCTAGCATGGGTCTGCCCAACAGTCACAAAATTCACATACCAACACTTCTACAGCTCAGTAGTTAACATGTTTTATCTTGTTTTTTTTTTTTTTAAAATCTGTACTATTTCAAGTTGTAATGCTAAGATAAGCTAACTGTAATATTAATCAATATTATTATTATTAAATCTCAAACTTTCCTTTGTGCAGAGTAAAACTGGATGCAATCTTTGTTCATTCTGGATTGTTCGATTTCAGGTTCCTTTTCTTTCACCTCTTCCTGCCTCATTACATCATTTTTTTCCATACATTTTTTATCGGAATGATCACATAAGCATAGGCAGAAAAAAACAAAACAAAACACCAACAAACCAGACAAGTCTAGAAAGTGAAGAAGAAAGCAGGGTGTGTACACAGAATCAAAAATCTGCACTTGATGCAGTGAAAGTGGAAACAATAAAGACAGAAAGGAGGATAATTCAAAGACTGCCATGGCCATGGCCTTGGCTGCTGAGTTCTAGAGGTTTGTTGTGTTCACTGTGTCTTAAACAGCATCAGTGCACTTTTTCTTAAGAGAGGAAAAGTTCATCTATGACTTAACAACTGCTCCACAGAGGTTTGTTTGCTTTCACACAACAAACAGCAACTATATCACATGATGCCTTGTTGGGCTGTTTGGTATCCAGACCTCCCACATTACAGGCTCCTTCCCAAGTGCAAGCCTCAGAGTCTTGGGGTATGGCAGCTCTGTTTGCAGAGCAGGATGCACCACAGACAACAATGCTGCCTCCAATACTCTCTCACACACACATTCCTGTGGGCCTGTTGGTGGTGGGGGGACTTAACCTCTGGAGCTCAGCAGGCTTTGTCTACTTCTCCCCCACCTCCGTCCCTCCAACTACAGGCTACCCCCACCTTTTTTTGCCAAGTGTTCACTTGCACAACAAGCTTTTCTCACACCAGAAAGAGAACATGAAGACCTTCTTAATCAATTCCAATAAGAGTCAGGAGTGAGATTTATGTAAAAAAGGACATGTTGGTTAATGGACGGGTTAATGCAAATGCTGTGATTCTTTAATTTCATCAATATGAGCCATGCAATACATATTAAAACCCATTCAGTTCACAGTCATTTATATTAATGATAGCACTTTCAGATTACTGCAGGGTAATGGGGGGCAAGAAAGTGTACATTCCCATGAATGATGAGTCCTCCATGGTCGTCCTAAATTGCATTACAGAGGCAGTAATGATCTGTATGTTATTATGTAAACTGTGGTGAATCAGTTATTCATTCAATATGGTCCCTAATTGAATTATTAAATTCTTGCCTGTGTAAAGATATGCATGTTTGTCTCCCCCCTGCGCTAGCAAGAGGCACCAGATGGAGCATGTTATGTAATCATATCGATGTAAATTAAAACACAGATTATCCTGAGAGACGTGTAACCGAGTGGCACGCTTACACATCACACTGGAGGTGACAAATACCTTCAGTCCTATGGGATAACAGTATCTGGCCCAGGTGACAGTGACAGAGGGCTGGCCGTGTTTTTCATATGGAGGAAGACAACAGAAACTGCTGCTGAGAGTGATGATGATATCACGTCTCATCCATTCAGGCTTTCCACATGCACTTCTTCTCCTGCCTGGAAATCTACAGCGATGGAGTGGAAGGTAAACTTGTGCCCAATACGTTTTAAGCCTTTTTATATATGAGATGCATTTCAACCACTTTATTGGCTGACATACATCTTAAATAAATTTTAAAGCGGCACTTTTAACTGATTTGGATTCATATTGATGGCTGTTTGCCTTGTTTAGTTTGCCTTCACCTGTGACATAGTTTGTATTTCTGTATCCTGAAACTGCACAATCCACCAACACATTGGGTCAATATACAGTACACGACACTTATATTACATATATTTATAATTTTTCAACAATTTTTTTGACATTTTTTGGTTTAAGCAAAATGTCTTGATAACTAGTGGACATACACATGAAACAGTGAATGTACTCCTGAACTGACGACAGGCAGAATCAGCGCAGAATGTTGTGCTGCATTCACTTACTGATGTACATACTGAAGTGGATTTGAACGGTGAAGTGGTGGCATGATTTCAAACAATGCGAACATTCTGTTCAATTGTAAAATTCACTGAAACAACTCAAAACAGCAAATTGATCCATAACTTCTACCTAGCATTGAGCTAGAGCGCCTGAATAGAGCCTCATCTAGCTCCTAGTGTGGCTTTATCCTTTCACTTTTGTTACCCTTTGTGTATTTTTTCTAATTCATTTTTTTCTTCTAATTCTAATTATTACTCTTATTGCACACAACAAAGGCTCACTCACTGTACATGAAACCTTGTGTTTTGCTGCACATATTGTGACAAATCATTCATCTTTTTTTCACCATCATTTAACTGTTTATTTCTCTGTAAAGGGAATAAAGTAATGTAAAAACATAAATGTAATTTTGAGCTCTGACAGGAACAAGTAACAGCCAGGCCACACGTAGTCTGCCACAGAGCTTCAGTGCCGATGAACTTCCCTCTTTGAGGTCATCAGTGCATGTAACTCAACTTAACCCCGCCATGGCAGACACACCAGCCTGGCCCCGAGGCTGTGAGTCCTTCCCTGACCCACGGAATCACAACATCCCCTTTTACTGCAGCAGGGGCCTGGAAGTCATCACTGATACTGGCAACACACAGGGAGCTCTGAGGTCATCAATAATGACTCCATTTACTTAACACTGACCCAAACACCTGCTCATTTATCATGGCTGACACACGTCAGCCTGGCCCATTTCTCACTGAGGAGCCAGCCAGCCACTGCAGATCTTGATCAGGTCACCTCCGGCTCTGTGAGGGCTTTAGCAAGTAGATTAATACGCAGAAAACACACGAGGTTAAGTGCAAATAGTTACACATGACTGGCTTTTTATTGCACAATCCCGGATGCTGCCAAAGTGTTTGCATGGATGTTAAAAATTCAAAATACCTTGATTGTACTCAGTAGATTACTGGTTCTGGTTGCACTTGGCGGGCAGCTTGTGCACTGATTATTTTAACATTTCCAGGATTGTGTCCAATAAAAACATCATTCCCTGCCACAGTGTGTGTAAAAGTCTGTCTTATAGCAGCTGCAGGCTGCATGAAGTTTCTGTTTTTCACTACAATGTCTTGGGAGAAAGCTACTGAACTGTCACACTCTGCTGTCTACACTATATCTACAGCTGGGTGACAAATCAAAGGAAAAAACATGAGTAAATAAGTGAAGACACACAGTGAATGCAGATGACTCCATACAGGGTGAATGGTTTGATTTTGCAGTTACCAGAACTCAACCCACTGAAAACCCATGGAGTCCTCCACCACCATCGCACACAATAACAATAAGGGAATAAGTTCCACAGACATGGAGGATCTACGAGAAGGAGCACTGAAGCTGCTCTGGAGGCTGGTGGTGGACTAACACTTGATCAAAACCGACATTATAAAATATAGTTCCTTCTTTCTTTAGTCGTGACATGTCACATTAAATATGTCTCATTTACATGTTATGATGACAAACTCATTCACTTACATAACTGTGACTCATGTAATCTGTGGAACCAAATGTCTAAATGCAGGTTGTCATCAGGTGACGTCTGGCACTGACACACAAAGCTTTGAGAGACTGTTTCAGTATCTCGTCTTTCCAGACGCCGTGCCTTTCTCTGGATAATGCTCAGAGCTGACTGTCAACAGTCCTCACAGGGACTCTTTCTTGGGTAAAAACTTGTCTCAATTAAAACTGCTCACAGTGAGACCTTAACAAGACTAAAAGTGTACAGCCATGCTACCTGTTAAACCCTGATGTTTAGCAGGTGTAATGCGTACCGTGTTTTCCATCTTAATTTTACAGAGCTTGTCATAGAGAAGACAAAAAATATCCAGGCCACGTTTCACTAAATCGAGCGCTTGAAAAGCTGTTGCTAGCACATGAGGTACAACTTGTTCCCACCTTTTTGCTGAATTTGTGTGCATGAGATACAATTCCTTTCCATGTTTTGGTTATTTTTTTTAAGATAAGTGTATACAGAGAACCAGTGCAACAGGATGCATTTCTTTTTTTTTCCCCCAACCTACGTTACATGAAACCACTTGCATATGTTGAAAACCTCAACTGCATGTGATAGCTACAGTAGCTTGGAAAATAGCAGTATGGGGCACTGACTTTCATGCACTGAGAGGGTTTCTTGCTGGGTTTGGCTCCTGCCACCGCAGGGTCAACCCCGCCATAACCCCTACCTCTGAAGGTATGTGCTGACTGATGCACGTCTCTCCTGTCCCTGCCTGAACTTGCCGTGTCTTCATCGTCCCCAGAGTCAGAACCGCAGAATCCTCCCAGTCATGAAATAGGCCTCTGTCGGTCTCACAGGTGGTGTATAGGTCCTGGTTCAGCATTCACTGGGAGGTTTCTGGGCCCAGTTCTGTGATCCAGATTCACCAAAATCAGTGAATAAAGCTATAAAGTTGAGTTTTTGTGCAGTAATCAGGCAGGCCTGGCCCCCAGAAACTCTGGCAGCAACTATCACTTTTCCAACCTAATTCTTGTCTCATTTGCAGTCTGACAAACAGTGAATTCATCAAATTCAGTGTCCCATATCACTCATGTGCTTTCCTCATATGGAAGTGGGCGTGTTTTCATCTACAGCAGGTTGGGAAAATCATTGCTGTCTCATAGATCTGGCTCTCTGTTTACACATTTATGCACACAAATGAACCAAAATATGGGAACAGATTGTATCTCATGCACATGTAATAACATTTGAAAGGCTCAGCGTCGTAAAACGTGGCCTCTATGTATGTTTTTTTGTCTCTCTATGGCACCTCCTGAGCTCCGTTAGTGCTACACACAAAGTACAGCTGAGGCTGTTGGGAATGGCATTAGCTTTGCAGGTCACAGGATCATAAAGTCATCATCCTGCCGGGGTCATGACAGACCAACGTTGCCACTTTTAACCGCTAGCATGGTGAAATAATATTCAGCATGTTCATTATTAGTGATCATATAAGCAATCAGTGTATCTACTGTATATATCAGTAGCTTCATCTGTTCCAGGGTGATGTCTTATATTCCTGTAAATGACTAAATAAACATACTGCATATCTTTTTTTTATTGCTTTGTGAACTGCAACATACTTTTTTCTTTACCAGAGCTGAGTTTATAGCACTACTTAAGCTAAATCTCCGAGGGCCGTTTGCAGAACAAGTATTAGCTGCCTTCAGTGCCCTTCAGCTCGATGCTCACACAGTTGAACACAGAGTTGAAGATAGAGCTTCTCTTCAGGGATTTCTTCAAGAAACAGCCTTAGTTCTTGTCTTCCAGTTGCCATGGCAGGCTGCCTCCTTTCTCTGGAGACACGGTGTCGATGATGTTGGCTCAGTTGACTTCTCCGTCCAGAACAAGTGTGTCTCAGACGGACAAAAATTTTGACAGTATCGAACATTTAGGATTTTTCGCCTGCAGTGTAGCTGTCCTTTTATGCTCCTTAACAGGGAGGGGGCTTGAAACTTTTCTCAGCAGAGGGGGAGGGAACCACTTAGGACAGGTCACCAGTCTTCACACAGTTACACAACACACAGACAAAAAGGCGTAGCTCACATCCACGCCCACAGGGAGTGCGTGTTTCTGGAATGTAGAGGAAACTCACATGAACTCGGGGGAAACATGATCAGATTCACACTCAGCTGGACATTTTTGACACGAGGCAGGAGTTTCAACTTCCCACCAAGTGTTGTGCAGCTTCCGTGTGGGTGTGGATATAAAATGAGTAGTAATTGATGACCCAGTTATATACAAATATACTAGAACTTGTGATGATGGTTTGTCATTTTTCATAGATGTCTCCTCTTCATTATGGTGTCTGCAACTACGGTGACACAAATGTCTTACTTGATATTCTGGGAATTTTGTTTTTGGAAGAGAGATAGAGGTCAGATTAATAGATTGGTGGTCATGACCATGATTCATGGTTTTATCCAGTTAAGCTGATTTCTTGTGTGAAACATCTGCAGTCCGACTTCCACTGAAGAGTAAAAACATCTTTACAGCGCCGTCAAACCTTTGGGATAAATTCAAAGTTTCCTGCAGCACAGAGACTCGACAGGACGAGTAAATATGTTGAGAAGCGTTAACAATGAAGCAGACGCTGCCTTTCCTCAGCTGAAGAGACACTGTCCCACATTGTATCAGCCAAGAATACATCGAGTTTGGACATGCCCAGACATTTTGGAGGTTTGTGCAGGTATGCTAACTGGGCAGCTCTCTGTGTCTTGTGGAACACAGCAGCACTTCACACTGATGGCACTGTTTGACTTCAGTCCTGCAGTTTTTCTTCGACACGCTCCATGTGTCTTTAAATACACCGTATGACTGCTACCACGTTTACAAGCATCCGTCTGTATTCTTGTTTTTCTATAACGCACCCACTGATGGATGTACCTGTTGTATGTTCCCATTTTAAAGATTGAATCATGCACATCATTTTCACTATAACTTTCCTCTGCAATGCTGTTAGTCAGATTAGCAACAGTGTCATTATCGCCTGTGTCAAAAACTCCTGCTCACCATAAATCCTATTGCTCGACACAAACAGGATGTTCGTAGTTGTCTCCTTTTCCCTCCTCTGGCCTCACTCGGCATGTGGTCACAGATAAAGCAGAAACCTGGAGACAGTGACGGCGCTTTATAAAAGCCGCTCCAGACACTAACATGAAGTTGCTGACACACCAGGAGCTATCTCCTTATGTGCAGCACAATTTCTCAAGAGGATATCACCCGATCCAAGTGAATGATGTTCATCCCTTTGTTCGAGTTCCACACATCTGGAGAATCTGCAGCTGTTCCAGAGGCTCCAGGTGAAGCGACACCTTAGTCTGAGACATGTGGTGCTTTTTTCCTTTAATCCGGGCAGTTTGTTTTTCTCACAGCAAATTCACAACCTGCACGGCTGTGACTTAAAGGAGGCAAAGAAGGACCAAAATCAATGAATCACAACCAGCATTTTATGCATTCTCCTTCTCAAAACCTGCCACTTGCATTACCCACAATGCCATTTGACTGTCGACAGTTTGGTGTTATGCTGCTAGCCTTGAGAGGACTACTTCACACCCCCAGATATTTTTTCATTTTCAATCGTGGGGCCCACCCGACACTGACTCAAGTGACATTACTTGACTTTTCTGTTGAAGGTGCTGGAGGCCAATGAAAATGCCAACTTCAATCAACCTAACTTTTCTAACTTTCACTTTTATTCCCAAAATAAAAAGAACTTATTGAAAACCGTGTTGAAATACTGGACATGAAAATCTTTTACGACCTTGTTGAAAACCTAAAGGATTTCTATATGTGCTGTATTATGCTGGAAAACTATTACTACTACTATTGTGCTGCTAATGATGAGACAGCCAGTGCTGCCTGAAACAGAATGATTGATAACTGAATGGTTCCAGTACAGCAACAGCACTGAAAGTGTGGATGTGCCCACTGCTTACATGATAACTGTCACACTCCCTGTAAACTACGTAGCATTTGAAAACAAACCCTTAAAATCCACTGAACACCTTGTCTGAGTGTGCTGCGTGTAGAGCCAGCTGCAGCCGTAGTGTGCAGCCACACTGGGACAGAAAACCAAACTGAGAGTAGCTCGAGGGTCTCTTGTTGTTGTCCTGCCTTTGTTTGTTGCCCTCCTCCTGCTGTCCTTAGCTCCATAGGAGAGCTGTGCAGGGCTTAGAGAGCGCGCCTCTGAGCATCAATAATAGAGGGCTCACAGCACCGAGCACAGAAAGGACCGAGGCAGCGGGACAACTTAATGCCATTCAGCCACTAATTAACTAATTGAAAGACGAAAGTCTCTAAATCTGGAAGTACAAATAACTGATTATGCCTCTGTGTCTGCACAGAAAGTGCTCATCAGTTTTAAAATGAGGCGTAAAATCAAGTGTACAGTGAGTGTGAAATCTTGTGGCTCTGCCCCATATTTGTCAATGAGATCAACGCTCTCTTATTACTGACAGCAACAAGAGCCCATAAAGACTGGATTTATTGTTCTCTTTAACTCTTTTATGTCTGGAGGAATCGGATGGGTCGTAGGTGGTGAGTCGAGCCCATAAGGTCAATCACATGAAGCTGTAAAATGAGATGTAACCCACATTCATAAGGGCCTTGAGTAAAAGAAGACAGGGGGAAGAGGGAAAAGATATAGAGCAGGGGAGCTTCAGTCGAAAGAAATGGACTCCATCTTTGTAAGTCCTCCTCTCCAGCTGTCAGCCCGCTCCCTGTCCCATGGGGGGTTGCCACGGTGACAGGAGGCCACATGTCTTGGGGGCGTCGTTTTGGTCAAAGGACCCCATTGTTCTTGTGTTAAGCCGTCTTCACTATGCCCGTCTGCCAGGGACAGGGGCTTCGGCTTCACACCCCTCTCTCACTCACTCACTCACTCACACACTCACACACACACACACACACACACACACTCTTTCTCTCTCCCAGACACAAAACACACCCCACACCCACTTATATAGAGGTGCAGCAGTTGGGCTGTACACTAACACAAGAAAAGAGCTTGTTCACAAAGACGCTGCCAGTCACAAGTTTTCCAGTCAGACAGAGGAAAGACATGCAGTCATATCACAGGCACACGATGCAGTGGAGGACAGAAAAAAAAAGCAAACACACACACACACCGGAAGTGATTCCGTGACAAAAACCCATTTGACAGAAATGACTGTT
Organism: Chaetodon auriga; assembly: GCF_051107435.1. Lineage (NCBI taxonomy): Eukaryota > Metazoa > Chordata > Actinopteri > Chaetodontiformes > Chaetodontidae > Chaetodon > Chaetodon auriga. The sequence continues at coordinate 6,476,390 of NC_135078.1, forward strand.
CATCCACTGCATTATTTCCTCTCCTGCAGATAACATCCGCTCCTGTGACTTCTCTCATCCCCTCATATTGATCAAGTTGATGGTTGAATACGCTGCAGCTCCTCAGGTCCACCACCAGATGGCACAGCAGTCCTGCTGCGTCAACCCAGAACGATACTAGCGGCTTCACGATTCTGTCCATTTGTCTTCCAGTGGGAATACAGAGGAGACCTTGGCACACGGAGCCAGAAACCTCTGGTGTCCTTCAGCCAAGTGACTCTGACTTGATGTAAAAGGAGGGAGTCAATTACCCAGTGATGGATAGATTACAGCCATGCATCATTCTGGGAGCCAATTTTCCTATGTGAACTGAATTTGAAACTCAATTTGTTACTGCTCCCTCCGTTCCTCTCTGACAGATGGATGAAGCCGGCAAAGAGGAGCCGATTTGAATCTGTGACTGGTGGAATCTGAGGTTAGAGGTCAATTTACTTCCAGCCATTTGGCTGTGTTCAAAATGTAGATGGGAATGGTAATTTCTGTGGTGATGCATGCAGTTATGGCAAAAGGTTGTGGTTTATACGAAAGGAAAGCTGCTGTACTTGAACTCAACTGACCACACAGCTGGAACATCACATTTGTGGAGATAGTGGCTGTTTTATTATCTGGATGAATTCCTTTCTAGCGAGTCTGAATCATCTGGTTAAATGAACACAATTTGATCTAATGAGGCATCTTTACATGCAACCAAAGCATTCACTCAGAACCAGAGTTGATCAAGGCACATTTTAAGATTTCAGGAAACTCAGAGCCCACCAGTTTATTTTAAATGTGATGCAATGTATAAGACAATTCCAATCAAGCTGGCCATTACTCTTTATTACTGACAGTATGCTGGATCGATGAGACAGGGACCTCTCCTGGACATTTCCCTGCATGTTGACACTTTGGATCACTGAAAAACCAAACTAAACATCCATCCACAGAGAGCAGATATTGACTTGGAGATGCTCGATCCAGTGAGTCTGGAGAGTGAGGCTGAAGATGCACTGCGATTACCAGCTGAGTGGTTGGATATTGATTAGGAGGTGGTCAGCAGAGATGATTGGACTCTCAGCGTATTGACTGGCTTGGTTAGCAGAGGGAAACTGGCTACAAATTACCGGTCAGCTCTAATAATTCACAGGGAACAAAAGCATCAGTGTGTTAGCTAATACAAGACAATCAGCCATCTGTGGAAAATCATTCCATTTCATCTTAAGAAAATTAAAGTGTGTATGAAGGTTTAATGAACACTCATTCGAATGAACTGACATTAAAGAGGTACAACTAAAACCAACAGTCTCCCATGTGGTCATTCAAAAGTATCATGAAGCGTGGTCTTGTGTCTCTTCAGGGAGTGACGGTTGGGCAGGTGGAGCAGCACTGAGCCGTCGGCCCCTGGTCCTCCTGCGGGCCTCTTTACTGGAGTCAGGGGGGGTCTGAGACAGCCAGGCGAGACCCGCGCTGTCGCTGCTGTGCTCTGCGTTGCTCTGGTTCCTCAGGCTACGGCGCACTGAGCGCTTCCCTCTAGTGGCGACTGGTTTGAACACATCCTCAAAATTAAAGTCAGTCTGCCAGGGGGCGAACTCCAAATTGGCTGCTCCGCCCTCTTCCTGGCTATCAGAGCCTGACCTGATGCTTTCCTGCTGGTTAGGTGCTTGGTCTCCCTGCTCCCTCTCCTCCACTTCATGGCTCGTTTGGTGCTCCTCTGCCTGCTTCCCCTGCTCCTGTAGGACTGAGCTGTTTGCGCAGCCCCTCCTGCCCTGCTTGGTTTTTCTCTGTGGGGACTCTAATAGCAGACTCAAAGTGTCTGAGGTGGGTGCATCCAGACTGCCATGACATTCTAATTTTCCATCTGAGTCTGTGCAGTGAGTATCAGTAGAAGTCTGGCCATGAAGTTCAGTGTCAGCTGATCCCTGTTCAGGTACAGTGTGGGTCAGTGAGGTTTCCCTTGTTGCTTCAAGGTTAGTAGTGGTTTGATCTTCACAGTGCTCCTCCGTCTTTCCTCCAGTCTGGCCCAGAGTCTCCTCATGGAGCAGCATATCATCAGCAACACTGACCTTCCTCTTCCTCAGTCCTCTTCCACCAGCCCTTGGCCCTGCCCTCCTGCTCCTTGTGCTTTCTTTGCTGGAGTCAGAGGATGTGATTGAATCTTCTGAAGGACTTTCCACGGCATTTGTCAGAATCAGGTCACCCATCTGTTGACTGTTGTTAGTCACTTCAGGGTCCAAATGGGTCTCATGATTTGGGGCTGTTGGGAGAATCGAGAACAAAACAATCTTAGGGAAAATCTTCGAGAATCAAACATAAATTTAGTGACTTGACAACCACAGATTTTGAGAGGTAGTACATTATGGAAAAATGTGCAGAGAGAAAAAAAATTCAGGGACTACAAAGTATAATTCCAAGGAAGCAAAATCAATAATTTAGCATTACTACCAGATAAAGTTTGATATTTCCTGCATGTTTTACCTGTGCAGCTCACAGAGGGAGTGTGCTGTGCTGCTGGAGCCTGTGTGATGAAGGACAGCCTCTCAGTGATGGGGCTCAGGGTGGGGTTCTTGGAGGCGTAAGCCCGGGAGCCGTACAGGGAGCGATCCACATCCCTGTTCCACCGACGTCCTGCTGTGGAGGTCATCTGTGGAGAGACAATGTGTAGCATTAGAAAGGTTTGTGCATGTGAAACTTGTTCAGTATCCACTTATGATGTGATGCAGAGTTTCTTGTGCATCCAAACACTCCACTGACTGATGAATTGATTTGTAACTACAGACGAGAGGAGCCACATACTATCAGCACTGCTTTCTGTCTGGTCAGCTTTTATGTTTCAACATCTTGCTATTACATCCCTGCAATATCTGTGTAATATTACATTTTTCTTCAATATTATGTATTTTTTATCTTTTCGTACCAAGCCGATGCATGTACATATTTTTTATTTACTGTGCAATAGTGAAAAAACCACTGGACTTAAACCAGGTATAATTTTCAATCTTTTTCCCATTAGCAATGTTATTTTTTCATACCACCTTTTTTGTATAGAATGTATGGATACACAGTTGTTTTTGTATTTTCTATTCCCTTCCAGGTCTTTTGATATTCCTGCTACTTTTGCTGCTGCCTGTAACACCGTAATTTCTCCTATGGAGGATTAATAAAGTGTGATCTTATCTTATCACAGAGCTGACGTTTCCTCTGGCTTCACGACATGAAACAGCAGTTTCTGAAAAAGTAGTTGATCCAATGAGCGCCATGGGCGGGTGTAACACTGTTGTCCAGTTGTCAAGCATTGTCAAGTGCACCAGAGCAAACGAGAAGTAACAGCAACAATGGCGACCACTATAGATGAGAGACACGGCTGTCGAAGCCGTCCTTCACCCGACATCATAGTTCATTTTTACTTTGCATCAGTTTGTTTTTGCTTCACTGATAAAACCTCAGCAAAAAAAAAAAAAAAAAGCATGTTGGCATGGCTACGCACCTGCGTCAACTTTAAAGGATTTTAGGTTGGATGCAATGTCGGACTGAAGGTGGAAACAGAGTATAATGAGATGACAGTCTGTCTGACATCAGTCAAACAGGCTCAGTAAGCAGACTGCTGTAAGGCGGGCAACAGGATGGAGAGCTCCAGCTATCCACACCGTCTTCAAACAATGTGTGTGATGATGCATCGTCAGCCGCAAACTACCTGCTGCACTGTTGCGCTGGATAAGCTTCCATCCGGACCAATGTGTGGAGTTAGCGAGAAGCCGAGCTCTTGCGACTCATTAACTGTACTCGTCTGGATTATCCCATTTATTAATTCATCTTGTCCGAATGGATTTAAAGGATAAGGCTGATGATACTCTGTATTCTTCTTATCGTCTGTGCCATGCAGCTTCATTGTTGCTTAAAAAGCATTCAAACACATCGGCGAGCCACACTGTTGGACTGTGCGACACATTATGAAGAACGTGGGCGCTGTAGTTTAGCTTGTGTTGATCCCACATAAACTGTCCTGCTGCTGTAAATACTCGCACACCAATCTGCTGCTGAAGACGGCCCCATCAGAGTCAACATTACTGCTGCTACTGTTCATGTTTGTTGAAACTAAAATACTTGGGTGTTTTGGGAAATTACTTAATGTTTTCTAAAAATACAAGTTTATATTTGTAACTTGTTTTTGAAGGAGGCAGGCATGGCTTGGGGCTGAGAGCCACAGACAGGGTAGGGTAGTCAGAAAATAGCACAGAGACTAGCACATTGTTGTCTTGGTCTTTTCATGGGATTTGTTGACAATATTAAAAAATCTTTATGCGTAATATCACCAGCCTTTCCCTGGAACACAACTCCACCACCTTAAGAATTCTAAGGCTCGATCTGCATTCCCGGTGGTTTTGAGGTATTTAGCTTCAACCTCAGTCATGACAAACACCCTGAATGTATCCTAAATGTACAGTATCAAAATTCAATTAAAGGGATCCTATGAAATCCTCTGTGAATGGGAGTTGACCAAGTTTAATCCTCTGTTTGAACATCAGGGAACTTATTTGTGAAGAACATTCCTACTACTCACAATATTAGGAATTAATGTCAGATTTCAGAATGAAATGCTCATTATTCATCACCCTGTGTTAAGGATGATGATCTTAAAGTGGTATATCTGGGGCACATAAACATACTGTATATACACAGAGTTCTTGTCCCCGGCTCAGCCAAAGTAAGTCACAGTTCGATTGTCAGCTCTCGGCTCCATGACTGCCTCCTAGAAAGTCATGTCTGCAGATCCCTCAGTGAAGAGCTGTAAAGAGAAATCAAACGAGCAGACTCAGCCAACTCACCTTCATCTTCCCAGAGGCTGTCTTGGCAGCAGAGCGTGTCGACCTCTTCACAGGTTCGCTCTCCTCTGGCTGCTGGGGGAACACAGAGTTGGCGTGGGGATATGTTACATAGATCGTCTCTCTGCCACACTCTCTCACACACATTAAGTGGATATTCTCGGACGTGATTAAGTTCAGATTCAGTGGAATTAAACAGTAGATTAGATGGGAGCGTGTTATGACCCCTAAATTATTAGAGAGACAATCTTGTCTGGTAAATGGAGATTTCTACAAGTGGGATCAAGCTGAAAGCAGTCCGTGTTAATAGCAGACCTTTCTCTTTCGACTGCTGGAGCGAGCTGGAGCCTCGCTGGTAGATTCACGCTCCGGTCCTGGCTGCTGTGTAAGAGGGTAAGAAGCTGTGAGTGTATGAAATGGGAAACTTCACAGTATGGAATCTACAGAGGAAATTACTCCAGTGATATCAACAGAAAGTCAAGTATTCTTAAAATAATGAACCCATAATGAATATTTAAGAATGGGGTTAAAAAAAATAAAGACAAAATGAACAAAGCTATGATGGAGGCAGACCTTTCTCCTTTGATTTCTAGATGAGGCTGGAGCTTCAACATCCGCTTCACATTGCTTCTCCTGCTCTGCCACTGATGTCAGCTCATCCAGGGCATCCAGCTGGAAGGTCGTGCTGGGTTTAGTCTCAGACTCTGAGGGAAGGATTAGGGTTAGAGCTCAAGGTCAGACAGAAAACGTGAACTCCAACATACTGTATGTCAAAGCAGCCACAGCACCTCCACAGTCAACTACATGGGACTAATAGATACATAGTTATTGTGTCATAATGCAGCTCAGTGAGGATACAGACGCTTCTGTGTGTCACTGTTAACAAAGTCTCCAGTCTGCAGTGTAGTTCATACACTCCACTGACACACCACGCTGTAGAATAACATTATGTTTCATGATCAAAGAAAGTTTTTACTGTCATTTCTGTCCACCAGCCAAAAAACGTTTCAACCAGCCATAAAACTACATAAGATACGATGTCATTAAAAACAGAAGCCACAGCTGCACTTCCATCATTCCCCTCATTTTTCTTTTTTAGGTTGATCTACAGCAGTGTGCAGCCACACACTTTCAGATTCTCACAAATTCTCCACTGTGGTCCTGGATTACCAAGCTCAGTAGCTTGCTATATGAATGAAGCATAACTGCAGCAATGGGGGGGCAATGAGGGTCAATCAAAGAATTGTGACTGACGGTCATACATGGCATGCTGCCAACGTGCAGAGTCGATGCAAAACAAAATGTGATCAGTCAACCTATGTGTTGTCGTGACGAGTGTTTGAGGTGAAGTAGGCGGATTTCAGCAACCTGCCAAAGGAAGATGACCTCATTTATTTTATTTGCCAACTTTTCACTCACTTTTGGCAGCAAAGACATAAAGTGACAATGAAAGGAAAAAATGGAGAAGTACAACAGCAGCTCACCTGTCAGAAGCGGAGACTGAGACTCCTCATGGAAAGCAGTGTTTAAATTCAATGGCTTGATGTCCCATTCTAAAAATGCAACAAATGGAAAGAGCTGTCAACATCTGGGTGTTGAAGTCAGTCATTCAACCGTGCTTTCTACAACTTCGTAATATCTTGTAAAATTTGATCCGGGCCCCACAACTCTGGTACGACCTGCCAGAGGAGAGCATGCAGCTCTCTCTTAAAAACCCTTTTCAGAGCTGCTTTGTCTTGAATGTGTTCGTCTCCTGTTTTTATTTGTTTTTCCTGTGTTTTTGTAATTCATACTTCACTTGTCATTATTACTTCATCGATTTAATTTTATTTACTATTAATATAGTCATTTCCTTTGTAACGTGTTCCTGCAAAGTGCTGTATAAGTAAAATTATTATACAAGCACAGTTTGACTGCATTCTGCCAATGACAGTACGTTATGCCTCTCAGGGTAAATAAAGTGTAATAACCAACCTGCATCATTCATCACTGCACAGTCAATCTCCTCCACTGGAGAGAAAACAGTCTAGGGATAGAAATAAAGAAGACCAGATTGATGGTAAATAATATGAACTGATCAAACTCATACATCCCTTCAGAATGTTATCCAGTTAGAATTTACAAGTATAATACTAAGAGAAAAAAGACCTGTGGCAAAGCGAACTTTGATGCCATGTACAGTCTTGCATAAACACCACGCATCAGAGAAACATTAGCGGTCTTAAAACAATGCTTGCATCTTATCTACCTTCTCTTCTTCGTCCTTGTCCTCTCCCACGGAGGAGAGCATTCTGCGGTTGCGAGGCACTGAAAGTGTAGGTGAGGAACCGAATGCGGTGGGGCTGCTGAAGTTTGGCTGAGCCTGTGGTGTCTGGGATTCACTCCTCTGCGGCGTCTTCAGCACCGAGCGCAGCTGTAAGCTCCCACCTGGTGTAGGTGCTCGGGCCGGCGTGCCCCCTTTCTGTAACGGGGTGCTGGGGGGCTGGTTCTTGTCGAAGAACTCCGGAGAGAGTGGAACTCCAAAGCGCACGCTCTTTTTCTTGCTCTTAACCGTGGAATTGCCAGTGGAGTCATCCTCCCCTGGAAAGGCAGTAAAATAAAGAGGCCATTTTACCTTCTGTTGCCTTTATTACACAATGTATGAAGAGACAGACAGTAAGGCTACTTCACTATAGTCTCTTAGACTGCATACATGATTCTTAGTGTCTTATTAATATGTGGTAAAACAAAAACAGGCCGATTAACCATTGTATTTATAGTTCAGTAAGCCAACATAGATTTAAGGTTCTCAGATATTTTTATGTCAATTAGACAACAAAATAGCAAAAGAAACAGAAAACAGATTAATCACTGTTTTCTGTTTCTATCAGAGGATATTTTGCATGACATACCAGAATTTTCCAGTTCAACTCGATAGCAGACTGAGCACAATTTAACTGTATCTGTGAAATTTAAGGATGATCTACTTGCACATCTTGAGGAAGATATTATTAAATAAATTTGGCACATTGCTGGATTTTCACACAACTAAAAACCTTTTTGACTGGGTTAAGGTCATGTCTGTAGTATCATTACTGGGACAACTGAATTTGCTAATCTGAGTGATTGGTGCTGAACCACACATACTGTACATTATTTCCAGTATTATTCTGTTAGATTTAATATGAACATCGGTATTTCATGAGGACCACTAACTCTCCCCTTATAGCTAAGACACAAACACTGTTCTACAACATAGAAAAAACTCAAATGATGTTAATCAACATGAATTTCCTGCCTGAAAATACCACTTTCACACTCTACTAGATTGCAACCTGGATATACTGCATCAGGCTTAGCTCTATATACCAAGCCTCAAAGGCAGGGTTAAACAAGATAAAAGGCCAGTTACTCTTGCATGGCCACAGAGAGCACTGTGTGTTTACCTGTGGGCTTGATCTCCAGCAGAGAAGGGAGAGAGGGGATGTGGAAGGAGGATGCAGGCTGGGCTGCTGAAGCGGCTGCAGGATCATCAGGCTGGCTGTGGCTTTGGAGTTCAAAGATGCCGTCCTGTTGAGAGAGAATACATGAGAGCTCCAATTCTGTTGGCCTGTCGTTCAAGGAGCTTCACAGAGCAGGCCGTTGAGTAAGAGTGAATGTTTTTGCAATTTATCTGATAGTGGCATACATGTCTGTCCATTGAATCTGAAAGGACACAGAGTGCGAAATGACATTGATCAATGAATCTAATCAGATCAATTCAAACTATTTGTTTGATGCATAGAGGACATGTTGTCAGCTACAAACTACCTGCTGTATCGATGCACTGGATAAACTCCCACACCAGTGTGTATCATTAGTGCTCTATTGACTCATTAACTGTACTCATCTGGATTACACCATGTAGTAACTCATCTTGTCTTAATGGAAATAAAGAATAGCGCTGGTGATATTTTGTATGTTTTTTTATTGGCAACAAATACCATCAAAACCACCAAAACCAAAACTAAATGTATCCTACTGACAAGTATTGTGTGTGTATCCACAGCCTAATATACACCCACTTGCCACTCCATTATGTGCACCATACCAATAACAGCTCCGCCATGAATTCTACTTTTACAAAGGTTAGAACATTTCAGATTTTTTGACATGGACACAAAGGTAATAATTCTACTTTAATGTTTATGATTGAGGTTGTTGGTGGGTGGTAGTGCTATACTGCAGTGCATTAGATTGAAAGGTAATATTCTGGCCCTGTCATGTAGATGTAAATGGGGTGGCCAAAATATTATAAATGCCTCACAATATAATGCAGGCCAATTAAACACCACTACAAACTACAACTTCAATAACTGTGCAGAACTGAGTCAGTTTTGAACCAAGCTGCTCTTAGTAGCAGATTGTTGCTTTGCAGTTCAATGGTTTCATTTTGGAGTTTGTCAGGTACATCAGCTGGCTCCAAATTAAATAGCAAATATGTTCAGTTCCTTTTTTTTACTTGAAACCTCTCACCAAACACCTGAAGGAGTTTTCACACTCAGCAGCATATTCAGATGTCACAGCAGCTTTTGTTCTTGCCAGAGCAGGAAAGTGAAAAGAAAGAAAAAGTGTTTCCTCTTCACAGTTGCTTTAATTTCACTTCAAATGATTTCACATTTGAAAGCAGAGAGCTGAGAAGCTGCTGGAGCTTGAGGTTCAGCTCTCAGAGGTTCTTGTTAATGTCCACCATGAAGGCCAAATCACACAGACACTTGCTGTCACTGAGTTTCCACATCAGGTTTTCCTTCATCTCTGTGAATTATTCCAGACAAACTGACACTTTGGAACAACTTGTCCTCTTGAATGAGGTCAGCGTGTGTTTCGAGCTGTAATGATGCTTGAGATTTGCCCTTTGCATCAATGCACGTGTGTCTCCACAAACTAACTTAGACACACTGGGCTTGCCTTTTATTTCAATAAAAAATAACTGCGTGTCCATTACTCCTGGAAAGTGCGACACTCTTGTTTTGTCGACAGTCATCATGATACATTGACGTGATATCAGTTGTTACATTTGTGGTATGTTTAGGGACCACTCGGAACAATGTGTTAGTCTACCATGTTACGGTATCGATTGTTATGTTATTTTCTTTATGAAAATGTAATTTCTTTTTTGTATTTAAGAACTGCCTTGGGGGCCAGATCAAATGGTCTTGTGGGCTATATACACACATTGGTCTGGATGGAATTTTATCCAGTGCAACAGTACAGCAGGTCGATTGTAGCTGACAAAATACATCCCACTATGCATAAAACAAGTTGTTTGAGGAAAGCTAATTAGATTAATTGATTGAGGTTATTTCACAATCTGTATCCTTTCAGATTCAAACATGTATGCTAATCAGATAAGTAATATTCACTCTTGTTCAGTCTTATTGAACAATATTATCTTTGGTTGAGTTGAATCGAATTGCATTACGCTCTACAGATGTACCTAATGAAGTGGCCAGTGAGTGAATCTTCTCCCTCTATGCCATAGAGCTTCATTATTGTCGAAAAAGTATTCAAACCCATCAGTGAGCCACACTGGCTGTTAACATGCACAAAATATTCTGTTTTTTGCCTTCATTCAGAGAAAGACAAAACTCCTACTAAAGTGTTTACATGGCTAATAGAAATGAATATTTCCTATTTACATGCAGCCATGCATACTTCGAATAATGAACGCAGCCTCCATCTTTTTTCCGTTCATATCCCTTTGATATCCAGGTCTATCATAATGTTTAAAGTTGAACCTTGTCCCGAACAGCAATGTGGGCTTTTCTTTTGTCTTTTCATCTCCAGCCCTGCCTCGCTAGGCAGCGTACAGGACTGACTGTAAACAGGCTGTAAAGACGCTGTGCGTTGCAAACTACAGTAAAACCCCGACTGAGATTCTGAATGCTTTGTATGCATGTCCAAAGAATGCTCCTGAAACCTGAATAATACCTGCACATCTCACATCTTAATCAAGAAAAGCTCCATTTGGAATAAGGCCTATTTTGGAAATACAACTGGAATATGCCCTTTTTATGAACCATATCAAATACGTAATATTGCCATATTTGGAATAACAGTCGAATATTAGTGTGCATGTAAAGGTACTCACTGTTGGACTGAGTGACATGTTCCTTCATTATGAAGAACATGCACACTGTAGTACTCGCACACCAAGACCACTGCTGAAGTTAGTTCCCAAAAGATTCACTATTAACTGCTGTCACAGATAATGTTTGTTGAAATCACAATATTTGTATGTGTCAGGCAATTATTTAGTGTTTTCTAAAAAAAAAAAAAGCAGTCTAGGTTCTCAACTCAAGCACAACGCTATGGATTCAATTCAGATTTCATGATGGAATCCCCATTGTTTATAATCCTGTGTTGAGGATGATAAATCTGTGGTGGTATATCTGGGGCATGTAAACATACACACAGCATGTACTCAGCCAAAGTAAGTCACAGTTCGATTGTCAGCTCTCGGCTCCATGACTGCCTCCCAGAAAGACATATCTGCAGATCCCTCAGTGAAGAGGTGTTAAGAGAAATCAAACGAGCAGACTCAGCCAACTCACCTTCATCTTCCCAGAGGCCATCTTGGCAGCAGAGCGTGTCAACGTTTTCACAGGTTTGCTCTCCTCTGGCTGCTGGGGGAACAGAGAGTTGGCATGGGGATATGTTACATAGATCGTCTCTCTATCACACACTCTATACCAGACTGTTCTCTTTTGACTGCTGGAGCGAGCTGGAGCCTCACTAGTAGATTTGTGTTCTGAGATTTAGAAATTGTAGGTGTATGAAATGGGAAATTTCACAGTATGGGAACCTGTAAAGCAGTGATCGTCAGCTGGTGGCCTGCAGGCCCCATCTGGCCAGCATGGTATTAATGAATTCAGAAAACGTGAGGAGGAAAAAAAAAATCAGGGCTGCCAACTCTCATGCACTGACTGTGATACGAACGACATTCGCTGAAGGGAATCATTGAGCTTGTCTATTAGACGCAAGAGACAACACTTAGGTTTACTTTTGTTGGCCAACTGTTGCATTGAGTCTCAAACCGTGTGTTTTTTTTTTTTCCCTTCCTGGAATCCTGAAGAGTGTTTTGGTTGAGATGAGGACTCTTTCATTGGTAAATTAATTGTGGGTTTTGTATTGAGACTGACTGCTTCCTTAGCGATGATCATTATGGACATTCTGTTCACACTGATGTAGGCTGATAAAAAAACACATTCACTTGTAAGACAGTGAAAATATGAAACAATAACAGGCTAATTAGGCCTAATCTTTTTCTCCCGTTTCTTTTGGTAAAGTCTGGTCCACATAGTGGCTGCTTGGAAAAATTCTGGCCCTTGGACAAATGTAGTTGAGGACCTTTGCTATAGTGGATTGTAATAACTACTCTGGCTTTATCAACAGTCAAATGTTGCTAAAATATAGCTTGTGCACCCACAATCACTATCTAAGAATGTAGATGAAAATAAATAGATAAATAAAATGGATAAAGCTATAATGGTGGCAGACCTTTCTCCTTTGGTTTCTAGATTGGGCTGGAGCTGGAGCTTCAACATCTGCTTCACATTCCTTCTCCTGCTCTGGCAATGACGTCAGCTCACCCAGGGCATCCATCTGGGAGGTTGCTCTGGGTTTAGTCCCTGAAGGAAGGGTTAAGGTTAGAGCCACAGCTGAAATGACAGCTGTTTCATTAACACTGATTCTGTAGGTTAGTAAGGTAAATCGCAACCAACAGACACAACATTTCAATGGACTACGAACGAGTCCTGAACTCTCTTTGATACTTGTAAACAGATGTTTAACATGTTTAGCATTTTGACCTTCGTGATATTTAACGGCTACACTTCTATTCTTGCAATTGGCTTGGTTTCTCAAGAAAACTTGAGAAAAAATTAAATGAGAAACTAGGGGTGGGCAGAAGACGTCCACCGACTAATCAGTTTGGCCAATTAATTGGCGCTAGTGGGTTGGTTTTACAAACTATCGCTACTGGTGGAACTTGGCTCCAATAGTCATCTTTTTGCATGGACTCGTGTGTACATGAGATTCAGCTGTTACTCCACTTCCCAAATTGGTGTTCTCTCTTGCCAATAATCTAGCCATGTAACTATTCATGCATTAAATAAAATCACATGCTTACTCCAGGAACATTTTTGTCATACTGTGATATAATACCATCATTGTAAATAAATGAATTAATTTTAGCTCATATGGCCCAAGTATATGAGAAAGCTGAGCTGTTTGTAATACAAACTGAAACTTAATATCTGTTAGTCTTATAGCTTTACAAACTTGAATGTGTCAGGAGACTGCAGTGCACCTGTCAGTATCTGAGAAACACAGTTTGACTGCATTCTGCCAATGACAGTAAGTTATGCCTCTCAGGGCAAATAAAGTGTAATAACCAACCTGCATCACTCATCACTGCACAGTCAATCTCCTCCACTGGAGAGAAAACAGTCTAGGGATAGAAATAAAGAAGACCAGATTGATGGTAAATAATATGAACTGATCAAACTCATACACCCCTTCAGAATGTTATCCAGTTAGAATTTACAAGTATAATACTAAGAGAAAAAAGACCTGTGGCAAAGCGAACTTTGATGCCATGTACAGTCTTGCATAAACAACATGCATCAGAGATACATTAGCAGTCTTAAAACAATGCTTGCATCTTATCTACCTTCTCTTCTTCGTCCTCGTCCTCTCCCACGGAGGAGAGCATTCTGCGGTTGCGAGGCACTGAAAGTGTAGGTGAGGAACCGAATACGGTGGGGCTGCTGAAGTTTGGCTGAGCCTGTGGTGTCTGGGATTCACTCCTCTGCGGCGTCTTCAGCACCGAGCGCAGCTGTAAGCTCCCACCTGGTGTAGGTGCTCGGGCCGGCGTGCCCCCTTTCTGTAACGGGGTGCTGGGGGGCTGGTTCTTGTCGAAGAACTCCGGAGAGAGTGGAACTCCAAAGTGCACGCTCTTTTTCGTGCTCTTAACTGTGGACTTGCCAGTGGAGTCATCCTCCCCTGAAAAGGCAGTAAAATAAAGAGGCCTTTTTACCTTCTGTTGCCTTTATTACACAATGTATGAAGAGACAGACAGTAAGGCTACTTCACTATAGTCTCTTAGACTGCATACATGATTCTTAGTGTCTTATTAAATGATTGTGTGTGTATAGTGATAAATTTGCTGTTGTAATCTTTACTCTTGCTGCTCTTGAAACAATATTTAGTTCTATTTAAAATTTTAGAGACATTTGTCTTCTGGGACAGCACAGAATATGGTGGACACACTTGCTTCGCCGCTCTGAGAAGTTGTGACTAATTTCTGCTTTACTGGCACAATTTCATGACATTTATTGAGAGGATACTTTACTCAACACACTTAAGCTAGTAAGCACATTCACTCGCGCTTAAGGACCAATAATGTCAGCTTCTGCATGGAAAACAGACATGACACATGCAGGCCGCAACAATTTGCCTGAGAATTTGGGGCGCGTCATCCGAATGACTTTGTGCCAGGAGAGAACTGGCTGCACTCTGCAACCCCAAATCCAAAAAGGGAGAGACTCCCCGACCCTTTGTTGTCATGTCTGTTATGATATTCCGTGCTGGGCAAGTGAAACATCCCTCACATTTTTCTGCTATATCATTCCAAGAAAATGTTCAGCTTTCTTGTCTACACCTCCTCTATTGTGAAGCATCGGGCTGCATTTGGGGGAGGGAAACATCTGTTGCATGCCTGCTCTGGTGTCAAATCTGGACTGCATTAAAAGCTACTCCGCAGATTACTGTGCCAAGTGAATGCCAATGGATTTCGTGACGGCAAGTATAAACAAAGTATGACTATGACAGCCTATTACTCACTTAGAATAGCTGCACTGTGGCAGTTTTGTTCATATATGACAAGTTTGGGCTCTATGACATTACATAACGTGCGATGGCAAAAATGTGTCCACTGGTAGACGTTTTTTTTCATATTGTTTCCATCGTTAATTTTCTATTTTAAATTGATGCCTGGTTTTTCTTCACCTCAAACATATAAAAGGTTACTTCATATAATTATACTTTGCACGGCAGATTCATAATGTCGTCACTCTAATTATTAGCTTAGATTGTGTGTTTAAGTTGTTCATGTGTACATGCTTAACCAGAAGACTGATCACAGCTTGTACCACCTTGAACCAAGCATGCACCCGTTGGTCACGTAACATATTGGGTGTGTTTGATTTGTGTTACTTAGCGTGCTCACCAGGTGGTGCATTTAATCAGTAAATGAGTAAGGTTGATGTGACCTTTTGCAACTACGCTGAGGCACAATAATGACTGACAGAACAACTAAAACATTATGTTCAAAACAGTGCTTTAAATAATAGCGTTGATTCATAATACAACTGCAAATCTACTTACAAAAACTGACCAAGCCAACTGTGTTATTATGATTTCCATCCCACCCACAATGATTTCCTGTCCTGCCTCACATGATGAACACCACCTGGCAACAGGTGAAACAATGCTTCTCCTGTGATGTTGGGTTGATACTACAGATTAACAGGAACACTTAGATTCAATCAAAAAACTTGGATTTCTCGTCCATCAATATAGTTATGATATCTAATTACTTCACATCATTTCTTTTGGCTGCTCATCCCTCTCGGCTGCTTCACAGTGCCTGAAAGCTTACTGAATGTTAAGTCTTAAAGATTTCATCCACTTGCTCTTTTGTGTTTCCACTAATCAGTGCATCTGATTACGATGCCACGCATGATCTGGTCTGATGGTTTTCATTCACAATTTTGGTATGTTGCTACATTTGTGACTTCAGTCATTCAATCATTTATTCATTAATTGTTCATTTGCTTTATTCATTTATCTGTATGTGTAGTACTTATTGTGTTTGTGTGTTAGTAGTTGTTATGTGTGGTCAGTATTTGTTCTGTGTGTAGTTATGTGAGTTTGAATCAAGCATTATGGTCACTGAACACAAGTCAAGAAGAACTGGCTATCAGTTTTTCCTTTCAAAGGGAGGTGTCCTGTTAGTTAATACAAAAGCTCTGACTATTTCCAGAAGTGAGTGTAAATTTGCTAATTCCTCTTAGCAAAATAAAGTTATTTGCTATAACAGCTGAAGATCCTTTAAGGTAAAATATGCTATGCTCGTTTATCCATTTGTAGAATACTCTTTCGAATAATTAAACTGATGGCTCAGTTTCTGAATTGGAGCGTTCCTCCACCAGAAACAGTGTACCCTCAAGCTAAGCAAAGACTGTTCAGTGTTTATGGATGAATTTAATGTTTCAGATCTCTGGCATTTCTTTAATCCATCTGGTAGACAATATTATTTCTTCTCTCTTGCCTGCCACATCTTCACCTGTACTGACTGACAATTAACTCATACAATCACTGCACTCCTGCTCTTTTGATGCTATTGTGTTATCAGACCACTCCTCAGTACTACTGGAGTTATGTGTTTAAGAATATGACAGTGCTCCTCCTCCTTGATACCTGAATATGTGTTTATTGTCAAATGGGGACTTTGTTAAGTCTGTATGCAGTCAAATTGATTTTTTCATTGCAGTTAATGGAGCACCTGGGATCTTGGCATCACTGCTGTGGAAAACACTGACGGCATATTTACTGTAACAGGGGAAATAATTTCATATAGTGCATGTAAGGGAAAACTTGGGAAAAACTACTTATACTGAGTGAGCAAATTACTCAAGTAGACAATATCTATGCTGCCTCCCCATGCTCAGACATATATAAGGAGCGCCTTTCCCTCCCAGTAGAATTCAACATTCACTTCTAAACTCAAGTGGAGGATCTATTGTGTAAATTTAATGTGCCTATTTCAAACACAGGGATAGAAGCCAGTAAATTGCTCCCCCGTTTATTACGACACTCATCAACCACCTGAAATTCAGAGCCACTCTGTCCTGACAAAAGATCCCACACAAATTAATGAACATTTGACCCACTAGAAATAGATATTTTAAACTGGCATCCATTTTGTTTGATACAAACTTCTGTTACTGTGAATACTTAAGTTAGTAGGAACTGGACTGATCTCCAAAAGGCATAAAGTTAGTCATTAGTCATAAAGATGAAACATTCTCTTCAAAATTTTATGTAGCTATGGGCTCCTCTAAGCAGCTGCCTAGCACTCTGAAAATTAAAATAACTGATGCCCACAAAGCAGGAGAAGGATATAAGAAGGTAGCAAAGCATTTTGAGTTAGTTGCTTCCTCAGTTTGTAATGTAGTGAAGAAATAGCAGTTAACAGGAACGGTGGAGGTCAAGTTGAGGTCTGGAAGACGAAGAAAACTTTCTGAGAGAACTGCTTGTAGGATTGCTAAAAAGGCAACTCAACCACCCATGAACCAGCTTCTGTCCAAATTATTGTCCATGCATATTTGAGATTTGTCTGTCCTGCTATGATCTCTCTAGATCAGATGGGGTTTTTCAATGTAAGATGTCTCCTCAATATATTATATAGTGCCTCTTCCTCAAATACACCAGAAGCCGTGATTTGGATTGATGTGTAAAAGGCTTTCGACTTGGTGCAGTAGAGGTGTATCTTTTCTTCGAACAGATCTCTTTGCACTGCTCCAGCCAGCAAAGCTGCAGCTTGAATCTGCTCTTGCTGGACAAGCTCTTGAACCTCTAGCCATCACGCTTCAATCAGATCCTCATATAACACAAGCATAATTAGGAGTGGCTCCGAACAAAAGATGTAAATTTACGTAATTCAAATTCGAATCCAAATGCCCTTTTTATTTGCAAACTCTCACTCCCTGACCCCAATTCGTCCTTGTTTAATAGACTGAACCCTCTCCTCATGGTCTTCCCTCAGTATCAGGACCCTAAAGGACCTATAAATAAAGACCACCTCTGGATCTTTGCAGCTGCTCCCTGAGAAATACGTTTTCCCCAATTTTCCCCACATTTCTTTAGACAGCTACAAATCCAGTTATGGGGGTCCCCACTCTTTTCTAGAGATCATTTTCTAGGACTTTTCCAGGACATTTTCAATGGCGACCTTGCTGGTTTGACAGATGGATATCGCACCATACACTAATACGCTCCTCTCCGTGGATGTCTGATTTAGTACGAGTACACAGGCATAATCTTTAGATGCCTCAATGTCACTATTTTTTTCCTGCTATCTCCTCTTACTGTTTTTTTTCCTGCTTGTTTTAATATTGTTATTGTACTGTCATTCAGTCATTGCATTGTATTTGGAAAGCACTTTGTGTATTATGCTTGGCAAGTGCTTTGTAAATAAAATGTATCATTGATTAACCTGAAACCTCCTATTAATGTTAACCACTGCTTTCTGAACACCAATAACACAAATAATTGCCTACAATTTTGCCAACTGACAGACTGTAGACTGAACTTTACAGACCTAAATGAATGATTCAAAGTCACAGCTGAGTTTGCCTGGACAATTAACTACACTGACTCTTATCAGTTTAACAAACCATACTTTACTAGTAACATTAACTGGAGTCTTTAACAAGATTAATCACACCTACACTGCGAACTACCACGATGAAAGATGAACATAATTATCACTGTCGAACACTCTAAACAATGCTCAACACACATTTGAAGTCACTGCTCCGAGCCAGAGCTGAATCACAAGCCTTAAACCCCTGCAGGCAAAACAAGCTTGCAAGTCTAGTCGACCTAAGCAACTGAACAAAACATGGTCACCAATTTACCAGTATTCAACTATTTAAAACAAGCTGGGAGAAAAGCAACATTAATCTATAAACCTGATAAAAACACAGTAACTTGTAACTAATGCCAGCCAACCTGCATGCGCTACCATAGGACGTGACTTTTGAACATAACCGAGAGCAGACTATTTGAAATCCTTTCAGCCATAAACCATTCAAATATCAATATGATCCTGAACATAACTTAGCCCTTTCAGATGGCAGTGTGATCCATTTTGGGGAGCTCTGACAGACAGCTTTGAGCTTCATTCTCAGCTAAACGAAAGATGCAGTATTGATAAAGAAGTGATAAGAGTATGGATAAGATTAAGATAAAATCCTAATGATAACATCCCTAAAGCTGTTTAGTGGCTTCACCCTTACACTTCAGGAGGATGAACAAACCACAGTTCAAGCCCTCTCACTATAAGCCTTGTATTACTAGGGCCATTTTGTGGTCATCATTTTTTAAACACGCACACATGCGCGCACACACACACACACACACACACACACACACACACACACACACACACACACACAGGGGGTTTTCATCACTTGTGGGGACATTACATGGACTTACATTCATTTCCTGGAGACTTACCCTAACCCTAACCACAATCTCCCTATTCCTAACCCTATATCCTCAGTCTTTACCCTAAAATGTAACGATTTAAAGGAGTCTCCACATGTGACTGTGTAAACAGATTTTTGTCCCCACAACATGAGTAATACACACACACACACACACACACACACACACACACACACACACACACACACACGATCATATGTATGTATAACATCACAAACCCCATGCTGGTAAAATATGCAAGTGGCTGGTAAAACCTGAACATTCACTAGCCATTTGGTCAGCGAACATAAAAGTTTATTTTGCACCCTGAGGGCAGTTACTCTTGCATGGCCATGGACAGTACTGTGTGTTTACCTGTGGGCTTCATCTCAAGCAGAGAAGGGAGAGAGGGGATGTGGAAGGAGGATGCAGGGCAGGCTGGTGAAGCAGCAGCAAGATCATCAGGTGGTGGCTGGCTGTGGCTTTGGAATTCAAAGACAACGTCCTGTTGAGAGAGAATACATGAGAGCTCCAATTCTGCTGGACTGTTGTTCAAGGAGCTTCACAGAGCAGACCACTGAGTTACTGCAATTGTCTGATATTAGCATACATTTTTGTACACATAATCTGGAAGGGCACAGAATGTGAAATGATCGTAATTCATCTAACCAGCTCTTTGCATTCGTTTCCTTGCAACATTTAAAACTGATCCACTGACAAAAACACGTTGAAAACGTTCAAATCTTGTTGTGCAACAGCAACAGCTGTTGGCACTGACCCAAGTGACAAAAAGCTGTATTTCATACAGTCGCTACATTACAAAAGAAGTAGTTCACCAGTGGAAAATGAAATGTGAGGCAGAAGAATGGCATTATCACAGTGGTAAGGCCACGTGTGTCATAGTAGCATCACTAAAAGTCTCAGTCATCAGTCATTCAGTCTGGATTAAGACCGAACCTGTTGGGTCTTAGTAAGGGAACAGACTTGGCCTTCAAAGTCAGCATGAAAGGGTGGAGATATAAGCACAGCTTGGGCCACAGTCTCACTGGATGTCAGCACTCCTTGTGTCACAACCTTCTTCACTGGTTCTTCGTCCCCCTGTGGATATGATTAAGGAATTCCCACTGTTTTCATTCTGTTGCACAGCACCACAACAGCGAGGGCACTACTACAGTGTGTACAGAAAATACAAACTTACCAAACTGCTGTTTTAGAATAACACAGGACACACAAAACTTGATATTGTACTTTACAAGATACAAGCAGGAGCATTGAGTTTAAAAAACAAACAAACAAACAAAAAAAGATGGAATGATAAATAAGTAAACCTTAATACCCTGCACTTAAATTTGGTTTGCTTGAGAGTGCTTGTTTGTCTCTTTGGATGCTTGCAGTCAAAAAGCCCTTTGTCGCACTGAGATCTAGCATTCATAGAGGAGTTAAAAATAATCAGCAGATTCAATGGAAGTACAGAGAAGTAAAACCTTTTAGTTGAATTATTCACAATAGTCAAGTAAGTACACGGTCAGAGTGAGTGTACCTTCTGTTCTTTTAAAGTGAAGTGCAGGATCGGAGCGTTGGTCTCTCTAATCTCCAACTCGCAGGTTTCGCAGGGGCCCAGGCGCCTCCTCTTGCTGGGTGCGGGTGTCATCAGTGGTGGGTGGTTCTCCTTCTCTCCATCAAGGCCATTCCCATCTGAAGGGGGGGACCCATTGAAAAGGCATATTACATAAACATTAACATACAAGAGCAGTGGGACTTAGAGGAAAAAAGAGTGAAATAAAATGAACACATATCAAATAAACATAAAAAACCCTGCTTGAACAAGTAAAAAAAAACCCCACAACACCTGATCAAAGGAATGGAGATAAAGTCTCAGTTCAGCAATAAACAGCTCAGAAACTGTCCAATTTAAGAAGCTGACCAAGCTGAGGAGAAATGACTGCTGTAAGATGTTGTCAGAGTCAGGCGTATACTGTGCTGTGCATTAATCCATTGCTTTTGAACAGAGCCTGCAGACATCATAAAGAAATCGTACTGGCATAGATCCTTGTTGAGAAATGAAACTATTAATCCTGTGGCAATGAGGCGGCCTCACCAGACAGATAATCTCTTGTCTTGATGCATCCTCCAGTGCTCCTGTCCTGCCTTGGCACTGGATCACAGACCTCACTCTCGTCCACATCCATCAGGGTCTGGAAGGAGGCCATCTTCTGCCTCAGTGAGGAGGTGACCTGGGGAAGGAAGGGGCTATTTCTGACAGGCTGAAAGTTGAGACAGAAAAAAAACAAACATATCTGCTCAGTGATGCAGCTTGACAGGTCATAGACTTTTGAAATTACTGAAGTGGTATTACTGAGAGGCAGCACATTTATCACATAGTCCTTCCACACACACAGTCCAGGAATATTATGGGTTGCTGAGCCGCGCATCATCTAACAGGCAAGTAACAGTAAGTCTCTTGCTTCACGCAAGAATAAATGAATACTTTATTTCAAGCAAAGTTTGACCCAGGAGCTATCCCTTTATATCAGAATCACCACCTGCAGACTTGAGAATTGGAGGCTCTCCTGGTGCAAAAGTCCATAGAAACTTCATAAACCTCTTCTGCAACAGACTACTTCTGTTTCTTCTGTCCATTATATGCTCACTGTGTTCCAAGCATACATCATTTTGCCAACATGTGGCTAAATACAATTTCATTTGAAGCCTTAATACAAGCCATTTCGGTTTATCAGTAGGTTCATGCCATTGGCTTAATGTTTTTAATGCTGATGTTGACAAACCTTTAATCAGCATCAGAAATCAAGTTAAACTCTAAGGTTATTTATTCTCAGTCAAACTAAAAGATGTTTCAAATAAGGAAGGGCAGCATAAAGTTTGGATTATGGAGTAAAGGTGATTTGAAAAGTGGTGATGTATGTTATGCTTTCATCTCCATGAGATGTTACTTAATAATGTTAGAAAAAGCAGTAATGTACTGTAATGTTAATGTATTCATTGTGGCAGAAGTTACAAGGATTTAAGGATTACTACACTTGCACATGGTTTGACCTGTTTCTCCACACTGATCTTGTCAAGGCTTATTTTGTGGAGTTGATTTTGGTTCATCTTGTGAATCCCCTCACACTATTATTTTGATTACAGAGAAACCAGGGAGGGCCCAGCAATTCACGTTCTTTTCACTGAGTAATACAGACTATTGTCCGTATTATAGAATTGTATTAAATGTAATATTTCTATTACTACAATGATTGTATGAGACAAAAATTAAATCTAACTGAATAGATGTCTCCACCAAGACACAGACAGAAACAGGTCAGAACTGGAAAAGGGACAAAACAAGCGTGCAATTACATATTTTCAGATCAACCTGTTTTTTTCTTCCTTGCATTTCAGCATATATAATTACATATCAGAGCATGTCAATGTATTGGTCACCCTTTACTTTGTATTGTTTGGCGGTGGGTGTACAAATTATTGCAACACTTCAATTGCTCTTTGATTTCATGACATTACTTTTACAAGTCTTTACTAAAGGTTCAATGCACTGTCTACATCACTGGGGCTGTGAAAAGTTATGTGCGTAGATTTAAGTCATCTCCTTCTAATATTAAGCTGCATAGAACATACACTAACTAATACACACAACTATTCATATGTAGTTGTGGCAGTGACAGAGAAAGTATGCAGTCACATATAGTTCATATATGTCAGTTTCAATATTGATCACAGAGAGGCCACAAAACCCAGACTGTCATCTGAACACTGCCTCACATGATGTCACAGAGGTGCAAGATTTGCTCATTTATATCCCAAGAGGCATCTCACCTCTGGAGTTTGGAAGGTTTTTGGAGTTTTCATCCGTTGTTGTGCCATGAAGCGGATGAGGGAATTTGTCTCTGGCGAGCCCCGGACCCCGATGCTGGACCTCCGCCTTGCCTTTATTTGTGCTAGACGAGACTTATCTAGAGCCACAAGGAGAAGATTATCACTTCAGTAACACCCAACTGGTGCCATATCGGGAAAATACTTTGATGTTTTTGTCTCTGATTTTATGCATCAGCAGTGCTGAACAGTGCATCTGTTACTGCTTTGGTCAATTTGTGGCAGTAATGTGGATTAATATGCTCACATTTGTTTCTGGATGGTTTAAATCTTAACATTGCAGATTATAGCAAACTCTACAGTATATACACAGCATTTCTCATGGTCTCTACCACAGGTGGCTGAACACAGCTGTATCAGTACGAAGTAAACACTTTTGTCTATGGAAGACCATAAATGCAAATGCAGTTTAAGAAGCTGTCCTCTCACCTTTGCTGTTTGACAGTGATGTTGGGGTAAAACTCTGGACAGAAATGCCAAACTGACAAGGTGTGAGCTCAGAGAAATTCAGGGGGGCTGAGGTGTCATTTAAAACAAGAGGGGAGTCCTCTTCTGAGGGGGACAACATTTTCTCCTTCTGATCTCCCTCAGTGCTACCAGTGCTCCTCTCCACGGTAGCCATCTGCACAGAAAATGTGAACACATTTTAGAATTCAAGAGGAGCTGAACCACATGGACATGTGTCAACAGAAGTTACTGCGGGACACTTAAAGATCGATGACAACAGAGGGGTGGTCGGTCACCTGTACGTGATGTCCTTTACACAGTAACTTATGTTGTTCAGATACGGTCATGACAGCAAACAATAATATGAAATCAACACTTACTATGGACATAACTGAAAGCCAAAATGCATAAGGCTGCTAACCCTGACTTTAACAGGAGGCTGATATAGTTAGTCGAACACCCCCCGATAAGTAAGAAAACAAACAAATATGTGAACCTTAGCATTAACTCAAAACCTCATGCACGTGCTTCACGATAAATGCGTTTATTGAATGACTAGTGACGGTTCGCTAACAGTTAGCATTAACTTCGACGACAACAACAAAGTACATCTGCCAGGGACGTAAGGTTATTATCGACCACTATCTCAGAGAAATGAAACGAAGGACAACTGTTGTTTACCGCTAGTTTGCCACGACCCTCTGTTCACACAAGACATTAACTGACGTTAACGTTAACAGTAACAAGCAACAGCAGTGTTGAACATAACGGGCTGACACTTACCTTGTAAATTTAAGGTGAATGAAAGGAGTATCTGCTGTCAAAATATATATAAAAACACATATAGACTATTGTGTCATTAAAAAAAATCACTAATATCTCAATGTCCGATAAAATACAAAACAAAAAGAACAAGAGCCCGATTCAAATTACGTTCCACGCCAGAGCCAGCCAATAAGATCCGGCTGTGGCTGTGTGTGGATCCCTCCGCGAACTAGTCACCAACGCTCTTCAACAACACACACGCATACAATTTCATAGACGCGATGTGTATTATATAGTTTTGTTTTAAAATGTCTGAATAAAAATGATGCACGTGTCAATAATAACTGGGAGACGGTACCGTTCGGAAGACCTAATTTCCGTATTTTGAAGAGCTTGAGAGGAACCGGAACTCGTTTAATATGAATTGACCAATAGAAATCCCAGACAAGCTACCACGTGATCTCCGAAAGCAAGAGAGTAAGTAAGTAGAGAGAAATATTGATTTTCTAATATAAATGTTTTAGCATGAACTATACCAATTCATATTCTTAAAATCAATGAATTACTTATAAGACTATAAGCAATGCAGCTTGAAATTTACAAAAGCCATTCACTGTTAATTTAAATTAATTCTGAGGAAACACTGATTTGTAGCCCAAAATTAACAATTTTGAGGTTAAAAAAAAATTCTAGTGATCGATCTGAACTGGAACTCTCTCTCTAAAACGTAGGGCCCCTTCTGCTGTTGGCTGTCTTGAAACAATTAGCTGGAGCTTGACTGCATCCCTCTGTCAGTCATAGCTGACCTGATGCTCAACATTAAAACTCCCCCAGTCTGTCAGCCAGACAGGTAGCTATCAGCATTTTCTTGTTGGTGGTTACATATTGTGATACATTGTATTGTACTTATTCCTTTTAACACACGTAATAGAGACATAGGTTTTTGGGCCACAGCAGGAAACATTTATATCCATTCACGCTTTCCCCATCTGCTTTTCATTTTTTATTGTGAAATTATGCTAAATAAAATTACATAAGCTTAGAAGTTCAGTTTGTTATAAGCCAAACAACCACCAGAATAAACCAAAAATAACCATAAATTACCATATTTTCATGTGGTACAAAGAAATTGCAATGGTTTTCCATGAATCTTTGTGAGTGAAAATCAATAAGCCCTAACAGGTGGGTGAACTGTGGTCTAGTCTTGAAAAGCTCAGTAAACCCTACCCACACACACCAGTTGCACAGAGTTCCTCCTTTTGTGAGGTTTGAGAGTCTGTGGTGCAGCTGAGTACACTGAGATCAGATGCAACTGTGAGCCTCTTTCCACAGCCTGGGCTGTCGACCACATGAAGCATGTGGCTTCTTCTGTTGACACCAGGCAAGGCTGTGCAAGTCGATGGAAGCTAGACAACTGTTGTTGTTTCTGTGCGGCACAGGCTGAGGAAATGAATCGACATTCACAGTGTGTGTGTGTGTGCGAGTTCCTGTCCAAAATGAGATGTCTCCAATTTGAGAAACTGGAAGTCTTATTTTGAGAAAATAGAATGGGCAACACAATGATAGACTACATGGAGTGTTGGGAAGCAAAAGACTTAACTACAAAGTTTTGTTAGGATTTGTGATTTATGATGTTTCTACACAGGTCTTTTCAAATTTCTTTAGGTTGTGTATTTTGCTTAAGGCCCTCATTTTCTCACAGGAAACACATTTCAAATGATCATAGGATAACTGACAGCATTTTAACTATAATGAGCTCAAGCTCTCCTTCATCAACAACTCATCTTGTTCCAATGTCTTGCTTTGATCTGATATTGAGTTTGATGTCAGTTCAAACTATAATAATGAAAGTGGATATTGTTCTAACATTTTTGTCATAGAAGAAAGGGGTTTGGTGGAAATTGCTGATGTTTAGTCTTCTGTTCTTTGTTTCATTAGATTTGGTTATGTTTGTATTTTATGACTACCACTTTGAGTGGCAGAAGCTGGATGTTTTAGCCATTTATCCACCACTTTTAACAATTTATTTCCCAGCTCCCATGCAAATTACATTTTCTGCACTATCAACTCTCAACACTTGGTGATAATTGTCACCACTGACTCAGGATGAGTGGAAATGTGTCTTCCAAACTCACCCAGCTCAGTGTGCCAGCCCATGCCAGTCAATGGACCACTAACTTCCTGACAGGCAGTTGGCAGCAGATGGCACTGGGCAAAATCACATTGAGCACCCAGACAATCAGCAGTGTCACCCCCAGGGATGTGTGCTCTCCCCACTGCTCTTCTCCCACACCAATGAGTGCATCTCAGGAGAATAGACCCATCTGTTAAACTCCTGAAGTTTGCAGGCGACACAGCAGTCATCGGCCTCATGTGGGATGGTGCTGAGTCTGCATACAGATGAGAGGTTGAACAGCTGGTCCTCTTGTGTGCTCAGAACAACCTGGAACTGGACACACTCGAACCTGTGGAGATGACAATGGACAGGAGAAGCCCTCCAACACTGCCATCCATCAACATACTTAACAACACTGTGTCTGGTGTAGAAACCTTCAGGTATCTGGGATCTCCTATCTTCCAGAACCTGAAGTGGGCCTCCAATATAGACACAATTGGCTTAAATCACTTAAAATATAGAAACACTTTCCAATATTTATCCATGTTGCAAATAGGTCCTAAATATGTCTTAAAGGAGTATTTTTGTGTTGCACTTTCATACAGTTTTGGGACTCACAAAAGACATTTAAAACCGAAGTAGCAGAGGTTGATATATCCTGACTTTTAGGCTTTGAATGAGTGAGGCTCCAAAAACAAAGGATCCTACATTTCCCACAATGCAACCAAATATCTTCTTAGACCCTCTGCGCCTTGGCAAAATCCCACTCTATGGCCCTCGTTAATCATGGAACCTTTCCTTTTTTTGATTTGTAGTCTCCAAGCCCAGGCTCAGATAACTCTGGTGACATCACTATGACATCATCAGGGTTCTTTTCTCTGTGACACAGGCTCAGAATTTTTTCCTGTGTCTCGGAAACTTACCTTTATGTGTGCAATTTGACTTTTTTTTAACAAACAAGCTCCCACATCAAGTATATCTCTATTTTTATTTGTGTATATATACACATATAAAAAATAAGGACATATGTACAATGATAATAAATATCAACATGTTTGTACAAGTGAAATAAGTTACTTAACATATTTTAAAAACAAACAAAAGATCAATAACAGACAAGCAAAACTGGGGCCAAATAAAACTGGAGTGATAATAGACTAATACAATTAATAATGCGAAAAACAGCAGAACTTAAAGCCTCGTGTGAGAGAAAATATTATGAGCAGTGAAATGTGTAGGAACTGAAGAAATGCATATAAAGTACATCAGACATGCATTTTTTTTTTCAAGCTTGAGACCTGTATTCCTTTATCTTTTCAGTTTTGCAACATGTTATATTAAAACAAAAGCCCAGTTGTAAAAATAATGGTATTAAGAAACAGATTGAGACATAACCAAGTACCAGTGTAAAGAGCAAATATGTTGTCGCAACTACCTCAGGGGGGATTAATAACATAAAGTGGCCACACACTGTCACTGATCTGCTTTGAATCAACAGATGCTCATTTGGTTTTTATTGGCTGACAAATTAAATAATGGTTAAGGTTTAGGGCATTATTCAGCCTTTCATTCAGTGAAGGGATAAAGAACTGGGTTGAGAATATCAGTACTGACATGTAAACAGGAAGCAAACAGGAAATCCATCAGCCTCAAGCCATTTTTGCATTTTGCTTGAGGGAAAGTTTAGCTGCAGATAAAATATGCAGAAAGGTTGCAGACATCAGCTCAGTGTAGCAAAGTGGACGGACTGCTGAGACTTAAATATCGATCTGGAATCAAATAAAATTAATTTAAGAATTTCAACAAGAACAAAAGCAACTGCAGTCTACTTTGGCTTATCCAAAAGGTCAAGAGGCACAGAAAAAGTAAACGTGTTGAAACACAGCCATGAATTCCTGTACAACCCTTGAACCATAAAATCCAACATGTTTTGTATTTTTTTCCAAAGAGAGCATTAGTGTTCCACAATATTAGTGTCTGTAAAAGTCCAAAAATGACTGATCAAAATGATGCACTTGTACAAGGATGATCATATCAAAGATGTAGTCAACTTGCAGAGGATCATGCAACACTAGGATGGAGTGCTGATGGCTGAGTACCTCTTCAACCTTGGGATCATTTTGATATTCTACATCTCTCTGTACACAGTGGGGCAAAAAACAAGGTATTTTTGTCCTCCCATTCCTTCTTGGTGTGCCGCTCTGGTCCCGACAGACAAGTCCCAAAAACAAAGGGCAACCCTGGTAGACAAAGCACAGAAAGAGGACAGAATAATGCAAAGTTAGTAACAGCAAACATATGTAGTGTTCACTGTTTCAAAGCTTCCTTGAAATTAGATCAGAAAGTAGGTTAGATTTTTTAGGACGTTATTACATCACCATGGAACACATCACATTTTCCGCTGAGAGCCTTTTGGCGAATAAGATAATTTAGTCTGGTACTAACATTGAATTATACCGTACTGAGTCACTGTATGTGACCAACGTAGAATAAATAATATATGCAGGTATATGAAAATCTGCAGCAACTGTAAAAATAAAATCTAGTTATATGTGTCAGTTTTGAGTTGACGATTGGTCTGAAAAGGTCCTGTATGTGTATGAATCTTGCAAGAACATTGTTATTAAACAGATGTGACAAAAATCTTGCTCAGGTCAGCTGATTTTGATCTTGTCAGATTGAAACGCTTTTTCTATAATAAAATGTTTTAGTTGCAGGCTTTGGGCAGTGTGGGTCTTTTTCTTATCTTTTGCCATTAAAGTAGTTTTTCTGATGCACCTGTCCCTGCCCCCACTTCAATAAAAGTGTGCACAAGGACAGCTTTTGATGAGAAGGAGACGAAGCACATGGTGCAGAACCTATGATGTAACGAGACTGAGTCTTCCGCCCTGTTAGAGGCTCTGTGAGGCTGTGCTTAGGCACAGCGGTGCTTTGAATTAAATGCTAACATTTGTACAGATAAAGCAAACAAGATATAGCATGTTATTTTTTCCCTTTGCTTTCCCCTGCTTTGAGTTTTTAACTGTTTCATGGCTGCAGCTTCCTATTTGAGTGTTATTGGTCTTACCTAATTTCAGCAATAAAGCAAGTAAGTGTATTTCCTGAAATATTTAATTATTTCTTCTGATTAGTTGAGTAAAGGGACAGCCAGAAGGACAAAAATCAAAACTGGAAATCATTAGAAGTGAACACTTTTGCGTGAATCTGTTGAATTTAGTTAAGTTGAACAATACCTTTCACTGGTTCACGGCTGCTTCCCGCCTGGAGCCAGCAGTTTGTCAGCATGGCGGCAATCAGTCTGTCTGTCTGTCTGTCCAGTCTTCCATCAACACTGTGTGTGGCTTCTTTTTGTGTTGGTGTGTTTTACAGTGCTCTTCCTCTGTTTAAGTCCACAGTAGCCCCAGGTCAGTCTCTGGGCATCGGTAAGAGGGGGGGGGGGTTCACGGTGTTTCAGTGTGCATCACAAACACACTGTAGTCCTGGATGGGTGGCATTAAGAGGACCGTGAGCGTGTAAATGTGTGTGTGTGGAGGGGTAGTTTCCTTCTTGGCAGTGCAAGTTACCACCCTCACCAAACACTTAAGATATAAAGCACTTATTGAGACATCCACAGCGGTCGCAACAGTGAGGGTTCAACTACATTCCCATTGCCTAATGTCTTCACGTCGGCTTCAATTTGGAATTAAGTGTGCAGTTACTGTTCCGATGCTAAGAGTTGAATCCAAATAGCCTTTTCTTTCTAAATAAATGAACACACGTCCAAAAGGGCTCAAACATAACAGGCATCTGTTACACACTGTGACTCTAATAAATGTTGTTTGGAGTGCACTTGTCGTATATTGGACGTGAAGGTGCGTTTGAAGGTCACCGTGCAGGGCTGAGCGAGGAACGTAAGCGCTTGCCCTCGCATTGTCATTCATAGAGGGGAGCCATTAGTCACTTGATGACTTTGTGAACACTGCTGTAGTCCGTAAGACATAGAAAAAGAACAACAAGAAATTCAAACCAACCATCACAACAAATTAAAGTGGAAGGGATCAAGGACTTTCTCCGGGGTAAATACAGCATGGGGGAAAAAAATACAAATTGAGCAGAGAAAGTCTTGAGAGATTGTCCTTCATTCAAAAACCCCCTTGCGTCTTTCACTCCAATTCACTTCATTTTCCATTTAATTTCCTCTCTCTTTGTCTCTCGCTCTCTCTCCTCTCCTCTCGGTCCCACGCAGAGCTCCTACTACGGGGACATGATTGTCGTCTTGCTTCGAGATTAATTAGTCTTTTTATACTCCTCTCACACTCTTGGCTCACAAATACAAAAAGGGAAGACACGCTTCCAGTTTTTAAGTGCAGTAAGCTGAAAAAGTCTCAAAGGAACAGAAGGACAGGGAATCAGTTCATATTTCCAGTCAGCTGTATTTGCTGCTCGTCAACTGGTTTCAGCACTGGGGCTAAAAGCCTCACTTGGTCCACTCAACATAAAAGAAATGTGCCCTTCAGAAAACGCCATTTGTTTCATTTCCATGCTTGAGGTGTTCTCCTCTGCGTTCAGCCTTATTAAATACACAATTTACACAAGTGGCGATTGCACAGTTGAAGAAGAAAAAGCCACAATCATGACTGCATGTTGCCCAGAACACAATAATAATAGGAGTGCATGTTGGCAAACATGGTGTATGAGTGTGTATATTTAACATGCTGTGTGCTAAAAATGTCTACAGTGAGCCAAACAGGCATTGGCAGAGCGAGAGAGAGAGCGAGAGAGAGAGCATGGGGAATTGACAGCGTGTCACAGAAAGAGAGCAGGCATCCTCAAAAGGAGGGAGGTAGGTTGGTTGTTTTGTTTTTCCAACTCAGGGAATGGAGACGGAGGAGGACAGGCCTAGACGGACGACTCCTCGGGGTTGGCGTCAGGCAGCACGCTTCTCTGCTGCAGAGTGCGTCTCAGCTCTTCCTTGAAGGGGCTGGAGTAGTCATTCCCGCTCATGCCCAGGCCTCCGAGCCCACCGCCCCCAGCACCAGCCCCGCTAGCCCTCTCCTCCCCTGCTGTGCTCAGGTTGAGGCGGATGTAGCCGTTGCTACCGGAGCCTCGGATGTTAGTGAGGCTGAGACGGCTGGGGGAGTGGATGGGCTGGCCAGGAATGGCGCTGGGTGACGCCGTGCTGCTAACGCTGCTGGGCCCCAGGGCGTGACCGGGAACGATCTTCAGCGAGCCATCTGAATAATAGTAGTTGGCACCCGTCTCCCAGAAACGGTCCTCGTCGCTGGGCATCTTGCTGGGCACAAAGGTGGGTGGCTCCTTAGGCAGGGTGATGGGGTAGACCAGGGTGCTCTCAAGAGGCTTCATGTCGGCTCCTTTTCCCAGTGCCAGCTTCAGCCTCCTGCGAAGGTAAAGAGCTGCCACAAGGAGCAGCAGGCACGCCGCTCCAAGGGTGATGACCAGCACCCAGAAGAGTCCCATGCTGCTGTCTGGAGCCCGGGCCTCCATAAAGACCGGAGCGCTGGCTACTACGGCCACCTGGTAGCGCTCTGTCTGAAACTTGACTCCCTGCTCCTCAGAGTAGCAGATATAGCGGCCCGCTTGCATCTGGCCTGCTTCAGGGATGACCAGGGCCTTGAGTGTCCGGTCGAAGCGTGGCCCTCCTGCCTCGGGGTCACCCAGCTGGAGCTCACGGTCATTGAGAACCCAACAGGGTTGAGCCAGGTTGGAGACCAACTGGCAAGGGAGCACCATGTCAGATCCCACCACCACTGTTACGTTCCTCAGACGGGAGTGCTCTGCAGAGCAACAGGAGAGGAGCAGGAGGAGGAGGCAGGAGGGAGAGAAGAAAGGAGAGGGGGTTATAGTATCATCCATCATAATTCCAATTCATATTCTACAGCAGTCACTTCCCTACTTAATTCACTATGTTCAGCTCAGTCCAAATACATTCACACAGTTCCGTCCCAAGTCCATCCTTTTTTCTTACTATGGACTGGCTCCTGCAGTGACAGTCAATTCCCACAAGGGACCAGTACTGAGGCATGGCCCCACACTCACCAGGGCTGGGGATGGAGACGGGTTTATCGAATTTTGCTTTTCCCCGGCTGAACCTTTCCAGCATGAGGTCCTGTGACAGGGAGGAGGTAGACCTGGAGGGGAAAGGGCAGACAGCAGAGCGGAAGATTAATAATGGTCTCTCACTAGAACTGAAGGGACACACAGTACATCAGACTACAATGGATCCAATGTGTGATCTGTTGTGTAATAACAGGAATACTGAAAACAGCCAGAATCTATGTAACACATGAAAACAAATGTAGATGTTTGCAAGATAATTTCGGAATTTTAGCTCCAAATAACCCGTAAATGTCACTAAATAGACGAATATAGTGTATCAGCCTTCGATTATAACACACATTTAGTAAATGCTGTGCAGTTCTGATATGCAGAAGGCCTCCTCTAACCACCTGTCAATTTAATATTTTTGGTTATGTTTGTTTCCCAAGGCTGACCAGAGAAATCACATCATGTAAAGCAGGAGGATGTTATGCAAGAGCTTCAGGCTGAAAGCCAAAAGACTTTCATTAGTATGGGTGTCAACACAGAGTTTAAGGGACACATAATATCTTAATACTATCTGCTGTATTGGAATCAGCAGCTTCCTTTAAAATGTCCATTCCAAGCCTTAAAATACGAATATCGATGTATATAGTGTAGTGTGAATGCATAGGTGTACTCATCTCACCCGCGGTGGAGGTCGATGCGGACGCAGGCACGACCCTCGCTGTCCCAAGCGCAGTAGGGGTCCCGAGCGAGCAGACAGTCTGGCTGAGACTGATAGCGGCTGCAGTTGGCCAAGGGCAGCTGGAGAACCTCCGAACGAGAGCCGATGTAAACGTACTTCTACAGAAAAACAGACAGAGAAGAAGAAGAGAGAAAGAGGACGACAAAGAACAGGTCCAGCCATCAGCAAGAGACAGAAACCAGATGGAGAGGAAAAACAAGAAGGAAGATAAACACAGGGACAGAGGAAGAGTGACTCAGTTAGGGGTTAGAGGAGATAATGGGATAATCACTCTCAATTACAAAAACATTCACCCCCCCAACCCTCGTCCAATCCAATCTGGGTAGCGTTCTTTCCGCAAAAGATGTTATAAAATGTCTAGTGGCAGCTAAGCCAGCATTAACGAGATAAGCAGTGGGCTTTAGGGCTGGGAATGCCCAA
The DNA here is from genome assembly GCF_051107435.1 of Chaetodon auriga. Taxonomy (NCBI): domain Eukaryota; kingdom Metazoa; phylum Chordata; class Actinopteri; order Chaetodontiformes; family Chaetodontidae; genus Chaetodon; species Chaetodon auriga. The sequence continues at coordinate 6,509,943 of NC_135078.1, forward strand.
AAACTGCATCGATTGGCGGACGTGCCATCGTCGAGCCATGGGGACACGGCCCGCGTCAACACACGGGCTCAGCTGACAGGGCCGGGAGATTGAGAAAACAACAGGGGCAAAGGTTCAATTCCCTGCTGCGGTGAAGGATTGTAATTACTGTTATTGTGAAGAGGATTTTGGATTCATGAGGCGGCACTTGATCTGAAAGGGGGCAGTGTTGATAAAAACATCTGCTGAGTGGCACCGGGCCAGTGGCACCGTGCTGACTGCCTGTCTGCTGTCAATGGATCTATGACTGCAAGTGTCTGTTAAAAAGAGTATTAACAGATCAGCAGAAGACAAAGTCCTGCTGTTATCACTGAATACCAATGAACAAGTGACGCAACAGCAAGGCAAGCTAAATGGAACCAAAACTTTACTTTCGAGGGATGTGATCGCATGAAGCACAGAGCCATGCTGGATGTGCAGGCCATGCAGGAGATTACCACAACAACAAAGAAACTTTGAACAACTTTTCCCCTGAGAGACCATTAAGATTTCTCATCTCTGGAAAAGACAGAAAACAATCCAGCTAGGAGTCCAAGACGACAATATGCACATGGCTAGGCTTTACTATACTGAGTGGGAGCAGCTGGAAGCTCAAACTCAAATGATCAAAAAAAGAAGAAGAGCCGCTTTCTTCTTATTAAAATCCCTTTTGCCTCGAGCGCTTGCCTTGTACTGAGTCTGGTCTGTTAACATGTTCTCCACACAAATGTATCCAGACTGAGATGAATCAATTGAAATGCCAACACAAGACTTAAGACATTTTGAGATGTTCCTTTTTGTCTTGAAAATATTAGACTCTATTCAGAACTAAATGGAAGTGATGTGTCCCACACACACACACACTGTTCTGACGTCAGGATTGGGACCGCTGCATCCCACACTTTCTGTAACTTCTGTAACGGAGGCGAGAAAATAAGCAGTAAGCTCGCTTTTTTTCTCTCTCAACAGAGATATTGCCGTTCATGGTCTGCATCTCAACTCCAGAGCCACGGGGTGCACTGACAACCAGCTTTTCGACCTGCCTTTGAGTGTGGCTGTTCTGAGTGGTTCTAACTATTTTGCCTTCTGACCTGGTATGACAGTCAAAACCGACTGATATCCTGACATTTGTTGCTAGTTTGCCTCAAAATGCGTTGGCTGCATTTGTTCATTAGACACCCTGTTAGGTAGAAAACTCCAAACTGCTCCCAATTTGTAATGCAGCCTTTGGGAAAATGTGTGGTCAACAATCACAGTTCATGCTAACCATGGTGACATCATGAGAAGATATTTTTTCAGACTTGACAAAGCCCCTGCAGAGCCACAGAGGACATTATGCAGCTGCTTTCACATGCGGAGAATACAATTCCCCGTGCAGTTCCCCTTGAAGAACGAATCAAGAACTCAGAGACATCCTATTCCCCCTTCCTTACCTTGGAGTGGGAGATCGTCAGGCTGTCCACTGGCTGGGCCGTCTCAAACAGCTGGATCTCCTCTATCACGTGCGCCTCGGAGCCCAGAATCACGACCCTTTGCAGCCAACCCTCCGCTGCAGTGCACAGGAGAGGGAGAAGGATTCAGCTCAGTCAAACTTTCAGTTCAAGTTCAGTTCAGCGCAGTAGACTTCCTTTATCCCCCCCAGAGCAATTTTTCATGGCATGCATAAAAACATAACAGATGGCTTCAGCACTCGACTGAGTCCCGATACAAAATACCCCATAAGCACACACCTTTGACAGCAGACCAGCTGATTTAAATATCGTTGATATGATATTAAAAAATATTTACACACCCACCTGTGACTGCACACCAGCTCATTTAAATAATAAAGACATGATATCATAAATTTACCCATACACCTGTGACTGCATATCACTCAATTTAAATATTAATGATCTGTAAACAAACACCTGTGACTGCACAGTATTTCCCTTAAATATTAATGACATACTAATACATTCACGGACACACACCTGTGATGGCATAGAAGTTCATTAAAATATTAATGGTGAGATATTATGATATACAAACACAGTCCTTTGAAGCCAGAAGAACTGATTTAAATATTAAAGCACATGCTGAAAATCACTTGTATGCTGGCGACCACATTCTAGCTGCTGTTCACAATCTATTGATTGCATATGTTAATGTTCGATCAGCTAATGTTGCGCCTTGCAGTGCCTGCTCGCTGCACAGGCGAAACTAATAACATTAACGATATTTGGGGTGCTCCAGTAAAGTCTTGCCAGACAACCAGCCTGCAAATATCAAGGCCCTGGAACTGGAGCATCTAAGAATACAGCCTTAATTAACGTTATTTATTCCATCTGTGCTTTTCCTGTTATGATGTAAAAACATCTGCTGTGAATAAGGTCTGTGAAAGACAGGAAGGAAGTCCTCTCAACAGAGAAAGTACGCTTGCAGTCACATACATGATAACAACCAATGCACATACAGTGTCATCAGGTTGTCTGCAACTTTCATCAGCTTCAATTTGTGAAACTTTAACGGCAGCTGCACTAAAATTTCATGCAACTCCGCAACTGAGGAAGGCAGAAAACCAAAAAGAAAACAACTTCTCCTGCCAGAACGTACAGCTGCTCCAACGTACAGCACAGCAAGAAACTATCTAAAGGTGAATTTGAAAGAGTCAGGATGCTGTTTGTGGCCTTTTAAGACCTTGGGTAATGGTAATATTATCAGATGCATTTGAAGACGTTTTCAAGTGGTGTGTGGGGAGCTGATGCTGGAGGAGGAAGAGGAGATCCTGTGCTCCTTTCATGTAGGGCATTGTGAACAAGTGTAGATCCCCTGTGATGAAAGGCGTTTCAGGCACAGCTGGTGGGGTGACCTTGATGTGTGTGTGTGTGTGTGTGTGTGTGTGTGTATATCTATGTATGGAACAGTGTTGTGTGCTGACATGTGCTTTCTTGTGTGGTCCTCTTGATTAAGAGACTGTCACGGATAATATGAAAAGCTGACCTGGTAGCCAACGGGAGACTCAGGAGAAGGAAATACATGCACACGCACACACACACACCAGCGTAGCAAGCAGCAGGCATATCATCACACTCGCCTCTTGCGGCGTCAGGGACCAGTGTCGGCTAATCCCTCAATCCTGTAGCCTGGTTTTTCTGAAAAACAGTCTCGACAAGCTCTCCCTCTCTCTCTTTTCACATCAGCTGTCACTATGCTGCAGCTAATACCTAATCAAGCCCGCAGCCCAATTGGCACTATGAGCGCACGTCTGCCAAGGGCCCTGTTGAGTTTGTGCTGTGAAGCACGACAAGCGGGGATGACTGCACTTGGCTCAGGGAGTGTGAGCGTGCGTATGTGTGTGTGTGTGTGTGTGTGTGTGTGTGTGTGTGTGTGTACATATCAATTTGTGAGTGTTACTCATGTGTGTGACCACGTGTGTGTTGGTGTGTCCGTGTGTCCGGGTTGGCCTCCCTGCTTGCCAGCAGAGAAGCCCTGAGCTCGCTGTTGTCACACTGTCAGTTGCCACAGTCACTCTGCCGCTGCAGTGATCTGAATGGTAAGTAGTTGAATCTCTCTCCATTCGTGAGATGGGCTGCATTCAAATTCACATTCCCTGGAATCCACTGTCAGATCTGTGTTATTCAAGATTAAGGCTCTGGGAGGGCCGGCTGACTTCAGATCCATGCCAAAACAGGACACCTGCATATGGGCCCGATGGCAACTGACTGGAGATATTAATTAAGTAGTGCATACGTAGACGTTTCCTTTGATGCATGAAGATGGATCTCAGCATGCAAATCAAGTCCTTAATTGAAACCCAGCTGAAGTCTGGCCAGATGGCATGTTGTTTTGTGCCACCATACCTAATGCCAGTACCTGTCCCTGTCTGCTGCCACGGCCTGTAAGTTCTCATCTCTTCAACAAATACTCGGCTCAACACACACACCGCCACAAAACACACACTCGTCCACAGTGGGGGAATGGGGGAATCTGAAGAATGACTGTGTACCTATGATGTATTTTCACTGCCACATCAAGAACACCATACTACAGGAGGCGGGCAAAATACCAGAAACACACCATGCACCGTATAATGTAATCCAACACAACAACCCTGTTATAAAAATACTAGCTTAGCTCGTAAGGCTTAATTCATGTATGTAGATAGTGTGTCATGTTTAAAGCTGGAGAGTGTGGTGTTATCTTGTCCAAAAAAAAAAAAAAAAAAACTGGCAAGAAAAGGTTACATTATTATTTTTATTATTATTAAGGCTAAATTAAGTATGCTCACTTAGGCTGAATATTGCAGGTTCTAACACCATAAACAGGTGAAGTTGTCTTTAACTGTTAACCTTAACTGAGATGTTGAATAGGAGTTGCAGCTTAAGTTGCAGCACTTAAATCAGTTGAAGTTGAAAGTAATTAAAATTAGTTCAAGTGTATCTGCAACTGAAACTTTCATATGTTTCATTCCAAGTTTAAGCAGTGAAAGCAGTTGAACTGAATATGATGAAAGCAACTGAAATGTCACTGAGGTGTCAGTTTAAAGGTAAAAGTTGGTCAGTTTCAGTTGGTTTTACTCAGTTGAAGTGTAAGAAGAGATTAAAGCAATATCCACTAAATTTTAACAATGAAAACAATAGAAAATTCAGTGTCAGCTGGCACACATGACATGAACTGTGATCATTGAAAAACCATGAAAGATATGAAAAATCTGAATTCATGTGATGGAATGCAAATGCTGGTGAGTGGTTTCAAGCTTCAACTCAAGTTTTGTACATTTTTTTTTTTTTTTTTGCAACTCTAGAGCTAAAACTACCAATGGCAACATTTTTACAGCAATGTAAAAATATGAACCCTCGTGTAATTTGCACCTGTGCCGATGAAGAGCATGTTGTAGGCTCGCTGGTCCAGGGCGCTGACGCGATCCACTGCCAGCCTCGTGAAGTTGACGCCCTTGGTGAGCAGCAGGGGGCGAGCCAGAGCTTTGTCCTCCATCAGCGGGTGCTTCTTGGCAAAGTTGAGCGTGGCGTCAGGCAGCTGCAGAGAGCTGTTGTAGCCGTTCTCCCTGTCTGAGTTAGTTATACACTGCAGCACAGACAGAGGACGGAGAGACAGGGGAGGGATATGGACGGGGAAATGGAGGATGGAAAGCAATGGAGGAATGGATGAAGGGAAGAGCGAGAAGGCCAAGAAGGAGAAAGAGGAAGAGGAGGAAACTTCTTAGCTGCAGCTGGCACAGGTTGGCATGGCTAGTTGGCTTTGAGATGACTGCCCTCCCACTCTCCCTCCCCTTCTCTTCTCCGTCTTTCTTTCACTCTCGCTCTCACCTCCGCCTGCCATCACACCCCTTCCTCTGCTTCCTTTCCTTTCGTCCTGGATCATTACGTTCTTAGCTTTTCGTGTTGTGCCAGCTTTTTCTCTTTTCCATTTCTCTCGCTACAGTACCCCACACCACCCATTTCCCTCCCTCCCTCTTTCATTATCCCTCCTCTGCCCACTCATCTCTCCTTCTGTGATGCATTAGCTGAGAAAAAACAGGTGCACAAGACCTTTAAATTTTGGAATACCACTCTTTTCTTGCTTCCTGAAATTGTCTGGACATATCTGCATTTACCAAACATCATACATCGTATGTGCCAGCACAGGGCTTCCAGTTTCTTACCGATCCGGGCCGCGGGACAGGGACAGCGCCGGTGTAGCGTGCCCACCTTTGGGATGCCTCCCTGTACTCTTTGTAGGATCCTTCAAACACCTTCTTCACATCACTGATCTGGTACTGGCACACCGCCGACACGTCTACGTCTCCCCTGAAACGTGGCGGCAAGGCAGTGAATTAGAGATGTAAGGCAGTGAAAAACGAGAGACAATTTGTCATCCACGCCAGACTAACACGCGAGATATAGAGTGGAATATGGGGAAATGTAGCAAAATATACATATCTGTTGCATTAAAAGTAAGGAGTATGAACTAAAACTGAACATGTTTACAATCGGCAAACACTGTCAAGGTGAGCTTTTAAATATATAAATAATATTTTCAATAATCACAGTGCAGTAAATATTTACAGTAAATATTAACTCTACAGCCTAAACCGTCCTTTACTGAGTGAGCTGAAATGATGACGTGTGTTGACACATCTCCACTCTTTCTGTGGCCAAGCAAACTAAATTGATGTGCATGTAATACACTTCCTTGATAGGCCAGTGAAATCAATCAGTTGGCGCTGTGACTCAAGAAATGCATTTCATTTAATGGTAAGGTCGGGGGTGTGGGATCATCCAACCCAATTTCAGACCCCGAGTGGTACTCAAATTATGTATCGACGCATGACCCAGACACATGAAATCCCACTTGTACTCCTCATTTCGCAAATAGATTTGATTTCCATGCTCATTCACTGGAGTGGAATCGTGTTTATTTAGCTCTCAAGACTGAGTCGCTGAAATATTGACAAAAGACAAATAGTTATAAATAAGGCAAAGTTTTTACCTTAACAAATGACACATAAATTCCAGATTGCATGCTCAGCAGCATGGGGTGTACTCTGTGTAGCACAGTCTTGCTGCAGTTATCTATTGGAACAGTCATGGAGGTACACGGCTCCAAATTCGGCTTTAAATGCAGGGTGAACTGACGCTGTAAAATCTCGGGCTTTTTAAAGCCATAAACAGCAGAAGAGAGCTTGTGTCCTTTCACTGAGTGCTCCTCCAGTCTGGAGCAGTATTGTTAATGTGCAGCAGTGTCACGGGTTTATAAGGTGAACGTCAAAAGCAAAGGACAGCACTGATGTCTTAGCGAGTTAAAAAGACAGCCTATTCAGTGAGATTATGGCTTGAACTCTGAGTCATCATTTACATAATGTCCAATTATCTTAATGTTATCTCTATCAAAGCCAGGGGGCTTTAAGGAATCCCCAGCGAGTCACACAGAGAAAAAGGATTGGGCTTTTTTCAGCAGCTGTAGGAACTCAGAATGAAGAAACAAAGCTTCAAGTTCAAAGCTGGTTCACTTTGCGATATGATATCTTATTGAAGAACACAAAAGACTGACATCAAAGGGCATTACCCGGAGAGGCAGAAAGTCTCCAGCTTTCCTGCCAAAGAAAACCTCCTGCCCTCGCTCCTATTTCTTTGTTGATAACTAACTCATTAACACATTACAGCTATGTTGTGGTCCAACACATGCCAATCTTCGTGCCACTAATAATACCACAATCACTTATCACAACCAATTACAGTTGTCAACACCCTTCTAAACCCCTGACTGTAGTTTCATTATCAAATTTGGAATAAGTTTTCTCTATAGCTGCTTCACAAGAAAAAATATTCCTTTATCAAGCTAAAAACAAAGAGCCCAGAACAGTGGACATCAACACAGTGAGTTTCCCTTGATCAGTCTCACAAATGTTCGAATTTAGGCCTAAAATAACCAATGGTATGATGAATCTCTGCTCACAAGAAGAAATAAAATAGTGGAAGGTAGAACAAGTTATGAATAATGTTAATAATTTCATTCAACCAGTGCCTCAAACACAGAATGACCATTGACCATCTATTGACTGGCTTGTCTGTGTTTAAAAACAACTCTGGGTTAAAAACTGACACCGCACAATACTGGGTTAACTTTACTCACCTCCAATGGGGTGTTCAGAGCAAGTGTCAGTGTTACTCCTACATGACTGGATCAATTTTTAACCCTATGTTGCTTGAAAGGAAAGAGTTGAGTCTTCTCCTGAAAACGTCCTCTCTTCTTGTTTATGTCTGCAGCAGAGGGCCTGACTGAATCATTCTGCTCAGCAAATGGGTTCACTGACATGAGAAACGTGAACACCATGCGATATTAAAACACACGTAATGTCTCGGCCTGGCTGCCGACGGCACATGTAGCAATGAATTCCCTTTTATCTGAGGTGTACTGACATTGAGCCGCACCTACAGCCTCCGTGACACATCTCTGACGGTGCTCGCTCTGACTCACCACTGAGCGTGGAAGATGCCGTAGAAGGTGGTTCCCCGCCAGTCCTGGCCCGGCAGCGTGAAGACGGCCCTCAGGTTGTTGAAGGAAACGTGGCGCTCGGGGAGGGAGCACTCCAGCCGGGCTTTCTGGAAGGTGGTCCACTTCTTCTGCAGGGTCCTGGTACCGCCCAGATCCCCCTGAGAGAGGACATATCAGGTCTCATCAGTGGCTAATTTAGTTTGATTATATATCAATTCTTTTGGTCCCCTCCACTCAAAAGCATGTTTTGCTTATTGTTGGATGTTTGAGCATCAGATCAACTTTGCAGCAGCTGAATGTCCTGTTGTTACGTTTCACTTGGCTTCAGTGATGTAAAAGCGTACTGAAGGGTGTGATCAGTACACTGTGACATCACTGTTGGGTGTGGCTACAGATGCAATGGAGCACCCTCCTGACCACAGCGGTGTGTTAGAGGTGCAACAGACTCGACTTTTCACCCTGACAGCACTCTGCTCACTTTCTTGCTCCATTATGCTGTGGCTGCTGCTTATGTTGCATTTCATTAGCCTCACCTTCACCTTATGGATTCCAAAAATCATCTCTGTACATACACTGCACATATTCTGTATGCACATAATCATCAACTTGTTCCATGTGAATTGGCTGAGTGAGTTGTTGCTGTGCTGGAAAAGCCTCTTAAGGATCAGTTAACCCTGAAATGTTCAAGGGCACCATTGAAATGCAGGATAAAGATAATAATATTCAATTATAAAATAAACATTGCATTAAAAATATTGATGAATGGTGCCTTTATTGAGTATTCTGTGGGCTCAAAAGAGGCCTGTCTGCCAGACACGTCTCATTCCTATTATCCTCAGTGATTGCAGAGGCTGTAAAAAAGGAATTAAAAATGCAAATGCTCATATTACAGCAGCAAGCTATAGACATTGTGCTCCTGCTGCAATAGAAATATCAGCAGAATACACCAAATTATTCACTGCTCTAGTACACATCATGTGTGAGCATCTGTTTCTAATTTCATTCAAAGGGCTTTATTGTTCATCACAGTGCAGACATTAAAAGACACTTTCCATAAAACAGTGTATAATATATTGTATACGTAATTACACGCATCTCCTCAGTCTGTATGTATTTATGTAGTTTCAGTTTAACTCAGATGATATGGTTGCATGTGCAGCAAGAGCCTAAACCTTTGTTGCATTCACTAAATGATCACTGAAATCATACAAAATAAAACAAACTGCAGTGTTACGTCTCGCTGAGTGACTTTCCTCACAAGAAGCATCTCTGGTGTCTGGGCATAATCACTGTGGTACATCAAACTTCATCAGTTATCTTAACGAGGTCATTAATTAAGCAAATGAATGTATTAATTACCAAACAGCTCTGTGTCAGTGTAATTGTCTTCACATAACACATTGTTAGTAAACTGGTGCTGAACTGAATTAATTTGCTCTTGTTGTTGTGGGTCAAGTTGAAGCACAGGACAGGATCCTTCTCTCTGTGCTTTACACTGGCATTCGTGTAAACACTGCATTTTAAGGCACTGTTTCTTCGCTTTACTTTTATTCCATACATCAGATCATGTCTGATGCAAAACGCGTTCAACACACCAGTGCGGCTTCATCTAAACTTTACTTGATGATCACATGCACAGAAGATCAGTGATGACAAAATCCATCCTGAAGTGGAGATATAACACTAAAGAACCACAGGCAGTAAAGTCAGAGCACTGCTGATATTTTGAGAAGCTGTGTCTCAGTTTAAATGAGCAGCAGTATTTCCTGTGTTAGCTATCTAGAAAGCTGTGTGCTCTCAGTTTTGGCAGGTTGTGTCCTTTCCATGAAAATTCAAGTAGAAGCAGAGCAAGCGTTGTTGGAACTGGCCTGAAAATAAAGCGTCATTCTGTTAGCTGTAAGTATCGTCACGCTATTCCAAGTGTGATTTGTCAGCTTCATGCATATATATATATATATATTTACTTTACACATATAGCTGTAAAACAGCTCTACAGGCTGCCTCCTTATATAGGCATCTCCTCAAGCCCAAAACTGTTAAACTGCTGTATCACATTATTAAATGCTTAGAAACAGCTGATAAAACAGCTGGAGAAAACAGAAAATGGCTGATGTCAAGCCAAGCCTGCATGAAACTACAGTATGATTTTACAGTCCAAACTTGTTTTGGGCTCACAACTATGTCCCTGTGCTCTCTTCAACAGCCTTTGTTTTCCCTCAGTTTTGTGATTAAACTTCCATCCACCGCGCAGAGAGTGAGAATGAGGCCGTTTCAGGAGATCCCTGATTGAACTGGTTCTGCTTTGATTATCAGCTGAGGAGTTACCTTGCAGACGCGGGCCACCCTGGCCACAGTGAGCTCAGTGTCACAGTCCAGCTCCAACGCTCGCTCACTGAAGAAGAAGTAGATCTTGTCGTCGTCCCCCTCTTTACTGCCGCTGCTCTCCCTCACCAGGGCTGAACCCACAAAGTCCGGCTCTGCATGCACGCAAACACACACACACACACACACACACACACACACACACACACGTGCGCACACACAGACGAGTAGCATCAGACAGTGTATTTACACATGATAGTAAATACATACATCACAACTGAACAAATAGACAGCCTCTGCCTGTGGGTGCATTTGGACTGCATCACACAAACAGACACGCACACACAGCCACACAAGCTTGACACCTCCATCTCATTCTGTGCTGCTCCTTCTCACCTCTCTATTTTCTATCATCACTCTCTTTCGCCTTGTCTCTCCTCCAGTCACTCCTCACTCTCTGTCTCTCCACTGCTCCCTATTAGCGGTCCATTTTGTGTTCCTCACTTCCTCCCGTCCTTCCTGTCTTTCTCAGATTCCCTCTATACCCGGTCCTCATTAGATTGTGAATGAGATGGGTTTTTTATTTTTTTTAAATGCAGATATAGACATTTTTCGACTGCTGGGAGCTTTAACTGCAACTATTTTCATGCAAAAGCACTTAAAAATCACAAGGTTACAGTGTTTCGCCCTGACGGACTGTTCATATAAGTGTGAAAGCCTCTGAAGCAGCATTTTAAGCCATCATGGTACACTACAACCCTCCACTGAAAACTCAGTCCAATTAAATGTTTTTAGGCTGGTCAGAAGCTGCTTTAATTAAGGTAAGGCTGGCTTCATTGGTCTGGGTCTAGTTTTTAATAAAAGCTCTGTATCAGCATGAATAACAAACAGACACATCGGTCCAAACCTCGGCCTCATCTGTATGTTTCTCCTTCCTCCCCCTCCATTCTCCATTCCCCTCACCTCTCCCTCTATCTTTTCATCGGCAACAACCCTAATGGCTCTTGTTTCATCACCCATTTTCTTGCTGTGACTTCATCCTCTTCTCTCCTCGTCATTTCTCACCAAGAGACTCCCTCCAAAAGATAAGGATCCTGCGCTGTAGCCAAGTCCCGTGCTTCATTTCCTGCGATTCATTTCTCGTTTTTTTTTTTTTCTTTTGCATGTTTCTGGCTCTTATATTTTTTAATGAAACTCTGTTAAAAAGAGGCCTCCGTTATCAACCTCACTGTGATTTACTTTACTTGAATACATATTTAATTTGTCAGTGTCGCAGGGTCTTGGAAAAAAAAAAAAAAAAAAAATCTTGAACCAGAACTGATGCAGAATATTTTGGATTCATTCTAAGACATTAAGTATGGTTGAAGAGATATCAATCAATTTAAATTTTCCTCTGAATATTATTTCAGGATCCAAGTTTACAGCTGGTAGCTTGCTAAATCTCTACCCAGCACACTGTAATTGAGCATGGTGTGCATGGAATTCTAGTAACAGGGACACAGGGATAGAGTGAAATAACATTTTAATCTTCTTTTTATTAATATTATTGTACTGTAATACTTGGGCTGATTAGCTAATCTGCAGTACAATGACAATGCTGTACCTTATTTCCAGACGATCACAAACACCGGTGATTTAGAGAATTTTTTGGCAAATAACCGGTCAAATACAAACGTGAGTATTGACCACAATTTTCTCTCTCATGTTCTGTTGCTCACTTACCATTGAGCCAGGCAGGCAAGTATTCGCTCTTCATGCTGTAGTGCTGTTGGCCCAGGTTCCTCAGAATGACTGGCTCTGTACCCAGGAAGTTGTTAAGCGTTGCTGAGTACAGCTCCTTATCTGTAGCAAAAAAGTGCAAGCTTAAGTTTAGCTCTGTTTCTCAGCCACAACTGTACGGGCTCGCAACGAGAGAAGGACAGTGGTTCAGCGGGGAGACACAAAGCAGCATGAGAGAACGGGCGCCTGCAGGTTTGGTGAAGCCGTTCATACTGAAGTGAAGGCAGCATGCAAAGTTGAATTGGACTTCTGGACTCTCAGTGCAATCATATGGTTACAAAACAGATTGGAAATGCTGCAGGAGTGGTTTGTGGAGATTTGATGGACATTTAATGCTTCTGTTAGAACAGTAAAAACATGGCGCTGCTCACTTCAATATTCACACTGCTGAGAAGGAACAACAAAGCTGACTGTGTGTTTGGTGTTGATACGCACACCAATGGATAATGAAATTCGGGGTTTATAATGATCCTGTAATGATCATTACGCCCATTCACAAACACTCAGCATTTCCAAACTTTATTTTCTTCTGTTCTAAAAAGTTAGTATATTGAATACATGAAAACATACATTTACATGAAACTATGTACAGTATGTACTCGCATGAACACACACACACTTTTACTCACCCACGATTAGGCCAGTATGCCCCTTGGCAGGGTCATATGGGCATTTACCCTTCCCATCTTCCAGGGGTGCAGTGTTGAGGGTAAAAAAGTCTGCGTTCTGCAAGCACACACACACACACACACAAGTGAGGAACACAGGTGGTTTGTGGTCAGTGTGTATTATGACCTACATGACACAGCTGCAAGCTCTGTCTGTCCATCGCAAGAGCCATAGCTGCACCCCTCACCATGTTGTCTTATCGCATCAGTGTCACCGCACAGACATACACTAGCATCCACACATTCAGCTAAACCAGCATGAGATGCTTTTTTCCATTGCATTTATTTTTATTTTGTCACACAGCGGTCTTAGCTTGAGGTCAGATGGACATCTCAAGTTGACACCTGTCAGCGCTGGCTCGCAATAACTCACTATCGAGGGAAGCACACACACGCACACGCATACGTACCACATAGGTGCATTTAGGCTGGAAGGCGTAGGTGCCGCAGGTGTAGAGGTACGTGTGGTTGTAGCTCTGCAGGAATCGGATGTAGTTGAAGCACTCAGTCTGTAAAGCAGAGAGGAGGCATTGTTAGAATGCTGCCGTTGTTCAGTTTCAGAAATCGGTGTTGTGAAGCTTATTCCACCATCAAGTCTTTGACACGTTCTCTGAGATTTAGCCTTACTCTAACGCTTCAATGTGACTTCTTTTAAATCCTCAAATACCTCAATAACCTTGACACTAGATCAAGTTTGCTGATAATATCCTTTTTATTAAAACTGTGAAATCAGTTGGCCAGTCAGCGATTGAAAGGATCCTTGAGCTGTGCTATTTTTCCTTTTCTTTTTGGGTATTCAAATGGGGAAACTTGAAAAAACAACACACTGGAAGCCTACAAGGACTACGTTTTACTCTTATTTGTTTTGTGAGGATGTCAGTCAAATTCAACACTGTGATACAAGTGTTCAGCATCGTATTGAGGACATCACTTAATAGATGATGTAGTGAGGCAACCATATTATCTAAATAACCTTTAAACTGAACAAAAAAGAGACAGATTGTTTCCATTTAGAGAATACGTGTGTAATTAACGGTATAATATATGCAGTGTTATACGGGAAGAGGCCTTTAATGTCTGCGCCGTGATGAACAATAAAGCTCTTTGAATGGAGCTGGAAACAGATGCTCACACATGATGCTTCGGGAATGAATAATTCAGTGCATCCAGTTGATGTTGCCATTGCAGCAGCGAAACAATATCTGTAGCTCACGGCTATAACACGAGCAACGTGATTTCTTTAAAACTCATTTTTACAGCTCCTGCAATCAGTGAGGATAATCAGGAGATCTGTCTGGCAGACGGGTCTCTTTCAAGCCCCCTGTTACAGCATTACATGTGAAGACTAATCATTAAATATAATGACGGGCAGTGTAAACACCATATGGTTATTCCTGCACAGTAAGCCAATTCCTGTCTATATTTACTATATATATAACAGGAATTACATATACTGTGTGTGTGTGTGTATATATATGTAAGAATTCACAGTTATCATAATCACTGGACTAGCGTAGCTTTGCAGAATAATGATTTTTTGACTACCATCACATTCTATTTGAAGAACCACACCACAAACACTGAAACCATTTTCAGCTTTTCAGAAGGTGAATTCTGAATACACATTAACTTTTAATAACTGTTTGAAAACACTGTATTATTTAAGCTCCTGTTATACTAATTTCCCAACATGTTTTTCTTTGGAGTCAATTTTAGTTAAAGTAGTATTGCTACCACTGCACTCCAGTGAACTATTTCCCATTCGGTTTTTAACCACATCAAAAGTTTGTGTTGTGCAATGAAAGAAGTTTTAGCTCCATTTCCAAAGGCTATGTGTTTCTATAAAATATTAAGTGAGACTTCTTGCAAATGTACATTATGCATCTTAAGCAGTGAGAAGCTCTCGCTGAGGCTGGGGCCAGCTCCCTATCTGTGTTTCCAAATGCACCAAAACTGACGGGTAAGAGCTGGATGATCATAAGCATGGACAATGCATGAGTTAATGCTGAATTACAAGGAGTTTCTCCTCTGCCAAATATCATCAGAAAACATTTGGAAAAAATGGAACATCATTATGAGATTTGTTAGTTGGTGTTTTTTTAATCTGATTAAAGAATGCTGCTCCGACTGTGGTGCAGTTGTACATCATAATAAGATTTTCATGCTGAGATGAGGATGAGAAGATGCGACTCACATGTGTGTCTGCTGAAAATGAAGCAAGGTGCCGGCAGCCAGCAGCCATTAGCTTAGCATTAAAGACTGGGAGCGGGGGGAACAGCTTGCATGTCACCTCAAAGCTAAAGCTAAAACTCGCTAATTAACATGCCATATGTTGTTTAATTCGCACAACCAAGTGTAACAATGACAAGTTTTACAGGGGTTATGTCCTGGACTACTTCTTGGCTGGGCATTGTCTGGAATCCTATTGTCACTGTGACAACCATGTAACCATGCCAAGAAAAACACCACCCACAAAACTACAACTTGATGTTTTCACACTTTGGTGGGCAGAAACAGGCTAGCTGCTACCTGCTGTTTTCAGTATGCTAAGCTAAGCTAAACAGCTGCTGCCGTTAGCTTCTAGCTTAATGTGCTTTCGACCTTCTCATCTAATGATAATTCTTGGCAACAAAAAGCATATTTCCCAATATGTACCTTTATTTAGTTCACTGTATATTATAGCTGCACTTTATATTGCTTAATGTATGATGAATAATCAGCAAAAACACCATGCATCATTCCTTAGACAGCAGATAAAGAAGTTCCTGAACAATGATGTGGGGTTACACTAATTGTATTGCATTGTATTTACTATTGCCGAAGTGATAAATCATCAGTGTCAGTCTATCACATACAAGATTCTTTCTGGAGCTCGAGACGAAACACTTCCAGGATCGAACCACCTTAAAGTTGCTGATGCTAACGCTGTCTGGGAGACACACTGTCTGCTAATGTAATGACTGGAAGGTTTCCAGTTAGAAACCCGAGAGCGACTTGACAAATTGTAATTGAGCAAAGTGAAGTGAGTAATGCTGCTCTCATAACCTACTGTCTTCAAAAAATACTGCCACGGTGCCGCTGAGCATGGCAGGAAGCCCCAACTACTCTGAAATCAATGTTACCTGGTTGTTCTTCCCCTTGGCTACACACTCTCTCTTCTTATCCTGCGGAGCCGGCCACTCGATCTGGGGAAAAGAAAGAGACAGGTTTGACGTGGGCAACGCGTCGTTTCCAGGAATGATCACCTTGGCCCACAAGTAATACATTCCGAAAGCAAGGCTCAATACATCACTTCTGTTCTTTGGCAGAGACCAGGAAACATATTCACACTGTAAATAGATGAGTACTGTAGATGACATGATCTCATTTCTTTCTAATAGGGTGCATGGGGTGCATGTGCCTTCCTTGTTGCCAGTTTGCTTGACTCGGGCTGTAGACTTCGCACTTTTTGACCAATAGCTGCTGTAACTATGGCAACAACCACAGATTCGTAAAAAGAGCACATTTTACAAGCATATTCTGGAAGTGAAAAATGTTTATTTTCTATAGGTGCATTATAACAGGCGCACCATGTAGGTACAAAGTGATACTAGTCTACCCTGAACTGAAGCGTTCAGCCAGATAAAATGGTCCATGGGCTCTGCAGGCGGTGCAGAGACCCAGCTTCAGTCAGTGGTGTTTCTGAGTTGGCCCCATCAAAGGCAGTGTTAGTGGTAGGTAGAAAGCTGTGAGGTCCTTACAGCAGCAACATTCCTTAATGATCATACCATTGTTTAAAGGATCAAAGACAGACTGACTTGTACAAAGTACTACTCCACTGATAAGCTTCTGTCCTCCAAAAGGCACAATTCTGCAGAAACATGTGGGAAGGAAGCCAATAAAAAAACGTTCTTCCACTCTGTATGCCCATACTTCCTTTTCACGGTGACTATTGCTATTTAGTATTATTTACAGTAGCTGCTTTTTTAATGGCTGCGTGACACATGGCTGAACTTTGCTCCGTGGACAGAGGTCTAAAATATGAACAGTGTTTACTAAGAGGTTTCCACACCATTAGAAATAATTACACTGGTCATTACAGGCCGAGAGCTGCTGCAAATTCAGTATTAAACTTGGATTTACTTGACTGGATTTAAACCAACAGCAATCAAACAATGGGTTATTTCCATACACTGGGCTTCTAGATAGACTGCACTTTATAGTACTGACTTTTATATCATCATATAGTCTATATACTGTATGTCTTTTATTTTTAGCTAAGTTAAAATTCTCTGATTGGTACAATTCATATTAATATAATAGTGTTTCACTGGCATGGCAAAAGAAAATGATTCATCTCCCCCCTCCCTCCCACTGCCCAAGGAATATCCACAGAATTCCCGTGGTCACTCCACTGATGATGGAGTAATAATGGTTAAGATTTAATCACTGAATTAATTATTAGGATAGGTGGCTGTGAAAGATTACCTGTATGATCTGTGGTTCTCACTGACGCACTTTAGTTTTTAAAGAATGATAAAACGAAGCATAGCAACAGCAGCAGTTTATTGTTACTTCTAATTTGTTCCCAAGGGGCTCTCATTAGTCGTGAGGCACTGTCTATTCTACCATCTAATCCAGGAAGTTCACTCTTCCTCTGCTCCACACAGAATAGATATTTTAAAAAAGAAATGTATATACACATCAGGCAGCGGTAAGAGTAGTAGCTCTCATTATTAATGACTAATGACCTACAATGACACATCTGCCAAAATACATGTCCTCTACATCACATTAACACATGGCAATAATAAGCTACAGCTCTCAGACAGATATTTCAACTCTCTTCACATTAGTGTCTCTGGATCCACCGTAGGGTCTTTATGCGGCAAACAGTCTGCAGAAAGTAACTTTGGTTCATAAGTATCTCAGTCAGTGAAAAGGTCTCAACCTTTAAAATGAAGTGGAAACATTTATTTTGGGAAAAACCTCAGTGCTGTTACTCAGCCACTTGGTTTCAGCATTTTGAAAGGCATGTGCTGATGTTTTATATTTTAGGCCATATGCAAATAATGCAGTCTACATTAGCTTTGGCCATTAGATGATGAATAAAAAATGACTGTAAATTGAACACCGGTTCTCAAGTAACACAAGTGCTGGTTGAAACTGTAATATAATGTACACTGATGGTGCTGAAAACACATTTGTAGAGGAGGAATAGGTGGATGTATGATTGTGATGTGTCATTTGAACATTTGCAACATTTTGTGCTTTTTAAAATGCCGGAGAAGGTGAGAAGTGCATTACTGTTGCAAATTTAGTCGAAATTCTATCTGTGTTGTTTTATGGCCAGAACATAACTAAATAATGTAAAAGGAAGCGCTTCAGACACGAATGGGAAGAAGAAGAAAGCAAAAAAGTTAAAATCCTGAGGAGAATATCCGCAGAAAATATTCAGGGGAGAAAGACAGACATGGAAGAAATGAAGAAAGACAGCAAGTAAGACAGCAGCAAAGGAAGCAATGAGTAAAGGAAGGAAGGGGGAGGAGGGGTGAGAGAGTGATGGGCAGATGGTGACAGAGGGGACGGACTATTCCCTCATCCTCGTGCACTCATTTCTCTGTGTTGGCTCCTTCCCTCTACATTGCACACTGGGGGCTGACAACAGGTGGTCTTATCATTACTGTAAGACTCATAACCCTCACTCAAACAGCTTGTGCCTGTGTTGCCTGTGACAGTGTGTGTGTGTGTGTGTGTGTGTGTGTGTGTGTGTGTGTGTGTGTGTGTGTGTGTGCTTGTGTATCTAATAACTGCTCATTACGGCGGTAAATCAGATAACAATCCCCAAACCGCTGCAGGCTGCTCTCTACACATTCATTGGAATGCTGTAATTGTATTGATTGCAATATGGACCAATCATTGAGGGAGCAAAGCAAAACCAGATTAAGTGTCTGAGGCCTTAGCATCTCTGTTTGTGTATCAGGTCAAGTCAAGGGTATTTATGGGGCTCTTTTAACAAATAGGCTGGCCCAGAGAGCTACACGCAAAATCAAGATACACAAATTAAAACAAGGACAATAAAAAAAAACATGATTGAATAACTGCACCATAAACTGCGAAGTGCAGGGCCAAAACCTGTGCCAGTGTATATGCAATTGTATGTGTGTGAGAGTGCCTGTGTACTCCCACACATTCACAGTGGTTTGTACTGCGAGAAGTGAAATATTGGAGCCAATAGCCACACATATTACGATCTTGATGTTTGGCAGCTTACTCACACTATTACAGTTGAAGGCTTTTAGCAACAGATAACATAAATATCTTCCAAATAAAGTAATAACTTAGCAAAATGTCAGAAAACATCTGAACTGAATCCAAAATACATAAAACCTGGTTGAGTAAAAATCTCTTTGCTGATTAACAAGCAATCATTAAATTGTAAGAAATGTATGTTTATGTGTGACAATAACATTCTCAATATGTTGTTACCACAGACTCGATAAAACAGTCTCTGTGATGTCACCCACAGGAGTGGGTGGAGCTGAGGTGGGTTGAATAAAGTCTGCTTGCTGAAGCCTAGCAGCTAGCTGTCACTCAAAGCGTCCATGCCCATAACAATGCATAACTTTACGCTGTGATATAATTAATATGAGCAAGTTACTTTCTGCTGTAAATTTGGAATATGGGGGTCTATGAGATTGACTTTTCGAGCGGTCACGTTTGGTGACTTTCATTGTTTAACTCATTTGAAAGATTTCATGTCTGGAGGCTAAACGGTTATCAGGTAAGTCGAAAACAATACGGACAATCTTATGATATTATTGCTTCTGTAATTAACAGTTGGACATAGAAATAAAGCTTTATAGGTTTTCTTTAACCCCATCAGTTGGTAAAAAGCAAATAAGCTTTTTATCTTTATGCTGTAAACACTGACGATGGCTAAACCCACGAAGCTCCACTCCAATCCTTTTTCAGTTCCTCACTGGAGCTAACTAATCAAACTACACCAACCAGTACACATAACATGAATCATCTGTACTGTGCTGCATATTGTTAACATTAACAAAGTGCACATCTCCTTCCTTCCTCAAGGGCCACTATGGAAATAAGCACATTTCTTTTTTCATTTAACTAACAATAAATATTCATTGATGTATGCAGTTTTTGACTTGTGTGACAACTTGTATGATTACTACATTTTGTCAGTTTCAGGCCTCCATATGGACGTGCATGGTTTTCTACAGTTGACAAAACAAAAAGTGCTAGAACACTTTGGTTTGTGGTTTTGTTTTTAACCTCTCCAAAAACAATGTATAAACTCAAAAAATGCATGTGGGCCAAACCAAAGGCTGTTTTCTGCTGTGGAAAAGCTGACACACTGCACAGCTCTTAGCTAACAGCAGCAATTAATACATTTTATTATATTTGTGACCCTTCAAGAAGGACATTTTAATACATTTTGAGAAGGTATTAAATTGCTTGACAGTGCTTACATTTTTAGATTCTACAAGGCCTGAAGATTTAATAAAAGAAGCTCAGGCCAGACCAATAAAATACCAAACAACGAGCATGTCTCACTAGACTTTATTATGGTATAATTTGGTTCTTTGATTATCTGCCAGAATTGTCTGTGTGTGTGTGTGTGCGTGTGTTCTCAAATGTCCTTGAGTCTAAACTAAGCAAATTAATAAATAAATAAATAAAATAACATTAGGTCAGTCTGGTTAATAAGCAGCTAAGAAGTGTGGCAGAGGCAGGGATTATGCTTTTGTTTTCTTTCCTTTCCTGCTTATCCAAGCCGAACCTCTGTAATATTTCAGCGCTTCTATAATAATTATATCACAGTTAATATCATAATTGAATTTGGTGTATTTAAATGAAGTATTTGAAATGTGTTTTTATCTCTGCAGAGCTCAGTAATCAGGCCGTGTGGAGGAGATGGTGCTTTCTGTTCTTTAACTGTCCGTCATGAAGCTCTGTGATACTAAATCTTATGTGTTATCATTTCATTTCTCGCATTTCTACAAGAGCCTTTCAGAATGTGTGGGTGTTTGCAGTGACTGTTAGTCAGTGAATATAATTGTTTTTCTTGAAATCCTGTGTTTTATCCCATATTTCAACTTTTGTAAAACTGAACCATCTTAAGTGGTAGCAAATAAAGCTTTTAAAGTGTGTGTGTGTGTGTGTGTGTGTGTGTGTGTGTGTGTGTGTGTGTGTGTGTGTGTGTTACCTGTGGCCGTAGCTGTCTGCTAATGTCATTGGGGTCCAGGGCGAACAACGCCTCCCGCGCTCCAACATACAAAACCCTCTCGTGGTCGGACAGAGTCAGCATGCTGTAGTTGAAGACCCCCTGAATGCTGAACCTCGCCATGCTGTCCAACACATCTAGATGAAGACACACAGATGCATCATTACATTAGCGATGTAATACATGGCTGCAAAACACGCTCATCTTTCCTTTCAGCCGCTCTGTTGACAGATGACCGAATTAAACCCGAGAAGGACATTTCACACTTCCCTTGCTGAAATTTTGTTGATGTCTCAGCTTATTCACACCACCAAGCCTCGCCTGCTCCGCCACCTATAGCTTAATGTCATCCACTCTGCTAACACCGTGCATGGTACATCTCACCCACATCTTCACTTTTCATTAGAGGCTGGTCAGACACAGAGTCACAGTCCCTGAAAGCTCCTGCACATTTTAGCCCTGTGGCGAGTTAACCTGCTCATGACCTTCAACCCAGCAGCTAGCTGGTGAATATAGCCATTTAGCAGCTAAAGAAGCAGACCTTTCTGTTGGGAGTAGTACAGTAAAAATGCTGATGAATATTGGGTTTGTGTATGCCAGCGCTTTTGGCATATCATATAATTTGTCTTCATAAAAGTGACAATTTGACAGTGTTGACGCATTGTCCTCAAGTGGCCAGAAAAATCAATTCATGCAAGTTCAAATGGTTTTGCCTGCAAAGTGACTATTAGCCTGTAGTGTTCTCCAGTCCAGCAGATAGTCGACCAGCTGCTCTCTCGTTCTATTTAAGTGGCTACAAGCTTCAATTTGAAACCATTTACACCTCTGCTTTGTCCTCGACTACCAGAGTAAAACACCAAAGTGCATTTATATTAACCCGCAATTCATAGAAACCGAGAAACAAGAGTCCTCCATTTAAAGAACACTTCAGAGAACAAAGACAGTGAAAGTAACACAACATAAACCCAAGTTCTGAAAAGCTCTCACAGCTCCAACTCATTGGGTCCTAAGGAGTTTGCTGAAACACAGTATCTGGCTTCAAGATCTGTTGTAAACTACTCCCTCAGGATGGAACTCTGCACTGAAAGCTTCACAAGCTCTGTATTTACTTTAAGAACCTGGAGTACAAGCCAGGCTTCAGGGCAAGTCTGATAAGTTCCAGATCTGCATGTCAGAAGTGAGATAAGGTGGTCATCTATTTAGGAAAGCTGTGCAAATAAACAAGAAGCAATGATGCTCTTGCCCCACCAGCCCTTGTTTTGATGAGGAGTGCCGTGCCCACAACAGCCAGCAGTTATGAATCTAACAGCAGAGTGAAGGCAGCATGTAGAGCTTTTAAAGCAGTAGTATAGCCATGAATACAGATGATATCACCAAAGTCTTGGACTAACAGAAATGGTCGCACAAGTCTGCACAATCTACAGAATCACAAACTGCTCATCTATAAAAGAAACAAACCTCCAACAGCTTCAATCAGCCAGTGCTTAAATGCAAGTTTTTAAAGTGAGTTTGTTATTGAGCCAGATGCCAGGAGGTTTGTATTCATACACTTATTCAATACAAATACCATTAAGACTAGTAATTTTCAAAATGAGAATATCGTCTCATCTTGTTTTGGAAAACAAGCTAAATTGTGTTGTGCCTCAATTTAACGCAGCTTTGAGACTAAAGATTGTTAAAAGACTCATGCACTCAGCACTGCAGCGTTAAGAAGGGCAGCTTAATTTAGGCTAGACACCTACACACAACAATGTAGGGATTCAGAGTTAGGCCAAGAAGCATTATCGCGAATGAAAAATGAGATCCGAGCGATGACGTGAACAGAATGCAGAGCTTAAAATCGCTAATAAATGCACACTAATAATAGTGGGAGTAAATCTGCAGGTGTGATTAGATTGTTCATTATCTGGGCTGATCATTCACATGTGAATCGCATTTTAATACAAGGCCTAAATGAGGACCTCTGCCTCTGATTAGGCTGTCGCTCAGAGTATTAATGGAATATTAGCCTCCTTGTAAACCCTGTTATTGATCAAATAGCTGGATCGATGTGCTTTATCTCAGGACTGTCTGATTTGTTAGAGGATTGCCCACATTTTTGGGTTGTTTCTCATTTTGGTGCACGCACAGCGATACAAACAATCTCTAAAAGATTAGGAGAAAATCACAAAATGTTCTCTCCACGGTCCCATCTGCAGCATTTGCTGAACATCCAGAGCTGACTTTTTTCATCAAAATTTAAAAAAGATGCACCCACTGTTTTTTTTTTTCCTCGTTCGCTCTCTCACACACAAGCATGCACGCATGCACCGTTCAAATCCCCTGACTAGCATACAGACAAACTAGTGGTGCAGAGCAGATGAAAAGGCAAGACAGAGACAGGAGGAACGAGAGAAAGGATGGTGTTTAGTTTTCATTATCCACACTCATGTTGCTTGTAGTGTCACCTTGCTCTCCCTCTCCCCCCTCTCTCTCACTTTATCTGGGCTGATAGAATGCGTGCGAAACGCGAGGCGACGACAGCCCGCGCTGCACTTAATGCTATCTCATAAATTGAATGTTTCTCTTTTTTTTTTGTTTTCTACAGCATGAACATTTTCACTTCTTTCGCCGTTTTCCTGACTGAAAATAGCAGCTGAAATCCAGGAAGGGAACAGCAGGAACTGGTGTGATTTATGGTGTGACTAACTGCTCATGTGACGCTGTGGCCTAGTTGGGACTAAATAGACTTATATACATGGAGCAGGCTGTACTGGATGAATGTGTTTATGTGTATCTGCGTGGGTGTTTAACAAAAAGGTTAGAAAAGTGAGGCTTGTTACTGAAGGCTTGATGGTGTGATTATTTAAGTGTTACGATGCCCTTGATGTCATTGAATTGTTTTTCACGTTAAGCTCTGTTTTTTGTTCCTAGAAGATTTTGTTTTTGTTGCTTCAAATCCAAAGTGATCCCTTTCACATGAAGAGATGTTCTTCATTTTCACAGAAACCCAACATTCCTTTCAACTGAGGGCAATCGCATCAAACGCATCGACCATTTTACACCAAAGGTGATGCCATAATAAAGAAAAACAAGCTTGTTTTTTTTAAATATGAATGGAAAGCCTTGAAAGTCTCAGAATAATGGAGAGGAAGCATATGTTCAAGAGGCCCTTTGGCAGACCCTGACTCAGACTTTTGCAATTTATCCACTTTAAATTTGAACTTTTTTTCATGCATAAGGATACCCAGCGATGCAAGTTTTAACTGCTGACTCCAGACTTAAGTCTAAAAGTCTTTTGACCATTACTGGAAACCCTCCACTTACACCCTTCTGCCAATGCTTCTGTGTTAAACACGTAAACACACAGCAAACGTTACGGACAGCCACAGTCAGTCATAAGTCAAAAAAGCCTGAGAGGCGACATGTTGTCAGAGGTACAGAGGGATGGAAGGAGAGAGATAGAGGAGAGGTGGGAATAAGTAACCAAAGGAAGGAAGGGGATAAGTACTGAAGTCAGCTTATTATCTGAAGAGCACCGGTGTATAAACATTGGAGGGTATGTACGGATGAGGGAGCTTGATGAGAGTGAGTGAAGGGACAGAGAGAGAGAGAGAGAGAGGGAGAGAGAGAGAGAGAGAGAGAGAGGGAGAGAGGGAGAGGGAGAGAGAGAGAGAGAGAGAGAGAGAGAGAGAGAGAGAAAGAGAGGGAGAGAGGGAGAGGGAGAGAGAGAGAGATAGAGAGAGGGAGAGAGAGAGAGAGAGAGGGAGAAAGAGAGGCAGCATCCTCAGGGGAGAACTGAGCACATCTGCTGTGTTCCACACAGCCGGGCAAAAAAAACTCCAGAGCTGACACACTTCTACTAAGTCTCACACACACACACACACACATACACACACAAGCTCACTCTTGGGTTGAGTTGAGGTATGTGGTGGCTATACACACAAATCAGTGCACGTCTGAACTCATAAAAAGACACATGTTTGTGTGTAAGCTGAAAGACGCAAACACACTGGCATGCACACGCACTCACACACTCAGTCCTGAACGGTTCTCCGGGGTACCTGCTCAGTGACTTGAACGTTTTCTCCACCAACAGAGGGAAAGTTTTTGCTTTGAGTGGCTCGTTTGAAGTGATCAGCGGCTCTGTCATTAAGAGGCGATATGGGCAGATGCACTTACCATCTGAGACCACACTGTGGCAGCCCTGAGGCTACCTGCTGTGTGTGACGCTCATGTGTCTCTGTAACAGACACACACCTGTTGTTCAGTGTGTGTGTTTTCAGAAGCCCGTGTGTGAGTTCAAATTTATGCATCAGCATCAGTAGGTAAAAGAAAAATCTGGCTTTTTTTTGATGCTTTTAGCTGTGGAGGAAAAAGATGGAACATTTTGTTCTGATAATGACTGAGCAGAAAAGGGAAAGAAACAAGAATGTATAAACTCACATAATGGAAACACGTTGCACAACTACACTTATGCTGCATGTATAAGGCCACTGTATCCTCAAACGAATCAGCTGTGTATTGTATGTGCTTTTGAAAACTGTTTCAAGCTTTAAACTAGAATAGTTTTGAGTCTTTTCCATCATTTGAGGGACCCAGTGAGTGTGCATGTGTTTAAATTGTGTGTGTGGGTTAAATTATAAGGCCTTTGATGCTCGGAGACAACGGTTTGCAGACAGCAGAAGAAAAGAGAGAATATAAATAAAAGAGTGCAAATAAAAAATGGAGGGCAGAGGTGGGGGGGGGGGCATAATGAGTCAAACAGATGATGGGAGAAATACAAACACAAGGGGAAAAAATAGACAGCCTGAGTAGGAAGAGAGCATACAAAAGATAAACAACTCAGAGGGCCTGACCGAGGTCACTACCACTGGAAACAGAGGTGATCAGAGATCACCGCACTGCACGACCTCTTCACTGGCTCTGTGTGTGTGTGTGTGTGTGTGTGTGTGTGTGTATGTGAGCGTCTGCATGTGTGTGTGTGTTTCGCTCTTTTGATGAGAGTGCCACTGATAAAAGAGACTAATGAAAAGAGACAAACGGGGTATGACAGGCATTTGGATGTGTACGTGTGGGTGGATTACATATCGTTAAAAAACATACATTTAAATAAAGAAGAAGAATGGGTTTACCAGCTTTTTGGTCTAATTTTGGAGCAAAATACAGGATCAAAGAAACTGACACCAAACTGATATATATAGCACGAATATATGAGCTTTTTAAAGAGCCATATGAGAGCTGCATATTTGCCTGTTTTAGCTCCGTAACTAAAACCTATGCAGACTATGCTTACAACTAACAATTTACAACACATGCCATATGTTTTCAGATTGATTTCCTTGCTTTCACGCAGTCATTATATTCATTTCATTTCAACTTGCAGAGACATGAAACATGCTTGCTAAGTTAACCTGCTGCTGGCTGTAGCTTCATATTTAGTGCACATGAGACATGAGACTGGTACCAATCTTCTCATCTCAACTCCGTGCAAGAAAGCAATTAAGTGTATTTCCCAAAATGTCAAACTTCTGCTTTTAGCTAAAGGAGCAACACCACAGTGTGAAAATGTGCTGTTCCAAGTAAAGTCCTCCGTTTCCGAGTTTGTCGAAGTAAAAGTAAAGAAGAGCAAAATGTCCTTATTATTAGTGATGGTGTGTAGGCAGCCTTCTACTGACCTGGCAGGTTAAGCTAACTCCTACTGTTGGATAGTGTATTCTAACAGTGCCTCATGTAATGTCTTTAAACTCACCACATTTGCATGTATAATCTCAATCTTCAAATAGTAATTATGGCTAGCAGATCCATAAATGTATCGGAGTAAAATGTACAATATTTATCTTTGAAATGCAGTGGTGTTGAAGTATAAAGTAGCATGAAATGGAAGCACTTGAGTAAAGCACCTTGAAATTGCGCTGAAGTACAGTACTTGTAAACGTAATTTGCTACTTCCCAGCACGGTCAAAGACATGTGGTCATTACAGAGTTGCAAACAGGACTATTTGGAATAACTTCCTCTTTGGTTCCTGACAGTAAATTGTACCAGCTGAGACTTGAGAGTGGGTAACTACTGCCTTAAACTACCAATTTCACATTAGCCATCTCTCATTGATTTTCTAGTTTCTACTTGTGTGTATGTCTTGTGCATCTGATGCTTGGCAGACTAAATGTTTGAGTGTTGGATGTCGGAGTGTCCTCGAGTGCACCACAAGGGAGAAGTTTCACTCATTCTCTGCGCGTGACTGCAGTATCATGCAGCACTAATCCAGCTTCAGACAAAATGTCATCGACAGATGATGCAATGTAGCAAACTTGAACACAACAATAGTCTTTCTGAAAAGCACAATGTGGATTTGTTCACTTCTTGTCACAAAGTGCAGCAGCTCAGCAGCCATGTCTCATGTATTGAATGTGCTTTGCTTTTTGAAACTGAGCAAAAAGGACAAGAACGTTCACTGTGATTGATCAGGCCGTGCAACATGAGATCATGGCACACAACACGAACTGAAAACAAAGGCAAGCAGTGACAGAATGGGATTGTTTGGAAAGTTTTGAACAGTAATGTACTTATATACAACTGTGCTTAATGGGTTCAAATATGCAACACTGGACCAACACCAGTATGGCAAGCTACTGCAAAGTGAGTAATGAAAAGATTTTCTGTTACATACATGCTGTTTTCTGAAGCTGTTTACTTTATAATGACATAAATTAGTGCCACTCCACTACCAGCATGTATGTATAGTGTATATATAATGTGCTTGTCTCTGTGCTTGCATGTGTTCATGTCCGCGTGTGCACACTTCATTGTAGGGTATCTTAGGGTCATGCCACCGCCTCATCATCCAGCCCAGCCCAGCTCAAACCAAGCCAAACCGAGCCAGACCAAACAGAACTCCCATGCAGGGTGGAGGAAAAGGGGACGAGGGGGGGGAGCGCCTGTTGCTTCACGGCCGGCTGAAAAGGTCTCGATCCGGGCCTCGCCTCTGTAATCTGCCTCCATCAGCCTTCCAGCGGAGCTCCAGCCTCCCTCTGCCTGTCTGCTATAAATACATGCAGCCTCTGCTTATAGCTTCTAACCACCGAGCCACTCACACACCAAACTATGATTAAAGGCCTATTTTGGGGAGAGCTTTGAAGCAGCGACAAACACCGAGTGAGAGACAGAGACAGGCAGACAGAGGAGGAGAGACGCTGCGCAGCGCCCACACAAACAGGCAGATATACCCGAGCGTGCGCACGGAGCCTCGTCAGACCTTCATCTGAGCAGGTACCCTCTTTGAGGAAAAAAAAAAACAACTCAGTGCACACAAAGGAGAGCACACTCCCACGTGGATGCTCAAGCTTTGTCTGCTGAACAGACGACAAGTTCACAGGAGAGTCAGGTGTACGACAGAATGAGAGCATGGAGATAGAGAGGGAAAGACGCACATGCGTTTACCAGCTAGATCTGCAAAAATATCAATTGTTGACTGAATCTACCTTCTCACAGATTAAATGCTATTGGAAAGTAAGAGAGTTGACAGATTATTAAGACTATTATTATTATTATACTTAATTCACTTGTGACTGAATTAACATGAAATAAAGAATAATAAAAGCAAGCCCATTGATGAATGAATAATAAAAGCACATGTTTTTAAGCCGAATAATTATTTGCCTCTGCATCACTTAAATGTCTAAAACCCTTGTTTGTGAGCTATGGAGCATTTGTATCTCCAATACAGCTTTACCATTATTGTTTCTGATGAACAGTCATGGCAATAGAGTGATTGAATTCAACAGAATTGGACGAGGAGATGAAGGGATGGGAGAGTGGGAGGAGAGGAAGTGGTAAAAGTGGATTAACACAACAACGGAACAAGTGAGCCCAGTGGGGGGATGGTTTTCGGGGGGGGGGGGTGAAGGCAGCAGATGAAAGCTCAGTTGGGGGGGCTGTAGCAGTCGAGATCAGTGGGGGGTCGCCATTGCAATCCACAACAAGCAGAACAAATCAAGAGCTGGTTGATGCCACAAGTGAGGTTTTTCCATCTCAGCGTCATGGTTCACATGTCTGACTGGTACAGCAGCGAGCTCCAGCTGGGTAGAGTTAGGCCTTTTTGTGCGACGCTGTGGTGATGACACACACAGACACACACAAAGAGAGATAGAGGGGAGCCTGTGGAGCTCAACGGGTGCAGCACGGCACTACTATAGGTTTGGAATTTGACTCACTGAATGATTTACATTGCAGAAATTAGTAGAAGTATTTGGTGATTCACAAGGCCAGGAAATCTTGTTGAAGTGAAAAGCCACTGAGACTGAGGAAGACTACACTCAAACCCAGCTTGATAATGATGAAACAGCCTCACACATCCTCGAATGGAAGTCTGGCAGAAACTCTAAGTAAAATAGACCCATTTCTCGCTCAGTCTGTGGAGGCAAACACAGCTATGTGAGGTACAACATGTGGTTTAGTTCATTCAGAAAGCTACTCCATAAATGGTCTGTGCAGGAGAATCAGGGATATATTTGGTAGTTTGTACACACGACTGACTGTTAGTATTTTTGTTATGTAATGGTAATTAATACCCTCAAATTAATTAGTCTTACACATTAAGTTGTATCCCCATATACTGCGTGTACATGATGACGTACATCTCAAGGCTGTCAGTTTGACAACTGCCACTTCTTATTTAAATTCGAGAGCTAAATCAAACGATCAAATCATTTACTTCATAAAACACCATTGCAAAAAGCAAATGGTCATCACAAACTGTAAAACCCAAACTATATTCAATTTACACTCCAGTAAATCTGAGGAAAATCAGTGAATCCTCACATTTGAGATGCAAGAACCAGCAAATGTGAAATGAGTTCAACAATTACTTGACTTTCAAAATGACTATTTTCTTGTCGATCTTCTGCAGCACTCTATGATTTGTGCAATGACTATGCAATCAATGGTTTTAAGGGTAAGGACAATGGATGGCAGTGGTTTGAATGTACTGTCAGTGGTGGTAAACCAGCGCACCAGCTCAGCCGTGACACTACTACAACAAGAAGGTGCTTTGGATAAGAGCAGCCTGTGACATTTTCATTTTAATCCACTTGCCCACACATCAGCTCTCACAAAGTCTGTACGACAACAGAGAGCACTCCAGGTCCTGACATCTGGTCCCGGCTGTTAATCTTCACTGACCAATCAGCGCAGGGTCAGGGGATGAGTGACACTCATAGCAGATAAAAAGCGGTGATGAATCTCCTTCCTCCATCCCTCCCTCCTTCTCCCCCATCTATCCTCCCAGTCACGCACAGCCTCTCTCTGCCTCCTCCACTGCCGCGCTCTCAACCACTCATTACTGTAATTGGAGGGTTTGGGGAGATACGGCAGAGACACAGAAGGAAGGGGAAAAAAAGAGAAAGGTTGAGAGGGAGGCAGAGAGGTTTCTGGAGGTCAGAGGCCCAGCCCTTTTCCACTCTGCCCCTGCTCTCTGCTTTTTTTTTCTGCCTGCATCTCTCAATCTGTCTTTCTTTTTCTAAATCAAGAGGCACACATTTGCTTTGGCTTTTCTTTAAAGATGCGGGGCTCATTTGCTGCATCAAAGCAGGCTAGATTTTCAAACCAAATATCAAGTTTCTAAGGGCTGTTTCCCCCTCCCTCTTCACCTCCCTCTTTCTTTTCTTTCTCACATTCTTTCTCTCCTCCTTTCTTTGTTTAACCACAGCTGCTGCATTTTGTCATAGTTTTGGCTTACTGGCCTCTGTCACTGGGCTGGACTAAGGAGTGTAGTTGTGTGTGTGAAAGTGTGTGTGTGTGTGTGTGTGTGTGTGTGTGTGTGTGTGTGTGTGTGTGTGTGTGTATGAAACCCAAAAAGAGAGGAGGACAAAAAAAAAAAAGACAGAAAGGAGAAGGAGAAGAGGGTGGTGTTGTGAGGTGAAGTATTTTCTGTGGCCAGTGGAGGTTAAGGACATGAAGAAAGCTTAAAACTACATAATGGACGCTCCAATCAGCTGTGGCCAGAGCAGGTCAGACAGACAGAAAGAAAGAAAGAGGTGAGCAAGAGGATATGAAATCCTTCCTCTTTAGGTGTTAAGTTTAAAGGAGATGTTTCTTGTCAAGAAATCTCATGAAAAGAAGAAACAATTCCTTGACCATTCCAGAGGTGCAGACTGGGGTTACATGACTTGGAAGCCAGTTGGGTTCAAGTTTAGACTCAACTTGTCCGAGCTCTATTCAAAACACTTTGAAGGTTTTACAGATGCAACCTTACTTGGTCTAACCACTAGCTTATGGTTGCTAATATTAGCATAGCTGGATATAGATGTCAGTGTGCTGACTTTTAAGACTATTCTGGACTGGTGATAGTGTACTGCTCACCACTCACACTGGCCACTGTTACGCTAACATCACATATATGTTTTATACATAAATCTACATTTAAGGCAGAAACTTTAATATCAGTGACTCTTGACTTCACCTGGACTTTAATCTTTTGACTTGAGGTAACTCGAGCCCAAAGATTTAAATATATGTTACAAAAAGCCTTCATTTTCCTGACAAAAGAGCAAATCAACCAATAGCAGCCAATCACGGTGCACAAGCTGGAGGGAAAGATGGATTTGCAGGGCGCACCAACAGGTGCTGGATCAAAAGAAGACCGCATTGGAAACATCTGTGGATGTCCTGTTAAATTGCACTTAATGAAGCAACAGTGGGCGAAACTTGTAATTTCAAACTTGACAGGATTCAGAGCTAAAGCCTCGGACGTATGACATGCAAAACAATGACTTTTATCCCACTTCTGGAGCTCCCAACAAGCACTCCCTGTTGTGGCAGTGTAGCCAGATACAGGTTATTTGTCTGCACCACAGACTTCCACTTCCAGACTTATAAAGAGCCCTGGGTAACGTGTTCCTTCATCAGAGTGAACACGGGTGTTTCAATTGATATTTAGTTAAACCCACAAGCAGTGTGCAGGTGCAGTGAATACCCCAAATGTGTATTAATCTGCAGCTCAAAGTAGTCCCCCTAAAACGCACTATTTAGTCCTCTTTGTGTGACGTTTGTTAAAAACTGTGAGTGGCCAGCTGATTTGTTACAGGATAGGATAGTCAGAGAGGAACACAAGTGAGCAACATCAGCCTTTTCCTTTAACGTTAAGTAAAATTGCATGGATGAGAAGACCTTAAGCAAAAAAAAAAAAAAAGATGAATGACAAATTTATACAATATGAACATAAAAGTGAAATATAAAGCACATAAAAGTGAAAAGAAATGAAGATACATGCATTGTGTCAGTGATTAGAAAAGAAAAGTATGTAAATTTACAGCAGTCATTAGCTGCTCTGCGAGGGCCGTACATAATGTGTGGACATAAATGTCTCATTAGGAGCCAACAATGATTTTTTTCCCCTCCATAAATGTGACGAGCGGCTGGTGAGGAATAACAACAGCCCGAAATCCAAAATGTCAGCATGTGACTTTCAAAAATAAAAGAAGACCAAGAGGTGGATGGATACTGAGGGGAAAGACACACAAACACACACACACACACGGAGGATGTTTGTGTTTCTTCTTCTGCAACCTCATGTAAGCCTCATGTAATTGCCTGGCAAGGGTGGTGGCGATGGGGTATATGTGTGTGTGTGTGTGTGTGTGGGGGGGGGGGGGGTAGATTATCTCTTTAACCATCTCTGCCCCACCATAATATACACATATACATAACCCAACTCACACACACACACACACACACACACACACACACACACACACACCCCTCCTGCACTGCCCGGAGCTCCAAATCCCTCAGACTGCCAGCCTAAGCAGTACACACACTCGCACACACATATAAACAAAAGGGGATTAGATAGACAGACACACAGCTACACACACACACACACACACACACACACACAGTCTCTACACAAATAGGTATAAACACACACGCCCTCTCTGCCCCCACATATTCTCTCACTTTGGTTTTTCATTGCCTTTCTTCTTGTCTCTGTCTTGCAAACTCACACTGCCTGCATACAGCAGCTCACACACACATGCACACACACGTTAATATTGCTGTGTGTCCAGACGCCTCCATGCAAAATGAAACACTGGGTGAATGTCCTGTAGAGTGTGTGTGTGTGTGTGTGTGTGTGTGTGTGTGTGTGTGTGTGTGTGTGTGTGTGTGTGTGTGTGAGTGAGTGTTTTCCTTTCTCTCTGTCGTTCTCTGAAGCTACTTTCTGTCCTTTTAAGGCAGTTAGTGACTGGCCTCTCTCTCTCCCACTCTTTCTCTATGGCTCTCTACCTGTCTCTTTCTTTCTCTCTCTCTCTCTCTCTCTTGCTTTCTTTCCATTATATATCTCCTCTCTCTTCTCATTTCTCCCCTTCAATCTCTCCCTCCCTCCTTCTGCAGCTTTGTTTTTCCATTTCGTCTCTCCTATCTCCTCCTCAGCACTGTAGCAAGAACCCATCCATATAAGTCATTTAACCCAGTATTGAGCCTGAAAATCTCATTTTTCTTTAACCAAGTGGAGAAATCTGTCAACGGGTAAGATAATCCCACTTGTTTCCAATGCAAATCAATTTGCATCAAGAATCTTTCTGCACTTGAGTGCCACACTCGAATCAAGTATGACAGGAGTGACGTGATCTGCCTTTTCCCACGATTCATGAGGAGCCTTCTATTTTGAAGACCATCATGACAAAAAAAGGGAAGCTGAATGCAGAGTGTTATCTTGTCTCTATAGGCAGATTTATTCAGTTTTTCAGAAAGGTACTGAAAGTGAGACACTTTTTGGTAGTGAGTGTCTTTTTGCTCCTGCCATATAAGACCATGTGTTCGAGCTGTCCCTGTTTGCCCTGTCTGCTGTGTCTTTGCCCAAAGTGTGTTCTGGCTAAAGTGCAGCAGAGATCTGGGCCGCTCTCTGCCAACAGTGGCTTTGCTTTGTCACACGGGAACATTTCACCAGAAAGTATTGAAGCCCTATCGATTGTTTCACCCCCCCATCCTCTGTCCTCACATCCCACCACAACACCAGGGAGTGACTGTAGCATGAAGGGATGAGAGAAGGGAGGAGGGCTGTATGGAAAAAAAAGGGGAAGGGGAAGGGGAAGGGGGGGTGTGAGATAGCAGCATGAGAAAGCAGCTTTTGAAATATCCCCACACTCCACCGCCACCGCCACGGAGCGCCTTTCTCCTCGAGAGCGGCTGAAATCGGAGCTCTTTGTGAAAACGCCATAAGAGCATTTCGGGTTCATACGATGAGCTGTGGCGCACAAAGCAAAAGGGGGAGGGAGGGATGAAAGGCAAGAAGAAAGAGGAGGAGGAGAAGGGAAAGGAGAGATAGATATGGGATGAAAGGTGGAATAGGTGGCACAGAGAGGTGAGAAAATATAGCTGTTTCCCATATTTTTTACCTCTCTTTATAGTATTTCCCTAATCCCCAAGAGAGAGAATGCAGCACTTCCCCTTTGAAGGATTAAAAAAGACTATTCCTCAGCTTGCAACAATTGGCATTGTTCAGTGAAGAAAACTGGGCCTGGCTGCAGAGGAGGGCTGAGATAAAGAGTGCAAATACAGTTGAGCACTAGGATTAGACTGACGTATTGTTTTACTGAGGGGTCGATGTCAGCGTCTTAACAAAATCAGAAATCATCCACCTCTCATATAATGGAAAAGCCTCCCTGATTGTTGTAATGGAATACATTTCTGCAATAATCAGTTTTGTATGAGACATCTGAGCAGAGAAATCACTCCAGGGCCAACTTGGAGGATTCTACCAACAGCTGTCAGTTCATAAAATCCGTCTTGGTCTGGCCTCAGTGGATTTAGTCACAGGATGGAAAGCAAATACATGGCCAGTTCAATTTTGGTGAACTCTGACATGAATAATTTGCATGTTGAGTAGTAGCCAGGCATCTAGACAGTACTGATCTTTGAGACAACAGAGTCTAGTGTTCATCATGTACTTTAATTTACTCTCCCTCTGCCGACATGTAAACTTCTCCAAAAAAAAAGGAATAGTTTGAGACAGCTGCTCTGATAGAAGTTGATGGTGTAATTCATCTTCTACATTAACTGGGTGAACTATTCGCAACCAAGCTAACAAGCTTGTGAGTGAGAGGTAGTAAACCCAGGCACAATCCAGCACGGAGGAAACAGAAAGACGCTCAGCGAGCTGTGAGCACTCCCGCCTCCCCGGCTGGCTGGCATGTTCACCAGCCAGTCTGTGAGTCATCACTATGTCACCAAGCTTCAAGAATCACATATCTTGTGCAAGCAAAGGTGCAAAGAAATATCCCAGGAGGTGTCTGTGACGATATCAGATGGCAAAAATGGTGCTAGCAACCCAAGCTAACAGTCAAGTGTGGTTTCATATGATGGGTAGGGTTGAGCAGTTGCCCCAAATCACATTTGATTGGATAAATACACAAGTTTTCTCGACCCATATTGAGCATGTGACAAGAGATAACTGAAGAATTCACAGGATTACAACTTTGAAACTGTGTTTTTCATTTTGACTTTAAGGAGCTGCTACTGTTAGGACTTCTTTTAGTCTGTCTTTCTCTGGAAAGTTTCAGTGACCCCTCAGGTCAAACTCTTCTATCAGCTGGTATTACACTGCTCACTCACCCTGGTATCGAACAGTCTTGCGTGGGACTGGGTTCCAGTTGAGACCCAGCGACTTCTCCCATCCAACCAAAAACGCCAGGAGCAAGACCTTCGTCCCACCCATGGCTCCCATGTCAGGAACTGGCGTTGAGCGATGGATCGAGGGATCAATCAGTTGATGAGAGGGACTGGAGAGAGCAGCCCGGCTCCTGGCAGCCTGCCGAGAGACAGAAAAACCAACACATCAGCTGGAAGCAGCAATTCACTTCTTTTATTGGCTTGGTTGTTTATCAGAAACAATTTTGTCACAACAGTATTTACAACTTGCACATTTTTCAAAAAGCCACACAAAACAGTTTGCACATTCCAGCTGCACTGAAAGATAAATTTCTCCCTTTGAAAACATGTACTTTAAAATGGAACATGGTCATCAAATTCCACAATAATGTAAAACGGAAATGAGTTTTTCAAATCATTAAAGCCAACAAGGACATAGCTGTAATCAGTGTATGTGCCTCTGTGTGTGCGTGTCTGCCAACAAAAACAAACCAAACAGTTTAATGACCGGAGTGTGTGTGTGTGTGTGTGTGTGTGTGTGCGTGTGTGTGTGTGGGGGGGGTTCATGCAGGAAAGTTCTACTCGTCCCTCCCTGACTCTGACCGATAATCCAGCTATCACCACTCAAAAAGCTCCGAAAGAGCTTATCACTGCACTCCTGTCAAGCCAATTCAGTGGCAGTATATTAAACTGGGGCTGAGTTATCAAAGTTAATTGGCGCTGGCAATGCATCAAATGCCAATGCGTTGGGAAATGAATGTCGAGGCAAGGACAATCCAATAGCACTGCGTTGTAAATGAATTGGTTTACCTAATGAACATGTCAAGTGTGCGGCTGCAGAACAGCATTACAGTCCAATAACAGCACAGGATGATTGACTTGTTACGGTGCCGCAGGTGAGACTGATGCCCAGGGTGAGATGAGGAATTTCACATTAAAATAACACTGACACACACACAAATGACACACTCTCAAGTCTGTTTTTGCTTGTGAGATCCTGCCAGCTCTCGAACCTTTCCATTATATTATACTGTCATTTTGTATGAACACAGTGACAGCGAGTATAAAGGCATACATTTGTTCAGCAGACTCAAATTCAAGATGAACATGTCATTTATTGAGATATAACTGTAAAATCAACCAGGAACAGCCCTGGATGAATTAATTTCTTTTTCATTAGCAGAGTGTTGAAGTGTGAAAAGAACTTTTTGAATATATATTTTTTTATATGTTGGACTGCTGTCACTGCTGCAGCCACCTGTGCTGACAAACCTCGATGATCCATGACGAGGTGCGAGCTAACGCCGCTGAGAAACAAATTACATTCCCTGCTTGTTCATCTACAAAACGACTAGTGGGTGGTCATATTTGCTAAAAAATCTAGACTCAAAAAAACATGTTCTCACTTACCTCTAGATACCATTTGGTTTTATTTGTCTCTGGGATTTCTGCTGCTATGCTCCGCGGCTACACGTGTCATTGCACTGCATCTTAAGGTAAAAGTCTTAGCAGCTATCATAATGACCAAACTCAAAGGTGGGGTGAAAAGCCTGCCATCATAACCTCCTTATGGCTGCATGCCTGATTTCTGTGTCTTTAGCCAATCACTGCATTTAGTGGGTGTGATTGTCTCATTTTTGAAAGGTTAAAAAATTGTAAGAAGCGGCTCTGCCTGATTACACTACTGGAAATTGGTTTCAGACACTTACATAATCTGAAAAGCACTTTATTTGACTCATAAAAATGTAAGGATGATAGACAAAACCTTCTGCCCACAGTTTTCATATTGGGACCTTTTTTCAGTAAAAAGTAGTTCCAATGAAAGCTCTTCACAGTATGGTTTTCAGATGTTCCATAGTAACTGGGACACTGTCTGGAACAGAGATGACACTGTTACATTTAAATGTCATTTTCAAAGGCTGCGAGTGCTGAAAAAAAAAAAAAAATCTATTCACTTCTATTGTATTCAACTGGCAGCAGAAATCTCAGAGGGTGGGTGGGTATGTCAGAACCTCAGCGCATGAAAATCTCTGCATGGCTAGATATCGCTGAGAGTGATGAAATGGTGTTTTTTTTAATAAAGTAATTTAGGTGAACTGACCCCGACAACGACTGCATCTCCAACTCACTAACCGCAATCTAAACCAAGACTAATAAACCTAATATTCAACCAATTACTGAACTTTAACCTAACCACTGCAGATGTAAGGAATGCTGGATCTTTTTTTATGTTTGTTCCTCATAGGAATTAAAATACAAAGATGTGCGCACACACACACACACACACACACACACACACACACACAAATGCACGCGCATCGTCTGTAAGCTTTCCCCTCTGCACCTGCTGCTGCATATCAGCGAGTGAAATGGCGCCTTTGATGATGCATGCTCATTGGAGAAGGCAATCCATCGACTTTTAAACAGGCACAAAATGTCAAACTGTATTTACTTTAACCCAGCACAAAGACAGAAAATACCTCTGTATATGTAGCACGTTTTCTGTCACCTCCTCCCTCTCCCTCATTCCATCCCACATGTGAATATTAAATTCCAGTGATGGAAAAGAAGCATTTGGTCTATTTGGTAGATTGGCAGGGGAGGTAATTGAGATTTGGAGATGTGTGTGTGTTTGTGTGCCCACGTCCAACCAACATGACTGTTATTGATTAGACTCTTGCGAGGAAAATAAGAAGAGGCTGAAAGAAGAAAAAAAAAAAAAAAAATCAAACACTGCCCCCCCACCCCCACGGCACTCCCCTGCCACCCTCCACCCCAGATCAGATCATGGCGACGTGCTGTTAAATGAGCGTGGTTAAATGCTGGGTTTGGGTGAAAGCTCTTCAAGCCTTGCAGTGCCGACTACCAGCTTTATTGGATCGATGCTGGAGGCCTCACCGGCCAACGCTTGAGTGAGCCGAGATTGAGATTGAGAAGGAGTGAGGGAGGGAGCGAGGGATGAAGGGCTGAAAGGACGAGAGAAATGGAGGGAGAGTTATGGAGCAAGAAAAAACACATCTGGAGACGTTGCAGGAGGCTGGCAATTTTTCTTTTTCTCTTTTTTTTTTTTCCCTCCCCTCAGCATCCACTCTTCCATCTCTGTGCCGAGAGGTAACGAAGTGAAGTGGGCATCCTGAAGGCCGGATTAAGTGAAGAGTCAGTGTGTAAACATTAAAGAGGAAGATGAGGAGGAAGAGGATGGTGGAGGAGATGGCAAGTCAAGGCTTCTGCATGAAAAAAGCTTCAAAATCTTCCCTGTACACCTTGCTCTCACTTATACCTCCTCTTCTCCTGTTCGCTGCCTCTTTTCTTTCATCCAGTCTCCCCCTCTCTCTCCTCCTCTCTGTCAGGCTAACAGCATCACAGTTTGTCACTGATAATATTGGCAAAGCGTAACAGTAAATGTTGATTTTCAAATCTAGGAAGCAGCGGTTTATAAAGTCCTAGTGAAATCTCATCAATACGTTTTTTTGTCTGTCCGTTTCACCCAGTGCATGCTGGGACATACTGCAACCCTCCTTTGACAAGAACGGGAAAAAACTGGTTGGGATAAGGTGAGACAAGGGACCATAACCCGCAAGGTGAGGGAGGGTAGACTGCTTAGCTTGTGTCTTGTACTGTAACGATGGATTTATACCTAAAGAAAGGAGTTAACAGTACTGCCTTTATAGATATGTAGCTTCCATCAGATTGCACCTGCTGATAGCATCACTATAACATCAAATGGATGTGTTGCACGGGATCTTTGATATAAATTACTTTCCAATTTCTGTATCACTGCTGTATTATCACAGAAATCTTTAATGAGTGTGTGTCTGTCAGACGATAAAAGAGCAACTCTGTTTGGAATGCCCGGCTGAGGAAATATTAGATAATGAATGAAGAACAGCTCAATGCCATCATAGCAAAAAACAACAAACGTGATTTCACATGATAAATTCCTGTTGAAATGTATCCATTATCAGAAAAAACTCCTAAAACAATACTGTTAAACCCACTGTGTCATTTATAAGCAGTGTCATTCATGAGTATGTATTCATCAGTGTGTAATTACCTGAAAAAAAGAATTGTTTTGTCTTCATAACCTCAGAATGAGCTCTTTATATCCACAGAGGAGCAGGTCCTCTCTCACTGAGTCTGCCATGCTGCACTGCCATGGTTCTACAATAGCCCTGAATGGACAAACCAAACACTGGATCTAGAGAGTGCCTCTTATGTTTTTCATGAATTCATGGCCACCATGGGTTCTTCTACACGCTTGGGGAGGGAAGGGTTCAGTGAGGGGTATTCAATGAGCTGTAATTTGCAACCTTACTGCTAGATGCCACTAAATCCCACACACTACACCTGACCGTAAACA
Source organism: Chaetodon auriga (assembly GCF_051107435.1). Lineage (NCBI taxonomy): Eukaryota > Metazoa > Chordata > Actinopteri > Chaetodontiformes > Chaetodontidae > Chaetodon > Chaetodon auriga. Next base: position 6,549,920 of record NC_135078.1, read on the forward strand.
TACCAACAGATTACTGGTGTCAGACTATTGGGATTTCAGAATAATGTGCCGTCGGAACAATGCACAGCCCCCCGGGTTAACTCGCTCACAGTGGTGCTAGCTTTGAGAGTAGGTAGCTGTACAAGTCATTTAAAAACAGCAAACGCAAACATCGTCTTTGGTTCACTTTGACTCGTTTAGCTGCTTTAATAGCACAGAGCAGAGGGATCCCACGGAGTGCCAATTTAAAAAAATTGAGCCATTCACCACAGAGCAAGAACAATCAACTAAGAACAGATTAGCCACAATAACTGTAATATTGTTTCCTACTCACTGTCGTTGACGACTTCTCTTCACTTGACACCACTCTGCTGCTAAAATTGCAGTCTGAATCTTCAAACCACATCTGCCCGGAACTTTATGAACGCCGGGGGAGGCAGCTGAAGTCAGTCTATGATACATTTCTCTTTTTCTTTCTATCAAGCCGACTCTTATGATCCCTCGCTTTGTCATAAGAAGCGAGATTCAGCCTCGCTCTCCCCTGGTGACCAAATTAACTCACTTGCTCTGTCTCTCACCATGGCCTCTTTAAGGTCCTGCGGTGTCACATAACTCTGCAGGCGGCATCAAATCATCTTTTAGCTGCTGGTGTTGTTGTTGAGCCTGGTTTAGCTAATGAGCTGAGACACGGCAGCCTAATAATATCAGTCAGCACTCCACAATGGAGAGCTCATTAAAACATACAGAGAAATAGGCCACATGTTCTGATTAGGTTGCGGAGCTCCTGCGTGTGTTTTGGCTGTGCTTGTTGATTTGAATGCGCATGTGTGTGTGTGTGTTTTTTTTTTTTTTGCCTGAATCTGGGCTTGTGTGTATTCAGCGTGTGTTTCTTGTCAGAGTGTATCTGGATGTAAGACGAGTCCCTGTAGGGAGCAGCAAAGCAGGGTCGTTTCTTCGAAGTGAGCGGATGTCGGGGAAAAAAGGGAGGAGAGCGTTTTCAGGCCCCATCCGCCTGTCCTCTTTTCCTCGCTGCTGTATGTCTGTGTTTTCCGTTGTCCTCTTCCTGCCCTTCATTTTCCCCACCTCTCCTTTCCTGGCAGCCTCTTCCTACCCTTCCTCACGTATTACTACACGCACGCACGCACACACACACACACACACACACACACACACACGCACACACACACACTGACCTCTGGTGCAGTCCCAGCTGATTGCTAGTCCTTCCAGGCATTGTTTGACTTTTAACCCTGACCTCTGACCCTTTTGTGGGTTACAGAGGGCCAGGGCACATCGCCCACTGCCCGACACTCCGACTATCACACTGGGACAGACTTAATGTCCATTAACCCGTAACTGCCCCTATACACACACAGACACACACACTTACGGACGGATGGACTAAAGGACAGCTCCCACCCTTCATCTCCCCTCTCGCCTCCCTGCAAAACAAACACAGCAGCTACCGTCAGCTCTCTTCCTTCCTTCCTTCCTGCAACCCCGTCCCCTCCCTTTTCCCTCCACCTTTCAGTGCTCCGGGGGCGTTAAAAACCACACACAAATACGCACGAGCGCAATCTCTGACACACACAAAAGCTGTTTCACCTAAATAGAACAAACTGGATCAAACGATTTCACACCTCGTGGACGGAGGGATGAGAGCGGCTGCAGGACATTTATGCCACGTTCCCCTCACTTTGAATTCTGCATAGCGGGATGCTGGAGCAGCACCGCTTAAATGGTTTGACATGTATGGGTTTCTGACGCTGCCAGCTTTCAACATTGGATCGTTTGGAAAAATAAAAAAAAGGCCTGTCCTGACAAACTAGGGAAAAGTGTCTGAAATAGCAATGAGAGCATTATGGGGAAGCTGAAAGTCAGCAGTGCATTGAAACCAAGACTGATGACACTCTAGAACAGGTTATTAACAGGGTGGCACGGTGGCACAGTGACAACACTGTCGCCTCACAGCAAGAATCTCGCTGCGGGCACTGGGTGTGTCCTCCACCATGCTTCGGTGCCTGCTGCTCGAGGAGGGCCTTTCTGTGTGGAGTTTGCATGTTCTCCCCGTGTTCACCTGGGGTATCCTCCGTAAAACATACCCCCACTAAAAACATGCAAGAAGATCACCACCAATGGTGACATAACGCAATTGGGTCCCCGGGCGCCGCTTGGATGGCAGCCCACCGCTCCTGGTCTGCCGTGGAGGAAGGACGACCAGGATGGGAGAAATGCGGAGGACCTTCGTGTGCAGTGTCCAGTGCATGTTGTGTGATAATAAAGGGGAATGTCTCCCCCTGATTCTCTCTAATGGAATAATAACACTTGCTCTTAAAATGTCTCTACAACTACAGGAGAGATGTGTGTTGAAATGCCTCAACAACTGATGGATGGACTGCTATGAAATTTGTTACATTCATACATACCCCACATGATAAACTGTGATCATTTTGGTGATCCACTGACTTTTCGAGTGCCATCATCAGGTCAAAGGTTTAGTTGGTTTATAACCAATATCCCTACAAAACTAATGACATTCTCATCAGCCTCAGCTGTACTAGTGTTTGGTGCTAAGTAGCAAACACTAGCATGGTAACACACTACACTAAGATGGTGAACACGGTGAACATTATACCTGCTAAACTTGGCATGTTAGCATGTGATGGTAGCATTTAGCTCAAAGCACAGCTGTGCAGTACAGCTTCAAAGAGCTGCTGGCATGGCTTGAGGCTCCTGCTTTCAAAGCAAGTGAGAAAATCTGCCAGTGTTAAAGATGATTTGAACTTGGTTCCCATACAACCCGTCAACTTGTTTCAAGAACTTTCTGGACACCAGTGTCAGTATCGTGAAACAACACAGAATAAAGCAGCACATAGCACCCAGAATACAGAAATGACACTACGTGAAAAATGTCAGTTCTTAATGGAAGCAAGTTCAAATGATCTCACTGCACTGACACATATTTCAGTTGTTTTGAAGACAAAACAATAGACAAAATGACTTGATGGCTTGCTGGTATTTTACTACCTGTGACCACAGACAGATCTCCATCACACAGGCAGTGGATGTCACTGAAAAAGAAAAATGTGGGTCCCATAAGCGGAACGGTTTGATGGGTGGCACAGTTCAGCTTTTTGAACTTTACTTTCAGAGAGAGCACTCAAAGATAAATTGTTCAAAACATAATCTTTTTCCACACAGAAAGACTCATTGCCGAATGATAATTTACGACCTGAGTTCAGCTACTTTCATTTTTGTAATTCAAATGTATTCAGGGGTTCAAACATGTTATCAGGGAGTGTGTGAACCCACCAGTTAGCCTTGGGAGAAAATTTCACCAATTTAGATGAATTTTTACAGTTGCAACGTTTTGATCAGAGATCAGCCCTTCAAAAACATGACACCTCTTAAAAAAAGTTTTATTTTTTGTGATTTGGATCTGAGCTCACACGCTGCATGTCGCTCTGCAAGACAGCTTTAGTTAAATGCCTTGAATATGAATGTAAAAATATACAATGGCTCCAGTCGCGGTGATGCATCAAAGACGAGATTTCAAGGTTCTGGGTTCAAGTCCAGAGCAAAATGGCTATGAAATTGGAGTGAAAAAATATCATGTTACAGCGCTCCCTGCAAAATTGATGACTTGTGGGATGTGAGGGAAGTCAACATGGACTTGAACATTTTCTTGCTATTTCTTGTCACTTATTCATACAGTGCTGCAGAGCCACACGTGCAACAGGGCTGAAAAAACACAGCTCCACAGTGAAGTGAGGAGCTTTTCCCTATACAGTCACAAGACAGATGAAGGCAACAGAGCTGATGCACTGCTTTTATTCAGAGTCTGGAGCTAATGGAGCAGACATGGACACTCCATTGACACTGAAACACACACACACCCACACGCACACACCCACACGCTGCAAACTCAGCGTCTGAAAGTCTTAGTAAAAAGACACAGGTGTACGCTTAGAGCAGGTAGAGTGTGTGTTTGTTTATGAGAAGCTGCATGGTTTGAATGGTCTCAAGCATGAGTGAGTGTGCGTCTCAGTGACAGCATTAACTAGCATATCTGTGAATATAGGTGTGAAACACTATGCTGACCAGCTCGCATTGAAGAGCTGCGTGTTTATGGTGATGTGTGTGTGGGTGATGTGCTGGCAGATTGTGTTCATGTTGAGCTGGCACAGATGAAAGACTGATAATCAAAGAGGGGTTTGATCCGCTGCATGCAGTCTGTGAGTGTGTGTGTGTGAATACAGAAGATGAATGTGAAAGATTTGTGATCATGCTTGCTGGAGAATCCTTCTGAAACATCATGTTAACATATTCTGAGAACTGTTTGAAATCCCCCTTTAAAACTCTTCCCATCAATATGTAAGCCGCCCATTGATTTTCATGCACCTGAGCACATGATTTCCCATATTTGCACACAATTAATGATTTGCTAACCAGTGGCAAGGCATCAAGCAATTCAACTGCATCAAGTTAATGTCATTGACTCTCCTTTCACATTGTGATTGGAATTCACTTCTCATCCTAATTACCTCAAACTGAAGCGGAACTGAGCACCACATTTGACTTTTAACAACCTATTTCCACTTGATGGAAACGTCAAAAAAGAAAAAAAAAACTCCCATGAGGGCTTGCAGTGAAACATCTTAGCCTCCCTGCTGCCTCCCCCTAGCACCCCGCTCCCTTTCATGTGTCTCCCCTGGGAGATTCTGCAGGCCTTCAAATCCCCATCTTCTCTCCTTTCATCCCCGCTGTAACTCTTGGTTGCTTGCTCCCCTCCCCCTCCGCCTTGTCCATGTCATGGTCGGCTGGTCAGGCGTGGTGGGCTTATAATTCTTTGATCGGAGCTCTGATCTCTTCCATCAGTGCCAGGGGCTCCAGCTGATTACAGATGAAATGGATCTGATTTGGACTCTGACTGCGGGCCAAACACCTGCTCAGACCCGAAGAAGTGATAGAAGAGGAGGTGCAGGCGAGATGAAACCGGAGAGACTGACGTCCAGCTAATCGGACGGCAAGACCATCTGTGCTCTTGGTCTGTGGCAGTGAACGCACGCCTGATGGAAGCAGATTGTACTGCAAACATTTGGGGAGTGGATGTAGTATGGAAATATTTCCCACCTATTGACCTCACAGCTTCTGTCCATAATTTGATTGATGTGACTATTTGCGATGCAGAAACCAGGAAATTTGACAAGTCGGTAAAACCTCTGATGGGATCTTTCAGCTCACTCTTTTGGTCATGGCCGGCACCTTCAATGTTTGAAGCTCTGATGAACCCGCTGTACACTACCTGTGCAGCACCAAACAGCAGACAGACAAAGTTAGTGACTAGCTGGTGAACATAGTGGAAGATCTGGTATCTCAAGATCCGTATTTCGCTCAAGAAGGTGGAAACCAAAGCCAAAAGAGAATTAATACGGACTTAACATTCATCAGGTGGGGACAAACACGTATAATGTTGTTTCTCATCTGCTGAGTGTTTAAATAGGCAACTGCCTGCTCACATGCTAGCCATGTCTGACTGAATCTATGAAATCCCTTGGCAGCCATCATCATCCACCTCAAGGAGCTGAAAAGCAAGCCCAAAGAAATTCACAAGTTTGAGTGCAGAGTCTTTTCTGTCCAAAAATGATTCTAATCACTGGTGATGACCAATCACTTCAGCAGCTCATTTCACTCGGTGTATTAGCCTCTGGCTAAAGGTGCTAATCAGTAAAATGAACAGACCTGGTAATGTGCTACTAATAGCACTCTTGCTTCAGAAACTTTGCACCGCGAATAAACATCAGATTAATTATGTTATAAAAGTTTTAAATATGATAATATTGGCAAATTTATCTTGATAAATGCAATGATAAAAACAGCTGAGCGAATCAAAGTTTTGTATGTGAGATAAAGAAAGGGGTTGTCATCTTCCAGAGCCACAAAAATACTTGGATGAGATTCATTCAAAATTTGTTAACTGTTTTTTGCTTTCTGGTCGACTGAATATGACGTTGATTAGATATCATTAGATGACAGGACAGTCACTACTACTGACTGGCTAGGACAAATAACTCTGAAAGCACAGTAAAATAACCTGTAAACTGTTAACATGGACATGAAAATGTGAATTCAGTCTGTTTATCAAGCTAATTATTAACTGCAATAAGAATATGTTTACATCAGTGAAAGATTGACAGTGGAGCTACATTAACCAATTTTCTCTTAATCCTTTAACCTGATTGTGGAAACCTGTTTTTGGTTACCTGACATTTCAGAAATAAGATTACTTCAGAAAGGCAACAGTAACCAGGTTACTCCTGTGCGAGCAGACACTCTGTCTGTGTTTTCCTCTCTGTCTCCATCTCAGGACTCCTCTCTTTTTTCTCTGATTGACCTTGTGTTGCCAGTGCAGTGTATGTTGTTTCTGATGAACACAAAAGTGCAGCGAAAAATGGTAAAACCCACATCCCTTCTACCCTGCTGCAAAGTACGTATCATCAATACACATACATACTATAAGTGTGTGTGTGTGCTGGCTCATCATCACCATGCAGTCACAGGTCGATCAGCCTTGCTTAAGGCAATGGACTGGCTTATGAACAGCAGCCTAACACACACACATGGACACACACATTCATTCAGACTAACAGTGGTTTGTGGTGCACATTCACACACTGAATATAAATGCTACCACATACACACACATGCATGCATGCATTCATGCACGCATATTTATGTGGACCATAAATGAACATATACTGTGCACAAAACATAACAGCTATGCTTTAGCACATGTCATATGAACAGCTGCAGATGCACATACGCATCTCGCAGCCTGCGCCTCACACACCAGTGCACTAATAAAATCACTCCAGCAAATATGCTCTTTTCCCCCACCAGCCACACTGAGACAAACAAAAAAGCTGACAAACTTTCTCTGTTGTATTTCAAAGCTCATTAAAAAGTATTCACTGCTGTACGATTTAGCGCTGTAATCAGCTCTGAATAATAGAAATGGTCGTATTGACGCCTGCGGGCACCCGACGTACTGTCTCATTTTGGAACAACAACCGCTGGGCGTGCGAATGCAAAACGCTATGACACACACACACGCCCACGCACACACTATCTCCCTCTTGCTTTGGTTTCTCTCTTTGGCTGCCTGTCTCTGAAACACTAACAGTGGATTCTGGCTCGGGGAGGCCGCCTACTATGCTCCTAGGGGGGCTAATTGTCCGGTGGTGCTCTTTCGGTATCCCTCCCACTCTCTCTGTCCTCTCCCCTCTCCTCAGCTCTGGTCTTTGAGCGTTTCTTTCGAGAAGAGTTCAGGAGTTCACGCAGAGCTCAGGGCTCAGGAACGCAGTGAGGTGCCACAGGGCAGAAAGGTTACACCTAGCTGGACTCCTATAGGAACAGCCTACACACCTCAGTGGCAGGCAGGTGGGGAGGGAGGGAAGGATACACTGACAGAGAGATGAATAGAATGACAGCCAAGAGAAGAAAAACAGGACTGAAAGGGAGTGACATGAGTGACTGTAGTGTAAATGTTGAGGGTGAGAGAGTCTTTCTGGGCTCAGGCTTTCATTGTAAAGTTCCTATTTATTTTTACTGCTTTCAGGAGCATTGCAGTAGTTGGAAGCTATTTTCGAGTCACACGTTCCATATACCGCCCAATCATATATGGTCTCTAACACGAGATAGCCCATATAAACACTCATTCTGCATGCATCTACATTGAGCACTGTAATCTTGCTGCGACACCACTCCCTGCTTTCAGCACATTTAACTCCTTCTACCTCTCCTGCCGCCTCCTGTATTAGCATTTAGATTTAGCTGAATTTAGAATGTTTCTCTCAATATGTATTCATGTTCATTAGATCTTGTGTATCTCAGGCTCGGCTGTGGGATTTGTGAGCTCAGGTTGGTCTGCGTCAAGCTCGCTCGGAATATCGCACGAGCGGAGCCACATCCCCAAGCCAAAATGTTCTGATTATTGTTGAAGTAAATGGTAAATGACATTGTTAATGTAATAGTTCAGCATGTGCGCCGGAACCTATTTACATAGTTTACAGACTTTGTGCTAATACAATAGGTGTGTGTAGACACAGGTTTCCTGTGCAATGACTCATCTGGACATTTCAGATGACTTCACTTCTGGATTTATCTTCAAGTTAAATGGTTTGGATGACTGTGGCTGGCTTGCAAGCCCTAAAAAATAAAGCAGTGTCAACTTGCTATGCTAGTAGTATGTTTACTGCCTGTGACACTTTCCCTTGACGCAAAGACTACTAACAATGAAAATGCCCTTGAGCAAGGCACTTCAGCCAGCTAGATTCAATGTGCTCAGTGACTTAGAGAAGTCTGGATACAATGAAAGACTTGAGTGTCTACTACTGGGCAGTTCCCAGTGGCCAAAATTAGCAGACTGTGGTTGTACTGGGCAGTTCCCAGGAATGAATGTGCATTACTGTAAAAAATGCACAGCAGGACATTTCTGAAGAAGCATGTGCATACTCAGCAGAAGTAAATCCTTCCCTGGATGAATAAATGTATAAAAAAAAAGAATCTGCCTACGACAGCTATCGGATCAGTTAGCGAAATCAACGGTCATCAGCTAAAAATGCACCTGGCAGACATACAGCGCAGACAGACGTTTGCTGAAGAGTACAGAGGAGTGACTAGAGAGGACTCGATGCTCTAACTCCGGCTCTATGAGAGCCTGATTGGGCCCATTAGGAGGTAAAGGCGATACGCAAACCGCGGGCAGAGCTCCTCCAGCCCGGTTCTACATTAACCACTGCCTGCTCTCTACTTTGTTGAACACACAGGCTGATCAATAGCAATGAGGAGGGAGGAGAGGAGGGCAGGAGGTGGTGAGGCGAACAGGAGAGAAAAGAGGTCCAGGTTTACGGGAAGATAAGATGGGATCGATAGAGAGACAAGGACTGCTGCTGCGTGGAGAGAGAGGACAGAGGAATGCGAGATGCGGCAGGTTCACACTCGTTCACCTCATCAAACCAGATGGAGGCAAACCTGTGCGTGTGTGTGTGTGCCAGGACGCTTGGGCAAGCATCATCTCTGGCTTGTACAAGTGTGTGTCTATATACTTAATTATTGGCTGCAGAAGCTTCTTGCATGTTTACTGCTACAAAGTAATACATGAATATTTAAGGGCTGACCCTAAAAGCATTTCAACATAATACACATTACAAAAAATTGTAGAAAAACATGTCATGCTCACCAATCTGCTGCTCTGGTTTTTTTTTTTTTTAAAGAATTGCTCCTCTCAGTCACTCAATAATTTCAATCTCTTCTACTTTACCAGGTGTTGTTTTTGTCTGGAATAATGCTTCTGCTAGAGAAACTCTAAAAGCCTACACGGACAGAGCAGGATCATGCCCTCGTTGCCTGCTGCTGGAAGGCTTTTAATGTGAAATATTGCTACCGGAAGTGTTAAATATCGTTAGACGGTAGCTAAACGGTGGCAAAAAACACAAACAAACACAATTGGAATGAATTAATGAGTAATTATGTTAAAGGAATCGCTGACTGGGTGCAGTGACATCCTCAGTGAAACTCAACACTTCCTGCAGAACATTAAAAGCCTACCAGTAAAATGCTTAATGGTAGTGTTTCATGACAGTAGCTCAACAGTGTTCCAGGAAACCTGGAAGTGATACACTGTATGTACAAGAAATATACTAGAAGATTAGAAATAAAGGCCTGCATTAACTAATTGTTTCAAATAAAGGCCTGCTGCTCTTTGTTTGAGTATTCATGGCACTAGCTTGTTTTGTATATCATAGAGAGTAGTGTGCATAGACACAGCAGCTCTTGCATTGTGATTGGGTGTGTATGGGGGCAAGCATGTAAGTGCACTGCATTCACGTGTGCTGACAGCTGACATCTGTCAAGCTGTTTTGATGTACATAACCTCCACCTCCATCTTTCTCGCCTTTTCCTCTCCTTCCCCTTCATCCCTCTATCGCTCTCTCCATCTCTCTCCTCTCACTGTCATGTCCCCCTTGCGTCCCCTTTCTCCCTTCCTCCCCCCCTCTCCTCCCCGAGCTCTTGGTGTCTGCAATGGCACCCTGTCACAGAAAGCTATTTATGATCGGCACCCAATATCCTCACAGAGATAAAGACACACTGTGAGAGACCCATAGAGAGACAGAGAGAGAGAGAGAGAGAGATCAGAATTATTTGAGAGGATGAGAGATAAGTGCATTGTGACAGTGAGAGAGAGAGAAACACACACACACACACACACACACACACACACACACACACACTTGCAGAAAAAATATGGATTGAGGAACATAGCAATGTTGCCCGAGGCTGTTTTTTCACGCCTTGTGTTTATGTGTGTGAATGTGTGTGTGTGCGCGGCTCGGTCGTTGTTGTTGTCACGGTATGTGTGTGTTTGTGTGTGTGTGTGTGGGAGTGTTTAAGTGCGTCCCTCTTCTATGTGTCTGTGTATTCTGTGGGCGGAAGTTGGGATACAAATGACTTTTTTTTTTTTTTAAATCTCAGGCAACTTAATGAAGTCTGCCGGAGCTCCCAATTGCTCAATCAAACAGACGATTGACCGTAAATGAGAGAGAGCCCTTCATCACATACTTTAAAGTAGAGATGGCCCCCACTACCTTACACGCTCTCATACATACATATAGTGTCCTACTATGGCAAGGGCATGGGTTTGGTTTCAGAAGAAAAGGGAGCACAATGGAGTGTTGATTTACATTACAAGCCCTGATTCTATGAGGAGGAGCCATCTAATAGGTGGGGTCGTGAAAATTGGTTATTGTGCTTTCGGTGGTTGGTAATCCAAGGAAAAAAAATGCTTTTATCAACTTCTCTCATCTGAATTCAGAGAGATTTTAGCGAGTGAATCAAACTAAAACTGAAAAAGTGGAAATTACAGCCTTGTGCATTTAGACTAAAACTTTTGATTCTGATGGAAATGATGATGAAGTGTTCAAATCACAAATCAGAGAATTCATTTTCAGTAAACCTCAGCTTATTATTCTGCGCACGGTCCGTCAGAATCACTTAACTCGTAGCGGTGCTGCAATCCCTACATTTCTCTTTCCCCCGTCTCTTTCTTTCGTCCTAGTTTTCCACTTTTGCACTCCGGGTGAAATATGGCCGCCTCACTTTCACTCACACATACACAAACAGGAAAGGGTGTGAGAGCCCCACACATGCACACACTCTCACACAACCCATAACCTCAGCCTCTTTCTTAACAAAATGTTCTGAAATCCAATATCCTACCCAAATTCAAGCCTGTCGCTCTCCCTCCCTTTTCTTTCTGTTTGCTGTTTCTTATCTCCCAGCCCTTGCATCTCTGTCCTCTTTCTCTTTGTCTTGTTTCAGAATAATTTCTTTCCGGGAGTACCTGAAAATGGCTGTAATTTCCACGTCCTACTTTGACAACTGCTACTCTCCTCCCTCTTGCATGATTTTCCTTTCCCTCCTCATATTCACTTTCTTATTTCTTTTGATTTTCCACTCATTTTACATGCCCCCCCCCATCCCTCCTCCTTTCTTTCCTCTGTCTTCCTCTCATTTACTCTGCTAGTTGTACTGTTTGCTGAGGAAGGTTTCAGAGGAGGTAGAAAAGATGCTGCTGTTTTTCTTCTCCACCCTTTGTTCTGTTTTTACTTTCGTACTTGTTTTTCTTCTCCTCCCTCGTGCGTCTGTGTGCTTTCTTCTTAATCTCCTTCAGTTTTTTTTTGCCCTTCTTCTTTGTGAATGTTGAATAGAGACACTCGACTCAGATGAAGGTCACATTGGCCTTAAGGAGAAAAAGAGAAGAAGAAGAGAGGGGTAATGAGTGACAGGGACACAAGTTTGTGTGTTTGTGTGTGCGCGCACATATGCATGCTCATGTGAGATTGGTAAAACTGCTTTAATTATTTTAATGTCTCTCTCAGAGAAAACCTGGCATTCAGTCTGCACACACACATAAGTAGCCTACACGTAAACACACAAGCAAACAACTGTGCTACACAGATGTACACAGACAGATAGATACACAGTGGAAATCATCTGTGGTTTACAGCAAATATATATGTACTTCAAGAAACATAGGGACGGCTCACACACAGTAGATGATGTACTGTAGCCGGTGAGGTAATCACTAACATGCTAGCCAACCAGGAACGTGCTATATTCATGGAAGCAGCGGCAGCAGCTGTAGTTATTTGAATGCTACCAAATGAATTGTTTAACACTGTCAGAGCATGATATACTGTTGTGGTGTAGCAGAAGCCTATTTGTCATGGAATACACACAGTAAAGTCCACAAACGTGTTTCATGTCAGAACGATAGAGGAAACGCTGAATGAGTGAATGCGCTGCGTTACAGAAGCTGGCGGAACAAAGGCCAGCCCACATGTGATGTCATGACTTCTCTACAGCGCTCCAAGATTTTTATTTTCTGTAGACTTACTTTCCTCTGGTGTTTTGTTCTCATAGTCGTGCATCATTTCAATGCATAAAGAGTTACTAAAGAGGGAAAGAAGCTTTGGAACAATAAGCTCTAGTTAGTTCAATATACACATTTGGACTTTTGTCGCATAACTGTCTGAAGGAGTTGGTCATTTTTGGCGCAGATTATACAAAGGAGGGTTATAAAAGAAGTGAAAGATGTAACATTGAAAAAGCTGTGAGAGCATCCTCCATTTTGGAGTCTCTGGCTCTAAGTTCCCTCAAAGGTCAGCACTGTCAGGACAGCTTGTTATTGGCCAACGGCATGAATTCAGAGTTGACCAAAACTGAAACTGCGATGGAGAAAGTTTGATGGATTATTTGATTTTGCTGCAAAATTTTGCTGTTTCAATTGCTGTTCTGACCGTGTCTCGACACACACATGAAACACACACTCTGACATGCAAAGCCACACATCTGAACTCACACCTGAACCCTTGAGGCTCACATTCATCAGATCCCAGGGTTCACACTGCAGATCACATAACTAACTGCCAGGTCTCAGCCAGTGAACGTGTGGTTCACGTGTGTGTGAAGAGGCGAAGATTCATGTCAACATCGATGGCTCACTAATCACAGCGAGACTTCTGAGGACCCAGCAGATACTGTCAGTAACGTATGGGCTGGCTCGTGTTACACCAGGGCAACACCAAAACCTCTGACACCATCATAGTTCATTCACTGCTGTCAATAAACTAGACACTGGAAACTCAGCTACACTCCGTGCAGACTGTGCTGCACTATATCGACTAGAAAAGCTGTGATGTTCATCAGACTATATTGATTGACCCCCCCCAACTCACAAATTGTGCACACAACCTTGACATAATGCTCACAAAAAGGAAATCAGAAATCTTCTCTAGTTTAGACTTTTTGGCTAATTAACACAAATGGCACGATGCTGTTTTATGTAAATACTCTGTGTAATGCATGTATGTAAAAAAAATCAGCATCCTATGAAAAACCACACATTTCCAAACTGTTTATTTTTCATAAGACAAAACCGTGTAAATCTTTTTGACAACACATTTTTCAAGCGTCCCAATAGGTTTTTAAATGGCTTGTTTATCCAAAGCAGTAGAAACATTTTCTGAACTCATATAAAAGCATTTAATCCTTCATTGTTCAGTGATAATACGAAACCTGCTACTGACTTCCTCTTGTGACGGCTGTGAGAAAAAACAGGTTACGTAAAAATCTGACGCTCTATTTGACGGCAGGTCCTCCACGATCGAATTAGTTTAATTAAATATACGCTGGAAAGTGAATTTAGACTTAACGAGGAACCTCACAGCTATGAGCAACTCACCATATGAGAGCCAGAGTGTGCCTGTTAACTGCTTCTGGTAAAGCGTTTAACCCTTCAGTGAGTGTCTCCACCCGGGACTGAACTGCCGGCGTGTCTGCTGAAGCTTTAACAGCAGCAGAACAACTTTAAAGGCTGTTAGGAGAGAAATCTCTGCAAAATGAAATATACTGCTAGTACTGAGGCCACTGGCTGGGTTACCTATAGAGCTGGATGAACTCGAACGCACACGCACACACACGACTATGTGACAGCACAGCAGCATGCCGGCCATCTCTGGTGGATTTTTCCTAAATAAGTAAGTCATCCAGACCTCAGCTTTCCATTGGCCTCATCCAGGAGAACACAGCAGCCAAAACCCTGCAAGGCTCCACACAAGCTCACAACCATACACACACATAAATAGGCATGAAAGTCTACTCACAAACCAGTGCACACACACTTCCACACGCAAGGCCAAAGAGGGGCGGAGTGACGGGGGGAGAAGAGGGCTCTGGTTAAAAAGCAGGATTTCAAGAACACCTGCACACACACACGCACACACACACACACACACACACACACACACACCTCCAGCTGCTGGCTGCCTGTGTGTTTGACAGGCAGCACAGTGAGTAGCTGTGTGGAAGCCAGCCAGCCGCTTGTGAATCAGCAATGACTAACACTTTAAACCTGCACTTTCTGAGCTAATCGCCTGCGTGCTCATTGTAAATGTATGTGTGTGTGGGCGTACGTGCGTGCATGTGGGTGGATGCGCTGTATATCCACGTGTGCTTGCCACTGTATGAGCCTTCCCTATCAGGCCCATTTGTGACAGCCCAGGCCTTTAATTGCTTTGCACCAAATTTGACATTGTCTGAGCTGACAGCACCCTGATGAGCAGAATAAAAGTGGAGTGACGATGTACCCGTCACTTCCTCCAATCTGCCTCGACAAGAGCACAACTTTGCGCTCCGTTTGATCGCTGCACAAGACAACGCAATGGGATGCTAATCACATGCAAAGGCCCGAGCTTTGAGCGTGTGCCAAAGTGTGTGGGTCTGCCTTGTAGTGCATGCACGTGTGTGTGCGTGCCAGTAATGGCAGCTCTAATCAGCAGCAGGATTGGAAGAGGCATGTGGCAATAAAGCTCAACAAAATGCCTGCCAGTCCCTATTAGAGCCAAGCACTCTCCAAAACCTGGCTGATGACACACACAAATATATGCGTACACACTCCATCTTGGTGGACATCTGGTCAAGGTCAGATCTAGATCTGAGCAACGAATGCCAACTTCCAACCCCCTTATCACCTCACCCATACCTCCAACACCACCATCACTCGCACCCCTTTAAAAAGAGTTTGAGATAAAACGCTTGACTTCACAGTCTTCGTCGTCCAGAGTGATTTAGTGGTGAACTCTCACCCCTCTAAGTGCAGCCCATTACTCGCGGGTTGTGATTTACAAGCTAAAATTAGAGGTGGCCGCCATTTGCTGGGGCCATTATCAGCAGTGAAGCATGACAACGTCACTTCCCATGGAGATCCCTCATGAGAGTCGTCAATCCATGTTCAACTGAAGGATCGATTATTCAGCGAAACATTGAAATGACTGCTACACGCTGGACGCTTCAGCATTCGTCTTCTTCATGCTTCTCCCTGTGTGTGAAATATTGAGTTGCCAGATTGTGAGAACAATCTCTGTGACTGGACAGTGAGCACATCTATACTCTGCAATGGAGCAGCAGACGTTCCGGAGATGATCTATTTAAGAACTTCTGAATTTAATGTTACTAAAATTTATAACAGCAATATTTCCAGAAATAAACACCAGCTAAAGGGATTTTTCACAACTTTTTAACCCAACATTATTTCTTAAAGGGAAAGCGCTTTACACTTCAAAGTCTGTTTACAGGTGTTGGGAGTACTACTGCATATGCCAAAAAAAGTTGCACAAAGCCTTTGTGTCTCCAGAGGGAGCTGTGTGAAGTCTGCTAAACTGCCTCAAACTGCCCTCTGAATCACAGACACCGGGGCACTAAAACTCTCAGAACAAAATCATTTCAAAAAGGAATAAATGACTAAAATGAAGAGTTGCTTATTGGCCTCAAAGCTTCAAAGCTTCTCATTTCTCTATTGCTATCAGAAAAAAAAAAGCGGTGAATGGTTGCACCCATTGTTAAGATGGATAACATTACCAGTACCAGAGGAAAATACCTGTTTTGCCCGCTCTGAACTGCAGCCCACAGCACAGATGCTATCAAAGCCTCTGGCACTGCAGTAGGTCTGAACGCATCGACCAAGTTTTTGGCAGTGTGAACAAGCGGGTTTGAAGTCCTATTGTCTCTGCGCTGTGATGAAAAAAAAAACCCCTATGCATTTGTTGGTGTCGACAGATAAAGTGATTAGGATTTTTTCAGTGAAGTGGGACCTTTCCACTATCATCCACTCATTTCCTGCGTGAGGCGCAGAGCCTGCGTTGGGTGCTTTTGGCAACAGATACTGGTTTGAGCTGAGGACCTGTGATTATTATTCTCACTGTGCCAGAACGCAGAGGAGCCACGGTGGACACGAAATACTGAGCAGCACCTGGCGTGAGAACTAAACGGAGGAAGACCCACACGAGGAGAAACGCTCACATTTATTAGTATATCCACAACATAGGTACAAGCGCTTTATATCACAGGCACATACTTGACTAGTTTTTATCTGTTTTGAAAGTTAAAAGGAATGAAATCGCTCCATGAGGGCACAGAGTTCATTCAAGCGAGTGAAGTCTGTTTTTGAGTTTTAAGGTGTATGTGCATGAGAAGAGGAAAGCCCCATAAAATGAGTGTGGTGAGTGCAAGGGTTGGGAGGTTTCTGCATGTGTGTGTGTGTGTGTGTGTGTGTGTGTTGTGTAAGACATCTGTTTACGTAAGTGTGAGCATGTGATGGTAAATCACTGGCTTTAGCCCAGGCCTTTTCACAACAAGGCCAAGTCCCAATATTTGTCTCATAAAGGAGTAAAGCCTAACAAATCCCTCCTGCTGAGGTGCCCTCTGATGGAAGCTGAAATGTTCCATACAGGGGCCTCACAACACAACTTTCCCATCTAGTGAAATGTCAGATAAAGCTGTGAATGTTGAAAAAGAGCCGCTATTTAAGCAAAATCCAGCAAGTAAACAGATTATTTTGAAGCCAGTGATGTTCCAGATCAATCAGTGTCAAACACAGTCCGTAACCTTGCTTGTCAGAAAAGTCGTTTTGTAAAAGCTGCAATGCTAAACATTTCTCTATTAGAAATGGATTAAGTTATCATTCGTGCCGAACGCAGAGAAAAGCCTCATCCGACCTTGTGCTTTCTGTTAGCTGAACATAGTGTTTTAGCATCTTTCAGCTTATTGTTTTGGTTCGACGCCCTGCAACTTTACTGTTTTGGTTCTCAAGAACTCTGTTTTCAGCAAAAAAAATGTCTGATAAACTCACTGCACAGCATAAAACAGCAGACAGACAAAGGCAGCAATGAGCTGGGGAACACAGTGGAGCATTTAGCAGTGACAGGGCCAGACATTTTTCTCAGGAAACGTCTTTTTGTGGAGACCAAAACAGAGCTGCAAACAGAGTGAATGTAACTTACACTTGTTAGGTTGCCAGAAACACAACTCCAGATGAATGCTGATGTTGCTCCATGTCTGTTAAATATATAAATGTGTAAAAAGATGTCTGCTAGGAATTTTGCCGTAACCACTTAACTTTTTACCACTAAGGATATACGATAATACATCAGATATTTTAACTCCGAGTGGCAAGAAAGACATGGGTGATCACAGGTTATTAAGCCTTCAGCTATGCAAAACTGGCAAAAAAAACAAAACAAACAAAAAACAAAACCCTTTACTTCTCATAATTGCCGGAGGAATGATGAAATTCAATGGTCGTAACATTAACCTGTCATATTGTTGAATTATCAAGGTCACTTTCAGAGCCGTTATTGTGAAACCAATACATTTTGCACTTTGGACCAACTTAGCTATTACACATGTTTTCTTTGTTCTGGTCCTAAGATTATGTGTGATTGAACTCTGCAAAGACCAACTGGCACTATATGACTCAGTGTCTCCCTGACACTCTGAACCACTATGGGGGAGTGCGTAGCATTTCCAGTCTTGCGAGAGCCTTAAAGAACAATGGCGCCTTCAAGTGAATAAGTAAACTAGATAAACATACAGTTGTTCTCTGCATAGTCTGATTTTATAGACTCATTCAAGGTCAAAGCGAGTGTGATTTTTCTTCTTCCTCTCCTGTGGAATAACCAGAGGCAGGGATATCCTGTTTCATTAGCTTTCCTCTCACTGCTGCTGCCGTCTGTCCTACAAAATGCAACTGGCTGAGGGTCAGAGCTGCAGCTGAAATAGCAAATAGCCAGGGAACCCTACATGGATGGAGGATTATTGAAAGAGAGGAAGGTTAAAGATTAATATATGTGAGTGGGGATCAATTCATGCATCTACTACTTAAGGTGTGTGTGAGTGAGTGTGTGTGTGTTCATATGCGTACCACCTGCATTTTTCCACTTTATGTGTTTGTGAAGTGTAATTTGTGCACATGTGCATTGTGCCCCTGCATGCACATGTGTGTGTGTATGTGTTTGTGTGTGTAGGTGAGAGTAACAGCATGAGCGCCATGCATTATCTCATTACATGGTTCTCCCAGGCTGCAGGAAGACCCTGTCCCTAATGGCCTCTGGGCTCATCATGGTGAGGCAGACAGAGGGCAAATTGAGGGCCAACCTCCCCCTCCATGGAAACTACCGGACCCCTGGGGGCCCATTGTTTGGCTGGCTGTCCCAATCAGGCTCCAGCTCCAGCCCTGGGGGATGGACTCAGAGGGGAGCTTGACAGCTAAACAAATGAGATCACCTCCCACTACTGACCACGTCTACCTCCACCTAACTTGACTCCACATACAGTTCATCAACCTCGCCTAACTTTACAAATCCAATTTCTGTCTTTAAAGAGTCAGTCCACCCAAATTAAGTGTACGAACACATAATGTACGTTCTGACTTGACTCAAGCAGCACATGAAACAGAAGTACAAAAGTGTTTAAAA
This sequence comes from Chaetodon auriga, assembly GCF_051107435.1. Taxonomy (NCBI): domain Eukaryota; kingdom Metazoa; phylum Chordata; class Actinopteri; order Chaetodontiformes; family Chaetodontidae; genus Chaetodon; species Chaetodon auriga. Next base: position 6,568,771 of record NC_135078.1, read on the forward strand.
CTGCATTTGAACTTGAGTACAGAGTTCATGCTGGAGCAGCTGTTTGAAGCTCAACACAGGAACATCACTATGGGACATTATACAAAATATCTTGGGAAATCATTGCGCTGCTTGATATGATTAAATATAAATAGCAATTTTGCAACAATGCAAATATCCTGCAGCCTACCTAAGCTATCTGCGGAGGCTGCTCAGGGGTGATTCTGGATGTTTTGTTGTTGTGAGGGAACTCGAATTTGTCCAAAAAACTCATCTGCTTTTAAAAGGTCTAGTTTTAATGGATGGCTGCACTGGTAGCATCAGCCTCAGTGTGAAAGTTATTGTGCATTTGTTAGAGGCAGTTAGGTGATGCAGAATGACACTCCTTTATACCACTGTATGAAAACACTGAGCAACCAAAGCGAAATAATCTGCATGGCCAGATGCCATGAGGGGGAACTGAGAAAACAGGCATTTTTGTAATTGGAGACAACTGACCCTTTAACTATGAACAAGTCATACTTGTGACGGAGAGTCGCAGTGATGACATGCATAAATGCCCTGCGCTACGAATGAAATTACTCATCTTTCTATTCTTGTGAGGACATCTGTTCTTCCTAACACACACAGCATGTGACTGACGTCTGCACACACGCACGCAGGGAACTCAACCTGTTTAGCCCCACATAATGAAGCACATAATCACATCCACGGACGCTGAGACACAAAGGAGTTATATCAAGAAGGATTATCCCTGTTACCCCCCACCCACCCACACATAGACACACATACACACAGATGAGTCTGCATGCACCCTAAGATGCATTATGAGTCCACACAAGCATTGTGCATCAAGCGCACGCTGTTGCCACAAAATGACAAAGGAGAAAGAGAGAAGACAGGAGATTGAAATTTATGTATGAATACATAAAAATGGAATTCTTCTTCTCAAAATAATAATCACTGACTAGATCAAGGAGTCACAAAGAGAGAGAGAGAAAAAAGGAAGAAAGAAAACATACACACACACACACACACACACACACACCCTCTGAGCAGCTCTGGCTGAGGTCATCTTTATTAATAAACCCTCTGACAACAAACACACTCACATCAAGGCCCTCGCACTCCCTCCATCCTTACTCCACACTCCCTCCCTTCCTTAGCTCCTTGAGAAATGGCAATTGCCAGACTGACACAGTAGGGGGGTTGTCTGTAACAACACACACACACACACACACACACACACACACATGCACACACACACACACACACAGTGCAGGATGGCCTAGAGACAGCATGTCAGTGATCTGTCAGAGGGTAACAGTGCAGAACAGGTGTGTGTGTGTGTGTGTGTGTGTGTGTGTGTGTGTGTGTGTGAGTGAGTGAGTAAGTCTGTGTGTGTTTGTGTGTTTTGGGGGAAGCAAAAGAGAGGAAGGCTGGGCAGACAGGAAGTTTGCCCTGCACACACGTACAGACACACACTAAGAAACATGCCCCGGCTCATTTGTTCCTGCTGACAGGAAAGGAGAGGGATGGCTCTCCACAAGACGTGCCTCAGGGAGGAGGACAGGTGTGCGTCGAGTGTGGGTGTGTGTGTGTGTGTGTGTGGGTGGGTGTGTTAGGGAGTCAGAGGAAGAGAAGCAGGCTGTTGCATCAAAGCCTGAGAACGAGTCTGTCTGCTTATGTGTGAGTTTGTATGTCAGTGTTGATTTTGATTTATCTACTTATGTATGTGTATCTCTAAACATGTGTGTGTGTAATGTTAGGGCCTGACCTAGGATCAGTGCAGCATTACATCCATTTGATATGCTTAAGTGCTCTTGAGCAAGAAACTCTGGGTAACAGCATCGGGACAGGTGGATTTTCATCTGTTTGCAAGCAGGTGTTCAGACTGAAAACAGCGCTCTGTTAAAACAATACAGGTGGCTGTGTTTGTGTGCTGCTACAGGTGCTCGTGAAAGGATGATCAAGAAAGGTTTGATCAAACCTCAAAACACGGCACAAAGATTTCTAATGCTTTGAGGCAGGACTGCACGACTCTCATGCAGTGCACTGCTGACTGTCCTTGCTTCATCCATCTATCCCCTCCCTGCTGCTTATCCGGGTCCTGGTCGTGGTGGCAGCAGACTGAGCAAGGTTACCCAGATTTCCTTCTCCCTAGCTACGCCCTCTATTTCTTTCTGGTGGATCCCGAGGTGTTCCCACGCCATATGGGATACAGAATCACTTCAGTACATTCTGGGTTTGCCCTATAGTCTGAAAAGGAGGCGACCAGGGAGCATCCAAATAAGATGCCTGTACTACCTCATCTGGATCATTTCAATCTACTCTGAGCTCTTCCTCTTCTTCTGTGCTTCCCTAAAGTCCAATTTATACTTGCCGCATCCCTGTGTGATGTAAGATTTTGTCGTCTGGCCATGTCCACGAGGGTCCACACGGACCATCCGTTTGCAGGCAAAAAAATGTGATTTGAATAAAACACAACCACTCTTGTGCTTTCAGTCTCTACTCAAAACTCATTAGCATAGTTGAAGTCTGACACATCAATCAACCTGTAAATCAAGAGTGCCAGGTTAAGCCCCCTCTTCGATGGGCTACAGCCATCTTTTTTGCTCTGTGTCCAGACCCCCGCTGTGCCTGTGTAGCGTTCTCATTTAAATAAATGAGCAGGCTGTGGACTTTAATACATCATTAGATAATATGATATTTCTTTGTTTGGGTGTTCAGTTGATGAAGTTTGGACTTTTGTAGGTGATACTCTTGGCAAGATACACCTTCTTCTGGTTATTCTAAACAAACTGCTGCTGCTGCTGCTGCCAAATACGAAACACATCTCTTCCCATGATTTTACTTGTTCCAGAGGATTCTTCATGGGAATCAATTACATAACACTGAGTGTTTACTACAGCTATGCTCCAGTAAAACAAACAAATAAAAGCTTTATGAACTGAATCTATTTTTAATCACTATAGGGTGTTGCATCACTGGAGGGGTGTGGCAGATTATCATATTAACGAATCCCACCATGAAACATGAGTTTTCCTGTTATATGCAGTAAGTTATATATTACACGATGTACCTTCTGTGACAATATAAATTACAAGCCATGCCAGATCTTCAAGGGAGTTCAGGCACAGAGCATGTGACACATTTCAACCTCAGCAGATCGTCTTGCACTGTAAATGCAGAACAGCTGGTGAATTTTACCATTCGCTCTGGTTAGGCTGCATTTAACATTTGGTTAAAAGGCAATTTCTTTTTCCACCTCAACGAAGCTGTTTTATGGTATTTGTGCTTCGTTTGGATGCCATGGAGTGGAGAGATGGAAAAGACAGTGAGAGTACAAACACAAATGTTGCCAGCTGGGTTTGAGCACACTGTGTTGGTATGAGTTATACAGCTAAGACGACCGAAGCCCTGGGACATCCCAAAACACTATTCCTACAGTGCGGGCTCATTGTCTTGGTGTATCCTCACAGGAAAAAAAGAACTGAAGTGGCCTCTTGAGGGAGACTGTATGTTATGCTTTTATGTATTCTTGCATGTGTATATAAATAAATGTAAATTCAATGATTCTTCAAAAATAGAAGTGAAGAGACGCCAGGCATTTACATTCAGCTCACTGCTCTGCGGCTCACTAAATGGTAAACAACTGGCAGCCCAGACACCATGACCAACAAGGATTATATCACCTCGTCATGAGATCACAGCGGGCCCGGAGCCAATTGCTCGATGTGCTGTCAGGACCAGTGGAGACGAAACGAAACCCTCCTCTCAAACCCTCGGCTCACTTACATTTTATCCATTTCCAATGTAGCCTAACTGGAATCAATGGTGCAGTAATGGACAGTGAGAGACCATGTTAAAGTGTAATGCTGCCCGTTAAATGCAGTTGCTGGCCGTTCAACGCGGGCAGAATGCTTGTAATGTTGTAAGGATAAATTTGCACTTTGATGTAGGAGTGGGAGAGGGAGAGGTTATTGATAGGAGATGGAGTCAGATTTGGATCTTCAAAGGCTGATATGTGCGGGGCGAAGCTGCAAATCGTCCACACCTTGGCTGGATATTCAGGGTGTAGAAATTTGACTGTTAAAAAGAACAACTTGGATTCAGTACTCTGCTCATCCTCTGGGTGGAAAACTCTCTGAAGCTGCTTTTACGCCATCGGGAGACTCCCAATAAAAAAAACAACATACAAGCAAGTTGTTAAAGGTGGGCTAGCAGCCCCTCAAGGCAAGCTTCACTGCAGGGTTTTAAAGGCTGACGGCCCAGAGGCTCCAGAGAAATGTCATTACACCTACATCACAATCACAGATGAAGACTCAATAAAATCAGCTTCATATTATTCTAAGCAACACATAAAGATCGGCTTTTAGAACCCATAATTTATTCATCCAAACTGTCATCACACGCGGCTTTGTCACTGGGAGGCTTTTTCAACTTTCCCTCAACTGTCATTAATTGCAGACCATTTTGAATAATGTCAACATAAACAAACCTGCCTCCGAATAATGCGAAGCTCACTGGTAGCTGACACACGCTGTCAGCCCTTGAATCAAAAGCTCAGCAGTCAATTTGAGATGCAAAAATGTCTTCAGTCTGGCAAATTGAAGCCGTATCTGCACATAACCGAAACCAGTGGTAGGGCTGGCTGTTTAGGCTGACTGGCAGCATGCAAATACAAATTGGTATGTGTCAAATTCGAGACACATCATTCTTTTTCTACGACATTATAGAAAAACTAGGACGCATGCTGAGACGTTCAAAGGAAAACATGTTGCAGAGTCCACTCATTTTCAAAAGAGAAAGTTGTGGAGGTAAATAGACGGAAAAGTAAGATCTTTAAAACAGACCGCAGAGCTTCAATCAACAGTTGTTAAAAGAAACTATGATTAAAAAAATGCTCAAAGGCATAACTTCGCACAAGCGCCAGAAAGGCTGAACGAGCGTTCCCTCCCTGACTCTTTAAGTCAAGGTTAGAGGAAAGAACTAGGCCATTTTGTTGCTGCAATGGAAAAACAAAAGTGGCAGAGTGTCTGGGTGGCGCACGGGGAGGGGGGAAAATGACAGCAGTACAAAGAAATCAAATAAAGACTGACAATAAATGAAATGCAGAGGAGGCCTGTGGTCACCAAGCAGAAGTCAGAGAGCTGCTGACGACGACACACACATTCACACACACTCCGCCTCTGTCTTTTTTATCTGCAGCATTTGCCACTTTCCTATTCTTGTCTGCATCACTCTATCTCACTTTTTTTGATTCTCTTTCATCATCTCAGACACTTCTCCAGCTTCCATTCGCTCTATATGAGTTTTCTCCATTCTTTCATTTATTTCAGCCTCCAATTTCTCTTATTCTCAGCTCTGTCTGGCACTTCCTGACTTCCCCTTTTTTTGTGTATATTGGACTGTCTGTCTGCCTTCTTGTTTCTCCCATTTCTGGCCTATTTAGCTGCCTGACACTATATCTCTGTCGCTTTTACTTTAAAGGAATGGTGTGACATTTTGGGAAATACAAGTTTTAACTTTCCTCCAAAGACTTAGATGAAAAGATTGATACCATTCTCATGTCTGCACTGCACTGAATGCACTGAACATGAAGCTACAGGCGGGAAACGGTTAGCATATGTTAGCATAAAGACTGGAAGCTGAGGGAAACAGTTAGCCTCTCCAGTCCCCAGCTTGACACTTAATGCACAGCCATGAGGATAATGTCCATCTTCTCATGTCGCTCTAAGAGTCTTTTTCAACCATAATGTTGAACTATTCCATCAACTTTTTCAGGATGCCTCTCTCTCATGTCTGACTAATGTCTACCTGTGCACTTCCTCTGTTGAAATGAAGGATGAGGAATTGACTAATCCCTTGTTCCAATATGTCGATAAACCCAATCCCAACTGCTGTTACTGCTCCACAGAGCAGACACACATACACACACTCACTGCCACAGACGGAGATACACACTGATGTCTTCATAGTTTGGTAACAACACCCTGGTGCACTGTTTAAAGTGTTTGAGGGTTTGTGTGTGTATGTGCGCGCGTAAGATATCATATTGAGAGCTACAGCCCAGGTGAGAAGAGACACACACATAAATGACAACCCCCATAATAATTACAAACTGCCTGTGTGTGTGTGTGTGTGTGTGTGCGTGTGTGTGTGTGTGTGTGTGGGAGACGTGACGCAGTATGTACGACAGAACAGGAATATGTGAGATCACAGCATGTATGAATGTGTTGGAACGCTACAGCGTATGTGTCTGTTGATTTTGCAAACTCACCCACACACACACACACACACACACACAGACAAACAAGCTCTCCCCCCAAAACCCCTCGTGCCTTTGTGAGTCAGTCTTGTCAGTGTGTGTCAGAGTGTGTGTATGTGCGCACATCTTAATCTCCCAGCTTAGACAAACCCAGCAGAGTTTCTAGTAAATGTTGTTAATAAAGTCTAGCGGGAGCTCTGTCTGTCATAGAAGCGTGGTAACGCACATACACACAGACAGACAGATACACACACACACACACACACACACACACACACACACACACCAACCCATCCACCCACACACAATATGCAGATATATATATAATTAATAAGACTAAAGGAGATACAGACACAAAGCACTTAGACAAAGACGCACCCTCGCGCACACGCTCAGGCACACACACAAAGTCAAGGACACAAATACATAAAGACACACTGAAGCTGGTACAATTAGCTCCACACGTACTACACACATTCAGACACAAAGAGATCAAGGTGCACACAGGTTAGCATACACTCACATGGATGCAGACACAAAGAAACAGCCACACAGACTGCTCAGATGAACAGACAAAGGCTCACGCAGACACAAAGAAACAGATACACACACTTAAAACACAGAAAACACACATACACACACACACACACACACACACACACACACTGCGACAGACGGTGTGGGTCTGACAGCATGCAGCAGATCCACCACCAGCGCTGTGACGCACACCACCCTCCACCGATGAGCCACACAATCCTCATACGCTACGAGCGCTGAGGCAGCATGCTGCGGTGGTGAACGCAGCTCCAGAGAGGACGGTTTTGTGCGCTACATAATACAACAACACGGCAGCTCTGTGGAACAAAGCAAGTGCCCATGCAGCCGCAAGAAAAAGAGAAATCACACACACAGGAACACTAATGGAGCACAGCAGAGCGCTCATGCCTTCACACAGACGCTGGTTAATAATTATGAAGGAGTGAGAACAAACGGAGTTACCTGGCACAAGCCTCACGTTAAAGTGGCTATGATTTGCCCGCCTATGATTTTTTTATGACAGGATTTTAATCAGGATAGGCTGGGGACAAAGAGATTCACCCAGCTGCTAATTGTCTTCTTGCTAAAGCCTCCCTTCCATTTTCATCTTACAAGCATCCCTGGGTCATATAGAGTCACAGTGAAAAATCGGTTTAGTTAACGACAGCTTTGTCCTAAATGTAACAGTTGTGGTTGCTGGAAAATTCTTCAGGGCTGATACCAACCTCATTAAACAAATTACTTATCAACCAATAATTCCAGATCCCTTTAAATACAGCTGTCTGCTCCACTCCCTGCAGCTAACATTTGCAAAGTTGATATTTTACTACTACCTTCTTCAAGTGTTGACAGTGACTTTTGCTGTTAATGCTTACTGTTAGCTAACTATTTGCTCTGAATACTTTTTTTTTTTTTTTTTGTATTTAACATTTTCTGCTCTTTCTGTCAGGAGGCTGTAAATTTTGAACTGGCTACATTCTCCCACACGTTTACAGGAGCCTGGAGAACGAAGGCTGACATTACATATTGACAACAAACTTTTAGCAGCTGCAGCTGAAAACACTACTGGAGGAGCTTCATTGTTTAGCAGATCGGTTTTGACTGGGCTTAAAATGGTCACTCAGGTGAAACAGTTAGGTGAAAAGATGTAGAAGCATGTAATTGTACTGAGGGAAGCTTTTATCATGTAGGCTCTGATTCACATTTATCACAGCAGCTCAGCACTGTTGGTCTAGTCTGTATCTGTTCCACCAGTACTCTTACAGCACTATCTGCGACTGTTGCATGTATTCGACAAAAGCTTGATGGTCGTGTCTGCCATGATGAGGCTGATGCATTGCAAAGAAACCATTTTTCTCTGTTTCTATTTGTAAAATTTCCAAATGTAGTTGAATGGAGCAACAGGTGACGTGCTTGTCTATGTGGCCTCAATGTTTCTATACCTGACCTTAAACCAGGGATTGCATGAGGTAATTTTGGGGAAAAAGCTGTTTGCTTTCATGCTCAGAGTGAGATGGAAAGATCAATATTAATCTCACAGCTGTCCATTAAACATAAATAAAAGGCTGTAGCCAAGAGTTGATTAGCTTAGCATAGCACAAAGGCTCTGTCCTAGGGTAACAAAATCTGCCTCTAAAGCTCATTAATTAGCATATTGTATCTCATTTGTTTGAGCCATGCAAAAAGTGTAAAGAAACTGAAACCGACCAGCACATAAGCCCCATAAACCCACACAATGTTTCTACACTTCTGATTTACTGTAGATTTTGCATTGACTTCCATTTCTTTGGCTTCCCTGTCTATAGATAATCACAAAGGCCCAGATAGGAATACAGGCACACACTCAGCAAAATACACATCCCCACCCCTCTGCTACCCAGCTAAGCGTTAGGGAAAGAGAGACAGACACACGCAGCACACACCCCCACTCACACGCATACAGCAACACACCCACACACACGCGCACACAGCAACACACCCACACACACACGCGCACACAGCAGCTAACTTCATTTCAAAATCAATTAATTAAAAAGCACGGCCCTCTCCCACAGGGAGTGAAAGACAAATTTGAGGAATTTAATCCTGGTACACAAATCAGGGCTGTTCAGCCGCAGAGATATGAGAGGATGGGATGGATGGAGGGATGGAGGGATGGAGGGAGGGAGGGAGGGAGGGAGGGATAGGGGATGGACGGTCAATGAATTTTAAAAAGCAAGAGCCATTTAACTCACTCGCTTCAATCTGATATGACTACTTTTACTTTTCCTACTTCACTGTAACACTTCTCCCATTTCTATCTATCTATCTATCTATCTATCTATCTATCTATCTATCTTCTGACAGACAGAGAAGAAGAAAAAGCACAATCAGCAGAGAAAGTGAGCATGATGGAAAAAGAGTGAATGTGCGTGTGTGTCTGTGTGTTGGTGGGGTTCATCAGCATCCATCTCTCACTCTCTCACCCTTTCACTCTCTCACTGTCTCTTTCCATTAGTTTACAGGCTTTTTTAAAGAGACGTGTTATTGATTTTTTGACTCGTAGAAGCAGAGGGGGGCTCAGATTTTTGTGTGTGCATATGCCTCTGTGTGTGTGTGTATGCGTGTGTGTGTGTGTGTTTGTTCTCCATGGCTGGTCTAACCTTGGGCGAAAAAATCATAATAAAGAGTTTGCCTTTCCCTCCTCCCTGGTGTTCTTAAAAAAGACTTTGCCTAATAGGTATGAAAAAAAAACACTGAGATAAACTGTTCCATATGCCACGGGCCTGTGTGTGTGTGTATGTGTGTGTGTGAGCGTGACAGAGAAGTCAGAGACAATGTGCATGTGTGTGTGTTTCTGAAGGTGTGTGTCCAAATACGTACATGTGTGAATGTGTTAGTACAGGTGAGAGCACGTGTGAGAAAATGCACGTGGCCCTCCATATTTGTCTGATGTTGCAAGTGTGTGTTTGAAAGTCTGTGAGCGAGTGTGTGTGTGTTTGTGTGTGTGTGTGTGTGTGTGTGTGTGTGTGTGTGTGTGTGTGAAAGCATGATGAGTGAAGGAGTATTCAGATCCTCAAGTCAAAGTAACAAGCAACAGTTGTCTGCTCACTGAACGCCATCTATCTTGTAATTTTTCAGATGAACTGAAAGATTAAAGTTTTGAATTTGAAAGTTTCTCTTTATACAACACTCAGGTCTCACTCGACCATTCGCACTATGAAACATGTCGCTATAATATCTTCAGCTGAAGCTAATACGAGCCTGCGGCAGACTGAGTTAGCCAAATGAATAAGATATTTGTTGTGGTAACAGGATGTATCCCTCCGCCTCGGATCAGCAGGAAACATCTTCAAGGGGAACACAAAGAGAAAATCAGGCACAGAGAGGACAGTGCATTTGGAGGATACCTGCTCGAGCTGACTGTGTCAGACTTCTGAAGTCTCATATTAGCTTCAGCTGAACTTGAATGCATTTTGCACACAATGACAGGAACATCCAAACTCTGTTACATATTCTTCATATTTTAAGTCTTTCAGTGCCTTGTATAATTTCCTATATCCATTTCAGATATATTTATTTTAGATGAACGGATGTTTCGTATGTAAAATCTTGCAACGTGTATGTCAGTGAACTAATATTAGTACAATAATTTCCCTCTTAAACGTCGAAGATTAAACACATGAACCAGCAAAGGGGTAGAACACTAGTACATCATAACTGTACTGAAACACACTGCTTGACTAAATTTCATTCATGCTTTGCTTGCATGTATGTGTCAGAGCATAATACAGCACGTGTGTGAGTGTGTGTATGTAACAGACTGCATGTGGAGAGCTCGATTACAAAACAACACAGGAGGCACAGCAGTGGGGCTGAAAAGAGAATAAGTACCAAGAAGCAAAAGATGAGAAAGATTGAAAGAGAGAGTGAGAGAAGGAGGTGAAAGCCAGCCTGGAAATTGATGGTGTAATTGTTGACTGCTGGTCAGCTCTTATCTTAGTTTCTCAGGGCTGTTGTCTGCGTGAGCTGGCTTCTTTCTCGCTTTCAAATCTCTGTCTCTCTCTAGCAATGGACCAAACCTGGCAACCTGTACACTTTCCTCTATTTGTTCTCTCTACCCAGTCCTTGTATTCTACCCAATCTCCATTTTTCTCCTCTTATATCTCCTTTCTGTCATATTATCATGGCCTCATCCCACAGAGCATATTTCTTTCTTTTTTTCTCTCTCTCTCTCCATCCCTCCCTTCAGACAGTCAGACATCATGCAGAGAGCACTGGACTGGAAAAGAGCAGCAGGAGAGGGGGGAGTGCACCAGCTGGGGGTCAAAGGTGAGTCTGCAGCAGGACAGGGGCGGGTAAGGGGGCAAACACAGACTCAGTCTCTCTCTCCCACCCCCTCCTCAGCACACTAACCAGACCAACACCTCAACAACAGGACTATTATAGGTCCAGCTGCTGATGCGGCTGAGCTCAGGAGAGACCCTAAGTGCTGGGTTGGAGGTGAGGCTAATAGAGTGATAACCAGGGCTAGCACTGCTAAACTAGCAATGATGCTTGAGTGCATGAGAGGGAGCAGACCCAGAAGTGAATCATTAAAGATGGATTTATACTTGACACAGGGGATTAACAGGAATCCCACTGCGGATCCCATTGATATTTATAGTCCAGCATTGGATTTCACCCGTTGATAAACATAAAACCGTATGATCGCGTATGATCAAGATGTACAATGCTTTGATTGTATACACCACAGTAATAAATGTGTTTACATTCTTAAATGTGCTTTATGATTGAGCTACAGTGGGCTACGCACAAACCAATAGGTTGGCAGTCCAGGTAACTTCTATTTCACCACGTCTCATTACGGAATCAAAGATTACTGCTGTGCAACTGCTGTGTTTACAGCAATCCTGAAGAGAACATGTGCCGTAGAGATGCTTTTTTTGGGGGGGTTTTGCAGCTGAAAAAGAAAAAACTATTAGTCTGTAAGTCTATAACTTCCTGCGTGTTGTCTACATTACCAACAATATGTACCAGCATCAGGAACTGCATGGAAAGATCACAATTGTGCAGCAGCTAAAAGCAGAGGCTACCTAGCTATGCCTACTCTGGATTGAGTTTGATTCAAATTTATTGAAAGAGTTTAATAATGAAAAATATACAGTTTGTTTTAGTGTAAGCAGACCACCAAAAACAATTAGAAATTAAAGAGTTAACCCTCAACTGCTCCAGTGGATGAACAGGTCCCACTATGAAAGTAGGCTACAGTGACATTATAGCGCTGTCTCCATACAGATGCTGTCCACATCAGGATCAAATACCCAGCTGTATGTCAGTCTGATCTCCCCATTTACATTGAGTATGCAATAACACTGTATGTGTTATCCTTGTTGTCTGCAGGATGTGATCACATAAATCGTGGGCAATATGCAAAGCAGCAGAGCAGGTGGGGAGTTGGCATCGTCAACAAAAACAAACAGCAGGTTCAGGATATTTAGGCACGGTCCTGTACAGGCTGTATTTACTTTCCATTCAAGGCAGAAAAGGGTTGTGTTTAGTAAATCTTTCATACGAGGCGGCGGTAACAGTAGCGGGTTACCTCGCTGCAGTAGAGTTAGCAGCTGCTGTGAACACTAAATCACTCCCTGCTTCAGTTTAAATGAAGAAAAGGAGCAGTGACTCATGGGCTCAGTCATGCTGGAGTCGTCATACTAGCATCTATGTGGCAAAATATGGCTAGTCACTCACTTCATCTCACTTTCAGTCACATTCTACAAATCATGTTGGCCCTTTGCTTTGACATCTCAAATGAAAGAAAAGAAATACACCTCTTCTGTGGAGATATTTGATCATTATTTCAAACACTTGCCACTATCTTCTTCACACTTGTCAAAAGGGCCCCATGGCTCTAGAAAGAAGCACTTGCTTAGTGGTAAAAGCCACACTGGTCTATCATTGATTTTTCAACAATAAAGAGTAGCATTGACTTCATAGTAAGGCTTGATAGGCTGAGTTCCCATTAAGCAGTGTCATGCTAAGTTAACTTTGAATTTCCAATTAGAGGTGCAACGCTGGGCAAACATCTGTGTCGTCATTAGGACGGGCTAATGACTAACTCTGATTTTCCTACACTGCCAAGATAACATTAGACAAACAGGAAATAAGCAAAGATAGCTCTCAGTCTCCCAACAGCTACGAAAGCTAAGCTACTCTCTCATACTAGCTCATCTGAGCTCTCAAAGAGCAACCATGTAGGGGCCCTCCCGCTGCTGATAAGCCTGCATGGGCTCCTCTGTAGTGACTAGCCTGGAGAGAGGCCATTAGCCTGGCTGCAGCGCCTTCCTGGATAAGCTGCAGCTTACCAGCCTGCGAGCCGCAGGGCAACTTTTTATTGTCCTTTCAAAACTTTATGTGTGAGTGTGGGGCGATAGCTTAGGAGGGGCTGTGTGTGCAGCACAGTGTGTGTGTTTGTGTGTGTGTGCGCTCACGCTGCGCGCTCCCGGCACTTCCTGCCCACTAACGGCCAGTCCCACGGTAGGGGAGGGCGAGCTCTATCGGACCAGAACAATGCCAAAAAAAGGCTGTCATAAAAACAAACTACCATGCTCTGGTTAACACGGGAACCAGGAGGGTAGGGGCCTACTTTCCTCCACACACCCTCCTACTGCCCACTGCATCTGCATCATTATTCACACACACACTCAAACACTGACACATACAATCTCAGATATCCAGTCTGTGAACCAGTATTTTTTACTGTTATCTTTTGCTGGTAGCTCATGCACATTTGCATACACTATCCAGGAAACAATGCATGAAAACAGCAAGAGGAAGAGTTGAATATGCATGGGCATATCCTCTATGCAAAGTACACACACACAGCAATGTTGCCCCTGACAGTTAACAATAGGAACCTCCGCATTCACACTGGGTCCACACAGCTTTGACGTGTCACCAAAACCAGAAACAAAAAAAAGAGAACAATTCTGGCGGTCTCCCGTACACAAAACACAGAGCAGACAACTGAGCCAGAAAACATCTGCTGAGTCGCAACAAACAAAACAACAAGCAGACGACGAACAGGCGTCGGGGACCTCAGAAAACACACATAATACCTTACAATGGTGCCCCCGAAACACAGTTGGCTCGCTGACAAGGTTTTTGGCCGAGCATATTACCGTGCCTCCCCAGTCCAGCTTTACAATTTCAACAACAGCCAGGGATGGGCAGACCCAGGAAATAGGATGAAGCAGGAAAAATGAGTCCAGCTGCTATTTCAAGAGGAAATTACTGGATATGTATCAAATATGATGAAGGTTTCTCTCCCTGAGTGTGTCTTGACAGATCAAAAAGACACAGCGCCTGGCCAACGACGCTATAAATGGCTGGATGCTGCTGTATGCGTGGAGATACCATAAAATGACACTGTAATGATTGAGCCCAAAGAAATGTTGTTGCTGCAGCGATAACTCATTAAAGGAATCATTTGTACTCTGGGAAATGCGCTTATTCATGTGCTTGGAGAAAGATGAGAAAGTCAATACCACTCACATCTCTGAACACCTGCTAGCTTAGCTTATGTTAGCAAAACCTCTGAAAGCAGGGGAATACAGCTAGCCCGACTTTGTCTACTAAAACCCGCCTACCAGCACCTCTAAAGCTCTCTAATTAACGTTATATGTCATTTGTTTACTCTGTTCCATTTAAAAAAAAACCAGGGTTATATGATGGATTTGTTCACACTTGGACAGAGCCAGACTAGCTGCTTCCCTGTTTCCAGCAAAGCTAAGCTAGTTAATTAGCTAGCTTTTTTTTTTTTTGCTTTGAAAACAGAATCTAGCACTGTCTGTCACTGTATGTTAATACATATTGACAAACTGCCTTGTCATCACTTTTTATGACATTGTTTTTAGTGAACCGTGCTAAATCACAAGTAAGCAACAATCCATTTAACCTTCTATGTGCCCTGTTTTCCATAAATAACTTGGATGGAAACCCAGTTATCGATATATTGTCAGATGGATACACAGAGAGCAGAGCAACATAGAGATAGATAGTGAGAGAGAAGTAATGATAGACGGAGAGAGAGAGAGAGAGAGAGAGAGAGAGAGAGAGAGAGAGAGAGAGAGAGAGGCTGGCAGGCAGCAGATGGCCAATAGTGGTCAGCTGGTAACAAACAAGCAGGTCAGGGCTCTCCTCCACCTCCATTCTACAGCTGATAAATAATGCACACGAACCGAGCCACCCAGAGCAGCTCCACCAAGCTTCTTCTAAAGGCATCCAGTAACTCTCTGAGTGGGTCACATAAAGGCAGAGAGTTTGCGGAGCCAAAGAAAAGCACGAACATTTACGTCATGGCAGGGAGCAATGGATTACTCCCCATCTGTTCTTTCATTTGTTTCAGACAACAGTGGTTAGATTTGGGTGATGCTTCTCACTACTGCATTCTGACATTTTTTGAATTACACTGATCAGCCTGACAGCGGGGAAATTACAGGTCAGAATGAGAAGCTTTGATAAACATAACTTCCACACTGCAAGAGCACCCGGATTTGGTGCATCCAGCTATACTTGCTGTACAGATTTGCCTCTAGGAATGTCAGCATGCACCATATTGGATTTTCCACCAGTCTGACTTTCCTGGAAACACTTTTCCTCCCTCAGGGCTTATTTATTTATTGATTGGCCCAAAGGGGGGCTGCATCATTCATAGAATGACAAATATTTATTAGTGCCTTGTGTTCTATGTTCTGGTGTATTGCTTTTTTTTGGCAATAATGTCATTTTTTGACAGCAATGCCAATAAGACTTCATTTAATCTAACTTCAGAGAGAAAAATCCATAATGGCTGCATTCAGGGTACTGGCACTACTATTAGAGCTACCAACAGGATTATACTACTTTCCTCTACACAAGTACAGTTTTCATTCACAATGCGCTGAATATGCACTTGTCTGTTCAATTAAAGTTGAGCTTAATAAGTGGTAAGTGCATACACTTTGGCAATGCAAAAATGACCTCATTATGCTACTTGAATTGAGCCCGAAACAAGTGAGAAAGAGGAAGAGGAGAAAAAATGTGTGTGTAAGTGGGTGAGAGACAGAGGACGAGAGAGAGAGAGCTCAAAGGGAAGGGCTACGTTGCAGAAGAGCAAAAGCTTCTCGTCTCGGAACAACTGCAATCACAGCCGCTGCCAAAACCCTCTGGATCCATCTTCACTGCCTGATGGAAACTTCTCAACAGGCCTTAAAGCCACTGAGAGGGGGCTGGAGGTTGTGCAGCATGTGCATGTGTGTGTGTGTGTGTGTGTGTGTGTGTGTGTGTGTGTGTGTGTGTGTGTGTGTGTGTGTGTGTTTGGGCTTATGCTGTAGCATTTTAACATCAATGAATTATAGCTGCATGATATTTGAGGCATTAGAAACATTTCTGTATGCTAGCCAGGTAGAGTGGGAACAGCTCATCACACTGCAGATAAACATCATCAAATTAAGAAAACACCATCAACATGGTGACAATACATATGTGGCATTAAAAACTTGCTGCACATAAATAGACCACATTTCACAACACATATGCAGCATGAAGAAGCACCCATATCGAAAACCCAACACATGAACACTGCATGTCGGAAGCTGTGTCATAATTCCATATATGCTAACCGCTAAGGTTGTTAGCACGTAGTGTGTTCACATCAGACAAAATGTGACAAAATAAAGTCTATTATTCATGTTAAAAGATTGAGTGTTTTGAGTCTGCTGGTACTATTGTCCAGAAATAAAATGCTGGCGACCCTCACAGTTGGAGGTGTTGAGAAACATACTGGAAAACAAAAAAGTAAGTACTAAATCACTTGAAAAACAGTTTCATTTCTCTTTGTGAGATTTAATGAGTGACATTTAAAAGATAGATGCCCTTCGATATGCGCATTGTATCATTTCCTTGATACAAAATTCCGAAGTATATTATTTTTCTGAATGCTAACTGCAAAAACAGTGAACTAAGATAACTGCCCTACCACACACTACATACTGACTGCATGTAGGATGTAGTAGAGAGCTGGGAGACAGCAGTCATCACACTGTAAGTTTCGGGGGACACTAAAATCCAACAAACAACACGGTAGGAATGAGCAGCAATATCAGAATCAGAATGTTAAATCTAAAACATTGTCAGCTTTCTTTCCAACATTATCAACAATTGGTCAGCTTCAGCCAATCACATTCATGTTGATCAGTTTTTAGCTGGAACCTTTGTGTTCTTTGAACTTTTCCTTGTGTTGTGTGTGCAACTTGCAGCGTCTCTCTACCAGCTTGTGTTTTTCATTTTACGGTGCATTTCTTAACGTGCTGATGAAAGTGTCTCTTGATTGGCTGTGCTCTGTCCATTTTAGTGTGTTGAGCTATCTTGGTCACCATAGATTTGCTCCTGGAGTGATTTACTGCACAAAGAGATATTGTTTTTGGGCACAGAAGAAGTAGAAGTTGTTCTCCTAGCAGAGATAAAACTTTGTCAAAATAGCAGACGCCAAAGGGGGAGAAAGGTCAATGAAACAACCTGAAAAACAGCCTCCTGACACATTCATTCTCATTCAAGAGAAATAAGCCCACATCACAAGAAGATAAGGAGGAAGAACAAGGCGCAACATCCTAGTTAGAAGACGCAACAACTCATGGTTTTTAATCTTAATTTTGGCAAAAACTAAAAAATGGAATTTACGTCACAAGCTGCCTCATCATCTTAGATCGTGTGGATGACATGCTAATGTGTTAAAATCCTGAATGTGAGTGTGATTTGCTGAGCCAGATTTCCGATCTGGTGTCACTCTCATTTCTAGTCCACAGCTGTGCTGTGTCACAGCTTCTCTCAACACACACACATACACGCACGTAACCTCATCTCTTTAGCTAACAGGGTCTTTGATAATGAGCTAATAGCAATAATAATGCAGGTGCATATGCACTGAAAGCATGAAAACATAAGGTTTATATCACTTTGACTCTGCACCCTGCCAAAGCCCATTTACCATGATGGTCTTGTAAACAAACCCCTTCCCTTCCTTCTTCTCTAAACATCAGCCTGTCCGGCCCAGGCCCGCCTCCCGTTGTACCCTTCCAGCACGCACACACACACACACACACACACACACACACACACACACGCAGGCACATCCGCACACGGGCACACACACACACACCCAAACACACACAACCCATCTGCTTCTGCTCTCCAGCTCTTGCATCTGGCCTGCCATGAACCACATCTCTGTTCAACACAAACACATATTTTAAACACACCGGCTCAGACACATACACACTGTGAAACACACACACACACACAAAAAAAAACGAGTCAGGGTGATTCTGTTCATGCGGCATCAGAACACAGAGGGCACGGCCGGAGATGTGAACTCCCTTCAGCTCAGCAGGAAACACAGAGCAGTTTGAAACGGCCAAAACAAAAGCAAATCTGCCTCTGAAAGAGAGTTTTGAAAGGAAAGAAAGGCACATAGAGCAGGAATTAAACCGTTGGAATAAAAAGGATGTTTTGAAAAAAATGCCTCCTGTGGGAAGCTGGCACATCAACTGTTGCTCTGCAGAGGATGTGGGAAAAAAAAAGCCTCTACCACCGTTGAAAATACATTATCATCAGTGAATTCAGATCAATACGCTCCCACAGCACCATAGCATGAACAGCAACAACACAGACGGAATGATCTGTGTGTGTGTTCCCGTATGCAAAGCTTTTCAGTTGCATTGTCAAAAATCATGCCGTTATCAAAGGAGGGTTGTGCGCATTCAGCTGCTCACCATGTGGGCCACAGTATCTGTTGCACTGACATGATGCACGTGACACAGAGATGACAATTAAACACACACATACACACAAACAGCAGACAGGAGACATCTGGTGCAGTGATGATCTAGCGGCTATGGTGCAATGTTGGCCCGTTGGTGTCAAAGCACGCAGTTTATGTCACATGTGCACACACGCACAAAGATGAGCAAATGCATAGACTGACATAGTGAAGTACAGCTGAAATGACTGGCTGACTAACTGACTAATCAGAAAATTCATCAGCAACTCTTTCGATAACCGACTCATCGTTTGAGTCACTTTTCAAACAAAAATGTAAAGAAACATCTCTTTCCAGCTTCTCAGATGGAAGGATTCGCAGCTTTTCTTTGTTTTATATGATAGTAAATTCAACATCTTTGGGTTTAAGACTGTGAGTCAGACAAAACAAAACATTTTAAGACATCATCTTGGCTCCTTGGAAACTGTGATAGCCATTTTTCTTTATCTTCTCACTTTTTATTGACAAAACAATTAATTGATTGATGGAGAAAAGAACCGGCAGATGAATACATCATCATCATATCGAGCAGTGGTTTGTTCCTGCTCTATCATGACGTGGACTGCAGCAGGGACACATGTACAACACAACACCCAGAGGCGACGTGAGCGCACATAAATACACAAACATGCTGTGAATAAAAGACGCATGTTTAAGGAAATTCCACATCTGTCCAACTTGTAATCAGATGCCACAACAGAATATTAAAAGCACCCTTGAGGGAAACGTGCCATGGTGTGTGAGAACCTGCACATGTGAAGTCGACTGTAAAAGCATGCAGAAATGTAGGATGCATGTGGTCCTTTGTCTACATGACTGTGTGCAGTTTCGTTGCGTGTGTGTGAGGAGCATGAGGAGTGTGTTGAGGGAAGATGGGAAGGAGGCTGGCGGTCAGGATGTGGAGTCCATTGTCTGTCCGACAATGAAGAGATCGAGTCGGCAGGAGTCCTGTGGCTCTCTCAATGGAGGCATTAACATCTGGGGCCAGAGGGCTGCGTGCGTGTGTGTATGTGTGTGTGTGTGTCTTTGTTGCGACTGCCCTGGATAAAGCTGGATTTTCAAAGCTTTTTTTTCAGGGAATAATGCAGATGTCAGGGGGAAAGCTTCAACAGCCAAACTGGTTTTCAGAAATATCTTCTTGTAACCTGCTTTAGTCTTGTATAATCTACTGTGTGTATTCAGATGGAGGATTATGTCTATTCTTAAAGGTCTACGAACTTGATTTCACAAATTAGAAGGTGAGTAAAGTGAATTTTGGAGGGATTATCCTCCCGTGCATCTCTGCAAATGTCAACTTGCGGCTCAGTGCTAACGCTGAATCCTACCAGTATATTACTTTCATTAATCTTTGCAAATGACACAGTGACACACACAAACACGCGCTGACACAGACCCAACAGCCTTATGAAAGACAAATTCTGTGAGAGCTTTATGAGAAAATTACACAAATATTAAAGCAGAAAGTGGATCCCCAAGCACAATACTGCTATATAAAGTCATCCACCCCACCTCCTCATCCCACAAGGCAATAACATGACTCCACTTACGTCCCCCACAACTCTTGCTGTCTTTATTTTGAAGGGCCGTACTCCCCCCGTACTGTCTGTTAGTTAACTGGCAGTGGCACCATCCAGCTTGTAAAAAAGAAAGACGAGGAAAAGCAGGCAGACCCCCCACTACTCCTCCTCCTAAACCACCACCTTTTTTACACAAATCCTTGCCCACTGTCCAGTGTGGACGGCTGCCCCCCTCAGTAATTACAATAATCACTCGACTGAAGCTAATACTTACTTCATTAAAGTGGGAAAAAAATCAGAAGGGGGAATAAGGGGAAAAAAGCACTCCAAAGCAATATCTCAACTCAGTGGATTATTGTCACCACAAGAGCTTAATTTTTGAGTGTCAGCTGAGCAAGCGGGAAACTGAGGCAGCAATTCAAAGGACTCATTGCGTTTATAGCATAGGAAGTGGCTGAGGGCTGTCATATATGACACCTATAACTACTGTGGGAAGATGAGTAATTAAAATCTCTGTATATGTTTTCAGTAGGATGCTGTGTGCTGAGTGCAGGATAATTTGCCATAACATCTCTATAACATCTAAAACTCTGTTTAGGCAGCCAGCAGAAGTCCCAAAGTGTAAGTTAGGAATACAATTAGAATATTACACTGATGCCATAGACAGTAGATGCACAACACTATCAAGCAAAGAAAGGTTCCACAAAGTTCATTATAAGGCAGCACACACTCATGACAGGAAGCATTAAATAGGAAAATAGGAACAGATCTTTCCTTAGACGTGGTGCATAGAGATAATCTTGGCATGTTACAGCACACAGACACACAATATGTATGTATCATAAGTATGATATAGTAGAAATGGCACGGTATAGTTTCATGACTGGAGCAGAGCATGCTGTAGATACACAGCCTACAGTGAAGCCCCGGAGTTGATTCCCTTCCAGCAGCTCCTGACCGCAGTGCGCTGTGTTTACACTGCGCGAAATGGAGATAAAGTTGCATCCAAAGCCCCCAAACGGACAACCTTAATCACCAATAATCTGTTCACACGGTGTATCTGAAGGCGTCCTATTTCCAAGAAAAGGGGGCTTCGTGGCAACAGTTGGAGAGCCGGGGACTCCGCATCAGGATGTTTCCTACCTCTGCTTCCCTCGTCTACTTTTAATCCAGCCGCTTCACACCGCTGCGACCACCGTGAGGACAAATAACGGCTGCAAACTTACCTTCTTATTACGGTGATGGTGCTGCTGATCACAGCCAACGCGTCCTGCGCTTTCCTCTCCGTCTTTCTCTGACGACAGATCCAGTATCCGTTTCTCCCTCTCTCTTCTCTCCCCCCGTTATCTCGGATTTGTTGTTGAATTGGAGTTATGAATTATTCCGCATCCTCATCAGTCACAGCTGAATTCGCCCACGCTCGCCCTCTCCTCTTTTCTTATCGCCTCTGCTTTTGAAATGTTTGGACTATAAGGCAAATCAAGCCATATGATCCTGTCATTCAGTTTCTGCACAGAGGAACTGGCTCCTCGCGCAACTCCCTCCCAAGGCTTTGTAACACGAAACCAGAGGAGGAGGAGGAGGAGGAAAAAAAAGGGGGAAAAAAAGGAAAGAAAGAAAAGAAAGCGTGAATTTAATCCGCTATCTGGGACGAGCTGGATGGATCTATCCGCCTCTGCGCAGAAGTTTCAGCAGTCCGCACCAAGCAGACACAGCGGAGTGGTCGTGGCGCTGCGTCTCTGTGCCAGTCTCCACTGGAAATGATGCGTGTGTGTGAGTGTGTGTGCGAGTGAGTGTGAGTGTGTGTGTGTGCGTGTGGGTGTGTGGGTGTGTGTGTGTGTGGTGCGTGGCGCTGCGGCGTGTGTGCGCCCCCAGCCTACTTCTGCAGTACGCATCACAGCAGGGACCTAGGAGGATTTAAAAAAAGGCACACTAACAGGTCTCCGCCCATTAGCCTCTCCGAACAAGGGCCCCACAAAGACTGGGGGGCCCCAGCAGCCATTGCACTGCTTGATTAAGACAGTTTCATTGAGAGGGAAGTGAAAGTCTGTTTTGGCAAAGTGCTTCCCAACTTGGGGTCTGACCTAAGACACGCAGAGGTCCTTTAGAACGGGGCTGAGGAGCCGGGCCTGGTTGTTAAAGAGACCATTGTTAGACTTGGGGGTCTGGTTCACTTCCTGCCCTGCAGATGAGCCAGTGAGCAAGGCACCTGCTCTGAGCCTGCCGTGTCCCAGTCTGACTTTTGATCTCCCTCTATGGCAAAGAACAAGCAGACAAAATGCTCCGCAAGAGACCAATCCAGTATTAATACAGCAATACTATTACTGCCTTCACTGTTATTGCGCTGAACAGGGGAAACATAATCTGTTGTTTGTGAGTCTTTGATCTCTTTTCAGATGAAGCCTTTAACCAAATCCAACTATTCTAGTTTCTGGTATTCTTTTCATTTTGTCTTTGTCTTATGAAAATTTATGAAAGGATGGTTTGTGGTCTAAAGCATCTTCTCCACATGACAGCATTTGGGATCTGTGAGTTTATGTGCAGGAGCCTGTGTTTTTTTCCCCCAGCACGAATTGCAAGGTATCTGCTGTGATTATTCTAAAAGATCAGCCCCAACAGAGGATGCCAAAGCTATGAAATGTATTGTCTAAAAGCCCCTATTCACTAATATAGACATACATTACGAAGAAATATGCTTGGCTTATTGTTTCTTTGCTTGGATGTCTGAGCTTCACTGTGCAGAATGATGATGTGCAGAGTTTGATACAGCAGGCTGTTTTCACATTTGTCTGCTGAAGGAAGAGAATTTATGTGTGCTCGCCTTAAATCTCTCTTCAACCTGTACATTCACCTACAAGCAGGAATTTGTGATATCTCAACTGGTGCGGCAGCCAATCACGGTCCAGTATGCAACTTACACAAGAATGAGGTGGAAAATTGAAGCCTCCAGTATCCATCCATCCATTCTCAATGGACTTAACAGTAAAGCAGGAGACACCATGAGTCATGAAGTGAAACTTTTGAAATGAGCAATATTTTATGTACCGCACACAGTGTGTGGACATACACAGTGGAATAGATGGAATTTTAAGTGAACTATTAACAAGATAATTCCACTTGGGAAAGGCACATCAGACACAAAATATTAATCAAACCAGAAAGTTTTCATGTGTTTTTAAAACATGCCTGGAGGGAAGCTCTCTATTACACATGACCATGTTTTGCAAGTTCTGGCCTGTTAAACAAGAGAAGTTCATTGTCCTGACTGAGGATACAAAGAAAGAGGTTTTTTTTTTTTGCCCTCAACTCTGAGATTAATGTCCAGACTACTCTTCCACAAAGTCACTTTATATGCACTCACACTGGAGAGCAAGTCACCAATCATGTACATCGCTCATATTGCTTCGTGCTCTTAAAGGGGCACTCCAGCAATTTAGTATTGTGCTTTCATAAGGTTGGGGGGCTTGCAAGAGACAAATTTGAAAAAAAAAAAAGAAAGAAAAAAAGAGTAGTCCAAATCAAAGCGGCAGAAGACAAACTGTAATGACTTTTAGCTGCTAATATGAATAAATGATCCTGATGATGTCATCAGGGTTATTTTTTCAGACTTTGAAAAGCTCCCTCCAGACCCACAGAGGACATTAGACAACTGTTTCACAGACTGAGTCGCACTCCTTATGACTTGTAAACTGAACTTAATGTGTAAAATCAGCAGAGTTTCCCCGCAATAATGAACTGTATAACAACAGTTGCATTGTGGGAACAGTGTAAAACACAATGTAAAACACAATAACAGCAGGAGCAATGCGAGAACACACGACATGAGACTTTTGTCTATCGGTTTGCTGCCCCAGTGCATGCTGGGAGGTTGATTTAGATTGCAAGAATAAATGAATTGTTTCAGGCAGCTGAAATACAAAACATAGAATGAGTTCACAACACCATCCTTCTCTATGTGGGTGTTTATTGATCAGAACCTGATTTTTGACTGTTGTTATGACTCTTGTTATGTTGTGTCTACAGAAGAGGCTAAGCATCTCATGTTAAGATTTAAAATCCTGAGCAGAGAAGATAAAAACATGGAATGGGATTATGATCCAAAGATTAAGTGTGCAGATTAGAATGCAATAACAATATTTGATAATCTCTGTGTATTAGCACAGAAAATATTGCCATTTCTTTTTTGTCTCAGTCTAATTAGTGATATAGCCGCAAACACCATGGGACCTTTTAACCCGAGCACAAATCAATAAACAAAGACTGCCACGCGATATTTCCCTCCCATCTTCTTCTGTGCATCTGCGGTAATTTCTTCTGCTGCAGGAACACATGCAGCACTTTAACTCCAGCTCACTGCCGCCTGGAAGCGCGTGTCTAGCGCCTCTCAGCCCCGCCCAATGCTAAACTGAACGCACCGTCTGAATTTACATGCCGCCTGATGGAAGCGCTGTGAAGGTAGCTGCCCTAATCCTCGCACAGACAGATTACCAAATAAACAAGGCTGAATTATAATGCTCATAATCTCAAACACACATCAGGTTGTAGACGCTCTGGCACAGATTTGTTTGGTTTGAGAGTTAATGAGTTTGGATTTAGGACACTAATTTAGAGTCGGACTCTCATTCTGCAGTGTGTTAAAAACAGCTCAGTGATGAAAAAGAGAAGTAGCACGGCCTCAGGCCACATCAAGAGACACTGTTGAGAAAATGTGGGTTTCATGCTGCAGAGTTGTGCTTAGTATGGTGAATGTGGCCTTCTAGGAATTTAAATAAAAGAAAGCATTTTTAAACATGAAATAAGAGGCCTTGACCTCCCCTCTACGTTTTCACCGTCTGTCCCATTCAATAACACCTCAAAATGACAGACTATTGTGAAAATTAATTTGCAGGGATTATTCGCACCCAAGCTTGGATAAAATAGACTTCAGATGTGTTACGTGAAAAAGCAGTCGTGTGTGAGCTTCCATGCCTGACCTCAAGTTCAATTTGTTATTGATGAACTGTGCAGCCAAGAAGCCAGCGCGGAATAAATAAGAGTTTCGCTATACCAAGCAACTTTATGTGGTGCTTTTACTTGTCCTCTTACTCAATTTCCTATATGCTGAGCCAGTTTCATGGCCCCGAGGCCCCGTGAAAGCCATTCAGATCTTGCTTAAGATATCCATGGTGCTGATCGGACAATATTGCACTCTTTCTGCTTCATCTTAAAATCTTCAAATTTGTCAAAGAAGCAACTCCAGCTTCTCTTTCCTGATCATATATCACCTTTATATTCATTCTCTGGCTTCGGCTTTTAGTTAGATGGTCAGAAATGGCTGTTTGAACTGTCTATCACGAGAGCACATTCAGAGTCTGTCTTGCTGGCTGTCTCTTTTTTCTAAGCTTTAAAAATGTATCACGTTTCATGCCAAACTGCACTGGAGTTTAATTCACACCTCCACTCCAATGGGAGCTGTTTTTTTTATTGCCTTTTTAAAAATTTTTGTTCGAACACCTGCAGTGGGCGTGAAGGAGCACTCAATTTGTCAGCGTTTCTGTTTATCAGTCAATGTACAGCCGTCAACAGCCTGAAAGCGAAAACTTTCCGGCATACAGCAATGCTGTTGCTTTGAGCATGAGGCCTTGAGAGTGTGAAAGCATAAATTATAGGCTAATGGCTGACAGAGCGGCAAAGAAAGATAGCGGCTGATAGCGAGTCAGCAGCTCAGAGCTCTCGCTTACCCTGTTTTTCACAGCATCTGATAAACAATAACAAGGATATGCAAGTAATTACAGCATTCCTGTAGCATGTGTTTTTTTTTTCTGAAATTAATATGAGATGATATAAAGATGCAGATTTTTTTTTTCTCAATAGATTATTTTAAGAAAATGAAGTCTTTCAGTAAATCACAGGTTTCTGAGTTAACCCTATATGGATCAGTGAGGCTCCACTTGTCTATCTCACCGACAGTATGTAAGACTCCAGGGTGGTGGTGGTGGTGGTGGTGGTGGTGGTGCTGGAATGAAGATGTAGATGAGATGAAGAGAGGTCTCTGGTGAGCTCAGTCTGGGCTGGCTGGATGACGAAGCTGGAGGTGGCCGGGGTGGACGAGGGTCGTGATTTCGCACTGAAAAGACAGCAGCAGAGAGGAGAACAGATTTAAAGTTAAACTGAAGGAGTAAAGGGCCACAGTCAGCTGATTAAGAAGACAGAGGAGGGAGAGAGAGAAAGTGAATGAATGAGCAGAGAGGGAGTCTTGCTGATTAAGCTTACACTGAGCTTCATAAGTCTGATACAAGACTCTCCTCAGCGTAAACTTGACTAAGCAGCTGCAGCTGTTTCACTCACTTTTTACTGTGGAACTGCAGCAATGAGCGGAGTATTACAGACACTTACACACCCCTGGTTTAACTTCTTTTTACTTCATCATGACTCTATATCCCCACACTCATGTACATGTTATGCAGGCAGACCACATTGATTGGAGGTTAGGTGTCAGATCACCATAAAGTCTCTTAGAGCCTGTTGGGCACTGAAACTTTTCTGAGACTCTGTAGTGACATCTGCCATTATGTATGCAGCGGTCTGCTTGGGCAGCAGCATCTCAGCAGCACACAGAAAGAGAGTGGCCGGCTCTGTTCTGAGATGCTCTCTGGAGATGGAAAGATGGTGGCCGAACTGCCTGTCCTCTCAGTCGACACCTCCCACCTCCTACATGAAACCCTGCATATTCTGGGCAGCTCCTTCAGCTGCTGCTCCACCAGGACACATGTATTGTCCCCGCTGCTGTCCGACTCGCCAGCTGTTTTTTAAGTCGGCTAAAACGAGTGCAGCAGTGGAGTCAGTCTCACTGCCAGGCATAACCTTTGTCTTGCTATTTCAGACACACACTCTGCACACAGCGGTTTTGCTGTTAAAAGTGAAATAACTGCATTTTAAGATGCTTGCACTGCAATCTGCAGTCACATGACATTTTATCCAGCACTCAATTTAAATCACTTAAGTACAATTTTTGCACTAAAATACCGTATTTCAACTTGATTCTCTCCCCGCTCTATTTGTGACCATGTCTCATTGCACTTAGATGGAATCTGTTTTTCTGCTGCTGTGACACTTGGATTTTCCTGTTCCCTGTCACGGTTTAATGTAGCGACAGGACCGGTTCAAAATAAGGACATAAAGTGTCTATAGTGTGCAAGCAGGAATCAAGTTGATGCAGAATGCAGCTTAATCCACACTGTTAGCTTCCAGGACGGTCTGTATGAGGCTGGCTCTGGAAATCCTGCTCCTCATATAGTAAACGTAGGAGGGATTAACTCTAGTGATTCACAATTCAGGTCAATCTTCCCCCGGCAACAACAGAGAAAGAGATTTGGCTGGTATTGATGGGCACTCAACCCTAAAGAACTTCAGTTTCAAGGCAGGACAAAAAAAAAAAAAAAGAAAAAAAAGAAATCCATGCTTCAATATATCCTCAACTGGTGGACTCACAATGCAAAATCATTGTTTTGCACCTCTACCAGCCCGACCATGTCTCAGAACAGGGGGTACCAATTTTGTTTGACTGACCGGCAGCTCCAGGAACATTATTTAGCACGTCTGGAAAATGTGGAAAGCAGGCCAGGTGGTGAGAAAGTGGGGTAAAGTCTCATTACGAGGCAGAGCACAGGTCACCTCCCATGAGCCTCTGCTCTCTTTGCATCGCTCCTGTCGCTTCATTCTGTTTGAACTTTTCCATCACTTTGGGTTTGCTTTGCCTGAGATTTATACTGGGGAACAGTTTGAGTGAGGAAGCAGTTATTCTGAGCGATTACCTCATTTACCTCGTGTTACCTTTCATTGTCTGCAGGAGTTTTTAATAGCACAGAGAAATTCACAGCTCTTTCAACATCACAGGTGGATGTTAAAACGTGTTAAATGAGCACAAGTCTATTGTCACTTGTGGAAGACAACTTGGAGCCAGTAATGTCTTTATTGAAATCATTGTTATCCAAATATGCACGATTTCTCTCATATATCATATTTGGCAGACATCAGTCTAATTAAAGTAGGCAGAATTGACCTTTTAACAGAATTAGGATACTCGATCATCAGCTGGATCATAAAGAGATTGAAATGAAAAGTAATGAGTGGTTTTAACACCCAGCAGTGGCAGTTTGATTCTAAACGGTGGAGAACCAAAGTTGTCATAATCAATCTAAAGGTCTTTTCGCAACGTTAGCTTTTTGACAGAAAACCGCTTTCAGCCGATGCTGATCTGTCACATTTCATCTCATTGCAATTTCATGGGTAAACATTTGTGGAACGAAGTGGAGAAATCTCCTGTCTTCATCTGAAATGAATGGCCCAAATGTTTCATTGCCTCTGCAATTGCCTGATGGTTAATATCTATTGAGATGAGTGTATTAAAGCATGCCCCATATGATGAGTAGCTCCCGCCTTCCCCCGACGGAAGGCGGAAATTACAGCTCAACAGAACATCATTTCATGCGACTTGTATATTCATTAAAGAGCGATAGGAAGCGACAAGCGAGGTTTTAATCAGAGCATTTTCAGGGAGGAGAAAAAATTGTCTAAGAATTGCTTTTCATTACTGCCTCATAAACATTCTTCATCTTTTTAATCTGACCTACAGCTAAAATTGTGGTGTTTGATTAGAAAGACAAGAATAGGGCTTTCATCAAAGCCAGGTAGCTCATTTTAGGATTGTTTTTCCCTCACTATAAACAAGCTTAATTTTAAAATGTTAAGGTGATAGATCAGCTAGCTGACAGAGATAAACCACTGGTTCAGCCCTGAGTTTCTCTCACTTCATTTCACAAAGTCGTCAAGCTTATAAATCATTGTTGAATGTGGATATCTCCATAGATTGCCTCACTGCCGAACTTTCTCTCTTGATAACAGCATGCTAATTTTCTGTCTTTAGTACAGAGGAATAGTTTCAGGAGGTTATTAAATTCCACTGGAAACTGTAAAAGTGGGATTTCGCAAGTCCCCAAGCGAGAGTGTGCCGCCTGTCAGTGTAGGGGGAAAAACTGCTGAGGGAGGCAGGGTTGGGGCCCCTGGGACCCCTGTATCTCTCTCCCCCTCTCCATCTTCTACTGCGCCCCTGGCCCCTAACTGGCTTACTCTAATAAACAGCAGCCTGCACCCTCACTTCCCCTCAGCTCCATCACTCTCCTTCCTGCAAAGCCTGTCTGATGAATCTTCTTCGTCAGCCCTGCATATGCAAACACACTGGCAAACATGAGAGAAATTACATGGGCAGCTTAACACCCACACTGTATTGTTCTGTTGCAGAACAGGCTCTGGTTACGCCTGCCTTTGATAATATCACTTGGGATGCTAAAAGTTCGCCCAGAGTCTGGATAAAAACAATCATTGTTTATTTAACCATTTTTTTTAAAAGGCCATTTTGAGCCCCAGGCTTGTTGGTGGTAGGCTTTCTCCAAGCCTACCACCAACAAGCCTGAGGGTTGAATACAGTGAGCTCCACCAGCTCCAGCACTGAGAATGTGCTTGTGTGACTGTGCATTTTTTTTTTTCCACAGGTAGATTCCACATGGAATACATGGTCGGATTTAATAAGACTAAAAGTGTGTCCCAAATTCATAATTCATAGTGAGTCTAAGCAGGTTTTGCATATGTAGTGTGTCAGTAGAAAAGTGACAAAATTAAGTATCCTCCAAACAGTCGGTATTCAGACTCAGATTCACAGCTGGAAAACATTGAAAGAAATTGCGGACAGTTGTTAAAGAGCTTTGTGAACACCCCAGAAAACAGAAAAAACTAAAATGGCAATTGAATTGTGGCACAAGAGAAAAGTCAAAGTCAAGATATTTCAGTTTGGAACAAATTGGTGGAAGAACATCACACCAACAGGCCAACATTACCATCCCTAGAGGGCTGAAAGCAATGTAACAACTATAGATTAAATAAAATGTAAGGTGTGCATGACTGTGATGATATTCGGTTATATTCTTGATGACTGAGGACAATGGGCTGGTAAAGGCATCCAGGTGTAAACAACCAAGAGGATTGCAATCCTGCCACACTGCTCAAATCGAGTTTGTTTTTGTCTGTATTTTTCCGACCCAGTGTCATCTAATGCAATCATCCTTCAATCAGTGTACAACGGTGAAAATCTAATCACACTGGTTTGAGGTT
This sequence comes from Chaetodon auriga, assembly GCF_051107435.1. Classification (NCBI taxonomy): domain Eukaryota; kingdom Metazoa; phylum Chordata; class Actinopteri; order Chaetodontiformes; family Chaetodontidae; genus Chaetodon; species Chaetodon auriga. Next base: position 6,599,057 of record NC_135078.1, read on the forward strand.
TCAGAAAGCCATCTGCCTTAATCCAATTCTTGACAAATATCCCTGTCATGACACTCCCTCTCCCACTGTAACTACTCCCCATTTCAGCTGGCTAATTTTACAGGTTCATCTCGTTAGGGATGAGACAGATATGAAGGGTTGACGGTGTTTGAATTCTGGAGACAGCCGTTACCGCCTCCCACACCCTTGCCCATCCCACCGAGGACATTTTCCACTGCTGCGACCCTGGATGGCCTCTCAAACGTCTGGACAATAACGGACAGAGACTGAGCTTCTTTCTGTCTGCTAAAGCCCCCTGCCTTACACCACATCTTGCATTCTCTGGAGCCTGGGCGTAGGAATGCCTTTCCGAGGCATCTTTGCAATGCTAAAGGGCAACTCGCTCAGCCGTGAAAAACAGTCGAAATACTTACACTTGCCATAAATGCCTATAAGCTAAGCAATCTTTCATGCTTTATAATGTTGTCCCTGGCAACACGGCAACCCTGAAGGCCTCTGATAGGGAAAACAAAAGACAAATGACTGACCGTGCCCTTTTCTAATCTATCAATTTCTTCTAGAGCCCTTTGTCCTTCAAGCCGAGTGCCGCATGTGGGCCTGGCAGCGCACAGCTGTGATTGTATCGCCCTGAAAATGCCTTGGACAGTGTTTGAACTTGCTCAGACACATTTATTCGATGACCTTTAGCCAAAACCAACTTGACTGAGATGTTCCCAGAGTTCAACCTGACATATCTGCTTCCCTGTTGCAAATAGGGCTTGTCAAGTTCCTGGAAATCTCTATTTGACACTCCTGCGCAAGCAAAAATGAGTTGTTTACAGGCAGATGTGGCATTTATAAAGGGCTCCATAGGATCATTTAGTGATATTTAGCATTTCCATAGAGCCACTGGAGTGTCTCCATCCTGCTCGGTACGTGAGTGGACTGGTACCGTTAGCAGAGAGGCTGTGGGCACTGGCTAGAGACTTAAGGCCCATTGTTAGAGGAGCAGTTTAAATACCAACATGTTAATACCCCCACATGCTGATTCACATATACTGCCTCTTCACATGCACATGGAAAAGCACATACACGTCAACACTCCTACCTTTGTGCTCTATCTCCAAGAAATCATTATTTCCAATAGCTCCTCTGTCTCCTGGTGTGTATGTGTGTGTGTGTGTGTGTGTGTGTGTGTGTGTGTGTGTGTGTGTGTGGAGCAGTCAGTACAGTATAGAACAGTGCAGTTCTTTCTGGTAAGAGAGGTGAATTGTGCTGTATAACCACTTAACCCTCACATCCCCCCATGCTACCCTCCCATGGCAATCCCAATAAAACCTGGATTATTTTTATAACCCAAAGTATGGCTGCTGACTTACAAGCTCCCCTCTAGCTCCTGGGTGAGAGAGCAGGGAGGAAAGAGAGGAAAAAAGAAAGAAAGGCCAGGTCAAAACCGCTCTGTGTCTCCAAAAGGGCAGCATATCCAAAACCATCAATGAAGGCCTTTTCTGCTGGGAGGAAAAATAAACACCCTGACTGATCCCTTTCCTTTTGCTTTTTCTTCAGTCTGGTGCTGCATAGGCCACTACTGTAGCTACAGTTCCCAATCAAACCTGGTAGCTTTCCTGTGCTGTCCACTTTCATCTTTTTCTTGTGGAAAGGTCAAATTTAGATGTGTTTGTACAGTCAAAGAGCTCTTCCCTGTCTTCAGTGACAGAGGCTGGCAAAAAAAACAATGTGAATCTTGGGAAACTGCTTGACAGATATCCAACATCGTTTCAGTCTCAGTTGTACCACTCCTGTTCCAACAGAAAGAACTTGCTTTCCTTATTAGATTCTGTAGTTAAATTATCCCCAAACTGTCCAAGATTTTAGCATATTAGCTGGCATTCTGCACTATTGTGTGGTAGTTTACCCTCTCTGCAGGAAAGCTTTTTAAGTATTTAAGTGTGGTCTGGAAAGGGGGAGGATATTGTAATTTTTATTTTTAATAATAGAAAATTGTATATCTCAAAATTCAGCCTTCTCTTGTGCGATTTCTGATAGAAAAACAGATTAAAAAGTCCAGCTGACCCTGTCCGCAGCAGCACAGTCCTTTGCTTTTGTGCTTGTACTCCTGCTTCTTCTCCAAACTGGTTGCGTGCCGATCGCCATCTACTGTAGGTGACTACACAGCAAAAAACCCCAAATATCCATTTAATATTCCACTTTTTATGTAATAACACGCAAAGTTGACAAATCGTCTTAAATTCTTTATTTGTAATTTTTCCACCTGTCAAAAAGGGTTGTACCAACTCAATATATTATTTTAAGATCATGAAGGTTTGTTTTGCAGTTTTTTCCAGAGTCAAAAGAAAATCTCAAGAAGTTGGGGAAGATCTTGCTATTTCAAAAGGTTAAACATAATACCAGAAAATAACTAGTTCTTACAACATGATGTCTGACCACGTCGGAAAGCTGTTTATAGGTGTGTAAGCCGAAAGGCCTTGCTCTAAGGCTGAATGAAAAGCCGGTGGTCATAGAGAAGCAGGATAGGTGATAATCTTTTACCTTTTCAGACTGACTTCCATTCGGTTGTTCACGCTGAACTGCCACAAATCAATCAACAGCTGTGTTATGGACAGAAACAGAGATCTTCAGAGAGAAATTCAAACCTCTCGCCTCCGCACAAAGGACTCCACCCCCCTGGCCCTATGACAGGCAGTTCTGATGAAGCATACTGGCATCTTAAATTTCGCAGCCCTGCCCCCCTGAATAATTTTCATACAGTCCCTAATTTTATTGAGTGAACATATTGCAACAACAGTGGCTGCCAAATCTGTTTGGTGTCCCTGAACATTGAGGAAAGAGAGGCAGCTGAGTTATTGGAGATTTTTACTGTGAGAGAGCAAGCAACTGCCAAAGAGGAGCATGATTAACATGCCAGGTAATGTAGCTCACAATTCCTTGGACTCCTTTCAAAAAGTAATACATTAATTTGCTTGTTACTCCCTTGGAAAAGTACTTTTACACCACTATTTTAGCTCGCTGTAAAATTGTCAGTTGCATTCTCTTATCCTCTAAAACTGGGACTCAACTTAATTTCCCTCTCTGTGCTACTTGATAAAATCAAAGTTGAGAGAATATTTCCTGCAGGCAAAGCCAACTTTTCTGTCATTTCTCATCTGAGCTCAGCAAGATCTTCGAGGGGACGATGACTAATTCTATGAAAATTAATCAGAGCGACTGCAGGGGGGTGAGATGTATTTCCCAGATAATTCAATTTTAATCTTATATTTAGAAGTGGAGATAACAAAAGTAACAACTTATTTCTGTGATTGGAAACTGTAATGTGGCATTACTTAAATTGAAATAGTAATTTGTTTCACTCCATTGTAGGGCTGCTTGGTGAAAAAGGCTGGGACAGAGTAGGGGTGGAGCGGTGGGGGGTGGGGAGGGCTGCAGGAGCTGCTGCATCAGCATGTGTGCAGTAATGTGATAGCGAGGCCTAGCCGCACAAAGAAAACACAACCAGCTCTCTAACAACCCTCCCAGTAAGACCCTGAGAGGGGCGGGTGGTGGGTGGATGGGAGGTGGCAGCACCGCTTCAGTAATTACGCTGCCTTCAAATACTGGTGGAAATACTGTAGTTCTAAGTTAAGCACATATGAATGACATTAAATGTGGTAGCCTGAGCTGAAGAAATCTGACCTTTAATAACAAAGCAGGGAAGCTGAGCCAACACCTGCTGGCAAATATGATGTAGCTTTTTTATTTTTCAATCTCTTTTAGTGCCATATGTTCCTACTTTTTATTTTAGATATCATTTTTCATTTTATTACACATCATCAATTGTATTTTTGATGTGTATTATCTCCTGTGCTGTGTGCTGTTCGAAGCTTATAGCGTCAGTTTTTCTTTAAACCAAGAGAACTTGACTGCTGTTACACTGCAAGTCACATTTATGAGTGGAAGCAAGAGTTTATGTGGAGCATTTGAAGGTAGAATTGCCCTCTTTAAAGCCAGACTTGTCCCACTTTCAACATTGTGCATGCATAATTTTGGAAAGTGGAGTTGGTTAGTAGGTGGCAAAGCGCTACAAGAGTTTTATGTTGCTCTGCATGACAGCACGGTACAGTGCCAGAGATTCATATCAGATAAGATGTCTAATGCAAACACATCTGATAACATACGGCAAACTGGTAAATATGACCAATATGATCTATTTGCAGACAGAATGCATTCAGATGCAGAAATAGACAACAATCAACACAGGAAAACTCAAGAAACTGACTTAAGGCAGGAAACGGCCAAACGTTCATCTTTCCATGAGGATGAATTACAATAACTGCATTACATCTAGTGCCATCATCAGGTCAAAATTTAGTTTATGACCAAGTGCCTACAAAATTAATAACATATTCCCATTAGCCTGAGTTGTACTTATTGAGTTTAGTGATAATTAGCCAATGTTAACATACTAAACAACATACCTGCTAAAGAACAGCATGTTAGCATTATCACTGTGAGCATGTTAGTATGCTGAAATGACAGTGTAGCCTCTCTGAGTGACCAGCAGGACTGTAGACTCCAAGTCTTGTTATCGTGAAGATAAATACAGCTTATTTTATTAAGTATTAGAATGAGATCTACAAAATGTAGAACATTATTTACAACAGGGGTGGGAACCGGTGGCCTCTGAGCTGTATACTGTCCATGAAACCATTTGATCCTGCCCATGAGACAATTCCGAAATACAAGAAGGCAGTTAGTTCTTTCAGTGATAAAGAAAAAAACATAAAATAATATTTAAAAAAACACCACATTCTGCCTGCTCTACAGGCAAGTTTTGTGGTGAATGACCTAATAGCTAAGAAGCTGAAACCTCATTCAGAAGGAGAATTTGTGAAGGAGTGCTTTGCTGCTGCTGCAGAGCTGCTAACACCAGACAAAGTAAAACTGTTCTAAAGTGCCAGTTTGTCAGCAATAATTCAGAGAGATGAAAGAAAACCTGATGTGGAAACTCAGTGACAACAAGTGTTTGTGTGATTTGTCCTTCATGATGGACATTAGCAAGAACGTCTCAGAGCTGAACCTCAAGCTTCAGCAGCTTCTCAGCTCTCTGCTTTCAAATATGAAGTCATTTGAAATGAAATTAAAGCAACTGTGAAGAGGAAACACTCTTTCTTTCTTTTCATTTTCCTGCTCTGCAAGAACAAAAGCTGCTGTGACGTCTGAATATGCTGCTGAGTGTGAAAACTACTTCAGGCATTAGGTGAAGAGGTTTCAGGACATGAACAGTAAACAAAAGGAACTGAACATATTTACTGTTTAACGTGGAATCAGCTGATGTTCCTGCAAAGTAACGACCTGCTACTGAGAGCAGCTCTTTTCAAAACTGACTCTTTTAAAGACTCAGTCCTGCTCAAGACTGATGGACCCAAACTTAGAAAACCAGCTGTGAGTATCATCGTCATCACTACCATCTGACATCAGACGCCTCGCCAAAGAGAAGCAGGCCCAGCAATTGCACAAGTTGGTGTGATATATGTGTTCAGTAATTTAGTGCCAAATAAATAAATAAATAAATAAATAAAGTTAGTATGGCCAGGCGCATCACAAAGGGGAGGTCAAGGGGGGCCAAGGCCACACACCTGAGATAGGCAAAAGTATCCCCAAAGAACACAGCAATTAGTATAATTATGTTATATTTAAACCATCTTTAATAGAACTTTTAACATGCTTAGTGCAATTTCACTGGTTTCCATCTAGCACAGCTTTAATGCACCTTCTAGATATATTAGAGCTACGCTAATGTATATAAAGTGCAGTCTCAGAACATATACACAAGTACACTTTTTTTCTTCTCCTTGTTTTGTTTTGTGTACTTGGGCTTATGAAGGCTGGAGGAAGGGATGGGGAATAAGAGGACAGTGTGCTGTTAAGGTTGCATGTTTACCCATTGGTCCTGGTTATTGCCTACTTTTCAGGAAGAAAAAGTGGTTGAAATAAAAAAAAGCATGTACTGATAGCACACATTTACACATACGATTACAATAGTGATGCATTTTATTTGTAATAGGCCATTTAAGTAGTTACTTTCACTGTGAGCTGTTGCCATGTGTCTATGCTTTCTACCTCTGTACACTACATTTTTATATCATCGGGCTCAGGCTTTGGAGTAAACTCTTTCCTACCTTCCTAATCCCACTTTACAATTTTCATATGCAATGTGTTTCATGTTTTCTAATCATATTTACCACTGTATTCACCACAAATCTCAGTTTTTCTCATTGAGTACCTGAAGGTGGCTCGAGGCTCCAGCTGCAGGGAGGCTAGAGACTCCAGCTGCAGGGATATGGGAGAGGGGTGGGTGGTCAGGCCAGGACAGATGTGTTTAAGCTGGCAGGGAAAGTAAAATGGAGGAGGAGGAGGGGTGGAGAACTTTTCCCCAAGGCCCTGCTGCTTTCATCGAAACACTTCCTGGTTCTGAACTTAAATCCCCCCTCCGTCACTCCCTTGGGTGGTATCTCCTGACCGGGCTCAGTTTCACCACGTGACGGATGCACATTGTGCTGGTGTTTTAAAAGCGGGCTGCTATTGTAGCTCAGGGGGTAGAGACCCGGATAACAAAGCACATATGGGACGAATTGCGACTCTGACTGTGTGACATAACGGCTCCATGTGACTTTTTTCCACTCTCGTATACGCATTTTCATACGGTGTACACACAAGCACATGTGTTCTGACACACAGTGCTCTGCTGTGCTGTCAATACAGACTCTGGTAGGATCAGGTGGTGATGAGAACAGAACATGCGGCTCTCCACTGGCGACCTGGATATGAACAATATGCACATACTGGGGGCTTTGTGAACGGTTCAAATTCTCTTCCAAATGCTATAATAAACTCACACACTGCATATCCACACACCCCTGTGTTGTGTTTGTATTTGCCCTGATCCAGTTGGTAAAAAAAATCCTTTTGAAACTTGAAACTGTTCTCCATCAGCAGCCCCTGTGCTCCCCTCCACCAGGCCAGGAGCAGAGCAACAGCAGCAGCCGGAGAACACGGGCCTCTGTTGTCTCAGCCGGAGTCCTTTGGATACGTTTTGAACCCCTTCTCCCAAGGGATGCAGCAACATAGAGGCCTTGTTGTACTGAGGAGCATGTGAACGCACTGCTGACTGGAGTGTGGTGAGCAATGTGACTCGTTACTGTAACAAGGTCAGTCTGCACTGACAGAGTTGAGATTGTGTGTGTGTCTCTGGACATATTCATACTATATGGCTCTGCATCGGCCGGCATGGCTAAATTAGACATACAGTGACGTATGTGTTTGTGTGTGTGTTTGTGTGTCGTTTCAATTTCATAATAACTGTACAGAAATAACTGATTGTTTTGCACTTTTTTCTAATGTTCATGCAATTCTTTAAAAAAAAAAAAAAAAACAACAGTCAAGTGTTGCAGTTAATTCGACAGGGACTAACACTAAACAGCAATAAGATATAAGTTACAGCTGTGCTGCTTGTTTTTACATCAGTGATATCTGTAGATCTTTTCATGTATGAGCACATGATGAACACACAAAATATCCATTTTAAGCTTTGCCAGCGGCACAGCACTATCCAGATGATGATATCAGCCTGTTAGTATGCCTTCGGTCTGGAGTGAAATACTTAAGTAGTGACTGGATTTGGTGCATTTTTGGTCCATAAAATGAAAATCTTAGTGACTTTGCATATAGTGACACCAAAAATTCATTTCCAGTTTTCAACACTTATTAAATTTAATTTAAGTTTAATTACAAAGGAACAAGTGATTGATTCCCTTCAGCCTTAGTCCAACATACTACACTTCTTATATTAGCATATGCTACATGCCATGCCTAGTCTGGCTCCAGACCTTTGAGCTGCTGCCCACATGGCAGAATGGTTCAGCAACTGACAGCTGTTTCTTGTGGCTGAAAACATCAATCAGAGAATTGTAGGCGGGACTAAGAATGGGGACGTTATCGTCTTCCTGGTTAAAAAGTATATGTTGTAGTGTTTCAGAAAAATAATTTAAGTATAGAAAAGTAATTACGAGTCCACTTTCACTTTTTGTGCTTAATTTGAAGCATCTTTGACGTATACTTTAAACAAGTGTTCTTCTGAATAGATGTCATTAAGTCTTATATGTATTAAAAATCAATATACTATTTTTGCAACGCTTAAAGCAGTTTCAAAGTACTTATAAACAGTTTACTTTATTGTATGTGGACTATGAATTGTGCTGTACTGTGTACTTTTAAACAGTATACTAAATGACAAATACTTTTGATAGTAATAAAGTGTTCCTATGAAATGTATGCTTATTTTCAGGTGCTTGATTAAAGTGTTCTTTAATTTTAATTTTAACTTATTTGAAGTATATTTAAGTATATTATTTATATACGTATCAACAAAGTGTTGATACGTATAATACAATTGCACTGCACGAGTGTTCTGAATGCTTACAAATCATGATTTTCACTGGTGTACATTGTACTTCAGTACACTTTAACTTTGTAAAAACACAAATGGCACAAAGGGTATTTTGCACATTCTTCAAAAAATATAAATCCGTGTAAGATTTTTTCACCTGGGGTGTCACAGCTAGCTTCCTCCCTAACCACAGCTATGTAAAAGCAGTGACACTGAGATTGATGGAACCGGACAGATTGTTGTACGTTGACTTCCAGAAATAAACACATAAATTGGCATAATTCTTTGATCAGTGTGAAAATAGTGACCCCCAGGAAACCACTACCATAGAGTCTGAAAATGATGTTGGCGGGATGGATATGTTACTTGCTTCTGATTGGTCAGGGCAAAACAAAACAAAACAACCCCTCTCCCCAAGAAGACAGCAGCAATAATGAACAGAACATCAGGCTGTATGGATGAAGTGGAACCAAACGGCTGTTCAGTCTGAGTGTTAGGGTACTAACCAAGTGCATTTTATGTTGATCAAGCTTAGCCTGAAATGTCCTGAAGTAATAAATGCTTTTGATTTAAGAACCAACAAGGCCTTTTTTGTGGTATCACCTTCAGGCCAAGCTTTACATTTCCCTCGCTGGTAGCAAGGAACTAAAAATAGTGAAGTGGTCTATAAAAGTTTCATCCAGCAACTCCATTTCTAGTCTTCATCCTCTGCTACCATGGCTGTTACCTTGTTAATCTACATGTCAGACTCACCTCAGCACTCTATTAATTCACTATATGTGTCTGCACTGCACATGGCTGTGCATGTGTTTACACCCCATCTGCATGTCTGCATGTCTACCACAGCATAAATTTGTGAATAACTTCAATATGTTCTGCGCACTATGAGCATTTGTCGCATTTGGAGGTCCACGGGGGCCCTCTGGAGCTGCCGAGATCTGCTTAATGCATGGCAGCTACTGGAATCTCACTCATCTGCTCTGGAGTGAGCGGGCATAAACAGGAACCCCTGGGAGCCGGTAATATGTTAAACGATTTGACTCCAGTCCTGCTCAACCTTATCCAGCCGCGGCAATAACAGATATGAGAACGTGATGTGTGTGCTTGCGCATGTCGACAAGAGTTCTGCGTATTTGTGGGTATTATGAGCACTGCCTTGAGATGAATGACACTAAGCCAAGAGAGAGAAAAAGGTGGGAAAAAAAGAGAGCAGCTGAGAAAAGGGATGCAAATTACTAAGACAGGACTTGATGAAATTGACTGGAATTGCTCCTTTGGTGTGGCGGGCGAGGCAGAGCTGCCTTTGTGTGAACAGTTCAAAGGCAGAGGATATATCTCTCCTGGATGTAATGCAGCCACATATATGCATAGATATGGTGTGATCCTCGAATTGTATATACACACACAGATAACAGTAAAGGTGTGTTTCAAGTAACAGTGGATCTGAGAGCAAATGATGGCTGCTGGTGAGAAAGTGTCAGACTGAGACTTATCAGCTTGTCCTCCACCTGTTCTGGTGCACTGGAGGGAGGAGAGCGAGGAAGAGAGTGCATAGGAGATATTGAGACAGAGAGAATGAGAGACAATAGGAGGATAAAAAGAAAGAGGAGGACAGGAAGAATAAAACAGACACATGTGGAGGGAAGGAGAAAGGAAAAAATCTGAGATCTTAAGAGTGAGAACAGGAGTCTCAGGGAGGGAGAAGAGTGGCAAAAACAGATAATGACTGCAGAAAGGAGAGAGAGAGAGATGGAAAGTGAATGAGAAAGCTATCTTAGGAAAGGGAAAGAGGACTAGAGGAGGAGATAGAGAGGGACAGAAAGCTCAAGAGGCAGAGAACGACAGAAAAAGGTCGAATGAACAAGAAAGATAGCAACAGCGTGAGAGATAGACAGCGAGAGGAGGGTGGGTGGCAGCGAGACAGAGAAGTGGATGTCTGAGGCCATTTCCTGTGATGATAGCCAGAGGCTTATTTTTCACCTCCCTCCAATCACCACAACCCCCCCCCTCCAACTCCACCACACTCCCATCCAACTGCTTCTCTGCCACCCACCCTCTCCCAGCCCATCGAAAACACACTCACACACTGACTCACACACTGGCATACAATTTGATTGCGAAGCGTTAACCTCTGTCTGGCTACTGTAAAACGCACGCCGGCACGACAATAATGGAGTGCGGGAGCAACACATGTTTCTCAGCCCATTCAGCCTTGCTCAACAAGTGACTGCTTGAAAATAATTACATCTCATTTTATTCATTGTCAGTGAATTACCTGCCTGAGTGGCCACACACAATGACACCCCGAGATGTGGATGCATGGGCGGGGCTGAAGCGGTGGGTTCAGGAGTGTGTGTGTGTGTATCTGTGTGTCTGTGTGTGTGTGTGTGTGTCTGCATGTTTGAATGTATGTTCATGTGAATGGCTGCATACAGATTCAACTTGCTTGAGTCTGCCCCCTTCAGAGTGTGTGGTTACGAATGCATGTGTATGTTGTTAGCATGCTGTTTGTATGCTTATATGAACAGCAGCACATACATGTTGTCATTAAGAACAATTGTTTTTATGTCTATTGATCGTCACCAGTACCATTTTTTCCAACCAAAAGTTTGACGTTTTGGGAATTAAGCTTAATGGCATTCCCACTGAAAGTTGGATGAAAAGATCAACACCACAAGTCTGTACACTAAATATATATATATATCAAATATAAAGCCAGACGGTTAGTTTATCTAACTGCAAAGACTGGAAACAGCTCCCCTGTGGTTCAGCTTCTTCGTCAGTATTTTTGAATTCCTCATCATGACATTTGTTTGCAGAGATAATTCCTTAGCAGTTGAGTCCATCTGCAGTAAAGATGTTGGGAGATGCTTTGTACTCTACTCATTTTCTATTGGAAGGAATGCATTTCCTCCATGGCAGCGAAACACATTACATGAGCCGTGAAGGTAAACTGGGCGAGCACCTTTAGGGCTGAGTAATTAAAAAAAACAAAGAAAAGAAAAAAAATCATGAAAGCGACATAATGCAACAGCCTCATAATGTAGGCCAGCAGGTGCTCTCTGTAAGGACGGCTGCTCTCTCTATTCAAAGAAAATGAATATGTGTCTAGTCCTTCAAAATAATACAAGCACCACTTTTTCCAAACATAATTTCCAGAAAAAATATTGTCATAAGTGGGCCAATTCTTTATTTTCGGGAGCAGTCACTTCCTTTGGGTACAGGTAGATATCTTCACCTTTGGACAAAGGCAGGCTGGCTGTCTCTCCGCAGCCTTTAAACTAACCTTAAGACTAACTTTAAGCTAAACTAAAGTAAGCTGGCTGTAGCTTCAAATTTAATGGACAGATGTGAGTGTTATGTTTGGGTAGGATTTGGACTCAATAGCAGACAGACACAGAATGAAGGAAAAATTGGAATTTATCAAATGAGCAATGAGTGGAAGCTCCAGGTACACAGGAAACCAGCAGCTGGGAAGTCCTGAGATCAGCTGGTGAGGCACGAGGTACTGAGGTGGAGAGCAGTTCAGAGATAAGCTGGAGTGCAAGGAGCTCAGGTGGTGCGAGTACAGCATTGAGGGCATGTGGTGATGGAGGCACAAATGAAACTAGGTGGTGATTGAGGGCTTGAGGCTTGAGCCAGGTGGAGGCAAGAAGCTGGGCAGCGTGGTGGCAGAGATGCTGGAGCTGGAGAACAGTGCAGGACAACTCGCTGAGCAAAAAAGGGGGAAAAAAAAGACACAGGAGATAGAGTCGAGAGAACACAAAACTAGATAATAACTACAACTAAACAGCCAACAACACCACTAAGCAGTGGAAACAATTTGGCGACGAGTCCTCTGCAGCCCACAGTCTTTATGCTGTGCTTGATTGTGATGAGTCTCAGCTGAGAAGGAGCCAGCTCCCAAGCCACCTGGAGAACCACGCCCAGCCTCTGCCAAACAAGGAAACACAGGAAACAAAGGCCCACACCTCTACACAGCACACGAAAAAACCAAAGTTTTCCAAACCACCACAGTGAGAGCGGTGCTCTTCTGATCTAACTTGTGGCAAGAAAGCGAAGAGATCTATTTCCAAAATTGTCACAAAGAAGCTCATTTAAAGGAGCACATTGGATTTCACAAAGAGCTTAGTGATCTCTAAGCAAATTTGTTGTGATCCCTGTTGCAAGAGGACCCCATCCCTTCACTTTATAGCAAACAAGGTGCTTTTTTGAAACTGATAGCTCAGAATAAGCCCCTGATAGAATAGGAAAATGGTGAGAAAATACAAATGCTTTTAGTTTTTTAGAAAATAGCAAAATGAACAACAATAACTTCCTGGATTTCTATTTGTGTCCTATCATTTATGTATGTGAGTGCACAGTAAGGGTTACAAGTGATTGTGGGTGTACAATATGAGTTACATTATGAGTTAACCTTTCCCTTGTATGGGTGTGTGTGTGTGCGCGCGCATGTGTATATGAACTATGTGTGTGCTAGTGGGCTGTTTGTCCAGACTATTGGAGAGCAGATGACTACAGAGGGGGAGAAGATGTAGCTGTAAATATTTAATGTCGTCCATGCGCAATCGTTGCCCTGCATTAGACTTGAGGCAGAAATGACCACCTGACTGACCGGGCAGTGTCGCACAGCATTAACCTGGCAGACCGAGAGTGAGAGACAGAAAAATACAGGGGAGACAAAATCTGGAAAATTGCTCTTTCTCTCTCTCTGGATTTATTTTGTTTGCAGGGCAGAGGCTTAATGGTTCAATAAAGTGTGCAATAAAATGCCAGGAAGAGGTGTGAGCAGTAAGTTGACTAAAGCTGTAGCAAAGTCCCTGCACCTAACCTGCAGCCAAACTTTCAAAGCTACTGAGATCTGACTTGAGAGGTTTCTTTTGATAGAGCTGAGCAATAACTGACCAGATATTATTAGATAAATATGATATAGAGGTCAAAATAGTTATGAATGTTCTGGCTGTGACCTTAAAAAACAGCATTAGTAGTTCGTTCAAATGCTTAAAGCTGGATTAATCGATATTTTCATGTTCATAATAGATTATATAAGTACATGTAATGTGGAAGATGTCACTATCACGCCTCAGCTGTTTTGCATCTTTCAGCTCCTTGTTTCGGTTATTAAAGCAGGCAGATGTTTTCAGCTAAAAAACTACCCAAAAACTGCTACACAAGCCACCAAGCACCACACAGGCAGATAGACAGGTCACTAAATGTAGCCAGGTATTTTCCTCAGGAGATGGTGGAGACCAAAACGGAGTAAATAGTGAACTTTTGAAATTTCTGATAGTTGTCAGATGATTAGAAATACTATGTTTCGGGCATGGCGTCCAAGTCTGTGTTCGGCAATTTACACTTGATATTTGGTCTTTACAAAAAATTGGCTCCTTAAAGTTCTATTATTTCAATTTAACTTATCAATTATTATGAATATTATTGTTATTATTTTGCCTGCTTGGGGGCTGTGCAACAAACTGTAAACACAAGATAGGAAAATCATCATTTGCCCTGTTTTGGTCTCCACCATCAGCTAATTGCTGACTTTGTTTGTTGCTTGGTGCATGTAGCGTACAGCAGGCTTATCAGAGACAACTGTAAAACAAAAACAATGAGCTGAAAGATGCTGAGATGCTCCATGAAGGTGAAGGGAACTCCAAAATTGAGTGATAATTCAATTTGACACAGAAGAAGTAGAATGCCTGTTAATATAACCTGTTTATATCCATGCATGTGTGGCTTTGTGTCTGCTTGTGTATGTGCATGTCTGTGTGCAACTTTGCTTGTGTGTTCGGCTTTCAGGGCGCTCTCTTTCCAGTACGCTGAGCTTAAAAGCTTTCCCTGAAAAACAATCATCTCTCAACACTATCAATTTCATTTTGCAACTTCTGTAACAGAGACACACTGACTAAGCCTCTACCGTTTTAACAGTGCTGTCATTTTTCCTTTCTAATTGTGTGCTGCTGGTCAGCATTGGTAAGAACCGATGTCTGCACAGCTGATTTTGGAACAACTCTCGTCATTTTTTCCCCCCCGAGAGAAGCGTGGCTGTGTCATTCTCGATCTCTCCAGACCTCTGCTGCATCGATACGAGCCCTGCTGGTTTTTTTCCCCCTCCCTTGGCTGCAGCGCTGAGCCATTTGGAAAAGCTGTGTCTATACTCTGGTTTCTACGAGCATCATTAGTAATATTATCACTCCCTCTCATCCTCCTCTCCTTTCCTGCCTATCTCTCCCTTTGCCTTGCTTTCTGTTTTTCGGTAAACTGATATTGCTGATGTGATGTGAATGTCATGAATTTTCTCCCTCGCTTTTGGGGTTTCTCGCCTGACCTAGCAGTTCTTTTTTTTTATGTCCTATATCAAGTTGTCAGCCTTGGCTGTCCACCATCCAGGATGCTTGCCCTTGCATGTCCATCTGTCTCTGTCTCTCTTAGTCTGTTAATTCTCATCACTTTTTAAAACTGTGGTATTCGTCCACGTCTACATCAACTCAGCCAGTAGAATAGATGCTTTTTTTTACTGGCCAACCACACAAATGAAACAACTAAAATAACATCCTATGCATAATGGAGAAAATACTGCTTTCTCTGAGAAATACTGTATGACTAAACATAATACATGTTTTCAAATGTTTGACCTTTATAGGCTGTGTTTCTATATTTCTATTGTAGCAACAAGCAACCGAAACTGAACCCTCTGTACTGAATATTGAATAAAAAACCAATTTGCTGTGACAACTGTCATAACATGGGTGAAACAGCATTGAAACTATTTTATTAAATGAAAGACTAAAACAGTTTTGACCTCCCATTATTAACAGGCAATAGAATTAAGATTTTCTAATATTTCCTAAGTGCCTCAGATTCCATTATTTTTGAGAACTCTTGTGTCCAGAGAGCAGCCAGTAACTTCACACAATGCCTGGTTGGCTCTGCTACCTTTCTTCCCATTCTTCTCATTCTCCTATTTTTCTCTCTGCTCTCTCTCTCTCTTCATTCTGCCATTAGTTCAATCACATTATTGGCATTTCTGCCAAGGCACTACACAAAATGCAGTTTCAAACACCAGTAATCAACAATTCCCCTTCTCTTTTCTCCCTCCTCCTCCTCTATTTTTTCTCCCTTTTCCATTCCAGACAATGGCTGGCGAGGACAGACAATGTACAGCTGTCATCTTACCCCCCCTCAGTCCCTTGACTCCACCTCCACCAACATCTGTTGTGTCCAGTCAGGCTTTGGGCAGAGTGGTGAGGGGGTGGACGCTGAGGTCAAACCAATCTCTATGCAGATTGTAATGACTTCCTGTGTCGCCCAACCCAACCCCCCTCCCCCCACTCTCCTCCGTCTTCTTCTCTCTCTCTTGGTGGAGCTCCCAGGGGGCTGCTGGGAAGGACGTCTGAACTCTGAAACTCTGAATGGGTCTCTGTTTCAGACAAGCTGTTGTCCAGCCAGATTCCCACCATCATTACCGCAGAGGATATGTGCACAGATGAGCAATCACACACGAAATACACACATATACATATAAGTCTCATTTACAGATTATCAATGCATGCAGGATGTTCCTATTTACAGACTACTCACTGCCTCAGACAGTCAGCCATATGGCCAGGACTGATGGTATAACTATGTAGTACACACAGTTTCAGTTACTGCCTGATGGTCAAGACAAGCAATTAAAGGCACTTTGAACATGGATCAGTTGCTGCTAAACAGAATGAGTTTCCATCCCTCAAAACTCTCCAGGGATTGTCACAGGATGTTTACAGCTTCAACATGCCACCAAAACTCTGCAACATCGCAGTGGAACACTTCCAAATACAACACTCAAAGGCCCCATTTACACTTGTCATTTCAAGCGTCTCGTACCCACATAAAATCCAGATGAGATTCACACTTAGACACATACCACGTGAATCTGATTGCAATCTGTGCTGGTTTTCCTGGGCTACAGTGCATGCAAATTAGGATCAGTCCTCCACCAGTCAGGAAGGAGGTGGGTGGTAACGTACCTGAAGCTCTTTGGTAACTGGAAAAACTGCCAGAAGAAGAATAACTTCTGCCCTTAAGCAGTTTTGTTACAACAGTAACAGTTTACATAACGTTAGCTAACAACTATCCATAACCCAACACTAACACATGGATGAATTGTGTGTTATACTCTGAAATAAATTGCATTGTCTTCTCAGGCTCGAACTCATGCTGCTCCTTCACCCACACAGGTCACCCAGTGGTCGAAGTGACCAGGATCAGATAAATAGTACATCAGCTCAGTGTGCCTTGTATATGATACTATGTGTAGCAATCGTTGGGGCCATTTTTCCTTGTTGCTTTAATGAGATTGAGAGCAACGGCCAATTTCAGTGTAATTTTAGTGTAACTTCAGCTGCTGTTATCACAATGAAAAGGGAGATAGGACATGGATGTATTAAGAAAAACAGGCTATTTACACACAGTGCTGACTGACAGGACCTGTGTTTAAGTTAAAAAAGGAACAACATGTTGGATGTCACTGGACGAGCGGCCGAAGTCAGTGTGTGCACTGGATTAATAAGTGGAGAGTTTGCACATTCAGTAGTGTCCCTTTGCAGGGGCCCAATCATCACTGATAAAATCTTACCAACTCCAGACATTCAGACATCATGGTTGGGTATGTTCTAATCTAAATTACTTAGTAATCCCATGGGCAATATCATTTACATTGCAGTTAGGCCTGCTTTTAACTTGCCTATTTTTATTATCCAAGTTAGTGTTGTGGCTCCAGGGATGGCAATATTGTTCAGTCCACCGTCGAGTCAGACTGAAATATCTCTGCAACTGTTGGACTGCTTGCAGTTTGGTATGGATATCCAAGATCTCAAGAGGACGAATTCTTTGTTGATGCCTTCTAGCACTATCAGCTGAATGAAGCTTTCACTTATCAGGTGAAATGTCTTAAATATTTACTGAATGGACTGGCACAGATGTTGGTACAGACATTCTTTGCTCTGAGAGGATGAAGCCTAACGGCTTTAGTGATCCAGTGAGTCTTCCTTTCGTACCATCAGCAGGTTAACATTTGGGGTTCAGAGTAAGATGTCTCTGTGCATTTGATACAGACATGCATGGATCCCACAGGACATTGGACTTTGTCCAGTACTTGACCACACACATGCAAAACTAATGCCTTTCCAATCAGGTCCTGCTGTAATGTTGTTTCTGTTAATCAGCAAATATTAGCATGCTAACACACTAAACATGGTAAACTGTCCATCTAAACATCACCATGGTAATATAGTCATTGTAAGCATGATGACGTTAGTATTTGCACATATCCACAGAAACAGTATATAGTTTGTTTTCAAAGCTTTAAATGTGCTCTATTTAGGCCTGTTTAATGACCACAAAACAGAAAAGGTATTTGTATGTATGAGTGGTCGATATTACAATGAAACAAAAAAGAAAAAAAAAAGAAAACAGCATTTCAATGAATCCAATGTGTTTTTGCATAACTGCACAGGGCATTCATGTTTATGTGCATGAACATAATTATGCATGAAAGATTTCAATTGCCTGCAGGGATGAATTATGTAATGTAACTTTTATCAGCCTCTACCAGAGCTAAAACTACTCAGATAGACAAAACTGACTGTTTTCACTGTAAAGGCAGCTAAGCAGGAGAGTTTAGCAGAGCTGCAACACAAACATCAAGTGAAGAGGAAATACCTGTTTAATATCCTGAAAATTACACTTCTTTGCAAATGCGCATTTGTGTACTGAAATGTAACTTAAATTTGCCAAAACAGTTTCTGTGAAGAGAAAGAATCCACAGAAAAGTCACAACTTAGTTTTTTTCATGTGTTTAAGTTAATATCAGATCCTGAATGCTTCATGAATGTGGCCCAGCAAACACACACTGTACAGTCTACACATCCAGGCTCAACACCTTCCCTCAGTCAGAGAGCGGTGTTTTAGCTCAAACTGCCATCTAATTATGGAAGAAATGAGTGCGCCACAGGGTTTTGCTCGACTTTGAACATTATCATCTCTCTTGCAGATACCCTTGGTCACTTGTTCTCCTGTAGGAGCTTCGTCTTTGGTTGTAGCGATGCATGATCCCCCCATTTGTCTGTCTGGCTAATCAGCCAAACCATTCATGTGGAGATGGCAGCTATCCACCAAGGCGACCCAGGAAGGGTGACCTGTTCATTAGCATGGCTCTTTCTTAATCAATCCCTCCTCCTCTTCCTTTTATTTTACAGTTCTTTGCGGTCTCACAGCACTGGCTTTTTTCGTTGGGTGCTTTCTCTTCATTTTCATTCTTCCTCTGGCTCCATTTCTCTGTCTGGCTGAAAACCACTGAGGACCTGCCAGTTCTTGAAGCCATTCGGCTGCATCTTATGTGTCTGCCTCTGAGTCCCAGCTTGGTGGGGGTGAAGCGGAGGACACCATGTTACATTTGAGTTAACAGGCAACGCTGGCGGTACGCATCGCCACGGGCCCTTTCTGCCGAGCGGCTGCGATTGCTTAAGCAGAACTTAGACAATGAATGACTGGTGACAACATGGAAATGATACCGCTGCGGAGACTGGTTAGCCAGCTGTGGGGGCTGGCTGTAAGTGGTGCTACTGTCTCATGCCTCTGCCACTGCAGCGAGCTGCTATTAGCATGTCGTGAAATATATGCTGCTGCTGCTGCTAATGCTGAGTGGGGGATGATGTGCATGTGAAGCCTGTTGAGTCAGACTTTATGATGCTATGAATAGGTCCAAAGGGTCAGAGGTCAATTACACACATGTATACATACAAGCATGCAGCTTTGTAACCATCGACAACACTGCCTTATTGTGTATGTGTGTGTGTGTGTGTGTGTGTGTGACTGAGTGTCTGGCTATGTGGCCCTGGCACAGACTTATAGTGGACACGGCTGCCTGGTGTCATCTGAGGTCTGCAGGCTGCCAGCCATGACTGTCAGAGAAAGCCAGTTTGTCCTCCTGTGTGCCTGACTGTACAGTACATTCATGTGTGTGTACACATGTATAATTATGTATGAGAGATGGCAATTGCTTTTTTAGCCTCTGTTGATGCTAGAAGGTCTCAGGGAGGCAAAAATAATGCTCACATTTTCGCAATAAAGACAAGTAAGTAGTCTAATTAGAACAGAGCTGCAAAAAAAAAAAAAAAAAAAAAAAAAAACCCTGAAAATTACAGTTCTTCAAATGTGTACAAACATTTTCTGAAATGATCATCCACTCCCTCCAAACTGTGAACACGACACCAAAAACACACACACACATTAGCCTGTTAACATAAAACGAGACCATCTACTCCCAATTATGTCATCTTTTAAATATATTTATGGAAATATATGCATCTAACTTTCATCGGGACGCCAAATCAAGCATCAAATACATGGACTCCACTGCTGGTAAGAACCATCACACAATCATGAGAGAATTAAATATAAAAACATGACTGCCATGTCTGTGCATTAACTAGAGCCGGGCGGTGATTAGCTTAGCTTAGAGTAGCATAAAGGCTTATCTCCACGGGAGGCCCTTCAGGCACAATTTTCAGTCTTCCTTTGCATGCGTGTCTAACACACTTCTGTTTTAATCAATACAGTTGTCTCCACAGGTTGTTTAACAGCTTGTTTTTGACACATAGTTTACATGCATAGCCATAATTCAAAGCATAATTCTTCCTTTTAACATAGTAATTACAACAGCTTTGTATCTGCTCTGAGCACTGCCAAAACACTGCAAATTATGGAAGATTTGTACAGATGAAAAAAAAAAAAAATTACAATGTGTTATTTCGCACCTTAGGGTGCAGTAGGTGGATTTTGAGATTTGGTGAGAGCTAGGCTAGCTCTTTCTCCCTTATGCCAAGCTAAGCTAACTGGCTCCTGTTCCTAGCTCAATAATGAACACAGAGCGTTGGTATCAATCCTCTCATCTAACTCCTAGCAGGAAAACAAATTTCCCAAAACATCAAACTAAACCATTTAGTTAGTTCCATGAAAATTGTTTCCACATGCTGAGTGGGGAGTTGCGATTACACAAAACATTTTGTGATATATATTAATACAGAGGTGCTCTGTGACACACTTCTCCCCTGCAGGAAGGGGACGCTTTAATTAGATGCTTGTGGTTAATATTACAAAGGCAAGAAAGCGTGAGGGTAACACAGCAGCACGAAGATGCAGTCTCAATGTGATAAACGACGTTCCCCCTCTTAACGTCATAATGAGGTTATTCATGAAAATGACTCAAAACCTTTGCCTGTCATCGGTATCTTGTTCAGAATTTGGCAGAAAGAAGGCGGCTGTGCATTTCATTCACTGTGCAGCCCCCACAAGTCTCGATTCATTTGTCCCTGTGTTCCTGCTGCACAGCTGGTTAAAAATTAATTTCAGCCTGTTTAGCATAGGTCAAGGCCCCCTCACCATTCTTCATAAGTGAACAATGTTCTGGTAAGGTGTCCCTGTTTTCGTAGCTAATGCAATAAGGGGATGTTTTGCTCACAGAAACAATACCAGTGTGTGATTACAAGAGAAAAAGAAATGCACAGTAATTTTTCATTTGTTTTTCTGGCTTGAGACTCAGATGTGTTATGACGCCTGTCATTCATGCGAGCTCTCTCGTGGAAAGTTGTTCTATAAGTAAACAAACGGGCTACACAGCTAAGAACAAACTGACATCTGATCATTTGTTGGCAGGTGTGTTATGCTATGTTTGACAGTTGTTAGCATGTGTGTGTGTGTGTGTGTGTGTGTGCGTTTTAAGCAGCCTGTCACAGTGGGCAGGCATACAGCAGCAGTCGAGAAGAACAGAGGACACTCACAGTTGTGTACTCCAGAAGAAAAAAGGGGACTGAGAAGTGTTGAGGGCGGATAAGAAGCTGTCTTCTTAATTCCTCGCTGAGAAAGTGTGCTTGCTTCTCCAAAACTTTTTGTCAAAGGCCTCTCTTAACCACCCCTCTGGCCAGCTATGACATTCGGAAGAGGAGAGAAAAAAGAAGACCACAGGAAAAGAGGGAGGATGAGGAAATTAAAACTGGGGAGTGGAAGGAAAAGATGGGAAGAGGAGAGAAGGAGTTAGGGGACGAGACAGAAGGTGAAGTCTGGAGATACTGCGGAGGCCTCTAACTGTATCAGTACTATACGTCCCTACAAGCAGTTCAAGTGTAAAGGGGGATTAGAGAGAGCAGAAAACTAGGTTGGAGGATGAGTACTGAATTAGAACAGGACCCCTGAGAAAGAAGAGAGAGACGAGAGAGGGGAGGTGGGGAGGGGGAGGAGGAGAAAGGGGGAGACATGGAGCAGGACAGAAATAGAAGACAGGAAAAGACACCAGTCAGCCAGGCGGAAGAGGAAAGACAGAAATAGAGGTTTTGGGACAGATGAATGAAGCGAGAGGGGTGAGAGGATGGAGGGGAGGCAGGGGTGTGAGTGGTGAGGAAGGTGAAGAGGAGGGAGAGAGAGAGAGAGAGAGAGAGAGAGTGAGAGAGACTAACCATTGCATGGCACGCACACACACACACACACACATGGAATAGCTACAGGCCTGAGACACGGATTTCCACAGCTCCCACTGTGTGTGTATGCGTGTGTGTTTCTACTTGTATAACTCATGTATTGAGGACAGAGATGTGTTCACCCAGTGATGTCGTGGGGACATTTCTGTTCCCATTTGAGGACAGAATGCTGGTCCACATGCAGTCAAGCTATTTTAAAGTAGTTTTTAAAGTTTTATGGTTAAGGCTTGCTTTTCGGTTAAAGGACTGCTCCACCAATTTGACAAATGAGGATCTGTTTACCTGTCACAAAGAGCACTACTCTGAGGCTCTACACGTCACACAAAGTGACCCCGATGATGTCATCAGGGCTGACCTTGGATTGGGCCTGAGACTTCACATTTCCAACAT
Source organism: Chaetodon auriga (assembly GCF_051107435.1). NCBI lineage: Eukaryota > Metazoa > Chordata > Actinopteri > Chaetodontiformes > Chaetodontidae > Chaetodon > Chaetodon auriga. Next base: position 6,621,383 of record NC_135078.1, read on the forward strand.
TAAAGTTTGGACTTTACCAGGAAGTGAAAGTCTGGATATCTCAACCTTAGCGGCTTAGATTTCGATCATTCTTTGTCAGCCTTGCGAGCCAATCATCTAAACAATTCCTCTTCTTGCTGCTGTCAGTTTTCATTTCAGTGTCAGGCCAATGTGACCCACCTCCACTCCACTCACCTCCACCAGAACCAGCTGTCCAATCGGTTCATCCACTGAGCTCATAGGAATCCTTCTCCACATCACTTCCATCCACACCTTCGGTCAGGCTGTTCTTCACTCTTTCGGTGCTCTGTTCCCAAGAATAACAGTGTAAATTTTTCACATGATAAAATGGTGTTAATGATGTGTGTTAATGTGATAATGGCAACATTCAGACTTGATGTAATCAGCTCACGTTGGAGGAGTTAGTTCCAAAAAAGGGAGCGACTTCGTTCGTGTGGGAATGGTTTGGTTACAAAAGATCAGAACACAACTCAGTAACATGTAGGAAGTGCAAGAAGACTGTAAAAAGAAAAGGGGATAACACAACAGACTTCTCTCTCCACCTCAAGCACGAGCACCTGGTTGAACATGAGGAGAGACAAAAATCCCACAAGGAGAGCTGAACAGCTACTGTGAGATCCAAACTAAAAGTATTTTTCAGCATTTTGTCATATTGTCAAAAATATTATAGTGCAGTAATGCTCTGAAATATTGTGACGTTATGTTAGAGCCACATCGCTCACCCCTCAGTCTGATTGCCACGACATAATTAATTTCTCAATAACTTTTAAAGCCTGCCTTTCAATTAGGCTGTCTTAAATGTGATGGTTTTAGAAAAAAAAAAACAAAAGAAATCACTCTCAGTTTAAGATATAGCGCACAATATTCAATGACCCTCATTTTACCTAATTGTATAAATGTATGCAGTGAAGTGAGAGAGAAAAAAAGCAGTGTCAGTGGCATGTGCACAACTTTCTCCTAACAAGCCCATAAAGAAATAATAAATACAAATAATTCTCCACATTTTATATGAATAAAAATCAACAGTAGTGTGACACTACACCTGTCAGTGATGATGCAAAATGATGATGATTTACTACATCAGTGTCCAAAATCTCCTTTTACTGCTCACTGCAGTGTGAACTGCCGGATGCCTGTTATATTTGGAGCAACTTTAGACAAACTCCGTCAACTAATCAAGGATTTTTCTTTAGATTCTGCAACTGCTGCACCTGTTGCTAACTTCAATTTAGAAATGCAGAGAAAATCACTCCCAGGCTGCAGGTGGTACCCTTTCTGTGGTGATACCCTTCATGGTCGCACACTGCTGTATATTCCAAGATTCTATTTCATTTGCCTTCACTGTTGGAAACATGTCCCATTCATTATGTCCTTGCTTTAGGTGGCCTCATTTTTATCGCTCTGTAAGCCAATGAATGATTTAGGCCTATTTTTAATTGGTTGATGTTGAATTGATACTGACACCTACCTGGAAAAATACATTTGTGTGCACATCTAATAAAACACTTTAACCATTACTGTTCATGAAAAGATGATGCGCACATGTTCCACATGAATTTAAGTGGAGTTTCATACAGAAATAATGTTCACATGGAATGAACAGAAGTCACAACAGGATATATTATGACTGATGAAAACCTTTTCTCCATATCAAGAACTGGGTTTAGCTTAAAGTCAGGGTCAAGGTTGGCGTTCAGGGTCAACAGTACAGTAGCTCTTCAGGGAATCACTGTAAGCCTCCTAAGTACTGTAGTGTGTGTGTTACAGAGGGGCTAAGAGAGGAGGACGGAGGATAGTAGGGACAGGTAGCCGACATACTTTTACATACTGTACACATTTTTTTCATGCACATAAACAATGGGTGGCTCTTCACAGCAGAAAGCACTGCGCTCTTGGCTTTTAAAGCCATTAACTGTCAGTGAAAGACAAGGTCGAACTGTGACTGTTTGTTCCAGAGCACACCGCAAAATGAATATTCATCTGAGTGCAGGTTGAATAACTTCACATACAACAAAGTTATCTCCAGCTTCCTGCCACCATCTTCACATACACATACACAATGACCCGAAATAAAGCATGATTCAGAGTGTCTTCATCCTGCAGGAAAAGCTCAATTTCACTGTACAGGAACTGGTTTAAATCAGAGGAATCAGAAGAAAGCAGCTAATAATTTGATGTGTGCAGGAGAGTCTGTAAATATAGTGCCAGGCTGACTGTTAAGACAGCACCTGTAGTTTTCTATGTCAGTCAGTCATTCATGTCAAGAATATTTGAAGTGTAATATGAGAAAAATGATATTACACAATGGCACAACAAGAGCCCCACCAATGGCACGGTTGAGGCTGATATCTGTATCAATATTTAAAATTTAGAAATACATATTCAATTTTGGTACACACAACACAAACACACAACATAAACTCATAAGTTGGACGAGGATGCCTTAAATTTGGCTTTTAAAGAACTGTGATCTTGGTATGTACTGAGCAGGAGATTTTACATGAACCCCTGAAAGTTGGGGAGTCTCTGTACAGAGGGAGCACAGGCTTCAGGGGTGGTTTGGTTTGCAAACCAGCAAACTGTGCCACTGATGATCAGGTTCAGAGAGGGCAAGATGATTGACGTGGTGAGGGTCACAAAACAGAGTTCTTTACCAGGGGGTAGGAGAGCAGGCGAGGTCAGGGGGTGAGCAGGCTGGGTCTATACCGAGAAAGCCGACCCGAGAATAATAGCTGGAGAGTCTTGCATCAGGGCTAAGAACAATCTGGCAATGAGTGAGTGAGAGTGCTGATTAGTGATGAGTCCCAGGTGTGCGTCAGGTGATTGAGCAGATGAACAAGGCGAACAGGTGAAGAGTGCTGGCAGAGCAGGTGAGCTGATGGAGGAGAGTGGCAGCAGGTAAGGAGCTGACGGATGTGATCTATCATAGAATAGACATACCTGTGTGTGTAAAACCAAATCTTAGCAGTGTCCCTCACTTTTAACTAAGGAGTGTTGTCATAGTTAACACCTCTGGGGCTGTGTTTTCTCATTGTTTGGTAATAATGTGTACATCAGGGGTGGGGAACCTGAATGCAATACATGTGGAGCATTGACATCACATCATGGCGTCAGTCAACAAAATGTAAGAAGATGCAGAGTGTCACACTTTCCAAGAGAAAGGGACAAACAGTTATTTTTTTGTTGAAGGGCACCCAGTGTGTCTAAGTTAGTTTGCAGAGACGTGCCTGATCTCAATCATCATTGCAGTTTGAAACATGCTAAACTGGATGAACTGCGAGCTGCGGTCTATTTGGCAGAGTCTGAATGCCCAACAAACAGCTTTTCCAAGACCACATTCTGACACAGACAGTGTTGTGCAGGCAAGTTATGTGGTGAGCAAGCTAATAGCTAAGAAGCTGAAACCTCATTCAGAAGGAGAATTTGTATGTTATTGCTGCTGCAGAGCTGTAAGCACCAGACAAAGTAAAACTGTTCCAAAGTGTCGGTTCGTCTGCAATAATTCAGAGAGATGAAAGAAAACTCAGAAAACAGCAAGTGTGTGTGTGATTTGGCCTTCATGGTGGACATGACCAAGAACCTCTGAGAGCTGAACCTGAAGCTCCAGCAGCTTCTCAGCTCTCTGCTTTCAAATGTGAAATCATTTGAAGTGAAATTAAAACTGTGGCAACTGGAAAGAGGAAACACTGTGCATGTTCCTGCTCTGTGAGAACAAAAGCTGCTGTGACATCTGAATATGCTGCCGAGCATAGAAATTCTTTCAGGCATTTGGTGAAGAGGTTTCAGGACATGAACAGTAAACAAAAGGAACTGAACATTTTTATGTGTTAATATTAATGTGGGACCAGCTCATGTGCCTGACAGCTTACAACATGAGATCATTGAACTGCAAAGCAACGACAAACTGACGGGAGCAGCTCTGTTGACTTGCAAAGACTCAGTTCTGCTCCTCAAGACTGACTGACCCAATCATCATCATCATCATCATCATCATCTGACATCAGACCCCTCACCAAATAAACAGTTCCAGCCATTGCAGAGGTTAGTGTGATACATATGTTCAATAATTCAGTATGGCCAGGGGTGCCGCCAAGGGGGGGAGGCAGGGGGGCCAAGGCCATCCCGATACAATTGCTGCCCCCCCCATGGTCCTCAAAGGATGTTATAAAAATTTAAATGGCCTGTGGTAGGAAAAAGGTTCCCCACCCCTGGTATACATCAGGCTATAACATCATCTGATCTAATTCATCTTTATATTTATCATTTGGTTCTGCTCCTCCTGTGCATGCTGAAAAAAAACCTTTGAAGTCCAATGAATAAAACAAGTCCTTATGTAAAATATCAGTCCTTATTAAGCCCCTCAGCAGTCCTTTCAAGATGAGACAAATGGGGTTTGGAGAATCACACAAGGTCAGCAACCACTAAATACACGTGTCTGTCAAAAGACTGGAGTGACTAATGAAGGTGTCCAGCTGTCTGTGAAGTGCACTGGATATTGGACAGGTCTGAGGTCTGTGGTCCTCTGCTCACAAGTTGGTTTCGGCTGGAGGAAGCTCAGGTCAGCACAGTCCATTGAGGGTGCTTCCGTCCAGAAGACAAGCTCCTGCTGTCTCTCTTTATATGTGTTCAGCTCAATCATGTTAAATGTTGATATAGCCAATCACGCAGCTGTTGTCATTAACCTGTGTTTCTGCAGAGAGATGTCACATGACATCGGGATTATAAATGGTTTGTAGCAGTGCAGAAGCAAGCTATGAGTAACTCCTGTGGGAGTGACTCTCAGATGCCTGCAAAATTCTGGCACCGAGATCTGCCACTGAAGCAGGAGTGAAAAACCGATAATAAGCAGTGTCAGTGAGAGTTGGCATGAGCCAATGAGGAGTGGTATATGACGGCAGAGCATGAGTGACATACTGTTTTGAAGCGCCACAAGCCTGTAGAACAGCAGCAGAATACTGATGTTATGATACCACTCAGAATCGACAGATGCCACTAAAACGTGTGGCGTATCATCAGCTTCTTTCTGATCTTGCTGCTGGTACTAACTGACACTCACCAATAAATCAGAGCGCATATTGGCGAAGCATTTCCACAGATTTTCAGCTTAGCTGCCTGTTATATCAACATTTGCTCAACAAGTCAATATGTTTACTGCTGTCACTGCTCACTGAAAACTTTTATGATGCTGGAACCTCCATTTGTTTCTTATTGATTTCCATTCTTATGGAGACCATCAACCGAGAACAAGTGCAGATACATATGCTCTTAATTACTGACTCAACATAAATCACCTTGGACAAACTCTTATCAAATGAAAGCGTGGAGTCTAATGTGGATCAGTCTGAACCAGAGGCTCTATTTAAGGAGCGATGGCTGGATCTTAAAGCACTTTCCTTTCCTTCGACTATAATATCCAGATGGAAAACCCTCAGGCTATATTCTGAGAGCGTTTTGCGGTGGTGAGATAAAAACACGTCATGATGAAAAATCAATAAAAGATTCCTGTAGTATATCCGTGTGGTATAATTTCTAATATGTCTGCACTTGATTTTGAGTTTATAAAGACCTAGTTTATGGCATTTTTAAAATACCTTTTTCCCCTACAGTAGTAGCTTCTGTGTGTGACTATGGGGCCATTCTTCTTGAATTTGGAAATAAAATGTTTGTAAGAAAAAGATATCAAGGTGGCACAAACACCACAGCGGAGTTGGATAATACTGCAGTCTGAAAACTCGAAGAAACCACAGGAAGATAAAGAAACAGACACACACACACACACACACATACACCGACACAAAGAAATCACAAGCCTTTTCCCTTTCAAAACAAACTGGCAACATGACAACAAAGAAGCAAAAGGAAATAAATAATGAGAATGCTGCTGGATTTACTTGATGAAATGCCAAAGTGTACAATCACTGCAGTGAAATAACTCCTTGCCACCTACTGAGAACTGGAGAGGAACAGAGGACTGCGCTGCCGTTTTTCATTTAATTACGCATATTTTACGTATGTACTTTCTTCCCAATTCAGCTTTCCATATTGTTTGTGTTTTTTTTTTTCAGCTTTTGCTTGCATGCTTTTGGAAATTTCAACTTTTTCGTTGAACCTGTGCTAATTTGATTCTACCAAATGAAAGTAATTAAACTGATTACGGAAGTCAAATGAACTGGATTCAATTTAACTGGGAAATGGAGGAAGAGAGAGAAGCTGAGATAACCGTGAAATGCTAAACAGAAGCAGAAACATAGACAGAGGGAAAAAGCTCCATAATCACTGTGGGTGAGAGCATTCGGGGTGCCAACACCCTCTTTCTGGTCCTTGTGCCGAGAAGCTGAGTCACGTCGTCACCCTCAACAGACGAGTCAGTGTGTGAAATTGACCCTGCCCTGCTTAAAGCACATGAAGACACAACCACTTCAGAGGCGTTACCATCCATCATCAGGGAACTGGTAGTAATGATGATTGACTGTTTCACTCAGGGGATTTTCCCAAGATTCAAAGGCTGCACGTTGTGTATGTGTGTGAAGCCATTTCTTGCATTGTTTAGCATATATTAGACATTTTCCATTTGCGTCTTTAAAGGGCTTCAGTGTCTCTTCAGCGCGGTGAGAAGCTGTACATCTCTGTTGAAGGCACTTCTGTTCCTTTGGATCATACAGACAAGACAGGAAAGAGACAGCAGGCGACACACGGCAAAAGTCATGAGTCAACACTGCGAGTACATGGCCTTTAGTTGACCTGACCTGCTGAGCCTGCAGGGGATCCTCCATTTATAATGAAACGTCGGAAAAAGGAAGACGGTTCAGCAGCAGTCCTGACAGCCTTTATTCTTCTGTCCAGTTGAGTTTCAAACTCAGCAATGTTTTTCTTTGGCTTTTCTATAAGCTTGTGTATCATTTTGCAATTTGTACAGTTCTTCTGCTGATACAATACCCTGTTTTCAGTATTGAGGCCGGTGTGACAGTTTCTTCAACACCTTACCTTGAGGAATATAAATATCTTTCACTAAGGCAGTTTATATGGTTATTCGTTTTCATTTTTTTTTTTTTCAACAAAAAGATCTCAAATGTTCAAGAAATACTTGTGGAAGTTATCTGTAAAAGAGAAGATGGATAGCCTACCTCTCTCATGTCATGCTCTCCATAGAGCCATAGCTTACGTTGACATAAAAACTGAACGCAGCGAAACAGCCAGCTTGGCTCTGTCTGAAAGTGGCAGAATCCAACTACTGACACCTCGAAAGCTACATTATGTCTAGTTTGTTTAAACTATACAACCATACATTTTAGTTTTCATATGTATTAAACACATGGAATATGAGTTAACTTGTGAGATTTGGGCTTACCACTGACAGAGCCAGGCTAACTGCATCCCCATTTGCAGTATTCATGCTAAGATAAGCTGACGACTGGTAGCCAGTGGTATTTATCATACAGACGCGGGAGTGGTATTAATCTTCTCATCAAACTCTCAGCAAGAAATTGCAGCTTGTTTCCGAATATGTCGAACTACTGCTTTAAATGATGTTGAAATACAAGCAGCCCTACAAGCTATACAAGAACTTTTCGACATAAATCAGCAAATATCTGTTTAAATAAGAAAACTAGACTGTGAATCTGACCAGACTTCTGATACCAAGTTTCAGTGCAACAGATACAATTTGGTTGTCTCCAAAAAAGTGATGAAACTTGATACCAAGCATTACATCTGAGTGTATCATGATGCAGTGGTGGAAGAGTGAAACTGATTTTAAATTTGTTTATGCATTCCATAAATAAAAAGCTCGCAGAAACGCTTGCAGATATGCAGCAGAGTCCACAGCGCTTACAATGGCAAGTGATGGCCAAAAATACATCTTAGAATAAATGTCATCTACCATGTGATTGTATGTTTTGAGACATATCTCTGAACACAGTACACCTGAAGTGTATTTTTTGCATTAATGGATCTATTAATCTTTGTCTTGAAGTGAGTGCAGGAGTGGATGGAGAGGTGTGCAATGACATAGATGATTAATATTATAGAAACCACTGAAGCGTCTGCATGGCCCAACTCTCTGCTGCCCCAGCAACTGCTGCCATGGCAGCCGCACTCTGACAAATGATAGATGCACTTAGCTGATGGGATGTTAATGTGATGAATGCTTCTGTTCATAACATGAGGAATACATACTGTAGATACCCAAACGTAAAGGTGACTCAGTGAGTCATTCTGTTTCGGGAGTCTACAAACACACAGGGGCTGGCATGCAGCTCTGTTGGGTCCACGTCCCAATCACCGGCCATCAGGATGATGAATAGCATAGGGGCTAGTAATAAGTGGCCCCCAGAGCCTGACTGATCAGGGGTCAGTTGTGGATTTCACTCTTGGTGATCAAAGCTCAGATTTGAGGAGCATAAGTTGATCCTGGGTCAGTTGATCCAGGGCAGGTGGACACACCACACTGTCTGCCAGCTGCACAGCTGCATTTCAATTTGCCAGATCCTCTGCTGCATGCAGCAGGATCAGAAACTGACTGTGTCTACATGAACAACCATCAAGCTAATTTCCGGGTAGGGTTGCAGCAAGTGTCTGCCTTTTTGAATGAGGCACAATGAGGCAGAAATAGAAACAAGTGAAATGATTTGAACCTGCTGACAGCTTGACTCACTTTGAGTCATCTCCAGAAGAGGCTTTTTAGGGGGAACATATTTGTGATAGTGTGGAGGGATTTGTTTTTTTGTGTGCCAAGACTGTTGCGTAAATCTTAAGAGAACAGATTAAAGTTTAATCGCTCAATGCTGCCTTGTGATTACCACCACCAAACCGATGCAGCACAGTCAGAGCAGGCAGCCGAACAAATTCAGCATTTTTTTTTTTGATAGAGTTACTTAATTCCTCTCAGCAGTTATTATTTAATTAACCTCAGCCTGCGGAAACAGTTGTGATGAAATGACCTTGGTAATTTTATCAGGGTTATCTTGGGTTGGCTTTGGGAGTTGCAGTTTTTAACCGAAAGTCTGCATTACAAACTAGAAAAATGGTGGTTAAACTAAGTGGGTATTCAGGAGGCAGAAACAGTCTAATGAAAGACCTCATTCAGCTGCATTATGGGAACTGTTTTGGTATGGAGCTCTAATCATACTGGGGACTAAACGTCAGGATATATCATCCTCTGCTGTGTCGTTTTTGGTCATTTTTCTTTTAATCTGTCTCTATCCAAACAGATAGCTGAAAAAATTCTGCATTTGTTTGGTGGAATTATTTAATTCCCGATATTATATACGCAGTCATCAAGCTGTTATTTCTAGGAAAGCTGGTACATTTCAACATTTACTGATACTGAACATTTTCTTCTCACTATTAATTGTTGTGATCTGTTAAGCTCATTTTTGCATTGCACCGTGGTTATTAGCAGAAATACAACAGTACTGTAAGCCTTGGTAAATCCAGGTGCTCTGAAGGGATTAGATTGAACAAACAGGCTAATTTATTAATCAGGAAAAAAAGGAAATATTAGATTTTGTTGCATGAATATTTGAAAACAATGTAAGATAAATACATTTATGTCCTATTAAAGCAGGAAACACAAGTCTGTATCTCATTTCCATTTTACATGATACAGTGCATTTCATGGCTCATCACAAAGCAGAGGCGACTGTGTGCCTGAATACGCAGTCAAGTTTCACAAAGATTCACATTCAAAAATTATTTGAAAAGTGTTGTGTTGCAGGTTTGAGTTGTGCAGAACATCCAGACAAATCAGAGAGCAGTGCAAACAAACAAGACAAAAGACAAGATGAAAGTGAAATGGCTACAAGGATACCGACGAAAAATAAGAGAGAACAATTCAAAAGGAATAAAGGAACAAGGGGACTTCAATCTTAGGTGATAAAGAATTAATAAAAGACTACTGATATGATACGACTTTAATTGATGGCTACAAGTCTGATCTTGAAGTTTTTTGTAGATATTATTAAAACACAAAAGAGAAGAAATTGCTCTTTCATGATTAAGTGCTTTTGTGGGTGTGACGCTGGTGAGATGACTTTGCATGTGGGTTTCTTTTTTGACAGATTTCCAAAACTGAATTAAGAAGCTGACGTCCAAATGATTCGTGCTCTAATGGAAAGACATATTGAACTGTAAATACGCAAAGTCCAAAGAGAAAAGAAAGTGGAGAGAAAGTCTGACATGTACTGTGTCTTAAGAAGACACTTTTCATTTTTCCTTCGCATTTGTTTTGTGGGTTTGTAAGTTTTTGCTTCTGCTTCGTTTCTGTGATTGCAGCATGTTTCTCTTGCAGTGTTTTTCTGTTGCATTTGTTTTATGTGTTTGTGCGTTTTTGGTTTTGCATCATTCTTGTGTTTGTAGTGTTTTGCCGTTTGCGGCACGTTTGCCCTTGTCGGCAAAGAGCTTCAGTCTAAGAAATAATGTCTTTTGACAGGGCCAGGTGCTAATGGAAATGGAGGCACAGCATAGAGTGCAGACTGAATAATATGAAAATCATGACATGGATAAAATGTATCGCAAGTAAGAATTTTGCAGGATCTAACACACCACCCTGTGGAACCACAAGATCACATGAAGTGCCTGTGTGTGTGTTTGTGGAGGTAACAAGAAAACTATCAGCCACAGAATAGGGACAGTGCGCAGAACAACAGGGATGTTAAAGACAATATGTTATAATAAGGTAGCAGTGACAGTGATGGTTTGATTGTCAGGGGTAATGCAGTATACTCTGCAAAACATTAATACTGCAACTGTAATACTAAAGCTGCTTTTGATTAGAATAAAAACCATGAACCTAAACAACATTCTGATAGCAAGGAATGTTCAAATATGACTCGACTCAGTTACAGATTAATGGATACAGAATATCCATTAAGTTCATTTGTCTGGCACATTTTAGCAACAGTTCAAAATGCTTTACAAAAGACCGAAAAAGGCATTAAAACAAAATACAAAAGAAAAACAAGGCAATGTAAAAATACGCATAGTATGATTTGAAAAGAGTCAAATAAAAATCAAAGAAATAAGTTGAAATTGAATAAAACAAATTAAGCAGGAGAATGAAAAACAGTTACAGAGCAGCGCAGGATGTAAATGAACTGAACTGAATGAAATGCTGTGGCAAACAGAAAAGTTTAAAGCCTTCATTTCACACTGAGACCTGAAGCAAACTGCAAAAGTTTTTGGGGAGTTTGCTCCAAAATTGTGGTTGTATAAACTGAATCCTGTGAATCATCATTTTCCTGCTTAATAAGCCACTTTATTGCAGAAAGAGCTTATGTATTCATTCACTTTGATTCCATGAGGTCATTCACTCATTCATTCTCATCCCTTGGCTGCACTCCTTACATCAACATGGCTCTCAATACTGTGAAAACCGTGCTAACGTAACATTTCACTTAACACATTCAGCAACCCCACGTTTATGTCATCTTAACAAGACGAAGCTTCCAGATATAAAGCACTGTTGATAAAACATAGATTAGATTTTTGCCATTGCTTCCTCGGGGGTTAATGCCCGATTATGGGGATGAACCCTGTAATCCTTCAGCCATATTACCCCTCAGCTTGGCTGTCATCACGCTGATTCTGAATGGAGGCTTAATGCTGCCGGTGCTGGCATCAGTATCAGGAGCTGGAGGGCTACAGGTGCAGCTAATTAGGTTAATAACGAGCCCACTGATTAGTGATTAGCTCCTTAGTGGGAAAGAAAGAGGAGTTTTAGGTTTACTTGACTAGATTATGTGAACCAGGAGGGAGCCGCCTCTTGAACTTTAAGATGATGAAATAGAAAAATCTAGCGGTGACTTTCGTTCATTTCTACTCTAATTATCATCATAATAGTAATTAGTGTAATAATAACAAGCCCTTATCTGATCATAAATGTAACATTAGCATGCCTATGGGCATAATACATGCAATTCATTAAATGTCGGTTCACAGCAGGCAACATGTCTATCTCATGCTTATAGTGCATTGGACAAAGCCACGAAAAACAGCAGTGTGTTCCTGTGGAGAAGAGGATTTTCTTTAATGAGATTCTCACTTCAATGTCCGTCTAACATACTGTGCATTTCCTGCTCCCAAATACCTCACAAACATAGAAACGAGTATGAACATTGTACTTTTACCAGCCCTTTACATAGGAATTACATCCATATCAGATTTGTCCATTAACATGCAATACCAACATTCAGTGCTGCAAGCATTCAGTGCTGTATCATAAATCACTGTCGGGGGTTTTGGCATTTGATAAACCTTTAAAATCACTCATTGGCTAATCAAGCTTGACTTCCTGTATTGTATTTCATATCTCACCCACACCCATGCTGTTGCTTGAGATTTTTAAGGCAGAGCTGTTTTCACTAACGGTGCAAGTACCATATGTGACTGTCCTGCAGGAGACTTGTTTGTTTGAACAGTATGAAAATTAAAGTGTTTGTGGTTTTACAGGGGCTTATGAGCCAGACTATTTCATTCCCATCAGCCAGTCTTTGCTAAGCTAAGCTAACTGGCTGTTGATGAGATGATGATGAGAGCGGTATTGAACTTTTCATCTAACTCGGCAAGGAAGCCAAGGAGTTCGTCACGTCTGTCTTAAAACAATGCTTTGATACGTGAACATCACGACAGTTTATGCGCAGAACAAGGACTGTGGACTGTGTAGTTGCTTCATACTCTGTTCTGCTAGTCTGTATGTTTCTTTCTCTATTTCTTTCGTTTATATTGCAGATATGTCCAAATACATGTAGTATTCATATCAATGCAAAAACAGTCATCATCATGGATGAGTCCTCCTTCTACTTCTCCTGCAGTTAAAGCTAAACCAAATGGAGTATTTCCAGTAGGTGAGAACGTGTCTGACATGAACAAATATGCTACATGTGTGAAAGTGCCACATTTTGCAGAATCGCTCTGTGTTACTGTTCTGTCTGGTGATGAGGTTCAACTCTGCAGGTTGACTCTGTGAATATCAAAACCACTTATATTTCTATTAAAAGTAACTCAAAATGCACCTCCTAGTCTCATTTGAGGTTTACGAATACCTCAGAAAAGACTTTCAATATCTTTAAACGAGGCGCAAACGAGCCTGATCTCAACCAGAAAAGTCTCAAAAGAAGCTGACTGATTTGCATTACAAGCAAGTGAAGTGATCTGACCCCGCTGACGAATTGACTCTCTCCACACAATGTACTGACCTTTTAGAGTGGACACATTGGTGCAGTGTGGAGGTTGTTTTTGGCAAGACACAAATCTAGCAAATCATAATGACCTTGAGGCAGCGGGTTAAAGATGCAATGGAGTCAGAGCTGAACATTAACATGAGGAATATTTTAGCAGAATTACTTCATTCGTGTCAGCGGTCATTGCTTAATTAAAGCTTTTCACCACCAAGCTGATGCAATGGAGTCAGAGTGGACAGCTGAACAAATTCCGAAATGATTTGGTCCATTGGAGAGCCTCAGGTGTATTCTAGTGGATCTTTCACTGGTGCTGCCCTCAAAGTCATTCTGTGCTGCGCTTGCCTGGAGGAAGTGGAAGGACTATCAGTCTGCACTGTGGAGAAGTACACTGGGAAGGCAGTGGGCTGCTGAGAGGCAGTGTGCGCAGAAGAAGGGTGTTTACTGATCAGAGGATTAGGGCGGCGGCAGGCGGAGAGATAGAAGAGACGGCAGCAGGGGTGTCGGAGAATGATTAGACTGCCACTAAGCCAATTGGGGAAATGGGACCGTGGCCAAAAAGACATGAAGAAAGGCAGGGAGTGAGGGAGAGAGACATCGAAATGGAGATGGGTGAGGAAGAGCAGGGAATGAGAAGGGAGGAGCAAGACCAGAAGGGGAGAGGGGAAGGAGGAAAAGAGCTGGAGAAAGAAAAGAATAACAACTGAGGATGAAGGAATGGCTGAAAGACAACAAGAGAGGCCAGCGCAAAAGAGAGAATAAACGGGAGAGAGAAGGAGACGGCAAGGGGTGTCAAGGTGGAGGAAGAGAACGGAGCTCCCATTCGTTGTTTTTCCACTTTGTTCTTGCCAAGCACCAGGCGCTGAGGTCACCTTTCCGACACTTTCCTCTCATGCCAATATGTCCTCCAAAAATATAACTGTGGAGGATGAAAAGACTGATCGTGGCCTGGTTTTTAAGGCGCACCAGCTCGTCTTTGCTTGCTTGTTGAGGTCAGAAAGCCTCCACATCCCATCTGTCATTTTGTCAGCAGGGGGTCAACTGTAAGGACAGTTAGTCCGAGCAGAGGGTGGGGGGAGGTTTGGGTTAGCGGTCACAGATTTAGGTGCAAAAATGAGGGTCTGTGCTCACGTGATTACAACAAGAAATTCACAGTAGCAGCCGTTCCAAAACCCTATTGACAACTTTGTTAACTGTGGCTGTGGCTCATGACAGTTTGTGCCATTCCTACACGTGTTTTGCTGTTTCTCTGCTCTTTGCACTGCTCATTAAGTGCCTTCAAGTTTGGCAAATTAGGAATTCAAATTCTCTTGCATTTTTTATCAAGATCCAGATGATGCAAGTGTTTTCGCTAAATGACTACAATTTAAGTGTACGTTGTAAAAGTTTAAACTGGCCTGTGTTTCAGCCAGCCTGAGGCATAGCTTCTTAAATGTTTTGTCGGGAATAAAATAAGAGGTCTCCTTCCATTGGAGCCTTCTGGCAACTTAATCAATCCATTGTAAAAACTAAGACATCTTGCATTCACAGCTGGGCTACATGCCATTCCAATAGCACGACAGACTGTGTGCAAAGTCCCACAAGCACCATTAACTGTCATTTGTGTCCAAGTGGAACAAATCTTAAAACTAATTAAGCTGCACCCCCCATGACGAGAATGTGCAGACAAATTTTGCCGTCGGGAGTGGGCGAATTGAGAATCGATGGCTGACAATTTCCAAAGTCTTGTCCTGAATTCAAGGCGCGGGTGTGTGCACTGGGTGCAGAATCAATCACGGCAAATTGAGTCCTACGTAAACAGGCATGGAGTGATTGACCGAAACAGAGTAATTCAGACAGAGGGGAGCCAAGCCAACCTTATTGGCGGCACACTCCATTCTTTTGGAGTTCTTGCCAGGGAAACGGACAGCCGGTGCCATTTCGAAAGGTTAGCGCAGTCTGCAAGTCACTGACACTGAAATGAAAAAGAAATTCCAAGCAAACAGCTAACTCGGAGAAACACACGAGGTATGTGATGAGGAATGCAGCAACATACACATTCTGCTCTCTTTACCTCTCAATGTTTATGTTTATGTGCATGTTTATGACATGCCTTAAGTGCAAATAACAGCTTTGATGAGGCAGACATTTGAACTATTACACACACACACACACACACACACACACACACACACACGATATGAATGAAGCTAATTACTTAAAGATGTCTTGTCATGTCATCTCTCTTTTAATGTTTCTTATAACAGTGTCTTCAGGCATTTGGAGAGGGAAAGGGGATAAAACAAGCACACATTTGTCTATTGTAAAACTCAAACAGCAGGTAACACCAGCACCTGTCACAGGTGGTAGGAGTTAATTGTGATTGTAACATAAATGCGTCCATTTTGAGACAGCAGCTGGCATGCTGTTCTTCTGTTTACCATGACATTTGGTTGACAGCAACCTGCACACCATTTAAGCAAGTTTAGAAATGCATATGCAGGTTTTTGTGACAATCTCCTTATTTCACAGAACAAAGTTAATTTGATGTTTGCTTCCTGGGATTGGACAGGCTCATTAGCCTAAACTAATGCTTGATGAGCAAGGTATGGTTGCCGTTCCTTTTTGTTGTCTCATTTTCCTCAAGCTGTTGTCTGTCAGTGGATAATGCTGATTGGAGCCAGAATTCCATTTTGCCAACATAATCGTGTGGAGGACAGGTTAAGGGACAAAGACAAAACAATAACAGGCATTAAAGAGCAAATTATCTGTGACCATCTGTGACCTCTGTGTCTGATAATGGAGTGAGAGCCTCAGTTTGGAGGTTTTAAGTGTTACTTGGCAGAAAGTCTTTGACAGAGGTTCTACCAGAGGTTTATTTGTGATTATACTGTCTAAACTGATGAACACACTGGAATTGCTGAAATGTCTCCACAAACAAAAGTGCGTCTGACAAGGTCACCTGTGGGATACAGTTGTTCAATAACTTCTCTTCCTATTTCCCCAAGAGAGTTTCTAAGAACTAATGTAAAAACTTGTAAAAAGTGCAAATAAGTAAAAAAAAAAACAATCATTCCACAGCACGTTTGTGATGGAGGCTATAAGCTCAGCCACTCTATCTCATCATGTAGTGTAATATAGTGGCTGAAACAAGGTAATGCCTGTCAGGAATACTTAAATACTCAAAAATGATCATTTTTACATTTAAATTTCATCATTTGTTGACGGCAGTGCTGGCCAAAATAATAGTAATCACATTCTTTGCAGGTAGCTGACCTTGCCAGTGTGGCAAATGAGTCAACACACACCATTCCCACACCCTTAGCTGGGCATCGTTGATAGGACAGCGCATAAGATGAAGCTGACTTTGGACGAAAAATTATTTGATGTAAAATTGCCATTAAAAAATAACAAAACAATTAAAAGTGTCCATAAACACTCAAAGATTATAAAAGTTCTTGCACTACATAGTGAAAGAGTTAGGTGTTCCTTCCTGTCCTCCATCAGTGCTTCATTAGAAAATTATGCCTTTGACATACAAACACATGGGTTCAGTGACCACAGCCAGCTATTTTACTGAGCAACCTTATGACTCCTGTGGCTACAGTTGCCTTTCAGTGCTGTAAGCAATGCGTCTCGCACAGTTTTAATGACGGCTGCATATGGAGAACTATAAGCAGACCACAGCGGAGTTAAACCAGCACACGCTGCATAATTTGTTGGCAGTTCAATCTATTCCTTTACTCTGTGCATTCAGTGGCTCCTCATAAGGTGCAGCATGAAATTCTCCATGGTGTGTTCAATTACTCCTTCATGCTTGACATGCAAGCAGAGGCTGATGCTGTTAAAGGCCCTGAAATTTTGATTTCAAAATTGTATTTTTCTGTAACATTAAATATTAATGACTAAATAAGCAGCAATCAAAGTTAATGTTCGGAAACACATCCTCAGTTATTATTTATCAAGAGTTTAACACTCACCAAGAATAAAAGACTACAGTCATGCTAGCAGGCTGTAGTTAGGCCATACTTAGGTAAACAGCTTGAGTGAAATACTGATGTCTGCATGGTAACATGCTCACAATGGCAATGCTAACATGCTGATGTTAAGCAGGTATAATGGTACTTTACCTTCTTAGTTTAGCCAATTAGCTAGTCACAAAGTGTCCACTTTAATGGGAATGCCATTAGTTTTGCAGGACTTTGTGTGGTGGTTTGGAAAACTCTAGTGTTTTCTTGTGTGCTGTGTAGAGGCGTGGGCCTTTGTTTCCTGTGTTTCCATTTTTGGCAGAGGCTGGGCGTGGTTCTCCAGGTGGCTTGAACAACACAGCTGGGACTCATCACAATCAGCACAGTATAAGGACTGTGGACTGGAGAGGACTTGTTGCCAGATTGGTTCTGCTGCTTGGTGGTGATGCTGGCTGTTTATCAGCGCTACGTGTGAGTATAAGTGAATATTTAGTTTTTGTTCTCTCCTGTGTCTTTTTCCTTTTTGTTCAGTGAGTTCTCCTGCACCGATCTCCAGCTCCAGCGTCTCTGCCACCATGCTGCCAAGCCTCTTGCCTCAAGCCCTCAATCACCACCACCTTGTTTCACCTGTGCCTCCATCACCACGTGCTCTTAACGCTGTACTCACACCACCTGAGCTCTGTGCGCTCCAGCATGTCTCTGAACTGCTCTCCACCTCAGTACCTCGTGCCTCACCTGCTGATCTCAAGACTTTCAAGCTAAGAGTTTTCTGCGTACCTGGAGCCTCCGCTCATTGCTCATGCAATAAAGTCCTATTTTTTCCCCTTCTCCCTTTCTGCATGTCTGCTATTGAGTCCAAATCCTACCAAAACATAACAATTTGGTCGTTGGCGAACAGTGTTACGTGGAGAGGTATCAATGTTGAGACCTATCACTGGATAAGTGAAAAAACTGAAATGCTAGTGGTGCTAGATGAAAAGTCAGGAGAATAACAAAGCCATAGTATTCACATCTCTGCAGTGTGAATCTGTGCATGAAATTTGGTGGTGGACTGCCCAAATTTCAACTTTTAAAGTCATGCTGCTAGCATGGCTAACAACTCAGCTAATCTACTTTTTCAGGTCAGTGTTGGTGTGATGTGGATTAGCAGTGGGTGGCAACACGAGCAAACAGCTCTGCAACTATGTCACATTTTGATACAAATATTGCAAAGATAAAGTAGATAATATTACTTTTTTTCTGTTTGAACTCCATCCACTTCAAACCAGCGCCCAAAGCAAGGACAAATGCATGGAAAAAAAAAAGTTTTCACCATTTCTCACAATAAAATGATTAAAAATGGTTGGCCTTTAATGGTTATGTCAGATGTATATATCTTATTTCTATGATTTGCCACTCGCACTGCAAAAAAAGGACAACAAATCAGTTTGAAGTTATTTACTTAAAGATCAAGTCTTACACTCCTCTGCTCCATCTGTACCTTTCATTGCACAGATTGGTAGATTGAAAGACGATGGAGCCTCTGGTGCTGTTTCACCTTGTTGTCGGTGGTACGCAGTGAAAATGTCAAACCAATTATGTAATGTGAACACGAATGTATTATTTACTGAGGTTATGAAGTTTTACTTTCCTATTTTAAAGTTCCAATAAACAGAGAGATGGAAGAACGAAGCACATCATTCCACTGGCAGAGGACACAGAGCCGACGTATTCAGCCACACACCATGAGTGCAAAGAGCGGTATTGTTTGTCTGTGGGGGTTACAGGCTAGTCAGTACCTGTCTGTGCTCTGCCCCTGTTGCCTCCAGAACAGCACATTGCACTCTGTTGGAGCAGCACAACTCCCGCCATTGTGCCCTAATGGACTGCTGATGACTGTGACCTTCTGCTCAACCCAACGAGGACATGGAGGGAGAGGGTGGGGGTGTTTGTCTGTGTTTGACTTTACTTTTGAAATGGTGGATGGGTGCATAAAGGAGACAGAGGACATCCAACTCATAAAACCAAAATAGTGATGAGAGAGAGACTCAGGGCGGGGGATGAGGTGGAGTAGATGGCTTTGAAGAGGAGTTAAGTATGATGGAGGAAGGGTCCCAGGAGAGGAGGAGAGAGACGGAGAGAGCAGGGGAGGCATCATTGAGAAGTAAGGAGGGATGTGAGAGTGGAATAAAAAACAGAGTGGAAGAAAAAGATGTTCTTTCCACCCGTATGAATTAAGTTGTCTGTGTCAGTGAGGTAATGTTCCATAAGTCACATCCATTAGCCTACAAGTTACACTGATTCTGCACAAATGCTACTCTTTCCTGCTACCATTACCGTGCAGTTTTCATATGGGGATGGGGATTAAGGGAGCTCAGGTAGCTGTCTGAAGCAGGCAGAAATATCCAGAAACTGAATGTTCCCTCCACTTCTCTGCGAGAGAGGCGGCGAGATGAAGCGGCCGGTAACAAACCGAGACAAGGCTCGATGAGGGGAGATGAATCTGCAAACAAATCTGCTAACAAATATAGCTCCCCAAACCTGGGAGAAAAACAGAGGGAGAGGTGCAGAGTCATGTAATGTATTTGCCGTGTGCTTATCAAAACACATGCCTAAAAGCTTAATACACACTCGGGGATATAGTGGAGCAGGCAGAGACAGTGCCGAGAAACAGGGAGAGGCGAAATTGAGTCTCATCTTTATGAACATGCTTGGATGAAATGAGGAGCGGATACAGAGGGGAGATGCTGATTTGAATGAGAGATGACAGGTACAGTGGCGAAGCTACAACTCCGAATAGGGATGATGGCTAATGAGCAGGTTAAAAAAAAAAAAACTCTGGGGTGGATGACTGCTCATCACACCCTGTTTGATGCCCAGCATGGCCAAAGCGTGTTAATAGCCAAATGATGTTGATCGGTGGTGATGGATTATACTTGACACCAACTCCTTCTGGCTCGTGACGTCATTCACATTTTTTTCCCCCTTCTTTCCATTTTCCTTTTCAGACTGCAGCAACTTCGCTGAGTCGAATTGACGGGCCTTAGTAAAGTCAGAGAATGTCATCTTTGAACTTGGACTTGACGCAAAGTAATGGAGACCGTTTCTGTATGAGAGTGGCGAATTGACAGGGAGCAAGGAGCTGAAAGGAAACACAGGCTGCGAGTGGGAGAGAGAAAGGAGAGAGAGAGAGTTGAAGAGGCTCGGATCAAACACCCCTCCCCGCCCGGGGGATGTGCTGACTGGCAGAAAGCGACCGCCAAGGGAGGAAGGAGGTAGGAGAGAGGAAGGGGGGGGTTTGGGAGGGTCAAAACAGGATGGTAGAACTGAGGGAGGAGGTGGAAACACAGAGAGAGTCAATGTGACAAAAAGTGACATTTGTTCTCTGAAGCTTTAGAGTTAGTGCACGCTGAAGCCACGTTCAGATAGACGACAGCACCAGGTGATAAAACGCAGCTCCTCATTCATTTCACTGCCCTGACACAGTGGGAGTGCCGATGCAGAGGCTAAACAGTGCAGGGTCATCCAGCATAAAAGTTAAACAACTTCTGCCGCAATGCATTCAATGTCATCTGGCAAGGTGTGCCTTTGGCCAGCCATGCTTTTAACTTAAAAGCTGAAATGATTTCCTTCCTCGTAGCATTACAAACCACTGTTCAGCAGTGTTTTGGAGTCTAATAAACCTTCAACTTCATGCATCAGTTGCTTAAAAAAACATTCCTGGATCAGATTTCATGGTCTCACCAGTACCTGAAATAACATGACCAACCATGGTAGTGTTGCCATGTGTTGTGCCCTGGGTTTTTCAAGACTGTTTTCAGTCTAAACATGTAAAGATGGCAACATGTGAAAAAAAAAATCTTATCTTATCCCTTCATCTATAATAAGCTTGCCTTTTGACTCCCCAAAAACTAAGATACAGTGGATAAATCTGTGTTCCAGTGTGGACAAGAAACACTGAGCTGTAACGAAAACCTCATCCAGGCTGTTCTGCAGTGACGTTAGTGAACACAAGTGTGTGCCACGTCTAAACGTCTAAGTGATCGCTCATTTTAAACGTTAGTACAGCTGATCACACAACACAGTTACATTCATCTGTACGTATGCTCTGGCCTTTACTGTTGAAGGTATATGACTTGTGATCAAGTAACTATTTTAAGCTCATTTAGCTGTCTGACAAAAGAAACCGAAAAATATACGACTGACGAAATTATGAGTTTGGCTGTAAACAGGCAGCGAGCGTCCCGTGCTTAACCCCAGTCACACATTCATGCTCACATGCTAGAGATGTGACAGGATGCCACTGTTTGCGAACTGAACCTCAAAAACCACGCTGATATCCCCTGATGCATAAACGAGACAAGCTGAAGACATCTAATTGCACTTTTTATTGTTTCCCTCGGGAAGTCGAGAACATTCTTTCCTCGTGCATGTAAGAGTATTTCAAACAAAACAGAGGAAAAACTAAATGCTGCTGTGAGTAGCTGCCCCAATCTGTATGATATAACTTTAATGAGCTAGCGGAACTTGAGTACAAATGATGGAAACATGCTTGTATCGTCACACTGAGACAACCTAAAAATGGGGGTGGGGGCAAATGTCATTCATAAATGGAAATGGATTTTTCAAAGTTAGCCAGCTGAGTATTGAACTACTCTAAGCTTGACAGGTCTTTTCAGTAGCTTTAGGAAACTTGCCCCATGTGGCATAAAAGCACCGTGTCATGGAGGCAGGACCCAAGGTAGCAGGGCAGAGCAGAGAGAACGAGAAGAAAGAAAAGGGGGGAGAGACAGTGAACGGAAAGGCTATTATACATTTTTCATTAAGTTTCCAGGCACTAAGCCACATCAAAGCCTCTCAGAGATAGAGGAGAGAGAGAGAGAGAGAGAGAGAGAGAGAGAGAGGGAGAGAGAGAGAGAGAGAGAAGTAGACACAGGATGTTCTAATTAACTTCACAGTCACTACCCCCCCACCCCACCCCCATTCTTATTCTCTGTATATATAAATGTGTCTCTGTCCTGCCCACTGTATGTATGTGTGCCTTGTAAATTCATCACGACAACCCCACATCTTCAAAAAAAAAAAAAGTTAGGAGCCCACTACAGGGAGTTGCAGCTCGTGTAGGGGTAATCAAACGGCAAAAAACAGGGAGTGTGCGTGTGTGTGTGTACGTGTGTGTGTGTTGTGGGGGCAGAGCCAGCGGACGGGGAGGAGGAGGAGGGGGCGGGAGAGGCATATCAGAGAGAAGGGGAAAAGAGCCCTGAGGTGTAGCTGCTGCCACACCCAGGGAAGGAAGAAGAGAGGAAGAAGCAAACACCCACCCTCTGCTGTCTGGTGGTGCGTTCAGGTCACATGGGGAAAATGGGAGACACGAACTTCCACTCCAACAGCTTTCAGCACAAGCTCTTCTCTTCCGGCCTCTGAACTCTCCGAGTCCATCCGGGAAATGCTGGTTGTGGAGGAAACTTTCTGTTGTAGCTGAAAATGTTTCTGTTGCTGTGGAATATAAATTGAAATGTTTAGTAAGTGAAAAGAAACTGAGTCTACAGAAATCTGTGAAGTCATTCCAGCAACTTTTCCCAGAGGTCTTCAGGGTCACATATTACTACATTACTCATATAGTCCTCATATCACTCTCTACTCTCACCCCTCCTTTCCCGCTTAATGTGACTCAACAGGAAGTTGAGTGTGCTCTTCACACTGAACAAATTGTACACCAAGTTATCATCTTAATAACGTCACTGAGCTATTAGTCTCCTGCCAGAGCACGGATGGAAATGAACCCCATGCACATGGTCTGTATAGGAGTGCATCTGGCTGCCTGAAAAACAAAGAGGGAAAAAACAGAAATAAAACTCAAGTCAGAAAGTGGGAAAGAGAGAGAGATAAACAGAAGAGAGTCATTAATTTGAGTAGTGATGGTTTCCTGTTGATTGCATTTCGATCAGCCTTAAATATTCGTCAATAAAACACAGCAAATCAACCACTAATCCCCAATGTTTTATTGATGGAAATGGTTGCTAATTCCTCCAAACTCAGCGGGCACTGGTAATTGCTGCTGTGATTTCTTCTGGCTTGTGCTGACACGGGCTCGGGCATGGCTTTGTACAGGGCTGTGTGCTGTGTCATTATCATAAAAATGATAATGTAAAAGAGACGTTTTGGTCTCTTGGCACTGTCCACAGGGAGCTCAGAGGACATGAGCAGCTAGAAGGGCTTGCGTGGAGCAGGTCCAGCTTCAGTGCCTTGTTTAAAGACACTTCAGCAGAGAGGCTGCTTGCAGATGGTTTTGCCTGAATCCAAGTCATTCAGCTGAAGACAGTAAGACAAAAGCTAAAGCAGCAGCTATGTGCAAGGCTCAATACATGCTTTGCTACTGTTAACACCGTGTAGTAACACTGTTGATGAACATTGTGAAAGGACCGTTAAAGCTGCAGCGTTTTCATATTAACAATGGATTCAATGAGCACTTGTTATGTTAAACCAGTAGCTCATTCCCCACATGGAATTATCGCCTACAGTAGCTCCGTAGTTCCTCTCAGTTCTATGGGGTGTTTTAGCTTGTTTCAGCTCATTTCTTTTGTTTTACTGTTTTGGTTCAGTCTCACCACTCGCATCAACAGACAAAGCAGGCAGCTGTTTTCAGGAAATGCTCTGATAAGGAACACCACAGCTAATCATCAAACACTGAGCTGCCAACTCTCACGCATTGACCGTGAGACACATGCAATGGTGACACAAGTCCCTTTTCTTACGCAGTGAAAAACATCTTTATAACTAATTATGCTGCTGTGCATCTAAACAGCCATGTTTGACAGCTTTGTTGCCACAAATCATTAAAGCTAGTTAACATCCAACAGACAGACTAGATGGGCCATCGTTTAATAAATGAATCAAGCAACAATAGTGCATCATGCAGTGGTATTTATCCCACCTTGTATTTATCCAACAGCACAACTGGTTTATAGCTTGCCTTTGTAGTCTTGTCAATAAATATGTGTGAAAGCAACTCTCATATAATCAATGAGAAAAATATGGTAGATCCATATTTTTTCCCTCTCTTCATTTTCTGGGTTGGCTTTCTAGTTTAATAAAATCTAGTTTCTTTGTTTTGCTGTTGTTTTCTGGACAAAATTATCCTGCAGGATCCACTGTTTGAACCATGTGTTGTGCTCCTTTATCTCCGTAAAGTAAGATAATGCATCAGTAGAAAGATTTCTGTCCTATTATTACAATTATTATATCATGTAACACATTAGCATTCAGCATGTGAGTGTGTGTGTGGCTGGCTCTGTCTGGACAGCAGCGCACTCACAACCTAGCTAAATACATTCATTCAGTGCCTTTACACTGGGCATCAACCTCGCGTTTACGTATGCATTGTTAGAAAAATTGATTTGAAGCAGAAATAAAAGCTTCAAGTCGTGGTAACTCCCGTGAGACACATCTGAGACACAAGCCCGCGTGAAGCCGGAGCAGACAGAGCTGCATATATTAAAATGAGGGCGTATTGTTTGAGATGTGAAAGGAGGAAAAATGGCTCTGATAAAGCTTGTCAGCAAAATCACTGCCAAAAGCAATCATGAGGAAAGTTAACATTGCCATAGAGACCAGGTAATGCCAAGGCTTTAGAAGCCTTAGCACTATTATTACAAACCAATATAAGTGTAATGCAACACCAGTTGTATTTTTGCAGTCATTTTGGTGAAAGTTATGCAAAATTAATCAGCAGTGCATTACTCCACACAGACAGTAATACTGTAAAATAACTTTCAAATGAAAGTAACACGTGATATGTTATTCATTACATTGTGAAAGTTTCCTAACACTGCTTTTCATACAATGTTACTGTTGTAGATATAGGTACTTGTCAACCCTCTAAGTTCCCCAGAGAGTCCCATTTTTCAAAGCCCCTTTCCCTTCTGTCCTCAACTCCACATTTCAGCAACAGAGTTACTCCATAGATTCACTAGAATCCAAGAAAACAGTCTCTGAAATCAACACTTTTCTTCCCATACTGATACCCTTGTTAGGTTTTGTCTCTCAGACCATGATAATTGACTTGGCTGTTCATCTATAAAAGCTTTCAAATTGTGAATTTGGCTGCTGAACGTTTTAGATAAAATTCCTGGGGGTTGAGGAGCGATGACCCCAAGCATTACTGTGGGCAATGTCACAGAAATGCTTCTCAAAAAATTCACCAATTCCAACACCGAGTCTCACTCAAAACTAGACTGAAAAGTTGGCCTCCCTGCAAACAGCAGGAAAAGTCACCAACTAGCTGGTGAGCACAGTGCAGCATTGAGCCACCAAGGAGCCAAATATTTTGCTGTAGGAGTTGGCAAAGACCAAACCAGAGACTGAAAACAGAGTGGATGTTGGACTTGCATTCATCAGGCGGGCACAAACACAACTCCAAATACTAATGCTAATATTGCTCATTGTCTGCTGTGTGTACAAATAAGCAACTGTTTGCTAACACATCCCCAGTATCAACCTAAGGTGATAAGAAGTCAGTGCTGTGTAATCAGACTGTGGCCCCAAAAATGAATTAATGCAGGTACAAGGCTCCGAACATCACAGGTACAAAACACAATAAGACGCTGTTTAATGAGGCTCACCTCAGACCAAGTGAAGTGTGGGTTATTATCAGACTTCATCTGACCTGCTGTAGGCTGAGCTTTTGCTCACACGCTCACATCTGATTGTGGCCGATGGAGTTGTTTGCCTCTACTTCTCCAAAATGTAAAAACTCAGATGTTCTTTTTTCTGTTTTCCTAGCCAAAGAGTCAGTGTGATCGATCAATCAGTCATTATTATTGTCATAATGCATCATGTCTCCTTATCAGTTTAGTTACCGGGTGCTATAGTTTAAAAAAACCTTATTAAATTTACTGTATGGCCTTTGCTGAGTGATGTAGTGCCTCACCTCTCTCTCTCTGCTGTAGGAAGCCCTGAAAGTAAAATTGTTTCTTGTGTTCATTGTGAATGAAAAACTGAAGTTTGAGACAATAAACTCCAATCAGATAGTAGACAAGACTTTAGTAAAGGCATGCTGTGCCAGCACTTTTAATGCAATCACTGTGAAAATCACTTGTACTTTATACACAGAATTTTTGTATTGTAGTTTTTGCATACTATTAGTTTTGCAAGTACTGCAAATTCATTCTATGAAAGGTCATCACAAAGGAAGTGTGTGTGTGTGTGTGTGTGTGTGTGTGTGTGTGTTTGGGGGTGCTGTCAGGAGAGTTACACAACGTTTGAGCTGAGCACTAGTTTGCTTTTGCCTTTCACATCCTTTCACTTGATAGACAGTATCTTTACACACCAGACAATACTCATACCCCACATCAGATTGGCATTAAAGAAACACAACAGATATTTCACAAGCCAACAGTGGACAACTGATTAGCACAGATAATGAAAGAACACAGGAGATGACTGCTTGAAGAGAAGTGGTTTGTCTCCCCCCCCCAGGGATTACACCCACAGCTCTGCAAACATTAATTGGCAATGCGACCTTGGGCACAGTGAGAAAAACAGTTCTAGCTTGTTACCATGATTCATAATTAGTTTTTTTTGTCATCTTTGAAAACGACTTGGAAGATAATGAATAATTTGAGTTGTCTTGTCACGTAATCCTGATGATCCCTGTTGGCTCGCTAAATCCATAACTGGTTCACAAACAGCGGCAGCATTCAGGGAGTGCCTAATGAAATCTGCTCCGCTTTTCAATTTGATAAGTGAATTTTTGTTTTGCTTCACCAAATGTCAGGACCTCAGTCATGTGCTGCTGGTTAGAGCAGTTGGAAGCTGTCTAAAAATAAATCAGCTCTGATGAGACATGGCAGAGGATGAGAATGAGTTTCTAAGGATCGATGCAGAGGCTTTTTCAACTTTAAGGTCATAAAACAAACGCATTTGTGAAATACTTAACTGAAACAAAACAAAGTAAACAAATGTGAATAGCAAGGTATTACTGCTTTCAGTGGCCAAAGGGTCGTGAGGGTTATTCAGCACCAACAACATAGCACACAAGCATGTAACCCTCAAATCCAAGTAAGAAAAAGAAAGACACTGGGGTTGCATGAGGTTTTTTCCAGAACAGCAGCGATGTGAGTTTGGCATAGTTGGAAACAAATGGCTGTCTCGCGTAGACAGCTTGGCAATTATAGAGTGTAGTTTAGATTGCAAACAAGCAAGATCCTGTCTCCGTATTCCTTTTGAATTGCAAACCAAACATCTACTTGCTTTCACCTTTGTTTCCCAGCAGCCATCATCCTAATGACATGCAAAATTCAGTTCTGAGGCAGAAAAAAGCTCTTTCACAGCGTCATGAGGATGCAAAATAATTCCGTGTACAGTGAAGTTGACTTTTTATGGTTGGGTCTTTAGATGAGAAAGGCAACACGGAATTTTAAGACTGTAGTGCTGCTCAAACTGTCACATCTCACCTCTAATAAAGCACAATGCTGTCTTTGACTAGTCTGGCGCAGGAGTGAAGTGAGCAGTGCTGTCAATATGCTTCGCAGATGAGCCCATTAGCTCGTCGCTACTGTCAGCACCAGCCTGATAAGTATGTAACTGACTGCCTTTGGCCTTCAAAGCCCTGCACGGACTTGTATTTCTTTTTCATCTGACAGAACTGCCTCTTCCCTTGGAAAATCCACATGGATGCTGTTCTCGACATGTCTGCTATCTACTTGTTCCTGTTGTATCAAAAACAGTCTGACCCTGGTGTGGATCTCTCCCACAGTGCATCAGTGAGAAACAACTGGCCTATCAGGCAGCAGGAAGGGGGCTAATGAATAGATGGTGTGACTTGCCTCCAGACAGACAAAGACATAGGCAGCAGCACTGAAGCCAAAGACAGAGTCAGTTATGCTGAGGCACGGCTACAGAATCATGACATGTTCTTATAATATGCTATGCTAAGCAGAAAGGTACACAAAGACGTGTATGACACTGTAGTTGAGCATAGCACACTGCAGTATAGTAAGGAAAGTATAATATGGAGCAAGTATAGCACAGCACAGTTAGTATAATGTAATGTAATATAAGGTATAATGTAATATAAAGCACAGTATAGCACACCACAGCACAAGAGCGTAGTCTAGAGCACAGTATTGTGTAGAATAGTAGGGCATAGCTTTGTGTAGTATAATAGTATAGCATGGAACATGTAATGCAGACTGAAACACAGTCGAGAATATAAAGCATGTATCACGCTACAGTGCAATACATTAGTCTATAGTTTACACAATATATTGTAAAGCACAAGTTTACAAAGTCAGTTATTTTCATCTTCGAATGTGCTCTAGAAACATCAAAACAAAATGCACAATTTCAATCATCAGGTATATATATATGGGAATATCACCACCACACCAATCACAACATCATCAGGTAGAGACAAACCTGTGCTGCCACTATTAGCTAGTTAATGTCCCCTCAGATGCTGTGACACAAAATGGATGGGCATTCGAAAGAAAAAATTGAGGGAGACAACCCTGAACTAGTAAAAGCTCCAAAGCGTGCAGTGAGGAAATATGACCCTGAATACATTAAGCAGGTAGTGATACTGAGCCGAGAGCACAGTGTGTTGAATGTGGTGAAATCCTGTCACAGCCTGGTTGATTTTTTCTCCCTTTTTTGACATGTTAGGTTTATTCCCTCATTTTTTTTGGGAGGACGGGCTCCGAAATTTTTAACAATCAGAAGTGGGCCTTAAGTTACTTGTACAAAAGGTCAAGAACCCCTGTTATAGATACAGGACAGTAAAGCACAGTATAGTACGGTCTGGCATAGTATCTTATAGTATAGTTTAGCATAGCATAACATAGTATGGAATGGTATTGCATATCATTATATTGTATTGTATATTGTACTATATTGCCTTTGTAAAATACATAAAAGTAATGGCATCTACAGCAGATAAGCAACTGGGGATACTGTGGGTAGCTGTTGTTGACAAGTCACAGTATAGTATACTATATTATGGTTTTGGATGTTATAGCAGCAGTATTGTAAAGCCCACTACAGCAAGGATTGTACAGTATAGTATATATGATAATTACTGTATCATTATATTTCATCGAAAATGACATTATATCATATTACAGGTATGGTAAGTACAGGTATAGTGCCATATGAAATTAAGCACGTCATACTGTAGTCGGCTATATGCAGCAGTACTCTAAATGGATCAGTGGTGTGGTGTTTACATGATGAAAAA
Organism: Chaetodon auriga; assembly: GCF_051107435.1. Classification (NCBI taxonomy): domain Eukaryota; kingdom Metazoa; phylum Chordata; class Actinopteri; order Chaetodontiformes; family Chaetodontidae; genus Chaetodon; species Chaetodon auriga. Next base: position 6,650,719 of record NC_135078.1, read on the forward strand.
TGTAGGAGAAAAATCAGTGGACAGATAGGGCCTTAACTCTTGAACTTTGAAGTCAAGTAGAAGTCTGTTTCTGCTGCAGCTCTCTCCTTTCATTCAAAGCTCCCTGCTGCCACTCGCCTCATATCTCTACTGGAGACAGACTGCAGAATGCACACACGCTACACATGCATAGTGAAGAAAAAGCTACTCTCTAAAGTATGCCTAATTGGTTTTTATTGACTTTAGCACCAGTAACAGATATTGTGTGATAGTGTAATGACAAAAGATTAGCTCCTCATGCGCGGCTGGGTAATAACGGCTGAGGTGGAGAGCAGCTTCACAGAAAGCCATCGCACCAGATAAGCACTGTAAGCAATGTGATTATGTGGATAGTAGTGTAATCTGAGCCCTATTAATATGTTTAATTGTAACCATTTGCAACAGCCCTGAAGCTCCTACTCATGATTGCTTGGCAGTTGTGCAAAGTGTTATTTCATTTGTGCTAAGCTAAATTCTCCGCAGGCAAGCAGCTGTTATAATGCTCTTATACGTATATTGGCATGCTAATAAAACACACTTTGTGACGGAATTTAAAATTCAATCAGGTTCAGGCAGAGGGGTGCTAAATGCATCCTGGAATATGAATAGCTGTGTCTGTCAGATTGTACTCTCGGTAATTTCCTCCTGAAAAATCCTCATCTTCTCACCTCATCTCCCTTTCTCCTACTCTTTTTGTCTCTCTTTGTTAGCACCTCTTGTTTTTCCTGTGCTCTAACTCTCTCCTCCTCAATTTCTCATTTTCTCCATTTAATATTAACAACCTTGTTACTCTCTTGTTCCTCAGTCTGCCTGCTCACCTAAATACCCCCATCCCTCCCCCATCTATCCCTCCTCTCTGTCATCAGATAGGGGAGCTCAGGGAAGAAAAGCCCGTCTTGACTTCAAACGCCTCCCTGTCTATTTGTCTCCACCTCATCTCAACTGCCAGGGAGGCACAGCCCTCGAAATCAACTCTTTCCTCCCCCTGCTTCGTTTCTACTCCCCATCTCCCCTCCTCACCGCTGTTTGTGTCTAGTTCTTACTCTCTCCTGCTATCGATCTCCCTCTTCCTTCCTCCCTCCTCCTATGTTCCTGTTTGCATCTCTTTTTCTCCTCATTTTCTTTCCTTTGTCTTCCCCTCTTGCCCGTGCAGTAGAGCATTTAAATGTGTTATTGCCTGTAGCTGTAGAGCCTGCATCTCTCTCTCTCTCTCTCTCTCTCTCTGTGTGAAACAGAAACTGTTCATATCACCGTTATTTATTACTCAAACTAAATTCTGTCTTTTGCTCCAATTTGCTCAGATCTCTGCATGACAATTTGAATAGAACTTGATATTAATGTGACGTGCTGTGAATGAAAGTACGGGCTTTAGCAAATCTGCTGGGAAAAAAAGGAGGAAAAAGGCATCAATGGACAAAGCGTGTAGAAATGACAGCAATTATGGAACATTTAAAAAGCACCTGTGAGCATCATTAAGATGTGTTTTTGTTTTGTTTTTCTTTCGTCTTTGTCTTACTGAGGCATCGCTGTGGCAGGCGTTGTATATGTTTGCATGTTTTAGGGTCTCTGATAGAGTGCAAAGACATGCAGTGATGCAATCAGTGGAAACCATTCACAGGGGCAGGACAAGCTCTGCCCCACCAACTATCCCTGGCATCTCCAACTGCAGAATGTGGGGGATTCTGTGCTACTGAAACTGGGTGTATCCATGCCAACTGCACAGGGTCTGTGCTGCAACACAGGCATGTATGTGTGTATTATTAAATGATTTGTCTTAATAGTGCAGTTGGACTGTGTGAAATAACTGTGCACAGCGAGCAGAGAAGCGGATTTTTCGGACAAATAGATCGTGCTGTAAAGTGAAAGTGTGTTGAGGACAAAGCACAAAGCAAAAGAATAGCTTATGAAAAGATAAACTGCACTGATGGACAAAACCTACAATTATCCTCCATCAAATGTTATTCCAAGCTTTTCTCCATTCAATACTTGCTTTTGTAATCCTTTCATAGCAACTGGACAGTGTTGTTTTAATGTTCCCATGGATTATTATTGCTTTTTAGGAGCTTACATGTGCGGCTCTACACAAGCTCTCAAAGTTCGTGGATGTTTGTTTCAGAATGTAAATGCACATTTTTCTTAATGTGTTTATGGAAACTCATTACCTCTAACTATTTCTTGTTTACCCCTGCAATTAGAATACAATTAGAGAGAGGGGGAAGCACAGGATCTTTTGTGTAATCCTGCCTTTTGTGACATGCAGCAGGGCATTTCCTTTGCAAAAAGACAGTAATGGAGTAAACGGCTGAATTCTGCTTCTGTAATTATACACTTCTCTGAGTAAGCAGAACTTCAGTGGATCTGCCACGCCTGTCAACTCCAAAATCTTCAGCAAACATTATTTGTATTTCCTTTGTCAAGCTCTTTGTGTCAAACACGTGTATCGGCTTTACTGAAGTTAAAGTAGCAATGCTACATTAGAAAGTAAAGTAAAAATGTATTTTTGTAAAAATACATTTGCATTATCAGCAAACTATACAGGAACCTACAATAAGATATGATGAGGTATGACCTGAGGGAAGAAACCAGAGAAACCAAGAAACCATAGGCTACTACTTGCACAACCCTGGAGATTTTGTGTGCTCATGATTCTTGGTTTTGGGATTATAAATCAGCATGACAGAGCCCATTCAATCAGAGACAGAATCTGTTTTATTAGCAAGTTCAAGCATACAAAGCCTGTGGTACAGTAATAACATTAATGAAAAAGTCATATTAAAATTAAATTGAAATTTTGAAGTCTATTTATGGAATGAAAAAGTATTGGAATATTGCAATGAGATGCAAAACTGGAAATGAAATATTCATTGTATAAAGGTAATTGGACTGTGCTATTGACAAAAAAAAAAAAAAAAATGAAGTGCATCAAATATATGAAAGAGAACTAAATGTGACATTTAACAGAGGAGGCTGCCTGGAATGCACAACGTAAAGCCTACTGTGATTAAATATATGAAAATGACAAGTGCAGGGATTAAATGAGGGATGTGAAATAAAGTCCGGCTTCTTCATCCCTTGTCATCAGGGTTTGATGAAATGTGCAAAGGTTGTAGATGATCAGTGGCAGTTTGAAAAAGAATGACGCCCACTTACTCCAGACAACCCAAAACAGTCTTCAAATGGCCAAATCCACCCAACAACAATGACTTTTCTTACATGCACGACAAGAATGATTTGGCTTTACAGCGTGGTGGCAGCAATGCACCTCATCTGTCAGGAATCCAAAGAAGAAGAAATATGTCATTTAATGCTCTAAATTTGATATTTTCTATCCAGAAAATGCCATTAAACTGTTAAATAACACAAACAAGCAAGCTACATGGTTTCAGCTGGGAACTTCAGCAGAGTCCAAAACATCCACCATAACAACAATAGAAAATTGTACATTTCAACAATTTTCTGGTGAGGTCTGAAAGAATCTTGGTAACAACTAACAAACTAAAGATTCAAACCTTCACTGAATGTAGATTATGAAAATTAAACACACATTTTGAAATGTTAAATAGCATCTCAAAATATAGCTTTTTCTACTGAGAATAATAGTAATGTCGGCCATTTTTGTGTTTCCCTGAAAGAAACTTTATCGTCGTGTGATGTGGACGCAGGCTAACAAAAAGAATAGGGCAATAAAAGTAAGCATCGCAATTTTACAGCCGTCATTGTGAAACTACATTCTGTGAATCAACAAAGCTATTACACATTTTGATGTGAGACTATAAAGCTCTGTGGGAACTGACAAGTTGGGTGATTCTCTGTGAAATCACTCTGAAAAACAACTCCTTCCATACTGCATGTAGTTATTTGATCAATTGTTCACACAAGGATAATGTTTATATAATGAGTATCAATATTTCAAAAAGTACTCATAAGGCAGTATGACTCCGTTGCTCTTATATTATGTAAATATTACAGGATCGTGATTATTGATGCATAAACATTGTGCATTTTAATGCTGCAGGTGGTCACATTTTGTACTCATTTTTATACCATTTTTATGCCAAATTTGAATCTGCAAAATGGCAAATATTGTACAAAGAAATGAAAATAATGCCTGTAAATAAAAACAAAAAATGTCAGGGCAATTGGCCAATCCCAGCGAAGAAACTGTGGCTTGTCTCAGTGAAGAGGTCATGGGCTTTCATCTCATGTAGACACACGTGTGTGTGAAAAGTGGGTAGTTTCTTGTGTTAATATACAGCATGTGGTGCAGAAGATTTGCAGGTGTGGTATTTTAGTATTGGAAAGTGCTGTTTTGTTTTAGTCTTTATCGACACAAACAGCACAACATATGACCTGCTTTCAACTGTAAGGGCAAAAAATCACGGACCACAGTCTCAAGAGTCATGAGCTAAAATAACAAACCAGAGAGAGAAATGGAAAAAAAACATGTGCACTTACTGTGATAGGCAGATTTAATGCATGCATGCATGCATTAAATCTGCCACACCCCGTGACCTTTCATCAAAGCTGCATGAGCTGACACAGTGGTGATTACAGTTTTTAGTAAGCAGCGTGATAAGCTGCTTTTTTTATTTATTTAGAGCCTGTGTTTGATACAGATTGAGCAGATGAGTCCTAAAATGAGCATAGGAATCTACAATTCTGCTCTTTGGATTGAAGAGGGTAAAAGGAGCCTGCCGCATCAGCAGCATGGGCCATCAGCTAATTAACCCTTCCCTATACCCTGCTCTCCTTAATTACTGTGCTACCATTGTCTGTCAGGCTTTCCATTCTCTTATGGAGTTCACATAAATGACGGCGGCGGATTCACCATCAAAATTTGCAATATTTTTCGAAACACTAAGTCATCAATTCCTCACAGAAGTAAACAAAAGCAGGCTGCTCATTTCTGGTTAATGACCATGGATTTTGTCAGCAAACTGTGGCTAATGTAAGCTACTGTTTAAACTCAGTGAGTTAGCCAAGAAGTGCGTCTCCAGCTGACATGTCCATGTGACACATTGTATGAGAGCGCTGTGAAAGGGTCTTAAATGTGTGCTTGATGGTTGCGTACTAATGTAACATAATGCTAAAAGACTGAGGCTAAAGCTACATGTCCCAGGTATAACATCACTAGTTATTGATCCATGTAATACAAGAATGCACAGGATCCGGTTCACAGTCCTCAAAGTGGTGTCATGGTTATGTGGAGAAGAGAGCGCCTCTGCATTGCATAAACATATGTTCACGTGTCCTAAATGGAGGCACACGAGGAATACATTTTAATTTTTCTTTTCTTTTCTTTTTTCTTTCTTTCTTTTTTTTTAAATTTTGATTTGGCAACTTGGATTTTCTTTTGCATCACAAACAGCAAAATAAGTTTAATAAGAAGTGAGGGAGCACTGCAATCCTCCACCAACACATCACTGCTTATAGTATTAGCGAGTGCAGAGTGGGTGTTAAAGTCAGTCTGACAACAGAGGAACCCCATCAATCTCTAATGCATAGCCAATGAGGGGCTTTCCAACAACAGGCCTTTGTATCCCACTGGAAACAGATTGATCTCTTTGTATGCTGTGCACACATTTGCCCCACGTCCCTAAGGCCCTCATTGTCTTCTATTTGTTTAACATGATGGAATATGCTAATCAGGCAGGCGCTGCTGAGATAAAACCTGCACTCCAGTGCTAACGCACTAACCGAACCCGTGAAATAAAACTGTAACCCTTTTAATTGAGTGTTCCCCTGGTAACAGAAATAGTGATGCAATCGAATTAAATAAACAACAACCTATATATTAAACATGATGATTCTCTTTGTGGTATAAGGCGCTGCTTCGTATGCTGAGGAGACATGAGCGTGTGCAGTTTTCAAACAAAGGCTGGGAATTAAACGCTACCACTAGGGCATGTTTTCATGTTTATGACTGCGGAGTAGCAATTCTATTTGAAATTGCCATGTTTTCTTCATTTCACAGAAATGAAATGCAGCGGCAGAGTCCTGTGGCTCCTGGGATCAGCAGGGTGCCACACAGTGCTCCTGGCTCTTCTGACACAGGTTTATTACACAGACAGTACGTAAACACATGTATGCACGTTGATTTTCCACGCAAACATTCACACAAGCGGAAAATGAGCACACGCATAAACACAGATACACATGCAAACATAAACACAAACACCCCACCCACCACCACATGCCACATGCTGTCAGAGGCTTTCATGTCCTTTGCCCAAACTTTTGATTGGTCCCAAAAAGCAAGCAAGGGGTGCTTGTTTACTTCCTGGCAGCAAGTAAATATTTTACACGGAGCGCCTTCATGTTGGAAATCTGGGCAGTGCATGGGAGATATCTTGTGAGTCAAGATGGTTGACAACCTGCAAGTTTGCAACGAGGAGGGACTGTGACAGGTCAGACATAGTTCACTTACGCAGCTTTAACGACATGCATGTCATAAAGACACATATATAATGCACTTACTCCACATGCAAACACATACATGCACATTTGGAAAGCAAGTGAGATGTCTTCACTCCAGGGAAATACCGAATGAATTTGGAGATATGTAGGTTAACTTTCAGAAATCAGAGAGAAAACAGGAGAAAACCAATCCGTGCTGGAAACACTGTCACAGGTTGGTCTGTTTTTCTTTGTCCTAACCTCAGTGTAATCCTAATTTAACCTGAAAACTAAGGAATCTACAATTCTGCTCTTTGGATTGAAGAGGGTAAAAGGAGCCTGCCACACCAGCAGCATGGGCCATCAGCTAATTAACCCTTCCCTATACCCTGCTCTCCTTAATTACTGTGCTACCATTGTCTGTCAGGCTTTCCATTCTCTTATGGAGTTCACATAAATGACGGCGGCAGATTCACCATCAAAATTTGCAATATTTTTTGAAACACTAAGTCATCAATTCCTCACAGAAGTAAACAAAAGCAGGCTGCTCATTTCTGGCTAATGACCATGGATTTTGTCAGCAAACTGTGGCCAATGTAAGCTACTGTTTAAACTCAGTGAGTTAGCTAAGAAGTGCGTCTCCAGCTGACATGTCCATGTGACACATTGTATGAGAGCGCTGTGAAAGGGTCTTAAATGTGTGCTTGATGGTTGCGTACTAATGTAACATAATGCTAAAAGACTGAGGCTAAAGCTACATGTCCCAGGTATAACATCACTAGTTATTGATCCATGTAATACAAGAATGCACAGGATCCGGTTCACAGACACATATGCAATGCATTTGCTCTACATGCAAACACATACATGCACATTTGGAAAGAAAGTGAGATGTCTTCACTCTTCACTTTCAGAAATCAGAGAGAAAACAGGGGAAAAACAATCCCTGCTGGAAGCACTGTCACAGGTTGGTCTGTTTTTCTTTGTCCTAACCTCAGTGTAATCCTAATTTAACCTGAAAACTAAATACAGCCGTTATCTCACAACTGCACTCCTTCAGAAGCTAGGATAGACAAACTGACCTCACGGTGGAAGGTGTTTTACGTTTGTCTGTCTTTGTGAGGACCGTTCACACAAATACACGTATTAAAAACATAACAGAGGGGAGTAGGAATGGAAGGCTTGGCTGCAACCCACGTGTGTGTGAACAAACCCAAACAGGCTGCACACCCCTGCCACGTAACAGCCTTTTAATTGGAGGCCACGCGTCTGCTCGAGCGCCAGTGGAGGAATCTGTGTCATTCGCCTCCAAATGACACGAAGCGTCCCGCTTTTATTCCACCGCTGGGACAGAATGGCAGACTTGCCAGGGATTTTCATTTGACACCAGAAATAAGATCCGGCCTGCTGAAATAGCCGCAAAGCCTGTCTTCGGAAAGACAGGAAAGAGAAGGGAGATAGAAAGAGAATTAGAGGGAAAATTAGAGGGGAAAGTGACGGAAAATGAGAGAGGAAAATGGTACCAAAGCTGGAGAAAGACAGAGCTCGAGACGGGAGGATAGACAGAAATAAAGGGGGAAAAAAAAGTGGTTGAGAGAGAGAAAGGGAAGGCATGTTTGACACCGGCATCATGTTCCACAGAACTGCAGTTTGACACTCAGACCAGCATGGTGTCAGAGCATGTTAGCTGGGTGAAATCGCTTCAGATTCCCCTAAGGCAAGCAGAAATGTACATGAAAAGTGAGTGTGTGGCAAAAGAAAATGGAAAGAAATAAATACGTGTTAAGCCGCTGCAACTTTAGTAATACTGGCTTCCAACAAACCATGGAATCTATACTCTGTGTGGGCTGTAATTCAGCTACAATGAGGTGTATGAAAGCAACAAGACGGAGGACGCTCCATAAATACTTCTCCTGACACACATTCTGCAGTGGAAATGCTTTGGACGATGAAGAACATTAACGTGCTCATATCCTGTATATGTGTGTATATATGTGCATCCATCTAAATAAGTGTCTAACATATGGCGTCTCTGACGAAGACAAATGACTCATGCAGCCTTTGAATAAGGAATACTCCACTGCAGCTGAGAAAGAAAACAGAGCACTTCTGAAATAATACTACACTAGTAGCCACAGTTAAAGCATGGCATTATAGTCTCACCTTCACTTCATGATATGACAAAGATGAAAAATTGAATTTCACAGTTATCAAAGGTGAAGATATTATGCACAAGCAGCAGGGTATAGCTCACTGGCTATTAAGGCATTATGAGGGCTTAATTTAGCTTGAATAGGTTTTTGCATTATAAATAATTGAAATTGGTATAAATTAATACTCATAGTCCCGGTGGGGTGGGGGTGGGGGGTGGGGGGGCTGTGAGTTGCAGCTCTGTTTGGCGGCGCATTACACACAGCTAAAAAAAAAAAAAAAGAAGAAGAAGAAGAAAAAAAACAGCTGTGAAAAATGATGCCCTAAGTTCAAAGCAACTTCAATCAGGATACATTTCTCTGCTTGATGAATAATTGAGCAACAGCCTGAACAGCCTTGAGTCCTCGCACTTTTTTGTGACGGCTTTTGCATGAATAAAACACTGTTTGGCCTGCAGAGCTGTCTGCGTTGCAGGGATATGGCACGGTGTAGTAACATGGTATTGCTCTAGGTATCCTTCTCTCCGGCTACCCCTTTTGGTCTAGTGTTCTCTGCCCCTGCATATCTAATTCTGCTTGTCTGCTTTTCTCTCCGTCTTAAACTTCTATCTGCCTCCCTGCCTCTCTTCCGCTCTGCAATTTCTCTCTCATTACCTCCTTATTATATTCTCTCTTTTTCAGGGGACCTCGTGGTGAGCTAATAAAAAAAAAAAAAAGACCATCTCAAATGCCGTTAAATGCTATGGACTCCTTGCCAAACCACCGCATCTGAAGGTGAGAAAGTAAACACATTGCTAACCACTTTCTAGAATTTCTCAGACAATCGCAAATAATTCAGGTCTCGCCCCAACTCATCTATATAACCATGAAAGCCGTGATGTGTGCACACTTTTTATTGCTTTTCTAGCTTATTTAAGTTTTTTTTTTTTCTTTTTACATTAAAATTTGGTGCAGTCTATAGGTTGATCCAAGCGGATTCAATTTTTGTTATATAGTATTTTTGCTGCTATAGCCTTTCTTGGTCTGGCATGACCAATAGCTTGTGGCGGCACATGTTAGCAAACTTTGGATAAGCATGTCTGTGTAACAGATATTACTGCACCAGTTTGATGACTTTATAATTGTTCTCATTTTTTCTCTACTTTGCTCTACATTTACCATTATCTGGTTATCACCACTTGTGGCCACTGTTTAAATTTATATAGGCGCTTTAAGGCCAAAAATTACAATTTAATAGCTTTGATTTGCACGTTCAGGGAGTGAGTCTGCTTAAATTTTAGTTTAATTTTTGCTATGTGTACTCTAGTGCAGAGAACCCTTTTGTAGACTCTCAATTTAAACAGAAACTACTATACCTGATTTGCATAAGTTTAATGGGCAAAACAAGTCAGTGAAGGTCATCACATCCAAATTATTTCCTCAGCTCTCACCTATAGCTTTGAACCTTTGAGATTTAGAACTCTGAAAACACTGTTTTGGTGGAGAAAGGCAGGAGAGTCAGTGCTGAACCCCCCCCCCCCCCCATGTTTTTTAATGAACAGAATCTAGCTCAGACTCTCTGTCATCTCATTATTTCTGCCTCACATGGGAACGATCACACTGCATAACTTTAGTCAGACTACATTTTAAATGTCCCCTGACATAGAAATAATTTTCCCCTTTATCCAAACAGATGCACACAAGACATTAAAAATTAGGTTATGGCTAAATCTTAGGATTTGCGTGTTTAGTGCTTTTGTATGGGCACTTTAAGGCCAACATACTACCATCGCACAGTATCACAGTCAGAAAACTATCCCATCAGGCCAGCTTGCAATGTGTGAAGCCTCCACTCAGCTGGTTTAGCAGATGTTTTATCAGAGGAAGTGCTGTTGTCAGCCTGTATGGGTCAAGTGTTGTTAACAAATCATCAACATTAGATAATACCAGTGAAGCTGCCTTTTGTTGGCCACTTGTAAATATGCAATTACAGGTCAAAACAAAGTGGCACAGAGTTCTCATCACTGACTGGCCCACAGCAGGACTTCAGAAATGTCTTTCAGGCTTATATACGACTGCACTTACGCTGGAGTAGGATATTTTACAACTCTTCCCATCCCTGCTGGCCATAATGTAAACATTTCAAACTCCATCTTCTACAAACAAGTGGAAGAAGTGCTCAGGTCGTCATGCTGAGGGCTGCAACTGAGAGCTCATTACATGCAATGGTGTCGTCACCGGCGGAGTTTCAGGAACTGCGCCGTGCAAAGGGAAAGGCATTGGCTTACAGTCTGTCATGGAGAGTAATGGCACGTCAGAATGCTGAGAGGAAACTCCTAATGGTCTACACTTCAATATTTAATGTCTTCTTTTTGGCCCTTTCTGTTTTCTGCTGAGGGCAGGTATGAATAGAGGCTCCATATTTCATGGCAATAAGAGTTATTGTAATGGTGAGTGGAATGGAAGCTCAGTGGGAGTGTGTTTGGGGACAGAGTTACGGTGATTTACAGCTGGTTGCTGCGGTTGTATATGCTAGTTTCTGTGCGTGTCCCCCAAATTCTCATTAGATATAATGAAAGCCAGTCATTAGCACTTAGAATTGGTAGTCCAGTCCATGTCAGCCACAGGGTTATCGTGTGAGGACAGCAAACAACAGGACTATTGAAGATGAGGCTGTGTCTGTCGGAGGCGATGCTTTCTGTGTCCATGACTACGGCAGCACATAGCATGGATCATAGACATCTTTATTATTTCTTAATACACTATAGAGGTGGAAAGAAAAAGAAGACTAACAGCAAGATTGTTAATGGCATAGTGACATGAGAGCACACACTCCTGCCCACACACACACACACTACACTTTGTCAGCAGTTTCCAGTTCTCAAGGCTTTGCCCCGACGATCCAAATGGGACTGGGAATAAAAAAAAGTATCTGTCTCGCCACATTATTTACTGTGAAAGTCGTACAATTAGATTTTTGTGAGACGGTTTGAAAAAATATGCCGCTGGGCTGAGATTTTTTCACTTGTTCAATTCAACTGTCGCCTTGTTGCTTTATCTTCAAACAAGTGGAGCAATTGGCCCCATATTGTTATGTGCCACACGAGACAATAGTGGAAAGAATTGAAATTATTTCACCCCACAGTCAGGATTTAAACACTGAAAATAGGATTAAGCGTTTTGTTCAGATAGACATTGGTTGGCTGTGAGGGACAATGGAAAGGAGAACAGGGAGAGAGGACAGTCGGGGGAGGATATCCTGTCACCACTCGGTGGTCTTTGACCTGGGATATCCTACTTAAGATACCAGTCTATGCTCACCACTGCCAAGGCCACCGCACTTCCTCCGCTCTGCTTGTACTGTGCCAAGGCCTCCTTTTGATAACACCACGCTGCATCTGCAAAATCAGACTTGACATGATGTCATTGTTTTACCCTCCAGTCAGGGCCTTCACTGGGTGGATGTAACATGGGAGGTTTAGGCTATCCTCTCACATCCCACTTCCTTCCACGTTTAACCCCCCGCCCCCTCCAAACAGTGACGGGGACATGATCCCTCATTCCCTTCCCAGCTGTGAATTGTGAACTGGGTTTGTTGGAACAGGCCAAGTGATTTTCCATTTCAAGAGCTTGAGCTTGGGTTCACAAAAACTCCATTTTTGACTGAATAAACATCTGTGAAGGTGATGTAAAAGGTGTTTTGAACAAAATCAAAATTTGTTTGTGTCGAAATCTCTGCTGCCTCTGATCTGGATCTTATACTGACACATAAAGTTTTTTTTTTTCAGATAATCATTTCTGTGAACCTAAAACTAAATTCAGAGGGAAATCCTGCCTGCGCCTTTCTCCTTCAGCCTTGAGTGGAGTCATATTTCAGATTTTTCCTGTGCACTCGTGCTGTGAGTTCTCTTATTTTTAATCCAAGGCTGCTTTATTTATGTTGGTCTCGTCCGAGGCATGTTTGTAATATACACTTGTAGTACCATTTCAGGGGCATCTATATTTTATTTTGAAACATCTATTTTTCATTAGGAGAGAGTGCTGCATGACCCAAAGGTATTGTTGTTTTGGTTCAGTAAAGGTGTTTGGAGAAAACATCACACTGGACCCTTTCACCTGCATCTGGCTGGCAGAAGGTTTAGGCTGGGGAAACAGATTAATCTTCATATTTGGGTTGTGCTGCCGGGCACTCTTCCCCTGTTGTGAGTTTAAAATTTAATCCTCTTTAGATATGTAACGTGGCCTGGAAAAAAAAAAAAAAAAAAACAGATAATCAGTGCAAGCCAAGTTCATCCCCGTCACCAAGCAATTTCTTCACATATTAAGTGATATAATTTTACTTGTTTGTTGCCTTGAGGAGTATGGCAGATCCCACAGCGCTCATTCTTGCTGAATTACACTAAAAAGACTACAACATGCTCTGACCTCATTTGCAGAGTCCCCCTTTTGAAGAAAACGAGCCGGCTAAATGATGTTAGATTGTCTAACTTGTTAGGAATTGGCAGCATAGCATATGAGTTGGGAATTGGATGAACTGCTGGGAGTGGGTGTGTAGTGCTTCTTTCTGCTTGCAGTAGCGCTGATCATGTATTAAAAGCAGCTTAGCTAATCTCTTTAGAGCGATGATTACTATCACGCTTATGAGTCAGTGTGCAAGATCAGATTCCAGTATTTAGGAACTATCGAACTGCCCTGAGAGATGATGAGAATATGAACATATGGTGTGTGTGCACGCACTCCACATTTTCACTCAGTGTGCAGTTTCTCTCCAGAATTAGACTCTCTGTCATTTGAAAAAATAATACAATACCTACTCTGACAAATTGATTGCTGGCATGACTATTAAACTCTATTATGGAACATCATTAAAGTTAATTAGCTGAAGCATCTTAAGACCTTTGCTTGCAAAATAATGACACTTTGATTAAACAGTTTGAGTATTTAAAGTGGCACTTCATGAATTTTACCTCACAATTAATTACTTTAACATTTTAAAAACTCCTCCGTAGTGGTAGGTTTAATACAGTTTGTGCATATTAAATCACATTGGAGAAACTGAGAATGTATAGCAAATGAATGAAATCATAATAATACATAATAAATAAAGAATAAATATTTACATAATATTAACAACTTATGATAAAATAATATCAGTATTGTGCAAACTGTACTCTGTAAACTATAAAATGTGATGACAGGTGGGTGTTTGAAATTATTTTTTTATTTTGCAATATTTAATACCAGTAGTTAAACATTTGACATACTGGGAAATTTGCTTATTCACTTTCCTTCAGGGCATTACATTGCTGCAACCAGTATCTTAGCTTTCAGGCTTATCTGACTGTAAACATGGGGAAACTTCTTGCCTGATATATTCCACATTATTTCTTAGCCCGGTTGCAGTAACTTCCTGGAGGCTCCACTGATTTCCTGGCAACTTCACAGTGACAACAAGACTCCCGGAATTCACTGCAGGAAGCACTCCTGCACATAAACCCATGTAAAAAAAAAAAAAAAAGCTAAGCTAAGCTAACCAGCTTGTGGATGTGGTTTTATATTTAAATACACAGACAAGAGTGGTAACGATTTTATCATCTAACTCTCAGCAAGAGAGCGATTCAGTGTAATACCCCAAACATTGAACTGTTCTTTCAACACACAGCAAGTACAGAATAAGCAATATTAGCAGGATTGCATGTAAACTGGATGTGTACTGTGAGTGAAACAGCTGAGAGCAGTTGAGGTGTTATCAAGTTCGGAAAGAACACTTCCTCCATATGAATTCCTGGAAGCTCAGACTGACAAAGACAGGAAGGTGAAGAGTGATGGATGGTAGGGAAAGGGAGGGAGGGAGGGAGGGAGTGAATAAGGAAAGGTGGCAAGGAAGGAAGAATAGCCATGGGATAGAAAGGGATAGAAAGGTAAGAAGGGAGAGAAGAAGTGATGATGTGGGAGGTGAGTAGATAGAGGCTGGATGGATGGACAAAGTTTGTGTGGAAAAAGCTATAAAGAGTCTGACAAAGGGATTGGAAAGTGAACAAGGGTATGCTGGCAGGGAAGATAGAGGAGGCAGGGGTAGGGGTGAAAGAGAGGAAAAGTCAGCGGGGATGCAGAACAATAGACAAGAAGGTAAAGATCGAAAGATCGAAGAAGGAGGTAGAGGAAGGGGAAAGAAATGATGAGGTTATCAAGACGAGGCTGAAGGAAGTGAAACAACAGGTCATGATGAACCTTGTGCCTTCACTCTCAACAGCCAATCAGAAGATTTGTTTCAAATGTGCAACTGAACCCTGCAGTAACGGTGATGGAGTCCACCTACCAGACCTGAGACTCAACCTTGGGCTGCCTCCTTCACCTGCTTTTCTCCCTGTAGGGAAGCTCATTTCTGATGTGGAGTTTGTGTTCTGTGGTCAAAAGTGTGCCCTCCTAAAGAACTGAAACAAAGAAATCCATGCAGTGCAGGAGTATGAGATATTTATATTCGCTCAATAAGCTTCATCAACAGGAATGGGAGATGGCAGCCTGCATGCTGCTTTGTCTTTCTGCTTCCAGGGTTCCAAGGAAAAGGCTGCTCTGCCAGTTCCAGGGTCCCCGATGGAATCGCAAAGGTCGCAGTCACTCACAGGCAAATGCACACATGCTTTGAATGCATGCACACTGACACCACACAGACACCTATACAAAAATGTATCTGCACGTACTCTCACAGAGACTTTTCTGAAGTCAGATAAAATTCACAGCCTACAGGATTCTGCAGGGTGCAACTGGAGCAAGTTTAATAAGAAGCTGAACTAGCCAAGTTTGGGATTAGTTTCTACTGGGTGGGTAATAATTATGAAAAAGCCATGTTTGAGGACTTCAAAGTAAAATGTCTAAAAATTGCCTTTCTCTTGTTAGTAGATTCTCAAACTTTCAATTGTAAATCCAACTTGAAATGGAGTGTTTTATTGCTTACCTCACGCTGTAGCAATAAGAGTCAATAGCACTTCCAGTCAATAAAACCATCACAGAGTGTTAACACAATCTTTCCCCCTGCTGGTCTCGTCCAATAAAATTGCCATTAACTTTGTAAATGACATTCAGTATTCTGAATGATACCAAAGTCATGTCTTGACCCAGTACCATTTTCTAATATGAAATATAGAGCACTTAATTGAGGAAGAAGGATGGATGGTATTCAGTATTGGCATGCCACCAGATTTGTGTCACAAAGATATACTGGTGGCTTACATCAGCACAAATGCTGTACAGTGGAATCATGCAAACTTTTTTTTAATTAAACCGCACCTTGCATCTCATAATGATTGTCAGTCCCCCAGAGCTGTCATTGACAGGTTAGTGTGCTATTATGTGCCTGTAGAGTACACAGACAGTGTTGTACAGGTGGGATCAAAGTGCAATCACTGAGAAGTAGCCATGCAACAGTCACACCTGGCAGTTACTGGGTGTATATATTTAGATGCGTGGTGCAACATGTTTTAATTTAGTGATGCAGAAATCTCCAAAGAGCTGGTGCATCCAGCTCCTGATGAGCCCATGTAGTGATGAGCAAATTTAATTCAGATTTTAGCCCCACTGGAAATGCACACTGCTCAGGTATATTTAATCTAAATGCAGCAGTCCAAAATTGGTGAAATAATGAAAACACTGAGCTCGATGTACATTTCCCTTCAGGGCTTTGTGCTGGTTGACACTGACATTATCCAACAATAACTATTAGCTATGCTTGATTAGGATTTTAGCAACCACAGGAGACTGATTTCTTTTAGTTCAGTAAAATCTGCATTACTTAGCATAATAATAAAAATATAGAATTGTTTGTTATGGACAGAACGACTTCATAACAACCTCTTAATGCTATCATAATTTTGTGAAATGATGATGTGAATGAAGAGAATGCCTCTAACACATTTATCACAAGCTCTCATTTTGAGTATTCACTCATGCCACTGAACAGGCTCCAACTAACCCAGAAAGAAAATTGTGTTTTCAGTGGAAACACTCTTCAGTTGTTATTCAACCATGTCAATGACTTTCCCCCTCACCCAGAGTGGGCCCCAATTATGCAGCGATTTACAGCACACTTGTAGTCTGATAATTCTAGTCCTGTCCACAGAGAGTCCTCTGTGTATTATTTGCAGATGGTCTGGGTGCCAGCTGATCGAATGTACAGTTTCATATATTCCTGTGAGACAGAAGCCATGCTAACATGGAAGTATTTGAGGAGGCTTTTCTGATTTCTAAAAGGGCTGTTATACTGCTTGGGTCATATTTTCATAGCTCTGGTCATCATTGTGTTGTTTTCATGTCTCATCATCTGAGCACTCATGTTCTTGCTTGACAGTCAATTCAGTTCCAGGGATTGACCATTCACTAGACCCAACCCCCAAGCAGGGATTGTCCAATCATAGTTCATCAACTGTAAAGGTTTAGCAGACCTGTCAAGCTTCAGCTTTCTTCACATGCTGATATTTGGGGCTGCAGTAGGATAGATAATCTGCATTTAAAGCGTTATAAGAGTTTTTCCTTTTCCAAACTAAAAGACCTCAACAGCTACAGGCCAGTGGCACTGACCTCACACCTGATGAAGACTGGAGAGGCTGGCCTCTGCTCCTGCATGGAGCCCCCACAGGGAACAGTACTGGCTCCCTTTCACTTCACCGTCTACAGTACAGACTTCATACACAATTCAGGTAACTGCCACCTGCAAAAGATCTCTGAGAGACCTGACCAGGGATTTGTAAATTAGTGCCAGTGGTACCAACTCCAGATCAATGCAGGGGAAACCAAAGAGCTGGCGGAGGACTTCTACAGGTACAACCCTCCACAAGTGACCATCCGGAGAATAGACATTGAGATGGTGGTATCTTACAAGTACCTGGATCACCTGAATAATAAACTAGATTGGACTCACAATACAAATGCTAAGAAAAGCCAGAGCAGACCGTGTCTGCTGAGATGACTCAGGTCTGTTGGAGGCAGGGGTCGGTCCTAAGGTTGTTTTTTGATACTGTGGTGGCACCAGCCATCTTCTATGGAGTGTCTTCTGGGGCAACAGCATCTTGAATGCTGACAGGAAAAGACTTAAAAAACTGCTGGGAAGGCCAACTGGGGTGCTCCCTCCACCCAGTCGAGGTGGTGATTGTGGCTGAGCTAACATGTCCCACTCCATGCAGGACACTACTGATAGCACTAGGCAGCTCCTTCAGTGACAGGCTGCTTCACCCATAGTGTGTGTAACAGTTACATATTCTGATAAAAATGATAATTTCAGCATAATCTGCAATAATTTGTACAACTGAAAATAAATGAGTTAGGGCTGCATGATGACATGAGGAAATGAAGCAGTATTTTCGAGTCAAACCGAAACCCAAAATAAGACCACAAGGAAGAAACAAAGAGCTTGGCTTATTGTCTGCCCACAGACCCTCGTTGTGGCCAATGACTTGAATCTCTTGTCTTTTAAAGAACAAAGAAATCTTTGGATTCTAGCTTACGCTGCTTCCCATGTATATTTGTATAAATCACTAGCAGGAGAATAAAATCACTTTATGTAGCCTACGGCTCATTTGAAGCATAACATATGGATGTTTTGTATAGCAAGAGGTGTTATGTCCCTTCAATTTACCATTATGGGCAAAATAAAGAAAATAATTGTGTGAATGCCCTTTGCTCTGCATGCAACATGTCCACTCACATGCCTGTTAAAGTGATGAACTGCACTGCTCGTGGTTGTTTTCATAGATGGTAGATGTTTTATGCTTGTTCTAAATTTTTGTGGCCTGTACTACAAAACCTCTGTAGCACCAGTGCAATGTGGCAAATTTATTTTGTGGCACCGTTAGTTATTCTTAATTAACTTGCAGGGTAGCTGGAGTGTACACTCATACTTACAATACTGCAGCTAACTAGCTAATGGCCTACACTGCAACAAATGCTGACTTTTTGTCTGAGACATGCAGCTTTGGTCTCACTCTTTTAGCATAATATCATGTATAAAGCTATCAAAAACCCCTTCCTATCTTGTCGCATCTTGTTGTAAAATGAGTCAGCTGTAATCCTTAAAAATTCAGCCAGAGGCAACATTTTTTGCCAACTTCAGGGCTAACATCAGTTTAATAAGCTACTAGCAACAGCTGATTAAATATGGTAGTAACTGTTGCCAGCAAAACCGTGACTGGCAGCTGGAAATGAAAAGCTACTTTTGTCTACCGCTGTCTGAAGTCAAGGACCCATTGTTTCAAAGATGACTATGGATTTCAAGTGGTCTGTGATCTGCCATTTTTATCTGCAGCTTCTGCTAACCGCAGGTGTGCAGTGCGTGAACAGAAAGCTTGACAGGCGGACGGAGCTTAGCAAACAATCAGCTGCTTTGGTGAGTGCAATGATAAGGGATGGAAAAGGTGGCCAAGCACCATCAAAAGTGCAATAAAAGGGAATATTCCTGAGGATGCAATGGACACAACTTTCAGATTTTGAAAAAGCAGAACAATGAAACAATATGTGCCAACATACTTTACATGTGAATTGATAACTGTTAAGATATTTAGGAAACAAAATGTAGAGGTGCCAATCTTCCGCACTAAGTTTTGTTAAGTCTTTTTTTAATAGCAGTTGTAATGTAAAATGTGGTGAAAAGGTAATATGGTGTTGATTTTAATGCTTCGTAGCACCTTCAACTGACCATAAACTCCATTATATGAGCTACCATTACTCATCATATTGTAACCCTTTTAAATTGTTCTGAAAGCAACAGGCCAGGTTTTTAAAAAGTGACATTTTCATTGTGGAATAACTGACTGTCCAACACACTCCCGCCTGTACCATAATTTGGCATCAGCTAACAGTAATAAGTAAATGAACAGAAGAGTGTGGCTAATATTTTATTAGCCTTGTTAAACTGTTTTTCTAATCCCGGCAAAAAGGGCTTTGTGTTTGCTTCCCCTCACCTTGTCTCCAGTCACACGGAAAGGCCCGGTCAACTGAGTGTTCAAGTGACCAAGAGTAGGAACTGCCTCTCCCCTCTGTGCACTGCTAATGACAAGAAAATAAACACAGGAAACGGCCAGCCCCAGCTCCCGGCAATTAGGTCACCGTCACACATGCACACACACAAACACACATTGTGCTGCTGACTACATCACCTTGTGCATATGTACAGTAAGAGCTATTAGAGCAGCTATTACAGGACAGGGATCCTGGAAAGAGAGAGAGTGGGAGACAGAAAGACTTAGTAGTGCTGGTGTGGTCCAAGGTATGGGCTGCAGAAAGAGCAGTAAGTGCAGTGCTGGCAGGAAGAGGACTGAAAAGGTGGACTTAATTAAAAATAATAAACTGTGTGGGTTGTGCCTGTACCAGCTAAATCAGCTACTGATATCATGAATCTTATTGCGGTTTAATAAAATCACTGAGATCCAACCGCCTCCAGACAAACAAACCATGTGTAACTACAGCTCCGAGCATAAATCTGGTGGGGTACAATGAGTCTTTATTTGACGTCCCAAAACCACCAAAATACTCCCAAAAAATGATTCTATCTAACTAAATATTCACCACTGAATAAGCTGCCATCAAAGTTTAAATGAAATACATTTATCAAGAGTTTAAAACTCATCTCCTTCCTTGAGACTCTGCGGCCGTGATTTGATCAGATTTCATTTCTAATGCCAGCTCGAGCAAATGACCCCAAAACTGTCTTCACATTTCAGATCAAATGTTGCTCAATCCTGCTTGGTGCATGGAAGTAAGTTACACCACATTTATCCAACTGAGGCCCCAAATTGGTGAGAAAGGCACAAAACAGGCAGAAATCTCTCATGTGAAATAAACAAAACTGTAAAAAGTATGTGTTCATGAAGGACCCCATCGCTCACGAGGAAATACGTGTTCAGGCCCTTGAAAAGCAAAGAAATGTCTCCTGTGCTGCCAAATTCATATTTTGGGTAAGTGCTTCTTTATCCAATTCCTTTTATGTATACAGCACAACAACTAGCATAAATGTGGATTTTTTTTTAACAATATTGCCTCTAAAGTATATTTCTCTCTGATTAAGCAGCAGACAATGTGTTCTGTCTTCAAAATGTAAACAGTCTGGGCATGAAAGAACTGAAACAAACACTGAAACACAAACGGAAATTTGGACCTAATCCAGTTCAAGCCTCGTAAAATATTCCTGTATGATTCCTGTTAAGACATGCAATATATCTGATTGGTTTAGTGACTTTACATGAGCTTGACATCATTTCTAAGATCAATAATAATCCAAATTTTAAACTTCTGTGCAAAAACATATCTCTGTCATCAGAGTACCGCAATGACACACTTTGATGAAATGGCTCGTAATCAAACCTTTCATTGATCAGCAGAAAACTTGTTGACAGCACTTTTAATTTTAATTTTAACTATCAATTTATGTCATTTTTCAATAAGACATGACATATTTTCTTGTTACAGCTCCTCCAGTGTGAGGATTTGTTATTTTTCATATTGATATTAAAATCGTTTTCTATCATTTACCAAGAGACTAATCAGTCAATCAAAGGTGGTGGTAGTGATTTCATCAGAATCAACTGACAGTGCTGGCAACATAAACATGTAAGCCCACAGCTGTCATCTTTTTCCAACTGAGCCTGCCCACTCAGAGTAAGAGATGTGTTTTGAGGGCCGGATAATAATCAGGACTGTCATTCTCAGCACACCCATATTAGGATCACTACGCCCAGTGCTGCAATGTAGGCCAACGCAAACAGTCCCAAACCAGAGTGGATGTACAATGCAGTTGTGTTATTGGCCGTTACCTCCACTGTACTGCTGTGAAACTCGAGGCTAAAGAGAGCGTGAGATAGAGAGAGAAAGTGCTGCAACAGCTGGCACCAGGTGCTGCTCCTACTAGGCCCTTCATCTCTAAACCCCATGTTTAGATTTGGCACTGTCTCCCCGACCATGACTGAGCCTATTTCCCACCAACTGACTCACCCACACACACACAGACACACACACACACAAATAGACACAAACACACACAGCAGGCAAGCCAAACCAGAACAGTGGGGCCAAAGCAGCAGTCTGATAAGCTGTGATAGCGATTAGTCATGTCTAAGGCCAAATGGCCATGTCAGAAATTCAGAGAGGAGAAAAAAAAAAAGGGACGGAGAGGAGGGAGAGAAAAGGATAGGTCTGGATAAAGGAAAAAGACAGGAGGGATTGATCAGAGAGACGGAACTGTTGCCTGAGAGAGATAATGAGCAAGCCACAGAGGATGAAATGAAAGAGAGAAAGAGAGAGAGAGGGTGGCCTACAGGGAGCTGGGAGAAGATGGAGAATGAGCGATAGAGTTTGGATGGAGGAGAAATAAAGTCAGCTTGATCTGTGTGTGTGTGTGAGACAGAGAGGCTGCCAGTTTAATTGATGCTGTGACAGCCTGACCATTTATTTTAATGGTGTTGTTTTGCAGTGCTCCATCACGGCCCGACACTCACCTCTTATGTTGGACAAGTTGCTACATTTTTTTTGGCAGAGGAGAGAGGGTGAAAGTCAGAGTAACCAAGTGATGTGTGTGTGTTTGTGTACGCTATCTGCGTGTTTCGCCGTCTTTGTTCATTCCGGGAAGACAGGAATAAATGGCTTCGTGGATGTGTGGGTGTGTGGGTGTGTGGGTGTGAAGCAGGAGAAGTGAGTGTGGGTCTGACTTTTTGCACACAGGCATAGTTTTCATGTGTGCCTCAACATGTGTTAGATATGTGTGAGTGTGTTTGTGTGTGTATGTGTGTGTGGGTGGGTGGGTGTGCGTGTGTGCGGTTGTGTGTGTGTCTTTTGCACTACATCCTGCAGGATGGATTGTTTCCTCATCCTTTTCCTGCTCCGTCTTATTTTAACCCCCCAGCCAGACTTGACACAGGAACATATCCATACAACTGCTCATACACGCACAAACACACACACACACACACACACACACACACACACGCACACAAACACAGACACACAAAAACACATGAACAGTTCACCTTGATACAGCCACACAGACCTTCTCTACCACACACTGACAAACCACAACCTTTCTTTAGACACACACACCTCTGTCAGCAGCTGGCATATGACCAGTCACTTTGTGTGTGTGTGCATGTGTGTGCGTGTGTGTGTGTTTGAGAGGGTGTTCAAGATGAGTCAGAGGACCACACAGGGACAGCAGGGCGGTACTGGTAGCAGGGGGTTGCTGTAACCGTATTATTCTAACCAACCCATTGTGGTCTTTCCTCAATGACAGATCTGCTTTTTTGCACACACACACACACACACGCACACACCCACTCACACACACACACACACACACACACGCACACACACCCAGTTGCACATACATAAACACACAACAGTGGAAAAAGCCAGACCAGCTATCCAGGGACCAACCTCCGAGTGCCTCTGCCTGTTTTATTAATGGAGTGCCCAGGCTCTGTCGGCTCCATAATAGCTACTGTGCCCACGGATGTGTCTGTAGGAACAGATACACGTGCACACACACACACTCACACACACACACACACACACACACACACACATTCACAGAGATACACACGGATACAGAGGGAGACACAGAAATACACAAGTACAAGTGTACAATACAAGGATTGATGCTGCCTCGGACAGAGAGGCACATACTTGTACGCATATTTATATGGACACACACGCGCGCGCACACACACCCGTGCACACACACACAATCTTAGTGAGCATGAGTCAGGGGCTGGATTGTGAGAAGGGAAGCTGAGAAATTTTCCAACTTAAAAAATGAGCCCTTTTCCCCAGTTTGTCAGCTTCGTCCAACCCCTGGGCCTGACCTTAGCCACCACACACACACACACACACACACGCACACACACGCACACACACACACACACAGCAGAGCTCTCTTCAGCTGTGAAATATAGATAGTCTCACTTTTTATTGGTTTTGTTCACTGTGTTGTGATATTTAATCTGACATTATGACGCTCACAACAGTAAAATATATTGCTGCTGTAAAAGCATTTATTTAAAGCCCTTCGCTGCACACACTGCACACATTCTCTGCGCACACACATACACAAGTGCAATCTGTGGCCTTGATTCATATGAAAGGTTGTTTACTTTAAGACCTGGTTCTGAATTGGAATGGGTTCCAACTTTACAGGAAAAGGGGAAATTGTGTTTGGCTTCTGCTAATCTGAGCTTGAAGCTGCTGCTCTTCTGAAATGTCTCAGTTACTCCTTATGTCAGACTGTAGCTGGAATTTACAGCTTACAGAATGCAGGAATGATTTAGTGAAATTTGTTCACTGTACAAATCTAATGCCATGCAGGAAGAATGTCTGAAATTACGAATTATTTCCCCAAAAAATACAAAAAGTGCTTTGATATCCTCAGTGATAGTCATAATGCTCCAGAATTAGTTTATGGGAAACTGTGTAAATCTACTGGACATGAAAGTGATTTTTGCTTTCCACAATAACTTTAGAAAATAAGTTTTAAAATCCTGACGTCAAATCCAAACTGCTGTAAGTATTAGAAGTGAAAAAGAACTTTACATTGTGCAGGTAGTTGTGAGTGACATTATTAGTCAGACTTAGTCATGGGCCTGTTAAAGAGAAAGTGGATAAGTTTAGCTGAAAACTTTACTTTCTTCCACGAATTTGGAGATGTTTATGAAAATTGCTTCTCTGCCCCCTCAACACCCTGGTACCCCGACCATTTGTTTGTACCGCTTATGCTTGCAGCCAGCTCCGGCAACAGATAATTTGCTCCTATTAAAAAAACTACAGCTCTTCAAGTCAGTTGTGACAACCCCAAGTGGGGTGGGGTTGTTTGGATCTGTTGGTGTGTATATGGTGTCTGGCTCGCCCTCTCCTTTTTTTTGTTTCAGAGCATGATTGATCATCGGTCTCCGGTGTGCGTCTTAAGTGGGCGGGGCTGCGGCTTTAAATACCTGTGGAATCGGCCCATTCTTTCTCTTGGCTTCTCATTCCCGGCGTGACCCTGCAGCTCACCTGTTGCTTTTGTTCATTTTAGGTTGCATCCAACACGCACAACACACACACACACACACACAGCCATGCACCCGCATTCACCGCTGATATTCTACATTACAGACACAAATGGTGGTATTTAGTTATCTTGAGTTTCTGTTGCCTATGTTCGTTAAATAAATATACTTTGCAGTTGCGTTCCCTCTTGCGTTTGTTTGTCAGAGAAGTGAGCCAGCTTTGACAAATGGGGGCTCGTCCTCGTCTCGGTTAGGTTATGTTGTTTGGATTATTTTGTAGTGTAGGAAGAGTTTTACTCACCAGTCGGGGGGTTAGGTGATACGCTGCAGGTGCGCAGTTTCTGGAGGTTCCCATTAGGTTGTAGGGCACTCTCTCCTTTGGGATTGTGTCGGTTTGTTTTTTTCGTAGTGCTGTGGGGAGCAGTTAGTGTTGGTTGCGCAAGCAGCCTTCTCGGGGGCACTCCGGGGGGCTCGCCTGTGGTGATCCCGCTGGTTTCGTGCTTAATCGACCCGCTGCAGAACCGCATGAAGACCAGGGTTGAGGTTAGTCAGATTCTGGGTTAGGCAGTTAGGGGAACGCTCTGGGGGGGCATTGCTTGCTCGTTGTGCACCTAGTAGTGTGGATCCAGCTCCAGGCGAATATGGATTTGTTAGCTTTTTACGAAGCGCCTTGTGCGGTGTTTTTGGACTCCTGTAAGAAGGATCAGTTGGTCAAAATTGCGGAGCACTATGGCATTGTGTTGCAAGAGGGAATGTTAAAGGATGAGTTAAAAATGTTTGTGTTGTTAACTTTGTTTGAGAAGGGGGTGTTGCAGAAAGAGCCTGCTGCTGAGGCGGCGGCCGCGGCTGCGGTGAGGTCGGAGTTAGCATCGGGGTCTGTGGGGCAGGCTGGGCTGCTCTCGTTTGAGCAGCGGAGAGAGTTGTTGCAGCTGCAGTTGGAGCTTGAGCGGGCAAAGCTGAGGGTTTTGGACCGCGGTAGTAGGGTGTCTGGTGCGTCACATGAGTCGGGGTCTGTGGCTGGGCGTGAGGGCAGAGACCTGACTGCGTGTCTGCGCCTTGTGCCAAAGTTTAATGAGCGGGATCCCGACACTTTCTTCACGTTGTTTGAGCGTGTGTCAGAGGCCAGGCAATGGCCAGATGGAGATAAGGTCCTCCTGCTGCAGTGCGTCCTCACGGGCAATTCACAGGAGGCGTATTCGGCTGTGTGCGCACAGGAGGGTCTGACTTATGAGACGGTGAAGTCGGCTGTCCTTAAGGCATATGAGCTTGTTCCGGAGGCATATCGCCAGAGGTTTAGACATTGGGTGAAATCCGATAAGCAGACGAGTGTAGAATTTGTGCGCGATTTGACCACTCATTTTCACCGCTGGTGCGCAGCGGAAAAAGTGGATACCTTTGACGGTCTGTGCCAGTTAATTATCATGGAGCAGTTTAAAAACGTTGCTCCTCAGCGCGTGGCCGCCTACTTGAATGAAAGAGGGCCTGCTACGGCGCTTAGAGCGGCCGAGTTGGCGGATGATTTCTTGCTGACGCACAGGTCTGGTTTTGCTGAGGTGCGCGAGCGAGTGGGTGATGACGGCAGTTTTACGCGCGGCCTGTTTCTAAATCTGGTCCGGCCCGGGGCGCGTCAGCTTCGTTGCGCCCAGGGCGTTCAAATTTGTGCAATTTCTGCCGGGGGGAGGGTCACTGGAAGGATGAATGTCCTTTGTTAAAGCGTAAAAACGCCACGCCTTCCCCAGCTCCGGCCATGCTGTGCGCAAGTGCACGGGAGGAAAAGGCGGTGGAGGTTGGTGCCAGTGATAGGTCTGGGTTTGAGCCTTTCATTATAGACGCGCAGGTGTCCCTGGTGGGCAGTGCTGAACGTGTTAATATTAGAGTGTTGCGTGACACGGGGGCCCGACATTCTTTTATTGTGCAGTCGGCACTTCCTTTTTCGGTTGATATGCAGTCTGGAGACTTTATTGTGATGAGGGGAATGGAGCTCGGCTTCATCCCAGTGCCACGCCATGATGTGATGTTGGATTGTGATCTGGCTAAGGGTGTGTTTTCTGTGGGTGTGCGGCCAGAGTTGCCTTTGCCGGGTGTGTCAATGATTTTGGGTAATGACATCTGTGGAGGTCGGGTTTGGTCCAGTGGTCCCCCGCCACCTGTGGTGGTATCCGAGCCGTTAGAAGTGGCATCTGACAGCTCGGCGCTGGGCGTTTTTCCTGTTTGTGCCGTGACGCGCGCTCAGGTTAAAGGTGCGTCTGTGCCATCGGAGGCTGCGACCTCAGTGGAACCGGTTCTGTTGCCTGACTTGCCTCCACTGGTGTCAAGGGAGGAGTGGATTAGGGCGCAAAAATCTGATGTCTCGTTGTGGGATCAGGTTGTGCCGGGTCACCAGGTTGGCGAGGTTGCACAGGGCTACTTTGTTCAGGAGGGGCTCTTGGTGCGTAAATGGATGCCTTGTTTTGATGATGCTGTGGGGGAGCCTGTGTTTCAGGTGGTGGTGCCACGGGATTTTCGTCCCCAGGTTTTGAGAACTGCGCATGACGAATGTGGTCACTTTGGAGTGCGTAAAACCTATCTGTTTGTGCTCAAACACTTTTTCTGGCCGCGCGCCAAGACTGATGTGGCTGCCTATATTAAGACGTGTCACGTGTGCCAGCTGACGGGGAAACCCAATCAGCGCGTAAAGCCGGCGCCGTTGCAGCCCATTTCTGTGGCGAGCGAACCTTTTGAATATTTAATTATAGACTGTGTGGGGCCGTTGCCTAGTGCTAAGTCGGGGTGTAAGTACTTGTTAACTGTAATGTGTCAATGTACTCGCTACCCAGCGGCTTATCCGCTTCGTTCCATCACGGCTAAAGCTGTGGTTAAAGCGCTTTCACAGTTTATTTCAGTGTTCGGGATACCCAAGGTCATACAGAGTGATCGGGGGTCTAATTTCTGTTCACATATATTTGCTCAAGTGTTGAAAATGCTGGGGGTGAACCACAACCGGTCCACTCCGTATCATGCGCAAAGTCAGGGCGCGTTAGAGCGCTTCCATCAGACGCTTAAGTCCCTGCTGCGCGCATACTGTACAGAGTTGGACCGAGACTGGGAGGATGGTCTCCCGTGGATGATGTTGGCGGCGCGAGAAGCCGTGCAGGAGAGCACGGGCTTCAGTCCGAACGAGTTGGTCTTTGGGCACTCGGTGCGCGGGCCGTTGGCAGCGCTGAAAGGTGGGTTAGTTCCTACCGAGGCGCCCCGAAACCTGATTGATTTTGTGAACGGCTTTCGGCACAGGTTATTTCGGGCAGGTTTGTTGGCGCGAGAGAAACTGGGGCAGGCTCAGATGAAAATGAAGGCCCAGTATGACCGTGGTACGGTGCGCCATGAGTTTAGTCCGGGGGACCAGGTCCTTGCGCTGACACCGCTGGTCACTTCGCCATTTCAGGCTAAGTTTACTGGTCCATACACTGTGTCTGAGAAGTTGTCTGATTTGAACTACCGTGTTGCTACTCCGGGTCGTAGGACGTCGTCTCAGTTGTACCATGTGAACCTGTTGAAACCATATTATCAGCGCTCTGGGGGTGGTGATGGGTGCGTAAAAGGTGGCGTGGGTCCTGCGCTGGCAGTGGACATCTGTAGTGTGGCGCAGGAGTCTGACGGCGTTCCTGAGCCTGATGACAGTTTGTTGAGTGCTAGGTTGAAAAATTCTGAGTCGTTGTGTAATCTGGATTCCTTGTTGTCGCACCTCCCGGTAGAGCAGCGTGTTGAACTGGTGGAGCTGATCGGGGAGTTCCCGCAGCTTTTTGGTGATGTTCCATCTCGTACTACCTGGATTGAACATGATATTGATGTGGGTGAGGCGCAGCCGATCAGACAGCGGTTTTACCGCATGGGTCCTGAAAAGCTTAAGCATTTGAACTCTGAGATTGATTACATGCTTAAAAATAACATTGCAGTTCCGTCTGCGTCCAGCTGGGCGTCGCCTTGTGTGTTGGTGCCAAAATCAGATAATACTCCGCGGTTTTGTACAGACATGAGGAAGGTTAACTCTGTTACAAAGTCCGATTCATTTCCCTTGCCACGCATGGATGATTGTGTGGATAGAGTGGGTTCGGCTAAATTTGTGTCCAAATTCGATCTTTTGAAGGGCTATTGGCAGGTGCCCTTGTCAGAGCGAGCAAGGGAAATTGCAGCCGTTGTGACCCCGTCAGGCCTCTACTCCTACACGGTTATGCCCTTTGGTTTAAAGAACGCCCCGGCCACTTTTCAGCGGCTTATGAACCGGGTTGTGTATGGATTGGAGGGCTGTTCAGTGTATTTAGATGACTTGGTGGTATACAGTGACACATGGTGTTCACATTTGCAGAGGATAAGAGCGCTGTTTGTGAGGCTGGCTGAGGCACAGTTGACAGTTAACCTGGCCAAGTGTGCCTTTGCGAGAGCAACTGTTACTTACTTGGGCCGTGTGGTGGGCCAGGGTAAAGTTTCTCCTGTGCAGGCCAAGGTGCTAGCTGTGTCGGAATTTCCGCAGCCGACTACAAAAAGAGCTCCAGCGGTTTTTGGGATTGGTTGGTTTCTACAGAAGTTTCTGTCGAAATTTCTCTACTGTTGTCTTTCCTCTGACTGAGCTGTTGAAGGCTGGTAATAAGTTTGTGTGGGCTAGTGAGTGCCAGCAGGCCTTTGAGAATGTGAAGTCCTTGCTGTGTTCAGGTCCTGTGTTGGCTGCCCCACGGTTTGACAGGCCGTTTGTGTTACAGGTGGATGCCAGCCAGGTCGGGGCCGGTGCCGTCCTGCTCCAGGGAGGGGACGAGGGGGTTTTGAGACCGGTCTGCTTCTTTTCTCGGAAGTTCAACCGTCATCAGGCTAACTATTCAGTTATCGAAAAAGAAGCATTGGCACTCATTCTGGCCTTACAACACTTTGAGGTGTACGTGGGGGGGACGGCACCCCTAGTGGTTTACACAGACCACAACCCTTTGACGTTCCTGGGCACCCTTAAATCCCCAAACCAGAGGCTGGTCAGGTGGTCTCTATTTTTGCAGGGTTACGATTTGGAGATACGTCATATTAAAGGGCAAGATAATGTGTTGGCAGATGCTTTGTCAAGGGCGCCTCTGCCGTAGTGTATAGGTTGTTGTATTAGGTTAAGTGTTGAGTGTTGTTTATTTTATGTTTGACATGTGATTTGTTCCCTACCTCTGCTCTCCTGCTCTTCACCTGTCTTCCACTCTCTTAAATAGGCTTCCCGGTACCAGGTTGCAGAGTATTGGTGGGCGAGGGGGTGAGTCATGGTTGGGTTTTGGGGGGGGGGGAATTATCCATGTTATTTATTGTGTGGGTGTTATGGTGAGATGTTGGGGGGTAACTGGCTCAGCCACTTCTAAATTTTAGGGGCAGGTTTGTTGTAACGGTTCCCCTTTGGGGTCCCGTCTTAAGGGGGGGGGTGTGACAACCCCAAGTGGGGTGGGGTTGTTTGGATCTGTTGGTGTGTATATGGTGTCTGGCTCGCCCTCTCCTTTTTTTTGTTTCAGAGCATGATTGATCATCGGTCTCCGGTGTGCGTCTTAAGTGGGCGGGGCTGCGGCTTTAAATACCTGTGGAATCGGCCCATTCTTTCTCTTGGCTTCTCATTCCCGGCGTGACCCTGCAGCTCACCTGTTGCTTTTGTTCATTTTAGGTTGCATCCAACACGCACAACACACACACACACAGCCATGCACCCGCATTCACCGCTGATATTCTACATTACAGACACAAATGGTGGTATTTAGTTATCTTGAGTTTCTGTTGCCTATGTTCGTTAAATAAATATACTTTGCAGTTGCGTTCCCTCTTGCGTTTGTTTGTCAGAGAAGTGAGCCAGCTTTGACACAGTCAAATGTGAACCATACCCAGGCCTGATAATACACTTAATCAGCAGCCACCTTGCCAGTCATCCTCCATTAGCTGCTCTCTCAGACGACTTTGTTATGCAATGAGCTGCGATCGATCTGCCTCCAAACATGGGAACAAATGATCAAATGCACCCAAAAAGATCAAAGCTCAGGAGAGAAGAAAAACAGGGAGAAAAGGAGGAGGGGGCTGGAGGCTCATTAAGAGTTAGCCTTCATTAGGAGCAAATTAGAAACTTTCGGCAGACTAAATGTGGAGGGTGAGAGGGAAGGATGGGGAAAACATAATGTGTGTGTGTGCGTGCATTCGAGTGGGGGGAGATTCATAGAAGCTCAAAATGACTTTTTAATCACATCATTAAAAGGACTTTGAATTATGAATTTGTCACAATGGATGTCTTTAGGCGTGGGAGCAAAATGAGAGAGGGATTTTTTTCTCTTTTTTTTTTTTGGAGCATGACGGCAAGGAGGCAACCACTGCTTGTGTGTGTGTGTGTGTGTGTGTGTGGGTGGGTGGGTGGTTTGTGTGGAGGTGTGGCTCAGCACTTTAAAGCCATTCAAGGATGGCACATGGACTCTGATGAACAAAACAGCAGAAGAAAGAAGACGATCAAAGTGTATTTTTCACTTAACCGCTGACCTGCAGAGCGACTGCTCGGTGTCTGGTATTGTTCATCCAAACTGTTTCACACTTGACACGACTGTGTAGGGTTTTCAAAATGTCAACATTAAAGCTCAAATTGGCTGAGGCCTCGTTGTGTATAAGCAGCACCGCTGAGACAAAAAACCTTTTCTCTGCACGGCTCTGGGCGTAACATGGTGTAGGGCTGTGCCTAATGAAGATTTATTTTTCAAATCAATTAATGTCATGATTCTTTTTTCAATTAGTCGATTAATCTGACTGATCTTTTTTATATTATTAATATAACAATTCATTTACTCAAAGTAAATATGAAAAAACATGCATTAATATTTCAATATTTTACTCAATCACCTACTGATCACATCTGATGTCTATCTCGCTGCTGTTAATAATAGATCCTATTTGTCAGATGCCAGATGTGAAAAATGCTGCACCTCATATTCAAAGGAATTGCTGTGCTGCATATTAATTTAATCACTGTTTTTACTTGGATAAGTGCTTGACTTAAAACTTCAAATGATGATGGATTTATTTCATCACAGGAGTAATATGCAGTCAAGATAATCACTGGAAAATGCATTTTCTCACTCATACAGGGCTGTTAAAGTAAACATAAAATACGAAACAGCTGAATAATAACATTCAATAACGCATGTTTTAACTTACGTTACCATTACAGCATCACTGCAGGAAATGCTTTAGACATGGCGGCAATGAAGGAACATTTTATTTGACTGCTAAAAACAGATACATGTTCTGCGTGTTGATAAGCTTGATATATGCTTTAGTGGGAGCAAAAAGTACAAATAGGACAGTGTTTTGCTATTGCCACTGTATTGACAGACTGCTCTGGTATGCTTTGGTTTCCAGGCGCAGCCATCTTTGTGACGTGTCATCCTTTAAAATTCTCTGTTTTGTTTCTTGAGAACTGCTCATCCAGACTACTTTACGCTTGACACTGTCTTTCCTTGAGTCCTCAGCAATACACCCATCAAGTGTGAAGTAAATTGGATGAATGGTTCCTGAGATATGCAAAGGACATACATACATACATACTGTAGCAAAACAGATAAGGGCTGTATGCCTGTTTGGTCTATTCAGTGCTGTGTTGCTGTGCATTCTTAATTACTTGGCGATCACTATCCAATCATTGTGCCGGTGCATAAAGGTAGCTATTCATCAAGCACTCTCTCTCTCTCCTGAAACATGTTTCCCATTAACCTGACCTCCGTGACTGTCACAGGTATGACTCCTCTCTTCATTTCTCTCTTGTTTCTCCTGTGTTTCCTGTTGCTTTGTTGCTTTGTTAACGTCTCATGGATCGCTGTTGGTATGTCCGTCCATTTCCTTGTGCTGTAACTTAGTCATGCTCCTCTGGTAGTGAGAAGGAGTTTTAAGTACCTACAGTCTCCCTCCTTGCTGAGGCAAAAGAATGCCCCCTGATTGGTATGTAAAATCAGCCATATACATGGCGCTAGCTCTGTTTTCATACCTATTATCCTTGGTTTTAATATGATGTTCATTATGCATCACCGGCACTGTAAGCCTGGGTTGGTGTCTACTAGCCTTTACTGGGGAGTTACAACTACTGCTACTGCTGCTCTGGGTCATGCCACAAGAACACTGCTGTTTTGTCTACAGCAGACTTTGCTCACACCTGCTTCACCTGTAGCTGCTTCACCTGTAACTGCTTTGCTTAACACTACAGTTGGCATTCTGCTCTGCCTGCAGCCTGCTCTCTTTCTGTGGCTGGTGCCATTTTTGGATTGTTGTTGAACTGTTTATAATTTGTTGTGTGTGGACATAAAAGCTATCTGTAACATTAGCTCAACACATCTTAATGTGTGCATGAGTGCAGTGAGTGGGGGTTCATTTAATTCACTTGCTTCATTTATGCATTCATATGCAATGTGACTCTATCTGGGCCTAATTAGCTGGAAAACACAATGGGACCACAGAATGAAGCCTTACCCTTGTCCAAGTTCAACAATTGGCGTGCTCAGAATTTCGTTGGCTTTTCAAGGCATCAGTCATCTGCAAAATCAGCTGTGATTAGCTGGATCCTAACAAGGAAGAAGAAAAGGAGGCCCTTCTGTTCAACTCTCTTCTCTTGTTGCGAGGCTTGGCAGATCCTGATTGGTCAGTAAGGTCTCTTTTGAAACCTGAGATTCCACAGAGTAACTGGAGACCAGTACCCCTCTGTATACATTTCTGGAAGTTGTGACGGGGGAAAATACAGAAGACAAGTGAAGTTGAGCACTTTTTCTGCGAATTTGAAAGAAGATAACATCTCTCTATGGTTTATTATCATCTTTTGGACTAAATATTTTGCTTCAGTGGATCTTCTGGGCCTTTGTCGATGTTACCAGGCTATTTTTGACGAAGGTTATCAATCTGTGGATCACTGAGAGATGTAATTGGTAAGTTACCTCAATATTGTGTCAGTTTTAAAAAGGCTTGTTTATCTGGTATGTTGCCGTTTATTGTGCCTCCTATTTATATTTGTATCTGGAAATAGTTTGCATCAGTTGATTCACCAGAATCTGAGCTTTCTAACGGTGTATAGCATGAGTATAGACGTGAGTCAATATATGGGAATAAACAGCAAGAAATTATTTTATGCCCCATGGGCGGGCTGTTGGAACAGTAAGAGGTTTGGGCTTTAAAGTTAGTTAAAGCATGTCTGGGTTATCAGTACTGGTCAGAAGCAAATAATATTTCTTGGGTGACATTCCAAGGGTGGTGTAGTAGGATTTTTCAAATTGATTAATGCCCTGGAACCCAACTGTTCATGCACATACATAGAGACAGTCCTTGCTTCATAAATAGAAAACTAGGCTTGATAGGCCTTGTATGTAGTTATGGGGGTGGGAGGGCTGGGTTGCTTTTAGCCTCTGTGAGGCACTTTGTGTTGCTTTTTAAGTATGAAAAGTGCCATATAAATAAATAAAGTTTGAGTTTGAGTTTGTCATGCTTAGTCATTTTTTGCATGCCAAAGTGGTGCCAATGTCGTTGTAGTAAGAGCAATGTTTATCATAAACGTGTATTAACCCGTAAGCTGCGTAGCTGTGTAGCTCACTGCTTACAATACTAATGTAACCCAGCATTTATTTCAATGCCAGGGAGAATTTCATGTGCTGAATGCATTTTGTGCAGCTACGGGTCATGTAAGAAAAAGGCACCAATCAGCTCAGTAAATTCCCTAAAAACCATCAGACTTTAGCACAGGTGACTATTGTGTGTTTCTCTTTTCCTGCTGACAGTTTCTTTTTTGTTACTCTGACTTCCTTTTCTCTGTGTTGAAATTTGTTTGAGATGTGTAATCCATCCAGGTGAACACCAAGTTTTCATTCATTGTAGTCAAAGTTGCATTATCGTTATGAGATTATGCAGTGCAGACTTTTCAAATCATTCTGCTGCTCTTAAACTGTATTACTACACAATGGCACTGTTACATAACACAGACTTAATGTTTTATAATCAATTTAACAGATTTTAACATCTTGAAGAAACATGTCTGCACACCTGAATATGTGACAGTTGTGATTGATGGGGCAACATGAAAACAATGAGAGGAACTATTGCACACTGTTTCGCTTACTTCTAAAGTATTTATTTGACAGCAACATTTCTGTCTGTCTAACCTTCATCAGGTATGTGGGCAACATCACACCACTTACACAGATATACTGTATATATATATGATGTGTACACACACACACACACACACACACACACACACACACACATATAGGAGGTGCCTCAGCCATTCAGTCTGAGGACAACAAAGCTTGGCTTGACTATATGCGTCGCCAGTCAGAAAATAGCATTAAAAAATTTGAAAAATACAAAATGACTCCATGTAATGATACCAATATACCTTAAGCAACAGCCTCAAAGCGTTCCCGAGAGCAAAAAATGGGAAGGAGAAGTGATTTAAGAGCAAATATCCTGAATCTTCCAGTGTTACAAAACATATTAAATCCATTCTGTCCAATCTGAGTAAGTTCAAGGAGATCATCAGCCAAACCAATCTCTGTAGTCCATTGTGTTGTGATGCTGTCCATACCTGATGAAGGTCAGACAGACCAAAACGTTTCAATCACATATTTTCAGCAATGAATGAGCTTGAGTTCCTCTCGCTGTTAACATATTTTAACAGCCTTTAGAAATTGATGGGCTGTCTGAAAGGGTAAGGAAAATACATTAAAAACAGCGCATCTTGGATTTGAAAATGGTCAGCAAAATTCTAAAGTACTGGATATATTTCCAGTTAAAGAGCTAAAACCTTCAAAAATGTATGGTTGCTCATGCAATTAACATTGGGTCATGATTTACTGGCAAATCTGGCAGCATGGCTTGAGGTAATATCAGACGTCAGTCCATCACTTTGGTCCGGACTGAAATATCTGCAACTTTTGGATAAAATTTGCTGGAGGGATTATATGAACTTTTATAACCCTTGAGTTTTCATCGAACGGGTCGATTTTTCCAAAATTTTAGTTTATGATAGAAAATTAATGACTTTGTGATAAAATGCTTGGCAAATGTCTTTTCATTTGAACTGACTAAAAATCAACCGTCCCCTTGACAACAATTTGGGCTTGCACATCTGGTGAAGGTGACAAAATGTGAAATTGGCCATAAAACATTTTAATTACACCAATTAGGGAACATTTCATGTGTTCAATGTTCTATGGTTCATGTACAGAAAAATATATATTGCTTTTGTCTGTCAGTCCTAAAACTTACATCTGTAAGATCCATATTTTAAAGGTACTGTATTAATATCTCCTGTCATTTCAGGCAGTTATGCAATCAGATGAGCTTTGATATTAATGAATGTGCACAAAAGGATTCAAAAATGCATTGTGACTTATATATGTAAATACTCTCTCCACAAAAGTAGTTCTATATAAATGTAAAAAATCCAGTCATTATAAACTACAAATGTGCTGTGCCAGACTGGAACGCTCAACAGACGTCAGCAACGGCAACTAAGAGGGGGGTGTCAATTTGCAATTGGCTGCCACTATGGGCAGTAATATAAGCTGTGGGTCTGATATCTGGTAAGAAACAGGGACCGCGTTTGGCTTGAGTATGGGTGATGGAGAGACAGAGGAAGTGAGAAAGAGAGGTATAGGAGATAATAAGCAATTGAAGATCAGAATGAGGGGACGGGGAAGTTAGATAAACACTGTTTCTTGCATGTTATTTTACTATGCCCCTGTCTCTCTTGTTGCTGTCTGTGCAGAGGACAACTTACTCAGTGGAAATCAAATGCTGATAAAGAGAAAATTGCATTGGATAGGGGAGAGGAAAACAGGAAAGATACACCCAGAGAAGCCCCACAGGAGCAGTCAGGAGGGAGGGGAAAAAGAGAGAGAGACAGAGAGAGAGTGGGAGGATGAGAGAGAGAAAGCGAGAGATGGACAGGAGAGAGATAGCAGGGTCAAAAGGAAAAAGGAGGAGATCAGAAAATATGGTTAGATCTCAGAAAACAGATAGAGACCAGAGAGACCGGAAAAATCAAAGTAAAACACCAACGCACACACATTTGCATGTACACTTTCGTTCTCTCTCTCTCTCTCTCTCTCACACACACACACACACACACACACACACACACACACACACACACACACACTCTCTCTAACTGCACTGGTTACATGCACACAAACACCAACACAACCTCTCTTGATGTGTTGACACTATTAGGAGCTGACACAAAGAGGAAACAGGTTCGGGGGGGGAAACACAAACAAATTTAGAGGGAAGAAATTGGCCCTCTTGTTGCACTGCACTACTCCTCCGCAAACACCTCAATTCTCTCATTACACTCCATTATAGTGCCCGTCCACAGACAAAAGAGTTCCTCCAGCACGGGTAATAGGAAATCAAGTCAGCGCTCTATTGTGCATTGTCCACCATCAGTCCCATTGGTCGGGGAGGGCTGCTGAAGCTGGTTGGGCTCAAAACAAGCAGACAGACAGACAGACACACACACACACGCACACACACACACACACACACACACACACACACACACACACAGCAGAGACAGGAATTGATTGGAAAAAGTTGAGGTTTTGTTGTTTCTCCTCGACGAATTTGTCTCCCCACGGGTAAATACAGGTGCAGTCAAAGGAGCAACCAATCATGTTTCAAATTACAAGTCAGAATTACACAAGAGATAATCTAGAACGTATTGTACATTCAGAAAATTTTGCAGGAGTTTGACTTCCGCTCTTGAAATGCTGGGTGTCCCTGTAGTGTCACCTTGGTGGCAGTGATATTGAATTCCTGCTGGCATTTTGTGATTCAAGTGATTTTGTACCAGCTGTACCTTTCTCTCTTTTGGCCTGTAATATGTGAAAGGCTGGAACTCTCACCCCTTTCTGGTGGAGCATAAAGGATCTATTCATTTCATCTACAGCATATTAACTTTGCAAGTGTAAAAGGAAAGTGAGGTGTTGAACCGTGGGATAAGTGTGATTTCTGAGAGGCTGCAGGACTTAATGCTGGCTTCACAGCACTGCATTGTGCATTAAGTCACGTAAGGAAGAGAGCCTCGAAGTCTGCAGGTGAACTTCCCAAATTCACTGTATTCACATGGCTGCCGTTGTGATTTACAACACTTATAACAGGGATCGTAAACCTCAAAGAGAAGCAAGTGAAACAGATGGTAATGAGCAACAAGAGATTTTGGAAAACTTTTACGTAATTCCTCAACTTTTACGTGTGTTTCCATATATTCTTATCACACTAAATTCCATTTGCACTTAAAGCAGTGTTAATTGACTGAATTGATAGCTGCTAACAAAGCGAATGTTAGGGGTGAAGTTGCAGGTCGTAAAACCAAAACAATAAGCTGAAAGATAATAAAACTCTGCTCAGAGTTGAGGGGAATGGCAAAGGTTATCACTCGAGATTCCTTTCTCATTAACCTGTTTGAAATCACCTTCTTTACGTTAGCTTGTATGCTAACACATTTAGGCAAAATACCAGGGATTTGAGTTCTTCTCTTCTTCTTCTCTTCCCGAGGAACACATTTAAGGTCATAACTCACCCGCTCTACGTTGGCATCAACATTGAAAACATCTGTTGTCTATGTTCAGAACAATCCACAGACTGGCCAAAGCTGGGCTGCCTTACTGTATGATTTACTCTTTGTAAAAGTTTCGCATCATTTGCAAGCAGCTTGTGTGCTCCTTAATACTGCTAGAGGTCAGGACTTGTGGAAATACTTGAGAAGTCTTGTGAACGTCTGTGTTGTGTGCCAGACTGGTTTGGACAAAACAGCGCAAGGTAGCTGGCTTGCTGTTGACACTGCCTGACCATATTTTCAAACCCCAAAACCAGGACCCTTCAGGGTACAGCACGTTGATGCACGCACATATATGCGCTTATGCATACACCTCTGGGTTTTCTGTTACAATCACTTCAGCACTTAGCACACCTACCGAGCACACATTTCAACACCATGGCTGCCATGAATACAGCTTTTTCATCACCGGTTACTTTATTAAGGAAGGAATAAGCTTACTGGAGCAGAAAAGACTGACTTTCTCTTTGGCACGACAGCCAACCATACTGAAAGGTTCTGTCAGAACGAGCTGCAGACTCATAGCCTATGACTGTTGTCTATGACTCATAGGGTAGCAACAGCCTTGACAACTACACGTTGGTTTATTGACACACATACAGACAAATCAGTGTTGAATTCACCCACGTGGTGCTTTTTTACGCTTTTCTATTGCATTAAATAATAAGGAGTGGGACAGAATGATGATATGTATCTAAGTGCTGGAAACAAGTACAGTATAATTATCATTTTAATTGTGGTGAAAACAGTTTGACAGTTTGATAGCAAATGTCGAAAACCAAGACGTTATAGTGTTTTACAGATATTTGTCAGGACACCCAGCTTTAAACTGGGACAGTGCTGGACGAACGTCTGGTCACTGTATGTTAACATTCCCTGACATTCTCAAAGGACATTGCGCCATTCGGTTCAATTGTGGTCCTCCCATTCTCCGTATCTCTCCACCATAATTCAGAAAAACATACACAGATTGACAAATTAAATGAAAAACGGGAGATTTTGGTCCAACATGTTCAATTGTGCTCTTCACCACCACCACAAAAAGGTGTTAATCGCTTCAGGAGAGTTTCACAGACTTGTTGAATCTTTGGCAGGGAACAATGAAGCTGGAGGCTTGTTTACGCCCAACACCTTACAAACACACTTTATGTTGTTTTTTTCCTCTTCATTTGTCACCAGTCTTTATATTATTGTCCTTTCAAAATATCTCTGTTTCTTCTGCTATGCTATGATGTCAAACAAACTCAGCATGTGGGCTGAATGTTTGGAGGATGGCATACTGCAGTTGTGTTCACTTTTAATGGTCTTAACAAAGGCTTAAAACTCAGCTGGAAATGTCATCTTTCCCCTCTCTGCCTGTCTTTTCAGTCAGATCCTCTTCGTAGCATGCATTCACACTAACAGGCAAATAGAGCTCTGGGTATAATACACATGCAATTTGTAACATAAACATGAAACTCACATCGTCGAACACACACGCAGCCGCATTCACACAAGGCAGCGAAGACGCAAATTCAGACGCACAAATATGCACGAACGGGTCATGACTGAAAGGGGGGCACATTTCAGCCACTCTGTCACCATCTTGTCAGGTGTTTATATGAGCAGACTCTGATAATGTAGCTGAGGGGAAAAGCAAAGGGAAGGCTGAGAACAAGAGAAACTCACCATTTGCCTGTGAAAGAGAATGTTTTAGTGAAGAAAGTGCCTGGTGAGAGAGTGCTTATGAAAACAGTGCTAAAAGCTACAATTTAGCCTGCACTTCTCTACGGTTGTCTATTGTATCATTCTACAAAGTCACATCTTCAGCCCTGTGACATTATGTACTGTTCCAGCTTTTTGAGACGTGAACATATACTGTCTGTCACCTTGTTGAGAAATATAGCAGAAGCCTGCAAGTAAGGTAAAGCAATCTCTAAGTCATCCTCATCTATGGTGCAGTTGGTCAGAAATCACTAGAATTTTGTCACATCTGTTGGAGTGACATTTTTTTTTCTATCAGTTGTTAAGGATACCGTCAGTAGGGATCAGTGACATTGAGATGGCGGGACTTTATTTTCACTGTGTGACTGCAAAAATCTGGACTGTTTGTGCTCCTCCAAGATGCTAAGACTGGAGAGGGAGAGAGTGTGTGTGTGTGTGTGTGTGTGCCTCCATTATGTAAATCACAACATGTAAGGTGAAAACTTGGGTTAATGTTAGAGTCTGGGTTTTTAGGTTAAAATTAGGGTAAGGTTCCAGGAAATGAATGCAAGTTTGTAATGTCCCCAAAAGTGATGGAAATGTGTGTGTTCGCACGTGTGTGTGTGTGTGTGTGTGTGTGTGGGAGAAGGTATTAGGTCAGTATTAACAGGAAGGAAATGGAGAACCTTGAGATTTGGTTACAAGCAATTTGAGAACATTGAGAGCGGCTGTGAGGGAGAAAGAAAGAAGATCGGAGGGCAAAAACAAAGAGCATGGAGTGGGAGAGCATGATGGCAGGCAGGCTGACTCTGATGCAAGGGAGTATGAATAAAAGCTGGAGGAAAAAGGACGAAAAAAGAAATGTGACAGAGACAGCTGAAGAAGGAGGAGCAAGAAAAAAAATAAAGAGACTGCAGGAGAGCTTTAGCACACAAGTGAGCATGAGAGAAAGGAGAGAATGAAGAACGAAAGACAAAGTGAATGGAGTAAAAAGTAGTAAGGAATAACAGATTGTGGAGTGTGTGGCCAGGAGCCAGATGAATGAGTCATAACTCAGCTTCATTAGCGAGTATGTGTCTTGACCTATCGACATCCACATCGCACCATGTAATCCCCGCACATCGATTCTCTGACCTCCTGAGCTGCAGGATTGTTACTGCTCCTCATTGTTTTTAGTATCTGAACTCCTATATATTCCTGAAGCTCTCCCGTGCTGCCTCTCAGCCACAGGCCCCCCTCTTTGCATTAAAGTTGAACTTCCATAAATGAGAACAAAGGTCAGGATTTGTTTATGCATCCGGCAGAGCTGTAGAGCTCATATATTCAGCAGAATGGCCAAATGTCGATTTGAAAGTGCTCAAGGTTTAAAGTGAAATTGTACTATGTCAAACTGGAAGATATGCATTTAACCCCCTTTCACAAAATGTGATTATTACATAGTTTTTTGATGAGTGGATACTGCAATTGCAAAAAAAAAAAAAAAAATTCAGTCACGACAAAGAATAGATGAAAGTGTTCATCATCATCATCATCATCATCATCATCATCATTACTGCAGATAGATATACTGCTAAATAAATAAGCAGTTTTAGTAGGTAGAAAGACATCCAGTTTGATGGTCTAAAAACAAAACTACATGTGCAAAAATCAACAAAAAAAAGTTCACCTGTTCTTTAGTTATCTTACTGTAACGTGCAACTGAATTTTAATGAAAGCAGCATTGATACATTTTTTGGCCTCTTGGGGCCAGTTCACAAACCATGAATCCAACACTGACATATTATCACCCGCTAAGGTTTTTATGATGAACATATATAGACACTTCCAGGAGACTTGGAGAATAACAAGTATTTATTTGAAGTCCTGTTTCTGGCCACACTGCTAAATGTAAATCCAATACTAATCC
Source organism: Chaetodon auriga (assembly GCF_051107435.1). Classification (NCBI taxonomy): domain Eukaryota; kingdom Metazoa; phylum Chordata; class Actinopteri; order Chaetodontiformes; family Chaetodontidae; genus Chaetodon; species Chaetodon auriga. Next base: position 6,692,482 of record NC_135078.1, read on the forward strand.
AAGTTCTGAGGGAAATGTCTGGCTCTTTAGCTTTGCTGCAGGATAGGTATGGCGTACAGTGGGTTTATCAGGGCTTTTTCACTGAAAACAGAAACAAGGTTCAGCAGTGCTCATGAGAGCACTGAGACGAGACAAAACAGTAAAGTTGCAAAACCCAAACAGTGAGTGGAAATATGCTACAGACCTTCATCGAGCTGATGGGAACTGCAGAGTTGGGAGATAATCCTCTGTGGGTTTGTCACTACAATCAATGTGTCACTCTGACATTACACATTGATCCATTGTTAATATACAAATATTGACTAGTACAGCTTTAATCTACACGTACATTGATCATGCCTAAAATGTTTGTCGTTGCTACTGTTGTATACTTGTACCATCATTTTTGGTAAATGAATAGTTCAATATGGACATACAGTATACTGCTATTTCAAATGGCCAGATATTCCATTTTAGAAGACACTACCCAATTACATTTGAGGGATCACTGTCAAAGTGTCAGCACTCTATCTGTCATGAGTAAAAGTAAATAAAGAGCTGGAAATGAACTGTCACCTCGTATTGACAACACAGTCTTGGTGTGTTATGACAAGACAGAGAGTGTTGCAGAAACAATGAAATATTAGGTGCACAATGACTTCCAGTGGAGGATCTCCATGAGGCAGAACAGCCAATAATATAAACAAAAATTTACTGTTGCCAGAAAAGTATTTTTACAGTTATTCTCCACATTCCTATCTTCTAGTTTATGACATAACAAATGCATAATTGAAAATGAGACTGTGTAACTTTCCTGTGGCCACGAGCAGCAATTACAGAATGATGACACATCGCATTTGCCTTGTTTCTCTTCAGTCAGTTGCTTTAAAGGCCAAGTGAAATTACATTTAGTCATCCCTTTTTTCTAGACAAAGATAATGTCAGCATGTTTTTTAAATGTTTTATTAATGTGGGCTGTTCAAACGATGTTTAATGTGCTGCAACTGAGCAATTAGCAATATAGCACTATTCCCAGGTGAAATAAGCTAAGGTACAGAACAGCATGTGTGTTCATGTTAGTATGTTAGCTAAGGAGACTTTAGCATGTGGGTTCTTGTTCAGAGTCTGTGGCTCTTGCCTTGTGTAGCAGGCTGTTGTTTACATAGATTAGAAAGGTATTTGGCCAAATTTAGGCAAAATGAAACCAAAGAAATATTTAAAATTTCACAATTTTTCTCTTGGATTTCTCTCAAAAGAGAGTACTGGACAAGTATTCATAGGGGCAGATACTCTAGCAGACAAAAAATGTAATGATTTCAGTTGGACTTAAAAAAAAGGTGGAATGAGACCACAAACAGACCACGTAAGGCCAGCCAGGGTTTTGAAATGAGTAAGGGGGTGCTTTAATGCCTCATACCAAATTTGACACCGCTGCATTAATTATGAATAGTCTGATTTGAAATGATGACAGTTATTTTCAGGTAACAGGGAAGGAAACATCCTTTTGAAAAGCTTTTGTTGCCCGTAGAGAAGACGTATCACAGCTGTCTTCACAGACGTCCTTCCCCCCAGAGCATTATTTATGCTGTAGTTTGTTACAAGCTGGGAACTCACAGATTCAACCCGGCTGTATTGTACTTGTCTCCAACTGAGTGGGAGAATCGCTCTGCTTCTGAATCAATGACCAATTCAATTTCATGCACCATGCTGACATTTAACCAACAGAGCCAGAAAGGTTAATGGAATTCCATATGTACGCACAGACGGTCTGTACAGTGGCTGATTGTATCACAATGCTACTTAGCAGAAAAGCCAAGCTAAAGGGAGAAAATCCTCCCCCAGCTAAGCCCTATATCAGCACATTCTCACACAAGGCCCACTGGATGGGTGTGTATTAGATTAGCTTCTTTGTCTGTTTGTCTGTCTGTCTACCACCTACCTTTTCACCTACTACTGTGTCTGGTTTTCAAGTCTCTGTCATTTCTCTTCTGAATCTGTCTCTTTTTTGATCTTGCTTCATCTTTCTCTCACTTTTGCCTCATCTTCTGTCTCTTTGTGTTCTGCCGATCCGTCTTGCTCGCTGCTTTTCTGTTTCTCTGTCTCCTTGCATATCTGCCTGTCCTTGGATTCAATATGTCTGTCTTCCACCTCCTTGCCTCTCCTATCATGTCATGTCTGCGCAGCAGCACAAGAAAACATAACACCCACCCAATCGTGTTCTAATCATTCAACCACCGTCCTCCTCTGTCTTTTTCCTCTCCTCTCCAGCTAAAATATGGACTGTCAATAAAACAACAGACTCATGAGAATATCTTTGATCTCCTGGTTACACCTGATGCAATTTCAGCTCCAGCTCATGAGGATGACTGGAATCAGCATAGCAAGATGGAAGCTGTGTTTGCTGCCAACTTTGTTGAGCCCCAGTAGGCCGAGTGATGAGAACAGGGTAGACACTGGGTCGTGGCTACTGTAATGCAGCCAGACAGCTTATACAAAAACACAATTACTCCAACACAACGCCCTGTTGCTCTGATCCACTGACTGGCTGAAGAATGGAGTGGACACAGCCAACAGAGTGTGAAGAGGGGGATACACACAACCACAAGGGGCAGACATATTGAGGGAGTTAGACTGGGCATTTAGCAATACTTGAATGCAGTCATGAGCTAAAGATGGATTATGGGTAATACAGTGTGCTTCATAGGTCACACATCATGCAACACAGGATGGAAAAGGCCAATAAATAAGGCTACATGTACAAAACTGGATAGACAACATGCAACAAAGGTTCTTCTGCAACTTGGTTTCACAAGTTACAACCAGAGATTTACTGCTTAAAAAAAACACATATGGGAGCTGAATGAGGGCTGAAAAAACTATTTCTTTAACTTAATGCTGTTTGTTCTGCATGATAATACGTAATTCATAAATGATGGGAAGTAACAAAGTACATTTGTCATGTATTGAACTTGGGTACAATTTTGATGTATTTGTTTAGTTGATTATGTATATTTTAGGATACTTAGGCTACATTTCAGAGGGAAATATTGTACTTTTTGCTCCAATACATGTATCTGACAGCTTTAGTTCCAGATTACTTTTCAGATTGAAGTTTTACACAGAAAATCTACAATGGGCTTCAAAAATGACATACTGCTTAGGGTTAAACTATCCAATAGAAACATATATAAAGTATGCTAGTCACAATTTGCTTCAGCTTGATCATCTACAGTATTAAAATGCTGCTTACATGTAACAAATGAATGATAATAATCAGATGATTATTATTATTAGATGATATAGTAAATGATATGGTAGCATATGCTAGGGCCCATTCTGCTGCTTAATGAGTACTTTTATTTTGATGCCACATAGTATAAAGAGAAAGAACGTCTGTATGTGGAGGAACGTGTGATGGATGGATGGGTCAAAAAAAGCACAGTCTTACTTAAATATTTAAACTTTGAAAATAACCTGCTTATGTGATGATCTGCAGTCTTCCCTCCCTTTTCCCTCTGTGCTCCGGTGTTTCCCCTTTCTGGTGTCTCCTGTCTGTCTCTCCCTCTGTCTGTCTGTGTTGCTGCGGGGCGTGGCCAGCAGGTTGGAACCGGCCTCCTGAGCACACCTGTACTCAATCATCAATCAGGACTCACCTGCTCACTCAGTATATAAGCACCCGGGTTGCAACCAGTATTTGCGATGTTGTCTGTCTTGCTGTGCGGTAACGACCTGACCTGAAGCTCGTGCTCAGTACTCTATCAGTTTTGTTGTCTTGCCCACCTTTGTTTTCCTAATTGGTTTGTTTTTTCCCGTTGTGCTCAGTTGCCCAGCCCACACCTGTTTCAGCCATGCCCTGCAGGTCTGCTCTCATAGGGGAACTTGGATCAGTCAGCCTGCTCTCATTGAGGACTTGGACCCGTCTGTCTACTCTCACAAGGAGATTGCATCTGTCAACCCTCCAGCTCAGCACAAGACACTCTGCCTCACCTGAACTCAGTCACTATTTATTATTCATTAAAATGTTTAGACAGTTTCCCCGCCTTCTGCCTCATTTGTCTGAATCTGGTACTTTGGGTCCTCTAAACTCAGCTAAATCTTAGCTTAAATTAAGTCACGTACATTAACCATGACGTACTTGATCATTTCCTAAAGCTAAAGAAGTAGTTTTGTTGTTTAAATGTAACTGGCAAGTGTGGTTGCTAACAGTAGCTTTAGCAAGGCTAACATGGGAGCATTAATGGATGAAAGGAAGCGGATTCAATTAGGTTGAAATGAAGCTCATCTTATTTTTTGTCCTTAAGGTCAGTGTGGGACTTTTCAGCTCAATATACAACATGCCATAGTATCATGATAATCCTTGTACAAGAAAGTACACAAGTTATACCTTTTGTCTTCCCACGTGTTTGAACCCATTCATCTGAAATTGCTGTTGGTTGTTGTCCATGTTAAGAGAGCCTTAAATCTATGAAGACTGGAGATATTTCTGCTGAACCATAGAATTTAATCGCATAATTACCAAAAAAGTTTCAGATTCCTTCTCTGTGGAGCCTACGCTCACTGACTATGTCGTGCCCACACATATGACCTTTCTGTTTCTCTCCTGCGCTCACGCTCTTTCTCTCGCTCTCTCTCTGTCTTTCTGTTTCTTTAAAGATTTGGTAGAATCGTGTTAAAATGGCATTATCATTAAATTACATTTTCATCCCCTTTTGAGACTTTTTGGGAAGACTGTTGGAGACCCAGTCCAGCTGACCTCGGTTGACCCTTTCAAGTTGACTGCTAACATATATATACATAAATCGACTTCACTAAATCTTTTGAAAAGGCTGCCGATCAATGAGGGCGCTCTGCTTCACAAGTTTATTGCATAGTTTCATAAGGGCAGTGGCCTTTGAGTGTCTGATTAGCATAACAAATGTCTGTGAAGAATCATCTTGACAGTGGCACGTAGAGGACATAAGGAACAACTGTTCTCCACCAGACATTTTATAGAACATAACTACACATAACTACTGATGGCATGCTGTGAAAGCCTGTAAAACACTGCAAACACTTCCATCAGAAGTTATAGCCGTGCCCTCTGTGTCAAACAGGATGACTGTGCAATCACGAGTGTTAGTTTTTTCATTCCAGCAAATCCAACAGTCGTCCATCCAGCGGATTACATCTGGTGATTTTCAGGAGAGGCCTTCTCCAACTAATACTTCATATCTTATCAATAATTTAATCTTAAAAACTGAATATTTTGCTGCCAGTGTTTTAATCAAGTAGCTCATTAAAAAATAATAATAATAAGGTGGTTCAGATTTCATAGACTCAGTGTGCCCGATACATATCTAATGACTGGCTCAGTATCAGCATATAACCAATACCAAAGGTCTCAGATCCAAGGCCAACAAAGACTTGATTGGAACATCTGTAGCGCTGCTTAGCAAATGTTAGAAAGTTAATGTGCTACACAGAGATGGTGAATACCTGCTAAACATCAACATGCTGGCATTGCCATCGTGAGTGCATTAGCATCACAAAGACCAAGATCACTCAGCCAAAAGCCCTGCTGTGCCCAAACACAGCCTCACAGAGCCGCTGTCATGGCTGTAGACTGCTGTAGTGCTGTTTTTACATCCAGCTTCCAAACGTGGACATTTGTTTTTATCACTGCTTTTTTTATTGTTCGCATTCTGCAGCTTTAAAAAACGGGGTAGGCATAAACGTCGGATATTAGATTTGTTGAAGGTGACCATAGGAAGGCAGGCACACATCCACCTTGTAGATTAAAGCGGATAGGCGTGGTATGTTGGATGGGAAGTCATTAGTAGATCAGTCAGGCGATGAGGGGTTTTATTACCTGCACATATCTCAAACACACATTGTCACTATACTATATTACGCCACTAAATTTATTCTTCTCCTTTCTACTAATCATACCACCGCTGCTTCTTTCATGCCTTTCTTATGCAACAGAAACCATATTACTGTACCTGTTTTGTCTACATATATCACATGGTCACTGTGATGAGAAGAGCTATTACAGCAGGTCTTCTCTCCGACAACAGCCTGTAGTTTTCTTCTGTGTTTAATGCCGCTATGAATCATTTCACTTTTGTCCACCTTGAACAAAATAAGAAACTATTTCTCTACAGCATAATATTGTGGATATTCTCTGATATTTTACGTGAAATTGACAAAGGCCTGTGATACTATAGACTGGTGACCTCCCTGTATATGTTTTACAATAGCAAACAGTTGTAACCTGGGCTGCAGAAATACACAACACTCGTGCAAATTTAACTATTCTGCAAACTAACTTCCCTGCGTGTATTTTGTGTCAAAACAATGCATTCATTAAGATAGCATTTTTCTGTTCGTTCCTTGTAGAACAGCTGTTGGGTGAAGTGTGTGAAGGACTCGGAATACTCGCCATAAAACACCAAACAGAGAGACAACTGTACAAACACACACAGCTCGAACAACCAAGGAAGTTTTTGAGACACGGTGTACAAGGACACGCAGACCTCACATACACTCCCTCTCCGGTCACTGACTCAACCTAGTGGAAACTACAAAGCAGCTGAAACAAAAACCTGGTTGTTCAAGAAGAAAGGATGAGGAGAGGGTGCAGCTAGGCAAGAACACAGAGATGGGGGAGGACGGGGATTGGAGGGCCTTTCTCTTTTAGGGGAGCTTTTCTGTTTATACTATATTCCATCTGTATCACGTTACAGCTTGGTGCCTGTGTCGGCCGAGAGAGGCTTAACTAAAAAGTCAAAGAGAGGGAGAGAGAGGGAGAGGCCCAGCAGGGAATACCGGGTCACAAAAGATTTACTTCACCCCTGTCCAGAAACCAGTTTTTCAAGCAAGAACAATACATCTAGTAGAAAAAGAAATGGAGCGAGATAGGCAGGGCAAGGTGGGGGGAGAAAAGGGAGAGAGAGGTGGAGGATTGATGACACAGTAAGGAGAAATATAGAGAAGAGAAAAAAAGGTAAGGAGTCCCAGAGTTCAGTCTTGGGGGGTGGGGGGTGGGATCTTGAGGCTGGCGTTGGCTTCAAAGCGTTTCGAAATTGAAAAAGCGAATTGAGAGCAGGATGGGATGAGATGGAAAGGCGAGAGGGAGTGAAAGAGGGAAGCCGAGAAGAGAGAGAGAGAGAGAAGAAAGAGAGACAAAGAAGGGGGGACAAAGGTGAGGTTCCCCAAGGATGAGTTCTGCATTTGAATTTGAAATTGGAAACAGAGTGGCAGGTCACTGCTCAGTATTGCAGCTAATGCTGCTATCTCTCTGTGAGAATGCCCCCCCCCCCCCTTCTCCCACCCTCCTCCCCCTCTGTGTTCTGAGCAGTGCAGATGGTGCAGTATTCGCCCGCAGATATTAAGAAACCCAGGAGACCAAGCGGGTGCGAATGTACTCTATTCTGCACTATCTTTACAGTCATTCAGCAGCGCACTCATATTCACCAGAGAGCCATGCACGCAGTCCGCAAGTATCACTCAAACTGCTTGGGGGACGAATCCCATGATCTCCACTGTTTTACACACATAATGAACATATGCTGGTGTGCAAGTATTTAAGCACAAATGCACTACACAAGAGTACTCCCACGTTCTCTTACACACAAGCATGCACAAAGGCACTGGAGGCTCGTGCCTCTGCTGGTAACATGCAATTATGTGGCTATGATGTCATTGATTTTCTGCATTGGTTGGAAGCTGCGCGATGCTGAGCGATTAGAGAGCGCTGGAAAGTGCCTCGCTGTGTGGAATACTAATATGCTCATTTGTGAGCAGTGGCTAAAAGGGAAATGTTTTTCCATGCAACCCCTCCTGCTAATGTTTACCTCCACAGAGTTGAGACTGAAGGGAAGTCTGACAGACTGACTGACTGACTGACTGAGTGGCAGGCTGACTCAGCCCTGACGGACATGTCGGATCCAGGCTGTCTGACAGGCCGATAGACCGGCCCCGGGGCCCAGAGTGGACAGAGAGGAAGAGGAGGAAGGGAAAATAAACAAGAGGGGGAAGAAATGGAATGATAAGGCTGTCTGTCGTGAAAAGCAGTGATGGGTTTCATTCCAAATAAGATGTCCACCATTTGGAAAAAAGTGACAGCTACTCTCACAAAATGATTGATAGTGGAAAAGGAAAGCAAATAATTAGATTTTCTGAAGGGTAGCAGGTAAATAAACGTCCTAAAGTGTAAGACTTTACTTGAGTGTATGATCAGTCCATCATGATCACAGCCTGGTATAAATGGAAGAAGTGAGGTATTTAATAAGGCACCAATAGAATTAATGATACAGCAACACAATAAAAGTAATTTCCTTAAGTTTGTGTATACTGCCAGAAATCTGTGGTCTAAGCTGAATAAATTGCTTATAATTGAGCACAGAAGCCAACTATAAAGCATGCACTGTAATTCTTTGCATTTGGATATGGTTGCATGGTTGTTTGAAAATGAAACCCACTGTTAGATAGAAAAGTCAGTGTATGAAATTTCAGGCCATGGAGGCAATGCAGAAATGTGAAAGTTGGCACACTTGTCAGATTCAGATTAAAAAAGTCAGATGAAAGAAAAATCCTGACTTTAAGTCCCCAGTTTGGGTCAAGCTCCAGACATGCTGGATCCTACACTTCCCATAATGCAACAAGTAAATACAGAAATTTGTCAGAGATGACTTATTGAAATTGCTTGTTTTGTCTCACCAACTGTCAAAAACCTAAAGATAAAAGATGAAAAAATACTGCTGAATAATCTTCTGTCACAGACTAAACAGTACACCCAGCTGAGAGGATGTAAACATATAAAACCAATGGAGTGTCCCTTTAATGGCCAAATCTGCATAATTTACTCTCACAAATTCCACCAGGCAAAAAACAGCACTGAAAACACACTGAATGAATAGCAATGAATGGAGATAGTTGACCAAAAGAGTAAGAGGAGAGTGAGGCCACAGATGGCAGGAAAAGGAAAGGACTACTAAGGAAGAGGCGATGAACAGTCAGGAAATAATTGAGTGAAACAGATGAACCCAGAGGTAAAGAGAGAACAGTCATGCGTTTGATGGAGAAAGGATGTTGGGAAGGTGAAGCAGACATAAGGCAAGGGAGACGGGTGTACGTGAGGAGAGAGAGAGGTGATGAAGACCAAACGGCTGTCTCCAGCTGAAGGAATAAAAGTCCGATTTCTTTCCCTTTTTTTTAAGTAGATTTTAGGAGAAGCCTGGAAAGAGACAGAATAATAGATACAATGAGACAGACTGAAAAGCCCAAAGGACAGAGACCAAATGCCCGGCTCTGTTGCCCTGGCGTCAACTCCACTAAAGCCTCTCTGTTTCAGCGATTATGTGATGAGGTGGAAGGACGCAAAGAGAGAAGCGTAGAAGATCGAGATGGAGAGACAGCGCGAGAGACAAAGAGGAAGCAGTGACTCCAGCGAGAACAGGGCTAATAGAGACAGTGAGCGGTGTTCAGAGAGACAGGTTAAGAGAGAACAGAGGGAGGTTAAGTGAGGGAGTTGGGGAGAGGAAGGCAGAGTGTAAGGCAGTTTAAGAGACAGTGAGAAAGAGAGATGGAGAGAAGTTAAGCATGAAGTCTTGCTCTGCCTATTACAGAGGAGCTCTGTGTGGCTGGAAAGCAGCGTCCTTTCACACTGCACCCAAGGAGTCTGAGGCATCTAGTTTCCTCAAATTCAGCATGAGAGCAATAGCTGGTGCACGTGAGTGTGACCAACTCATTTTTGGAGCACAGGGAGACTAGCACAATCCAGGCGCAGCAATGCGGAGAGGACGCTGAATACATTATTAAGAAAAGGGATTCAGCGCATGGAGTCACAGCGGGCTTCAATAATGTCCAATCACATCATCTCCTGTCATCTCCTGTAAAGGCAGAGGAAAGTTTAATGGCTCATCTGAGGAGAAAACTAAAGTCATCAAATTGTTAATATAGAGAACTCACCTCTGTGCAGTGTTCTGGATTCCAATGGGCCTTAAAGTCATAAATGTAAAAATCAAACTGAATTTCCTAGAACTTATTACATCCTTCAATAGACAATATCAATATTCATTTTGAATGCATTTGCTTTATTGTCAGCTCAATAATTCATCCTCATCAGGTGTATGCTGCCTACCCTCCCTCTTCTATACAACAGATCAAAGAGGTCATGATGTGTCTTCAAACTGAGGTTCACTTTAAATAAATCACTTAAAGAATACGATGGAGTCTGGTTTCCCTTCACTGATTATGTGGAGAATCTATCTTTTTCTCATAAATGTCATTCTGACCTCCCTCCATATATATAAACACGTGGAGTCGCAAATTGGATAACAGCAATATAGATTTATATTTTGCTGTTGCTGTTTGGATTGTTAACACTATTTTGTGCAAATGGGGTAATGAGTAAATAAATCCTAAAAAAAATCCCACAAAAATTCAATATAGAACCAGTTTCTATTGCCTGATCAATGTTCCATGGCTGAAACAGCTTCATTCATGGATGAAGACTATGAGATGCATCTGAAAGCTCCAAAAAAAAAACAAAACAGTAAATTGACCCTCACATAGGATGACTTTGTCATGCAAAAACTTAAACTTGATAAGCATCATTTTCAGGAGCAGAATGATGAATCTCACAGTTAAAGGTCGATTCTGTTGACATGAATAATTGCCTTTTAAATTTTTGTCTTTAAATTCATAACATCATTAAACAGATAGTGATCAGTTACTCATATACAGGCATATCTACGCGTGCACACTGCTGCATGTACTATAGCCAAAGCAATATTCTGGTCATTAACATGATAAGAGAAATCCCTTTAATAATCCCCTTGAGATGACGGTAAGTATTATTTGATTATTCAGAGGTAGATTAATGGTGTTTGGGGACTTGACTAAAGTCAGTATGTCTTGCCATATTTAAAGCTGCTCAGAGTGCATCGGGGGGACGCCTGATATACTTCACATCATTTCACTGCAGAAATATCAAGATGAGTACAAATACATGCAGGGCATTCTTCAAAGCAGATCAAACATGCATCAAGTAAAAAAAAGAAAAAAAAAAGCTATTGCACCCAGTGATTTAAGGGGGATGCTATCTCCCTTGTTAGCAAAATGACCAACATGCATCCCCCTTGTTATCCTGCCAACCCCTCTCTCCATCCCCAGTAGCAGAGAGAGTGCAGGGTCAGAGGGTTTGTTTATTTGAATATGTTGGTGTAGTTTGGCTGATACATTGATCCTTTCTCTGACTGAGGTTTGTGCAAGTTAGAATCTATGACCCCGACCACGGCTCTGAAATATGAGTAGCCTAACTGTTCTGTGTATTGATGAATCCATGATGCAGTCCGTAGTGCTGAAGTAGCAGATGGATTTGTAATTGTGCTTTTTCATCTCAGTCAGTTTCTGGGATCTAAAGTATTCTCTAACATGTGTATATACCATAAATACTATATATATACTGCTATACTGCTTTGCTGTAACCTATAATATAGAGCCAAGTCACCTTCACCATCAAAGTGAAAATTTTTAAGGGAAGAGCAAGCAGAGACACACTGCTGCCTGAAATATTCCAGAAATATTTCTCTACTCTTTCTATGAACATGGGTTAGGGTTATGTAAATTTGTGTTTGTTGGTAGTGTGGGGGCAGGGGGACACTCACATTGGGCCATCCTCCCCTGTTGAAAATGAACAAATCACTGACTGCTTGTGTCCAACACAAACGACACAGCAGCTGTGTTAGCACAACCAGTGGCACCGATTTAGAGGCATCATCTAAGTGACCATCACTGCGGGTGTGCGCTCATGAATGGAGTGACGAGCCAGGCCCAACCCCCATCCGTGAAAATTCACAACTAATCCAATTCCAAGCTATTAAATGAAAACACAGGATTATTCCACTCAAGGTGTACTGCACCAAGCCCCTGCAATCATAACCAAACAACCTTAGTCAAGTGTCTAGAAATGCTGACACAGTACAGACGGCACACACAGACAGTTATAGACACTGTCATCAGCACGTACACACACATTAGGAAATTAGCCAATCAAAAAACAAACAAAGCACTTTGAAACACATGCACACACTCATTTGGTACACGTACAGACACACACATTTGTTCATTCAGCACTTTAAAGCAAACCATTAGTCGCTCAATCAGGCAGACCCCACAAGGGAGAGAGAGCTAATTAACGGCTGTATCGAAACACCAAGCCTCGCACTTTATCAAGGTTTCGGGAAACACGATGGGCCCCCACAAATGCCATATTGTTCTCGCTCTCTCTGTCCCTGTCTGTCTCTGTCTATCCCATTCCTATTCATAAAAAAAAAAAAAAAAATCTTAATGAATACATCCCAGCTGTTACAAATTGATGTTGAATGTTCATAAGTTCAAAATGGGTAATTAAAGTTATCCTGTGTTTTTGGATCTGCAGCATTGGGAACAGAGATGCAATGAAGTGGGATTAACAAATAAGTGGGCTAACAAAGGCGATGTGTTGGCATTTAGGTGAAAATTATGTTACTGCACTCAGAATCCGAACATCACGCCAGCTCATTAACAATTATTTGTCTCACACAAATTAAATATTCACTTACTGTCGATTGTGGAATAACACTAAAACAAACTAAAAGACACTGAAAACTTGGCTTCAAATTTTTTCTCTAAAACGCCAACTGTCCCTATATGACAGTATATATGTGTGTGTGTGTGTGTATACATATATACACACACATACATACATATGACAATAATGCCAGTGCAACAATGCAGACACAGCTGTTTGAAGTTAAACTTTTTTTTAAAACTGTTTCTCTCAGGGGTTAGTAGATACTAAAGCTGAGTTAAAATAAATAAATAAATAAAGTGAATATTGGACTTACATTCATCAGGTGGACAGAGAGACAACTCCAAAGAGGGGATCATGTTGCTTTGTGTCTGCTGTAGCTAACAAGTTGGCCTTAACAGCTTGATGAGCCTTTTACATCAGGCCTATATTCCTGAGAGTCTCTTTCATTGTTCAAAAATGGATTAATGCTGCCTTAAGTTTGAAAGGAGGGCCTGTCTTGTAACAAGAATACCAATCTGGACTTATTTAATAGTTCATATGTCTTTGATTAAGCACATATGCAACTGTGCATCCATAAATTATTATTACTAGAGAGCCAAAGCCCTACCTCACTACAACAAATATGACTCCCATATGCCAGTACAATAGTGCATCTAGATACTTATTCAGTGTAAAACATGGACAGGAAATCCCAGACAGACCAATTAAAAATCCCTGTATGAAAAGCTGCACCGTGTTACGGAGAGAGGGCTGGACTCCGGCTCTCAACAGTTGCTATTTGAAAGCTCACAATATTAATCATTTGTCAATTAATGTTACCATATAATAGGATAGATGTAGATAGATGTGCACTGTGGTGTGTTAAGATAAGCAAGCATATGTAAATGGAGCCATCTGTGCAGTCTCATAGCTGCTGGAATATATGACTTGTTCTTCGTCCTTGTCATTGTTATGAGGATGTCTTAACCCCGTCATGGATTCAATCACCTGGCAGAGAGCTCATCCAGAATGGGTTCCTAGCTCAAAAGCTTAGTTAAGATATTAAATTTGTAATATCTGGTATATGGCATATAAGAATTAATGCATTTTTAATGGTTTGGAGAGTTTTCAGCAATAAATCACTTACAACTCACAAATATGTTGTCTCTATTGTGATGAACAGCAATTATTATTCAAAGCCTCTGGTTGGTCTTTGAATGCAGCCCAAAATTGTATCCCACCTGTACAGATTATACAGAATGAGAATAGCTTGTAACAGACGCAGCCATTAAAGTAATTCTCTGACTAAAGAATAAGGTGAAGATTAATATGCTTATTTTCAGGCTGCAAGATGCTGTATTTTCCATCCACACCCATCACTTTGCCATCTCTATCAAACCGGCATGCAGCTATGACTAACGTGCAGCTGCTACAAAGACCTACAGCTCTACATGGCTCTGTTCATGCTTATTAATCATGAAATTGCTGATCCTATAGAGCATCAGCACCTGCACATGAGTCATATTTAGTTCGTTGTTTGTGCTAACATGGAAAACAGATTTTATGACTTAAACTTTGTTGTTTAGTCAGTGCATATTTTACAATGTAGGTACTGGGTCAGAAAAAATGAGCTTCTAATTAGGGCGCAGTGGTTACTTGCAGAGGCCAACAGAATCTTTTTTTGGAGACAGAAGTTTGTCAGCGGGAGTCATTCTTGCTGTCAGTGTATTTGCTGCTCTGCTGTTATACAAAACCAAACAGCAGCGGCCCCTTTGACTTAAAGGCCCATTGTCCTGCGTTGACATCATGCTTGTGACCGAGTATGAGATGATTGTGAGTGGCCAAGCATTGTCTATATACAGTAAAGTTGTAGCTGTATACCTATCCGAGAAGCCCAGTGTGTATACTAAACAGGGCCTGCATGCTCATAAATCTCTGGGTGCTTGTAATTATGTACTGTGTGCTGGAAAGAACATTTCCCTCTTGGGATATTGAACATTTTACACCCATCAATTGAGATTTGTACAGTTTACCACACAACAACTCCTTGTCATGTTGCTTTCACCATAATCGCTGTGCAGTATTGTCTTTGTGCACATCCATCTTACATTGCAACACTGCAGATCACATCTATTTTCGTTTTTATCAGACACCAGACAAAAAATGTTCGTAGGTAAATTTGAGGCCTTGCAAACAACCACTAAGATTATTGCTTTTGCATTTAACAGTGAAATTTCTCACCAAAAGAGTTTCATTCCACTGGAATTGCCGTGATCAGAGGATCCAGGCGAGGAGGTGAATTTTAATCTACACAAATGATCTGTGTGGAGTTCAGCTTTGGTGAATTTTGACCCACAAATTTGCGCCATTGACAATGATGACCTTTGAGGGAAAGGAGCCAATGTATTGCCTGTGTAATCATTGGGAGTCAATGACACAAAGTGCGTGAACATATTGGTATGTAAGTGACTGAGCTTAGCTAACAGCATTACTTTCTATTGAAGGACTGAAGCGAGGACGAATTGGTGTCCAAGGATGAAGAAAATGCTAGGGGTTAGTCAAAAGAACAGGGCAGGGAAAATAAAAGCTCCAGGAACTATCTGACTAGTGCTAGCCCATCTGGACTGACTAGCAAGTTGGCATTTAGCTCACCAGCTATGGCAGCAATTAGCCCTGTGAGTAATCACTATGTGACCAAGCTTTCAACCTCACCTGTTCCGCGTGGACAAACTAATGCCATTTGTGGTGTGACTGCTGCTTTACGCTGGCTTTTTGTGAGTGCAAAAAAAAAAAGAGTAGGATCATTAGACATGACGTTTACATGCTGCAGTCTGTAATCAGTGAGGAGAGTTTTGACAACCTACAACTGGATATACTGAATGCAGCACTGCATGGGCAAAACCTGGGCAAACCTCTGAAAAAGGACCTGAACTGAGCACTTGGCATCGGTGTACAGCTGTGCTTTTAATGCTTTTATCAGAATATACTACTCCTGCAGCTACTAAAATGGGAGAAGCTGAGCCACCTGCTGCCTTTCATGATTCAGAGTCTTGCGGAAACAAGTCAGAGCTACTTAGCCTAACCAAGAATGGTTCCCTAGGGAAATACAGATCACTTGGAAAGTGGCCACTAGTGGTAGGCTGTGCCCATAAATGACAAACAGTGGAAGAGATCAAGTAGCATTCTCTCCCAAAGTTGTTTGACTTAACCTGAGTGAGCATGTATGTGCAGAAAGAGCATAGATCAAGTACATAGTTCAGAAAATGTCACATGAATGGACATATTGATACTAACTGGTTATAAGATTTATACAATTCACTATAAATTAAATTACTTTTCTCTCCTACTGCCATCTTACTGAAAGACATGTATTGTCTGGATGAACATTTTCTCTGATTATTTGTGGAAAAAGAGGCTCCATAGAAACAGCCACTGGCTGAATTTAAATTATCAAATTGACTTGACCCACATTTCCCACCTTTTCTACCCAATGGACTCCTTAATTATATGTGACAGAACAGACAAGATCTGCCTGTGTGCTTCAGAGTTCATTTGGCTGCCATTATCAGTAACATCAGTAGAATCCACTGAGCCAGGTCCAGAGGCAGCCATGCATGCTGCTCATGATGATGTCTCCCAGATGCTTCACAGGTGAGGCAATGTGTTCTGCTGTTCCTGTCTTTCTTTGTACTTGGTTCTGATCTTGCTGTTGATGACAGGCCTGAATCCTGCAGTGGATCGTTGCACTTCTCCGGTATTAATCCTCCTCCAATGATGAATTAGGACTCCTTCACTGTTGGAATTTTTCTTTCATCTATTGCTGCCATCTTCCTTGAATTCCTGAACATTGCTGAGGGCACTTGCAGCAGCTCTTTCATTTTCGTGACATTCAATATGATTGAGTTTTTAAAAAGTCCAACTGCTCGACAAAGTCTCCAATTGAAATTGAAACATAATCTTCAAAAATACTTGCTTTCCCATCAAAGACATGCTCTATTGTTGTCATCTTAGTTTATGCCACTTCAATTAAGAAGCTAACTACAAAATCAAGCAAAGACATTCACAGCTTGTTTGTGCATAGTGACTAAATTAGGGAAGTGAGTTGCTAAGACCACCTCTATCCAGTTGGTCCCAATGTTTATTATCACCTGACACTATTGAAGTGAACAATACTGTTCTATTGTTGTTTGTAATGTCAACTTAACAACATAATATGTAGGCTTTTAAATTTGAGGTACACGTTATGCTTTTGTATGGAAAGGCTTTTTATAATTAAAAAATACAATCAAAAAGCACATCTGGAGTGGGTTTCTATGTATGTATAGGTGGGTGCTGGTATAATGAGCTAAAGGTCCATATGTCAATGGATTTCTTGACCCATGCACAATACCCCCCCCCACCCACACCCCCGCTGACGTCCCAGTCCTTCTCATTTACCAAAACATGACAGAAGGACGCTTCGAACTGGGAGGAAGCTCATAATGAATACTTCGGATTATCCTTGATGAGGGTAATTTGTCACTGACAGACTTCTGTGGGACGACAGAAAGTCTGAGACAGACAGTCTGTTGGGATGGGGCAGGATGAGAGGCAGAAGGAAAGGCATGAAGAGGAGGAGAGAGAGGAAGTGAGGTAATGGAGTGGGGAAACATAGCCCTGATCCAGGACAATCGTTCAACACTTCCTCATTGACTTCCCCTCCGCATTTGCCTTTTGGGGAATCCCCACTGTATGTGTCATTCCTTTTCTCAGTAAAACTCAAGCAAACCTCATGACATCGACCCTTCAAAGTTAACTGTTAACACTGATGCATCAGTGTGTAAGCAGCATTTTACTGCTGCAGCTGGTAAAGGCAGAGCTAGTTTTACTAGCAGTTAGTTGAGTCCAGCGGTCCAACCTTGGGGTCTGGCCTCTCCAGTGTCACAAAATAAATCAGAGGGATAATGAGAGCCCCAATTAGCCAGAAGCCAAAAAAAGGTTGGAAAAGTTGGTTTTAATCTTTATCTTGTGCATTTACGATCTAAGTAAGATTTTTATATGTACAATCTTAATCTGAAGAGATACTAATAACTATATCTGTCAGATGAATGCAGTGATTTACAAGTGTAAAATAGCAAATGGAAATGGAATAGAAATACTCAGGTAAAGTACAGCACTTACTTACTTTCCACTGCTGATAAAATCATCCCGTAAATTGCAGGTAGCAACAACTGAAACAACTGAAAGCATCAGGTTTTTTTTTTGTAATCGTGCTGCACTCTACTGTTTCTGTCAGCATACTTTGTTTCACTTGTGTTTACAGTATATGTATATATAGTAGGTAAAAACTACAAAGTGCTGAACTACAAAGAGCTTCGCTATCTGAAAGCATAAGAAAAAAAAAACAGTATTTTCAGTGTTTCAAAATGGTCTTTTTTCTTTGCTTTAATAATTTATTTCACCTTGCACTACTTTATGATAAAACAGCCCTGTAGTAAATATCACTGTTTGTGACTGACAGATTCGTTCAGCAATAATTAGATGACATTTGTAAACGGCCCGCTATCGCATTATTGAAATGGTGATTATTGGACCTGCACATATACTATTGCAGAGGCATTAACAAACACAAACGCAGTATCACGCAAAGCCAAAATTCACTGACAAAAAAGCATAGTACATATTTTTTGGGGTAGAATTCAAAAAGGCTAAAAGTAAAACATGCATTAATCAAAGAAAAGGAAGCTATTCTGACTCAGTCTTGCCACATTGTGTAGGACAGGCCCTGCCTGTGCTGTTCACAGAATAGAGGTCACAGTTCAACATCCTTTTGACTCACCATTACAGCAGTAAAATGAGCTTACAGACATTCTGAACAGCAAACTCATCCTCATCCGGCGTGTCTCGTTCTCTCTCTGTCACTGAACTGTGATGTTAAGTGCTCCTCAAAAACTTCCAGCTCTCCCTCAGACAGGCTGGCTAATTGGGCTGCCGTTAAAACCAGGCCATTGCTACCGCTGAAGCAGTCGAGCGAGAAAACGAGGAGCGGCAAGAGAAACATGAAAAGACTGAGAGAGAGAGAGAGACCAAGAGAGAGGGTCATCCACTAATAAACAGGCGACGCACAAAGCAGCAAGTACATCTTAAGAGGGAAAGCTTGCATGAGAGCCACTAAATATGAGAATTAAAGAGAGGGTCATTCAGTGCAAGACAGAGAGAGAGAATCATACAAAGTGTGGGAATGTGAGACAAAGAGAGAAGTGGCGGAGGAGAAAATCTTCATGACATAAAACAGAAAGCTTGATCAATGGATCCTTCAGTCACCTCGTTAATAAAGACCAGCGCTTTTATTAGACGCAGAGCCTTGCAATATTTATACCATGAATATTTCAGAGTCCCCGGCAGGAACCCAGACGCAGAGCGCAGCCTTTTTGCAATGAAGACAGAGTCGCAGCTTTCCCTTCCACCCACAAGGCCGGAGGAAAAGAGTTAAGGTCCTTCATCATACTTTCTTATTTCAGTGTAGAGCATGAAAAAGTTAAAAAGTTGAAGAGTTTCTTCTGAGTGTAAGTATTCTGGGTTGTCACCATTGCTAATGTTGGGGAAATGCTACACAGGAAAGCAGATTAACGGGGTCTGTGAAGAGGAAATAAAAGGGCTCCATGTAAAATAAGTTTAAAATACGTTTAAACTACATGGGATGTATAGCAGATGAAAGATTCAGCATACATACATTCATTTCCAACAAAAAAAAAAAAAAAAAGACCTGATCTGAATAGACCTGAGGATAATTAGACCTGATCCAAAATGCAGCTGACCGAGTTGGCCCTAATGGAGACACTGTTACTGGCACTGACGGTAGCACGATACACCGCTGATTAACTTCAGAGTTCACAGTCTGAAATTCAGACTTGTGCCATGTACCAAGTGTCACTGAAATGTTTCCAGGTCTGTTCTTGTCAGGCAACCGTAATGACTTTTGAGGGGGAGAGACTCGGGGACTTAGTCAGACATGATGTAAAATTGCCAAAACATTTACATGATAAAGTGCATGTCTGAAAGGGCTTCACACACTCAACTTGAACCTCTGGTGTCCCATTGCAGCTGCTCATAGAGTTAAGGAGACATCCAAGCTTCGTATCAATGTCTCCTGTGCTGGCAGAATGTGAAAATGCTGGTAATTGCTCCTCTCTTTCATCCTACCTAGCTGGAGTTAGGTAGAAGGAAGGCCACCATCATGTCCCCCAGCAAGCCTTGCAGGCCATCCAGCTGATCTCATAGGTGTTGGTCTGCGATTGTCTGCTGTTATGAGGCTTGTTCATCCTTCATCTACTTCGTGTCCCCGTCCAGTTTCAGTTCATGCCTACAGTTGCTGACCTCAGAACCTTCCGTGTTCCTTGTGAAGGTTTTCTCTTTGACTGAGCAGATCTGACTGCCTGATGTCACAGGTTACAAACCTGCTTAGATTCAGTCTGCAGTTTTAGGATCCTTATTGATATTCTACTTTTTATATTTGCACTTTCTCTGCTTTGTACTACAACTGCAACACAACAAATCCCCTGTGGTAAATAAAGTTCAAACTTATTTTCCCCCTGTGCAAATGCAGATGTGGCCTGCGATGTCATCCACTGAGTTACAAGCAGGTGGCAGACACAACACCCGCATTCCCTCCTCATTTCCGGTGACTTTAATCATGCCTCTCTGTACTCCACTCTGCCCACATTCGCTCAATATGTTACATTATACACCAGAGACAATAAAATATTGGATTTATTTCTTGCCAACACCAAGGAGGCATATAACTCATCACTTCTTCCTCCCCTGGGAAGATCTGATCACAACCTGGAGCACCTCGTGCCTGTATACAAAGCTCTCATACACAGGCAGCCAACTGTCGCTTGTGCTGTGAAAAGATTGTCCAACGAGGCTGATGAGGCTTTGAGGGACTGTTTTGATAGAACTGTGTGGGAAGTATTTCGTGATGCTCATGGGGAAAACACTGACAGTCTCACACACTGTATATGTGTGTAACAGACTATATCAACTTCTGTTTGGAGAATGTTGTACCTACCAGGACTGTGTGGTGTTTTTCCTACAACAAACCCTGATTTACTCATGACATCAAGGCTCTCTTCAAGTCAAAAAGGTGAAGAATATACAGAGGGAGCTCAGGAGGAGAATCAGTCAGAGAAAAAACAGCTACAGGAAGAAGATGGAGGATCAGTTGGAGGAGAACAACATCAGTGGATTCTGAGGGGCCTTAAAACCACATCTGGATACAAGGAACCCAACTCCCAGCCTGTGGGGGTCAAAAGTGGGTGAATGAATCATCGCAACCCAACCTGTCCCGCACAACAGACCCGGTGAGGAAAGAACTTAGAGGGTCAGTGTGAGAAAGGCCAAGGAGAGTGTCACAACTGTGGAAATCATCCCGTGTGGTACCAGCTGCAGTCCTTTGGTGTGATCTTTTGAAACCTATAAATAAAATGTATATAATGAAGAGATAACAAGACGCAGCAATAACAACAGCAAAAAAAGAATTTTTAAGACAGCACACAAGCCATGCAGAGAGACAAGAAACAGAAAAACATCAGTATGATAAAGCAGCAAAAACAAACACCTTGTCATCACATGTAGCCAGGCGAGCAATAGGAGGCAGGAACTCATAGCTAAGCAATGCTGACCACAGCCCTCTTAATACATGCAGACTGTTGTTTTAAATGTTCTGCTTAATAAAAGCCCTAAGTGCTGGAGGATCATTGCCATTTAGGATCTGACACATCAGGTAAACAACATAACTGAAAAATTTACTCTTGCAGTATCAGTTAATACTAAACTGGATGATATCAATATTACCTATGTGCAATTCATGAAATGCTGATGTAAACCCTGTTTTTCCAGCAGGTCTTAAATTATCAACAAAGCCAGTTGTGCTGCACACCTCCTTACCCAGACTGAGGCTCTGCCTATCACTCTGATTCTACCCAACCTAAAGAGGCTTCTGGACAGGAATGAGGTAAAGGACTCCATCGTGTCCTCCAACATGCCTCGTTGATCCTCAAGCTGATCCATCCAAGCTCATGAAAGCCTTTGCTTTCTGAAACCACACTTTCTGAAGTGGCTTTATTTACAGAGAGAGGTGCAATGCTTGTGGGATATTTGGCCAAATGAACATGTGATAATATGTGGTTCCCCCTCAGAATTTGTGATATTGACTTATAAAGGCAATTAGTGAAATGAATAGAAAATATTGTCTCTGAGTCACATTGTGTCATTTGTTGTTTATTTGTCACAATTTTTCATGTCACGATGTTTCATATGAAAAAACTTAATGTCATAGCAATTCATTATCGTTTTAACAGAGGGTGAGACAAGTTGTTGAAAATGCTTTTGGCATTTCACAGTAACTGCAAGGTGGAGCCTTTGGAAAGGCCACAGAGTGTTATATTGATATGGCTCAAGGCATAACGGTGGCATGTGCGGTTTTGTATAACTACCTTTTGTGGCATTGACCTAGTCCAATCATACAGGGCCCAAAACATACACAGCAACGTGATGGATCGCTCACAGCTGATTGAGTAATGTGATTTGGCACTGAGGTGTGGAACAGCCTGAGGGACTGTTTTCAGACTGATGCAGGGATGGTGGCCTTTCAAGACATCATCCTAGTGAGAGACACTACAGTGATACAGCAGAGTGCCATGATTTTCTGCTGAGGGAAATTTTGTTTCTGTACAGTTTTTTCGTATGGTATTTCTACCTAGTACACCTAGTACACACTTGCAGTCCAGATTTGCCCTTAAAGAACTTCTTAGAGTTCGGAAAATCCTTTTATTCGGTCTGTTTGAGAGTATCACAAATACATTGTATATCAGCTTGTTGCAGCTCTTGCTGCTGCATTATGATGTTTACATAGAGTAAGATAGTCAAAGTAAAGACTCAGTGTTTTTGCAGTTCCATTAAATGTCTGCATTATAGAGGTATTGTAGGTGTTTTATACAGTCATTGACAGAAGTCTTGTCGCATAAGGACATAGCAACTTAAAATGGCATATAACTTTATTTCAAATCAATCAATTGTTACAATAAATGGTTCATTTTATTGTCAAGGGCTTTCACAATAATAACTGGGTGCAAAATTAAACTGTCAAAAAGTGTTCACAGCTTGGTAAAGCCCATAACATCTGTTTTTGCAAGGACAAAAGTCTTGTCGTGTCTATAAATGATTCCAATCATCCAATCACAGACTAGAGCTTCACCTGTGATAAAATCCTGGAATTAACACATTCCCAGGTGTGTATAAAAAGAATCCCAGCACACCAGACCTTCATGTGAAGTGCAACTTGACCTCTGACAACATGCCAAAGCTTCAACCACAGACTAAAGTGCTGATCATCAAGAGCCTGAAGACCAAGTCTGCTGCTAAGGTGGCAGACATCTTCAATGTATCCAAACATCAAGTGGAGAGGATAAGAAAAAGATAGGAAGAAACTGGTGACGTTCATGACAAGCCCAGGTCAGGCAGACCCCGTAAGACAACTGTTCGAGAGGAGCGTTTGTTGCTTCGACAGTCCAGGACCAGCCCTTTTTCAACTGCAGCAGAGCTACATGAGAACTGGTCATCAGAAACCCCTGTATCTACAAGAACGGTTTGTCGAATTCTCTCTCGAGGTGGTCTCCATGGCCGAATTAGTACTCAGAAACCAGCATTAAACAGAAGACAACAAAAAAATCATGTTGCATTTGCCAAAGCCCACAGCTTGCAGAAAGGATGGACAGTGGAAAAGTGGCAGAAGGTTGATTTTTCTGATGAATCATCCATTGAATTGCATCCCAGTCGCTGCAAATACTGCAGAAGACCTGTCGGAACCCTCATGGACCCAAGATTCACCCAGAAAACAGTCAAATTTGGTGGAGGAAAAATCACGGTTTGGGGTTACATCCAGTATGTAGGTGTGCGAGAGATCAGCAACATCAACAGCCTGAAGTATCAAGAAATCCTTGCTGCCCATTACATTCCAAACCACAAAAGTGGGCAAATTCTTCAGCAGGATGGCGCTCCTCCTCATACTTCAGCCTCCACATCAAAATTGCTGAAAGCGAAGAAGGTCAAGAACTCAATGAATGATACAATACTTTATTTTGGTATAATACACATAATCTAGAGGCCTTTGCCTTTCATATAAGCTATTTCTGATTCCAACTGATCAACTACGAGTCAAGTTACTATTTGTTGTTCCTACAACTTGGACAAGTGACAGACTTTTGTCAGGGACTGTACTGTAATGTAACAGAATGTTTTGTCTGTTAAAATAAAGCTTGGCTGTGTTGGTGCTGACTTGAAAAGCTAGGTTATGAATTAATGCAAGAACTTCACCATTAAGGGCCTGAAGACCTTTTCTAATAAGAAATGTCCATCCATAAGAAAGCCACAGTGTGTTTTAATCATCATCTATCTGAAGGAACACGGGGTACATTTTTTTCCGAAGTGTCTGTATATGGCTTCACATGTCTCCTCACTCCTCTAAACAAGAGTATATCTCCACTGTTTTCAGCCATGCTCTCCATTATGTTGCAGGTTTCCACATTTAAAACATTAACAGCATCTACCATACCAGCTATCCTGTTAAGCATGTTTGTCAGTGTGAAATGGATGTGGGTACCTCCAGACAAGCTCGATAATGCCTCTTTGACACTGGGCCAAAAATCCACTAACACCATTAACATGTGGCTTTTGTCTTTAGTGGGAAAGGGTACAATCAGCATTCATTCCCGGGTTAAATGACTCCGCAGTAGTCAAGGGCATTTATTGGCTCCAGCTCCTATCAGCTGACATCGAAACATGACATCTAGGTGGTCATGCTAGTTTTTGGCCCTTTTCCGGTGCAATGAGAATACCTGTTGAAATTCTGGATGGTGGAGCGTAAATATTACCTGATATCAAACAGAACTGTTCATCTCATCTCATAAAAGATATAAAACCATGCTCCTCTCTGAACCAACCACCATAATGTCACTGGCCTCGTGGCTGCTTTTCTACCCAAAAAGGCAAACTCAGTTATAGCAGGTGTTTGTGTGAGTTGGCCTTCGTGATGGACATTACCAAGTATCAATATGTTATTCCATCTTGTAGCCACATCCATCTTCAACTTATGGGCTGGTAGCTGTAGAAGTTTATGTCTCTGCTAGAGGGCATAATTTGCAGTAGTGTTGCAGTGGAAAAAAATCCTGTGATTCTCCAAATCCTCCTGAGCAGCCATGATACAGGCAGCAGCTTTAGAGATCTCTGTGCGGCGAGGTTGATGATGTCTGCAAAACACTTTATTGGTAACTAGTACCGTGTTGTTGTTTGCAAGTCCCTTTTCCAGTGTGACAGTCTGAAACATCTCATTCATGCTGGCTCCTGTGTGACTTTCATGCATTATTCTAGTTTGCAAAACACAAGACTCCAGCTGCCAGTCATCAGTAATTTAGTGAGCGGCTAATGTGACATATGATTGAGTTGCTCTTGATGTTGATGCCTCACATGTTAATACCACTCTTCTTGCTTTCTTCAAGGCCTCCATGACCACATCATGCATTGAAAGTCTTCATTGTTTTTCATTTGACTTAGCAGAAATGTATTAGAGTGCTCTTGAGACAGCAGAACAAGACATGCATTTAATTTGTGTCTAGAGAACACACAAATAACTATCTATGCTAACTTTCAGCAATCCAACATGCAGCAATGTCTATTTGGAACTGAAGTTTCTACTTAAATCTTTAACCTTCACGTGTGTCTACTGCACATTGCAATCATTGTAAACTGTCAACTTCATCAAATGATTCTCACACTTTCTTCACTCCTCTTTTGTTTTGCCTCTTTTCTACATTAAATTCCTAGAATTGCCAGCTTGTTATCTATTAGAATTATATATAACTCGTTTATGAAATGGCTCTATGTACGACATAACCATTGCAGATAAAACTGCAATGTCTGTAGAGACAATGTCTCATGCAAAAAGGGGGAGAAAACACTTATTGACTTAGGAGTTATAATGCCTTAATCTGAATGAATTTGGAGTTTAAATGACACCAACAACAACTAAAATAAACAAACTTAATGGAAAATTAATTAAATCAGTTCACCATATTGTCATCATTATGGCATCCCAATTTACTGAGATGTTTTGTGTTCAGTTGTTGCCAAGAAACAGCTGCCTCAGAGTCTTAATGCAGGTCTCTGTCCACCATCACTCTCCGTTACAACTGACTAGTGGTGGAAAGTAACTCAGTTACTAGAAAGTAACTCAGTATATGTATTCAAGTACTGTACTTACATACAAGTTATTTGTACTTCACATGAGTAATTCCATTTTCATTCATTAATTTAAATATTTACTCAACTACATTTTATTTTGATGCTAATACTTTTTATACTTAAGGTTTATTTTGATGCTAATACTTTTCTATGTTTACTTTAGTAAAGTCTTGGATTCTTAGCTGTAATGCATTTTTTCTATACTGTAGTATTGCTACTTATACTTAAGATTGGAGTACTTCTTCCACCACTGCAGCAGTGCAAAATCAGCTATAATATTCTCTCATGTAATATCTCTTAATTTCCCTTGACCACCCCCCATCATGGACCGCTTTTGCCTTAGGAAGATATTTCTTAGCATCTAACTTCACATCAAACCATTTCCTCTTTATTTCTAGCACAGAACAATGCTGCTGTGATGACAGCTGTATTTATGTTTTCTCACTAGTTTGGATCTCTTACCAGTGACATTGCTGAATTTGTTATGCTTTTGTCTGCTTATTTATTCTTTTTGACTGAAACTCACCACAAGCTGAGCAAATTGGCAGCCTTGCATGGGAAGTTTATGGGCACTGATTAATCTTATGATCGAATCTCACTAGCATCATGAAGACTTTATGTATTAACAGAAATGTAAAATATCAAACCCTAATGTGGCTTACTTGTAGAAAGTCAGCTTTGATAATTATATTTAGATAAATATTTATCACTTTTCACAGAGTGATTCAACATAAGAAGAATCTGACAATACCCTAACCCCAGTGCTGGAAGTGTTATGTAAACGTTACTAAGTCTGACCTTGTAAGATTGCTGTTCCAACTTTTACAGAGTGACTTGAGGGATTATTTGAAAAATGAGGCTGGCGTGTCAAATTGCCATCATATTTACATAGTGAGGTGCGTGTCTGAAAAGAGCTTTTGTCATAAACTTCTGAAGATCTTAAGAGTAAATCAGCATACTTCTAATCCTGTTCAGGGTCATAGGAAATGTTTCAAGATGTAATTGTACTGCATTAAGTTTAATTTACCCATTTTCAGACATCAGAATTGTGTATGGGTGAGAAGTCTCAAAGCTGGCACTTACTTTCTAATGGAATGGACTCACTGAGGTCAAACTACTTCCATTGCCTCTCCAATCAGCAGATTTACATATCATTGAGTATTTAAGAGACATTATTGCTGCCTTCATCCCTCAAAAAAACTGAGGTTTTACTTGTTAAAGAAAATTGATGATATGTAGCAATGTCATCTAAGGAGCTACTGTACATTGTTTTTTCTGCAGTTTTTTTTGGTATGTTTTTAGTCATCTTTGCTGAAAAATTATATAACATTACCCCATATCTCCACCTACATGTTCTCTCCCGAAAGTAGGAATTGCCTTAAAGATAATCTTATGAAAAATAGACTGAGACAAAGTTTCTTATCTCACTCTTTATGCAGAGTAACCAAAAGCTTTTTGAGGCGGTAAATGAACTGTGATGAGGGTGAGTGCGCTCATGGGTCCCACGGACAATCTCTGGCCGCTCCTTCACCTCCTCCTCATCAGTATTCACCTCCTCTGCCCTCCACTCTCTCTTTCACTCCTCTCATTCTCTACGGACCGAAGAACGACCTGCAAGGCTGACCGCTTCGCTTAGAGCCGAGACCTCAGAGGACCAACTGCTGTTTAAGGCTCAAATGGACAGACGTAACAGTCTCTTCAGCTTAGTTCCTCCTTTATCTCCTTCCCTCCCAATTTCTCTTCATTAATCTAGTCTTTCACTTTTCCCTGTATCCCCCCTCCTTCGCCTTTTTCTCATTCACCTCTTCACTACCTTCATGTCTCCCTGCGGACCATTTCAGGCCTGTTTAGGTATGCATCATCAAGTGCACATTTAGAGATGTCAGAGAATTGATTGTTCCTCCCTCGCCTTCATCTCCACCTTCTACTCTTTGGCTTGTACTCACATCTCTCTCTCTCTCTCTCCTCTGCAAAAGGCAGACTCCCCCAATTTTTTTTTTCATTCATTGCTCTCATTTCCCAGAATCCCCTGGGGCGTGACAGTCACTGCTGACATCTGTGACACCCTCCACAGTCGTCATTCCCTGAGAAATGAGCTGGCGTGTGTGTGACCTGTGCTTACAATATGTGTCTATGTATATGAGTGTGTACTATTTTCAGTTCGTGTTTATGTGCCTGAGTGAGAGCTAATTTGAAGGATGCATGCATCTGTGTGCATGTCTGTGCGTCAGTGTGTTTAAGTGTATATGCATGATTGGACATCCTTGCTTCTGTGTACAGAATTATGTATTCCTTGTCTGTGCATCTGTTTATGACGCGTGTATTCAGACATACAGAGTTGTGTATGTGTCAGCTCTATATCTGTGTTGCTCCAGGACACATAGGCTATGTTGTGGATAGGTACAGTGTATGTATGTGTGTGCTGTCTTTTAGCTGGATCCTTTTCCAATTCTCTTTAAGCTTTTAGGAAAATAGTAAAACGCAGTGATGTGCACTAAATCGAAGCAATGTGCCTTTGTAGAGGACAGGCAAAGTGTTAGCTCTGTGTCGTCTGCTGTTCGAACAGGTTAAAAGAGGGCCAAGCTGACAGTCTGAGCTAAGGCATTAGCAGTAGATCATTAGAGCGTAAGATCCAAACCTTCAAGTGATTGTGCACTCACTTCCAAAATGCCGATGTCCATTTTTATTTCATCACGTTGGAGCGCAGTACACTTCCTTGTAATTCTCAATTTACTGGGTGGAATAAATTTCCATTATCTCCAACCGTCAGCCCCTGACTCATTTAATTGCAGTGCACAGGAGATGAAGGCAGAATTAGCTACGAGAGGCAAAAAGGGACAGCAATACAAATTGGGCATTCTAGTCAATAGCTGCCATGTACAGTACTTCCTGCTGTGTGCTTCTGAATCCGAGCTTGTTCATAATCACAATGCTGATCATCGTCATTGAAAAGAGTATAGCAACATAGAGTTTTGGTTTTGAGCATAATTTTTGTTGGTTATGGTTTTCATTTGAAGTCAAATCAATGTATATAGCTCAGAATCACAAATCACAAATTTGCCTCAAGGGACCTTACAATCTGTACAGCACAGGACACCATCTGTCTTTAGACCCTTGATGAGGAAAAAACTAACAGGGAGAAAAATGGAAGAAACCTAAAGAAGAGCAACAGGAAAGGGACAGACATGCAATAAATGTTGCTTGTACAGAATAAATCTGCAAATAAATCACAATATATACACATTTTGATGACAAAAATATAGACATATGGATTGTAAAACATAAGTGAAGTGAAAATTGATCCAGCAAGACTTTGAGCAGCTTTGGGACAGCTACCATGGACAGCTGAAAGGAGGACAGGAAGACACATAACCGCAGAATAGGCAACAAAGCATTTCACACAGACAAACACACAGAGGGAGAGAGAGACATGAGAGCATGCAGACTAGGGAGAGATAGAGAGAAGAGGCTGGATCTCCTGGGGGACGATGATCCAGATCCAAACGTCTGCATGAGGCACCGACAGCCAGGACAGAGAGAGAGGTCCCAGGGCGGCCGATGGTCCAGTAGAGAGGTGAAGGAGGAGAAAACTAGAGAGAGAGAGAGAGAGAGAGAGAGAGAGAAGACTGAGAGAGGAAGACACACACACACTCAGCTTGGCGGCTTGTGGGAAACAGAAACAAAAACAACAGATGGTTAGAGAAATGCAGTGGTTATCAGAAATTTACAGCTTGTTTGTTGATTTCTCATCTGCAGGACAAACATAGACCACAAGTCCACAAGTACTAAAGTTAATAAATTCATTGAGACTGAGAGCAACCCACCATAAGGATAGTAGTAACAGGGACGGGGCCCGAGGTATCTCAGGATGAGCACTAATTGAAAGTTAGGGTGAAAAGATTTTGTCTGTCTGATATCAACAGAGAGATTATTCCACAGGAAAGGGGCGAGATAGGAAAGGTCCTGCAGACAGCTGACTTCTGATAGTTCTGATGCTTTACATTGTGGGTAATGCAGGTACCTGGTCTTGATAAAGAAGAGTGCATAGAATAAACTGTCCATTGAGAGTTTTACAGCATTTTAGGAGCGCAACACTAAATCTGAGCACTCTTTAAACACACATTCTTTGTTTGTGTTGATCTGCCTGCTGGCTATGATTCCTGCCTGCTCCTCTTTTACATTTGTTTGCCCCTGCTTTGAATCAAGACACAGCAAAACTCATTTTACAACTGCTATGCTGTTTTGTCAAAGGTCAAGTATGTTGGATTTAGGGGATCTATTTGGCAGAAATGGAATATAATAATCAGAATTATCTTGTCATTTGTGCGTAATCACCTGAAAATAAGACTTGTTGTGTTTTTGTCACCTCAGCATGAGCTCTTTGCATTTACAGAGGGAGCAGGTCCTCTTCCACAGAGTCTACCATGTTGCACCACCATGTTTCTACAGTGGCCCAGAATGGACAAACCAAACACTGGCTCTAGAGAGTGCTTTTCATGTTTTGTGCATCTTTAAGGGGTGTGGGAGAGTGAAGTGAGGAGCATTCTGTTGGTTGCAATCTGCAACCTCACTGCTAGATGGCACCAAATCCTACACAGCGGTTCTTTAAGTCCTCACATCACCCCTCGTCTATGCTCCGCGCCCCTTCATTTTCACTTCCAAAATGCATTTGTCGACGTAGGTCACATCACCTGTTTGCTTGTGTTTCTTGCTCCATCTGAATTTTTGTTCTCACATATCAAAAATGACCTTGGTGAGGATGTTATTATTACAGGTTGGAATGACAGCCCAAACTATATACAACAATACATTTGTTGTTATCGTAGCCTCTTCCAAACTGCCACAGTTACCCATTTTACCTTGAAAAGCAATAATTTGGCTGCAGGACTCATATGATTTTTTAACAGTCGTTGGGAAGGTCAAGGGAAATCTCAAGTCAGAATAAATGATTACATCGTGTGAAGTTGGCTTTTTGGAAGCAATATTTTCACAGAACACCAGAGACGGGGAAACAGAGAAGTGAGAGTATAGGCTCAAAGGGAAAAAGTGAAACCTAACATGCAATTCAGTCCAAGTAAGCATCAGCTTGACTCCTGGCTGATGGCAATTTTTCAGAAACAAGTACAGAGTGTGTCCGGTTAAATGGAAGTGATGCACCAAGGAAGAAGATGATGGGAAATACTCTATGAGGAGATCCCCCATTTATACCTCTGCAGACATTTGTTGTTCAGCATCTTGCTGCTGAAGCCACAATAACTTTCCCAGTATTTAACATTGAATGCAAAGTATTTGTCCTGCAATGGGCATACATTTTTTTGTAAATTTTAACCTAATGAGAGAGGCAAATTCCCTGTTAAATGTAAAGACTCATTAACAATTACCCAGTTTCACTTCATTTTACTTATTTATTTATTTATTTATTTATTTACTGTACAAATAACACAATTATTTGTAGAGTATTTAAACATTTTCCATATTTTTTGTGTAACTGGTGCCATTAAATTTATGAATCAAGTGTCAAAATATTCAACACATATTGATGTGAGGTAACTTTTTACTTAGCTTTCCCTTGTAACTTCATTAAAGGTGCAGCAGGAAACACGTTCCATCCCACAAGAACACAGGATGAACCATATATGTATTTGTGGATTATAAGGTTGTTGATGGGCACCAGTAAGCTAACATCCTCACTGTTTTAGAACCACCAAACTGCAATGGATTATGATTGAAATTGCTCCACAAAAGTCTATTTCAACACATTTAGCCCACCGTGTTTGAGCACACAAAAAAGCTATTTATCACCAAAAACAGTTCAGTTCTGCAGCATTCAACTTAATTATTGCCAATCTGTATTTTCATCCTTGAGTGATCAGTGCAAAAAAAAGATGCTATGAGAATCATTCTGTGGAAGTGTGGCTGTATCACAGACAGGTAGATGTACAGAGTGTATATAAACTGTCTTTGCTGTTTCTCACAGAGAATACTAAATAGGGCTTATTTGTGTTGGTGAGAAATTCTGTGTCTTTTGGCAATGGCTGCCAGAGAGGAAAGTGTGATGAACACACACCTCCTCTAGAAGGCAGGCTGCCATGTGTGACTGTGTGCCTCCTGCCCATTTAGCTGGACTTATCACAAACAACACTTACTCACAAACACATACACACGCAAACCAATGTGCAAACACACACACACTGTATCTCCTCTGCTCAAAAACCAAACACAAAACATTCAAAATGTACAAACCCAACAAAAAACTATTGGTGCATTCTGACAGGATGATAATAAATATTCAGTCTGAAATTACATACGCCAAATACACATTTACCAACAGGTGCAAAAACACAAAACAATTTTAAATAGAGCTAATGTCGTGTACAAATCATTCTACTTTCTTACACAATTTGATTCCACTATGGTTTAACTTTTATTTATACAACATGTCCTCCTTAGCCCCACTGACCTATGGGATACCTCAGAAGGGTGTGCTACAGAACGAGATTAATGGGTTAGCGAGGTATGTTGAGCCTAAAGCCAGACTTTTCAATACCTTTCACAAATGCTTTCTGTATGATATTCCATATGAGCGGTACAGATTCTCAGCTGAGGGAATGTGTTATCTATGCAAACTTGCTGAGCCATTTGTTAGTAATGTCACTGAACGA
Source organism: Chaetodon auriga (assembly GCF_051107435.1). Taxonomy (NCBI): domain Eukaryota; kingdom Metazoa; phylum Chordata; class Actinopteri; order Chaetodontiformes; family Chaetodontidae; genus Chaetodon; species Chaetodon auriga. The sequence goes on from NC_135078.1 coordinate 6,724,939, forward strand.
AGTGTAATTACAGCAGTGCAAACTGCATGCACTGCATTGTGGATTTTTGCCACGGGAACCTACATGCATTCAGTCAGTGATGCAGAAAACCATTCTTTCCCTGTTTGCTTCAGGTAATATTATCACTTTGAATTGTACACAGCACTGAGTGGTGAAATAAATTCATCAACTGAGGAATCACACAGTTACACAACTTGCAGCTTTCTGCCAGCATTCCTCTCTTGCTTTACTTACAGTAATATTGTTTTAATATTTTTCCGAGCTCTCGAGCGAGCTAATGCAAAGAAAACCTGGCTTTGTCAACCTGCTTCATTGTATACCCACAAGGGCCTGTTTGAGTCTATTGCATTTAATTTACACTGTACACCATATGCTAACCCGGTTGTCTCATCACGTTCCCTTTTTCATGGCGATGATCCTCAGATTTACATGACTGTCAAAGCTAAAGATTAAGAAAATCTCTTCACACATCTAAATATAATTAGGTGCCATGAAACCAAGATTCAACAGTTCCCACAACAACAAACAACCTCATCACACCTATAAACTTTTATTATGCTATCAGAGACTGAAGTGAAGTCAGCCAAGAAACAATTACACCTGCAGACGGACCCGTACTAATTAGGTAATCTTAGGTACATATCAACCAAACTGCAACAGTGAGTTTCGCTAACCACTTAATTACCATTCACCAGGTGTTATATACATGTTCTAAACACTACAACAGTGTCATCTAACAAACTGGAATATGTAGATATTGACACCAGAATGGATAACATAGTGAGTAGTCAGTGCCCGAAGTTCACTAATTATATATATCTGTATATGTATATATGTATGTGTGTAATGTTTACTTTAACAAGGGTTTTTCATTAAATTTCAAAAGACAGGGCACTTAGAAAATCCTGTATAATGACATTTTACAGTATGATTCTGGCCAAAACACACGGCGGCTCGCAACAGCTGTTTGCACTATACAATGCAGCCATCTGGCACAGCATAGAAAATTGAGTCCGTTCCAAGTTGTGACACTTATTCCACGTGACATGTTAATGAGGAAATGCTCAGAAATCAAATGACCATTTTCTTCAGTCAGCATGATTTCTCTGATTGAATTTGTGTTTGGTTTCACACTGTAATTTCACTCTGTGCTTCGCCTTCTGAAATATCATGCATGATGTTGAACACAAATGTATCTGATACATCGAAATATAACAAGGAACTGAGTGTACTGGCTAATTTGGTCCCTAAAACTCATTTTTCCCTTAGGTCCTCGACAATATAACTGTATTGCTCCTCATTGGTTAATTTGGTGCATAATGGTATGTCTTGTGCTGAACTCTCTCTGAGGTGATGCTTTGTCATCCTGCAGTAGCAGTTTGCAGTGAAAGATTCCACAAAACAACAAAAAAACAAAAGTTTATTTCAGACCTAAGCCGTCACCTGTTACTTGGCGCCATGCCATTGATCCGACCGCTATTATTCCAATTCCATGGATTATTTTCTCCCTCAACCGTATTCTCCAAAGACCCGCCCCTACTCTGCCTCTGATGTTTTTTGCATCTTGGGAAAGAACGAAAGAAATGAGATGCATATTCATCACAGATGAATTTAGATATGGTGGTAAATGCAAAATATAAACATCCAAGCTGCTGAATGCCTTGTTTTGACCTTAGTGGATTTGTTATTTCAAAGTCATCATACTTATAAATTTCAATTTGCAAGGCAAATTTTTGATTTTGAATAGAGTGGATGATGTTTTTACCATTTTCTATGGCTGAAATCCTGATAGAACAGCAGATTTATAAATTTTTTTATTCATTAATGTGAGAGAGAGAAAGTCATGCATGCATTTGTCATGACCAGGCTGGACTACTGTAATTCTCTGTTTATGCGTGTTCCCAGCAAAACAATCCATAGACTACAACTCATCCTGAACTCAGCTGAGTGAGTGCTAACAGGACAAAAGTGCCCAGTCCTCTGAAACCTTCACTGGCTCCCTGTTGTTTTCAGAATACAGTCAAAAATTGTCCTCTTCATTTACAAAGCACTTGCTGGTCTGGCTCCACGGTTGATTTTAGACATGCTGTCAGTGTACAATCCCAGCAGATCTCTCTGCTCACAAGGTGGAAAGTTCCTCCATGTGCCTATAAAGACATTTTCAAAGTGTGCTGAGATGACATCCAGCATTTATGCACCTAAGGAAGGGAACAGTTTCCCTGCTGATCTCTTGACTGTGTTCGTATTAACCCAAACTAAAGAGCTCTCTTTCTGAAGCCTTTTCTGAAGTGAACACACTTTATGTGTATATAATGCGTGTTTGTTTGTCTGTGTTTTTGTGAATGTATGCATGGATGCTTCCATTTAAAAGCATTCTTTTTTTTTTTGCTGTTCAATTTTGTCTTTTCCGTTAAGCACTTTGAAATGCTTTGTATGAGACGGCGCCGCTCAAATAAAATTTGAAATGAATTCTTGAGAAGAAACTTTTAACAGGGTTATATACTGTAAATGAAAGTGTCATTCTCTGGTCCGTGCTCATATCTTCCAGATATTTTGTTTCTCTTTGAATCATATCTCACTCCTAAATGAATTTCCACTGGTTCAACAACGCCCCATTTCTCTCAAACACTTTGTCCATTTAGTGTGCGTTTAAATCACTGAACAGATTGAAAGTATTGCTGAGGACTTCTTCCACTGCACTTGGGATTATCAAGAGGCACTGCACGTAACACTTGTTCTTTAAGATTTGCAAGAACCTCACTGACATACTCAATGCTTTCAATAACAGATAATATTACACTGTTGGCAACACCACTGGCCTGTCACTTTGCTTTAATCAAAGCATCGATCAGTCGAAGTCTTGTGAGTCTGACTGATGTGGTGTTTGGTTATTAATATCATTGCTTGTGCCCATGTTAACTGTGCCTTGACAACTATTTAATGCTTTCTAAAACTTACTTAACATTTGAACTGCAATGAACACCCCTCATGAGCACAAAGAACAACGTCACAGGTGCATCATGTGATGGTCTACGCATGTGGCCCGACAGCAGGCCTGGAGCAAAGTCAGCTCTTGGCTAAAGCCACTTTAGCCTTTGGTGAATACAAATTCAAAATGCAGGGCACCAAGGCCAAAAGCAGTGGTGCAATAACAAAAGTTGATAATTACATTGTATGAAGACAAAACAGAACACAATCAAAGAGGAGTCAGTGTATTGAAAAACAGCACTGAGTTAATTAAAATTGGAGCCTGAATGTTTGACTGACCCCAAACTGCTGTCTGACTGATTTTCAAAATGTGAGCAACTCATTATATTAATTGTTATATACATAGAGCATTTGAACATAATTGACGCTCCCTGCGCACTCTGGGGAAAATATTACTCCAAAAAATACATTACTGGCACGAGATAAAAGGCGTCATTTGTCCATTCAAACTTTTCCGAGTTTGGATTTTGTCACCTGAGCTTCCTACCAGCCTCTGTTGGGAGAATACCACTGGAATGGGAGATGAACGGTTTCAAAAATGACGTTACTTTAAGTCTCACTACAGTAAGTGAAGGTTTTTTAGATCAGATACACACTGAATTAAACACCAACTCAATATTAAAAAAAAAACAAACATTCCTGATTAAATGTGTAGATGTTTGTCTAATGTACAAAATTATACATGGCTTGACTTAAGAACATCTGCGTATCAGTCAACAAGAGGTGCAGTAAGAGGGGGTTGTGTTATCCCACTGAGAAAAAGTGCTTTTAATCAGTCTGTGTTCTCTGCTAAAGCTGCGCTGGAATGGAACTGTATGCCAGTGATGAGTAGAGAACTGGACATATGCAGCTGATTTGGAGCCCATTTAAAGAAATGGTTAACGAGCACTCAGCTCTGTCTGCACTAAAAACCCACTGCACTTTATTGTGCTCAGTCTGTCTGTGCTGTCTGCTGTCACCTGTCATTATCTCGCTATCGCAGTCTGTCCTTATGGACCTGCATGCGTGTCTTTTATCGTGGCTCTGCTTTCATTGCGCCGGAGTGATTTATGTGTTTTATACTGTACGTGCTTTTTAAGTCTTCTTCGGTTAGTGTCTAATAATGTAGCCCAATAATTAGTCCATGTTTCTAATGATGTTAAAATCCCCCATGTCATTGCTTTGTATGTCTGGTGGTATTACTGTTCTGCATGCTTAGAAATGCTCTCACTAACTCTGATATTCTGTTTGTAGAGTGACTTTGTAACATCTGTCCAGGGACTACACATGAAAACAGCATCTTGGCTAAATCTGGTGCATTCACTGCGGTGTTTATTAATGTGCACTGCTGTGCACACCCTGTTAGATGAACCAACACATAAATAAATTATTTGATACGGTTTTAATTCTCATTTTAATAAAAGATAAATGTTGCATTTTAATAGCCTGACTAACACTTTAAAAACTTAAATGTTCTCTGATGGACTCAAATACACTTTTTAGAGTTGAGGGTGGTGGCTATGCAGATGTTCTCTTTCTGTCTGACAGGTCTTAGAACTAATATCTGCAAATAGTATTCACCACCAGTGTTGGAGCAGAATACAATATCCTTCAATTAAAAATATGCATCCAATTACAAGCTCATGTAAAATAAATGGCCATTGTCTCAACATCAGAATAGAGGGTTCGAATGTCTTTGAAGGAGCTCTGAATGCAAGTATTCATGAATTTTCTATTGTATGTCTCCTGCCAAATAATTCCTATTCAAGTACATTTCAGACAATTCATTGTACTGCACAATCCCAACAGAGCTCCGTCACAGCTGGAACATTTTCCTGATGGACTAAGTGATTGGTTAAATTGGCATTATGGAAACTTAATGGGATGAAAACCATGTTGATTGCTACACATCAAGACATATATTACATTTATTGAAACATTGGAAGAGGTCACACATTTTAAACATCATAACAAGTTCAAGTGAAGTTAATTCACTAACTAACAATACATTTAGTGATATGAGCAGATTAACTTTACTAAAAAGACAATGCTTTTGAGGCAAGAGCCCGGGACACAGCTGTGTCAGCTGAGACACTGCTTTTGGAAAATGACTGCTTGACTCAAACAGCTGTTTTCATAAAGAGTTTAAGTTCACTTTAGCCCACAGTGTCTTAAAATTAACGTGAGTGAGCACAACACAGATTTTGAATCTAGTGAATCTGCTGTGCGTGCAGGCAGCCAGGACTGTCTGACACTTTTATATCAGCCAACCTGACAAGTCCCGCAGCACCCCAGTGGAAGCGTTGGTATTCCTCAGCGTGCTGGTAGCAGATCTGTATGTGCAGTCAAGGACAGCGAGTACCGTCGACCTGGTGTCCCCAGCATGTGAGTCAAGCACACAGGTTTGCAGTAGCATCAGGGCTTTTACAGCACTGCTTAAAGAAAACTGCATTCAGCCACAGTACTTGACTAATTTTGCAAAAGTGTTCAAGGTTGAAACATTCTCACCTCAAACACAGTGAGCTTAGTAATATTAAAAGCTGAGTAGACAAGAGGAGATAAGAATTTTCCTGAAAGCAGCGAGCACCAGTGGAGCCCCATTGTGTGAAAGCAGCGTAGAATCTACGAGCTGGACTGCGAGCTTCACAGCTTTACAACATTTCAAGGAAGCCAAGCTTTTATGACATCGAAGAGGAGATCTTCTAAAGTGTTAGTTAAAACAGTTTTATTAAAAGTTACAGTTTCTAACAGTTTTTACCTTGTCAGCTTGTTATATCGGAATTCAGAGTCGGGGAACCAAGAAGAGGGAGAGATAGGCAGCATATTTATTGGAAGGCCACTGAAAGAAATGTCAAATATATATGCAGATCAGGCCAGGAGGAAGGCTCGTCAAGCAGCGTCTGACACTTCACGCCCACTTCACTCTGAATTTGAATGATTCCTTCAGGCAGGTGCTATTGAGCTCCGACCCACCAAGAACTTGTTTAGAAGGTGTTTTTTTTTTTTTTCTTCCATCTGTCTTGAACTCTTGATTGATTTCGGATCCTTGACTCACTGTGCCTACATGTGTTACTGATTAAGCCTGCTGGCGTTTGAATCTACTTAATTTTTGTGTTTTGCATTTTTTTTTTTTTTTACGTCAATAATTATGTCAAGTGTGTCTTTCTATATTCGAGCTGTAGATTGCAGCTGTGTAATAAATGCACCGATGACTTTTTGTCCTGCTGACTATCCTGTTGGTCTCGAGTTCAGCAGCAACATTCCTGAAATGAGAGATGATTTATAACCTGTGTTTCAGCTTCTCTGCTGTGGTTGTCCTTTAAATTCAGAATACCTTTTAACAGTCTTTTAATCACCTACAAGTTCTTAATGTGACATGGCACTTTCTTCTGTCTTTGACTTGTCAACTCCTCAACTCGATGACTGTGCGCTTTAGATCTGTCAGCCATCCCTAATTTCAAACTGAAAGCTCCAGTTATCTTGCAGCTCAGCCCATAGGGTCTTAAAACGTATCTGTTTGCACTGGATTTTCCAAGTTAAACATGATCATTTGTACTTTTTATGACTTTGATGATGTGTATTTCCTCCTGTCATTTCAGTTATTTTTCCTGTCCTTTTCATGTGGTGTTCTAGCCTTTAATATTGCTCTGTCATGATTGATCTGTTTGGCTGTTTTTGTGGGCCCTTTTGTGTCTTTTACTTTTTTGTCTAATGCACTTTTCTAATGTCTTTTTCATGTCCTCTCTGCTTCAGGCAGTCTGTCAGCCATACTGTGAAGAAAATACAGAGTACAGTAGTCGATACACTCCAATTTTTTATTGTATATTTCAAGTTTGGAAACGAGATAGCGATGTTTTCGGATTGACATTGCTGATGCCTGAATTTCTGATCTTTTACACAGCAAAGGTTTCCTCTTCAATTTCCTCTTTTCCTCTTCAATTTTCATTTTGCAGACTAGGGGAGCTTCAGACAACATTTAGGCAGCCTTGGGACATGAAAGCTCCACAAAAAACCCAGCCAAATGCATATTTATGATAAGAATGATATGAACAATGTGAGCACAATCTTGCATTGTGGAATCACTTCAGTGCTTCCCATACACAACCAGTACGCTACTGATGAATTATGAAGGCAGTCGCCAGACTGGAAATCTCTGTTAGTGCTGAAAAATCCACCTAAAGTTACAGCTGCATAGTTTATATTGTTTGGTATTTGTCTTCAGCTTCTATTTTAACAATAAAATATCATATAGAAGAAGTGCCATTTACCAGCCTGCTTGAAAACATACATACATGTTATAAAGTTGTTATTTTATGGCCCAAATCCTGGATTGTTTTGGCAGGAATTTTACAGACAAGCTTTATCAGATGCCTTTTCCCCACTTGCATGTCTCACACAACAGATATGCATTCATTTTAATCTATGCAGCTCAGCCTGCTCCGACTCAGTACACGCTCGTATTGTAGCTGGGTCTCACAGGTGTAACAGCAGCCTAAAGAATTTATCTGTGCTTCAAGTCTATTTTTTCGACAATACACGTGTCATGCATGAGCATGATGCTGGAAAAAGGCACTGAATAAATATACATTTTGCAACCCAGGCCGAGCACAGTATAGTGCTACCATAGAAACATGGTGTCCTCCATGGAACATGACCTGCTTTCTCTCTAGATATAAAGAGCTCATTCTAATGTAACAAAAACACAGCAATTCTTATAACTATTACCATAACTATGAATATTATATCCAATTTCTGCCATATTCTGACAATTTATCCCTCTAAATCTTACACACTGGCCCTTTAATAAGCACGTCAGATGAATTGGATGGGTCAGTTCTGATATTTTTAGGGTGTCATTGATACTGTATACCTTACGGTGTGCAAATGGATTGTTCAGGCTACTGCCTTACATTAAGATAAGATGAAAGTCGGATGATCACTGAAGTCAGTACTGTCTGTGAACCATGGGAACCAAACTGTGTGCCCGTCCATCCAGTAGATGTTGAGATGCTGTATTTCACAGGTTAAGTGAAAACTTTGACCTGCTGGTGTCACTAGAGGAAAAATCAGGTGATCACCAAATTATAGTTCACCCTGGTGGTACCATGAATGTCTGTACAAAATATCATGGCAGTCCACCCAATAGGTTTTGAGATATTTCAGTCTGGACCAAAGTGGTGGAGGGGCCGACAGACTGATGTTGCAGTCCCTAGAGACCTGCTGCTAGCGTGACTGAAAATTGGATTTTAAGACCTAATAATAATAGAAATGTGAATCTTATGACATTTCACCACATTGTTTACACACACACACACACACACACACACACACACACACAAACACACACGTACACATTTTCTTGAAACAATTCTAAAACAGCATCAAAATGAGACTTCTTTCAATCCAGCGTTTCTTTCAGAAAATCATTATTTTCAAGGCTCAGCCCCATGTCTCCCTCCCTTTGTCTCTCAGCTATTTGCTCCTCATCTCTTCTTTTTCTCATCCCTCACTTAATCAGGTTGACACTGGAATTAATTGATTATTTGTCCAAACAAACATACGGACCAATTAATCTGTACTGGGCCAGGAAAGGTGCTCCACAGCTCTATTACAAGCCCAGGAGCCTCTAGAGAGGAGCACAGAGACCTCGCAGAAATATAATAATGGCTGAAGATAATACCAGCAGGTCCCTGAGAGAGACGTGTTGTTTGTTCCACTGTTATTAGCCCCAAAAATAAGATGAAGGTGTTTTTTTTGTCCCCATGAAGAGAAAAAGAAGGTGATCGTGACAGAGAGGGTGTAAAGAGGAAGCAGAGACATTTAAAGGTGTTAAGAAAGTGATGGAATAATCTTGCTCTTGGTCCTCTTCATCCTCATCTTCCCACTCACAGCTGCCGCCACTGCAGACACGGAACATGTTATGCCGAGAGGTGACATTTCAAATTTCATCTTGACTGATGCGACAGCAGCAAAGCACAGTTAACTTTATGAACATTAAGACATCTCTGGAAAGGTCTCAAACTACATTATTACAGACGCTGGGTTTATTTCAGGCCTGCTTTATGTGTTTCTCCGCTCTCTCCATCCTGGTCACCGCCATTTCTCATTTTCTATTTCACTATTATTCTACTTACCATTCCCTCACACTTCCTTGTCTTCGCTCTCCTCTTTGTCATCATCAATCTACCATGCCCTGGTCTCATGTTATTCCCTCACCTTATCACCTCCTCTTCCCCCATTACAGTACTTCATCCTCCTCTTCTCTATCATCACTTCCACTCCTGCCATCACAGAAATCACTGCTCTCCTCTCATTCCTACATTACCATTCCTCTTACATTTTCTCTTCGTCCTCCTCATCTCCCGACTCCCGTCACCACCATCGACCCGTGGCTGCGTTCCGTGTCTTCATCATCCTCATCATCACCTCGATCATCTCCCCCACAGTCCCCGAGGCACAGTATTTGTATGTGTTGGATGTACTGTACTCTATAAAAGCTGTATGCTAATGCAGCAGAAGGCTGCCGAGCATTACGGCGAGTGGACCAATTTCAGGAGTGCTTGGCCACATTTTATTACAGCTCATAAGCCCAAGGTCAGCTGCGTAAGATGAAGAGGCAAGAGCGTCCTGTGCAGCACTTGAATCATTTATCACCCAGCTCAGTCTGCTCTGCCTCTCCTTCCTGTTTCCTTTTTCTCATGTTTAAGCGCCGCTCACATGCTGATCCCCACCTAAACGGTAATTTATGTCTCTCTTTTTTCATCCTGTCGTACCCTCTCTCCGGCCTCTCACCACATCTCTCTTTATCTTTGTATCTTTCTTGCATGTCTCTGTCTACAGTTATCATTTCCCCACATTGTCACCTCAGTGTAGCCTATTTGTAGCCATCTTCTTCCACTCTGCAACCTCCTGTAATTTTTCCATTCCTTGTTGACTTTATTGGCATCACTTTCTTTGAGCAGAAAACATATTGCCAATCCATTGTACAAAATGTCAAGTGAGTTGAAAAGATGCATTGCTAAGTTTGAAAAAACATGCTAAATACAGCCATATTCTGTATTTAGACCGCTATTGCTAAAATCGTATATGTCATATACAGCTAATTAGCATAACGACAGATGGATTTTTTTTTTTTAAATGTTTTTTAATCAACAAGAAAATGGTCATGGTTGAAAGTATCAGCAAGCAGTTTACTGCCAGTGTCGTTTATTTTAATTTATTAGTTTTTCCTGCAGTATTAGTGGAATACTAAATCATTTTCATGGTTATGCAAAGATTGTGATTTTAGCTAAATAGAAGAGAAGAATTCTACGCTGCATGTTTGACGTTTTCAATGTGTTTGTTAAAGAAACTTCTTTTTTGGTCACTTGGGTGCTGCTCAAAACAAAAGCAGTGAATGTATCTTATTATATTACACATTATAAACATGATACAGCACCCATCCTTACAAACGGTTGCTAATTTACACATCCAGCAGATCAGATCCAGCAGAACATGTGCATTAATTCGGAGTCATAGCCCCCTCTGTCCACTTGATGACTCTAAGTCAATATCCACCCCAATTAGCTTTAGTCTGGTCTCCACTGACTATTGAAAAAATATCGCTTTAGCTGCTAAATGCACCACTGTTTTCACCACCTAGTTGCCAGAGCTCAATCGGCTTCTAGAAACAGGTTGATGAGAGCCATGAGACTGAACTAAAAAATCCCTGACAATGCTAAAATGCTGTATGAAGAGATTCTCATTGCTAATATTAAAATAATGAATAGTGCAGCTTCAACCACAACCAACTTTAATCTGCGATGCAGGCTGGAAGCACTGTCTCCAATGTCAAACTTCTGTGTGCTGTTGGTGTAGAAATGCATTTTGTAGAAGACATGGATGCAAGCGGACCCATAAATTGCTGATAATGTAATTATTTGTGGCTAAGAATCAGACATATATACACTGAGTATGAAATATAAATAATTTAATATTATTCCATAAAGCAATTTCAAAATAAGACAGATTGTTCAAGGATATTCTGGTCATAGAGTGTTGTTTCTTTTCCCCTTTTTTTACTCATTACAGCCTCTGCCTCCAATCACACTTCAGCCTCTCCCTCCCTCCTACTCCATTTCTTTTTCTGTAATAAATACATGTAGGGCACACAAACATCTCTCATCTTTTTTTGCTCAGTTTGTTCCTCCTCCCTCCTTAATTTACTCCCATTCTTCTCATCTCTTCCTCTCTCTATCTCTCTGTCTCCGCAGGAGGTAGTTAGTGTGATGCAGCCCCTCTGCAGCCACATCTCGGGATGAAGCCGCACACACTGTGGTTCTACACCAGGGCGAGGGGTGTGTGAGAGTTTTTTTTTTTTTTTTTTCCCCCCAAATCAGAGGGTCCGTGTTTCCTCAGGAGAAGGAATGGACAGGAAGATTGTGTCTCTTCACATGTGCATAGGCTACATACTGCATAAAGGGATTGTGTGCATGCATGTGTGTTGAACAAGCCATGTGTATATGTGTCTGTGTGCATTAGTAAGTGAGAAAAATCCTTTCATGTGGCTGCTCTGGTGTAAAGAATATGTGCTGTGTGTGTGTGTGTGCATGCATGTCATTTCACTGGTCTACCAATTTTGAAAAGTGACACCGAGAAAGCTTGACACTGAATGTGCGACAGAAAGGGTGAGAGGAACAGAAAGAAATACACGAAAAAGAGAGGGTGAGAGAAGGCGAGAGAGAGTGCTGACACGTTTGTTGGCTAGGTGCCATGTCTTTTTTCACGAGGTCGTTTGGAAGCTCATCTGCTAAATGGGCACTTCGATTCTTCAGCTCCAGCCGTCTCGTAATTATTATTATTGTCACGGCTAAAGCTCAGGCATAATAGCTTGTAGCCTCTGCTGCTAAATGACTTAACACAGGTGAGAACATTTCCTGGTACGACCCCCACCCCCACCCCCAGCCTCTTCACCTTCATTTTGGTGCTCTTCTCAGACACAGTAAGCTAAATCTGAAAATGCTGTTTGTGCGTACAAACATGTCCACACTAATGTTATTTGGGAGTTTCACAGAGATCTTGCTCCATACTGAAATGCCTACAAATTAGAAAAAGCCAATATCTTATTTTGGTTGGCAAACATCAAAATTGTGCACCACAGTCAATATCTGGGCAGCAGTGGAACAGATACTTAAGTCACACTGGGTTTTGTTTCCCTTTCAGGAACAGAATGAGACGTATTCACTTCCTGTTTGAATGAACCACACTTATTTTCCAACAATCTGATTGAGCTCTGACTCACAAAATTATGAATAACAATTGTTGATAAGAAAAACTTCTGGAATTCTGTTGTTTGCCTGCTAGCCATGCTAGCGAACACAGTTTATGTTTGTAACCCTGCTCACATTACTTCCTGTCCTGGCTGCTGCTTGTCTCAGCACCTGAGAACATTTTGCTCCTCTGAGTCTCCTTTGTTCTGTTACCTTCTGCTCTCTGTGATTACCTTAATATTTTCTTCTCTTCTGCATCTTCATCGTCATCATTTGCCATTTTTTTCTACTCAGCTACTCCTTTATATTTCCTTGTCCTTTCGCTCCTCTTTGTCAGGTCTACCATGACCTGGTATTGTGTCAGTCTCTCACCTTATCATCTCCTCGTCCTCCATCTCAATTTCATTGTTCTCATTTATTGTGTGTTTTTCAGTGTCATTGCCAGAAAACTGAAAAAGCATAAAGTAGTAGTCTGATCTGAGCTCTGTTTTCTACATTTGCACTAAAACAGATTTTGGATTTACCCACTCTGGAGACATTTTTTTAAAGTTTTGGGGTCAGAAAAATCCAGGCCAGTGGCCATTCAGACTGAAAACTGCTCAGTGTTAAGAAAAAAATCAAAGGGATGCATTGGTGAGGACTGAGTCAATAAAATATGATTCAGAAAGTTCAGGAAGTAAAAGATCCATGAGATTAAAGGAATGATTTTAAAGTCCTCTCAGTTATGACTGTGAAATGGTTTTATCTTTTGCCAGGTGAACTGTAGAAATATGACATTGATGTTACAAAGTAACTGACCAAGAGCGTGCCTTTGATTGGCCAACGCAGGGTTTCGTCAGACACTGAATTGTGATGCTGCACAGGTTGAGCCAGGTTGAACTGGTTTGCAAACAACCTTGCATTTTTCTTGCCAGACCCATCTGCGTTGGCAGCGGCCTCAATAAAATGAATGAGGAACAAGTGTTTTTCTGTCAGGTCTGAACGCAGCCTGAGTGTGGACGGAGGACCAAAGCAGAGAGGAAAGATGCACTGTAAAATTGATCTGTTTTGTCTTGTGCATGTATGCACTCGCAGTCCCTCGCTAAGGGCCAATCAAGCCAGACCTGGCCAGACAAGTCAAGATCCAATGTATATCTGAAATGAAGGATTCTGTTGAGAGAGTTCCCGCCCCCGCAGTAAGACTGTAGAGCCGTGTTGTTCTGACCAGGCCTCACGCCACAGCAGGTGTATACTCATTATCTCTTACTCTGTACACAGTCGCACAATCTGACACACTGCACCACGTAACCCACATCACCTTTTCACCAATGCACACAAATCCACTTCAAACACATGCAGCCTTACTAATGTACCTCTCAGATCTAGACTCCCTCTCCCCTATGTCGCCACCCCTGGCGATGCCCAGTCTTGTTATCTCTCCATGTACCTCACCCTGTCTTCTCCCTCCTCCACCTCCCCTGTTTCCAGCACCCCTTTAGAGACTGGAGCTCTCGTTTGATGGCGCAGCATGGGACCAACCGCACTGGAGCACCGGGGCTCATACCGATGAAGCCAGCCTATCTAGGCCACAGTAAGCACACACTCTCATCAAGTGCTCTCTAATTAGAATTCACTGATACTGTAGGTTTGCAGGCGAGGGGAGAGAGGAGCTCGAAGGAAAGCCTTCTATAGATAGAATGAGAAGAATGTCTAATTAAGGTCTCATTCTTCTCCGAGTCTGATTGCATTGCATCCTCCTCTCCCCCTCATTCTCTCCAATTACGAAACCCATGCTGGCCCTCCCTTGGTCCACGTGGGCTCAGGGGTTTTATCTTGCCAGCACTGGGGTGTGAGGAGACTGACAACAACACTGGTGGAAGATCGGCAGGGCCAAATGCGTGGGCAGGTGAGAGGAGCCTCTGTGTTTGTGTGTGAGAATGTGAGCGTCCGTGAGAGAATCAGCGAGAGGAAGTAAACGAGAGCGTGTGTTGTCATTGTCCTTTAGGAGTCTCAGGTTGCCTTCAACTCATAATAAGCGTGCATATGCAACAAATAGCATTATCCTAAATCAGCTACTGCGACTATGGCAACCAGCTAGTATAACTCACAATATGATCTTGTGCAGACTAATGTTATCGAGACATCATCTTTTCATAGCTGTAAACCAGCTGACAAAAATACAATACGAGTGGAAACCAGTTAACATGCCCACCCACCTCAGACAACTAGCCAAAAACCTTTGCAGCTAGCAACCAGAAAACACCACAAAAAGAAATTTTGTTACAAGCCACCACTTTGTAAAACAGTTGCAGCTCCAAAAAACATCACCTAAAGTCAGCAGAAACACGTCAGCAACAGCCTGCTTCAGTCGGCCACTGTTGCATATCTGTGCCGATATGTGCTGTGTTCACTGTTTTGAATGACAGCCTCTTGTGTAATGTCTTTTATGACAGAGTTATGGCAAAATAATCATTTGAATGGGAAAATGGAAAAAACTAAGTTCAACCTAGTTGTAATAAAAAGCACTGGCTTATTAATAACAATCAGTTATCAGTCATTGCATACCAAGCCAAGCTTACTGAACTTACTGCCCTGTCTGTCTCAGTCCAATTAATCAGGGGAGAGGAGGGGCCGATATATTGGAGTATAGCACATTTTCTTTATCGGTGGAGCTGCCCAAATAGTAAATAAAATGGCCAAAAGATCACAGTCTACCCAAAACAATTTTTAACCACCCAATTAAATAAGAAGTTTTTAGGGTTGCGGTTTTATTTCGAGCTACGGCTCATTAGTTTTCTTATTTTGTCCCAGAGGTTCAACTTAAGCTTCCATATCTGGTAAAGAAAAAGCTCAGAAAATGTACTCCTCATATTCTTTATCTGGTTTTATGTTACTCCCCTCCCTGTAGATCAACTTGGGGTTGAACAACCCCCCCGCCCCCAGCCGGCTATGCTATGTTGGCGTGTTACTCTGTGAGTGGCAGCAGGTCTCCAGATTGACCAGCCAATACCATGAGAGAGAGGGACCTGAACCTGAAGCCTTCAGAGCCTGAGAGGCAAAGCAGCACAGAGTAGCACTTTTTGACATTTATGCATTCGCCTTTGGAGGGGTGTAACAGCCTCTCCTGAACCAGCTAATTTCATTTGTAAATCAGCACCACAGACAAACAAATCAAATTCTGCACATGCAATAAAGTAAGTGATGCACTCTGTGTTTTCAATCACTTGACATTTAGTCTGTCACTGTGTCATTTGCCTGCAATTGATAATAATGGCTACCACTTTTATCAATTCAAGAGCACTCTCCTTGTTAGTGCCCTGTCATATAATTCCAGTTGAATTGTTCCACCCACTGATGAATATCCAAATTGTTGTCAGGTGATTGGGAAGAGGTGGACAGCTCTGTCAATAAGCAGGCCAGTCTGATTGATATGTGTCATCTCAGATTAATGTCGAATAGTAAGAAAGAAATTTTCCAAATCAGTTAACTATTTGAGCTCTATCCAATGTCAACTGTAATTGCATTCATTTTTACATGTTTTCAGTAGATTCTGAATTCCCGTGAAGGTTATTGAGTTCACTCAGGAAGACTGCATTCAGCTCTTGCTCCTTTACTTCTACTATGTTAACGTTCAAGTGGCCACTTTCTACTTCTTCACATCTTCTAGTCAAGCCTCAAATGACTACTCTTTAATTCTCACTCACAAGCCAATCACTAATGAGCATGGTCGTTATTAGCCAATTAGCTGCACCTGTGACATCTTGCATCCAGCTCCTCACGCTAATGCCAACACCCAGCAAGCGCCAGCACTGAGACTCCATCCAGAATGAATATGTTTTTCTAATGACTCAATATCATATTTGTTCCCAGAAATAAAGATTGAGTCTACAGTAAATATTTTTATCCTTCCTGCATGATATCCACAGGTAATTTAAAGCAATGCATGGTGGTCAGATATATGCACTCTTACTGTGAGGTGGCAGAAGGAACCACTGAGCCACTGTGCTCCCCAGCACTATACTTCATTCCATTATTTTCCATAAATCTGTCCTTCCTTCCTTCCATACGTCCTAATTAATGTGATGGTTGGAGCTCTGCATGTTTCAGAATCAGGTGAAGACTGAATACTTTGACAGTCCATAACATGCAGAGGGGAGGTGCAGTCATTGAAACTGAGAGCCAGAGTTGAATCTATTTTGCAGACACTGTTGGAACACGGGATTTTTGGCCATGATAGAGGTGTATCTCTAAGAATGGCAATGTCTGTCGGTCAGTCGGTGCACCACTTTCACCTCGACTGAAATGTCTGAAGAAATTCGGGATGGATAACCATGAAATTACATGAATTACAGTCTTTCATAGTCTTTTCTTTTAACATCACCATGAGATTGACATTTATAGTTTGACTGAAATGATAACTATCAGATGGTTGAAATTTGGTTCACATAGTCACATGGATGAATTGTAATAACTTTGGTCATACTCTGACTTTTCATATAGCACCACCATCACTTTGAATTTGCTCAATACTTTGCTTTATGACGACACTAACTATACCCATAGCCTCTGCTTGTGTCCTGAAGACTACTGCATGCGTTGAAACGAAGCCTCCCTCTCCAGATTACACTAATGTTACCACAACTTACACAGGTAAATGCAACAGCCGAAAGCAGCTGTCTCTCCTTTAACAAAGACAAAAGGAATAACACAGCTCTCTAGTCCTCACAAACATCCACTGGCTATCTGTGTTTAGAACTGAGTTTAAGATCCCTCTCCCAGTGTAAAAAGCTCTAAATGCCCTGACTCCACAGAGTATATCAGACACGCTGTCAGTTTTCAAACGGAGCAGATCTCTCAGGTCTCAAGGCACCTACTGTACCAATTCCACATCCCTGGAGCTCATTCCAAATCTGGTCAGACTGTGTTGAGAATTTATGCACCTAAAAGCATGAAACAGCTGACCTGCAAATTCAAGACTTCTTAGCATTTTCATAAAGCTGTTTATTTCTGTCTTAATTAGTGTTCCTATGTATCTATTTTCATACTCTGTTGTTTTGACTCCTTGCACTCTTGATCCTATTTTTAATTTTTCAGGCACTTGTATAGCTATTTTTATGTCAATGCAAAGCACTGCAGAACTGCTCTTGTTTACTAACTAACTACTTTACAAACTAACTACTAAAGTGTGACCTTGCATTTAGTGCAAAAATAGAATTGCATCGCATTGTGCATCAACGTCCTGCAGCTGTTTCTTCCAATCACTTTTCATGCTCACACTCTAGCGTACCGTTCACCTCAGGGGCTAAAGTTGGTTAGAATAAATGTCAGCAAAACAGAGTGCAACATGCACAGGCAACACTACTAAATTTGGAGGTGATTTAACGACTGGCTTGATCAGACATGCAAGCTTCCATCTCCAACCAGTATTCCACAGGTGTAACACTGACTGGCAACAGTAGTCCTGATGCTAAAACACAACATCTTCAGAAAAGGCTGCTGCAGTGAAGCTGAAACTGGATGAACATTGCATAATGTCAGAAAACATTGGGGTTAATTTCAAAAAGGCATTTTTTAAATATATTGATCACTTATTTGAAATTGAAATGCCTGAAAAAGTATTAAAATTCTGGCATACTTGGCTGCCTGTCCGCTCCCAAAGTATCGTCAATAAAATAGCAACAGCTTTCCTTTATATTATTTGGGGGCAGCTATAGCGTCGTCTGCCAATCAGGAGGTCAGTGGTTCGATCCCCGGCCTTGGCAGTCCACACGCCGACGTATCCTTAGGCAAAAAACTGAACCGTAAAACTGCCCCTGATGCTGCGCCATCGGTGTGTGAATTCGTATATATGTCGCTTTGGATAAAAGCGTCTGCCAAATGATTGTAATTTGTGTCTTTTTGTGCTTGATACTCATGGTTTTCAGTTAACAAAAAAACTCAGTTATTGGATGGACTGCCATGAAATTTGCTGCATGCATTCATTCCCCTCAGGATGATTTATGGTACCGTTGATCCTTCAAACTTGTCATGTAGCGTATCACTAGGTCAAAGTGTTCATTATCCAGTACTCCAGTTTTTGACCAAATCCTCGCAAATCTAATGGGATTCTCATCTGCCTCAGGTGTACTTCGTATTATGCACTAATTAGCACGTGTTAGCATGTTAATACAATACACTAAGATGGTGAACATATTAAGCAGGAACTCTGCTAAACGTCAGCATGTTAACATTGTCATTATGAGCATGTGAGCTTGCTGACGTTAACATTTAGCTCAAAGCACTGACATGCCTAAGTACAGCCTCACAGAGCCGCTAACACGGCTGTGACTCAGTGTTGTTTCTATTTTAGAGAATTTGTGAATATGGATGACTCTTCACATTCGATGCCACAATTGCTGGCATTGAATGCAAATCCAAATTTGTGGATTAGTAGTCTCTAGCTTCTACACCAAATGAGCTTCATGTTGTGCTAACAGTTATGATTGTCAAGAAAACATGGCTCTGTGAGCATAAATACACCCTTGGTGCCCATCTGCATCTAAAAAGTCAGTCTCCAATCCACATCCTTATGACTGAGATCCAACTTTCTTTTTGTGGTTTAGGGAAAGACTTGTTCATGTTCACAAATTTAGAGCTGAACTAAGATCATAGGAATAACATTTATATGAATTCTTTTTAAGGGTGGCTTTGTGCTATGAATTCAGCAGCTCTTATCTGTGTAAGGAGCTTTATTTCTTTAGTAATCATTCTATTAATACGTGATTACACTGTATCCCCTGGAGTTTTCATTGTAAAAAGGCTGATAGTCTTTTAATTAGACCTAAAGGGGATTGGAGCAGTGCTTTTACATATTCCACTAGTGCAATGAATTATACAACACTGCTGTATGGACTCAAACGCCTCATATTATGTAACCACGTGCCAATTATTCAGGTCTTTATCTGAGCTGTGAATTCACAGCCTTGGCTTTCTCACATAATATCAGGGGCAAAACAACAAGAGTGTACATTTGGCCACAGTGAGAATACAGAAGTGCCCTCCACTTGACAGGCTCATCACACTCCAGTACGATATAATCGATAGCACTGAGCCCGGGTCCCTGTAAACCAGCAGGTCATCTACAGCAGAAGGTTTTCCATCATGAATTTTGTCCCAGTGTTTAGTTTGTTTTCATCCATAACTGTCTTCTTTTTGCTGCTACCACTGATGCTATCCTGAAAGGCTTTGGCACAGACGATACTGGAGCGATGCTGTTGTCCTGGTAACAAACCCTAATGACAAGATTTGATATGATCCTCAGATTTAGAACAGCTCTGCAGACTGCTGCTGGACATTGTGAGACAGTAGGTGGACAAGGGCTAGTTTTATTCCTGTGTGTCTGTATGTGTGTCTGCTGTGTAATGTAATATACAAAAATGCAGAAATGGCCCACTGAGTATATGCTGTACTGCTGGCATTTGGGTCAGTTTTAAGACTTGAGTTTACCTTTAAGGTTCTGGTTAAGTTTGAATTTAAGGCTAGTTCCAGAAATTGATTGACTTTTTATCTTAGAAGAGACTTTCACAGACAAAGGATGTAATTTAGCAGCCCTGCAACAGCAATGATGCTCTGAACAGATCGAACAATAAGAAAAGAAAAGAAAAGAAAAGAAAAGAAAAGAAAAGAAAAGAAAAGAAAAGAAAAGAATAACACATTTAAAAGAAAAAAAAGAAATGCAACTAGACGAAAATAAATAATAACAGTAATAAAGAGGCCGTCACAATGTGTTGTCATACATTACACCTTTCTCATAAATGACTGTTGGAACGGATATATTGTAGTCAATTTTACAACGTGTTTCAGGGGTGCAATCTAAGCTTTTATTAGACAGCACCAAGAGAGAGCGATGTGACAAAGGTCCCCAGTCAGACGTTGCTGCTCATGGTCAGTACCTAAAGTCCTAAGAGGTGTCCCCATCCAGGCAAAAATCACTGTGTTATCCAACTTGCAATGCTCAACATAGTTGATAAATGGCTGCCAGGTCTTATAAATTTAATCAGTAGATCCCACCAGAGTAATTCTAACTTTCTCTAACAGTAAAAAAATAATTAGATTCCTTATCCAGTGGGTATAGGTGGATGATGTTTCATCCTTCCACTTCAGAGAGATCAGTCTTCTGGCAATCAGAGACACAAAGGCAAGAGCATTTAATTTATACTGTGGTAAATTAGTGTCTTCAGCTCCTAGTCTAAATGTTGCTGGCAGTGGAAATGGGTTAAAAAGGATCCCAAACACCTTTCTGAGAGTTTTTAGTACGTCTGTCAAGTACTCAAAGAGTAGAGGGCATGTCCAAAAAGTGAGGTTTAGAGCCCCTGTTTGATCTTTGTACCTGGCACACAGGGGTCTCACATCAGAATAGAACGTTGGAACAGTGAAGTCGATGGAGAGCTTTAAACTGTAGAAGTCTGTGAAACACAAGGAGGTGAGGAGTGGACTGTTTAAAATCATATTACATGTATCCTCATCCAGTTTGAGCTGCAAGTCTTCTCCCCATTGACCTTTAATAATAGATCATGAGGAGCCACTGAGAAATTAAAAATATCTTACATATCTGATTGGCCTCACCATTGCATATGGGTTATAGTAAGAATGACATCCAGTGTAATATATTTCATGGATGAGGGAACTGGACTTGTTTGAGCGATGTTTCTGGTTTCATTGTTGGCAGGGTTGTGTTTCGTTTCTAAACCAGATCATTAAATTTCAACATTCAATGCTAGAACTCACTTGTACATTTGGCAATAGGTGAAGACTGTATGTACAAAGTTCTTCCAAAGTGCCTTGACACCCCTGAAGCACTTTCAAAAAGAAAAAAAAGTTTTCTCAGGAAAGCAAAGACCTGAAGTCAGCCATCCAATCAAAACCAGGGTCACTTGCATCACTTATGGGGTCAGCAGAGTCATCATCATGTGACAGGAAGCCACAGTGAAGTCATTACCGGCGGTGATGGAACAATGAGGGTACAGTTGGCCTGAAAGCACAGTGTCTGAAATAGCACACATCCTGTCAGCCCCCCCCTTACTCCTCTCCCCATATCTCTCTAAACTCTCCACCCCTTTCCTTGCCCCAACCATTACTCTGCACCACGATCAGGACCACAACCACAGTTTTTTTTTTTTTTTTGTTTATTCGCCCCTCCAGACTATCTGAACTAACGGCTGCAGAAAATAACAGGTTGCAAGGCACCAACCAACTGGAGACAATCTCAGCCTCAGAGTGTTTGTCTCTGCAAAGCGGCAGGACGAGTCGAAGGGTGAGAGAGAAGGGTCAGTGCTGCAATCACTGAGGCTGCCTCTGACATTGGGGAGGCAGCCAAACACCACACTTCCCTCTTTCCTTTACTCAACCTTTGCCTCCTTCACTCAGTCTGGTATGAAATATAATGAGGCACATACAAAACAACACAAATTTAAATGCAAAATGAAAGATTAGCACAAGTCTGCTTTTCTCCGATGCTTCTTTTTAGCGCCTCTGCCTAGTTAGGAATGCAGCGTGCAAACATGGGCTGTAAACAAAGTCTGGTAGAACTGCTGGGGAGTGAGACAGTCAGTGACCTTAATGACGACCCAAACAGTGGAAGGTGTGGCCCGGCCTGGTCTCAACAGGGCTTTCTTTTCTGCCAACAAGGCCCCAGGAGTCAATACAACCCAGCAGAGGCAGACGGTGCTCGTTCCTCGTCTTCGCTCCTTAATTTATGCAGCATCTTGCAGTGCCGCTGAGCTTGAATAGCAGCCATGACAAGAATTTGAATTTCTGAGTTGGGGAGGGGGGGGGTAGTTTTCATAATTCGAAATAATGGTGTTCTTGGTTGTGCGTGAGTGCGCGCCAGGCTCGGCGTGTGCGCAGAGGGCTCTGCTCCAATAAATACAGACTGAGGACTTCAATTTGTGGTGCTGTGACATGTGTCTATTCCCTGGTCTTGTCACTGAGATGGGACTTCATTTCTCTGGGTGGTTGCGAGGGGGGAGCGTGGCTGACGTGTCTCACCTCAGCTCTCAGAGGCTTTAACCGACACCACGGAGAAATAAGGGCAAGTTGTACATTTCAACTTTTGCTCTCTGCTCACTCCCTTCCATCTTGTGGTGAGATCTGCTCAGTGTGGCCCTGTTTCATCCTCCTCCTCCTCCTCCTCCTCCTCCTCCTCCTCCTCCTCTCGCTTTCTGCCTTCTTATCTTATTTCTCCCTCTCCTCAGGAAGCAATTTGAAGCAAAAGATGCTTGGTTAAGGGCTACGATGGCTCAGTCTGCTTTGATATGCTGCTCTGCCTTATGAGCTGTCAAGACATGCGGACAGGAATGGGACAGGATGGGAGGAGGGGAAAAGCGGGGAGGTAAGGAGGCAAGAGGGAAGGAGCTCAGCCGTGATTTGGGAAAGGGATATGGAGGAGAGAGAAAAAGCTGAGCTAAGTGGCATCCTTCCAAGCGAGTCGGCGTTGAGATACACTAATTAAGGAAGCCATAATTAGAGTTAGGCCTGACACACAGAAAAAGGCTCCCATCCCTCTTTTTCCTCCACCCCTCCATCCCCCACATCCACTTTGGGTGAATTTGCACTCATCCATGTCTACTTGCCACACTGATGCAGTCATGGGCTTTTTATAATTTCAGAAAAAAACACCCTAGTTTTATTTGACTTGAGGTACAATGTAATGGAGGGAAGAAAATCACACCTTAACTAGGCCAGAGAATATTCTTCCAAGCCAACAAGCCTTCCCCGGTTTCCCATTACTCATCTACATTCTCCGCGTTGAGATTGTTTTCATGTAAAGAATCACCACAATTTCATACTTGACTAATGATAGTGAAGATAACTCCAGCAGCTACGGTGCCTGAGGAGGACAAAGCTAAGGTGAATAATGTTATTCCACTGTCACTTCTGCTTGGATGTAATCATCAATCACATTGCCTCATAAACATTGTGTGTTCACACAAAAGATGTGATGCGTTTGTCCTGAATTAGATTGTGCCTCTCCGTCATTTATCAAGTCTCTTTCTTGTATAAAAGGCCACCGTACATAGCGACACACAACAGAAGGGGCTCGGAGCTCGGCGCAGTCAGAATGTCCTGCAGCTATGTCCTTCCTTGAATTACATTTCTGGAGATGGGGGAAGGGAAACATGGCATTGAGTTTCAAAGGGCTAACGTGTGTTTAAATGAATTCCCAGCTCCTCTCATCTCGAGGGGAGGGTGAGCATCAAAGCATGGTGGCATTGACAGTGAGATTATGTTGGTGTGCGTTTATGTTTTTCTGTGTGTGTGTTATAGCACATGACTGTGCGGCTGCTTGGGGGCAGATCTCTCGATAGTGCTTGAAATGAGCAGAGTGGAAGTGGAAGGGGGGGGACTCTTGGAATCTGACTGGTCACCCTTGCCTCCCACCCCCACCCCCCCTCCTCCGCACATACATTACACACACCTAAGTCAGACTTAGACTTTAGACTTTAGACTGCTTCTTCATGGATCCCAATCTGGGATATTTTTTAAGTCAGACACTGAAAGGTGATTGGCTTGTTAGTTTCATGGATGAATTACTGGACAGGCCTTTTGGAGACACAAAATGACCACGAAGAGACACAAAACTACCACAAACGACTACAGAGAGATGCAAAATGACCACAAAAATACACAAAATGTCTCAGAATTTGCTCATGGCTGTAGACTAGTTACAAACAGCAGCTATTCACTGATATTAATTCATTAGAATATTTAATGTTGTCATTTATTATACAGAATAAACAAGGTAACTATTAATTATGCATAGCTTAATATTACAGAGAACCATAATTTGAGTCTTTTTACTTGTTTTACAAATCTGTCCCTCTTCTTTAAATCCCTCCTCCCCATTTGAAAGTTTATAAACTGCCCCTGGAAATAACAGGCGCAGCACACTCTCAGAGACCAAGAAACTGATCAAATGAACAGGGGGCACGTTGTTATTTCGCATTACAAATTCACCAGCGTACTGTGCATAAAGATGCATAATCTGGTGTATAATTTAAATGCAAAGTACAAACACTCATCCCCTCCCTCTCTCTCCATCTCATATACAGCCAACAGAGCACCATGGATAACAAGAGTCATTGGTGTGCATGTGCTGCAGCAATAAGACAGAGGGCAGCTTTGTTGTCGGCTCGGCCAGTTGCTCCACCTCCTCCTTGTATCGGCACATCTTCTTCTCTAACTGCTTGGGGCATGGGGCAGGAGGAAGGAGGGAGCTGACTGTGTGTCACTGCATCTGGTCCCCCTGTGCCTCATATCCCACATGTTCCAGGAGTGTGTGTGCTCATGTACTGGGAGTCATATGAATGGTTACATATATATGTCACAGTCCTGGACACTTACTGTGATTAGTTGTTCAAATCCAAACCTTCAAGCTCAGCACACAGAGAGAGGAAAAACAACGCAGCTGCTCACTGAATTGAGTGTAAGCAGAGAATAATGAGAGTTGGCAGGGTGAGAGCTGTTTGCTAATGTGTGTGTGTGTGTGTGTGTGTGTGTGTGTGTGTGTGTGTGTGTGGAGGGGAGGGGGCCTGGAGCAGACCAAGAGATTACTATCAGCCAAGCAGTTTAGGTAGCTGCTTCCTGAGTGCTGATGTGGCCCCTGTGATTCAATTGGCCGGTCTGTTGAGTGACTGCAAGGCTACCGGCTCTCTGGTTGGTCAGCCGGGCTGTGCTGCAGCACAGCAACGCCATCCTGTGGCAAGCGAGTGAAGTGCAGCAGGAAGATGAAAGGCTGCTGAGCCAGCAGCAGCTCCAGATGCAGCCTGAGGAACTGAAGGGGGGGTACAAAGACGCAGGAACTGTTTCATTGCCCAAAGTGTGTGCTACTGACTTTCACTTTCAACATTTATTTGTCATAGACAGCTTCCCTGAGGACCACCCAACTCAACATTTACTCAACAGGTAAGGTCTTGGGAAAGTGTGGTGTTGAGATCCACCTTCTCCACTATGAGCGTGAAGTGCATGTCAGTGTCAAGAAGGGGAACAATCAAATTTTGACAGTCATTTCAAGAAGCTGAACATGAAATATGACGGTGATATGAGCAGTTCTTATCATTATCAACATAAAATCAGTATAGGTACTGTCAAAAAAATGTGTGGTGACACTGTGTTGCACAAAATAATCTCCAACTTCATGAATCTCATCAAATATTTGTATGTCACTTGATATAAAATGTGCCCTAAAATTGGAAAAGTGGAAATAGTTGAGGCCAAGTCACCTTTCTTGCAGTGAGTTCAAGATGTACCGCTTCCTCGGTGCTCCTGACATTAGTATTCTCCGAGGGGTGTGCTCACTGAGAGCCAATTCCCAAAGCCCTGGGCCCCCCTGCTGAGACGATGTTACCAGCACTTACAGTAGATGGCGACAGGCGTCTGAGGCAGGGGCGATAAGAGCTTCACAGCAGGGTGGTCTCTTGAGAAATGCAGTCAGAACCTGTCACGCCTTCTGCTCTGAGAAGGAAAAGAGGTCTTCTTTTGATCCCACACTCACAGATGTAAAATATTTCTTCTGAATCCTAACGTGGTCAGAACCATGACCAGCCCAGAAAAACTGATCATTTCTATTTAAGACATGCAGTGAATTACCAGGTAATTCCTCAAAGACAGTTGACAGACATGCCTGTCAAAGATTATACCTGTGAAGGTCTAATAATAGCAGTGGAAAGATGGAGAGGTTTTTTTTTCCTGCTCCTGTGGGACCTGACAGAAATGTTACAGGTGGAAGATAGTTTTACCCTAATGTGGGCGAGAGCGAGCGAATAGAGAATTCATAGTAGTGGAGTATTCCATTCAGGATGCAGCCTTTTGTCCAGGTGTGCCAGAAATTTAAGTGTTTTGCTACATGGCTGCAGTGGGTTTTTGCACAAAGAGAAGTAGAGGGTTTTTTTGTTGTTCTTTTGGTTCCATCTTATTTTGATTAGTGCAGCAAGAAATTAAGACAAATGGAAATAATTAAACTTGTAGAGTTTAATTGTTACATACGTAGCTTTAAAGCTGCTCCTGCGTACCAGTTCAGCACCAAAATGGTACACAGATAGATTTAGCAACTAGTGGGTGAACATAGTGAAACATTTAGTTAGCAGCTGAAGAACCAAATGTTCATTTTTCTAATGATATAATTGATATAAATGATATAATGAATATTGGACTTGGGGGCCAGAAACACAACTCCAAATGAAGGCTAATATCGCTCCATGTTTGCTTGATTTGTGAGTAAGTAACTGTTTGCTTTGAGTTAGATGCAGTGTTAGGTGATAGTACATCAGTCTCGTGGTTACAGCTTGCTGCTCTGCCCCAATTAGGCTGAAAAAATCTGTTAATGCAGGTTTAAGGCGGTGACTAGTCTTCCTGATCAAACCAAGCTGTGATACAAAGGAAATATCTTCTCCCTGTACAGTGCTTTGTAGATACAGTAGTATGGCAGAAGTGGCAAACACTTCGCTCCATTTGCTGAGGCTGGTTTTATAAAATCCAATTGTATCGACCATCCGAACTCAGAGGAGATTTCTGTACTGTCTAAATTGGCCCATCA
Organism: Chaetodon auriga; assembly: GCF_051107435.1. Classification (NCBI taxonomy): domain Eukaryota; kingdom Metazoa; phylum Chordata; class Actinopteri; order Chaetodontiformes; family Chaetodontidae; genus Chaetodon; species Chaetodon auriga. The sequence continues at coordinate 6,751,705 of NC_135078.1, forward strand.
AGTCTGAATCGTCACATCATCTACGGCAGTTCTTATCTGAGAGGCCACTGAGTGTTCCTGAATGCATCTCGGAAGAAAAGTTGTGGTGCAAGCGAACAACATTCTATTCCCACGTGGAAAGACAGCAAAGAAAACCTGCACTCACATTAATTTGGTTTTAATTATTCAGGTATGCTTTTCTTTGAACTGCTAGAAATGTGTTTTTGTCATAAATGTTTAATGGTTTGTTTTAAATTAACCCTCTGATCTACACACGGTGAGGGCTGATTTGTAAAACTTTTACATCTCGCTTTGAGTGCGATGATTTCAAAAGGTTTTCACTTTTAAATAGAACAGCTTAAGAAGTGCATTGGTTTGCACAGTTTCTCTTATTTTCTGAAGTCCACAGTGTGCAGCAGTCAAGAGAAGTTGCAGGTGGAGGCAGGATTTACTAAATATTTCCACGCAAACTCTAGGTTACAATCAAACTGCAGCACTCCATCGAGACCTGCTCTTGTCACCACCCTGCTGATTGTAGTGTTGACACACCAGTTGACACCGAGTTCATTGTTACTTTGGGTATTTGACAGTCACACAGGCTGCTCATTGCTCATTGTTCCTCCCACAGTGTCATTTGTCTCCCATAACACTATATTATGCTAATTCTTCCCTGCATGGATACTGCAGTGCCAGACATCAGTGCTGTCATTCTTCAGACTGACAGCTCCAGAACATGTGCTCGATGGGTTGTCATCTCCTGCAGAAACACTGGTTCTTTTCAGACACGCTGTTCTGTTTATGCGTCACTCGGAGATTTAAACATGACACACGCACGCACGCACACACACACACACACACACACACACACACACACACACACACACACCTCCCACGGAAACTGAGAAAGATTGAGATCACATAAAACAAGCAGAAGAAGAGATGGAAACTCTGAGTTACTCGCTCAAATTGCAAACACTCTTTTAATATCTCCTACATTCATTGTTTAAAGGAGCCATGCGTAAGTTCCAGTGTTTGTTTAAATTCAGCTTCACTTTGTGTGTTTGTTTAAGGTCCAACAATACATTGCATACTCCAAAAAGTTCTACAAAGACTTTTTTCATTCTTTTTTTGAGATTTGCATTAACCCTACCTCTCACTCAGTGCATGTTGGGATAGATTCTTACTTTCACATAAGGAGCAAATAAGATTAACCATGTAACATTAAAATTACAATATAATGACACTGATAAAAAGCACATTCAGTGGTTGGAAGGATCAACTAATAGACAATTATCTAGAAGCACATTGGTCTATTGTACTTAAAAAATAAGTCATCTGATTGGATGGTTTCTGACTAATATGACAGGGAAGGAACATGATTCTCAAAATCACTAATGAAAGAACATATAATATGATAATGTCAGAGAAACAATATTGTTTTGACTAGTCACATAAAAAAAAGATGTATGTCATCTGTGGGTCTTGCCATAACCATGTAGTGGACGTCACACCATCATGTCAGAAACCATTTCTTTGTGTTGGTCAACCATTAAACCACCCTATATGTGCATTTCTGCCAACAACTGGACTGATGTTTCACAGCAGACTGTTTCAAACCAGGGGTGGGGAACCTTTTTCCTATTAATATCCTTAACATCCTTTCTGGGCCACACCACATTATTGAACACATATTTCACACTAACCTCTGCAGTGGCTGAAACTGCTTCTCTTTGGTGAGATGTCTGCTGTCAGATGGTAGTGATGATGATGGTGATGATGATGATGATGATGGTGATGATGATGCTACTTGCAGCTGGTTTGCCATGTTTGGGTTTGTCAGTCTTGAGCAGAACTGAGTCTTTGCAAGAGTCGGTTTTGAAAAGAGCTGCTCTCAGTAGCAGGTTGTTGCTTGGCAGTTCAATAGTTTCATGTTGCAGGCTGTCAGGAGCATCAGCTGATTTCATTTACTGTTCATGTCCTGAAACCTCTCACCAAATGCCTGAAGGAGTTTTCGCTCTCAGCAGCATATTCAGATGTTATAGCAGCTTTTGTTCTTGCTAAGTAGGAACATGCAGAGAGCTGAGAAGCTGCTGGAGCTTGAGGTTCAGCTCTAAGAGCTACTTGGTGATGTTGCATTGTGTGTGTTTGTGTGTGTGTGTGTGTGTGTGTGTGTGTGTGTGTGTGTATATATATATATATATATATATATATATATATATTGCTTAACAAATTCATTAGACCACCACGCAAGGTTTATGCCACAGCTGCCTGAAATTAACAGAACTGGTAATTACCAAAATCATTTTTTATGTTTCTGTAATGGTTAATACACCAGTATATGAAAGCTCTTTATCGAAATGATATTTTTAATGTTAAAATATAATTATTATTGTGAAATTGAAAAATTAATTCTCAAATTTACTGATTTAAAAAAAAAATGAAAAAATAGTAAAGCACATTATTATTTCTTGATCAATATGTCAAATTATAGTTATTTACTTGCATTCCTGAACAGAAAAAATAGTTTTAGTGGTTGAATGTTATGCTTGATTAATTTCTGACTTATCAGAGAAGCCCAGTGAGCCGGCTCAAATTTGGGTATAAAAAGGTGAATTCAGTTTGAAATTCCTCATTCCTGTTCAAAATGGTAAAACGTCGCGAGCTCACTGAAAATGAAAGAGTCCGCATTAAAGCACTTCATGATGCTGGACGGTCTCTGAGACAAACAGGGAAAGACATAAAGTGTTCTCACAGTGTGGTCAAGTATGCTTTGGAGTCAATTGCTGAGACTGGTACTTACAAAATGTGCCAAGGAAGAGGCAGGAAACCAAAGTTAACTGAAGCAGATGTCAGACACCTCAAGATTTTAAGTACTAGAGACAGAAGGCAGAGATGAATGCTTCTAGATCAGAGTCTCCAGAGTGACCGTAAGCAGATGACTGACGGAACAAGGTTTAAAGGGAAGAATAGCTGCTAAGAAGCCATTATTGAGGCCTGCAAACATCCAGAAACGCCTCAGTTTTGCCAGGGAGCACAAACACTGGACTGCTGATTACTGGAAGAAGGTACTCTGGATGGACAAGTTTGAACTCTTCGGTCGGCATCGTCGTGTTTATGTCCGTAGAAAAGCTGGAGAACGTTTTGATGCCAGATGCATTGCACCCACAGTGAAACACGATGGAGATTCCATTATGGTATGGAGTTCCACTTGTCGTGGGCAAATTAGTGAAAATCGATGGTATCATCAACAAGACCGTCTACCACAACATCTTAGTGCATCATGGAATTTTGCATTTTAGTTTTAAACAAGTTTTTTGAAAGATTTCTAAAATATTTATGTTTTCTCATTTTTATGACAGGTGGTCTAATAAATTTGTTGAGCACTGTATATATATGTATATATATCCACCCTGTCACAGAGACATGACACAGAGGACGATGATGATGATGATGATGATGTTACACATACTGCAACCATTATTACATACATATCAGTAGATGCTATACATAGTAGGAGTGGGGGATAAGTACTTTTTTGGCCTTATTGGTATCAGCAGGCCTTTTGATGATGATGATGATGATGATGATGATGATGATGATGATGATGATGATGATGATTTAATTTGCCAATTTTTTTCTCCTATGTAATTGAAACAAGATACTGTGATCAAAACAAAGTCTGTATAACAGTTTTTATTGCCTATGTGTCATGTGTTCTTATGTCAATGAACAAGACTAGGCAAGCCTAGTTTAGCCAATTAAAGGGTGGAGTCAGCAGTATCTAAGATAATGTTTTGAACTGTCCAAGTGGAGCTAATCGGTTACCAGCATGTGGAAAGACACCTGAGACACCTGATAACCCCAGGAGAGCAGCAAGAGATAGAGTAAAAGCACAGTGGAGAATGGTGCATAGGTAATGCCAACAGTGAAGACTAACCAGGTGTCATCATGGATGTGGAAGGACACAGCGTGAAAGTTAAGTGTTTGCACTGTGATGGCACAAACAATTTCTTCTGGCCAGGTTCCCAGGAGGACATCAGTTGGTACCAAGATGGGCAGATACTTTGCCAGAAGCACCAGCTCTGAACAGGCGCTGTGTACAGATTGAGCCATCTGTTTGTAAGTATGTGGAAGAGCAATTACAGTGATGTGGAGAAGTGATTCTGCACCCAAACTGAAATGGAAAACCACATTAGTTTTTTTTTAATCAGTTGTTCAGGTATTTTTTAAAGTGACTAATCCTAAAAGGTAAATGGTCTGAAGATGGTGTTAAAACAGTAATCCCATCTTGCTACAACCTGCGCTGTCTGACAGAAACTTAATATATTTTGAATATACAATTTCACATTTTACAGGTTTCCTGAACTCATTAATGGTTTCATGTACAATACAATATACTTTATTTAGAGGAGTTTTTCCTGGGCTCAGTGATGTTGTATTTAACAAATGACATTCTACATTGTCCATACAGTGTAAAACCACATACACATACTAATTTACATACATTCAAGTGCTGTTAGTAAAAACTTTAAAACAGCATATCAAGATCCAACCTCTCTCACATCCAGCATGATGGTGCTGAATTTGCTTAAATGGGTTCAGAAAGGTGCAGTCATTTTCTCTCTTTCTGACCTCAATTTCTTCAGGTAAATGATGAATACATATCAGGTGAGATTAATCATCAAACGAACAATTAGTATGCGGGTATGCGTCACATTTGAACTAATTTAAATTGGGGGCAAAAAATCTATATTTTTTATGACTAGTACATAATGTTTTATTTCTTAAACCAACAGGCATTTCCTTGATGGTAATGTGTCACAAAAATGAGCATGTGTGTGCTGTATTTACAGCTTGGAAGCTGCTACGGATGGCATTTTCAACAATTCCCACCTGAAGAGAAAACAAGTCCTCACGGTGATCATTGCCTAGCCTTGAGCTTTTATCAGCCTCCTCATGGTTCTAGCCAATGTGCCCAATTCCCCCCGACCCAAAAATCTGTCACCACCAGCTGGAGTCATTACCCCAGCACCTCCCTGGGTAGGCAAGGGCCACTCCTCCCTCATATCCTCATCAGCCAGCAGGGACAGATGTTCATTACAAGCCCATTTCCTCCCTCCAATATTCTATCTATTAGCAATGGGGTGCACTCAGTAGAGTACATAGCTGCCTATTGTCTCTTATGACTTTGGCATTGCTTCATATAGTAACAAGTGAATGGGATGAATATGTTTAGCGGTCACCTGCTGGCAGATCCTGGGTCAGAGAAATATGCTAAATTGCTAAACTGTGAGCTGATGGCTGACTGTGAAATGATGAGGCTCATTAGCAGCTGATGGCCATGGGTACTCCGTCCAGTAAATTGATGATCAGGAGTGTTTTTGGGGTCGGATCTAGTTTAATACTTACAGAGCCAGGAGGCTGCATGCAAATCACCAAAATGACTTGTCTGGTACAAATCTCTCTGGAAATGAAGAAAACTTAGGGAGAATTGAATATGAAATGTTAAATTGAAAGGGAAATTTGTTGAATATGTTGATCTTGTGTTCATGTCATATTCCAGTTAAAATAATTAGAGTCACACTAATAGAGTCAGCTAAACTCGAGGGCTTGTCGATACGACAGAACATTTAATTACGCTAATTTCTTTTCAGCCAATATTAATATATATTCCCCATGTGGAATTCCCTGAAGCAGTAGATTCAAAACCTGAAAAATGACCCAAGATTTGGATGAGCTGCGAGATAAATCTTAAGAAAATAAACAAAAATGGAGTGGAGTGTGCTGTGTGAAATGTTTTCAGCCAGGGAGCTTGTGTTTTGGGCCAGTTATGTCATGATATAAACAAACGGCATGCCAGATGTGTCTATTAATGAGCAGGGAAAGCCCACAGTTATGATACTGTGAGTAGTAGTGATACCTTCTAGGGGATGGGTCTAATTGCTGGTGTAGAGTCACCACTTCCTTCTACATCTTCACAGTGAGTTGAATGCATGTAGCTATAAATATGATCTATGTTTTTTACAGTACATATATACATAACAAGGCAGGGCCTCAGTGTTTGAATGAAAGAATAGAGGAACAGGAAGTCACTGAGGTTTGATACTCTAAAAGTGTTCAGGCAGTCCTGCTCTGTTCAAATCACTCAGCAGGAGGATCCAGTGCACCAAAGAAGGGGACGCTTGAGTTTGGATGGGGCAGGGCTCCTCTCCACCCCAGAGAGAAGGCCCTTGTTCTTGGGCGGCCGATGAGAGCTGACCTGCTGACAGAGGGCCCTCCACTGGAGGAAGATGCTATTGTGTGTGGGAGCTCTACACCACAGAGGAGTCACTTCCTCTGACTAATGTTTCATTTGGAGCTCCCTGCACTGCCTGGAACTGCTCTGTCTGTACACAATATATCAGATAATGCAGCAGAGCTCATCACATGCATGTGTTGTAGGATGTTCATTTTGTATGCACCCATGTGGCCCTCTTTCTTCTTTCTTTTCTTTCTTTATGAGAATATGAGTGCATCTCTGCACATGCATCTCCTGTTTGTTTTCCGTGCTGCCCACTGTGTGTTTTTTATCTTCACGAGTGGGTGTTACAGCTCCACAGGGAGTTTTCGCTCTATGAGTAGTGATTCCACTTGTCTTCCCAGATAAACGCTATGAGACTCTACTCTTGAAGTGGGTATATTAAAACCGTCAATAGTGTTGCGCAAAGGAATGTTTTGTGCCTGCATGTATATGAGCTTGAATTCCCTAAAGGCAACATGTAGTGAGCATGCAGTTACCAAGGAGGAGGCACTGCAGTACATTCTCCTCAGACTCTGAAAGAAAATATCCATAGTAACAATTTATGTAATCTTGTATCGAGTCAAAATGGATAATGACAGAAATCAGATACAGGTACAATACATGGCAGAGTTGCCTATACAACTGAAAGATTTTAACACTGAAAGCTTAAAGGAATACTTTAAATTCAATACTTGATTTTTCTTGCTGAAAGTTAGATGAGAACCTCTTTATCACTCTCTCTGTAGTAAATATAAAGTTATCACCAGCAGCTGGTAATCTTAGCTTTACATGTTAATTACCAAGTGACAGAGGTGCTAGTAGGCACATTTCGTTAGCTTTGGACAGAGCCAGGCTAGTTGTGCCCCCATGTTTCTGGTCTTTGAGCGAAGCTCAGCTACCTGGCTTCTGGCATTAACTTCATAGTTGCTGTACAGACTTCAGAGAGGTACCAATCTTCTCATCCACCTCTCAGCAATGAATAAATACATTTCCCAAAATGTCAAACTGTTATGTGAAAAGCCCTGGTTTGTGGTTGGTTTGGCTGGTTTTAAGGATGATCACTATCTAGATGAAAGCAGATAGATAAACCTGTGTATGTTGTCAAAATTATAGAATGTTTGAAAAAGAGCCATACATTTTCTGGCATCAGCTGCCCTCACACAGCTTGGTTATGTTCATATTTTCTTTTTTTCTTTTTTTTTTTTTGATTATGTGCTGCTATTTGAAATGCTGTCAAGATCCACAGAATTATTCCATAGCATACTTACTATCAAGCTGCAATGGGCCAATAGATGCTAATTTGAAATACAAGATTTTTAGCCAACATCACTGATAATTTCTTGCCTCAATCTTTAAAACTGTTTCATCTGTATGACAGCAGATTCTCAGACATTAGTCCAAGGATGCCTTGTTAAGTATATTTTCCATACAGTATATGTGCAAACCTGGCAACTCAATACTAAGTCAACAGCCGGCAATGGTTTATTGGTGGTAATTGCTGATTCTTTGGCATTTTATCGTCCCATCTGTTGCTGACGATTGGAGCATGTGGTGTAGTACTATCCAAGCATGCACGCACACACACACACACACACACACACACACACACACACACACACACAAACACACAAACACACAAGATTATATGCATGCAAGCATTACCCACAAACATGAGTGCACACAAATACATACAGCTTGCATTCACCTAAATGCACAAACCCAGACAGGTGGACAAACACAAACACGTGCACACATCTGTCATCTGAGCAAACACATGCCAGCACACACACCACAGATAACAACCTGCACCTGATCCCTTTACTCCACGTTTTATAGTAATTCACATAGAACTGAATGCTTATACCCACATAGAAACTGAACAGGCAAACACAGCACACACATACACACCTCACAGATTCTGCTACATGGGTACACACCTATAATATTCTATTACAGATCACATGGACCCACACAGGCAGAAATCCACTTGATCCCTCCTCTGGAAAGAACATAAACAAAACACAGACTATACATATATACATGCATGCATATATAAATGCAGACACATTCATGCAGACACTAACACACACCCACACTGGTGCAATAAAAGCCTGTTTTATGACTATGACAAATGGATTTTGGATATTGTATCCCTTCAGGTGGGAGCAGAAATGGGGTGTTGTAGGGCATGGGGAAGGACACACACACGCGCACACACACAGATACACATACTGTACATATAAACTAACATGTAAAGATATATCAACACTGTACCACACAAGTATTATAGCTGCATGTAGAAATGTATAAATACACACACAGGGATCCTGTCTCTCTGCCTGGGGAAGCCCAGTCTTTGTTATGATTAATAGGGGTTGTGTGACTCCCACTTGTTACCTCATACTATCTCTGTGCTGAAGCAGGAAAAATAAGCAAGCAGTCAGCTTACATGACACTGACAAGAAAAACTCCTTGGCCTACCAGGCAGCCTGCATATGAGCATGATAGTTTTTAGCATGCAATGTTCTGAGTACAGGAAGCCTTGGAGCCAGAAATAATGGCTAATTTGTTTCAACAGTTTGCTTGTACTGCATTGGCCCAGATTATTACTGTTGCAACTATCTTGTAATGCAATATTGAGATTTTTTCAAAATGTCCAACATGCAGCTTTTTACCTCTGTAATAATGACCTCCAGCAACATCACATTATGAATAAAGCCAACTGGCAACTTTCTTTAGCTGAATGTAGAAAGTGGACAATCACTCCCATCACTTCAGCCACTGTGGGACCACTCTGGAGGCCAGAGACATGGTCAGTAGGGATGTACCCAAATCCAAATATGTTATTCAGGAAAGCGGACATAACACAGTGGAAAAGGACATTTCTTCTACTCAAAGTTCCTCTTCATTATTGGGGGAAAAAAAGTCAGCTGAGCTGTCTATGTATCATCTTCAAATCAAGTCTTATCATTGTGGATGGCCACAAGATAAAAATGCCTATTCTTAACTGTACCTGTCCTTCCTTCCCTGCAGTCTCACCCAACTTATTGGAAAGTGTTCGTTGTGTTCTGCTGTTTCTGATCATTTCTGTCACAGTTGTGACTGCAGAGCCTCATTCAGCTCAAAATATTTGAAACCTTTGAGGAGCACTCACCACACTGAGACCGGTTGATGGACTGGTTGTACTATGAACTGAGACTAGTTAAGCAAAAAAGTTGTTCTAAGAGCAAATTGTTAAGGACTTTGCACAACAATCACAGAATGAGAAGATCCACTGTATTTCATAGCAGCATAGCATTGTAAGGGGTCACCTCTAGTAGGTGGGACCACTCTCGAGGCTAGCAACATAGGCTGGGCCACTCCAGCAGCAGGCAATGAGGCTGGAGGTTGGAAAAGGCAGCTGGTACCAGATGGTTTGGCTCCAGGTCACAGCAGGTTGCTCAATAAGCATAAGCAGAGAGTAGGACCAGAGGCCAGTAGTTAAAGTGCAGGACCGTCTTCAGCAATAATCAGCAACACTACAATTTTAGTGCAGAGCAGGTGGCAGGCAGCTGGAGGTTTGTCTGGGCACCGGCGAAGATGGCTGACTGGGGATCTGAGAGGTGTGGCTGTGGGTCCACCTGGGCTGCTGACTGGAGATCAGGCAGGGTGTCAGTGGTGTCAGCCGAATGGCGGTCTGGGAGTTCAGGCTGGACATTGGCAGGAACAGCTGTTGGGGATTTAGGCTTTGCAGAGTAAGCCACTGGTATTGGGAGCCATGAAGACCACATCTTCTTCTGGGGACTCCATAGTTCTCCCTGAAGGTGAAGCAGAGCTATTAATTTCCCCCTGTAGAATGTTATCAACTGGGCAAACTCCACTTGCCACTGTTCTGTCTCATTATCGGATGTTTTATATTATAAACACACCAGAAAGATAGGACAGGATTAAAGAAATTGGTTTAAATCCATGTTGCACAGCTGCTTAGGCTATTAGTGTTAACAAATCTGGCTTCGTTGAAGGGACATGAAATTGACAGAGAGTTCAGGGGTTTAGCAGAAAAACAAAGAATGACACAGGGTCTAATTTTGATTGATTGAACACATTCTCAGAGATCTGTGGGGAATGGGCAGTGGCGCAACTCTCTACGAGCATCCAATCACTGAATCACACCCAGTCAAAGCACAGAGCATGGCGGCACTCATGTTTTTCTCTGAGATTTCCAAACCAAACTGTCAAAGGAGCCTAGTGAACCTCCCACTGACCATGAGGTGAGGTCATAAACTTGTAGTCAAAAGCGCAAGCATTTCCAATTGCTGTGACATACACTTTTACAGTCACAGTTGCTTATAAGGGCAGAGAGAATATTTTCTTATTGGTACTTCTTGGTTGTCTGCCCCAGTTGTGTGATTCCATGGTTCCATTTTGGTATTTTTACTGGGTGTGGGGAAGACATATTTTCACTTAGGTCCAGGTGTTTGGCAGCTCACCCTCAGCTGTCAGTCCATGCTTTCCCAAGAAGATGATAGACCTATGAACTGTTTACTTAACTCCACTTCATTAACTGGAACCGATTGACAAGCTTTGGAGTTTTTGGGAAAAGGTGGGAGGGGAAGGTGAGGTCAGGAGAGTATATATATGCATTCAAATATTAATGACTTAAATCTTTAGTTCTGTGAAAGACTGTCTGTCAAGATATTCACACTGTAAAGGCCTTGTCACATCAGCGTTTGAAATAGTGAAATTACGTAGTACAATGAATTTAGTCTGCAATGGAGAGTAAATCCACTCAAATTTTTTTGCATCAAGTTCAACCATTTAGCTGACACACTGTTTATCAATAGCAAACTATCTTGGCAGTCACAACCTTAAATGGACGAAAACTATTGTAGCTTTGACCCTAGTTTGTCAAAGTATAAACTGCTTTACATAAGAAAAATGCCTTACAGGGTTATCAGACGATGGTACAAATACTGGGGTCATCAAATGTCAGACAGGACATGGAACATATACAGTCAGACATACTTGTAGAACTCAGACAAACTTTTTGGGTGTGCTCACATTCAGTTTTACATCCAAACAAAGTGGTTTGGATTGTAATGGAATTCACTACATCAGACTGATCTATGAGAGCAGGGCTGGCCAACTATGTGCAGTGGAGAACAGTCTGCAGGTTTTCATTCCAATCTAAGACTCCATCCACTGATTAGCACTCCTTCAAGTAGAGATGAAGAACTCATCAGTGAAATCGTCTGCTAACGTGATTGATTGGAGTGAAAACTGCAGACTATTGGCTCTCTTATGGTGTATAGTTGGCCACCCTTGCATTAGAAGGTGGAGGAAACTTGTAAGCCTTTGCTTGGTTTTAAAGAAAAGGACAATATCGGGGTTAAATTCTGATTGATTGATCGATTGATAATACTTTATTGAATTTTTGTAATGAAATAAGTGGTGATACTGGAAAGGGGAGTGTTGAGGGGTTAAAGAGGACAAATACCTCAGCTGGATGATGTTGTTGTAAAGATAAGAGCCGTACACTCCATCAGTGCTAACCAGACCGATCACGTGATTGACTGGCCTGTCAGGGACCAGCGGGAGATACTATGTATGCGCATGTGTGTGAGAGGTGTGGTGACATGGCCTAATGAGTGCACACTGCACCCTGACATGAGTCTTTGTCCTCACTACTGATGGATGGATTCATGGCCTGAGTTTTAGAGTGGACACACATGCATACACACTCACACACACAGTGCTCTTGATCTTATCTTGCAGTCACTCATATAAGTGCCACTGACCGCTGGTTATGAAGGCTCGAAACCTGATCCACTGTGGGCAGTTAAGAGGTCCTGCTCTGTGATCAGGGAGAAACAGACAGCGAGGAATTTCTTTCATTTAGTCACCTAAGGAAAGTCAGTGTGTTCCAGTGACACAGCACATTAATAAACTCCATACATTCAGAGTTTGGAACTGCAGTAAAACCACCACCCCCGCATTTGCAGATAAAGTGATTTGCTCAAGGGCATTTAGCCAATAGCTGCTGATAGAGTGGACACTGCTACTATTTCACCTTCCCAAAATCTTACCAACCAATATGGACATAATAATGGACATTCAAACTGTTCACTATTCATACGTCATTGCTGTGTATCACCTCCAGGAAATGGCCGTAGACATCTGCACCCTCATTTGATAAAACTTCACCAACTGACTGAGATGCCCACTTAGACAAATCCAAACTCCTGCAGTGACCTCCAAAGGGTTTAGCTGGCAGTGGTAGTGGTGCAGCACCCGAGTCAACTCGTTCTCTGCCTCCAGTCACTGTCAGTCCTCTGTCAGCTGCCATCCATCACGGTCCAGCTATTTGGGTTCACCTGCAGCCGACTGGGCCAAGACAAGAGGGCTTGTCAGTCTGTCAGTCACTGAGTAATGACACCAGGCCTGGGTGACCTCCAACACCCACTAACAAAGCACTAGCTGCCTGCAGTAGAGTAAAGTAAAATAGACTGGACTAGATTAGAAGTGAAAGGCATGGACATGCAATTATTCAGTCAAATGAAGGTTCAACACATGAAGCAGAGGGGAAAAAAATCTCCTTGCAGTAGAGAAATGTCAGAGAGTGACATGCAAAAGTTTGGAAGTTTCTATATTTGAGTGCAGTGGTGCGGGGGAGCTGACCAGGCATGCTGAATAAAAAATGCATGCCAGGTCATTACTCTAATCCCACCCGAGAAAGAGATAGGGAGGCAGCAAAGGTAAATAAAAAAAAAAATCATCATTAGGCTTTACTTTGATCAATAAACTGCGTATAATTAAATAGTGACTCCATCTGAAATAGGACTATATACCCCCAACCCCTTCCTTTGTGCTTGGCATTAAGCTTGAGAACTTAACCCACCCTAACCCCCATAGAAGGTCTGATGTCGGCATCCACAGACAGGCTCATCCTGCATGGAAAAATGATCAGCCATGGAGCTGCACGCCACTGGCCTCGTAAATAAGACAGAGGCAACGGTTGACAGGGTGTCCTGACATGAGGTATCTGCATGTCCAGTTCCCTCAATCCAACCACAGGGCTGTAAATCAGATGCCTGCAGGTATGGAGACGGTAGGCCTGAAGGGTAAAGGAAGCAGAACAGAGGTCTGGGGAGGTCCTCTTCTGTTCTTTAGCTTCCATATCCCCAGGGAAGGATTTACTGAATGTGCACGCTCTTTGTCTGCCACCCAACGTCAGATTAGTACAGGTACGCTCATATACACCAGAGGGCTGCGGGGTAAAACCATGGTCCTCTGCTCTCTGCAACTGAGCAGCACCACAGGCAAAGCTGGCAGTGATGGAGAGGGCAGCTAGCGCTTATCTGCAGGCTACAGAAAATGACAAACAGTTCTGCCAGGAGCTAGCCAAAGGAATTCTGGTTCCCTGCTCAGCACACACATGCAGATAAAGTAGAAAATCTAATAGTTTCTGAAGACTGTCTGCCCCTTCTGCCTTGCTTGGCTACCATCTTTCCCTGGATTTATCTCTCCTCTGGTTATCATCAATAGCCACACACTGAGAGTTTATATTGTTCCACTTCAGGTGCACTGAATTTAATCCAAATGACAAGTCCACTATAAGTTACACAACAGGATTTGACAGTTTGAAGGCCAGCACAGATATCTTTGGATTGAAGTTGTGAATGACTGATACTGTGAGCTGCACAGTGCTCAAATCTGTCCATTTTAAGGCCAAGGATGAAGGGGGGGGGGTGTTAATTCGATTTTACACTTTTATACACTGAAGTGTGGAAAAGTGAACTTATTAAAAGCTTAAGAAACAGCTTTAAACGCAACAGTATTATTTCTATTAGTAGTAGAAGGTAGTGTACAGCTTTTATAACTTTTTCACTGAGAGCAACCGCCAGCTGAAAACGATGCTAATGAGAGCGGAGAGACTGAAACTAAAACACAAAAGCTGTGGCCTGTAAAACCAAAGAAATACACTGAAAGATGCTACAGTGTTCTGTAGAGCTGAAGGAAGTTATCCGTGGGTTCAGTGTTATGCATGACCACTTTCACATACAAGTAGCCATGTGATCCATTGTAATCAACAGCAATATATAGTTTTTATGCATACTTGTTTGAAAGCTGATCTAGTACTTAAATTATACAAGTGATCATACTTCTGTGCACAGCCAGTGCTGAATTATCAGTTACATGATGTAGCTGTAATTTAACAAACTGATACAGAGCTAATAAATATATTAATATATTCAGGGCTTACATTGTCTTAGATGGATCTCTACACCTTTGACATCATGCTGTACACGTCCACACCTCTGTCTCCACCCACCCGTCCACCACTAACCTGCAGCTGTGACTCTGATCATCCAACGCACAAACCTTATCTGCAGCTCATCTGTCCCGGTTTTGAGTAACGTTTGCTGTAACTGTCTTCATCAACACCTTTGAGCCATAAAAAATGTCTTGTCAGCATGTCACATGAATCATCATGGCATCTTGGCAGGCTAACATTTGCTAACATTATATAGCACACTGCAGATTTGTTTGGACACAGTCAATGAATAAAACACGAGTAAAATAAACTTATCAACATGTTGGCTCACGCTCACTGTGTCCTCAGAATAAATGGATGTGTGCAGGCTGAGCTTGGCTCTATATTCAGATCCTTTGGTAACACATGAAGGCTCACCTTTCTCCTTTTGCAACTTTGCCTCCAAAAACAGAACACATCTCTGCCATTGTCCTGAAAATTGTGAAACCTAGCTTGCAAAACCCTGATATGTAGCTTCGCCTGGCTTCTCCTCTGACTTGTTCCTCTGTAGCTCCACCACACAAGTTGACAGGTATGTTCATGTCTGACTCCTTGCTTGTGAGACTGTTCAGTTCCAAGGCAGAAATTGTCAGCCATGGCGCTGACTGCTTATTTTGCTCATGATGTGTCTTGCAGCGTATAAAAACACCATATGGACATGTTAGCTAGGTTATTAACTTTTTGATTTTCTTTGGAGGGGGTCGCTAATGGATCCTTATCCAATTTAAATAAAGGGCCACAATATGTCTCAATCTAACCTCACTTCCCATGGCAGAAAAGCAGGTGTTCAAAGGAAAAAAGACCTGTAACTGTAACTTAAAGTTCACGGATCCATACCAACCATAATGTCTATAAGTGGATTCCTCTGGTGAAGAATGTCAGCTAAAGAAATAAAATGAAATGAAAACTGAACTCTGTGCAACAGCTGCATTGTCATACATCTTATTTTACTACTGAGCTTTTAGTCTTGGGCCATTAGCAAAGCATCTGGTATGGTGCGTCCTGATGATAGCCCAAGCCTGAGAGCTCAGCAAGCATTAAATCAAGATATATTACAATGCAGGTTCTGCATTGTGTTTATATGTTAAATTTCGGGTATTTATTAATCAACGATGTCTCAGACAAACAATAGCGAGGAGTAACAGAATCAATGCCTTAGTGCCACATCCTACTGAATCCCTTGCATGTTTGCTATTCATGGACATGTCTTTTCACTTAGTTTCTGCAAGTTTCGCTTTTTTCATCTGCACCTTAGACAAATTAGTTCTACAGAAATTGGCTGCTTACTTTAGCATTTCACCTATATTACATCATACATCATTCAGCAGTGCAGGATGGTTCGTGGTGAATTTAAAGTTTGCAGATTAAGATGAGAAGAATTTGAAAATCTTTGGCCAGTCTTCAGCTGTATCTATACTGTAGGCCAAAGCTGAGTTGACCCCGAGGAAGCAAAAGCAACATGAATCCAAAATTTACTGGCTCGGGGTTAACAAGGTCTAGTTGTTAGGCAAACAGCCTGTCCCAGGGATGCAGTAAATAAGCATAAGCGCTACGGTGCGAGGACACAGTCTGTGCATGTACAGCATGTTTGCATCTGGCCAGTAAATGTTTTTATGCATCTGGGTGGGTGTGCACGTGTGGGCTTTTGGGTAACAGTGCTGCAGCCTGCCTAAGATTGATGTGGGGGATGATCAAAAGTGAAGAATGAGTTTATTTTTCTTTCTGTATATCACTTCAAGACTGCAGTTCTACCTCCAGGCAGACCTACAGCCTGCTTTTGTGCATGTTTACAGAACATCCAATCCATTCATCTCTATGTCATTTTTCAGCTTGATGATACGGTATAAAATGTTGAAAGGGTACAACAGTCATCTGGGGGGGACATGAATGATGGTTACATCGATTGATAGCAAAACCAAGCTTGCCTTCAAATGCAACTCTCATTGGCTTAGTGTGTGATCGACGGTATATCTTTGCAGTTCGATGAGAATGAAATTCACAATGTAAATTGAAAAACTTCACCGTTGGCTCAAACATATAGACAGCTTTAGCCCAAACATATTGGCATCACCATTGTAAAACTCATCTGGATCGAAACATCATTTTAACCCACTGCGCTGAAGGCCCTCTGAGCCACATGGGTGCTATTTGTGTGCAGTTTTGATGGTGACTACTGTGAAAACACTGTGAAGATCCTGTTTATTGCTCCACTCATGCCAATCACCACTCTTGTCCTTGTGCTGATGCAGCAATCAGAAAACCACTCTGGGAGAGGAGTGGCATTGTCAAACAAGAGATAAACAGAGATGCAGAAAGACACGCTCTCACCTAAATATCCAGCTTAGACTATTATCTGATACGAATCTGCGTGGCCGGATTCGATTGTGGTGCCCTCACAATGTCTCTGACTTAATCACAGCGTCCACCAGCGTCCCTCACACAGATTATCTCCTCCTATTGTGGAATCAATTTGCCTTTCACCAAAACAAGACTCAAATGGGTGGAGGGAATGGTTTTCGATGCAGGTAACAGGAATTCAATAGTATTTCAGAGAAAAAAATCATATCCTGAATGTGCATAAAAAAGGGATAAAAAGAGACAGAAACATGAGTGCATGCCAGTCCGTTGACTTTGATTTGACTTTGTAGCAGACATTGCTCTAGGGATGGCAATGTTGATCTGTTGGTCCATCAGTCATTTTGATCCAGATCAGAATACCTTAACAGTTGAATGGATTGCCATGAAATTTTGCACAGACATCCATGTTCCCCAAAGTATGAATCCTACTACTTTTGTGATCCCCTGACTTTCTGTCTTAAGCCACCAGCAGGGTGACATTTTCAGCTTTTAGTGGAGTATCTGTCTAACTCTTGCACTGCTGTCCCTAAGCAGAGCCTTACGGAGCCACTGTCGTGCCTGTAGACTCCTGTAGTCTTGTTTATCCTTAGAAAGGGAAACAATATCTGAAAGTCATTGGAATCCATATCTCTCCCTCTTTGGATACTTACAGTACATTCAATAACGAATCTCTGTGACACTCCCTGTGGCTTTTTATTTCAATTTATGTAGTCAATCATTGTCTTGTTAAGTGATGGACAATGTTATATACCTTTGTACCTATTTTGCCAGTGAGTGTCCCGCAATGAGACACAAAGGTCTCTAAAGAGTGACCCATTATTCATCCTGGTGACCTCTAGTTGACCCGTTGGTGACCACAACCAGGCAATTAACATTTTCATGAGTCACTGGTGTCACAAGCCACACGAACCCCACACCCCACCACCACCACCACCCTGGCCCATCACCTGGCCTACTCATGCGTGGGACACTTGGGGTCAACTGCCAGTCCAATAAATCTGACCAGAAATAGGAGACCTGCTCACCCTTGTTTACTTTAAAGAGCCCTCTCTGACTTTCAGTCTCTTTCTCTCTGCCTCCAATAGATTCATAGCCCCAGGCGTGACGGTTGATAGCTGCCTGACTGAACAATGAGCACCTGTGTGTGAGTGTGTATACGTGCATGTGCCTAACCAAGCAGGAAGAATGACCTTGCCACCCCTGATGCCTCCAGTGACTGTTTGAGAATTCACTGACAGGCATCCTGCTGCTGGAGCATCCATATGGGTCTGTTCTGGTTTAGAGAGAAACCACCAGGCTCTGTTCCACTCGCATTAACATGTATCCATGTATAAGTGTGTGCAGACAGCAAAAACAAATGAAGTGCTGGTTTAAATTCCCTTAAGATGCACTGAAGATCCAAACCAGTTCCAGAGGTTTTCACAGTGCTTTGGTCACATCATTATTAATAAGCAGAGGTATACCAAGAAAAGTAGATTATGAAGACACTTGCGGACACCAGAAAATGAATCTGTCCATATCATAAAATTTGAAGGCTGTGATATTAGCAATTGTAAAAAACATGCATGATATTTGTCTTTCACTGATGAAGAAATGCATGTATATTCTTTGCAATTCTGAATTGTAACAAAAGGCCAAGACTAAAACTTGGATTTCAGGGACTTTGTTCTGCAGATTTAAATTTTTATGCTAAGATGCATTTTCATGTCAAGTATGAAAAGGTCAGGTGGGGTACAGAGACAGCCTAAAGCTATTCACTGCCACAGCAAATTAGCCAAAAAATGAAAAAAATGAACAAAGAAAAAACAGAAAAAAAAGAAAGAAGAAAGGAAAATCAAATGCTGTATGGACAGATTCTTATTGGGACATTAGCAACAAACATAGACTCTGTTGCACCAAATCCATCTAATTAGTCGATGAAGAACTGAGCACCTCATCAAAAATGAATTGCAGTGGTTTATTCACCGACTCACTGTAGCCTATGGCAGTGTCACTGAACTATGTTTCATTTTGACATTAAAGTTTTTTCAAAGAAGACACCTTTTTCATCAGTGCTTACAAAAAATCAGACATCACAGAACCTTTTACTAATATATATAATATGATTAACAATGCCTGAATTCCATTTAGCTGCTCCAGTTTCAGGTTTGAGGTATTGTGCATGCTGTCTGAGCCAAGAAGCCACCTGCCTGTGCTTTTCTTACAACGACAAGCCAAAATGGCTGTTGTAAAAAGTCTGATTATAGTGATCAGCTTGCAATGGTATCACAAGGTTGGAGTTAGGCATGAATCGGGTCTGGCTAAGGTTAAAGTTATGCTGTCCACAATGAATGAAACTCAATTCAATGTACAAAGATTACGTCACAAACTCTATGTGTGTGTGTGTGTGTGGGGGTGGGGGGGGGGGGGGGGTATGACAACAAACTAGAGGAAGAAAAAACAGAGGCCAAAGTCAAGCAAGAAAACATTAATTGCCAGTGGGATGAAGATTGCAGAATATGCTGTACTCTTAAGCACCTTTATTATCAGCTGCAATGGGGTACCTGCTACTGTTTCACCTTGTGAGTCTGTGTGTGTGTGTGTGTGTGTGTGTGTGTGTGTGTGTGTGTGTGTGTGTGTGTGTGACAACATTGTCACAACAAAAAAATGACTGCACTGGCCCGAATATAAGACAAGCCTCATTATGTCAGGGTCTTTCAGCAGCCGGAATGATTTTCCATAGCTGTTGGCACTTTGACAGGTGATTGGTCCATTTCTGCTGCAGAGATTTCAGGACACGTTCACTTTTGACTTTTTTTCACAAGGAATTTATGTTCTCCATGGCAGTGAAACACATTTCCTGTGCCTTAGGCATCTCCCATATGTTAAGCTGTGCTACCAGAAAATCTTTCAGGGCAGACTAACTCTTACAGACACACTATAGAAACAATTCCAAACAACCCATACAACAGCATTTGCCATACAAGCTGGTGATACGCCGCTGTTACACCAATACTCTTTCCGTTCAAGAAGAATATGTGATGTTGTGAATATGTAATTGTGTTGTCCTGGAATATAATACAGGCAGAACGGATCCTTACTTGACTGACTGACACAAATGACAAAAACTTTTAATAATGCAGTTGTGACTTTACACAAGGACACTCCTTTGTGTTAGACATTATTTAAACAAAATTAAGAAAGGTAATGAAAGATCTTCAGCTCAGTTGTGACCCAGTAGATTAATAGCCTTTAATCAAGTCTGTTTTCCATAAATTTGCACTTGGGGGGACCTTGACAGATGCTGTTCTACGGTACTGAGTGATTACCGGCCGCGACGGCGTGGGCTGGTATTGTTTTCACCTTGTGAGTTTGTGTGTGTGTGTCTGTGTGTGTCATCATTGCAAAATGTGGTCATGCAGATACCTATTGTAGTGAGAACTGCCGCAGATGTGGTTTTGAGTACTTTGCCAGGTATCTGTCTGTGGGCCGACTCTGTTAAAGCGATAGCCTCACATCCATGCAAGCTGCAGGCACCAAACTCCATAGGTGTGTAGTTGAGATCAAAATGAAGGCCGAGTTTGACGACAGTTAGACATATTGAATAAATGTGGCACAGTTTAGCTGTTTTTCCAAAGTCACTTCTTTCATGTCATGTGTTCCATTGAGTCATACACATCGACTTGGCATCTTGGTTGTTGTGATCCGATCGCAAGATGATCTCGAGTTTTATTTTTGGTGTGTGCCATCGTTTGTTTATTTATGCATAGTGTACTATATCACATTAAATCCAGATGACTGAGATGAAACCATTCATCAGCTGATTATGTCATTTTATTTGCAGGAATATTTGATAGGTTGCCTGATTCATTCATCCCTGTCTCTCGCTCCGGTCTCGTTTTATCTGAAGTGGAGCTAACCCTCCTGACTCCTCTCTAATATCAGGCCCTCTGCTGTGATAAACGAGGCCGTATTTCACCACCGTATCAGGGGCCCCACTCCACGGCCTGGGATGCCTGATGCTTTCAACTCCAACACACCTGTGTGTCCCATAACATCACAGGCCATTTCCCCTGTCCTCTGACAAACAAGGACAACACCCCAACACACACACACACACACACACACACACACCTTCACTGAGACAAATGGTGGGATGATGTTGCTGGTGAAGGATGGATCTTGTCTCATCAACACGGTAAGAAGGATACGCTGCTTTTTCATTTGTCTGCTTTGTGTGTTTTCAACAGTGTTTCAGATGTTTTTACAGATAAAATTCAGTGGAAATCAAGTGAATCCGTCTTATTGGTTTTCGATGTATAAAAACCGGACGATGCACACTTGGTTTGACACGGTTTCATGTCATGATGACTTCTCTGTAAACATTTTCTGATTTTAAGAATAACACAAGTTAATTAATACAAAACAATGGCTTCTTCTAAGGGTAAATGCTGTTACTGTAGACCTGTGTGATCCTGACCCAGTGAGGGGTCCAGAGATGGCCTGGAAACAAATCCAAAACAGTTAGCAGCCATGTACAAGACAACTGAAGGCTGTCTGCTATCATTTTCCTGACAAAAAAATCCTAACAACATGATGCACTTTTTAATCTAAAGTCATCATTTGTGCATGAAATAACTCCCCCACTTGACTGCTCCGTAGAGGTCACGACCTTGTTTAAATTCTGTGGTGCTGTAAGTGCACAGTCTGCACCATCACCAGCTGAAAACAGTAACATGATGTTCTGACTTCATTTACACTTTTACTGTGTGTCTAATGCATATTTTAACAGCTTTAATTCACAGCCCAGTGAATTAAACCACTCTTGATTTATACATGACAGACGGTCGACCAGAATTAAGGACATTTTGACATTTAAAGATAAAAAAGGGCATAATTTCCTTCACACACACACACACACACACACACACAGACACGCACACAGTTTCACTGTCTTTGAGGCTTTTTCCTTGGGTTAAATGTAACTTCAGAAAAGCCGGAGTGTGCAGGCCTCCCAGTCTCCAGTTCAGCCCACATCATTCTCCATGCATCATTACCGCTGCAGAAACCTTGAGCCAATAAACAGTTCAATGGCACTGCTCTTATTTAAAGGCAAGAGGGGAAGTGGAAAAATACACACACACATACAGAAATGATCAGACTGGCGGTCTAGCTGGCACAGACCTGCATGTTAAAAAGCGATAACACAGTTCAACATTCTGCATCCAATACATGCACGAGGCTGCACGCACACTCTGTCCACAACACACTCTCACACACACTCTTCATTCGATTCCAAATGGACTGAATTTATATCTGAGAGCTGTAATTAATAGTTGGAATATACACTCGACACTATTAAAGTCACCCTTCAGGACTTTTCACTGTAGACAAACTTTCAAATAATTAAAACCTGTAATCAGATACATGCACAAGTCGCCGTTGTGTGTCTAAAGATAGATGTGTGCTTCTTATTTTCCGTCTTCCCAAGACAATATTCGGCCCTGCAAAGGAAAGGAAACGAAGAATAAATAAGAGAAGACATTGGCAGCGCCAGAATAATTATACGCCACTCTATCCAATCTACATAAATAAACGCTCACTAGGCGAGAGAGGGAGAGAGAGAGAGGGAGGTAGAGGGGGGGAGAGAGAGAATGCTTACAGTTATGGTTAAATTCATTTTTCAGGCCACGACCCACCGCGTTTTGAAGCGTGTTTATGGCTGCAAGCGTGTTTTACATTGTAGATGAAATATTTGGTTTAGTTTGGCCGGGCCAAGGCCAGTGACTCACAGTGCAGGATTGATGCAGAGTGTGTATCCCAACGTGACATTAACCATTCATCTCTGACGTATAGCACAGCAACACTAGAACCCCAACAAGCCTTCCTCAAAGCATTATTGGGTGATCTATTTTCATGTGCCTCGAGGACATGTTCTGCCCTGCCATGTGATAATTGTTCTAAAAGATGTCTGGCTGTCAGGGTTTCATGCGAGTGATGTCGATCTTGCATCATCCAGGTTTGAACATGATCAAGCACTATTGTGCAGAATATTACAAGAACATCACTCACAATGCAAAATATCCACGTTTCCAAACATTCGTGTAGCAGGATACTATAGTCATAGTGGTTCCAATAGCAATTAGTCATGGGAGTGTAATAATTCTCAGTTTCTCAAAAAAATAAATCAGCATCAAGTGGCTGAGTGGTTCCTTCTTTAAGCTTGATTTGTAGATTGACGTTAAGGGGATGCCGCGTAGCTGCAGAGCCAACACTTGTAACTACTCTTTGTACTAGAGTTGGAATTATGGGGGATCTTGAGGGGACGCTTAGCTTCCCTAAAAGAAATCATTATCTAATTTTAATGCTGCAATAAATGTTAGCCTCTAAGAAAATAAATTAAACCAACATCCTGTCATCTGTTCTTTTAACGCTGAGCTGCACCACAGGCAAGGCCTATGGCAACTCTGGAAAAACCATGTAGCAAATGGAAGAACTGTGAAGCTTGGACTGCTTGGGTTCCCCGGTGCAGATAGGGATTGTTGAGAGTGAAGACAGCATTAACATTAACAACCATCTTCTGCACTGCACACCGTCTGCTCACAGCATCACAGTGTATGAAAGAATGTTAACTGAGTGTGAAAAAGACGCGGCAGCTAATCAATAGTGTAACAAAGGTGAAATAGAAGTTACCTGGATGTAACTGCACTTTGTTTAAGTATATATGTAGGATGCCATTACTCTAAAAGTAAATAAAGAGTTACTCCAGGAAATATCATTAAATAACCTGAAGGCATGATCATGTATGATACATCAGTATAGTGCTGCAATGTTGCTATCGACAGGTGAAATCCAACGATGAACTATAAATCAGAAACTGCAGTTATGACCTCTTGTTAACCTCACCCTGTGGGTGTTTGTGATTTTCTATGCCAGCTCTGTTAAAAACTGGCATAGACAACTTTGAAAAGAGTGTTAAGTGTATAAATAGGGTGAAACAGTATAACAGCACAGCAACACTAACTTTAAAGAGACAATCCTCATGTTCTTTTTTGAAGTTTTTCCATGCATTTTTAAGACTTCCCTCCTCTTTGTGCATGAAAAATATGCTTTTCAACTCAAAAATAAGCATATGGGGAACTAAAAAAAAGTTTAACTCCACTATTCCACTGACAAACTGTGTAAAATCAATTGATTTTACAGTAACTATGCCTCAAACAAATTTTCTAATATCCCTTACATCAGATAAAGGGGAACACAAACACAACACTAATTTCTATCTAAGCCAAGCTGCTCTGCTAAAATAACCACAGACATCCAGAAAGTGAAGGTGCAAAGTCGGGGCTCCACACTGCATTGTCCTCCCTGCTAGCGCCACATGTCCAGTTTATCTGATAGGAAGCTATGAGTCACAGTCCTTGTTCACGGCTGCTATCTGTTTGCCTGATCGAGACACTTGTTGCCCTTAGCTGTTTACACTTATTCTGCAAAGGCCACTGCTCCAGCACCAAGGTTGTGTGGGGATGCTGGACTCCCCCGGGCTTTAACAGAGCCTTGATCAGATAACACACCAGCACATCTAAACAACCGTGCACACACACAAACAGGCCAGCAGCCACACAAATAGATATGTGTGCATGTTCAGACTCAAATATGTACATACAGTATATTTAGACAGTATAATATGCACATCGATCCATTTGCCTGCACACATTCAAACCCAAACGTGTAGACTGTGTGCTTCGACAAATGCACACAGAATCAGACACGAGCTAGCGGGGGTCCAGATCAGCACCAGCATGCATCGATGGATTTGTAAAGCAGGACTAGTTTTGCTCGATGGTTCATTGGCCGCCGTGCTCCATCAGCTCCTCCGTCAGTCTGTCCATCTGTCTGCTCGTCTGTCTGTCAGTGCTGAGATGAAATGCTCTGGCTTCCTGTCCTGAGCTCGGCTGATAGACTGAACAGGCTTCACTTCAGTGCAGAGCAACAATATTGTGTAATACAGCTGTTCCACGGCATAATTCAGGCTTACACTTAATGCATAACCATTTTTAATGTGTTTGTGTTGGAAATTGGTTGTGCAGTGCTACACAGCAGCTTGATTCAGACATATGAGGATGAAATTGATTAGATCTTTCATGTAAATGCAACATGAAAACAAACTGGAATACAGATTTACTTTTCATTACAAGTGTTTTACAGGGGGATAGTCAGATTGGGACAAAACAACATTGGATTTGATTTACAGATGCTATCATTGTCATATACTAAAAGGAATATTTCTAATACAATAATCTGTTGTTTCCAAACAGAAGAGTGCTTTTCAAGATACTTATACACATTACATGACAATCTATAATTAAACTCTTAATTAGGACTTATTATATTAGAATTATGTGATAGTATCACATAATGATTAATACAAATTCATAATAATAAGAAAAACAGTTAATAATACTAATGAAGAAAGAGCTTAGGTTGTTTTTTTTTTGGGGGGGGGGGGGTGCTGTGTGTGATGGGCTTACAGGAAAGTAAGACAAAACAAGCATTTCTACGAGACAATTTTTTTTTCCAGACTTTGCTCTCGTTTTTGCTGCGAATAGTTATGGATAATCTGATGTATTCATATTTCAGACAGCTCCAACTAGGTAAAACTGATGTTTAATTATTATAATAATACTGATGTTACCATGCCTGGCCAGAAGGGGGTGTAAGAGCCCCATGTGTCTGTCTCTCTCTCCCCTGACCTCTCATTCATCTGTGAGAGCTTATCACTCCACTACCTCTATAGCTTACGTGGAACCCTGAGCCATGACTATATAAGTAAGTGTATCAGTGGTGAAGGAAGCAGGTAGACTGCAGATGCCCTGTCGGTGAACCTCGACTTTTGATTGACACTAGCAGCCTGTCCCACTCGTTTGGATTCCGGGCGGCTGTTCACTCAACTTTAAATTGCTGCCTTACTCATTACTGCAGCAAACAGACAGATATTTGTTAATGAATCCACATGCTCCGGTAACCCTAGCTTCCTTGGAGGCGCTGGGAGAGCACCTACTTCTTCTGAGTAGTCTCTTCTTAGGCCGAGTGGGGGTTGTGGTAGAGAGGTGCTGGGGCAAAGGTCAAGGGCGGGGTCACAGGGTTTTAAGATGCTAGGGTCCACCAGGCAGAGGTTATCTCGGCCTAAGTGGTTAAAAGCAAAGAAATACAACAGTACTGAGTGTTACTTTAGCATGCAGTTTGCTTCGGATCCACAGCAGAGGGATAAAACACATTTTGCAGTGTGTGCAAGTATAGAAACTATATGTATGTGATCATAATTAGGTTAAAAAAAACATTTTACTTAATTGATTTTCTCTGTTTCATTGTTGATATTTTCTCTGGGTTTTTAAGCCACTTTGAAGGATGTTACTCTGACAGCAGATGTTTCCTGCCATTCAGATGAAGCAGAATTAAAACAAACTGAAAGACACGACCCAAGCTGAACTAATGCCATTCACACTAAGCTAATTTTTATAATACATCTGTTGGTGGTTTTCATGGGGAGATGTTTATGTGGTCTGAAGTAAAGAAGAAGAGGAATTAATTTCTGACACTGCATCGTGGTAGAAGATTAAGCAAAGTGGTGATACTATCTCAAAGTATGTGCTGTGCTGCACATCACAAACAAACTGCAGCTGTAGAGCTGGCTTATGTAAAGTGATCCTCAAAGACAAGTGCCTTTGATTCCAGCCTTTGAACTGAAGCGAGAATGTTGTCTAATAATAAGCCACGCTGTTGTGCGATTACATCCATCTCAATCAGTAGGTGCCAGGTGAGTATTTGTGGTGGGTGAATGTAATGGGATTACAATACTGGAGTGAAAGTAATCACACTGATTTGTTGAATGTGACCACAGTGAATGTGATGATGTGGGCAGCAAGGCTTTAGTCTTTGTAAGACCCGACAAATCCAGCAAATTAAACAAATGATTGTTTCAAGCCGTCGAGTTAATGTGACTAAAATCGGTGGTCAGTGATAGAAATCTGTGAGCCACCCCCCACCTCCCACACACACACACACACACACACACACACACACACACACACACACACACACAACAGAAGACAACACCTGCAAGCATATTGTTAGATTTGGAACAGCCCTGGGTTTTGGAAATTGGATGAACTGACATAAAATTTTATGTCCTACTCATAAAATTTTATGTCAGTGAATTACATCTAGCATCATCATCAAGTCAAAATTTTAATTTGTTCAATACATTACACCCACTGCTGTGCAGCTGGTTAAAACAACTCACAACTCTGCCTCTGCCATCATCGACATCGGCATAAAAGGCTAAAAACTCAAAAGTCAGAGATCCTCAAAACAGATTTCATGCACCTCGTGGATGCTCTGCTGGACACCGGAAAGTGAGTAATTATTTCCGGTCCGCTCCTCGCCCCTTGTTTTGGTGCTGTGAAGCTCATTTGCTGACACCAACTCCACATCTGGCTTAAGTGTTAGTGCAGGAACAAGATAAGATGTTTTTCATAGTTAATGCTTCCACTGGGTCATTTGTTTAGCTGCTTTCAGGACATGTAACATCACTGTTATGCCGATGATACACACATCTATTCCTCTGCTAAACCCACCAAAGAATGGATGTCTCTGAACTTCCTCCAGCTAAACTCTGACAAAACAGAAACATATTTAATTGCTCCTGATAACTTTTCCCCTGCAGTTGATCAGTTCATTGGTCCATTTCACTCTAATATCACATGCACAGCTAAGAATCTTGCTATCATGTTTTATTAGTTTGTGACTTTTGACATGTTACGAAGGCTTTTCAGTCCTTTTTTCTTCAGCCAAAAAATATCACAAAAATCAGATGTAGGTCATGTGATACAGATGGTGAACTGCTGGTTCACACTTTGATTTTCTCCCGCCTTGATGAGTGCTCTGGACCGTTTGCACTTAGTTCAGAAAGCAGCTGCCAGGCTATTAACTAGAACTAGCTGATGTCCCACATTAGCCCTGCTCTTGTGTTCAGCTCAGCCTCTGACTGAACACAGAACTCCAGTTGGTCCTTTTTCCTCTTGTCTCTGTACGTGTATGAAGCAGATCCACAAAGCCCAAGAATACAAATGAATTTCTCACTGAAGCTGACACATCTAAAATTATCTTCATGTTCTGTCTGAACACACAGACTCCTTCCAAAGGAAATCAAGCTTGTAACTTTGTTGAAATGTCCATATGGTGTTTTTTATATGCTACGACACACATCATAAGCGAATTAAGCAGCCATGTCGATGAAGACAGCAAATGTTACTCAAAACAGTTTTTCAGATAGTGAAGCTGCTAAATTAGATTACAGCTATTCATTGTGATAATTCTGACAGAAAACATTCAATTATTTGGGGATTGTTCTTCTTCACAATCAGTTTTCTGTTCGACCATGTGTGCCTAATTACTCCTACCACTTGCCGTTGTGCAACATACAGGTTTGTGTGTTTGATGAGCAGCTACGCTTGTGTTGCAGGTGAGTGGCAGAGGGGTGGGTGGAAATTATTTAGATCCACACATTCTAAATGAAGGCAAAGGGGTAGACTTACATCTGAGCCGTTTTAAGGCATGACAGAATTTTTTTTAATGAAAAAATTCTAAATATGTTGATAAACAAAGATTAGTTTTTAGGGGTTTAATCAATGCCTGGAGAGGAACTTCAAGCATGTTCCAATCCTGACTACAACAAAGATAGATGATGTAGAAGCAGCACAAAGTGTTGTTTGGTCAAAGTAATAAATCACAACACTCAACAACAGCTTTCTTATACTCAGTGAAAGTACATTTTGGTGTTTTTAATGATGATTCATTGCTGCAATACAACTTTCTGATGACCGCCATAGAACAACTAAACCATACTGGAGGTGGTGTGGAATCACCAGCGCAATAAAAGCTTTTTCAATTTTCTTTTTCATTTATCTTTAAATCAATACAGAACACATGTCTCCACAAACAGAAACCCAATAGAGGCATTCTTTATCTTCTTTCCTTTGAACTCCGGTATTCGGTGTTAAACAGTGTCAACAAAACATCTGTGTTTGGAAGCGCACGGGGGAATAGTTTATTTCAGATCCAATGTACTACATAATGAAAGTAACCTTTCCAGCAGTGGCTGGCACACAGCTTGGGTGAAGTGTGCAGGAAAGGGCTTTGGTCAAGGATAAGGCCAGGCATAAAAGGCTACTGTGTTGGTGCTGAGAGACATATCAAACCCTTGTGCCACCAGCAGGCTAGCTATCAAACAATGTTTCTTTTTGTTTTTTTTCTGTCAAAATGTCCTGCAGTTTCCTTCAGCTTTTCCTGGCCGCAGAAATCGTGCTCACACTGACACTGTGTCCCAAACACACACTAGGTTTGGCACATTTAATCTTTTGATCACTGGACCAAATAAATTCATGTTCACTGCTAGACCGCAGGGTGAAAAATAATAGGAAATGGCTTGGAGGCACAGGGGCCACAGCTCACTGCATGCAGATATAGTGTGTCTGTTTGCTGTGCGTGTATTTGTGCGTGTTTGTATGTGTGTGCTACTCCGTGCATTTGTATGTGTGGTCTTTGTGTTTTGCTGTTTACGTGATCCAGTACAGGATGCCTCACAGAGCTTGAAGGCAGATTCATTTCAGAGCACTTCCTAAATTACCACAGCGTTTGCATAAAGCCCAACAAAGACGCTCAGCCATGAAAAATGAATATGGGCCAGCAGCACTTCGGTGCTATCGCAGTGTAACAGCTCATAAACAACACTGATCACCCACACCAGCAAAACTGTTGTTTGAGGCTGATGAGAGCAGATTTATGCTGCTTTAGGCTACATATACAAGCAGGTTTGGGGGCTCCATTGAAAAGGAAATTCATTAAGGAACAGAGAGAAAGAATATAATACAACACAATATGTAATATGCCATAGTCGAACATGACAGGACAATGGACACTTAAATGATTCTTGTTCCATATAGCACCTCCAGATAGATTATCAGCAGTTCTCATACTTCACAATGAAGTCAGCGTATTGCCATTTACCATTATATCTGTTCGAAGACATCTCAGTAGAATACACCCACATTCATGACTTCAAATGTGCTTTCACTTTCAGAATCTCTATCATGAAATGCTGTTTCGTAGCCCAGTCAGTGGTGTAGCTCCATAGACAAGGTGCCACACAAGGCCTGAGGGTAACGGAGGGTCAGTTAGTCCACCACTTGTGTCCTGAAATATCTTGACAACTTTTGGATGAATTACTGGCATCTCTGCACAGAAATTAAGAGTTGTTAGAGGATGAAGGCTACTGACGTTTGGCTTCTCAACATCTGTTGAGACTCCCATCAGTCTGAGCTATAGTTTGTGTTTAGTGCTAATTAGCACATGTAAACACGCTAAGCTAATCAAAGATAGTGAAGATGGTAAGCTTTACACCTGATGGTGACATGTTCATCAGTCTGACAAGTACTGTCCAACAACAACCATCCAACAACTATTGAAAACTGCCATTAAATTTAGTAACCCTGCAGACAGTCATGGCCCTCAGAGGGTGAATCTCTTATCCCCTAACTGTCACTGCCACAGGTCAAAGTTTTACTTATCCAGTGAAATATCTCTATGTCTACAGGATGGACTGGCTCATATTTTGGTGAAAAACATTTGTTTTCCAGAGCATGAATCCTACTGACTTCCATGATTCTTTGACATTTGACTCAAGTTTGACTCGTGGAAAGCAAATTTTTGCATGCTAACATGCTATACTGGGGAAAATGATAACACTTGTGTAACATTAGCATGTTGACATTGTCCTTGTGTTCATGTTAGCACTCTGACTTTTGCATTTAGCTCAAAGCATCACTATGACTCAGTAGAGCCTCAAGCCCCAGAGACACTAGCATGGCTTTAATACTTGGGTTTTGTCAGATGCCTGCAAAAACAATAGCACTAATAATCCCTAACTAATTCTAATTTGCAGATGTTAGCATGCTAACATGCTATAGTGATTATAAACACGTTAAAAATTATCTTTTAAACTTCAGCCCATTGGCATGCTAACATTAGCATTTAGCTCAAAGTTCCTGAGTGCAGCTTCACAGAGCCACTAGCATGGCTGTAGACTGACCATCATACTCTCAACAACCCTGTTGTTCATAATAAAGATAATATTACTATAACCATCGGAACAAAACAAGGGATGATTTATCTAATCTACTAACATTTAATGTATTAAAACATGTTTATTCACATGGGATATGATCAAACATGAAAAAATGTATTGTAATGTAAATAATGTAAAATAATGCAACCAAATGCACTGTAATGCACTGACATTAATTTAGATTAAGACTGATAGGAATTGAATTGAATCTACTATTCATTCGAACAAAGTTCTGCAAAGTCTGATGGGTAAATCAGTCTAAATGGACTCATCTGTTACTCTCTGTCCTCGGCTCTATGAGTCTCACTCTCTTGGTAGAGCTGATTTGTCTTGTGCGTTAGCAGAGGTTGCTGTGGCCTGCATGAGAGAAGTTGGCTAGTTTGTCTTTAGTGCAGAGGGAAGGTGAGCCGGTGCTCTGAGGAGCCAGGCTCATCCATCCAGGTGGCTGCTGACAGGGCCAGATAAGCATCTCACCCAGGGCAAAAATAACACAGCGTCCCATTGAGACCTGATAATTACACGGGCCCACTGCCACACCAGGCCTGATGTATGGCCCCAGATAGCCATCTCACACCCACTAAGCTGCTGCACACACACACACTGAAACACTTCCACTTAACACGTGGGTTGGACGAGTGCACACACATACCCAGTGAGATGGCATATCACTTCTATTATAGATCTGGAAAATGCATCTGCAGCCAACTTTAGCTGTAACAGAACAGAGAGGTATGAGGTTTCACTTTACTGAGAACATTAGCACGAGTGGTGAAAAATAAAGTTTCAAAGTGTTAAACTGTGCTCTGTGGCCGCAGGTATACAAGACTCTTTCAACACAGACTTTCACAAGATAAGAAATATCGCTGACACCTAGCATGAAAGGGAGATGTTGGCATAGTATCTTTTCTTGTCACCAAACATGCCACTCGCTGGTGCTCTACACTCAACAATCTGTTCAGAGCCTTGTCTCAACAAATACCCCCAGTCAAATGTTAGCAAAGCAAGCCTTATTTACCATAGACATGAAACATTAATCAAAGTCCCTACTATTGAACCTACTGCCTTGAAGTAGAAAAACAAAGACACAAATTACTAGACATTAAAAAATGTTTAAGCCATCAAAAAATAAATTGGCCTACAACTAATTAACAGATTTTTTTGGCCACTTGGGGGCAGTGGAAACAAGCCCTTAGCACAACACCGACAATTTTATCATTGAATGAACTTGGTGGATTTGTCAGCACAAAGTTGCTCATCCCACAGAACAACGTTAACATCAGCAAGTTGTATTTCTTTCCACCTGAATTCAATATTCAACCATCTTTTACCTTTGGTCTGGTCGCCACCAACTGAGTGCTGATGACAGCAGGGAGAGTGAAACAAAACAGAAAAAGTTGTTGGAAACAAATTTAAGGACAGTACATTGTTCCATAAAGCTGAAGGAAAAGGCAGAGTCAGTGGTAATTCTCTGTGGGTTTGTCACTGTGGGTGTCAACTTTCAAATACACATAGTGATATGATCCTTTGATTATAGATTGATTATAGCACCTTTAAGCTAACCCAGAAGAATTACACTGAATATGTTGTGGCTTTTTTTCTCATATTGTTGTTGTCTTCAAGAATCCACACAATGATCTTCACCACAAAACAATCTAACTTGATTAACTTACAAGAAGCAATAACTGCGGGTGTTGGCCGCTTTGAAAAGCTAATGTCAGCTAACCTGGGGGAGCGAAGTGATTGGCAGCCTTCACAGGATTACATTAATACCAGAACGAATGTATTAAGAGTTCCCTCCCGGGAGTGTGAAGTACAAGGCCAGGCTATTGTGCAAGCTTGCAGGTGATCCATTCTTTACTAAAGTTGCCATCCTTCATCTGATGAGCTGACGTGCCGACAGTGACAGCTAATATGGACCATTGTGTGTCCCATGGGACCAGCACCATCTGATATGGCCACCTGGGGGCAAGTTCGCAGAGAGGAGAAGAGTTCACGGCATGTCTGGCATTGTGTCGTCATCCCCTGGGCACAAGCACCTATGATTTATGGTAGGGTACTGTACTGTTGTCATGTAACTGGTCACTTCCTGATGTTAGCTACACTGAGGACAGTGACGCAGAGACGGCAGTGATAAAACCTTATGTGGGGAGAGGAGAGCAAAAATCAATACATTCCAGCGACACTAACACACCTTTGAAGAATGCACCTGAAATGACGTCCATAGCTCAGACTGAATCATTTCACTGTCAGTGTACCATAGATCTTTGTTATCTGTGCTATCTTACCATCTATTTGCAACAGGACTGTATACAAATACAAAATACAAAGACAACAAAGTACTGAGCACAGTTCAATACTGAAAAACACTAATTACAGCAACATACTGAAACTAAATATACAGTAAGTTATACTGTTATCACATCAAACTGACAACTTGTGCTAAAGCCATACAGAATATGAACTCATAAGGCCAGGTACTGTGGAGGACAGTCATGTGTAGCCTGGGGTCGACTGCATCAGGCTGAGACAACATGTGCAGCCATAGAAGCAAGCCATCAGAGCCTCCCAGCCACAGAAAAAGGCCCCATTAATCTCAGCCACCTTGACAACACCATTGTAACCTCATAAATAGTCTGGGCCCATATCTGATACTCCACAGTGACGGGTGGGGAGATGGAACAGAGATGTACAATGCTGGGGTTGTATGCAGGTGATATCAATCTATACAACTATGCAAGCGCACACACAGAGAAAGTAATATCCCCCAGCTTTGTTACACAACAAACCTCTTGCCACTTGCCACCCAGTGCTGATCACAAAAGAAGACAGGATGAGATTACTGTAGTTGAACCTGAGCCCACAGGTTTGGTTTCTAAGCACATGTTCTTTAGCATACAACACATTCCTTCAGGAAATAGGAAACAATAGTTGTGACTGTTGATGATATGATCAGAAAAACACATCAAACATGGACAAATACACTGACAAACAGCCAGTATGCAGAATCAGCTGAGGTAAATTAGCAGAAGTGGAATTTGATTGAATCTTTTTTTTTTCAGTACCACATTTTGATAATGAGTCTTCATCAATGAGTCATCTGGAGACTACAAATGATGTTTTTATACACTGATAGTATAGATTGTATACCATCAAATTTACTGTCATTTTAATGTGGACAAATGTGACAAACAGGGCAGATTTTTTATCTTACAAGGAGGTCACCTGACCTCTCCATTCACACCTGTCATGATTATATTTCAATGTTATAGTCAAATGGTTCCGAAAATGATGAGCTAAATGATACTTGGTCTCCTTTTTCCTGAAGATAGCTACTGTTGCTACTGTTGCTTTTTTCCCGCCGTTATCATCTTGCAGTTTAACTGACTGTAACAGCCTCTCTTCCTTTAAAAGTCCCTCTCCTGCTGTGTCCTCCCCATCCTCTCAGCATCCCGTTCCTGGCCAATACAGCTCAGCACATGGCTGCCAGCAGGGGAGGAGATCCACACCACTGACCTGTGAATCTGTCAAACCAACCAACCAACCCCTCCCCCCAAGAACCTTTGTCCCTTGCACTTACCTTTATGGCAAATGGGGGCTACTGGTGTCAGCCCACTGCTCCTGTTTGCACCATTTCTAACTTTTAGCCTAACCTTCAGGTTAATCTTTACACTGTGAAGCAACAGAATTCATGAGATCGAGTTACGCATTTCTGGCCAGATCACAGTCATTTTGGACCAATCAGTGTCCTCTGAGGAACTACTGGCACCTACAGGCATGGCATAGATGGAAATAATTGGAACTTTCCCCACTGTGGGACTAATAAAGGAATATCTTATCTTATCTTATCTTATCTTATCTTATCTTATCTTAGATGTGACAACAGTAAGAGAACCACCTGTTTATTTGAAAACAACAATGGCGGCTCCTAAAAAGGTAAGCACTGATGCTGCTATATCATCAGTTATATCAGAAGTGGAGAGTAATTCTTGACTGAAAGAAGAGCAAAGAGCAGCTCTCGATGGAAAAGCTCTTCCTCCGACTGGCTTCGACAAGGGTTTCACTCTCCAGCAACATTATGTGGTTCATTGATCTGATTGATTGAAGTTAGCCCATGATAGATGGTAACAGACAGATGGTTCATCCAATCACCTGCCAAGTATTTTTTGAAAGTGCCTGCCCTTTTCCAAATAGCTTCTGAGGGTGATTTCCCAGATGGCTCTTTGTAACAAACCATCTGGCATGTCAGGTAAGGCTAATCTTATTCTTGCCTAAACCTGACCTGCTCTCCCAGAGTATGAAATTAAATGTTAACTCAGGTTACAAAAACAAATGTTGGTCTCATACTACAAACTGTGAAAGGCAACTCAGTGATCAGCTCCAAAA
The DNA here is from genome assembly GCF_051107435.1 of Chaetodon auriga. Lineage (NCBI taxonomy): Eukaryota > Metazoa > Chordata > Actinopteri > Chaetodontiformes > Chaetodontidae > Chaetodon > Chaetodon auriga. Next base: position 6,787,159 of record NC_135078.1, read on the forward strand.
ACACTTTTGCATTTTATTATTCTACAAGAGGTCAATAAAACCTGCTTTAAACCTGCCTCATCCTGCCTGAAGAACATTAGACAAAACACGTCTGGCTGCCATTGGAGATTAGTGTCCTTTGCGCTAAATCCTGTTATAGCCACAATCCCAACCCTGTCATGCATTCAGGTGAGACTATTTAGTCTTGTAAAAATAAGGTAAACCATGTATGACTGCTAACGAATGTTAGCTAACAATGTTACCTGCATCACAAATATATAACTATAGCATTTAACATTAATTTAAGAAGAACATTTAACATTAATTTAACATTAATTTCAAGTTAGTTTATTTAGCACATTTCATACCACAGACATACACTCAATGTGCTTCAAAATAAAAAGAAAAAAACATAGATCGAAGATCATACATGACAAAAAATATAGGATAAGAGGGTATTACACATACAAAAACATATATAAAAAAAACATAAGATAAGAGGGGTGAAACTTAATTTGTAAAACTTGTTCTAAGGATTTTTTGTGACTTGAAAACTCATTTGAAGGTATCAAATGTCATACAGCTTCAATCCAATATGCCATGTTTGTTGAGTCTCATTGTCAAGAGGAAACTTTTAATTAATCACACTTTTTTTGATTCTGTCATGTTTCCTATCAGTTATGATAATATTGCACTCACCAAAGTAATTGCTTAGTTCTGTAGACATGGCTACAGCACCACAATGGAGTCTGCTGGGACATGAAACACAGGCAGACAGACGTGCAGACAGGTTATAGGGAGGTAAAATCAAAAATGAGTGCACCTGCAATGCAGGCAATAATTACTCATTACAGTTGAAAACTGTGCGTGCAAAGCTGTGGTCAAAGATGAATCAGGACGTTGGTCTGAAAACTGTTGGATGTTTCAACAAACAGCTTGGGTACTAATTTTACAATCTGCTTCAGTTCTCAGACCTCCAATGTGAATGCCAATAAACATGGTGAGCATTATCATTATTACTGATAGGAATGATAGATGAAACCACTGAATGAAGACAAAAGTTGGAATAAACCTTCAATTTTTCCCAGTTCATTTGCAAAAGCATAACTTTTTCTAAAATAATTCTAATCCTTTAATCAGCTGGGTCTTTGGTTCCAGTTACAAGCCAGAATTCACTGACCTATAACTAGCTACAACTGAGGCAGAATTCACTTCCCAGAAACCACCCTCCTTCTTTCATTTGATCTTTATTAAATGTCTGTTGAAAGCAGATGCAGTTCATTCAGGGTTTTTAATGGCAGAAGCCAGAGCGCCATGCAGAGAAGGATCAGCTCTGATGGAGGACTAAGCTATTCGGAGACTGGGTCATGACGAGTCTCTGGCCCCCGACAGCCCCCATCACTCACCCCACCCCTGCTCCCAGCCCAGGAGCAGAGTGTCAGGAGCCGTTGATGAACTTGTTTTCCAGACAGCCGTGCTACCTTGGCCTGCAGTTTAGAGTGAGGGAATGCACCCAGTGGGACCTGAAACCGAACCACCTGCTGCACTCGCCCACTCCACTCCCTGACTCCCAGCCTTCTCCGTTTACCAAACACCAGTTTCTACGAACTCTCAGCCACCGCTATTTGCCATTTGGCATGGTAGGGCAGTGTTTGACAGGGGTGGTGGGGGCTGCTGTTTTTGTGTTTGTGTATTGTACGTGAGCGTTTGTGTGTGCATGTGCGACTGTCCATCTGTCCATCCGGAGCAGGGGTTATACATGTATAAATGTGTGTGCGAGCATGTTATGAGGGGAGAAGAGACAAGCAGCTGAGGCCTAATAAGCTATAATGAGGTCTAATAGTGGAAAAGCCATCTAGAAGCCATGACCTTGGCATTATGACTGATGCCCACAACCATAACACATCTAAAAACAGCCTGGGAAACAAGCTAAAACACGCTAACGTCGCACATGGTGGTAAGTCATTGTCCATATTTCATGGGAGGTGTTGAATTACCTTGGAGTTAGCAGTGATTACAGATTTTGCGGTAAATCTGCAAAATGTACTTTGGAGGTTCACTTTGATGAGAATACCATTTCCATTAGAGCATTTATGAGAAAAGCAAAGACACTTCAGCATGTTCATCATGTTGATAATGACAGACGAGAAGGTGTCACGCTAACATCCGGACTGCCATTTGTTGAGTGTTTCTATCCAAAGCTCTTACTGCATATATATTTAGTGTGGGTGGCCACTGTGGGAAATGAGCCCTCAGTATAGCTACTGTCATTGTTGGCTCCAATTTCCTATCACATTACAGAACACATTAAAAGACTTTGTTAGGCATTTAGAGTGCATGTTTCCAGAGCACATGCTGTTAAACTAAGAGCATTTGTCTTTATCATCATCTATAAAACTGCAAGAAAATTAATGATTGACCTTAGAAACAGTAGTTTAACAAAACAATCTTAAGTTCCACTCATTGGCGAGATACAGAACTTCCAACTGTATCTCACGGTATTTTTGATGGAGTTTCCTCACTTGTTATAGAGATGTAGCTGTTCTGATTTCATCCATACTACTTGTAGGACTTCTCATTCATGTTAGTTTGAGGTTCCATGGATACAATAGTTTGAAAAAAACAGCTGAAGGTCCTTTTACTAGCTTTTGCTGGAGCTTTCAACTGCAGCCCAAACCTATGGCTAGGCCGGCCAGGCACTGTCAGTGTTATCTGCACATGGCAGCTGGTATGGTTAAGGTCAGGAAATGATCATGGTTATGGTAAATAACTTGCGGTTATGTAACCATGATGACAAAGATCTCCTAGTCTTAACAAAGCCAAACCCAAACCACATTTCCCTAACCTTAACTATGCAATTATTTGAACCCAAAACACAATCTTTCCCTCAACCTAACCAAGTAGAGTTGTGCTTAGCTCGTAGTCACATCATAAAAGTGATTTATTTTTCAGCGGTGATTTGTAATAGTTTCGGGAGCAGAGACAAATGGTGTCGTCCTGCTGATAGGGGTGCTGTCATTCTACGGCTCTGCATATTTTGTCATTTAATTTGGATGCTAAATTGCAAATAAACATGGTCAAAGGACTGTTAAGATTCAGGACCCAAAACATAGGGGAAAATAATTATTACAAATATTGAAAATGCAAAAGTTAATCACAGGTCTGAGAAGAGGTGAACTTCAGTCTGCTGCAGGAAAGTCAGACATGCAACAAACCCATTCCCCTCATCAACCCCTACCTGCTTACATTGGACCACAGCTAAAATTGCCAAGTGCAAATCCATCAAATATGGATAGGCTGCATATCCCTATGGCAAAGCTAACAGCTCTGGAAAAAGCTAACTGTAGACATTGAGTTGATATTATGTTTGTCAAAATGCAGTAACAATAACATAAAGACATGTAAAACAATTGTCTAACATGCCAGAGTAAACATGATGTAGTTTGTAGTTAGACAACAGCTCTCTGGATGGATTGTATTGTCATCAATATAATAGTATGTCAGATTACTTTGAATGCAGCTGTTATTAAGGGTTACTTCTGTTGTAAGATTCTTTTGCAGTTTTTGTTATTTCTCATTCTCTCTCTCTTTGGTAAGACAGCTCATCATCTCATGGGCTTCTCTCAGTCCAGTGGCTGGTCAGCGATGTGGCAAGAGGTGAGGTAAAACGCTGCCCATATGGACGGCAGCTGATTTTCCTGGAACAACACACGCACTCATGTACACACTGAGCCTTGTTCACAGTGCTGTCCGCACATTGCTGAGGCTGAGAAGGTAATGCCTTTTATGGTGCAGCTAACACAAACAATTCACAGGCCATAAGTCCTTGTCTCAACGGTTTTTGTTTGACCATAAATTACACACTAGAGCACCCATGGGATCTTATTAATTTTACTAGAAATATCTGTGTGCAGAAAGGTTACATTTTACTCTAATACACATTACAAATACACACTACAAATTCTAATTTATATTACTCAAACTGAATTATACACACTTATGTATATGTAGTTTTGCATTATAATCATCCATTTTAAAGCACAAAAAACCCCATATTCTCTATCAACGACTGCCACCCAACGACTCATCAACCTCTATGCTCGTGTCTTCGTACTTGCAAGAATATGCTTGTGTGTATATGTGTCATGTATAATGAGGCAGTCTCAGTGTGCTGTGGGCAGCTGGCCGGTGAAGAGAAGCTCTGTCAGTGTGGACTGAACGCTGCTGGAAGAATAACAGAAGAGTTGCTGGTTTAGCAGCACACTGGGACTTATTAAGACTGGGAAGGTGTGTCATTCACTGCAGTGGACGCTTAATAGCCCACATCAAACTCTTCCAGACACACTTGCATAAACATGGGATGTGTGTATGTGACTATATCTCCCTGCTGCTTCATAGCTCTGTCAGGGCCATTCAACCCTCAGACAGCTGACTTTATTTCAATCAGTGCTGGACAGGTATGCAGAGTGCTGGGAGCTCTCCGCTTCAGGCCAGATAGGCTCTTCCACTAAATTAAGTTTGACTGGCAGGTGGTTGCGTTCGGTTCTCTCCTGACTGTTCAAACAGAGGAAGCTAGTAGGTACATCATCTTTAGCATCAAAGGTCTCTTTCCAGCAGATCAGTCAGTCAGACTAACAGGAGGAATGTAGCTTCAGGTTAGAGATATATTCACTTCCTCCACCTGTTAAAACGCCTCCAGTGGTGGAGGGAGTCCAGAGGAGAGAGAAGTGAGACTGTGACTCAAAGATAGCAAAGTCAAATCATCAGCAGGTCTGCTCAGGTGAACTAGCAAGATACGCTCAAGCAAGGCCCTTAAATAAGTTGTTCTAAACCAAAAGAACAGCCTTTCTCAGGCAGCTTTCCCAATATAATGGACAGTTAGATTAAGTCTATACTCACTTCCTAAAATGTTCTGCTGCACTTCGCTAGAGTCAAATCTTGTAATCTTGTATTCTTGTATCGGTGGAAAATCTCCCCTGTGAATAATAGGAGTAAATTCCAACTTTCCGGGTGAGAAAGACAGATTTCTTTGCGTGATGTTTTTAATCTATCTATATCTGTAGAAGAACATCTGAGAGGACATGCAGCTGGGTGTTAGACCTCACACTTAATTGACATAATCGATTGTTTTTCTGTGCTCAGTTCTCAAGTGCAATTCACAATATGGCATTGGAAGATTTTCATAAAATGGCAACAGTCCTTTTATAATCTGTACATAATGTGCATATACATTGTTGATTTTTTTATGTATCTATTTTCATCCTGTATCCTTTTTTTTATCTTGATCCTTCTATACCACTGCTTTTGTATCTTTTAATACTTTGCTGGCTGTAACAACTTCATTTCCCCAGTGTGGGATCAATGAATTTTTATCTTATCTTATCTTGAGCTACCATAATCCTCAGAATGAAGCATCCTTAACGACTGGTCGCAAGTTTTGTTTTGTTTTTATTGCCGTCCCAAATGATAGACTCGTCTTACACTCCATATAAAATGACGTATAGTCCCTTGCTTTCTCAGAATGTTAACTTTAAGGAGAAATCTCAGAGGGCCCTTAAACATTTCTGCCTGGGTGTGCAAGACTGTGCATTCGGCTCATAACAAAAGATGCCTTGGGCTTAATGTTTTGGAAAAAGGGCGGAAAAATGTTTATGGAGCTGACCCTTGGTGCCTTGAGATGAAGGCCACTGATAATTAATACTCCTATCCAACAGTCCTTTTTATTCTCTGGCAATATCTAATGACACCCCACCTCTGGCCCCGGTCCCAGCCTGGTCCTGTAGTAGACTCAGAATCTGGGGATGACAGGGGCCTCAGTGGTGCGTGATTGGCCCCCACAGGGCTGCTGATTAATAGCCATGGGAACAGAAAGCGCAGGGGCGAGGCCTCGTGGGGCCACCTCGTGGTCCTGCACCACACTCCTAGCAGGGTAGACAGCAGTACCTGTGGAGCTGGTTACATATAGCACTCAGCTGCTTCTCTGCGCCGGCTGGTTTAAGCGACAGACAGTGATTGAGATCCATATGACTGCGTTCCTTCTCCTATGGATGCAGTCTGTTTGATCTGCAGGCTTTGATCTTAAAGAGATTCTTCAGTGTCGTCCCTCAGACGCAGCAAAGAAAAACCAGAGATGCTTGAGGTCCTCAGATCTGACTGTGAACCCTAAAATAACCTCCAAGCTCAGTGAACATATCCCCTTACAGCGAGATAGCACAATGACTGAAACCAGTGACTGGCACTTCATAACACTGTCTACTTTTTCTGTCAGGCTGTCACACACTCCTGAGATTAAACTGTTTTGTAATGTGGTCCATCAAAAGAGAAAAGCTATTTTTGCTATTTGAGTTATTCTTTTTTTTTTTTTTTCTAACGTCTGTGAGGTTTAGGAAGGTAATCTATCTGATGTCTTCATGAAGTATGACATGTTTGTTTGATCAGTGGGGAGTAGGTGTTACGGTGTCATGAACACGGCTGCCTCTGATGAGTGTAAAGTGACAAGTCACAGAAGGTTGTATTCTATTAAATCATTACAAAATCTTTCTTTCAAAATTCTCGATTCATACAGAATGAAAATGCATGTGGCAATGTCATAGTGAAGAGTGTTAATAAAACACTGAAGTATCTGACAAAAGAGATACTGAGGGATTCTCTTAAGCACACAGTGATCCATAGCGTGCTGTACTGACACTGGGCCTATTATGGCAAATGTGCTATATTACTTTGATTGTGAACTGTTTTCTTTAAACATCCCCTCCAGACATGTAACAATAATCAAAACACATTTTTGAGAAGAAGAGGACTTTAACAGACATGCCCCTCTGAAATGAAGTGAGCCTAACTGTCATATATGTGTGCACTAGCAGGCTTTCGTCATGACAAACACTAGTGTGGACAGAATCCTGAAATTTGTTCCTCTCATTTGCCACAGAGTGGTGTTTTTGCAGAGATCATTGTCAGTATGAGCCTCTCACTATCAGCTTTTTCCACAGATTTCTGAAGGTAGTGTTTCCTGTCATAGAGAATATTGTTACTCATGCTATCTTTCCAGCTTTATCACATGGCCGCGACTGCTGCTGGAAACAGAAAATCTATCATTTTCTAAGGATATTTTCCAGGACTGGCCAACCAAATGCTGGGTGGTCATAAGCACAACACTATGGAAAAACATGCCACACAGTGGTAGTCAGTATGTGTCATGGTACACTTGTGCAGTGGAAAAACCATATCTGAGGAATCCAGGATCAGGCCATGGGAGGCTGGCATCTGTCTGATCCTATGGCCATTTGCAACAATACGCTCCAATAGGATCTCTGTAATAATATTAGTGGGAACTTTTTTAAAGGGCCCAGACAGACCCAAAATAATATGCTGTACAAAATAATACAAAACCTCCAAACCATGTCCACACCAATCCCTGTGTCTCTACACCAAGAATTACAAACCAAAACCTGATGATGAGGAGTAGGTTTCAGAGGGGGGGAAAAAAAAAAAAAAACAGAAACTGCATTAAGGTCACTTCAGTAGATGTGGAAATGTTCATTGGATTGGATCTTTCTTAGATGAGACATTGGTCAAATTGTGCAATTACTAAGTCATTGTGGCATTTCAGAAGGTTTTTAGCAAAGCTGACAATAATAGCATCTAAGTTCATACTTTATATATTACTGAAAAACAACGAAATGGATGTATAGTCTTCTGGTATGTAACTCTTAAATTGGGCTATTATACACTGATCCTGAGACAGCCAATCTATAAGATACGAGGGAGTGGCAGGTCCAGAGAAAGAAGATGTCCCCGCTCCACCCCCCAAATTACCTGTTTGTCCTCACCTCTGCTGTCCCTGGTATCAAGACTCCACTGACATTCTGACCATGAATCGGACCTTCACTGACTCTCCATCTAAATGACTTCCTCAGGTCAAGGGTCAATGTCCCATCACTCACTAAAGCCTGGCTGATTAGTTAGTTAGGTCAAGGTTCCAGAATGGGTATTTGCTTAAAAGGTGGCTTTGGATTTCCTGCTTTTCAGTGTATTTAATTATGTGACTACATGTTCTGTTACCTGTATCAGCGTTATGATAACATCTCTGTGTTCTTTCCAGCTCCTAAAAAAGCAGCTGAAGTTGTCACAGAGTGTTATTGTGCTTATTGTTAAAGATCAGAATGTTCTATTTTAACCAAACAAAGAAAATGATCAACACTTCATCTATTTTTACACCATTTTCCATATGACTTTGTTAATTTTTCAATGCATTGCTATATCTGTCCGTTTCCCGCAGTGCTTCAAAAGCTTTCTCACAATTTCAGTCCATGGTTTTATTTCCCAAATATGACTCAGCATCTATTTTCTGTGGTGCATACTTCTCCTTGGCTGCCTTGACTCCATTTTTCTCACATGAATAACGTTTCACATGAACTGCAGCCTGCTGTTAGATTGTGGCCGTGTTCATGCACAATCTGAAAGGCTCTTGATGACACATTTGTGTCAGGAAGGACCTCTGGTCATTGAATGCTGCTCAGAAACACAAAAGCAACGCATAAGGCAATATTTACATCAACAGCAACATTAAAGGCTGTAACAATGTAGCCCCGCAATACAGCGTGTGTCAACAAAGCGATGCTGCAAGTCCAAATCCCAAGTTAATTTGCCCCCATAGACAGTGGGGTGGGAAGAAAGAACTCGCGATTGTGTTTTGTTTTTGCCTCCAGCTTCACAAACAGAGGCACTAACAAAGTATCCTTTCTGTGCCGTTTCCTTCCACTCTGATTGGACTAATTGGGACCTGTTGACAGCGAATCCCATCCGTGCAGGAACTGGCCAATCACATCCCGGCATCTGTCATCCCTGGCACACAGGGCTTCCACTCCCGTCACAAAGGCCTTTGTCTCGGTGACCTCAGTGACCTTTAGCATTTTTTAATATGGAAAGCCTGATTAAGTCTCCCAAAACAGGACGTGAAACATTTCGGTGAGCAGAATTTCATGTAAAGTACAACGGTTGATGTAAACAGCTAACAGCTCCCAATGGCCGTAAAAAATGAAGAAGTTGAGAAAATTCTAGTTGAACTAACCTATAACTTTACACTGTCACAGGTTAAAATTTTCATTTATGAGCTTTTATGTTAGAATAACTGATATCTGTACATTGCACCTAAATGCCACTTTTAGTTTTTACTTACACTCATTTCCACTAAGTTGATCTGTTTCTAATAACTGTGTCCCTCTTGGTCCTTGGTGACTTTGTAGCAGGTGACCACAGACTGACTAAGACCAGTATCACTTGGAACCTGCTTCTTAAAAGACTCGTATAGAAAGAGTTTGGGGACTAGTTGAAGTGGACATCAATCTTCACGACCATCACACCATGTGACTCATCTAAGACATGTATAAAAAGAGACATAACAAGCCTCCATCACAAACCTTCATCTTTACATTAGCAGAAGAGGACTTTTCTGTGAATTTTGAACCTGTTACAATGCATGCTGGGAGGTATATGCTTACGGTATAACAGCTCAAGTTAAAGAGTGAACAATCAGCTGGACATTTAATGAACTCATCATTTTAAGTTACAAGACTGAACTATATTGTAGGTTATGAAGGTGGTAACTGCACAATTTAGGTTGACCTGACTTATACCTGAAAAACTTATCTAAACATTGAGTTAATGATTTAAAAAAGATTTATTTTAACAGAATTGATTATGAGATTTTACTGCGTAAAGCTCTTCCACTACTTAAGATTCTACAGGCGTCTTCAGACTGAGGGCAATCTGGATTCTTGCAAATCTTTGGCATAATTGGTGTGAATATCATCATCATTTGTGCAGCTGTAAGCTAGCTAGCAACAGGTGGGCTGAACTCCTGTGTGTGTGGAGTTCCAGGATATGTGTGAATTTTGAGCTTGTGCAGACTTCTCTTCACACCAATTCGAGCCACCCTGGGCACATTTGCATCTCTCTGAACACAAAGTTATCAGCACAAACTCACTTTTGTTGAAGGAAGAGACTAATTTGATTTGTTGGCACAACTTCAAGTTAATCTTTAAGCGTTAATGATGTGTATTTCTTAGTCCTAACAACGTGTTGTCCATTTATGCCAAATGAACATAAACAGGCATTTTGACAGAATTTAGCCGAATAAGTCCACACATTTGATGATTGAAGAAAACACAAATGCTTGACCTGCGAAAGTAGAAAGCTTTTGTACCTGTGGGACTAAAGTGAGTTGGGTCAGGTGAATCACACTACAAAGGAAACAGATACATCCTCACTACATGGTCATTTTTCTTTCCTTTTCTTTGAACAACAACACCGTTGCTCCAGCAGCTAGCCTGAGACAAACGACCAGGGGAAGAGTGGAACTGGAGCGACTGAGGAAGCCACTGAGCTCCATCCAGAGTCTGTGAGAGCAACTTATCTGTCAGCACCATTATGAGCCTCTCATATCTTGGCCTGCACCTGTCCTTGACGGTCCAGGATTCTGGTGAGCCCCCCTCTCCAGACTCCCGCCTCCCTCTCTCTTCAGGAGCTGAGGAGAGGCCTGGGGATCCCCATTCATGGAGGATGATCGACAGGGCAGCAGCCAGAAGAAAAGGCAGCTGTGATGAGAGAGAGAAAGAAAGGAGTGTGTACCCATGTCCCCTTTGTGCTTTTAACTACCTCCCCTCTTGTCTTCCACAGCCATGTCCACACAATAGAGTCTTAACAGGAGCTGTCAGCAGACAACACTAGTGTGACCACTGTGGGCACCGGGGTTAGCTGGGATCACATTAGCTCTGTGTTTGTACGGCACTGAAAGCCAGCTAGCTACAGTTAATGTAAGTTTTGTAGTGTTTTCTAAAGGAGCCTGCAGCAGCTTTTAGCCTCGTGTTTACCCACGCTGAACTCCAAAGAGGCAGCAAGCGCCACGTCACTGAAGAAACGGGGAGGCTTTAAACGCTTGAAAAAGAGGCTAGGTAAGGTGTCTGGCGGGGGCCTCCACTTTGCACCTGAGGTTTGATCAATATAGTCAAGTGATGACATGTCAATTTGCAGTGGCAAAAAAGAGATGGCGAGACCGTGAATGTAGGCGCTGAGAGATGGCGGCAGGTGAATTGTTCTGACAGCGGATACAGTGTATCAACGTGCTGCTTTTAAGTGTGTTTATCTCCCCGCCGCCACTCAGTATTTTCTTACGTTTGGAGCTCTATTTGACCAATGCTTGTGAAACCGATACTCTTTGCCATCCCCATTGTGCTTTTGCCTTTGTGATAATGCAGTGTTTATGAGTTATTACACTGTACACACAGCCACGAGCCAGCTGCAGCCATTATTTGATGTTTGATACATGTAATTAAGCCACAAAGGCACTTAAGAGCTTTAAGCTGTGGATACAAAAGAGGTGGGGTGGCGTGATCAGATAAGGTTGAATCAGCTCATGATTTTGATTGTTACTTAACAATGATTGGGCAGATGTCTCAGCAGAAAAGGATTAGGAAAGCACACATGCAAACATGGAAGAAAATGTCCCCCATAAGAGACCAACGTTGCTCCACTGTCTGTAGCTGTGGGTTTGAGATTTTGCCTCATATTTCTTTAAACAGCAAAGAGTTTGAAGCAGTTAAAACAAAGGGATATGTGTCTGTGGTGCATGTCAAAAAATGAAATTATTTTACGTGCTGTAGCTTATGTAACAGCTGACACAGTTATTTACACACTGTAGTGCAAGTGTGCAAAGTCAATGTTTTATAGCTCCCTGACCATTAGATGGCAGTAATGCACAGCAGAGCCTTCAGGTCTCCTGAGACGAGAGCGGTTGTGTTCTGCTTTCTTGGAGAGACAGAAAATGTTTGGCTGATCATTTGTGTGTTTGAGTTTAAAGCAGTGAGTCAGCACAGCTCCGTTTGGGTCCAGTTTAGTATCAAAAGGTATTAAAATCAAATCCCCTGCCTGCCTGTACACAGACAGTCTGGGCATGTGCATTTTCTGCAATTTAAAATCTGTTTCAGCGCAATTAGTCAAAATCACATAAACATAAGACCTCCGCCACGTGTGCTTAGATGCCAACCACATATTCAAACTATTTACAGTCACTGTCTCTTACTGGGAAGTTCAGAATTAAAATGCAAAAAAGGATGAAAAAAGCTCAGACAGACTGTTAACATAACATCTTACCTGTTGTACCTAATGAGAGCACATTTCATCTCTTGATCTTTACCTGTGATATCCAGACAAAGAATCAAACGGAGGAAAGCGGAGCACTTTTCTCGCTTTGTCGCAGAGTTTACTGTAAGCGTAGGATCAGATCTCAAATTCCAAAGGGACAAGCCACCAATAAACAAACAAGCAAGTCAACAGAAACACGTTTGACAGAGAGAATAACTCACTGTGGTAGCTGACTGCAGTGGCCTTATTGTGGTCTGGCTTTTATCTGTAAGGCAACACAGAGACAGCATCAGAGGGCCTTTGGTCTGCAGTGCATACAGCGGATCAAACCAGCCTTATCTGCAGGCATTACTTGCCGGTGTTTGTCTTACCTTAACTTCCCGTAGTTCCCTTTACAGTGAGCTTAGTCCACTTTATCACTGCAAAGGATTTAGCCATATGCCACTATGTATTCAAGATTAACATTATTTGTGCATTTGCAAAAGTTCACAGTTTGACTCACTTGCACATCAATTCCCAGCATATGCACATAGCTCCATAGCCATTTCCTCAAAGGGTTCCACGTCTGACACTGGCCTTTCACGTCTCGCATGGTACAATTAAATGGCAATGGTCTCAATGGAAAAATAAAGAGGGCAGTATATATGTACTGTATGTATACTGCAAGCACTGACTATATCATTAAAGTATTTTTTTCATTGAATCAAAGCTGTTTTAATCAATATCTAAATACTGACCATGGATAAAATGACTACATAATATGAAATGAAATGATAACCCCACAGAAAAGAATCATCCAATTCTGTAGTTCCCCTGAGCTCTGAGGGACATTTTAGTGTCTTTCAGCTCATTGTCCAGCTACCCAACCCACAAATTTACTGTTTCGGTTCAGATCTCCTCAGCATTGTTTCCAGATGCAGCCGGTACCTGTCCAACACCGAACGGCAGACAAATAAAGTTAGCAACTTACATTTGCGAGGTGGATGACTCAAAACGATTGTTAATGTTGCTCTGTGTTTGCTGCATGTGTAGACAGGCAACTGTTTACTAACTGGCTTACCATATCAACTTTATTAGGTGATGATGTGTTAGCGTTATGCTTTCAGTTTATTCTGTTGCCCCAAGTGGTCCAAATATCTTGTTTTTGAAATAGAAATTCAATTTAATTGATCAATGCACATGTGGGCGTAATGCAAAAAACTGCTGGTTGTGTACAGCATTTTTGACTGGCTTTCTCTGTACTAAAATGTGGTGCAATAAATCCCCTGATCCTCAGATACAGCTACAGGATACAGGAGATGTTCTTCTTGTGTTTCTGAGTAACCACTTAAGGTGTGTTTGCTGCCCCCAGCAGCACATTTAACAACCAGCGGTTGTTAAACATGTTAATTCACATGGAAATCTGGCACCTGTATTATTAAAATGCCTGAATCTCACTAAAATGCACCACTACCCACAAGTGCCGCTCAATCAACTAGGAGTATTGAATGATACATGAAATTTACATACATGAAACGTAAATGACAAATCAGTGCAGAACACAGAATCCAAATGAAATATAAAGTATGAAATAAGTTTGAAATTGATTTGAAATGAAAGTGATGCATTGACTGACACTGACACTGACATGAAAATATGAAAGTATTTAATATCATACACCTTTTATAACATTGATGTTATTGTACTGTCGATTCAGCTCACTTCAAATTGAAATCATAAAAAATCATGTCAGACTAAATTTATTCCGCCAATAAAATGTAGGTACAATAAATTTATATGTCAGCCTTATTGCCTTCAGGGCAAACTGCTGCCTCAACCTGCCTTGCTGTTCAAGACTTTCCAACGTTTAGATTCAGAACATGCTATTTGGGGCGGTGTTTCTCCAAACTTCGTTATATTACAGCACCATGAATGCGTGCATTTTCAGCCACAAAGGACCCAGTGGGAATCAACTCGTAAATTTGGCTCTGTCATTGCACATCACATTTTTTTAATTATGCTGATTTTCCATCAGATAGAGCGTGTTCACGCTATGCTTGCAGGTAAAAGAAATTGGAGTAATGTCTGTTCAAAAGCACAATATGAGGTACCAGGGCTTACTGAGATAATATTATGATTGGCCAAGTTAAAGCTTTGGCTTTTAGAGGAGCCCACTATTAAATGAGCCTTGCATCAGATCAAGGAGGTCTGAAGGGCTGTAACAGGATCCTTCTGTTCAGTTGAGCTTCACTACATGACTCATACACACTTTAGACAAGAGTTCAGCATAGGTGTGTGTTGAGGGGAAAAGGTGGGTCTAAGTTCCAGTCAGATTCTATTTATGTTCATTTCAGCAATCCTAAAGAACAAGAGACACCAGATAATTGAACATAATGTTTATTTCTCACCTTATTCGCTGCAGTCCGTCCGGGAACCAGACAAAGTGACAGACAATATGACAGACAGACAGGCAGATGGTCGGAGGGGGAGATGTGAGATGAGCCGCAGTGACTGACATCCATCCAGCCCTGTTCGCGCCACATGTCACAGTCGTTCCCTCTCAGCCAGGCAGAAAAGCTCCACTCTTGTCTCTGCAGGCTGTGAGCGGCCAAACGCTGCACTTTTCCTCCTCATGAACAGGCCTCTGAACCCAAACCCTTTGGCCGAGTGCGAGAGAGGTATTAGGGCCCGTGTCAAAACAGCTTACAGCCAGACAGCATGCTTTAAAAGGCTCGGGCCTATTCATGGAGTCATTCAAAGTGACAGCACCCTGAGCCTCGTGCTCTCTGACAACCCTGTGCACTGGAGTGAGGAGGCCTGGTGCTTGGCTAATGTTGGGAACATGGCGTAGCTCTTTGTTAACGTTGGCAGCTGAGGCAAGGTTCTTGAAAACAGGAGTTTTCCTTTAGGAGAAAAGCTCAGCACATGCTGCTGGCAGCGTTCACATACATGGAGAAAGCCAGGTATCAACCGTGCTTTGGTTGAGGTCTCATTCTGCTTAAACTGTTTACTTGAACACGGCTGAGTTGAGTCTCTGTGTTGTCTTGGAGAAACCAGTCACTTGCCACATCCTCAAGTGAGCAACAGTGGGTTAATTCTAACAGAGGAAAGAACTAATCATCGTGGTCATGTGTGCAGGCTTGCTGTTTGCCACCATGTCGTTTGTTGATATCAAACTGTATGCAAAACCCTTTGAGACAGAACAGACGAAACCTGACAGAGCAAGATGTTTCCACGCCACTGTAACGCTTTTAACATCAGAGTAGACCTTAATCACAGTTCTCATAAACAGAGCATGTGCCTAACCCGGTTAACCAAGTTATGATGTGCACATACAGAGCACTGGCTCAACTTCAAGCTACCAAGTGAAGAAAAGCTTTTGCGTGTATTTATAGACACTGCTGGCAGCTCTCTCTTCCAAGAAGGTATTTCTATAGGTGCTGCATGTGCACTTCTATATTATAGGATTACGGCCAACAAGTTTATCATATTCCTCAGGGGAGAGCAGGGTAGTCTATGGGTTTAGAGGGCTGACTGTGATCATCAGGTGAACCATCAAAGGTAGAGATATCCAAACTTTTATGTACTAGTAGGTATTATGTGAAAGTGATCTCTCAAATCCCAAGGAAAGAGGCAAGGAGAAAAGGCAAAGAAATATTTCTTCATCAACAGCCTTCTTTTCTATTCATGAATATTCCCACCTGCGTTTCCTCCATTTGTCAGTATCCTGTGTCTCTGACCCTTGACCTGTTTGTCTGCTTGTAATGCTGCTAAACAAGGTGTTGAAGCTTCTTTGACGAGTCACTCTGGTCAGTGTGAACGAATGAAATGAGGCAACAAAGGTACCTGACAAGTAAGTTTCAGTGTGACATTACTGCTATGTATGGCAGAAAGGATCCAATATCGCTCGCTGCTGAGCCAGAGACAGATTGTCCTAGCAAGCTAAATAAACAGTAGTTTAATCTGTCTTCTTCCTGCGAGCTGACAAAGTTAGTCATGGATGAAATTGAGGCTTTTGACAGGTAGGCTTTCAAGATGAAACACTGATAGCGAGAACTTTAGAAGGAAACTCTGACATGTGAGGTTTCCGTCAGACAAATGGTGCAGAGCTTCAGGTGGTCATACTGAATTCAGAATTCTAATATTTTTTGACTTATTTTGAAAGACCCAGTTTCAAAGCCATATTGACGTACTGGGTCCATGCCACAAACATGTCTATATTCATAGCAGGAAATGTTGGTCAGATAATATCTATGTAAGGCTATTGACACACATCCCAGAGTACGAGCTGCAGCAGGTGTCAGGGGAGCTGCACAGGGCCGCCCAGGCGAGCAGCAGGCTTGTCTTATCAGACAAGGCCTCATGCTGTCAGCACAGCGAGTGTTGAGTGTGCTGCATAACACTGACATCATCCAGACGCCCACCAACTCCAAGACAGAACGGACTTCTAGTTGTCTCCTGTATGCCATGCTGCCTGAGTGCACGCTGTGATTGAAGGTCAGGTTTGACAGACGGACAGAAAGATGTACGGACAATATTTTTAAGGGACTGTACAATAATTATTAGCCGAATTAGGCTTTTCACTTTGTAAAAAAGAAAAAAAAAAAAAACCCCAAAGCTCTCAGGAATGTTAACAATGTTTTCTATCTCCTTGATTCATTTTTAATGACATGGTCCATAATAACTATTATTTATTAATAAATCATTGGATTAAAGCATAATGAATTTAAGGCTGTATACCCAAATTTAAATTTAAGAACAGTAATTTTCACAAAAATCAAGATGCACATTAATATGGTATCCAATCTTCCGCAATTATGGCCAACATAATGAAATGAGGGATTCTGTTCACCCCAAATTCCATCAGTTGTCTGAAGCTGTAAAAAAAGGCAAACTTGAGTGAGACGCCTGGACAGTGGCTCTAGCTCTGGTTTCTGAGTATAATATTTCAACCCGGTATCACAGTCCACTGTGTCAGTGTCACATTTTGCCTCTCCTTACTTTGAAAAGAACAGGCTCTCATTCCACAGTCAAGTGAGCGAGCAGAAATGGTCAGACTTTCAAAATAAAGCTTGCTGAGAAACATTTAAGGTGACAGCTGCAGTTTGGTTTGGTTAAAGGACTTCCTTAGGTTTAGGAAAGGATCACGGTTCGCGTTAAAAGAACTCTCCTGACTGATCGTCCAGATGGACTTTGTCGTCCTTTGCACTAAGCTTGTCCTTCGCTTCCACCATTATCACCCCCTGCTGGTACTGCGCCTTCAAACACGCATATACTTTTCGAGCCTAATTGCAGCAAAACAGGATACTGACACGTTATCCTCTTGTGGGTCTGCACGTCGAGTCCACACTTTGGCACTGTGCCCTGATTCCAAATAAAAATAAACGTATGTATCTCACATGGGAAGACTGAGATAAAAAATGAATCTGAGGTCAAAATAAATATCAAACTGGCCAAAAATGTATATTCCCCTCCCTTGAGCAAAAAGTACAATAACCTCCACCTTTTCTGATATGAATGTACATTATGAATGAATATTAATCGGTAGGTCGTAGCATATTCAAGCATTGTGGATTAGTGGCTGTAATTAATCTTCATGATACATTTCCAGAGTTGCATATTAGCTTCCACTGCTCACTGGGGGTTATTCTCCATTTTGTTTACTTTTAAATTTTTTTTTTTTTTTTTACTTTCTTATCCCTGTTTTTAAGTCCATTCTTTCTCTTTTTTACGTGAAGAACTCACTTGGGGCGTGTGATTTCTTTGTTGGGTGGATTTTAAACCCGACTCGTATAATTATCTAGCAGTGTTGAGTAACATACCAACAAGCAGCAAAGATTTGGTTCGTTCTCAGTGTTGTTTCACAAGACACTGTCATTTGGAGGCCTAGCGGAAGGAAACAGCATGTTACAAGCTAAATTCCAATGCTGAGGATGAGATACCAGGCGGACTCGCTGCATGGCACAGTACAACATGTGTGCTTCCCATCTGGTATGCATGCTCACTGTAATCAGCATAGGAGCGTACACTGTGTTTCGAGGGCTCAACCTCTTATTTGGACAGTTATCTGAGGAAGTGGGTTTCAGCTGCACATCTGAAGGATCCTCTGCCCGCTCCGTGCCTCAAGTGTTGCTACCTGTTTCAAACCAGATGGCTTTAAGTTAGAACAGCAGCAAAGGCACGTTGAGTGTGAGCTCTGTGCAGTATCTGATACTGTTCAGGGTGGGGGGAGGGGGGAGGGGTGACATGATGGGCAGCCCAGAGAAACCAGTATAGAGCATTTGTGCCAGTATCAGTTTCCTGATTTTATTTGATATTATCACAAAAACTCATGTAAATACCAAAAGCAACAATGAGTTAATCCTAAAAGTACTGTGTTTGTCATCAGAGCTTGATGCAGTAACTTAAACAGAACTTATTTGAAGCATCAGTGAGCTACACTGTTGCTCTGGGTGACCTGCTCCTTCATTACAGTGAACACGGACTCTGTGGTTTATTTTGATTCAGTCCTACATACACTGTGGTGGCGTAGTAAATACTCAGTTAAACCAATTATGATGGCAATTATAGAAGGCATGTCGTATGAAAATGTTTAAAACATGATAACAATCATTTCAGATGTTTTATGACTTGAGACCATGATTACATGGTATGGAGAGCAAACAGCATACACTATACAGTAATGGCACTAGACTGGAATGAAGTACAACATAAATCAGAAACAGTCAAGACAGCCCCTAATTTACATACGATAAAGTTATCTTAAACATACGGTGGATGACTGGTTTAAATAGTAGTTTGACAAGTAGCTTTCTCCTATTTTTAATTATGTTTGCTTTAACCCATTCAAACAAACATTTGTCTTTCCAAAGATTGAATACTTTCTGATTCCTATCCAAACCTTAGCTTTCAGTGACCCTGAGTATTCTGCTTTTGCTAGCTTCCAAGTTGCACAGAGCCGTCCTGTAATTTCTGTTTTCATGCATGAGCTTTCTAATTCTAATTCAACTTAAAATGCTAACATGCTTTGGAACTACAGTATGATGGTGGACAGCGTGTAGAATTCTGTTCACAGTGTGTGGTGGACTGTCTATCTGCATTTGAAAAGGTTTAGGGGAAATGTTCTTAACAGGTATTTTTCATCTCCAGGTGTAAATGATCCTCAATATCTGTACTTGATGTTGTTTGTCATTGGGTGTATGCAGTGTTGATGAACAGGGAGGAAGTATTATCACTGTATCTGTTGATGATTCTTTATGTTAAAGAAATACCTTTAATATACAGAATCATTTGTATTTTTTTTTTTTTTAAAATGGCTCGTCCTCTTGTAAGCTGCAGTGAAAGCTGCTTCACTTGCCTTTATGAGCCAATAGCTCAACTTAAAAGACTTTGATTAAAACAGTACATGTTTCATGGCACAGTTTTAGAGACCTGTGAACAATTAAATGTTGTTAAATGAAATTAAAAAAATTCTTTCAACAGAACATGCCATCAGCTTCTTCAGCACTGAAAGGACTGGAACCATCCCTCCCTGCTGCACGTGTTGTAAATCACTCTTGTGGAGAAGCTATGATGGAAAATGCAATCTCTTAATATCCAATGAAGTGTAAGTGAGGGGAATTATGGGTTGATGGGAGTTGGAGGACAATGCTCCCTGTGGCATGGGTTTGCAGGGAATGAACTGTCAAAGCCATCAGGATTAACTTCAGCCTTGTCTGCTGTCTGTCTGTGTGTCATCAAGCTGGCAGATTTGACAAATTGACTGACAGATAGATGCAGGTCTGCGGGCCACACACACACACACACACACACACACACACACACACACACACACACAAGCATATAAACACTGAGCAGAAGGAAAGTTGCAGGAGAAAATGAAAATACAGAAAGAACAGTGCTACTGCTGTCTTTTCTTTTCCTTACTTTTCTGTTAACCTCTCGCCCCCTCCAGTGGAAAGTAACTAAATACATTTACTCAAGTACTGTAATTAAGTACAGGTTTGAGGTACTTTTACTTAACTTGAATATTTCCATTTTATGCATGTTCATGTTTCTACTCCAACTTTCATTTAAATATTTGAGTAAAATTATCAAATGTTTCAAAAATGAATAAAGATTTGTGTAGCAGAACTTTGATTTTTCTTTTTTGTAGCCCATCAATCATCATCATCACATGACCCTTCAGATTCATCATGTGACTCCAAGGAGGGGGAATCATTGGGAACCAATGGAATAACAAACCTAGCTGTATATAAAGTAGTTAAAATTACTAAAAATCCACTAACACTTTTTTTTTGATACTTCAAGTACATTCAGCTGAGTGTTTCATGTAGGATTTTGAATACGTGACTTTTACTTGTAATGTATTTTTACAAATGTGATATCCACACTCTTCGGATCTCTCATTCTTGACTTTCAGTCTAACTTTCCGTCTTAAGCCTGTCGGCCTATAAGCCACCTCACAGACATGTGATAAGACAGTGTAATGAGCTCATCTTTAGATTACATGCTGTGTAAATGACTTGAATGAATCCCAAAACTAACAAGAGACCCCTAAACCTTTGCCCAGTCTAAGGGCCCCTGTTGATATGCGAGGGTCGGGCCCCTAGAGACAGCCTAAGTCTATAGCATCCAGTGTCATTGTTCACCGGCCCTGACGAATCAGGACAGGTGGAGACATTTTTTGGTCTTTGTCCCCCCCCGACCCCCCCGCCCCGACACCATTCTGAAACCAGATCGGGGAAGTCGAGTCATGCACCACCATTCTTCACAACTCAATACTACCATTGCTTGAAGCCCTGTTGCTCAGCAACCAAATGTTTTGCCACTGCGCTTTTATTTTGGCCTTTTTCTGTCTGCCCCACACCCCCACCCTCCACACACACTCATTCATACACACTCAAGTATCTGAGGAATTGCATCACTGAAATGCATTCAAGATCTCCCATGGATCATCATAAGGCTCATAATACGTCCCATTTTCTCTTTTTTTTTTCTTCCCTCCATCTGCAGGGGAGATTATCATGGACTCCGCTCCATTCACTTTCTGTCTGTCTTTCAGTCCTCTGCTCCTTTCTTCATCTTCTTTTTTTTCTCCTGCTTTCCTCCCTCTTGATCTGCACCCCAGCCATTGATCACAAGGCGTGCCCGACCAGCCACACTTGTTGATCGACAGGTCTGAGAGCTGCGGCTGTGCAGTGGGAGGGAGGGATCGAAGCCACTTGGTAAGAAACTCAGAGGCTGCGCGATAAAAGAGCAATTCCTCAATCTGCATCTCAGCAAGTTTGAAATGAGTTGAAAGGAGACATGATGAGATGAGAGGACATGAGCTCGCTCAAATAGCCTCCCAGCCTATAAATAGTCTGAGCCTGCCTCTCAGACAGCGCTTCAAACGCAGCAGGCCTGCGCTAATGATAAAGACAAATATGGGCTAGACCGAGGCATTACTGATTCTATCCATCACGCCTCGGGAGAAGCCACGATGGGAGGGCGTGTTGATAGCTCGCTTTGCCTTCTGCAAGGAAATCAAAAGAGCCGAAGGATCCTGAAATTCAATTCCAAAGAGCAAACCGCAAGCTGTCTTCCACTCGTGACAACAGCTCCTGTTTACTCAGTGGCAAACACAGGTGGAGAGCTCTGAGGAGAACACGGCTCCCTTTTCTTCTCCAGCCTTTTCTTTCCTCTTTCAATGGACTGGACACAAAACGAATGCCACACACTGATGCTCGCACACACACAACCAGCCGCTATAGGTGAAAATACTCACAGCTATTCATCGCTGAAGTAATTTTTTGAACTGCGGAGAGATCTCAAAGGAATGAGGACAGGTGGATGATGACACGTCTTTCAGTGACGCTCGCTTTTAACAAGGCTAAACAATATGGATGGAGAGGGTAAAAAAAAAGAAGAGAAAAAATGACTGAATGAAGATGTATGTGAGTGTGTATGAGCCAAACAAATGTCTGGATGTGCTTGACAAATAAAGTACATATAGCCTGGTTAGTTTAAAGGGATGATCACATGTGTTTTACACAAGAAAACTTCTATCTTTAACACAATTATATGACTCAAGGTTGGATTTGTTTGCATTTGGGTGGACTGAATTGCAAGTTACCTTTAAGGGCAGAAACAGGTTTCCCCTGTATGTCCTTTCATAATATGATGTCATGAAAAGGAACCAAACTGTGTAACTTTGATATACTTTGTAACTGCACCAAACAGCATTGACCATGGGCATCTCAGTAGCTCACCTGGTAGATCACATACCATCTATCAAGAGTTCTTATCGTGGCGGTCGATTCCAGCCCGGGCTGTTTGCTGCATGTCATCCCCTGTCCCTCCCCACTGTCCTCCTTCAGCTGTCACTCTCATAGTAAAGAAGAGATGCTCCAAAAAGGGAATCTTTAAAAAAGAAATTCTGGCCAATACCTCAAAGTCTTGATGCATGCTTTTCAAATAAAAAGGAAGAAAAAATGTATTTCGCTGGTTTTATCTATGAATAGTCCATTACACTATTCTGTACATAAAGTATTTTGTCCATAAACCTGTTTGTTCATAAGTAAAAGTATATGTTTATGATGAAGGACAGTTTGTTCTCTAACATCAGTTTTGATTGTGATATAGATCCTACATTGAACGCCACAACTACATTAATGTTCCCCAGTATTTAAAGATACTTTTTAAAAACACAAACATAGCTATTATTTAGCTGTAACTGTAAAGCCTAACATCATCGTCTTCCTTTGTACTTTCATATAAGTACCCAATAAGTATTTTAATGATACACCGTACATACTAAATAATTAGACTGTAATTTGTGGCTGTGATCGAAAGTGTTACCCTAGTTTCCACTGCGGGCCAAGTTGTGCCTGCTCAGCCCTTCAGACTTGGAAGAAAAGACCGTCTGTGCCTGGATGGAGGGGTATCAGGATGGAGCGATGGAGAGATGTTGTTGTGGAGGGAGGATGAGGTCAGAGGGAAACGGATCCATCCATTAGGGGGTATAATGAGAGGGAGCAGCTGCCTGCCGCTGGGTCAGACAGCACACAGATGTGAGGGAGCCTCAGGGCCCGACAGAGCCGAGGGGGAACACTGGAGTCTCAGTGCCATGACCTCATTCTCAGAGTCAGGGCTCCCACTAACACCAGCACCACTCCCAGCAATGCTAAGCCCTCCGCTGGCTGAAGCCGGAGATCATCCATGCCCTAAACTCACCTGAATGTTCTGTGTGGAGAACAGTCTGGGCTTTTGTGCTCCCGTGTTGCTCAGCTAAACTCTGGCCGACCTGGAGGGCGCAGCATGCCAAAGACTGATCTCAGCATCACCTCCGCTGCCGGCACTCGCAGCAGAATCAAATATTCTCATGGGTGGGTGAATTTTTTAAGCTTCGGTTGTGTTAAATGAGGTGCAGAGTACATTAAGTCCTCCATATATTTTTCTTCATGTGAGGAGGTCAACAGAAATGCCAGCTGGTGTCATTTTCACTTCTGGACATTTTGTCCTGAAGTTTGTTGCACAAATTCTGCTGCTAGAGGTCAAATCGATAATCTAGGATTTCAGTGCTTTGCTAACTTTAACTCTACCTTTGTCTATGTTTACACATTGATCCTATTGGTATGTTATATAGTTAACTGCATGTAACTTTATGCTATAAAGTTGCATTTTTCGAGCACAACATGCTTTTTATGTCTATATCTTGAGCACATTCGTGCTGAGTTTTGGAGCCAGATTTCAGTGTGGGAATGGCAGCAGGATGACTGTATTGTTCCCTTGGCAGAAGCCAGGAGATGTACCCTGCCTGTGAAAAAATGATGAGGCAGAAAGAGAGAAAGTGTGAGAAACTGATGTCCACAATGAAAGGGGAGAAACAAAGACGACAGAGCCAGGCTAGCTGTTTCCCCCTCCTTCCAGCCTTTGTGCTAAGCTAAGCTAACCTTCCTGCCTGTAACTTTGTATTTAATGTACCAATGTGAGAATGGTATCAATTTTGTCATCTAACTCCCAGCAAGAAAGCAAATACTGTTAGCATGATTCCCCCAAAATGTCAAAGCAAACCTTTAACAAGAAGCAGCCTGCCACTGGTTTCGTCATTACACATACGACTGACTGCTACATTCTGACACTGATTTTGCGTGTGCATAAAATCATGCATAGAACTTCTACAATATTTCCAGATAATGTAATGGTGCAGCCACAGTGTATCGTATGGCATCAATAAAGATTTGGAACAAGCTGATACATAGTATATTTCTGATACTGCCAGATGCTTCAAGAGAAATAAAAAGGGATGTTAAGGTATTAGTATTATGATTTTTACTTCCTGTTGTATTGTGAGCACCACCCATACCCACCATAATGTATGCGGGAGCACACATAGAGTGTGTAACATACGAAGTGTATGTACAAACACACTTGCCCATGTTAGTTTCTGCAGATTCTGTATGGTATAGTCGGAACACACTCGTGCAACTCACAAAAACATCTGTTATACACACACAGAGATACATGAAAGAGTCATAGATGATGATATACATGCATACATGCACACAAACACCTCTGTAAAACATACTGACTCATACCCCTCAGATCCCTCACTGCGGCTAGTGCTGTACGCTCAGGTGACAACACTCTTGACACACACACGCACACACACACACACATACACACACACACACACTGAAGAAGGAACAGTGATTCTTGGAGGTGTTGACACATGCAACCATTTCAGATGACTATTCGTCTGACTCTCAGTGGTGACTTCAGTGTTGTTCCTTCTGTTGATACAGGCAGCCCCCCCACCCCACCCCACCACCCTCTCTCTCTCCCTCTCTCTCTGTGGAGTGACATCCAGCTTAGCCACTCAAGTGCTCTTGCTTTGTAATGCTTGTTCTCTTGTAGCTGCAGTGTTCTCCAAACAAAACTTTCCTTGGAGGAGTGCGGCACTGTTTTAATACTTTCGGCACTGTTTTAGTACTTTCTCTCTGACATAGGAGGATGGAGGTACACATAAATCCTCATCTGCATTCTGTCTCCTCACATGTGGCACCTGCTTTTAATCTGGTGAATAAAATGTTCATTCTGGTACATCCTGTGTTTTATATTGAATATATAAAGACATCCACCAATTTTATGCCTTTATGCTGCCTGCCACAAAAACATTCTCTTCAGATATTTTTTGGTTTACGTTGCTTTTTGCATGTATTTTTGTGATTCTTCTTTATATATTCTTTATTCCGTACTTTGTTATTATTATTAGTTGCTATTATCAGCTAGATTCACAGTTTTTATCCTGTACTGTAGTACATTTCTTCAGGGGAGACTTACAACATGCTTGTTTTTTGCAGCATGATTACAGTCAGCCGTGGATGCGCGCGTATACGATCCACTTTTATGCCCTGAAAATACACAGGTATGTTGTTACTGCAAGCGATTGATATGTAGTTGCGTGGCAACGTTACCATTCAGAGCGACACAAGCAAGAAACACAAGCTGGCCTAAAAGAAAGCCAGAGAGCACTGTTTGGGTCATTGAATACCTCTGTGTTTACCCTAAGCCTTGTGTGGGATTGACGCTTCGATCCCCACCTCCTCCTGGGACTTTTTCCACCATGACATGTGTGATGGGGAAACTTAAGCCTCAGCAGATCTCCCAAACAGGAATTTTCACTTCTCCTCTTTATAATCCCATAACCCCCACTGCCTTAAAACTGCTGTGTGCATGTGTGTGAGTGTGCATGTGTGTGACAGGTCTAAGTCTTCTCCAAACAGTGAACCAGTACAGCCTACTGCTCAGTATAAGCACCCAACAATGAAGAGCAGGCGGCCAGCCAATCAGCACGGGGCTGAGCAATGATTGGACATGCTGCTTTATGACCTTTCAGGTGAATCACACAAAGACTGAAGAATATTTACTGAATAGCGATGGAAAGCACCTCCATTGCTGCTCTTGGCTGGCATGAATCAAATGCTAACGCAGAATAAACATGTTTCTTTTCTAAGAACTTTATCATCGTCTGCCTATGAAGAGCCCGCACACAGGGGTCATTCATCTGGGATCATCTGTGGGAGTGCTAAAATAAACCACTGCAAAAAAACATATATATATATATCCAATTTTAGCTTGGCAATAACTTGTTCTGTTTTTTGTTTTTTAGCGCAAAATGACCTTGTTAATTCAAATCAAATCAAGGCTCTTTTACTAATTTATCTATCTGAAAAATCATTACCTTCTTTTTTAAACAACTGGTGTTTGTACATATATTTTGTAGCGTGCAGGTCACTCAGGTGGGTATGTACTCCATCTTACCATACAGGTTTATGTGCAGAGAGCGTGGTAACGTTGCACCGTAATCAAACGGAGTGGAGTTATTTTGCTGCACACAGCCATTTATCTCAGGTTCAGGGACCTTGAAAAGACAACTGTGATTTGGCAGCAGTGCGAGCAAATCCATCTCTGACATCTGCCCGGACTGGCAAGAGTTTACACACCAGCTCAAGTACAAAAGCATACATCACAAACACTACAGAGAACGGCAGAGGAAAGCTCAGTTTTCTCTCCAGAACAACATTATTGGACACGGAAGAGAGCAGCTCGGTGATGTAATGAGCGTGCATTAAGCTCTTACAGTTGTATTTAATTCCTTTAAGGTCACCACTGAAGGCGCTCTCGGCTTTACGGTGAAAGATAACTGACAGATCAGGCCGCAGGAGGCAGAGAGAACATGAGGAGGAAAACAAGCTGTTTACCTCACACACACACACACACACACACACACACACAAACACATACACATTTTTACTGACATGTTGCCACTTCCTTTCCCCGTCATCACTGTATCTGTGAATGACCAAAACAGAAGAGAGGGGCTATTTTTAAATTCTTTCTGGCAATATGTCATTTAAATCAAATCACTGTGTTGGACTTTAAAAACATGTTGCCCACCTGTTGCAGGAAGTGGAAATTACACAGCAGGTCAGAAAGCAGATTGGTTGTTTTATTAGAATGTCTGCTGACAAAAGATCCCCACTGTCATTTAAGAGAAACATGTGTTTTTCAAGCAAATGAAATGCTTTTTTCTATTATTGTTATTTCATATCAGTGTTATTTTGTGCTTAATTAAAAAAGAAAAGCTCTTACACATCACAGTCATCTTTCTTTGGGAGTACTTTACACAGACATATGTGGGGAAAAAAAAGGAGTATAAAGGCTTTTGTCAGCTTGAGTCCCATAAATTGCCTCAAGTGATGTCACTTGAGTTACACTGTGGGTAAAGCAGTTTGAACAAGAAAGAAGAACCGGTGGAATAAAAGAGGACGTTGGTGAAAACAATGTAAGAAACAGTTCAATTTAAAATTATGTGATGTATATCATGGCTTGCCAATTTATCCAAGGATTTGATTTGATTTTAATTTTACTTTTTTTTTTTTTTTTTCATTTAAATTTACTGGCATGAGTATTTTGACAACTGACTCAAACAACTGTCTCTGGGTCTGTGCAACTTGCTGTCCTGACCTGAAAGTGTAGTGCTTTGGCATCTATCAAATATCATTCATATCATATCAAACCATTCCCCTTGAAAATTTGCTCACTTGCCGATTTCCAGCAGCGGGGCTTCAACTTCTACTTTTTTAGTCTTGGGTGAGATTTTGCACAAGTGAAATTTGCACACAAGTGGAGCAAAATAAATAAAGCAGCCTCAATCAGTGAAGGTGTTGATTATGCTAATAATCTAATCTTCACATTCAACAGGTTGAAAGAACCAATTTACAGTGTGTGATTTACTTTTGCTATACCCGACTTAACACACTTGTACAAGCAAGTCTCAAAACAAAAAGAAGGATGGTCCTGAGCACAGAATCATCTTCATCATCTGTGCAATCATTCATCTTCACATGTCAAAGCACACAGATGACACAGATCAACACAAACCTTTTCACTCAGATCTGAGGTAGTAAAAGTCCTTTCTGCACTGATCAATGGACAAATTAATATATTGAGAAAGGATTACAAGGCTTTCAGGTCAAAAACAACATCTCCTACAGTGCTTCAGAAGCGCCAGCTGGAGTGGAATGCCAACCTGCCATTACCAGGAGATTACCTGTAATCTCTTATTACTTAAAACAGGGTGGAGAAGCTTCCATGCGAGGCATCTTCAAAAATCAAATTGTGCTGTCATCCTGGCTTAAGACTCAGTTTATGCACAGACTCATATTTGTAGAGGAACATGCCTGCATTTGTACACTGGACTACTTAATAGACAGAGCCTGAAACAACCACACAGACATGATTTAGACTCAGCTCAGACTTTAGTGTCAACAGAACTCAAAATGAACTCCTGTTGTCTTTTGGGATAATAGCAGTCTCTCGCTGAGGGATCAGTTCATAAAGACCTCATGATCATCAAAGTGTTAAACAGTATTTATGCAAACACGGCAAACTGCCTGGAGAAGTTTACAGCGCAAATCCATGCACATTTATGAGCAGGAGCATACTGCCAACTGTGCCACAAAAACAGAGGCCGGGAACATGTAAAAACAGAACAGGGGGAACGTGAAAATATTGGTTGGTGAAGCTCTCTCTCTATCTCTCTCTATCTCTATCTCTCTCTCTCCTGGATAATTGCTGTTTTGTCTTGACTGCATGTGCTGTTATTTATTTGCACAGGAACTGAGACAGTTTCCCTCAGGGCGAGAGATGTTTTTTTGGCTAGGAGTCTTCCTGGTGTAAGAGAAACAATGGTATTATTTCCAGCAGACTTGACAAAAAAACCCCTCATAAATAGCTTATAAAAATCAAAATGTCACCAAAATATTAAAAGCTGTGCCATCAGATTAACTGACACCATACGAGGTCATTTAACGGGTAGTAGCTGCAGGGGGAGGACAGGTCGTTCTGCGTGAAATGCCCTTCAACGTCCATGGCTACTTTCTGGATTGAGGCCTGGTATTTTGAACTCAAACACAAAGCGGTGCCTGCAGACATCAGCCACAGCTTGAAACGTGGGCTTGAAGCGTTTCATGTGGTTGGAGAGGTCACATCTAACTTTCACTCAGCTCAATCCCCATTAAATTAAAGGCCTGAAAGGGGGAAGGAGAGGAGACACAAGGAGGCAGAGAGAGGAGTGAGAGCACAGGAGGAAAAAGGAAGAGGGTGGAAACAGGTCTGTCATAAATTAGAGCAAGCTGACAAGTATTTTGAATAGATGTTGATATGACAGCCTTGAACAATGATATAAACCTGTGTCGCAACAAGAGGAAAGATGAGATATGTGCAGCCTGTTACAGCTGTCACCTTGATTGTTGTGTTACCTGATATACTTTATGACAGGAGGAAAAGCCACTTTCCAAACTTGTGTCAAGACCTACACTCGCTACACTGCAGTATGTGCTTGCTGAGAAATGAGCCACATTACCCAGCATGCATCAGTGTGCTCCCATGTTTCACCTCTGTCTCTGCGGTCCAGATGTCAGCCTTAGCTCCAGCAAAGTGAGTGTACTATTGGGTCGTGTCTATAAGGCAACGGGTGTCTCTGACATGCAGGACGGGAACTTGCGACAGGCACATCCACGGACGAATGGCAGGAGGAGTGAGGATGAACAGGACTGCAGATGAAAGGGTCGGTGTGGCTCGACCCACGTTTCCATGTCCTCCTATCAGTCTGCCTGTAATTCAGCTGTGAATGAAACAGTGTGTATTTGTTGAAGCGTGTGTACAAGTGCAGCGTATTTCTATAAGAGGCATCTGTGTGATATTTTGGAAATATTTTACACAAGTCTGTACATGACTGTGAGTACATGGCATCACTTTCTGTAGACTAAGGATTGATTGGTTTAAATGTGAGGCTCCTGGCCATTCAGTATACTGTCCCAAAACCTTGTTCCAGTCAGGCAGCTTCAGTTGGTCGGATCAGGGTACTCCCATCCAATCTGTCAGACATCATCAGGGTAAATATAGAACCCTTACTTGAGAAAAATGGGCCCCCCTTCATCTCCCTCTGTGGGCAAAGGCTAATGTATTAAAGATGAACATAGTCCCCAAGTAACATTTTGTAGTCACTGCCTGTGACAGTCCCAGTGAACTATTTCCACAGGTTTAATCAGCTGTGTGACCTTTTTCTTTGGAATGGTAAATGAAACAGGCTGCACTTTAAAAAACTTAAAAAGAGGGATCAGGATTACTGCGCTCACTTCTGTACCACTGTTCCTCTTGCCTACAGCAGTTGGCACAGTGGTACCTCCCTCCAGAGTGGGCACCCTGTGGTTCAGTGGAGAAGCACACTCTTGCTCTGCTCTTCCCTTGGTTATCTTTCTGCCTCTCTACTCACAGGAGCCCAGTCTCATCCCAAACTGTCACGCCTTAAGGGAGTTTGGAAGAAGGCAGCATAGAGCCTCAATTTTGACCCCTTTCTGAACATGACCTCTAGAATATAGTACAATCCCTGCCTTGGTAAATCCTCCTTCTTTTGGAAAGAATGGGGGCATAAGGGTATTGCAGTTGACCTTGGTCACATAAAGCAAGACCTCAAATCCTTCAAGGAGTCATAGGCCCAATTTAAGTTGCCCAAACAACGATACTGGAACTATAGCACTATCAGATCCTGATGGGAATATATTTGGAAATGCATTTACAGAAAAAGAATGGGTCAACATTCTACATAATTTAAAAAGTGCATGTCATGCGATGTTTGTATTAGGCTACTGGTGTTTGGGCAGCACTTGAGAAGCTTAGTAGGCATATGCAATAAAGACAATTGGGAGGAGGAGGAGGCTTACTTGGAGGAGTCAGCATTAGTGTCACGATGGCCTTGCCCCCTGCTTGGCGGCGCTCCTGGCCATACTGAATTATTGAACATATATGTCACATTAACCTCTGTAACAGCTGGAACTGCATCTCTTTAATGATCATCTTTCATGACGAACTGAGTTTTTGAACAGAGCTGCTCTCAGTAGCAGGTCGTTGCTTTACAGCTCAACGATTTCATGTTGCAGGCCATCAGGCTCATCAGCTGGTTCCACATTAAACAGCAAATATGTTCAGTTCCTTTTGTTTCCTGTTCATGTTCTGACACCTCTCACCAGACGCCTGAAGGAGTTTTCACTGTCAGCAGCATATTCAGATGTCATAGCAGCTTTTGTTATTGCAGAGCAGGAACATGCACAGTGTTTCCTCTTGGCAGTTGCCAGAGTTTTAATTTTACTTCAAATGATTTCACATTTGAAAGCAGAGAGCTGAGAAGCTGCTGGAGCTTGAAGTTCAGCTCTCAGAGGTTCTTGGTCATGTCCACCATGAAGGCCAAATCACACAGACACATGCTATCACTGAGTTTCCACATCAGGTTTTCCTTCATCTCTCTGAATTATTCAAGACAAACTGACACTTTGGAACAGTTTTACTTTGTCTGGTGCTAGCAGCTCCAGAACAGCAACAAAGCACTCCTTCACAAATTCTCCTTCTGAATGGGGTTTAATCTTCTTTGCTGTTCACCACAAAACTTGCCTGCACAACACTGTCTCTGTCAGAATGTGGTCTTGTGAAAGCTGTTTGTTGGGCATGCAGACTCTGCCGAAAAGACCGTTAACTTTATCAAAGCACATTTGGTCTTGCAGCTCACCCAATTAAGCATGTTTGTAGTTGTAATGGTGCTAAAGATCAGCCTCTTTCATCTTTGTGAGAGGGGAGGACCTGTCCACCCTGAAATACACAGTTCCTTCTATCTATACTGAATGGGTCTGGACCGCTGTCATGTTGGGTAGGAGACTGCTCGTCCAACAATGGAGTCAGCTCACAGACTAGCATAATCTGCTTGCTAGGGGGGCGTCAAATAAACAGGTGTCCTAAAACAGCTTCATTAGAAACAGGAAAGATTTCTGCACTTCATTAATGACACTTAAAGAAAAACCCACTTATGTGTTAATATATAAATGGCTTATTGATGTTAAATGTTACATGCAGGACCTTTAAACTGAAGTACTCTACAGTAATAAATGTACTGAGTACAGAGAAACCTGATCTATGTTGAAATATCTACGCAACATTTCAGAGGTTGAATCTCGTATGATTACCAAACAATACATAAATCACACAAGGTTAAAACTGGGCAATATTCATTAATAGCAAACCACTGAGCCGGGCTTGTTTAGGTTTCCTGCATGATTTATCATAATAACGGCCGCTAAGGTTTCAATTGAATAATCAGTTACATGATTTTGTCACGCCTCTGCTGACACTTAAGTCTCAGTGGAACAATTTTTCAATTGGGTGATTCATTTCATGGAACAGACAAATTAATACCTGCTGTGAAGAGGGTCCTGAATTTGTAAAGTACATTGAAAAAGACTACACTTTATTTCGCAATTAATCTGATGTTGATGAATGCATCAGTCTGACCATTTGTTATCCAGTGAGGGAGAGAAAGAATGGGAGAGGTTCCACTGTAAATATGGATTGTTGGTCTTATTTTTCATGATGCTAGTTAAGTTAGTGTGCGGAGTCTGAAAGAGACCACCTGGGCCAGAGGTTTGTATTCTTAGAATAGACTTTCAATTCTGCATACAACTAGTGTTTCAAATCTCATAACTCTCACATGCACTGTGCCAAGATATCAAAGTGGTAATAACTCATCAGTAAAAAGTGAGAACTTCCACATGGCCTTAGGGCTCCAAGTAGAGTAGTTCGTGTATATGTAACAGTAATCTGAACTTTGATACCTACCATAGAAACATTGATATGATATATAATGAAATGTACCAAAATGAACATATCCGTGGTTTGCCGAAAAATACAATGCCAACATTTTATTCCGCTGACTGGGCTATAACAAAGTCAGAGGAACCATATCTGAGGGTCTTTCATGACTACAATTTATTTCCATCACACCTAAGACTGTAGCATAAGAAAACATGTCCTTTTTTTCCCTCAGCCACGTAGTGAGAATGATAGTTCATCAAGCAGACAAGTGAAAACACAGAAAAGTGTGTGTTTCCTCACAATGCCTGAAGCTTTTAGTTTGACCTTCTCCCCTCTCCATCTCCCTCTCACCTTCTCCCTCTCTCTTGCTCTCTCTCTCCCCACCCTGGGGCACCAATGGGTGGGCCTTTAGCAGAAGCAAGCGAGGGGGCCCCTGGCATCACCCATACCTCGGCTTGAAAAAAGAAACAAAAACCTCAAAGGATGATGGCTAGCCTTGACGTCGTTGAGACAGTACTCGGGTGAGGAGAAATGAGGTAAATATCAATGGCGGTGGTCTCACATAGCCCATTACTCAATGTCTGCATGCTCGCTGTCTGAGCATCCGCACAGAGCAGCCCCAGGGTTTGCACCACCACCACTGTCCTCCTGGAGACTTGCACCCAGGCAAAAATAAAGCAACCCGAGCTGGGCATAAATCATTAGGAACATTTGTTACCTCGGGTAATTGTGCTTCATTCATCTTCAGGGCTTTTTCCATTTGTCAACTCCCAGAGGCTGCTGGGTGTCAGCTGTGCAGGTCCATGCTGTATGTTAGCCTGACTGTGCCTAAGATGAACTACAGCATGCAGTGATACATTATACAGCAGAGTTATACTACACTAGGCCACTATTCAGACCTTTTTGCAAAACATCTGTGATGCACTTTGTGGTCTATGCATTGGTGCGTCTGTGACAGTGTACACAGGATTGGCCCTGGAGCACACAGGCTGGACAACACAACTTTTTGTCTTTCAAGATGACCACACATATATGATGGAGAGCTTAAAAACTTTAGAAAATTACCTCCTAGACTGTACACACACACACACACACACACACACACACACACACACGGAAATGTCAGCTTGCTCTTGTGCTGCTGTAAAACTTTTCCTTCCCAGGAATCAAGTTACACTCATCTCATGTCATCTTTGATGTGAAACACAGTCACTGTTTTATGCGACCATGTAAACACTCTGCATTTAAAATCTTTTCATACGTGCTAACGATTCTGTGGATTAAAGCTAACATTAGCATGCTCAGAATGACAGTGCTAACATGCTGATGTTTAGCAGTTAAGAACTGATAACACAAAGAAAATGGGATGAAGTTGAGATATGAAGGTTGAAATTACAGAAGAAACTGAAGCAGAAGCATGAAATGAAAGTCATCTGTTCCACACTTAGCTACTTTATTTTCTTTGTTTTCTCCCTCAAAGACCCAAGCGTCATCTGTGTCTCCCACATTTCAGAAGTGAATACAGCACATACTGCACATGCCTGTTGCTCTGCAGTCCCGTGCTCATGCTGGCAGGAAAATAAGTTTAATCAATTTGTGGTTAACACATAAACACACCCTAAAACACAGCTCGAGAAAGGCTGAAAAAAAAGCTGAATGAGCATGAGCTGAATGAGCATAGGCTGTGGGTGTGTTTTAATGTGAATTGTGATCTGCTCTTTAGGAAGGCATCTATTAACACCAATTGTAACCTCCCTGCCTTGAAACCTGTCTTCAGCTGTTAGCACCCTGCCACTTCCATTCACCGTAGTGACACACACGTCTTTAACACACTGTCGCCTGGAACACACACACACACACACACACACACACACACACACACACACACACACAGTGACTGATTTACGTATGCACTTACAGCACCAACAGCACTCTACTTAACAAAAGGTAAACTTAGATCTGATGATGTTTCTTGGGACTTTTTTTTGTCTTGAAGCTCCACAGCATCTGTTTTGCAGAGAAAAGTAGCACAGCAGGAGAATGTGATGCCAAATAAACAAAAGGAAAGAGGGAAGAGAGAAACAGAGAGAGAAGGAAGCAGAATAAAACATAAAATAAGAAGCAAAAATGTCTCCTTCACCATGACTGATGCATGTCTTTCTTGGACAGTCTTTGTGGTCTGATACTGTTTAATTGAAATTGAATGACAACAATTCAAACATGGGCAGGGATTCTTTCTGAGGTCTGAAACCAGGCTACATCCTTAGAGGGATACCACAGTCATTTAGTGCTGCACTTTATTAATTTGTGGGAGTCATTAGACACAGATGCAAACACAAGAGGAAAAAGTTGCCAGTTTTGAGAGACCAAGTGTTTGCTGTCGCTTCTTAGCCATGTGTCCCTTCTTACCTTCCTCCCTGACCACTACTATCCTGACTTTGAATCCCTAGTTAGGGTCAAGCTCCAAGGCTTATTTTCTCATAATGCAGCTCGATGGCATATTTTTGTTAGATCCAACTTGCCTGGTAAATGCCCACATCTTTCAGGTTCTTTCAGAATAATAGGAGTAAGGATGTGCATGAGAGGAGAAGAAGAGAAGTAACTAGAGGCAAGGGGAGCGGCAGAGTGTTGTCGGCTCTTCTAAGGATCAGACCCATGA
This sequence comes from Chaetodon auriga, assembly GCF_051107435.1. Taxonomy (NCBI): domain Eukaryota; kingdom Metazoa; phylum Chordata; class Actinopteri; order Chaetodontiformes; family Chaetodontidae; genus Chaetodon; species Chaetodon auriga. Next base: position 6,822,605 of record NC_135078.1, read on the forward strand.
GTGGCTGGGTGGCTGCTGCTGACAGGTGAGGATGTCTTTTATCAACAGGTGTTAGGAAGTCGGTGAAGATATGAGGACAGATAACACAGGCAGGCAGCACAATCCACCCAGGAAGAGAGAGAGAGAGAGAGAGAGAGAGAGAGAAAAGGAGAGAGAGAGAGAGAGAGAGAGAGAGAGAGAGAGAGAGAGAAAAGGAGAGAGAGAGAGAGAGAGAGAGATGGAGAAAAACCACAGTCAAGGTGTACGAGTAAACCACAGCCACATTCTCAGCCTGCAAACACCCTTTCACCACTTCCAGTCTCACCTCCCACATGTCCCCCCACACACTTATCTCCCCCAAATCTGAAGAAGGCGGATGCTCTGATGATCAACACATCACCAGCTCCAGCATAATTAGCAGACGGCATGCAGACAGCCGTTGCCCAGGCTCACTATCACATTTGGTCCCAAAACAAACAAGCACCGATCTATAAAAACAGTGGCAATGCCCCCGAGCCAACCCAGCCTGTTACTCCTCACACACTTCCAAGCGCTATGCGTGGAATTTGATTATTGGGTTACATCAGAATGATACAAAGCAACAGGCACGCAAAGTGGACAGATGCAACATATGCAAAATGCAAGCAGGTGAACCGTGCTGATGTTGTTGAATTTTTAAAGATAACATGAGTTTATCCTATTATCCCTTTTGGATTTTGCTGTTGGAAAAGGGCAGACTGCACTCAGTCATTAAGTAAAGAAAGGACATTTATAATGTATGAGAGACATAAACAAAGCTACATCTGTGATAGAAATGATCCATGAAGGGTTTTTGTATAAATACAAAACATGCACTCTTCAAAATTGCATGTAAAAAACACAAAACACAAACAAAATGCATATCATGAATGTATTCCATTACAAAGGACAGGATGGATGGGTCAGGACAGAGAACAAAGCTTCCTGTCTACCCTGCCAGATGGGCACCTTCACTGGTGTGAGACATCCAGGCTGGCTTCAGTCCAGACAGCAAGCGCGACCACAAAATCTGTCCCCAGGGAAACTGAGCTATCTCTTGGTGTACAGGTAGCGGGTGCCAGGGGGTCAGCATCCTGCTTCTAAACCTGGAAGAGGAGACTAATCCAGGGTCAAAGAGGGCCACAGTGTTGAGTGAAACTTCACATGGGGACGAGGTATTCAAAGTGTATTCCGCTCTCTCTAACTACACCATCTTCATTAAAAGTCTGCACCTGGGCCTGAGACTGATCCATGGGGAACCCCCTCATGGCCACTGCCAGTCAGGCCCCTAAATCTGTCCCCAGCCCCTTATTCATTCCCCACTTATCCCTCCTTCCTCCCTAATTCTACCCTTTATGCCATTTTGGGTCAAGTTCAGAGCCATAATATTGAGCCAATGGGGACAGGAAAAGGATGAGATGGGATTTGGGAGATAAAAGAAGGCCAAAATTGTGTTTGTCACCCGCAATACATAAAATAAAAGGTCAAAAAAAAGATCTCTCCTGTTGCTCTCACAATTAATAATGGGATGCAATCAGAGACATTTTCAACACTTCTCCTGGGTTTCAGGAGCCAGTTGTCATCCGGTGTTGAGAGGGCAGGACAGGCCCAGATCCAGCTAGCACCTGATGACAAGCCTAAGTTGGCGTTCATCTTACAGAAACAGAGACACAACTAAGTGGTCACATTTGGGATAGAACAAGAAATTCTTAAGCCCTTTTCAGATATGGAATAAATAACACTGCTGACTGCAAACGTCTGTTGAGGTGATGGCTTTTTGTCAATCATGTCCATGATGTAAATGCTTATTGAGGCATTATTCAGACATGACAGAACCATTACAGTAAGAGCAACAACTCTTTTAGACTGATCTGGTGCTGTTTCCTCACAGGCAGCATCAGTGAGGGATTCTGAAGCTTATTTTTGCTGTTGAAACCTTAAAGGTGCCCAGTGGACAAACACAGTTTCTGTTTACTTTCAGTGTTTTTCACCAAAACATATGTGTGTATCCTTAAGGCCTAACAAATTTGTTGAACAATTTCCTTCAGTAGAAAACATTTGCATCTGATTTTTTTGAAAACTTTGAAACCTACATTGTTTACGTCCACATTTACTGGCTGGCAGTCATCTTCACTAGCTAGCATGAAACAATTGCCAGGAAGTGTGTTGCGTGTGCATGGGAACAAAACAAAACAGGGGCCCACGCATGAAAACATTGCTGTTGGTCAAAATACTCCACAGGGCGCCTTTAATTAAACTGAATTCTAATCCTAGCTACTCTCACGTCAATAACCTTGCTTTTATTAGATCTTAAATCTGCTACCTTGTTGGAATTCCTATGTGTTCACACGCTGTATATAAAGTTTTTTGGGGGATATTTGTCATTTCAAAAGTTGAAAATAAGCAGCTATTTTTTTTTAGAGTGGTTTGGATTGTTTTGGAGGGTGTTTTTTTGTTTGTGTGTGTTTTCTTACCTCATTCGCTCCAGCACCATGACGGAAGATAGAAGAATCTCAACAACTTGAAATCGGCTCACTCACAGTGCTTTGTAGTTTAATCAAGTGGTTTTACTTTTTTTTGTACTTTTGAGACTATCAGAAAGTGATACATTTATAGAGTAACTGTCAGCCATTCATAGTGGATATACATACATGTACATATACATTTTGGAAGTATTACAGAAATGCTGCTCAGGCCGACGTACCAAGATTACTGTCATGATGTAAAGGTGACTCGGGTGTTCATTCAGACATGGGACCAACACGTTACATTGCTGTTTACATAAAGAGGTGCATGTCTGAAAGTGGCATACACTTAGCTTCTCTTTGACCTCTCCCCACTAAATAACAGTTTGATCACACAAATATTTGTTAAAATTGTCGTTTGTGTGCCAGTACTCATTAGTAATTGCTGTAACGTTGGAAGTGTTATCTGATACTGCCATTGCACTCTTCGTCTGGATAAATGCTTCTCCCACATCTGAAATGAAAACGTGTCTGAGGTGTGGATATTTACTGTGAAGCCCACTACCTCAAAGCTATTTGTGCTAAGAGGTGAATGTTATTTAGCCGTCATTCCAGTGGGTTAATCTGCAGGTCCATATGTCCTGCCAGGAGTGTGTTTACACCAAGAACCATTCCCACTGCGAAACTCTCAGCAGCCAGCCAGGCCAGCAGTGGCGTCACGCAGCTACATCAGCCGCTGCCCAGTCTGGATCTCTGTTATTGTTACTGGTAGCATTACCACGCTTAAGTGCAACAACATAATTTGTAACAATAAGAACAAATTAGCTCAATGCCATCTGTGCACAACATGTACTTATAGCTCTGTGTGCGGAGAGAGCGACACAAACCAAACGCACACACACGAACGAGCCTGCACCCAAAGCACATGTGAGTACAACGTCTCCCTACAGTTTGTCTCCCAAACACAAGCAGGCTCAGATTTCAGGCCTTGTGGTCTCCTAAATATATATCGAAGTACACATCAGGCTGTGTGTCACTACTGTTTACAGGAAAGTGATTTATGGGGCTTTTTGGGGAGAAGAGAGAAGGGTGATATGGTTTGAAGGAGTTTCAGAGAGAAGCTGAGGGGAGGTCAAGCTACCGTGGCCATTAAATAATCACCAGAAAATTCATTAATACCAATTATTTACCCAAGAGAAAAATTGAGAGAACTTACAGTATTTCATGTTGATTATAACACAGAAGAACCATTAGTGAATTAGTCTACAGTTTTTTGTCTTGTGGTTTGCTAGATGTGGAAAGTCTGCATAATGCTTGTGCAAATGCCAGGCATAACTGCATGGGAGTAAGACAAACATAGTTTGCATGTTGTCAAATAAAGCAACCATACCAGACTGTGGGAGATCCATGTGCCTCTATGCTGTCTTCATGTGACAGGCTCTTTGTGTTGGACTAGTCCGACTGGTATGGTTCCATTTTATTTAGACTAAATGCTTGTATCCATGCATGTGTGCATAGTAGGTTTGTATCCTTGCACACACAGCCATAGCACACTTCACAGGTCCCTAACTGTGTATTCTCAAAACACTGACATCTTGGGCTATAATGGAGGCATGGTGGCGTATTGTCAGTGGAGATAGGGAGTGAGATAAAACCTCTTGTACAGGAAAAGGAAAAGAACTCCGCTCACAGCTTCACAGATGTAATGGGATGTAGCTTTTCACATGTGGGGGTGACAAATTTGGACCTGAGCCTTTTGAAATGCATACTTTCAATACAAAGAACAGAGCTAGGAGAGATGGGAAGGCTGGCAATTAATGATCTGTATGATTGAACTCTTTTTGGAACAGTTAAGGAGGCAACAAGACTGCCGACAATGTTTTTTGAATGGTTAAACAGAAAAATAAACTCAGCTACTGTAACCAAAACATTAGTTCTGTGCCTCTTGAAGTAAAGTGAAGTAAAACTGAAATTTGAACTCTACTCACTTTTTGTGTACTTAAATATAGTAATACTGCTATTGTGCACATTTTTCAAAAGAGATTTTTTTTTTTTTTTTTTTTTTTTTTGTGGAAACTTGTGTCTAAGCTTCAGGCCTCTGGGTGGGCCTTTCCCATGGCAGTGGTTGACTGACTCTGAGAGCCAGCGTTGCTTACAGACATGCTGTCAACCTCCGTGCTGCGCTACTGACTGGAGGACGTCTTACTGCATAGCCTGAGAATGCTGATGGAAGACGTGTAATTCCTCTTTTTCAACAGCCCCACACAGCATTGGACTGTTTATTTGATTTAACGATTAGCAATATCTTCACAACATTCAGCATTTGGTATGAGCCATTGTGCTGTTAACTTTTCATGTATTCTATTCAAAAAGATGAAGCTAGTTGGCTTAGCTTGCTAATGCTAGCTCTGAGTCCGACAACACATTGTTTTTCCTTCATGTAGTGAACCTGCTGAGTCAGTGGCAGCTATCGCACACTTTTGTCTAGCATTATACAAAGGAGGAGGTGCTCTAGCTGCGTTAGCTGTCTTTCTTTCATGAGTCCAGCTGCAATGATGGCAAATGACCAGACTGTCAAAATTCCCAACAACAGTAACATTAGCACCCTGTTCATTACTCCATCATTCGACTCACAACGCCAAGTAACTAACAGCCGTGTCATTGAGGAACATATGGAGAGCTCAAATCACAGCATGTGATAGTAAAGTATTTCAGTAATCAGCTAATGATGTCAGTCTTCGACAGTACCGATACTGTGAGTTTGAAGGACATATACTGTGTATAGATATTTTAGCAAAAATTTATTTTAGTTTGAGTTAAATTCTTACTTCTGCATCAAACTCCATCTTGTCTGCCAACCACGTTATCCTCCATGACTGTTGATTTTTACACATGTAGCAAATGTCAAGAACTTGTACATTTTCTCTCTTTCTGATGTTGAGCCTGTTCTGTAGTCACACTGTGTTAAAACTAGCACCATGTGCATATGTATATGTTATTAGGTAACCTGTTGATATGTCATCAGTGCCATTAGCACAGATTTCACTCTATTTATTGTACTTGGCGATTAAAGCAATTTCAATTCTGATAATGACTTTGATGGGGGTCAAACTGTGAGCAGAACAATATAAGCCACATGTGCTTCGCTGCAGTTACAAACCACATGAAACGAAAGAAGGTGGGGGTGAGAGGAGGAGCGGAGCACCAATTCAATCCAGATATGTCCAGATTCAAACATTCAGCGGAAGGTGGCCTGAGCTCAAACACCAAACGACCACCCCAAAGTCACCCTGTGGTCTCAGCAAAGACAAATGACTCAGTGGCATCGCAGAAAAATGGATGTAATTATGGTGATATACGGAATAGCTCAATCATTCTCTGCCTGGTGTTTGGGCTTTAATTGTAAAGTTGCACACTGCCTACTTCCAAATATGCAAGGAATTTCAACAAAGACGGAAAAGAACTGGAGGGGTAAAAAAAATCAAATCAATCCATAGTGCCTTGTGTGCTTTGGCAGAGCAAGAATGGCCCTTTTTTTTTGTTTTTTTGGGAGACAGAGAAGGAGGTATAAGGGTGGGAGTGTGGTGTTTATTGGTTTCTGCCAAGCCAGTCAGAGAAGCAAACACAAGCAGAGTGAAACCTGATCAACTGGCACTGTGCCTGGACCAGCGGCGGCGCAGTGCAGCGTCAGGGGAAAAACACTGACAAACATACATAAGCACAGGACCCAGGTCTCCAAATAATCACAAGATGAGCAGGCCAGATAAAAAAAAAAAAAAAAAAAAAACCCAAACACATCAGTGAATTTAGGGCAAAACCCAAAAATGTCTCAGCATGTTTTATGGAGCAGACAGAACAGAACAGGAGCGGCGGGGATGTTTGTGAAAGTCTGATCGAGGATGACTTTTAAGCGTCTCCTCGGATGCGGGGAAGTTTTCCGATTGAAGTTTACTAATTCCATCCCCTTGATCCCATCCCACTTTGCTCTTCCACCTCCCCACCCCCCCACCCCACAAAACACATGCGCACACACATGCACACACACACATTCTCTGGCCCAGCAGGAAAATCCCTCTGTGGCCAGGCATTTCTTTTTAACTTGATATGCTTGTGAATCACCCCCAGTGCTGCAGTGCTGCTCCACTAATGAACACAGGGCCCACAGACAGAGCTGTCCATGCCCTGCTACGCTCCCCGGTCGCACTGGAAAACAGGATCCAGCTGCCCAGCACCCTGTCATTATATAAAAAAAAAAACCTCCCAGAACACCCTCCGCTTGCCCCTCGACCCTTCTCATCCTTTGACCACATCTCATACTCACCCATCATGCCTCCTGCTGCTAACCTTGGTCTGGACTTAACCTCGGTAACCTGCCTTCATCTTCGGCCCTGCCCCAGCTGTAGTAATAACCTGCACCTCACATTATTAATTTCTTGTTTTGATCCCTTGTTTTTATCACCACCTTTCCCAAGTACCCCCTTGCATGTCCACATGCTCCTGAAATTCTTGCTGTGCAGTTGTTAAGTTATCTTGGCGGTGTATGAATCCATGCTTATCCTTGTCCTGCTGCTCTTGATGAGCTCATTGCCTAAAATTCATTTTGTTTACATCTAGTGAAGAGCATATGACATCTGCTCAAAGGCTATCTCTGCTTTCGCGCATACTACTGATTGTTGTCTTTATTTGTGTTTATGCAGTTATGACTACATACTAGTGAAAGCCATAAATCTCCAGCGACGGTCTTGGATCTGTATCTGTGCCAGACACCAATATAAATATGAACGTGATGTTGACAGTGTGTGGAGGAGATGGAGGAGGAGGGGTTGGCATGAAATCCCCATCTGATAAACTCATCAAAGTGGTGTGCTTTTGGAGTGTGAGTCTTGGCAGTGTGATGGCATGGGAAGAGACACACGGACACACGGACACACACACACACACACACACACACACACACACACACACGCCCAGCTGATACCAGCATCAGGGTAGGGTGAAGCCATACCTAATATGCTGAGTGAAAAGTAAACACGGCACTGTGGCATCAGGGCTTCCCGCTTACTGACAAACCATCTGACTCAAAACAAGCTGGGGGCCAGAGCCCTTCCAGGAGTCCAGGGTGGGGCTGCAAGGATGAGGCTGGCTGGCCATAAAATACAAGTGTACACAGTCATCCATACACAAGAGGAACAAGAGTCAACTAGATATAATTGCTCTGCTGTCATCTGTCAATAGCAATTATGGCAGTACACCAAAATGATTTACAGGGGGAAACTGGAGATTTTCAAATCGAAAATTCCTCCACTGGGAAAGGCTGTAAGTTGGTGCTGGCTGTTATCACATTCACCCACCACTGAGGCAGTTAATGCCAGTTATTAAATTGTTAATATGGAGTTGCATGCAACCTCACTGTGTCCTTAAGTTCCATGTGTCAATGAGCTGTGATTCAAGTCAGTCTTTTAAGTTACTTTTAAGCATCCGACAAGCGATACAGAAGTATCTGCTACTGTACCACCGGACTACAGAGCAGCTTCTCTCCTCAGGCTGTGAGACTCCTCAATTCATCCTACTGCTACAGCGTGCATTTCATTGTACAATCCTGTGTTGTAGAATGATGAATAAACCTTGACTCTGCAAAACTGCTTCACAGCACTTTACAATCCATACAGCAAACACTAGCATTTTGTTCTTATGCTCTGTCAACACAGAAGGTGTTTCAGACACACTGTTCAGGTGTTACATAAATGCAACCAATCAACTGCATTTTCAGACTTCAATTCTTTTGTCTTCTATTTTAAATGTGTTAACAACAGTGATTGTGTGTTGGGCTCTGAGAGCTGCCACAACGCAGGTGACCTACACTCAATACTGTGCCTGAACGCATTCCCGTGTAGACCCACATGGAGGACATATCCCTCCTCCAGGATGTACAGACATGCAACAGGTATCCAATTTACAGGATAGACACAATATTAGGTAGATACATTGCAAACGCATATGAAGATTATGGCTTTGGGAACAGTGGTAGGACAAAGGCCACATGATTCCCTGACAACCACAGTTTAACCTCCTCAAAGTCTTTCATTTGAACAATTCTTATTAGCTCAAAGAACTAAGATTCAAGAAAAATCTAAAGAAATAAACATAATTTGTGTAGTTTGACTCATTAGCTGCTAGTCCAATTATTAGCTTTTTCTGGAGCTTTCAATCATATCACGGGGTCTTCACCAGCTTGCTGAGCTGTGATGGAGGAAGATCTGCAGTTTTTATGAGTTGATCCAGAGTGCTTTTTCTGAGGACTTATTCATAATTCTATATATTATTATATTTCAGTTGAATGACAGGTGTTTTACTAACTTCTTTGTAATTCTATCATTGATCCGTTCTGTACTAGGAGCACTGGTCTGTGCTTCTGCAGTGATATCATCTTGTCACGTTTGTTGATGTGTCAAGAGCAAACACCTCGCTGCTCCGTGTTATTTTGACAATGAGCCTGTGTGTGTGGCTGACTGGCATTTAACAGACTCCCCTGCTGGCTGCTGTTGTAGACACAATAAAGGAACCATCAAACGTGGCACAGGGGGATCTGACTTCTTCTCCACCCACACACGGTGCAACTCTCCGCTTCAGTCTGTCTTGTGGTCTGAAAAGTTTCACAAATCATGTTAACAAATATCCCAGACTGAGCATCCTGTGGTTTTTCACTCCCGAGTACAAGGAGTGGTGCACTTTTGTTGTGGCCGTGGAAATTCAAGATGATCTCGGAGGATGCCAGGAGCATGTGAAAAATATTTGTAGCATTAAAGAAAGGCCAGTTGGTATTAATGGCGCAGTAGAGGCCACAGGAAGTTTGTGTTAGAGTCAGTGTGTGTGTGTGTGTGTGTGTGTGTGTGTGTGTGTGTGTGTGTGAGTGAGGGAGCATGTTTGGTCTGGGTCAGTCAGACACACTTGTTTCCCAGTAGGATGGATCTGATGGAGGCCACAGGGCAAGGAGCAGACAGATTCATCAGAGTCGTCATCTCAGGGTGTCCGGTATCCCAGAGTGCAGCGCTGCAGCTGCCAGGCCTGCAGTGGCTGCCATGATGGGCTCCAGGTGGACAGACAGGCAGCTTCACAGAGACAAGACCTTCAGCTAGTGTGTTCTGCGCTGAAACGCTGCTGCACAATAGTTGAATCTAAACTTTATCAACTGCCCTCTCAATGCTATTGCCATTAAAAATGAACAATAACTTATTTGAGCAGCACTTTCAGGCACACTCTTTAGGCTGCACGGTAAAGGATATATTCTCGACGCCTTGTGCATCACTTATATACATTTTCCCCAAATTCAGCTTGGCATAATTGGCATTAATGTAAACTTTGTCCATTAGATTTAAAAAGGAAGCTGTTTGGCTGCACATCACTGGTCAACTGGTGGGCTGCTACTTGCTAAGGGTTGCTGTAATCAATTAGTATAATATAGAATTAAGAGTGGTAGATTTTAATTGTCTATCACAGATTGTTCCAGAGAGTAAGATACTTGTTTATTGCTGCAGTATGTTTTGCAAGTGCCTCAGTCATTTGATAGATAATATAATGTAGTGTGCATAGGTTTTATCCATTGGTCCGTATGTATGATGCAAAACAGGTGTTGTATCAAGGCTTAACGGGTGAAAGTGGAAAAAATTACTCAGGTATTACATAACTGGTTTGTTCTAAAATATGAAGTATGCATGTGCTTAATCATAAAGATTATTAGCAGAGAAAATAACCAGGAAAATCTGATGTTTTGAACACAGTGGACTCAAACCCCCAGCGGGATTGTAAATCCACCAGAGGAGCCTTGACTTGACCTCTGTGAAGCTGTGACAGGAAACACATTGGTCATTTCTAACCAGTTGTATCCACTTTACTCCCTGCTGATTTTATAACAAGAAATATGATCAGAGCCAAAATGTCTACCATGAAAAATAATTCTGTGATGATCAAATTGAATTGGAAAGTCTGTCAAAACATCTGAGTGAGTCAGTTTAAATGGTTTCTTATGGAAAACTAATGTTCTGGAAATATTCTGCATTCATTTTTCACCCTCACAATGTTTCTCTATCAGCTGCAGTAAAATGCATCCATAAATACACAAGCTATATGTTAATTTGCCTGCCGTGTGAGAATTTTTCTTAGATCCTTATCAGAGATTTGAAAAGTAACCTTTAGCAGAGCTTATTCATAATAGATTTCTGTCTCTCTTCTCCTTCAGTCCGGGATGCCTTGTTAAATCCGGAAATTTGTGACAAGTTTGATTTAGGGGTGTTTGGACTGAAACAGCAGAAGCTCCTCTTAGCAATCAATCAAATCAAACTGAAGGCAGTTATTTTTCTAACCTGACATGCATCGCAAAGGTATGAAGGCAAACCTATAAATATACCACTTCATTCACCTCAGAGACAACTTATACTTACTCATGGAGTGAGGCACAAACACGGCTAGCTTTCATTCTCACAGCTTCTCTTTGGTTATGCACAGAACAGTGTTATCAGCTACTAACTGAAGTGCAAGAAGACAGTAAAGTACATCATCTGCAAATCAGTAAGAAATGTATCAGAAACGTTGCTCTGAAAATCTGTGTTTACTCATATTGAATGAATTCTTGGCATGTTTTGTGCAGTCGTAGTCATCAATGTGCACAAAAATCCTGTAATTGATGTTCTTAACCCTTACTCTTACTTTGTGCTTGCACACAGTCACAAATATACAGATGAGTCTGTGCATCCCCATATAATGTGCACCATTATATTGCAAATATATAAATATATTTGATAAATTCCTTGTTTTTGCAAGTCACAAGCAAGTCAAGGCATTCATAGCTATTCAGTTCCCAGTCAAGACAGGTAGCCAAGTCCTAGGCCAAGTCTCAGTCCTAAACTTTGTGTTTTGAGTCTTAAATAAGTCAACATGGGGCTAACTTTACTGCTAACCACCCAGATAGATGGACACTGATTGCTAGGTCCACAACTCTGGAATGTACTAGTCAAGGCATCTAAAATGTGAATTTGTACTGCAAAGCTACAAAAACTGATGCATCCACAGTTGTATTTTTGCTTTATACTGTAGTGCTGCTATTTTGAATCTGTAGGTGTCACACTACAGACGCAAACTTTTACAAGCAAACCTCCACCAACATCAAACCACTGAGAAAGATTAGGATAGTTGTGGAAGTGCTTGAAGCTCAACCAACAGTTCAGCAATTGACAGCTCCATCACTTTGAGACACAACAGGAGATCAGATCCTGGCTTAAAGCAACAACTGTGGCATTTGCAGTGCACATTCTCCAGGATATCCTAAAGAGTGAAGACTGGTGCCTTTTTTTCACTTTGTAGTTTTTATAACCTCAAAGCAAAAGCACCATATAGCAACGGGGTATGAAAACAGTGCTAGCATGGCATGGCACATGGCCAAGACCAGGCAGTGTGTAATGCTCTGTACAGGATGCTCAGCTTCCCGCCCCTGCCTAAGCAGGTGCTGAGAGATGGTGCCGAGGCGTAAATGTGATCATTGTACTCTTAAGCTTGTCTGTGCTAATGGCAAGGCTTTGGAGATTGACAGCGAGTGAAATGTAGGAAGGCATTCATCTATTTCTTCAGTTTGTCACACAAGAGGATGATGGGAAAAATTCAGTCTGATGGCATCCTTGTTTTTAATCTGTTTTAGCTTAGCTTTGGTGTATCCAATAGACCATTTGAAAAACAAAGTACACAACAATGCAGAGTGCAAGCTGTCAGTGCAGTGCTGACAAAGCCAAACATAACTGCAAGTTATGCATAGTTACTAGTAGTCAGTCATCAGCAAGTAAAGAAAACAACACAATAACAAATAGATAGGAGAAATATATAATAATTAGATGGTTTGTACCAGTACCAGCCAATGCTAAAAGGGCAAGTATTTGCCTTCTTTTAAAACATTACACTTGTAGTCCCACTGCAACCTCACTGTAATAAGACCCACATCCACAAACCACATCGATCCAGATGGGACAGATGTGCTTCAAGAGGCGGATAGTAAAATTGCCCCAAGTGCCTGACAATGAGATGAGAACAAGGCTTCTTCAAACAAATAATTAAAACCTTAAGATCTCAAAAGCTTTAAAAGCATTTGTGGTGTCAAGATAATCCAAATATTTTTCTTGAAAACATCCCATTTTTATTCAGATGCACTCTCCCTTTGGGGATATTTTGAATTAATGTGGGATGTGGGAATTGTTTTCATAGTTGCCTCGTCACTCCCAAATTACAAATGAATAGAACGTGATATTTAGAAATTCAGAGGCAGTTTTATGTCTTTGTTAGACATAGAAACACTCTTATAGTATTTACTGGCACCAAAATGAACTGATTCTGTCCAAGACTGCCGGTCATACTGGTGACAGTGCATGAACGAATACCACCAGATGCAAAAAACCTTTCTGGCTGTCAGGCACCACCTCTTATCAAGGGACTGTATGAAAGTTATTGTGGTTGAACTGTATGTTTCACTTTTTAACAAAGTGGGACCCAGCATGATTAATGTTTTCTTGGGATACTCCACTTGACTTCGATAAAAACCATTGACAACTAAAGGAGATAAAGCATAAATATTCGTAAGATGGTGCACCCCGGCTTAAACATTTAAGTGGCTATAATGAATTTTTTTTTTTTTATAATGTATCAATGTATTCTACAACAGGAAAACAATAGGACAACAGAGGTCTCTCATAGTGATAGGCAGCTATTTTCCTGAAAACGTACTGTACACTACCTGCTCAGCACCAAACAGCAGCAACTATCTGGTGAACATCATGGAGCGTTTGGTAGCTAAGAGTCAGATATTTCTCTCAGCAGTTGGTGGAGACCAAACTAGAGTTAAAAGAGGGTGAACTAGTAAGACTACTAAACGCTTTCACCTTACCACCTTCGGAAAAATAATATGAAAAGTGCAGAATCAGAAGGAAATTAGTGATACACTGACATAATGTTTTGTGGCATTTCTCACTATGACAAATATTTTGAGATCCGTGCTCAGCCCCTTGGCAGCTGGGGTGCACTGAGGCTGGCAGTTTTACTCAGCGGAGGAAAACATGCACTGACATGTCATCATGATACAAACACAACTGCAGTGTTAATTCAATGGCAGCTTGTATTTCTTCTCTTAACAGGGTGGATTTGTAGATCAGCTTTTCTGACCTAGAGCAGTGTGTGAGAGCAAAGCCAGAAAAGGGGGAAAGCATATGTGTGTGTGTGTGTGTGTGTGTGTGTGTGTGTGTGTGTGTGTGAGTGTGTGTGTGAGTGTGTGAGTGCGAGAGAGAGTGGGAGAATGAGACAGAGAGAGAGAGAGTGAACGTGGGATCCTGATCTCTCTGGGACTTACTCAATCCCAACTGTAATGTAAAACCTTTGGGACAATGAGGGGCTATACAGTGCTGAGCCTTAGCCGGGCCAGAAAGTCCACCAAACATGTTGTCAAACCATGAGGAATTTATTACTAATGTTGGTCAGCTGTAGCGACAGGGGCGGCAGCTTTTTTCCAGCACTGAAAAAGAGAAATCATTAATTATCTCCACCACCACCCTTGATCATTCCCTGAATTTCAGCTGAGTTTATCTGCGAAGCGTGCATTTCCATCCTGGCTGAGTCTCTTCAGCTAGCGTGTCCATTTATAAAGCTTGTGGCTTAACAGCGGGGTCATCCACTGACCTATCCATTGACAGCCAGTGGTGTGAAGGATTGAAGGTAGAGAAGGCAGAACAAAGCAGACATGGCAGAACAAAGCAGACATGGCAGCAGCACATGTGCTGTCATCCAGACTTTGCCCTTCACATTGGCCTTCGGCCTCTTTCTCGATGGGAAACAGGGTCCGGTGCACCAAACCAACCGACACAGAGACAAGCACAACTTCTGACCTGAAAACCGGAATAACTGCAACTCAAGCAAAAGCAAATTAGTACTTTTAAAAGGGTTCATTGAAGTAGCTGTTGTGTCTGAACTGCCACTGACACTGCAGAGAACAATGGCCATGAAGAGGATGATGTGTACATTCGTGGGCGCTCAGACCTTCAACACCCTATGTTTAGAAAATGCAAGGATCTGTTTTAGTCGAGGCAAGTTGTTTCAGGTACCTGTGAGATGATGAAATACAATTCAGTAAGTACTGGATATCCTTTAGTTTGAAGGTTTTTAGATGCCAATATATTGCAAAATCACTTATATTGCGAGGAAGAATTTTATAGCTCTGAAAAGATATCAGAGTGGCAACCACCTTATCTTTCACTGTGACAGTCACAAGAGGAAAACAGCAGAATGACTGCATTCACACTTAAATATAATCTACCAGGAATGGGCTGTTGCACTGTGTGGTGATGCTATCTTGCGTTGTGGGAGAACTTTAGCCATATTCAACTTATTTACTGGACGACAAATGCAGTTGCTGCACTATTTAATGCAATGTTGTCTGTCTGAACAGTCGTTATTAAGGGAAATGGGATGAAGGTCATTCAAAAAGCTGACATTGAGGGAACAACTTTTCACGGAGGCACCTACCATTATGGATGTTTCATTGGTGAATCACATTTCATCCCAAAGGCTCAGCATGACTTCTGTTGTCCCACATCACTTGCTAAGTCATCGTCTGCACACCCAGCGGCCACTGTGAATACCCTGGGCCTGTTGATATAAGAAGAGAAGCAATAAGATGGTCAACACTGCCAACTTAGCAGTTCTACACTGAACTGCACCATCAAGCCATTCTATCAAGAAAATATCAAAGAATAAATATACCAGCAGCCATGCTGCAAACAGTATGTCATCTAGCATACAGCAGACAGCCTAAAGCTAACAAACCAACATATACAAGCTATGCATCAGTCTGACGAGCACCTCATGTTTAACCACACAATTTCTGCAGCAAACTTTTCTTTTTTTATATAATCTTTTCAAGGTTGGGACAATTTATTTTTCTTATTTTGCACCCACTGAGATTTGAAGGCACTTTGAGCAGAAGGCTCTAAAATACTTTTCATAATAACCAGAATAATAACCCTTTGCAGAAGAGATTAAATGTGCTCTTACCATTAGAAAAATACTAACCATCCATATACTAATCCCATTGTCTGAAGATGTCCAACCAGGACTTGTCCACAGCCAGACTTTTTCACCTGAAAATGTCTTGTTTGACATCAGCCATCATGCTGGGAGCTTCATTTGTCATAGCTGTCAGCCTTACAGTTGCTATCATTGCAACATTGCTTTACACTTTGCAGGTCTGTCTGTTTTAGAATGGCTCAGATTGTCAAAGCTGACTGTGGTGTCACTGTTTAGATCCTCCCAATTGTGTGGGATTGCCCTTTAACTCCTGTGTTACACTATCAATCAATGTGGCTCAGGATTTTATGGGTTGCTGCTAAACCTGGCCAGACATGTTTAACTACATCTAAAGTTAATTCACATTCATGTCTGAGCAATTGTGTTTATTACCCCAACGTCAGTTTCCAGGTTATTGGAGGGCAGTTAAATTTAGTGTAAGAAGGGAGGGGAAGTGGAAACCAGCTGGGAGAGACATGATTCAATCCATCCTTTGTATAAACCTCAGATATCCTAAAGAATATGAGTCCATGCTGCTACCGGCAACAGCTTTTTCTGCCCTGAGAATATTATTGCACAGTAAATAAGTACCGACAAAGAGTTTCATTTCAGAGAGTTTGTTGCCCAAAACCATATTTTTTTATTTCTAGCCGGTGGCCATGGCATGAATGTAATAATGTGTTTCAACTTATGCAGTTACGGATAACTCTAATATTCTTTAACCACACTATAAGTGTGAGGCTGTAATGCTCATTGTAAAGGGTTAGGGTCCCGAATTAGTTTAGTTAGGTTTGTCCCTTATATATCTTTTTTAGAAACAGTGACGCGAGCAAGTATCATTAGTGGCCATGGTTATCTGCAGCATCTTCAACGCACAGTAGAAAGTAGGGAAGTTGGTAAAGGGCCTCAGTGACAGGCTCAAGGACAAACCTTGGTGTTTGCTGTGTGTTTGAAGTCACTTTGACTGAGCTTTGATTAGATCATCCTGCTGCAGAGATATTTCTAAATGTCTTATCAGGCATGCACAATATGTCAACTGCCTCTCTTTGTATGTATTTACTAAGGTGACAAGAAGAATTGTTGTGAGTCTGACCGTTATCAGTCAAGCAGGCAGACAGGCATGCAGGTAAGCTGCTGGCTGCTGTCCAAAAGCTGTGAGTCACAGATCACAGACAGCAGATGGTGTGATAGCTCAGCTCCTTGTTAACTTTGGCAGAGAACCACCGAGCGCCTCACTGGAACCCATCCCACCCAACCCTGAGTTCCTCCTCAGCACCCAACACCATCAACAGTGTATCATAAAAACAGAGTCATAAATCACAAGAAATCTAAATGAAGTTTAACAGGAAACACAGTGTTAAACAGTGTGAGAGCAAAAGTTATTTTTGGACTGTAGATAGGGCACGAAGAAGACGGGAAGAAAGTGATGACAGGGAGGGAAGGTGATATTTTCTTAGCAAGTGTACATGGCTTGTGTGTTTATATCTTAATTTGTTATTGTTGTGCATTGCAATATAATCTCTATACAATCAAGAGAAGTTTGACAAATGAGTCTGGAGTGCACTGCCAAGCTCACTGAGCGATTGCATAATTCTCACTACTGAGATTCATTAATAACCACATAATGGAAAAACAAGGAGCAGCAGCATGACACTGCACTGACAGAGAAATGTACAGCTTTTTCCTCATTTGACATCCTTGAGAGGTCTTGAGGCAAGACAAACACTGTGCGTAAATAACCATTGTGCTGCGGGCCAGCACATTCCAGATGAGACGACAAATAGCCATTACCCGTCAGGTTATCAATCACGCAGGTACAGCACACTGTCACTGGCTCTTTTCATGCATTCTCAATGATGGTCATAACTTTGACCTGACAAAGCCAGTCAGCTTGAGCAACTTCCCCATTCTATCACAGCTGTCAGAGGCATAGCATGGCTTTGTTCTGATTAATTACACCCTTTCTGGTAGGAGCTGTCAGTCATCCAAACAAGTGATATATACACACTATCTAGCAGCTGTGAATGAGCATGAATAAGGGCGGGTGTCATGAGTCAGCTGCCAAATATTCAAATGAACATTATGAGACAGAGAAGGAGAGAGAGAGAGAGAGAGAGATAGATAGATAGAGAGAGAGAGAGAGAGAGAGAGAGAGAGAGAGATACAGACAGGCAGAAACAAAACAAGGAAACCATTTGGTTGCCCTCAGGCAAAACTATCCAGCCTTCACTGTCCAGGAAAGCAGAAGAAGTGCTACCAGTGTCAGAGGATCAGAGCTGCTGCCTTACGGTGACGAGTGAATGCAATTTCCCCTGAGAGAGATTGTATCATAATGATGTCAGTGTCTTTCTGTACACATAATATGTTTGAATAAACCTGCAGGGGACCTCATGGGAACTCAAGCATGCAGCAGAGTACAGTAATGTGTTTAAACTGGCAAAACACACATCGAACCACGAGTTTCCTTGAGAAACATTTCAAAGCTCATAAACTAAACATTCCTCCACATACATTTCTGTTCTCTGCCTGTCTTGCAGGTCATGTTGGATTGCTCCAAATTGGACACATTAGCACAATAATCAACTATTCTGTGCGTGTTAGCAGATAAAGTAGTAGCAATGCAGAACATGGAGTGTGCATGAGTGCGAATGCCCGCTAGAGAGTGTATTCATGTCTTACTATTGTGTGCACGAGTGTGCATGCATGGGTGTAAGTATCTGCGTGCTTGTGGCCTTGGCATAACACGTACAGTGTCAGTGTGCAGTGTAGGAATCCATGCTCTGCTTTGTTCTTCTTTCATGATTGTTTTTACATTTGAGAATGTAGCACTGAACAGTACATTGAAGTCAAAGACTTCCTTGATCCAAACATGGCAATGCACTGCAGTTGCCATTTTTAGTTTATTACTCATCTGGTTACCATTTTTGGTTTATTAGGTCACTCATCTGGTTGCCATTTTTAAGTAGCAATTTCTAGACTGCACATATTTAAGGGAAAATGTTTTTGTATTGCAAGTAAACTTGTTTTTGGCTCTGTCAGGCTGTACTTAAGCCAAGAGCAACTTTGAGCTGAATGCCAACGTTAGCATGCTAACGTGCTCACGCTGACAATGCTACAATGCTGATGTTCAGTAGGTAGAATGTATATCATGTTGACCAGCTGTGTGTTCTGTTAATGCACTGCTGATATGGCATTTTGGAAGCTTTTGATCTCTATGCTCCTGACCTGTGAATTAACTCCGGTGCCTTGTCTCTCTGTCCTAGCAAAGCCAGAGCCATACATCACCTGGACTTCCTGCCAAGGTGAGCCAACTCTCTCTGCCTCACCTCTCTATACAACCACTGTCTGCCATTCCTCCCAGCCAGCTCAGCTCAGCTCAGCTGGATTGCACATTTCATATTAACTGTTCTGTTCAACAATAACCTGCCTCATTGTTCTGCTTTTGGGTTCAGAGAAAACACCCCATTATGACAACCAGTCAGGTCTGTATCAGGCTCATGTATAGGCCCAACTGTGTATGGGCCCAAATATGAAAATGGTCTATTCAATGGGACTAACAGTGTTGGGCCTTGACCTGCTCAATTTGACTGTTTTTAACAGAGCTCCGGTTTTTGTTTGCTTGTTGAAACAAGTTACTTTGTTAAAGTAATCCTGGTGTAAGTGATGGGAGACAAAATCCCCGGTCCTCATTCTGTGCAAAAATACATTCCAACTTTAAGCTGAAGCTAATTGAGCCTTCAGCAGTCTGAGACGAATCAAGAAGAGTATCATCCAGACTTACAGCCTTTTTAGAATGGAATGATTACAGCAAGCAAAACCTGTTTCAGATTATTGTTTCAAGCCAGACATGAAAAAAATGTGAACCTGTCTTCTAACTTTAATAAGTCCCAAACACTAAAACAATATTTTCAGGAGATGTGCCTCTGCCCTACTTACTGCAGTTTAACATAATCAGTGAATCAGTAACTCCTCTACTCTACCATAATGCTGAAAAGCCCTGTGTGAATCCATAACACACCTTTCACATGAATCAGCAGTATTCACAGTGATAATTACACCTGTTTAGTGTATATCTGTGTGTGAATGTGTGTGTGTGTAGGTGTGTGTTTGTCTATGTGAGTACTCATGTTGTAGGGTCATAAATGTGTTTATCCAGTCACATAGTGGGGAAGACTTGGGCTAAGGCTAGTGTAGGGTTGGGTTAAGGTTAGGGTAAGTCTCCAAGAAATGAATGTAAGTCATCAAAAGTGATGGACACTCAACTTGTGCATGTGTGTCTGTCTGCCTGTACATAAGAAATATCCATCTCACCATATACTATACATGTAGGATGCAAAGCTTGATGTGTGTGGGTGTGAGTTTCGTATTTACAGCAGGTCACGCTCACCCTAATCCCCTTGTCAGTTACCCACAACATCCAAAACTACTCAAACGAGAACTTCCACTGTAACACACAAGCAGATTGTGGTGCAATCCAGTGGTGGCTTGCACCAGGTGCAGCTGCACACAGGCTTAGTGTTTTACTCTCCACTGCACTTTCCACAACACCAGCATTCCTACAATAACCATATTCTCATGGCAGCACACTAACCTTTTAATGTTTCATGGCTTGCAAGTCTACTAGAAGGTTTTCAATGAGGCAGCTGCTTAGGGAACGGCACATGAACACTTTGGACAAGGACAATGTGTCTCAGTTGGACATTACACACAAGCACAGTGGCCTCCGAATGCTTAATGTAGACCACCATGATTCAACCGCAGGTTTTCAGTGTTAAAACATGTCTGGGAGCAAACTGAGACATTTC
Organism: Chaetodon auriga; assembly: GCF_051107435.1. NCBI lineage: Eukaryota > Metazoa > Chordata > Actinopteri > Chaetodontiformes > Chaetodontidae > Chaetodon > Chaetodon auriga. The sequence goes on from NC_135078.1 coordinate 6,842,961, forward strand.
AGTCTGTGTGCTCAGGTTGTCTACATGCTAACACTACAAAGCTCACAGTACAATCATGCCTCCTGATCCTTATCTGAGCACAGACCTGCTCTAAGAAGCTTTACTATGCTCCGCTCCACAAGCAAAAGCTTTTTAAAGATTGACTTCTTTGTGGAGGGGAAAAGCTCTGAAGCTCAAAGAAGCAGCACTGGCTGGTGTTTTATTACATTGTGTTTCTTCAATGGCCTAGCGCTTGAAAACAACTTTCCAGCTGAGCAATCCTAGCATTAACAAGTCGTTCATCTTTGATGAGCTCCATATGCAAAAAAACAGGAGGGGAAAAAAAGAGCCTGTGATCAGAGAAATAAAATCATATGTATATTCTGTCACGCCTCACATCCTCTGGAGCAGTGCAAAATGTGGTGTGCCTGAAGGAAAACAAATAGCATGTCCCGGCACAAGGCTGTGTTTGTTTCTGCTGCTTTCATTGGAAACGCATAAGCAAATGTGAGCCTTGAAAACGAATGTGCAGCTAAAAACTGCTTTTAGATGATTTATTTCTTTTATGGCAGATTGCAGGAATACTTTGTCTTATCTTCAGGAAGTCTTCCAGTCTGATGCAGGGACATGTCATGGATCTAGGATCTCTCTTGCTCGCAAGCCATGTCGTTCCCTGCAGCTATTTTCTCAACCTTGGGTGGTCACTTTACATGTTCTTATGCCTTCTTCCCACTCCCATTGTTTCAAACATTGCAACACGGTGACGGTGAGCGGTGGTTTTTATCTCAGTTTGACGGGCCCTGTTGTGTCTCTATCTCAACTAAGAACCCCCCCTCTCCCCCACACACACACTGTCAGCATGGAAGACAAATACATTCATGTCATACTGTATCTGCAAGACAAAAAGCCTCCCATCACCCAACCCCGCCCAGATTTTCAGCTGACAGTCAAGTTCTGGGTCAGTCAAGCTGGCAGGAGCTCACATCCGTCTTGCCTTTTGACACACGTCACCAATGAAAAACGAGAAAAGCGAGATTTCCACATAGGCGGTTGGAGGTCTCATCTTCAACTTCTGAATGAGCCTGAAGCCCCGAGTACAGACACACAAGAAAAACCCCTTTTTAACTGTTTAAATGGCTGTATTTTCCACAGTTCTCACCAGCAGCTATTCTGTGCATACAGTATGTACTACGTAGTGTGTGTGTGTGTATGTGTGTGTGTGTGTGTGTGTGTGCCAAGCCAGTGTGGCAGAGCCCAGGTCACAACAGTTCTGCTCAGTTTAGCTCAGCGATGTTAAAAGGACACCAGCACCCTGTGGTGAAGTTTATGCTTTGGTAGTGTATACTATGTGCCAGTGAAAGGGGAACTGGGGATAGAGTCATCAGGATTGTGGGATGACCCTGGGTTCATAGCGTACCCCCCTGCTGCTTGCCCCTTTCATCAAGCAGCCCAGTTGTTGGTTTAGCTCAGGCCCTTCTCAGCAGGCCTTGGCACAAGGGAGATCCCGTGGCCAAAGAGGATTTGGTGAGAGGAGAAGGGAAGTCTGCTCACACTCAGCAGCAGCTTTTCGAGCATCAAGCACCACCTACTTCCAATCATGCATTACCCCCAAATCCCCCCTGTGCCTGCAAAACCAGCAGGACCAGACCTAGCAGAGAAGAGGTCTAGTCTGAATATAACAGAGAGGCAAAGAAACAAACTCTCAATAATGCACAATCACACATTCCCAAACACTTTAGCATGTGTCCAACAAAGTTAACAACATCAATCACATTTCCTCAGAGACGTCTTGGATGTTATTACAGCATTTATCTTTTAGTGGTGCTGTGGCACATCACAGGCGAGGAGATAATGACACGCTTTATTGAAATGGAGACGAATGCACCCTCTCCTCACCATGGGTGGTCTCGTCAGGAGCGTTGCATGGAGAAGATCCCCACAGGCAATTAGCATGCAAGCCAGACTGAACATCTCTGGTTTATGCATTACACACAGCTGGGCTCAAGACATAACTCAAGTACAAGATACTACAGAGTACGTGCATGTTCTTAAGCAGGAGTAACATTGTGTCCTAATGAGTGCACGCGCTGCATGCATCCAAGCGGTGGTGGCCATGAACAGCAGCAAGTCTCAACCAGCAGAATCAAGGAGCCCTGTGGGCCCTCAACTGGGAGACAATACTAAATACAGGTAGACTAATTAAAATAACTATATGAAGACATACTTGTTGCACTTGATGGTCGTGTTCCTGGAAATTATCACTTCAATCAGTTTTACGTTTACTTGCCAGAAGCAGACAGGAACAAGACTAGCAGTCTCCAGCCATGCCAGCAGCTCTGGAAGGCTGTTTAGCAGCGATATGAGCTTAATTTTAACAGTATACTCACAATGACAACGCTAACATTGCTATTGGTAAGCAGGTATCAGTTCTTAATATGTTTACTGTCTTAGGTTAGCATGTTAGCATGCTAACATCTACTAATTAGCACTATACATAAAGTAGAGCTAACACAGTATTGGACAATTTAAGTTTAATTTGATGGCACTAGATGAAAAGTTGAGGGAAGTTTTTACAACTCATCCTTCATAAATGTCTGTGCTAAATTTCACGACAATCCATCTAGTAGTTGTTGAGATATTTCTGTCTGGACCAAAGTGGTGAACCACAGTGTGGCTACACAGAATGCCCAGAAAGCTCTGAGATTACTCAAGGGATGTACTTGACTTGACAAAGCTCCTCCAGAGCCACAGACGACATTATACATCTGTTTTCACAAGCTGTGTAGCAGGCCCATAAACTCACAAAGGACATTTAAAATATGTTAAGTCGCTCTATAAACATGAGGTGTTATTTCAGACCAACAGCAAGACTGTTCCTCTTTTTATTGCAAACTTTGACAACGAATCAGGGCAAGATCAGTGAATTCTGCAGTTCTCCAGTGAGTCTGAAGAGCAATACCATCAACTGGTAGGAAAGAGAGTGGCTTCACGGATGGAAAAGCAAAGAAGTCTGCAATTCAAACTGTGTCCAGAGGTGTGCATTTTTAATATACCTTCTAATTACGTAAACCCTTGCCAGAGGAAAGAAAAATCCATATTATGATCTCAAATTTACCAGGACAGATTTCTCCTATTTTCTTAGAACTTCTTAAAGGTCCAGCAAAGGTCCAGTGTGTAGGATTCAGGAGAATCTATTGGCAGAAATGGAATGATATCAATAATCATCTTTTCATTAGTGTATAGTCACCTGAAAGAAATGTTGTGTTTTCATTACCTTAGAATGGGCTCTTTGTACTGTATCTGCAGAGGGAGCAGGTCCTCTTCCACAGAGTCCACCATGATGCACTGCCATGTGTCTACTGCAGCCCAGAGAGGACAAACCAAACAACAGTGCCTTTGTCATTTTTCATGGGTTTCACAGCCACTATAAGTATTCCTGCATGCTTGGAACGAGAGGATGGGAGAAGATGCATTCAGTTTCTTGTAATCTGCTGCCTCAACACACTAAATCTTCCACACTGGTCCTTTAAATTCCAAAATAAGAAAGAAAGCCCCTCCTCTGGCCATTGTTTCATCACATGTATAGGCTCTTGCTGCTCTTGAGATTAGACAAATAAGGCAGAATATCAGAAATTTGTCTCAGTGATCAAATTCAAGTGTTACCAGCTGCACAGTCTCCAAGATACAGCTTAAACAAATATAATCCTCAAAAGAAACTCCCTGTGGCATTAAACTTCACTTGAGACAGATGCATATACAGACAGAAAGAAAAACTCTAGATAAAACAGCAGTACAATATCAGAGAAAAATGATCTGCATAACTGCCTGTGAATGTAGAAATCCCAGGTAGCAGGTTTGTGTGTGTGGCCGTCCTGCTGGCAGATACCACATCATTCATCATCTTATTAAAGAGGCTTGTAGGACGGAAGAAAAATGGATGCTTGGGCATACTTTGTAGACACTGACAGTCATCATCATTGGATGAAAATGGCAAGTGGGTGGGACATTCTGAGCATACGCTCCTCTTCATTGGTAGCCTGCTACGGCTGCTGGTGAAGGCAGCTGATCTCTGGGATTGTGCACGGTCAGGTGCAGCAGTCAGTCAAAGCCTTGGCTCCGCTCAGCAAGTTGGCAAGCAGCCTGAAACTCTCACCCAAAGCCACAAGAGATACCTGCAATTTGTCACCCCTATGAAATAACATTTTCCATCTAAATTGTCATTTCGAGGCAGAATGTTCCTACAGAGAGTGACACTTAACACCATATCTGTGTATCTTACAAAGCATTGTATTATCTAGTAACTCCCCTCACACCCACCCCCATCTCTCCAAACTCCTAGTCTGGTGTTTTTGTAGCAGTTGGCAGAGGCAGAGGAAGGTTTTAAAGAAGTAATCTTTCCTGGCTGCAAAGCTTTCATACTAGTCAGTGTAAAGACGGGCAGGAAAAGCCCAGAGGGCAGTGCATCAATTCTTTGTTTGACGACAGGCTTGGCAGATCGCCAGGACCTGATTTCTCACACCATGCATGCCACAGCACACCTCAGGCTTAGGAGCCAGAGACTCAGATGGAAAGGTTGACGACTGAATTAAGTTCTTGAAATTTCACTCCATTTACAAATGTTGCTGACCTTTTTGTCAGTTGTGACAATAGAGATATCATGTAATCTGACTAGGGTTCTATATTTCTATTTAATTAAGTTCTGTTAAGTGCATTCTTTGCACATTGTTTACTATATGTTAAGTCTAAGTTCAAGTTACTTTTTATGTCAGTTGGTTGCTGGTATAAAGAGGCACAGGCCTGAGAATATTGAGTTATGTTACCTCAGTACTCGCAGAACCTTTTGACTTTTTCAGGGAACACTGACAGGATGTGCCAGTACTGACTGGACGAAAAATAAGTGATGCTTTATCATCCTTCCAAATTATTTAGTTGTAGGCTACATTTATCTATAACTTATGAAATCATGGCATGTTTTGCTTTACTTGCGGTCAATATTGTGGTAATTCTTCTTCTGTATTGTATGTGACAATAAATCTACAAAAATCCACTGACATGTATGTGTGTTGTACCTTGAAAATATGAGACAAATAATAAACAAAACAAGTATTTAAATTAATATGGAAACCATTTACTAAGACATACGACAAGTAGTTGCACTATCAACCAAACCACAGGTAAGACTTGTATCCACAGGCTGATGAGCGTGGATCAATGCAGTGTCTGACTCTGACTCTCATTCGAATGAATAAGAGGGATGTGTTTGTTTCTCACAGAGCTTAAGCTGGTGTGAAAGCAGCCTAAAGCTGTAATGCTTCCATTTTGGTTGTTGGTGGTTAGTTTGATGACATATAAAAGCAGAGTAGGCAGGAGACAGTGAGAGTTTTCATCAACGTCAGACTCTGACAGTGTTAGAGTGCAAGGCTGTGGCTATGTCCTGGAAGCAATACCTACCAGTGTAAACCCAGTACACATGGATCTCCCCCAAAAAAAAGTCTCAGTAGAGAAAGATCAGTTTTTTGCCAGCACTACCTTTCATTGTATGCCATGACAGACTGGATCATGAATTATGCAAATCTATAACAGAATACAAAATAAGTACAGAAGTATTTGAGCGAGCCAAGTGCAAAAAAAAAAGGGTGAAGACAAACACAAAAAGAGGATGTGCTGCATCATGCACTGCAATGAGTAAAGCCACTTGAGTTTTCCTGAGAAAGGAGGGCAGGAGGTCTGGTCAAACTGTGAGCAGCTCAAATCTGTATTAAGGAATGTTTTTCTCCTCTGCTGTCCTCAGCTTTGGTTTGCATGGGGCATCAGTTGCTATTCTGTCACTGTGAATAAGCTTATATGTGTTGTCATGCATCTCCATGAATGCTACCTCACACATCTCTCTGCACAGAGCAGTGAGATTATTCAGTGGTGTTGAGTTATACATGACATACCTCAATCAATGGATGCGTTGGCTGTGTTATTGTGTTTCCTGTTGTAAATGTATCTTTGTATCTGGTGTCACTCCTCTCTCCTGCCGGATTTCCGTCTTGGTGTCAACTGAATTAAGCATTTCAACATTTACACAACTAATTACCTGGTTTACACACGCCATTCGTCTATTTAACACACCACAAACCCTCTGCTGTCTATTGCATTGTGGCAGGAGGCCAGCTTTTCAATGGAAATGTCGTATGTACTGTGTGACTACAAAGGCCACCTTTTTAATGCTAGACAAACACCCGTGTCATGCTCCGAACTGTCACACCAAAACACACACAGGGACTAGTCCATTCAAATATCAGTCAGATGAGTGTGGACAATGCTGACGATGCAGGAATTGTCGTTCCTGTGTACTGATTTGCCAAGTGACACCAGGTACAATTGTGTAAATGTGAAACCAAAAATCAGCCTTGACATATTTTGACTCACAGCCATACATTTAATTATGTAACATAGAACCCCAATCCTAAAAAAGCGCCCTTTCATACCCAATCATGATGCTATCAGCTGTTAGCAATGAACCTGTTTACCTGTGGAATGTTCCAAACAGGTGTTTTTGGAGAATTCCACATCTTTCCCAGTGTTTAGTTGCTCCTGTTCCAAATTGTTTGAAACGTGTTGCTGCATCAAATTCAGAATAAACATATATTTACAAAAATCAATGAAGTTGATGAGGCACAACATTAAATATATTGTCTTTGAAAGTTTTCATTTGAGTTTGTGCAATTTTTTTTCATGGTTTGTGGTCAAAATGATGGGGAAAAAACTTTTCCGGTGGTTACTGTTTGTTCATGGATATGAGGCTATTGGTGTCAACAATCTTTTAAGTTTTCTCATTATAATACATTAACTCTTGTTTCATTCTGGTGGAATCTTGGCATTAAGTTTCACCCTCTCTGTTTCTTAAAAGTATTCAGCTCTGCCTTGTTACTATCAACCTATTATTACGCAGTGACACATGATGCTAGTTATCGGTAGACCTTAGCATTTCCGCTCAGACTGAAGGCATGAAACGAGAAAAGCCAAAATGTAGAATTTGCAGCCCCTTGGCCAAACTTCAGATGTTATCACACAATGCCTTGTTAACACAGCAGTGACAGCTGCAGACACATGAATTAGTGACACAAAGTCTTTGGGAAAAGCCGGGCAGGGAATCTGTGATAGTTTCTCATCCCTTGACAATATTATCATGTGCCACGCATGTGTATGCAAGATTATGAAACATCGCATTGTCAAACAGAAGCATGTGTACTCAGCAAACCTCCCTTTGATGAAGACGGGTTAAGAAAATATGTATGTACACACAGAAATGGAGACACACAGATGTGCAGTATAGAGTAGATTGTGTACACAGGTGCAAGCAGAAGTGCTGCAGGTTGATTCTGGGGAATTAACTGAAAAGGCTTATGGCTGCTTTAAAAACAAATGACTAAAACTAAAAGTGCTGACTAAAACCAATTCTGGCATTAGCATGGTACTCTTACCCTCAGCACGAAACAGCACTCAGCAAAAGTCATTTTAAACATAACGTGACCACATGTGTATTAGCTTCTATATATAATGGTGTGGGCTGGTTTTGTCTATGAATTATGCACAACTCAGTTTGGTTCAAGTCCAACTCAGAAATAAACCATTAAATCATTTCTCCTTGACAAACATGCATGTTAAACATGCGATTCAATTTAGAAGGTGACTCAAATATACTTCAGTACAGTCAAATAGCTACTTAAACTACAGGAAACTATAAATCCCTTCTTTAGTCATCTTTATAGTATCAGTCTGAAATGTTTCTGTGAGAGCTAATGGTACGGGCCTTCAAACGTGTGTGTTGGTTTAACCCCGACAAGGTACATCATGACACTTGTGCAATGGAAATACTCAACAGCATGAGAAGAGCCAGATGATGATTGGCAGGGCCCTCTGCAGGGCAGATCAGCCGGCCCATTCGCTGACAGGCTCGCTGGCCAACTGGTTTGGGGTTTTCCTCGTCTGCAGCTGGAAAGGAGAGAGACATATGGATGAGGAGATTGTACCAGGGTGAGTGAAGAAGAGGGAGACGGAGAGAGAGCACAAATGGGTGAAGAGAGAGAGGAGAGGGGTGGAGAGAGCACAGTGCCAGCCATTTGCTCTGCTGTTGCCTTGGGATTCTTAATAAACACATCCACACACCCGCTGTGTCCCCCGCTTTCGTCTCCTCTTGCCAGCTGACCAAGTCAAGACACATAGTGGAGTGCAGTGTGGGTTAAGTCAACCAAACACTGTTGGTGCACCTTTTTTATTTCTACAATATAGCTGACTCAGCTTTCTGTGGAAATCAAAGTCAACATTTCTGGAAAGAACCTTTTGACAAGGTCAGCCCAGCCAGTGTTGTGTTGTTTGAAACTGTTCAGAAAAACTGACTTTTCTACTTGAGATGTGGTAAAAATGTGATTTTACAGTCGCTGTTGTTGTTGGGTGAATGCTAAGTTAATGTTAAGATCTTGCAGACACTCACCTCCTTGCAGACATTGAGAAGTAACATCTGTCACGTGAAACTAGATATTTCATTCACATTTGGCTCTCAGACCAAATGCTACAACAACACATTTAGAAGTAGAATTACCACCTTGCTCAAACTACACTTTGCATGTACCAAGACTGGTGTCACCAATTCAGCATCTGACCGAATGTGAAATATGGTCACGGTCTCCCTTCTGTTCCTTATGAGTTATGGTGTTGAATAACGGCAAGAAAAAATTGGTTTTGAAAAACATTATGATGTCACAGTCAAGCTGACCTTTGACCTTTTGGATATAAAATGTCATCACTTCATCATTTATCCTGTGAGACATTTGTGTGAAATTTTGTCATAATTAGGGACGGAATCCTTGAGTTATGGCCAAAAACATATTTCGATGATGGTCCAACTCAGCTCCACCTCAGACATCCACATAGACTTCTTTCGCTTAATGCCTTTCTCTACTTGCCCCTTCAGCCTTGACCTGGAAACACCCTGTCTGTAACACACACCCACACACCCACACACCCATACTCAGACACTGCAGCTGTCCAATCTCCCTCCGGGGTCAAAGGGAACATCCTAATGCTCATCCCACTTGAGACGGGCACCTGTTGGTCCCGTCTTAGCCTGGCCTTCATAAAGACAACAGAGAATTCAATAAAGCAGGCTTAGAGCCACGAGGCCTGATGGTGCCTCTGTTCACCACACTGTCGCTGCTTCCTTCTTCCTCCTCATGTTTAAGCAGTGAGGTGGATTTGAAGCAAACATGATATGTCATTTGAAAGACTCAGGGGGTCTAGTTCTCTGGAACAACAGGCAGTTTATATAAAAAGACGACCATGATGAAAACTGTGAAAGATGCATTGGTTGAACCATAGTGGCTTTTCGACCGAGAGTGAGGCTGAGTGCTGCTGCTGCAGGGACTGTCCATGCAGGGACTTGTTAAGCAGTGGAAAATGTTGTTGGGAACTTGGTGAGCAATTTGTCTTCCTGTATAAAATAACCAGAATCTGTCATTAGGGCTTGATTTTAAGATAAGATCATAAAAAGCAAATGTAAAACCATCAATTTAGAAGCCTGCTTGTTCATGTAGATTTTTATAGGTTGGCTTTCTAAAGACAGGCAGGAAGTTGACGTGTTGCCAACACATGTCTCTAGCAGGTTCTATACCCGTATATGCACTATAAACTGTATACATAGCAGTCTTTGCAGTATTGTGCACATCTTGTAGTAGGGACAGCAATGGCCCCCAAAACCAACCTGCCAGCTTTCACTCTTTCGACCTGTTTTTGCCACAGTGTGATGGCCCACTTCCTCACATCACCGTCTTATTTTTAGCTTAATGCGCATTCAGCTGTCCAAGAGTGTAATTAGAGGACAGATAGATCCTACTGTCAAGCTTACACATTGAGGCTGGAGGAAAATTGGTCTTATTGTGACTTGGACAATGTGTGAGTCACTGCTCTGATCCCCTCCTTCATTAGAGCAAATCCCTGCCACAAAGACCAATGAAGAAGAGATTTACTGTAGTCTGGGAGGTCCGCCTAAAAAAGTCTAATGTGCCTGTGTGCAAGTGTGTGTGTGTGTGTGTGTGTGTGTGTGTGTGTGTGTGTGTGTATTGTATCTGTGATGTAACTTGAAATGTTTCCAGGCTGTTTTTTTTTTTCCCCTCCTTCCGCTGTGTTTCTATATTGCCTCTTCTCGCTGTCAGTCACACTCAAACACCCCTCTGCCTGACTTATAATTAACTGCAGTTGTTAATGGGCTCAAGAAGAATTTAGCTTGTAAGCTGATCCTACAATTAGGGCTTGTTGACTTTGCATAAATGTTGGGGGCTGCCCTCCCCAGGGGCGCAGGGCAAAAGAAGGGCGCCTTTGAGAGGCTGCCAGGCCTGTCCGGACCTCCTGAGATGTTGGAAGGGGAAGCAGTCGAAAACACACACAGAGGAGCCCCTTCCAGCAGTCTTCCCTCGGATCCTTTGGGGTCACACAGGACATCAGGTTAACCTCTGGAAACTTGGATGAGACCCCACAGACCAGCTATGCTCAAATGTGCATCCTCAAGAGGCCAACCATGCAGAATTATTTAAAAGAGGAAATGTGCTTGAAACAGCCTGGATATATTGTATAGGACTTTTTTTTTTTATCAGAATGAAGAAATCCATGTTTTAGTGATCAGTGGGTGAAGATTTATGTAGTAAGAAAACATTATATTGTGTGTTTAAACATGTAAACATTTTAAGACATTTAAAACTAATAATAATAATAATGCTCAGTATCCTGGAACTGGCAGGACTTTAAGTTAATCAAGTACACCTGGGTCAGTATGCTAATCTCAGTTTTCCCTCTACGTATCATCACAAACAGTACAATAATATTATACATCTTCCATTTTCTTCATCTTTTTATCTTTCTGTACGATGCGATCGAAGTCTCTTTCACTAGATTTTTAAGGATCCTCAAATTTGCTGCATCTGATCGGTGAAAATACTTATTTAGGAGTTTCATTTGTGAATATAGTTGATGATATTTAAAGTGGCATGCAAGTTTGGGAATCATTGCTAAAATTTCTGTTAATATAAAAATGAGTAAAAGATGATTGATTTCCAAACAGCATTAAGTTAAAGAGGACAAATTTCTTTGATATTTCAAGCGAGCTTGAGCCTCATAGGGTGGTCCATTCTGGATTTTGAGGTGTGTTTAGGATCCTGCTGTGAAGCCATGATCTTTTCATCTTCAGCTTTTTATTTGTTGTGATATGTGTGTGTGATGTTTGCTCCCAGAACCTGCTGGTACTTAACTGAATCCATTCTTCCCTCCACTAATGAAATCTTCTCCATGCCACTGGCTGCAACACAAGCCCAAAGCATGATTGATCTACCCCGGTGCTAAACAATTGAAGAGTCCACAGGACTTGTTTCCAAAATGCATCAGGCTTGTTTTAATGTTCCTTTGCAAATGCCTAATGCTGAATTTTGTGGTGAAGATGGTGGAAAGTTTTATTCCAATCAGTCATCTATGCAGGTCATATTTGTGCAGGTGTCCCTGCACAGTGGAACAGTGCACCATCACTCCAGTCTGCTGAATGTTCCTGAAGGTCCTTTGCAGTCGCGGTGGGGGGATGGGGTTGATTTGCCTTTCCAGCAATCCTAAAAGCTCCCTCAGAGAGTTTTCTTGGTATTCCAATCCTCAACTTGAAAAGTGTGAAAATAAAGGTTGCATAAAGTCTTTTGTTTCTCCAGAAAGAGCTGTGTGGTCTGATAAACTGCCTCTAGTGATGTCACTTGAGTCACCACCAGTTAGGACTGAAGGCAACAAGTTTGAAAATGAAAAAAAAAATCTGGGGGTGTGGTGCTAAAGAGAAGCAAGCACCTGATCCTCATCTCTGCTTGAGAATATTGTTTGTTGATGCAGACATGGAAACCGCTGTAGGATCCTCACCCAGAGCTGTGGGTTTTCTTCAGAAACCACGCTCTGTAATTGCCTGTCCTTTTACTTCACGCTGCGAGTCGTGACAAGTGCCAGAGCTCTTTCTCTTTTTCCCTGTTGCTTAACAGGGAAAATGATTCAGCAACACAGAGAGAACATGCTGTAAAATAAGAGACAACATGATGGATACATCTCCAGGGCATGTCATCACAGCTTCCAGCTACAGATTAGTCACTTTGACTGGGAGCGCTGCCTGAAAGGGATGTTTGCATATACATCTACTATTGTGGTCATTTTGATTGGACTTTAAAGTGCGATTAAGTCATTTTTAAAAAATGAAATAACGCAGCCTTTCTCTTACAAATGACAAGCTGAAATCAATTGCGATAAAATTCACCCTTTCTCACTTCAATAAATGCAGAATTTCGCTGCTACAACCTTACTTGCTCTGGGATAACCAGCATCTTATGATGCTAATCTTAACCATAAAGGAACGAAAGCAGACACATAGATGCAGTGCTCAGCTGTGACTTCTTATTGTCATCGTCATTTTAAAACAATTTAGATTAATTCCTCTTTACTCTCGCAGACAGTGCACAGTAAGTTTTAGAAACTATGATACCTGGAGTGATCTTTCTGTCTTTCATACCTCCAGTGAGGTCAAAAGTCAGGGTCAGCGAGAAAATAACAGTCCTGAGGCTCATTGGGCGTCTGTGTTTTTATACACTACCTGCAGACATATCATTGTGTCATGTCTATGTAACTTCAATTTCACTTGACCGTGATGTAAGTACTAATCTTGTCTTCTTCCTCTTTCCTCCGTCTCTGTCCTTTTCACACTAGTCTTGTAAGATAGTTGAAGATAACACTGGCCATTACTGTTGAGACTGATTTATGGACTTGTCTTTATTTATAAAAGAACCTGAAGTAACATCTAAGAAATGATCCCCTCATAAATCAGTGTTTCACCAGTTTGTTTGCACAGCGTTTGATGGTTACAACTGTGCAAGCAAGCACACACGAATGATAGGCCCACTTCATTTCAAATAGTCTGTAATTTATGGTGGTCTTGCTGTGCTGTCAGGTCAGAGTTCAGAGCTAAACAGCAGCAGAGACATGGATGTGTGAGTGCAGACGTATTGCTCGTGTTATGGGGAAATAAATCTGTTTACACAGTCACACTGAGGGGATTCCTTGTGGTGACAAAATGCAAATCACCATAATGTAATCAATCAATACATTTTAGGGTGAAGTCTGGGGTTAAGGTTAGGGTAAGGTTATGCTTAGGGTAAGGTTAGGAGAAGTCTCCAGGAAATGAATCTAAGTCTATGTAATGTCCCCTGAAGTGATGGAAAAACAACTCTATTTGTGTGTTTGTGTGTTTTTGTCTATGAGCAATAGACACTGGCAGTGGATCAGTGCAAAGGCTGGGAATCCAACCCTCAGCACACACACTCTCACAAATAAAGTCATACTCCTCCATTCTCCAGCACTGCCCCAGCATACTGTAAATCAATACTCTCAGCCCACTGAGAAGCATATGAGAGGCTGCAGTGGTGGCAATAAATCAATACCAATAAATTGTACAGATGCAACAGAAGAGTTTCTGGCGTGGTGAATACCTCTGAGCATTGTGGTGTTAAATTCTTCACGCGTTGAAATCACACAACAGCCAGTTTGTCAGGCTGGTTATGTTCATTAATCTGGTTGCCACTCTGTTTGTGTTTGTATTGGTAGTGTTGTCAAGTGTGGACACGATGCACTGCCTTGTAATCACAGATCACACATTACATACAATAGTTTTTATCCAAACATGGTGTCTTGCAATGAACATATCATGAAAAAGTGTCCAAGATATTACAAGTCCGAACAGCTCCTTTATTTCCTCCTTTTTCAGCCTGTTTTAAGTTTTGGTCAGGTGATTTCCGTGATAAGCACACCTTGACAGCACAGTGAAATCACCTGCTGCGGTGTTCGTGTGGAATGAAACCCTGCAGGTTGTCGGCTCCCCATAACACATGACTGTTCATCCCTGCAGAGCGATTATTAGACCCGATGAGTCCCAGTGGATGGCAGCAGAATCTTGACAGTACAACACCAGGATTGAATGGCTGGCAACAGACATTACAGGTTGAAGGCTTCCTTTGGCTTCTTCTAAATATAAACCTGTCTGGATGCAGCCTGAAAATGAAAGCTGCATTAGACCTTATTATATTTTCCAGAGCTGCAGGGTGTGTGCTCCTCCCAACTGATTAGGCTTCTGTGTGCACTAGTCTGGGAGGCGAGCTGTTTTGAATGTGGGTGATAAAAAATACTGTCTCGGAGGTGTTAATTCAATTTTGTGGTAACTTATGAGACTGTAGCTTAAAGGTACTATTTGGGTCTTACTTTTGCCATAATTTCTATTTCTAATAATAACACTGCACTCACCAGAGTAATTACTGAGATCTGAGAACACAGCAACGTTGCTACAACAAAGTCTGATGGGGCAAAAAACACGAGCAGTCTGTGCACAGATAACCACCTTAAGATCATTAGGTAAAAGCTGAAGTGAGAAGCTGATCTGTGAACTGTGATGGGTGTTTACCATGGACAGTTTGGGTAATAGTTTACACCCACTGGGCTTAATTTTTGTGTTATTACCATGCTACCAGATTTCAGCAATTAACTTGGTGAGTACAGTGTTCCTATTAGGAATGAAAGCCCAACCCTCTCTCCATGAAATTATATTCGTATATTTCTAAATTGTTTCAGCAATTACATTGTGGTAACAAACATAATCGCTGCCTGGATTACGTTCAGAGTGAATGAAGCATTCCATTTATCCACAGTCAGAGTCACAGTCTCGGTCGGGGGTGGGCGTACAAAACGTAGGACTTTGACTCCAGATTTCGGTGTTCATGTCTTGAATGCCCTCTGTGGTTAGATTTAAGTAACAGAAACAAGAGTTTTTCTGTATTTAAGCAAGAACACAATCCACCCCTAATCTTAAAGAGGTGCTGTGACTGCCTAAACATAAAAATGTTGAATAATGTGGTCGTCACTACGAGTGGATATTGTAATGCAGGATTGCATGTTTTAGCAGGACAAAACGATTTACTCTATCATTTTTTCACCTTTTCAGATATGGACGACATTTCCACTTAATGTTAGTGTAAAAAATGTAATCCAGAGATTATTATGCTCCTTCAAATCATATATGCTGTTGCAAATTAGTTGTATATAAACATAGCAGAGAGGGTTGGATGGCCAAAACTATATGAGCCAGGGTGTTTTAAACTGGAACTTCCCACTAAACTGAACTGAACTGAAATTAGAATATACTGTTGATAAGAAATTAGCACATATATCCTGGCTGTTGCTTTATCCGATCTGTGATTTGAGCACCCAAATATCCAAGGATGGCACGAGGCTTACGGCACGGGCCACCAAATTACTGGTAAGTGGTAACATCGTCATGCATAGTGAAAGTGAAACCATTCAGCGGTATGCTAGTACACTCTCATCGCTTTCCTCATATTCTGACTAAAAGCACACATAGAAATCACTTAGGTGTGAATGCAAGGACGCACATTTTACATTGACTGGGGGCTCCAGTGCCCCCTAAAATCAGAGAGAGAGAGAGAGAGAGAGACAGAGTTCATTGACAGAAGGGTCGATATGATTAAAAAAATAATACTTTCTTTGATCATGAGGCCTGATGTTACGCTTCAGTTCTGTGGTTTATCAGTGAAGTGCATGAACCACACTGCAGACTGGAGTCTCTGTGTCTTTCTTGTGACTGCTCTTATGATTTCAGACTCAAATGCTGACAGTTTGATGGTTGTTGAAACCTGCTCAGATTTATCTTGATCACCATTCATAGACTTTATTTTATCATTCAAATATACGAATAACAATTAACACAATGAATTGTTCACATTTTAAAGAATTAATTAGACAACATGTTGTGGAAAAGTCAAACATTCAGGTTACAGTTTTAAGAAAGTCAGTACTGTTTCACCCTGACTCCATATTGTTGATTGTTCACTGTTTTGTCTTCGTTTAATGTAATTATCACTTATTGTTATCTCCCCCAGGTTTTGGCCTTGCCCTAAAAATGATCTAATTCCAGGCCTTCAGTGGTGTCATGGTTTTTCCAGGCTTCTCTGAGTTTTAGAGGCTGATTCTCTGCTCTGAATGTGAGCCTCTTATGAGCTTCACTAATTGCCTCATATTTCTCTGAAAACATCAGGCCTATTTTAAAGCTAACACAAACTTATCAGCAAGCAAAGTTAAAGGTCATGTCATGCTGATTCCAGTATTTGTTCACCCCTTTTATGACTCGGGAATGTTATACTTTACCATGTGTATAGAAGACAGATGAACAGTTAGTCCAGTCATTATATCATATCTCCCAGAGAGACACATGTTTACAGGACAGCAAATCGAGCTCTAATGAAGTCATCGCCAGGAGAAATGCTGGGATAGGCCCGCAGCGAGCGTGCGTGTCCGATGCCAAGTGCTGCTGTACAGTGATGAACGACTGCAGCCGTATTTTGCTAATGATCATTTTGGAAAAGCAAATAGATGTATCCAGCATCAGTATTTCTTAATTACCGTCGTTTCCTGTGGAATTCTCTGTTGACGAAAACAGGGCGAAACAATCAATCAGGCAAGAGAGAGAAAGAGAGATTCTGGGAAGCAGGAAAGTAAACCTCAAAGGATGGATTTCATCATGCGCAATGGTTTTCACCTTTTTGAAAGTGTCTAAGCGTGTGTGCGCACATGTCTGAGAACAGTAAGGGGAGTGACACCCACATTAAAGAGAGGAAGTGTGTGTGGGGCAACCAAGAGAAAAACACAGTGACTTTCTCTGCCCTCTAAATCCCCTGCAGACTACATGCCAGTGGCTACATGCTGCTCAGAGTGGTTTATGCCCTGTCAGCTGTGCCAGACGCGCACACACACACACACACACACACACACACACACACACACACACACACACACACACACTGTTAACCCCACAGCACAAAGGGCTGCAGCTGCTGCCAAGAAGCACATATGAACTCTGAGAGGGAGTGTGTGCTTGAGGTTTGGGGATGGTGGCACGACATGTGTATACGTATATGAGTGATCTGTGTGTGACTGGAAGCAGTGGTGCTGCTGGAACTGTGACTGTGCATAAACTGAATGTACAGTGATTTGTTTGTATCTTCTAGTTCAATGCTGTTACAGAGAAGAAGGATATATTTCAGCTGTCCAATGTGCCGGATGTAAAAGCCCCATTAATTTAATATTCTAATAAATACTGTTAATTGACTCACAGTTGGAGCACAACGGTTGGTTTAGACATGAAACAAAGCTCTCATAAACCACTGCACACTACCCACCACACACCAAACGGTAGACACACAAAGTTGGCAGCTAGCTGGTGAAGAAACTGTGCTACTTAGCAGCTAAAGAGTGCATATTTTGGTGTTGGTGGAGACTAAAACAGCTCCAAATGAATTCTCATGTTTCTCTGAGTCATCAGTCATCGATCAGACATTTAATAAGAAACTCTTTGCTATATTGACAGAAGTTACATCAATACCAAACATTTCTAAGGTGATACTATGTCAGTCTTGTGTTTGCAGCTTGTTGAACAGTTAAATTAAATTTTTAAAAAGAACTACAACTCGCAAGGAGTGTTTTGCTAAGGAATATACATTGAAGAGTTTCAAGCAGTTCGCATTTAGATTCTGAATTTCTTAACCATGGTGCAGCTGTCATTCACACCTCTGACTGGTTTCTTCCTCATAGCAGCCGTAGTTAAGGTTGTATTTAGAGATATCTGTCATGCCAAACTCAGAGGGAAAAAAAACATGAAATGCTTAAACTGATGGCCATAACATAAACATAACTGCAGTAAAGTTTGGTTATCCGTGAGGCTGTTTCTGTGTTGAGGAACATTTCGAGTATCATTAACAGGAAATTTGAAAATGAGAATTTACACTGAGGAAAAATACTTATGCAGCCAGCAGCTCCACTGACTTCAGAACATTATAGGCTTGAAGTGGTTTGAAGCAACAAAGTTTATACTTTCAAATCCTCGCTATGTTTTCAAACATGTGCTATCCAATCATAGTTCCTCCTTCTGCCACTCCGGTCCCTACCCACCCACCACGCTCTCTGTTAACTAGACTCTCCAGTGTGAAAGGCCGGGATTAACCTTGGATTTGAAACAGGCCACAAGCCCATACACTCACCAATCCCTCTGTCGGACCCACCCTCGTGAGCTCATCTCTCTCTGATGAATAGCCACGGTCACAGGTGAACACACACGCAGATAGACAGGGACGCACACACCACAAATAAGAGCAAATGAGTGCTCATGTGTGCCTTTACACATGCAGACACACACTCGTAAAGTCAGCATATTAGTTCTCTCTCTCTCTCTTTTTGTGAGGTTCTTCAGTCAGATTTGATGCTATTGTTGCTCTGTTGAAGACATTTCTTGTGAGGAGGCAGCGATGTCAGTGAGCATGCCCTAACCTCACACACACTGCTCACACACACACACACACACACACACACACACACACACAGAGCCAGGCTCAGTATGAAAGCATTTTAGCTGCAGTGTCTTTATTAGAGCCATTCCTCTGAGAAATACGTGAGTCTGGCTCAGAGCAGAGACGCCTGATTTGTCAAAAAGCCTTTTGGGAGGAGAAAGCTCAGCAAGTCACTGCTGCAAAACTGTGTGTAACACTGCTTTCTAACACACACTGATTCAATGTAGTAGGCAGTCTCTGCCCTCTCGTGAAGCTGTGGCTTTGTGGGCATGTTGCACTGAGCATGTAATTTACATACTGTGCTCTGACTGGACAGTTTTTTCTGACAGAGCCACCGTACCACACACAGGGAAGCTGTTCATCCCCTTTTGTTTTCCAAAAACAGAAGATTTTTGTTTTTTTTGTCATTTTTTACCTTTCAGTACTGAAACTGTTTTAATACAACAATGATGCCTGAGTGCACAGGATTGATTGGTTTTGTATCTGTGCTGGAAGTGATCCTCGCTGCGCTGCTGGAGCAGAGTGGTAAACAAACGCTTCTATTTCTGTGGGAATTGAAATGAGCACGATTGGCTCAGGCCTCGTTCAAGCTCTCACTGCATCAGAGTACATTTGCATAAAGCTGAGCTGTTCTCAACTTTCCCCTGTAGTGCCACTGGGCAGTGCTGTCCCAGCTTTTGCTTCTGTATGTGAGAACTGCCGAGTATCTGCTCTCATCTACATTTCATCTTCTCTCCAATAGTCAAAATTGAAACATGCTATGACACCTGTGAGAAAATGTCTATATGAATGTAATCTATAAAAGATAGCAGCTCTGTGCAGCACTACAAATGGGTAAATATGTGTTGTTGTGTTGGCCAGTTACTGATCTCCAGACTGAAAATGGAAGAAAAAGACCTAAAAGTTTCTTCGATGGCACAAATCGGTTTGACCCACAGTTTGACCCACATTCTCACTGGGATAAAAAATATATATATATATATATATGCTTTTGGGGTGCATTATGGGAAATGTAGGAGCCAGCAATTTATCTTGATCTTGACTCTTACTGCTCCACATTCCTTTTGTAAATACTTAAATGTTCATATTATTTTACATGATCTTAAACCAAAGACACATAAACTGTGTGTATTTGTAAGTGCACATTCTTTGTTCATTTTTGTTCCTTTCTCCATCTCTCTCTCTCTAACACACACACACACACACACACACACACACACACACAGTCTTGCAGTGTGATCTGCTGTGGAGATAGTGCTTATTAGTGTCCTATAAATCTTGTCTACCTCCCAGTGGGGCCCTGAGTCATAATTTACAGCAACACGTGCTGCTGTTGTTCAGGCTTCAGCCATTGCGAGCTTTTGAAGTTGATGGCTATTGATGGGCAACTTTAACTTTATGAAAGAGATGATAAAGTCATCATGGGATTAACTTAATCCAGGTTTAATCCAGGTTTTCATTACATCAGAGGAGGATAACTGAAATTTCCCCTCGCGGGACAAATAAAGGAATATTGATTGATTGATTACCTGGGTCAGATAAGGTTTTTATTAATAAAAGGATCAAACTGGACTCTTACTGTACTCATGTCTAACCATGGTGCTGTTTTCCAAGGGCAGCAGTGAATAGTGCACTGCAAGAGTAAAATTACTACAATCAACACATACCACCACCTCCATGGGAAGATGCAGAGAGGGGGGAAGAGCAAAAAAGGAGGGGCAAGGGAGAGAGGAGTTACAAGAAGAGGAAATGGAAGGTGAAAAAAAGGAGGGGAAGCAGGTGGAGAGGAGATAAATCTTGTCTCTTATGTTCACAGCAGGCCAGTCAAATTTGTAACATGACATTTATGTGGACTAGTATTGGTCATAACTCTAATAATGGCTCCAGAAAACACAGACTATTTGTAAACATTTGGCATTTGGAAGCAGCCACTGACATTTGGAGAGAACTATTGTAAAGCGTGAGTGACAGTAAAGCAGCGCCCAAAGCCTGGGAATAAACCTGTAATCTGGGGTATCAGATTCATCGTGCTGGTAAAACGCCATGCTGGCAGTGAATGGGGTCTTTGTGGAGGCTGCGGCTTACAGGCTCATTTGCATGCAGTGATAAACGTTGTTTACACTGGACATACAGCTCTGTGAAGTGGTAGGTAAACGCAGCAGGAATGATAGATTTACTGCCTCACATGGGAGCCAGACGGTTATGTAGTAAGCACACACACCCACATAGCTGCACACATACACACACGCACGCACACAGGCCAATTCATGCAACAGGTATGCAAACATAAGCTACACAGAGACAGATGCGCAAACACACACACTCAGACGGATCGTTTCATCCAACAGGGATGTAACATACACACACAGGTACACACACACATGAAACCGTATCCATCCTGGTGATAAATGCCCACTTCTTTCCACTATGGCTGACGTTCATATTTCCAGCCAATCTGTCAACATCACGCTCAAACAATGTTTATTTTCTCCATGTAGATTTGATAAACATAGAGATATAAGCTAGAGCTCTTGTGGGTGAAGGGGGTGGAGGGGAGGTAAAGGCCCGACCAGGTCCACTGCCTCATTCCAGGATGAAGAATCCCCTCTCTAAGCAGACAGGGCAGGCTGTAGAAAGGGGACCTGGGGCCATGCAGGGTCTCAGCCCTATTTAAGGAACTGAGGGTGATTTGTCATCTTCTGCAGGCAACGGACAGGAGGATGGCAGTGTGTCGTTGGAGAAAGGTGGAGGTGGGGTTGGTGGTCAGGGGCAGCAATTTAAAGCAGTAAACGGGTTTCGGGTCACTGACATCGCACAGTGGGCCAGTCACTCAGCTCCATAACTGGACAAGGTAGAGGGATCAGGATGGAGTCAGGCAGTGCGCAGTGTGGCGGCGGGGAGGAGGGGCCTTCAGGTCAGTGAAAATGGCAGCTCACAAGTCTTTGAAATGAAGTTACTGCCGCTCAAAGCAAGGCTGGGTATGTTTGTTTTACAGTGCCAGGTAATGTCATTTGCACCGTGCTGGGTGGAGAGCATGCTGCGCGCCACCCGATGAGGAGGAGTTGCATGGGAGCTCTTTGCCCAATCTGTCTGTATCTCAGCTGTCACTGCTGCTGTGGCGTAAAATGAACATGACAAGCACAGAGCCCTCCAAACATCACTCCACCACAATCCATCTGACCCCCTTGTGTGAAGCGTGTCCCCCTGTTGGTGGGAGAAATAATATTGAGTTTCCTTGTTTCCCACCGAGATTCATGGTGGCAGAACCGTGCGGGGGTCAGACATTTTTCTCATGTTCTACCAGTCAGCTACTGCAGTGAAGGGCCAATAAATCAGCTGGAGGTAAACACACAGACTGTGACTGAGTGAATAAGAACAACAGATGACAGCACAATTCACCCTCTGTTAAGTGGATAGTGAAGCCTGTAAGGTCAAAGTTCAAGTGAGGATGCAGTTTTGAGTTGGATAATGGAATCATAACTATAGATTTAAATGGACAACTACGGTTGGGTTCCACTATCTGGTTCTATTTTGTATGTGGTTCCTTGCTGGCAGCTCCAAGCTCTGACAGTTACAAACCTCTTATTGAAGCCTTTATCTCTCAAACAAGGCCCAACAAAGAAAAAAACTAGAGCTGGAAATACAAGCGTTTACATGATAGAAACAATATATTTCCAATTTTAAAAGGTCCAGCCCTTCCCTCCCCTCTTTCGTGGGTACACATCCCACCACAAACCTTTGCCATTTAGGGTCCTGCGTGCATGCACATAGATAGACAACCACTCAGATTAATTTTGTTTTTGTTTTTTGCTTTGTGTTTCACATTTCAATGTATGGGTTCCATGTTTATTGAGAGAATATCGGCAGATTTAGACCAATTAGGGATTGGCTGATGACGGGGATGGTGATGCTTAGAAATGCAGGCTTATAGATGAATTAGCTCTGAGACCCAGCGACATACATTTTTAGACGCACATGTGCAGATACACACAGATGCACATGCACGCACAAACACACTTGACTTGACTTGATTTAGCCGCGTCTGACGGAGGTCTGATTGCTGTCTCTGTCTCTGGGTGGGCTGATTTAAAGTGTCCCTGAGGTCTCGTTCCAGGTAGGGAGACAGACAGGGGCCTGGAACTCCCCCGCTTCCCTCACACCCACTCCTACTGTGGCTCCCAGTGAGCAGACCCTGCCCCTGCCCACCCCTCACCCCCCAGAAAAACACACACGCACACTTGCTCAACCCAGATTCCTCTTCATCCACACAGAATCCAGGCTTTCTCACACTGGCTCGAGCTGTCTGGGTTCTTTGGGTTGCGTGGATTTCTCACCCCTCCCTCCACCCGTCTCGTCCCCAACGAGCTGCCGCACATTCCAGCAGCACCCGGGCTTATTATTGGAGGAAATTTATAGGGCCATTTATTAAACTGGATCTGAATGACATCGTTTCTGGATGAGTGGAGTTAGGGCAAACTGCCGGGCCATGTGGTCCAGGGAAAACAGAGCCAGGGATAAATCAACTGACTCGGGGAGAGAGTGAGAGAGAGAGAGAGAGGGGTGGTGGGTGGGAAGGTGGGAGACAGATACAGAGACAGGGAAATAGAGTAAAAGTGAAAAGGGAAACCAGACCCGAGAGAAAAGAAAGTCACAAAAGAAGACTAGATGATCAGTAGTGCGGTTGTATAATGCTGACCTCTGAAATGAGCAGTTAAGAGACTGCGGGGCAATTTGCTGTTGTGCCCCAATTGACTCCCCAACACGTACTTGTTCAGGAATATGTAGCATGCTAGCACAATATAAACACTTGTGTGGAAGCTAATCAAAATGTGGTCATAGAGACTATTCCTGTTGTCATGTGGTGCACTAGATCACCTAGAAAATAAAGGGTAATCAAAAATGGAATTATATATATCTGATCTAATGTGTGCTCGTTATACCACCCTAGTTGCAATCAGGAGCTGATGATGAGAATCTGTGTCATGTCTTGATATTTCTTTTAACGTGCATGTGAGGAATGACTTTCTGCTCACTTACACACAAACCACACAACTGTGCAACACTGAACATTCAGGAATGCTGAAATGTAAAGAGAGGAGGCGCATTACATAGCCAGGGGGTCTCACAAACTGATTTGTGTGTGTGGGTGTGTGTGAGTGTGTGTGTCACTTTCCAGTGCTCACAGGTGTCTTGGTGATCATCATATAATCTTAGAGCTGACAGGGATCAGACACGGAAGACACCATGAAAAGAACATGCTCTAAAATAACTGTTGTAATGTGAAATGGTGTCAAAGTAAATGGCTTGAAAGGACAGTTGAGTTGGAAAATTACTTTATAGATGTAGAGAGACAGGAGGAGCAACTATGAACATATGAGCAAGAAACTAGAGTTCCTGGTAAGTTTTAAAATTAGTCTAAGCTTTCTCTCTCTCTCTCTCTCTCACACACACACACACACACACACACACACACACACAGAGTGCCACGTCTGAGCAAGCTACAACAAACATCTGTACTGTCACATTTCTTTTAGGTAAGAAACACAGGCTGTGTAAACATCCCAGTGATCAAATCCAGGTGAATAAAACAGAAAAGATGAAAAAAAAAAAAAAGTGAGTTAAATCTGCTTTGCATTTGATGAGAACACATGTTTAGTGTATCAGTTGTCTTTTTCTTTCTTCTAAAGTAAGCAGAAACATAAAAAGAAACACAATAGTTCTTTTCAAAAACAATGACAAATAATTGTCGTTATGGTCAACTGGTATTGATTTGATTTTCTTTGTGTTTATTTTCGCAAAAATGGCCGACTAAGAGGCCGACTTCCACTTATAAGCCAACTTTCTGCCCCCCCGCTCACATCATACATGATTTGTCATTTGTGAAACCTGTTTGAGTCTCACTGTAGCCTCCGAGGATTGATCATTATCATTTGATAGCAGGTAACATGTGTGACTCTTGTTCAAATCACGATGTAATATGTGTCCTACAGCAGAAACAGCATTTTATATCTCAACACAAGCAGTCAGAGAGACAGAGCTGGAGGTGGCAGAACGAGGCCGCTAACCTGCTAACGTGCTAACCCAGCAAACTAGCCTAGATTAAGCAGAGTAACAGGGTCTGATTGTCAAAATGTGTCCCACTATTTTATTGTTTGCCCATATTCAATAAACAATTTGAAGAGAAAGAACAGGATTAACTTCTTTTCTGTAGTTTAAGCTTTTAGCATAAATAGCAAAATTCCTGAAAAAGGATCTGAATACATGCAGACACAGGACTTTTTTTTGTGTGTGCATGTGTGCGCATGAATACAGGCTGGAGTCTCATATTCTCAAAAGTGAGGGATGACTAAAGCGCATATCAAGCACATTAAAAGGGCCAGACAGCATGCTGAGTTTCATCCATGGATGTAGAGTGTGTTTCATCACATGCCAGCATGTGAGCTGACCCCTCATTGTATGTGAAAACGAATGTGATCTGGTGCTACCAAGATACTCCCCCGTCATCCATATGATATTTTTCCACATTTAAATTGGGATGGATGATATGGAAGAGTCTTCAGAGGTAACCTGAGCCCTGTTTACTCAGCCAGCCCTAATGCAAACAATCCTACACACACATACACACACACACAAGCACTAAGTGACTGACACTGACGGCTGTCACAAGCTGTTCGGGGGAAGGGGTGATGTGGGGGTGGAAGTAGAAGGTGGTGGGGGGACAGATAATCCCCATCCGCAGTAATGACCTGCCTTCAAGGCGCACACACACACACACACACACACACAGATGTAGAAATCTCATCCCGGGTGTATAACACGCAGACGCTCCTGTACTGTCCAGTAGTTTGAAATCAGAAAATGTGCCCATCGCTCACAATATGCTGCTTTGACGAAATTTAGGGAGTTATGTGCTCCACTTCAGCTGTTTCAGTTCTACACCAACTGGCCCAAAGGGGGAGCTACGTCACACACTGTAGCTTGTGCGCCATTGGCTGTGTATTCACCAGATGTGATGGAATGATGCATCTCATTACTCTTAGGTCAAGAGAAGGGGGCTACAAAGTTTGTTTTCTTGTTTTGGATATGTTGACATTTCAACAGATCATCAGTCATCATCTGCTTTTCTACACAGCACAGCTGCATACACACGTGCACACACACGTATGCGCATGCATGCACACACACACACACACACACACACACACACACACACACACTAATCAGAAAATGTTAGCCCAACGCAAAACATATTGACTAACACTTTTCACAATTTCTTATAAAAAGAATCATTTGTCTGCACACAAGCAAATACACAATTTCTACATTAGAGCTACAATACACAGCTGCGTTCATCATGCACACACACACACACACACACAATACAGCTGTACATGGCAGGGAAGTGTGTTTGGGACAGTAAGTGGGAAAAGGTGGAGTGTGGCGTTCTCACCATTGAAAGCAGCAGCAGCGGGGATCCCAGCAGAGTGTTTACTCTTCTTATTTGGTGGAGCAAACGGCTCTCTGTCGCAGTATTAAGCCCATTCCCATTTCCTGTTTCTGCTCGGCACGAACAGAGTACCTGACATTGGAAAACAATGTGTAATTGATTTTTGCCAACTGATAATATCATAACTCAAATGTAAAAATACATTTAAAAAATACAACCTAAAATTGGAAATTATTCCTGATAGGGCCTCCATATTGCATGATGTCACCATGAAGCTATCGCAACCATCTGTTTTCATACTCATACTCAATGATGGTATGTTGTGTTAGGGAAGTAAGACTAATGAATGAATGGGCAAATGGGCAAATATGGCCACTTCAGTTATAGATGAGGATAAAAAAAAAAATTGTATACTTAAGAAACATCAAATAAAGCTTTCATTGCTGCCCTGTGAAAACCGCATACAGTATGTTTGAGCTATTAACATTTCACGAGCTTTTTGACGATGCAGTAAAATCTAATGAGTTTTGAAATTGTTTATTTAGTGTTATATATAGAATATTCTCTAGCAAATTTGCAGATGCATGGTTTTCAATGGCCAGGCAGTAGTGCGAGCCCCTCTGAAGTCCACCAGATGACCTAGGCCCTTCCACCAGGTGAGTCCAGCTGAAAGCATTCCTTCACTGGGAGGGGGGGTTGTGGAGCTAGAGAGGGGAGTGGATGGAAGAAGATGAGTTGCAGTGCCGTGTTAGAAGGAGGACCCACCACCCACAACGCTGCCACGCTCTCTGCTCCTCTGAAGCTCTCCTACCTGCTAATTTGCACCAGTAAACAAGCAGCCAACAACTTCAAAGTGTCAACACCAATGGGGCCTGACGCGGGAATGGACCGCTGTTTAAGCATGTGTGCAGGTATGTGTGTGTCGGCATTTATCTACCAATGTGTGTATTCAGTTTTATATGGGAACACCTGTCTGAGCATTTGAGAGTATTTGATCGAGAACAACACTGGTTTTCATTAGAAAGTCGTTATTTTCACTTCATAGTGGGTAGTTTTAGACTCACATGCTCTACGTGCTGTTTCTGAGGATTTATAACCTTCTCAATGGTCATTTCTTTTTTGTACTTATTGTGGTACAAAAATGTTCTAAGTAAAAACATTATCTGGCTGCTGGCAGCTTCAGCCCAAACAGCATCCATATCAGTTTTCAAAACACAAATCAGTAAAATCCCTGGTGTGTATATCTGTATGCTAAAAAGAAATCCATCAGTGTGAATGTGTGTATACATGTTTCTTTAGGTGGGCCACCACCCATGGAGACATGTCAGGTAAATATTTGGGGGGTGGGGGGGGTGAAGTGTCCAGTGTCCAGAGAGGGCACATGCCATCTGAAGCTATCCATCCACTCCACACAGGCATCTGATATGGACGGAGACACCTGATCCTGCATTAGGCCACCTCTGAAGCTACGCACTATCACGGCTCACCCCAAACATCAACTTGAACCAAGGGGCCTCTAGCCAAATAACTCTCTGTGTGTTTATGAGCATGTAGCCTACCTTGCATGTGTGTCCTCCTGCTTGTGCGTAAACGTCACGTTAGCTAAAAATCACAGAAACTTCAAAGACTTCATGGATACTGGCAACACGATGCTGAGTAATTGTCTTTCACTTCGAGTAATTCCTGTGTGGATGTGTATGCATGCAGGCGTGTGTGTGTGGATAAGTGCGTGCAGCCATGTGTGGTTGGATGTGTGTGTGTGTGTGTGTGTGTGTGTATGCAGGCGTGCAAGCGTGCGTGCATGTGTGCGTGCGTGGTGGGTATTGGGGGAGTTGCTGTCATTTGTCACATGGAGAGGCGAGTGATGACAGAGGCTTTTCTAGGTGTGTTTTCAACAACAAGAACGCAGGCTGAGGGTTAAACACAGAGGGTGTAATGCATGTAATATGTGCATGCTAACTCACTGCAGCAGACTAGATTGTAGAGATACCAGCAATGCCTCACTCCCCATTAAGTAGCGGCTTCCACCCAGGTAGAGTCAGAGATGCATTTGTGTCAGTGGCTCATGACAGGAGTCGAAGTCCTACCTCTTCCCGTGCCGCTGGAGGTGTGCAGGATATGTCTTAGTACCCAAATGCCCACCTCTCCCCCTGCCATGCCAGGTGCTCTTACACCAGCAAACCACACAGGGGAGCTACTGCTTTTTCCAAGGCCTTCAACAGAGATACACACACACACACACACACACACACACACACACACACAGATGCACACACTTACTCAAACTGCCTCTCCAGCCAAACATTCTCTTCAGTCAACCTGCTGCAGGGTTCAGTGCGGATCAGCAGGCGAGCTGGAAGCGAGGACGGCTGTGATTTCTCTCTGCAGCCAGCAGAATAACATTCTATAAATAGTATGCAAGCTTCACATATACCGTGTTTTGCTTTTAATGCTGCCCTTTAATTCTGATAAGTGAATTTGTGACAAAATAGATGTCAAAGCATCGACTGATTCCTGCTGATGACTTGCTACTAAATATCAATAATTAACTCAGCTATCTTGCATCTACAGTTTACCATAATTAGCACGTAAAAGTGGGCTAAATACCATGTAAATCCTGGTATATCAAGATTTTTCCCGAAGCTAGAATAAAATTTTGATTGTATTTTAACTTTATGTGCATAGCTATTTTTTAAATCTGTAAGTTTGTTATCACGTTGCTTTCACAGGCAGGTCTGTGACAAAGACAAAGGTTTGACGGTTCAACAAGACTAAAAGGATTTATTGATTTAGTGTCTGAAAGGTAAGCTTATTCATTTGGTGAATTTTGATTTTGTTTATGTAACTTTAGCTGTAGCGTTGCGTATGTATATAGCTATTTAATACAAGTCGGAAATCATTGGCAGGTCAGCAAAAAAGGATTTTAGGCTTCGGCAAACTTTAAATTAAAAGAATTCTTTGCAAAGGAGGAAAAAAAAACACAAAGTGAATAATATTGATGTCCAACCCTCTTTCTCTTAGTCATATGTAAACACAACTCGGTATCCAGGACAATGATGTCAGATACGGTAAGAGACATCCAGCAAGCGAGGACATGTTCTAATAAATATCATTACATTCAAGCTGGCTGAAAATATGCCAGCCTGCGAGACGCAACGTATTACTACAGTCAAGATTAATGAGCTGAGAAATCAGACCCAAACACAGGGGCCATTTTTTCTACATCCACTTCACTCAGTGTTTAGGCCCTCTCAGTTTAAGCCGCATGGGAGGCTGCTATTTTTCAGTGCTGGAGAGGACAATAGGGGCATGTGAAATACCTATATGAAAATATGGGTGAGGTAGTGTAATTTCAGTGTAAATAAAGGTATTTAAAACTGTGGCGGACACACTCACAGAACTTTGAACCAGCCGCGAACACAGGCCGGTAAATACAAGCCAGGTGGTCGAAAGCATCTAAAGTGTGCTTAGAGTTTTATTGTGAAACCATCTCTGATTTGAAATTATTTGAATTTATATCATGAGGATTACGAAAAGTAAAGTAAAACAATATCTATGCTCTTAGGTTTATTTTTTTGTTTTTTTGTTTTGTTTTGTTTTTTTTGCTAATTGTCATTTTTATGGTTCCATTTCTATTGTTAAGCCTATTTGGAAAAAATAAATAAAAATCACATTATGCCTCCTTTGTC
Source organism: Chaetodon auriga (assembly GCF_051107435.1). Classification (NCBI taxonomy): domain Eukaryota; kingdom Metazoa; phylum Chordata; class Actinopteri; order Chaetodontiformes; family Chaetodontidae; genus Chaetodon; species Chaetodon auriga. The sequence goes on from NC_135078.1 coordinate 6,872,531, forward strand.
AGTCAGATTTTTCTATTGTTCCAGCTGCAAAAATAAATGTTTTATACAAATAATGAATCACTCCAGATTTGTATGTTCTCAAGGTTTTGGTCAATAAAACAAATTGCTGGCAAGTATTGTGGAAGATTTGTAATAATTTAATAGTCAAATTGTTCATGAAAAAATTGTATCATATTTTCACGTCCACACATTCTGCATGAAAAGCTAATGCTTAAAAAAGTTTGATTAAATGTTCTGTACTTTGTTACATCAAGTTTTAGAAAATATGATTTTTATTTCTTCAGTTTTTAAAAGTAACATAAGTAAACATTTTCAAGAATTCTCACTAAACTAATCAGGGTGTAAACGGTGTATTTTAAACACATGTTAAAAACGGTATGTGACTTTCTTTATTGGATTTTATACATTATTCTAAAAACAAATCAAATAATCAAATAATATTTTAATTTACAACGATGAAAAAAATACTACTTCATGCAAAGCTTATCAGTCCTTCGAAAATGAATGGATTCCTTGAGTAAATTCTTTGACTGCTTGAGCACAATGGGCGAGGGAACTTTTTCATTATAAGGGGCCATGTAATCTCTGGACCCTTTGTTTTCCTTCAGCTCTCAAATGTTCCTCACCACCTCGAGAGCTGGCTAATGGATGCAGATGGAGGAAGTGTTTGACATTATGGACACAGCAGTGCTTGTTTTAGAGGAGCTGGTCATGTGGTCTGCCCTTGCAGGCCACACAGTACCCCCTTAATGTGACCCAGACCCCCAAGCCAACTCCAGGGGGTTTCAGGACCTGTCCGCTCTGGGGGAACTGAGTGTCAGTTTAGCCCCCCAGTGAACACAAGTCAACATGCCTTAATCCCCCCATCACCTAAAGTTACACTTTTGGGTCTGCAATTAGCCAGCCAGCCAAATCCCCCCCCCCCCCCCCCCCCCCCCCACGCCCTACTGAGCTCACTGTTTCCCAGCCCGGACATGGAGCTCTGAGCTGGGGACGTGGCCAATGCACAGAGCTCCACGCTGGGACCCGGAGCTGCTGCTTGTGCTGGCCCTTTCCGTGGCACAGCGCCGGCCCGGCCACATGGTCCCTCATCTTTCACTGTCACTGCGCTGGATAGGAAGAGATCAAAACAAACATGTGGTGGCAGGGAGTTCCTGACATGATGAATCACTGTAATCAGTATCAGACGGTCCGGCACTCATTCTGATTGGTGGAGGCTGCTTTTGACGGATTCTCCGAGTGACTGAGTGACAACACGCACAAAACATGATCTGTGACCTGAAGCACAGCGCAAGATGTGAGATACGGCTGATGCAAGCAAAACCACCACCGAGCGACGTCTGCAGGTCATTCCGCACTGAGCTACGCTGAATGTAAACATTTTCTATGGTGGGGAAATATTTGCAACATGGAAGCAGGGTTTTTGGTGGGCGCCGTGTCCATTATCAACTGGCCCAGAGCCATGCCAACAGGAATGATGGGGGTGGTTCCAGTCCTTGGTATCAGCTCCATTCTGCACATTGTTTACCTCCTGTGTGACTTCCTTCTTCTTCATCTTAGAAGAGGAGCACAGGAAGGCCCGACAGTCCCCCCTCAAGCCAAATCTCCTGTATGCCCAAACAAAAAGCCGCATTGTAGCTCATTTTCCTGTCTCCTCCGCTGCGCATTTCCAGTCAGGGGTGTGGTATTGGCATTCCTCAAGGTCAAATCTCTGCGTGTCTCTGATCCCCTAATTCCACTGTCTGGGGTTGGTGTGGGGCCTTCTCTCATGGACATGTTATCCTCTTCCTGCTGCTGGTAAGAGGCGATCCTGATCCTGCTGTCACAAAACAAATTACCACAGTAAAACTCCACTAAACACCTTCAGTGTTTCAAATCGGAGACCTACTGGAGGACTCATCATCTCACCGGCCCCTGAGGATTGAGCCTTTCTTCGGATGGTCCAAGGGGATGAAGCCGGCGGTCAAGCAAAAATGAGGAGGAGGAGGAGGAAGAGAGGAAGAAACAGGATCAGCCTCTGAAAGGTGCATTTACAGGCTGGAGTGACTTTAAAGGAAATATTCACTCAGCTGAGATTTTGGAAGAAAAGGAGCAGACTGTGCCCACCCCACTGACTTGGAAGTTACCTCCAGCAACACAGTTATTAATTTCAAGTTTTTAATGGGATATGCACATGTGCACTCGAACACACACACAGTCACACACAGTCACACACGTGCACAGAGGGCTTGTCTATAACGGCCTTTGACTCCCGGGCTGTGGTTCAAGTTCGCGAAAGCAGCGACTGCTGAAGAGTGAACGAGCAGAGTGACTGAGGAGGGACCGATGGAGTGAGCATTGTGGGGATGAGGGGATGGAAGAAGTTGGGGGGTTGAGGGACTTGAGGTGGCGGTGGGGAGGGGGTCTCAGCCATGAGCCCCCTGTGCCAGAAACAACAAGCAGGCCTTCTCATATTCAAATAAATACCAAGCCAGTGGGGAGCATGGAAGGGCTGCAGATAAGGAGGAGGCAAGGGGCGAGAGCCGGGCTGGAGGATGGCTTCTCTGCTGCACTGAAGCCTTTTTAGGATCACGGGCCAGGCCGAGAAGAGCAAAGCAGGCAGTGACAGATTTATAATGAGTGTAGACTCTGCCCTTGCATTTAATACTGGGCTTAAGCTGTATTAGAGAGACAAAGGCCACGGATCCTGCTTAGGAGAGAAGAAAGGCCTTAATTAATTTGGGGAGATCACGGAGGCCCCGAGCCCACATCATCGGTTCTTTGTGGCAGGAATGCCAGCTATTTACCAGCGCTCCAATAGCGCTGAGGGGAGAGGCAAGGTGATGACGACTGGGGCCGCCGCGCAACAGATAGGGAAAGGATACTTTTCAAAAGCTAAAAGCTTCCCAGTTTTAAAACAAAGAGGGGAGGGAAAGAGAAGAAGTGATTTTGAAAAGGGATCTGACTCCAAGCGACCCCCCCCACCACACACCCACCCTTCATATGTCCTACACAGACATTCCAAACTGTTTTCGCTCTCTCTCAGTCCCTCCATAAGAAATTCAACTTGATTAACACTGATAAGCAAAGGAATATTCACCGTACACATAAACACGTGCGTACACTGCTAATTTTCTGTCCTGCTAAGATAAAGAAATACACTTTTAGGCATTTTCCTACAGGGCAGACTGTACCTCACAGTAATGTCCTGGTCGTTGGATGATAACTGGTTGTTCTGCTCTCTCTCTTCCACAGTGTTGCTTCAGGTGTGGTGGGGCTCAGGGGAGCGGAGTGTCGAGGCCTGCCTGCATGGACGAGGCTGCCCACAGCCTGTTGAAGGGCACAGTTGGCAGCTGTCAGGCCTACACCCGTTAACTCAGAGAAGACATGTGGAGAGAGGACCTTCCTTCCCAAAATAAACAAATAGTGGTGGTACACATCTTCCCAGACAACTGCAAAGGGGGAGGAAGAAAGTGAAAATTGTGCTTTTCTTTCTTTGTCTCTTTTCATTTCTGCACGGCTGCTCGGACAAATAGACCAGGTAGTGAAGTCGTCAAACCTCGGAGTCCATAAAGACCCGGAGAAACTGGGTTGCAGCTACAAAACATAGTGGGTTATAATGTGCACAGCAACTGAAAGAAATATGAAGTCATATCAGGTGGAACACGTTCAAAAATGTGTTACAATATTTTAAAACATGATTTTCCATGATGGTTCTTTCTAAAACATGTTGGTGTTTCCTCTGAGGTTTTTAAACGAATAATATTAAAAGGTGGTCAGCCTGTTTTCCCATGTTTTAACAATGTGTGTGGGAATATATGGTGGAATTTGCCTGAGACAGACGCGAGGGAATCATCACCTTTGGTCAACCATTGTGTTCATTTCCATTGTGTTTTTATGCACATGTCCTTTTATGATAACCCCCAAAATACAAAGAGAACTGGGCTGAACAGGAAATCCACATTTATATGCCAGCAAGGAAATGTGTGTTTGGACTTTTTTTTTTTTTTCCTTTCAGAAATAGAGAAATTCCCTGGAATTAAGTTATGGCTAGACTAACAAATCCAAGTTATTAAAAAAAGAATTACCGCCATCTCCCCCTTAGGCCTGACTTATTGTAAAATCATATACAGAAATTATGGATGCACTAGATTAGATTTGATTTTATGCCATTTTAGTATCCTATTATATTATTCCTGTAGTATTATTTTAAGGACTTAGCTTTGCTGTGATATTTGTGTGACTACGACGCATCTACTGACTCTGACCATAGGATTAGTGTAGTATTGTCGCCTTTACGCATGACTGAAGGGCCACTGAAGGACGATGTGGTTCTGCAAACATCTGTAACACCATGTGAGCGCAAACTCGCGTCAGTACTTACATCTAGGCCTGCAAACGCTTGCGCTGGAATAAAGTCAATCTACATCAGCGTGACATCACATTTGCACATAATAAGCAGCTTCTGCACCATACGAGGGACAATTTTTGAATGTATTCACGATGGCAAGCGACCAACGAACGCCACGCAAAAGTCTAAATATCCAGCTAACCACTCACTGACAGATGGTAGAAATGAAATTACAAATAAGGAAAAACAAATAGCGATAGACATCGGACAAATATTCATCACTGTGGTAAAATGTTTGGACGTTTTCACTGAAAAACGCGCCGATGTGGACATTTCATTTCGGGAAAGGAGGTGGACATGTTTTTTGACTGGAGGACTGAATGAAGGCATTCACAAATTTAGCCAACAGACCAAATTAGATCACTGCTGGTGCTTCACGGCAGCAGACTGTCTGCACCTCCACAAAGAGGAAAAACAACATCTATGTTTTTGCATTTTGCGAAAGGCTTTTTTTTTTTTTACTATTAGTTTATATATTAGGCCTATATCCTGAACTACTCATCCATAATAAAACGATTCATTTCTAATGAATTCTAAGCTGGAGCTCAGTGATATAACAGCAAACCTGAAGGTCCCTGTTAATCATAGGATACTAGAATAATAGAAACTCGTCCTGGTGTTCTTTAAAATAATTAAGATCACTTTTTACCAGCACAATTCCCTCTACAAATTTTAGAGAATTAGTCTTGGGATTTTCATCGATTGCGTCGATGCATAAATAAATATATAATTTAAACAACATAAACATTGCCTACCTTTAAAAACAAGTTTTTCCCGATAAGATTACTCATTTTTTCATTTCCGTTTATTCATTAAAATTATTCCTGAGGTGTAAATTCAGTGGGAAATCCAAATAATTGATACCTTGTTTGAAGGTCTATTTTTTCTTCTGAACATAGAATAGATTTTTATTTCTAATCACATATTTATTTTTGCCTAATAGTGACCAGCGGCCGGAGGTTTTTTTGGAACGCTTCCTTCTGCATACCTGCGTCTCTCCGAGCATTTCCGAAAGCCCCGCGGAGAGGGGACACCCCGGGCCCTCTGCTGTCAGCGGTCAACTGCTCACTTCCTCTGCTTCTTATTCAGGGATTTACACTAATATTTAGATAGGATAGGGTTTTATACGTGGAGTGCGCTGCCTCCGTCCCTACAGCTCCAGTCACGCAACATGAATGTGAAAATCATTGTTTTTTATGATGAGTGGAATGATTTATCATCCGTTAAATGATGTGAGCGTGTAATTAATAATTTTATCAGCCTGATTGTGGCGGAGACAGGCTCATTAAATGAAAGAGTGGAGAAATAAATATCTCCGCAACGCGAGCATAAAAAGATCAAAGAAGAAGACGAAGAAGAAGAAGAAAAGAGCGCACCCACAGCTCCCTCCAGATATACCGATGACCTAATCACATCTCTGTTTAATAAGAACACAGGAACAGCAGCCGTCGAGCCTTGACGTTTACGAGATCTGTGCCATTCAATGAGGCATGGGCGGCAGTTTTTTTGTTTGGTGATTTGTCAAGAAACCACAACAGGACCACACAGGCCTCTCCTGCAGTGTGTGAGGAGCACAAGCCTCCGATTCTCGTGGAAAAGACAACAGGAAGATCACCAGAAACGTGTTGATGCCGTGCAAAGCACAGCTCAAACACATCTGCAATCACACCACGATTTCTCATAAATATATATAGAGTTTTTTTTTTATCAAACAAATGTGTTTATTCTCGCGTTGATGTGCGTAAAAGCGCACGTCCAATGACACCGAGGGCCCACTGCTTTGCCTTCCGGTGGCCCCCCTGAGGCTGTCACTGCACCTCACAGACTGTCACGGTGCCGCCGGGACACCAGAGAATAACGCCTAACTAATAACTACTTTCCTGTGTAAAATAAAAGTTTAACAAGTTCCAAACATTTTAACTCCTAAAATAATAAGAATCTATAAAATCCAGAGTGTAATTTCACCACTGAAAGTTAGATGTTAAGATGGAAAGCGTGCCTGCAACTAACTCCGAGGGCTCAAATGCGGGCAAACTTATTTGGCGGATGCAATGATGAATTCCATTAAACAACAAAATAACATGTCGCAGTTCACATCATCACACATCAGCGGGTTGCTATTGTTATTAAGCGCGGTCATCTGGAAATTCAGACCAAAATGTCGAATTTAATAACCTTTAAAAAGACGTCGGTTCAGCAGTAACTTACAAAGCAGACCAAACTAAACTTAAGGCTAATTCCCTCTATGTATGAAATACTGCAATTTTCAAATCATTTCAATACTCTGTTACATTAATTAAATTCCCACACTGACCACAACGTGACCGGTCATTTTAACACAGTAACATTCGGAGTAAAAACGATCAGAGCAGCAGCTCAGACAGATGTGACGGCACCGTTTGTCGGCGCTGCTCTGCATCCATCAGTCAGTCACAGAGAAGCGGTGTTCAGGCCTCTGTCCTCTAATCACTGAGGGCTGCTCACATACTTTGCTCACTTTGTCTAGTTGTTGTCAGCTTCAGGTCGTGTGTGTTAAACCCTCCAGGATACAGTGTGCAGCACATGAACTCCTTCAGAGCGAAGATCCTCGACATAAAATCAAAGATGGGCGTCAAACAACATAAAACTGTATTTGACCAGATTAAAAATGGCTCTCTCTTATTGAGACGCTTGAATGCTACAACGAAAAAACCACAGATGCTTTAGTGGTAACTAAACTATTGATGCATGCTGCGTTCAATTGTGCCCGTTGTACTTAATAGAAAGTTTACAGCTATTTTTGCACTTTGTGGAAACTTGTGGTGTTACTAACAGGCTCCAGCTGCTCAGATTGTGTTTCCTTGCGTGATTCATCTCTTACTCACTTCTATGTGTGCTACTGAAACAATCTGAATTCTCCTTCATATCAAGCCATAAGGTGTGTATTTATTTCATGCATTCAATCAATATTTACTCCTTTTATTTACTGAGGGAGGGTGGGGGGGAGGGGGGATGCAGATCGTTGTCGAACAAGAGCTTTTCCCCGTTTAATATTACAGCTCAAAGTTCGTCGTTATGTTCAGACGTGCAGTGTTGAATGCTGAGTTCAGCCGCTGCTGAGGCCTGCGAGGGAATTCCAACACAGTCTCTTCCCATTTTGATCTACTCCTGTATTTTGTCTGTTATCACCTGAGTATTTACAAAGGAGGTTTCCGACTTGGCAATGATGAAGTGAGTCGGTGTCGATGGCATCATATCTGATAAAACAGGCCGGCGCACACTGGGAGGAACACATCATCTGGGCGATGGTTCACACTGGTTTTCACTGCGCCATCCGTGATTTCTTTTATGGAGAAATCAATGCGCAGAGGCCACTTATGAATAAACAGGGTGAGACTGCAAGCCACTACTATCTATCTATTTATGTAAATATTTGTCCCAAACAACATATTGCGGTAGTTTATTTATGCTCCCTGCCTCCTGAGGAGAAACACTGAAAACAAATAGGGCTAATCCTCTAAAGGCTTTATCCCATTAGAACCCCGCTGCGGTCTTCACACTTGCTTCTGTGACTCCAGTGTAAATTAGACTATCCGCTCGCTATCGCAGCAGCTCCAACGAAACACATCTTTGGTTGCCAAACATTAAAGCTGAACCTCGATAAGATGAGAACCGACAAGGCGAGAGCGGAGGCGCAAGGCGGAGAGGTCAAGTCCAGCAACGGCCTAAGTGCCACGTGTGTTTGTTCTGTTTACTGACTGCACGGATGGCGCTTGGCTCGGTTACATTTCTGTCTTTCTGTCTATGCGGCAAGGTATTGAAGAGTTAAGGTGCTGCGTAAAGCTCAGATCAAATCGCGTGAAATTACGCAATACATTAATGCGGTTTTGGAAAAATGCCTCAAGACGGATGAGTAGGCGTCCGGGTGGATGGTTTGTGTGAGGAAAACAACTCTTAATGCGGACAATGTCACCTGACTGTCCAGTGAATCAGTTCTTAAATAAAGTGGAATAGTTACTACTTCTCATTTCCCCATTTCTGCATTTCTTGGATGCAAATTTTCTTTTATCGCCCGAAATAAAAAGTAATATTCTTACATCTGTGTATTACTTGTCGTAGAAAGCACTTGAAACTGAAGTAAACAACGTGAATTAGCTTCTGTTCTTCAATGCTTTTCCAAACCATTGTTTAAGGGATGAACTCTCATGTAAAGACGCATACATTTCATCGTTTTGCACCGCAGCCACTGATGTTCCAGGCAGACGCGCAGCATGAGCAGCTCTATCTGGCTTTGGACAGCTAAAATATGCAAACGCATATATAGGCCCATATTTTACTGGAAAAGTGGCGCACTTTGAAGCCGGACATTGCAATGACGTTGGAGATGAATTGAAATGACTGACACAGTCTTATTGAAATAAAACATGCAGTGCAGAGCGCAGACACTTTTTTCCTAGTGGTGCAGGGGAGGCGTGGATCTCGCTTGACATTCTCGTAGCAGTAGTAGCTTCTCCTCAAGGCAAGACTCAGATGACAACACCCCGCCACCGTCCGGAGGAGAAACACGGGAAGCTCTCTCTCTTCTCTGCGGATGAACTATGTTTTAACACCAGGACGCGTTTAGGGCTTTATCAAATTAACCTGAACACCGGAGAGCTTTTCGCGCCTTTGCAATAGCCGTAGGAATACTTTAGGAACAGTCGAGCCCAGACTGTCGCACCCACGGAGCGCCGGTGGCGGAATGTAAAAACCCCATTTTGGCGCATGTTCTTCTCTATTGTGCGGAGCCTTCTCCTGCTTTCTGCGCGGTTGGAAAGCGGAGGAGGAGGAGGAGGAGGGACGGCTTTTCCCGACTCAATCCCTTGCCTATGGACGACGGCGGTCCCCTCTCTCCAAAGGCAAATGCTTTCAGTATTGCCTCTCTGATTTCGGCTGCAGAGCAAGCAGGAAACGCAGCGTTTGACAAGCAGAGCACCGGCCTGAACAAGCCAGACCTGCACAACCACAGTTCCTTTAAAATGCACTACAGCACTGTCACCCGGGAAATGGAAGGTAAATCTGTTTGTTGATGCCCACAGAGCTGCTGTAGCATGCACTCATAGCACCTTTTACACACATTATATAAGACCCTTTCATCTGCTCAGTTACTTGACTTTTTCAAAAATCCAAGCGCAAAACCACATGTGGGCGCGTTGTTTTGAATGCATGAATGAAATTATTGTAAAAAGAAATTCTGACACGGTTGGCGCACTATGAAAAATATTGCAGTGCAGTCACCATCAGGGAGGTGAGGTCTGCATACAAAGCAGCCAGAGTGGGGGGGAAAAATTCCCATTCCAAAACCCCAAAGCGCTGGACAAAGAGTCGACTTTAATTCGTGGACAGGATCACATACATTGAGAATGAAGCCATGAGGAGGAGGAGGAGGAGGGTGGTTTACATGGGCACCCTGCGCGTAATGGTAAAAACAGGCCATAATACGCATATCCAGCTCGGAGGGGGGTGTATATCCATTCCGTAGATCTATTTGTCCAATAACGAGAAAGCAACAGTCACCTGCTGCCTGTTTGTTTGTTCATGCAAATCAACGTGTGTTTACCTTGTAAACCGTTTACTCTCCACACTGCCGGCCAGATCCTCTTTTGTTTGCTAACGGGGGTGATGTGGGCGATACCCTTATCCAAAAGTTAAATGGGTGCCGGAAAGCCCATTAAAAAGGGGCGCACTTCTCTGTCAATCAGTCTCGTCCCAAGGCGAGGAAAGGGCACATTACCTGCAGTTCCTTATCTAAATAGAAATAAGAACCGGTTTTATCGCAAAGGGGAGGCCCTCTGCGTCAGATAAGAGAGGAGACTGGATTGCAGTGTAACATACTGCAGCAGCGCACAACAGAGGCCGCTCAGAGCGCAATCGATCCCAAGCGCAAACTAATTCACACGCACTCGAAGCTCGTTTCTGAGAATAGTTCGGAGATTCAACGTGGGCACCGGAGTTTTTTTGGAAACATTTCGTCACAACTCGGACGTTTGCTATTTTAGATCAGACAGAGTTTAGTATGCTGGCAGTGGATGCAGCCTCAGGGATTAATAAGCAGCCGAGACGGAAACTTTTAAACCGAAAAGGGTGCGTTTGTGCGTGACATCTTCATCTGGAGATCACCGACGCCTGCTTCTGTTTTTACTATCTGTGTTTTAACCGACTTACAGTGCAAGGCATATTTGGTAAATCCAGTTTTTTGGGATGATTTCAGCCATATCCAGCCCGTGGCTGACGCAGCTGTCCCATTTTTGCGATGTTGCAGCCTTCACGACGAGCAGCCTGAGCAGCCTCAACACGCCGGGGGGCTACCACCTCTCTCCGTCCCCCGGGGACCCCTACAGCCAACATGAGTCCCACTTCGAGCCCTGCCCGGCCGCCCAGCACAGCTACAACTACCCGGGGTCTAACCCGGGCCAGGCCCCGCCGAGTGACGGCGGGACTCCCAACTGCTCCTCGTCGTCCTCAAACTCCACACCGAACGGCAAAACTATAGTGAAGAAAAACCCCAAAGTGGCCAACATTAACGTCCAGCTGGAGATGAAAGCTTTATGGGACGAGTTTAATCAGCTGGGTACGGAGATGATCGTCACCAAGGCTGGCAGGTGAGCACAAATTCTGCACAGCTGAGCGGCTGGAAAGTTCCTTTGCTGCCTGACCTCATTGGGATAGACCGGGTGAATAACACAGAGCAGACTGAGCTTTAGTGCAACAAATAATATGACTCGATATCCTGCATAAGGAACCGTGGCATCCAAAGACTGAAGTTTTTGTGCATGATATAAAAGGGTTTGGGTTTTTGGGGTTTTTTTTTTTTTTTAGCATTTATGCTGATGACGCACATAAAAGATGCAGAATATATATTTAGATTTCGTTTAATAATTTTTATTTGAAAATGTAATTCATTGCAAGTTGTGAGGATAAAGGAATGTCATTATAAATATTTTATTTTTATCCTCCTCTTCTGAAGCTCATAGACTTTATTCACTGCAGCCTATGTTGTTTTTCTTATAGACTACTTCAGATAACATATTATATATTTATTTATAAAGAGAAATTATAATCTTGATTCTTGCACATTTAGGCCTAACATGTTTGTGTACAAGAGGGATGAATTCCATCACCATCACTCAACACTGACATAATCTTTGTGTGGGTGCATCGGAGCATTTGGCTTTAAAAAAAATCTATTTTGTTTAGAGGTGAGCAGTTCAGGTCTGCTGTAGAGATGTTTTAGAGTCAAACGCGTGGAAGCTTGTATGTTGATGTGTGTGTGTGTGTGTGTGTGTGTGTGTGTGTGTGTGTGTGTGTGTGTGTGTGTGTGTGTGTGTCAGCTGTAAACACCATGATGATCTGATCCTGCTGCGTTTTATAGATCCAATAAGGATAACTGTGACTCTCGGCTGTTTCAGTTTTACGCGCCGCTGTTATGCGTAAGATTGTGTCTTTTAATCTAAGTCTCTTCATGTGTGAGTGAAGATCAGCTCTTGTACAAGCTGATTACAGCGTTGCAGTCTTGTTTTTATTCGGGCCAACACACGTGTTTACCTTTTTTCTTATTTCCTAATGAGAGGAGTGTCTGACTGCTTCCCTCCCTTTTCCCTTTGGTTGAAGAGAGTGTGAATTTTATGAATAAAAAATAGAACATGGTAATTTAAGGGTTTGGTCGATTTTGCGTTTTTAATTCCCAAATTTTAGAAGAACCAGAGGGACCATTTTTTATTGAATAACTAATGCTTTATTTTTCTCGTCGAGCTGCTTGTATCTTAAGGCCGGCACTGACCTCTGACCCTCGTGGAGAGCCAATAAAATGTTACACTAGTGTTGTTATTATTATTAATCAGTAAAGCAAAATATGTGTAAGGGTCTCCAAATGCCGCCCTGAGTTTCTGCATTATACTAATGTAAAGAGGCATGAGATAATTGATTTAATCCTGAAAGTGCGGATTGCGTTTCCGCGCGCTGCGCTCTCTGACAGGAGAAAGGAGATCTGCAGCAGAGCACTTTAACAGCTCCTTCAGCCTCACCTAGCCACAACACTGACGTTAATTGAGCGTTGATTTTAGGATCCCTTTCACTGACTCGGCGGATTACTCAGCTTTCTGCTGATGTTCTTGGGGGATATGGATCTGCCCTACATAGTAACCTAGATGAGGTGGAGGGGGAACAAATGTTTGTCTGCATGGGCGCTGGCCGAGTCGCTGCAAGACCAAAACCTACGGCAAAACTTCCAAGAGCAATTCAGTCCAAATTTCTGTGAGGAAAAGAAAAAGAAATACGTGTTATTATCACTAATATATCAGCATGCAGAGAACTCTGCCTCTAAATGCCCACTGTTGTATTTTTTATACTAAAGCAGTTGTGGATATTTTTTTTTTCCTTTCGATCCTGATGAGAAAACGTTCAAACTCTGAACTCCCTAAAGAGCAGCGGCGCACCTCGCCTTCCCGAATAATGCCCATCCGCGCGTGCGTGTTTGCACTACACGTGTGTAGGCCTTCATGTGTCTGGAACTCATCAAAAAGCAGAGAAGTTAAAGAGTCTTGCCAGAAACGGCAAAAGTGGAGTGAAAAGGCAAGAAACGCAAAGCTCCGTTCAGATCAGGGAGAGTTTCATTTGGTTACGCACGGACTGAATCACGTCATTTCCAACAGCTTGAAGCTCCTGTCCTCTCTTGTTGCCTCCAGCTCGCGCCAAAGGAAGGTCTGTAGGCCTGGAGCTGCATGTCTGTCTCTCTGCAAACATGCTGACTTTCTGAAAAATACTTTGGCTAAATCGTTTATTGGCTCCTCTAACGAATTCCAAATCATTCAAACAGTTGAACACACACACACACACACACACACACACACACACACACACACACACACACACACGCGGTCCAGTTTGAAAAGGTAGTATTACATGAAAATTAAACGTGCACCCATGCAGGCAGCAGTAGCAACCCTTTAAAGCCTCGATTTAACAGTCGGCACATGTTTTGTTTTGCTTTGTTTTCCAGGAGAATGTTTCCAACTTTCCAAGTGAAAATATTTGGGATGGATCCCATGGCAGACTACATGCTCCTGATGGACTTCCTGCCTGTAGACGACAAACGCTACAGGTAACTTTTTGGATCTAGTCTTTAGACTACTGAAACACACATCTGTCACTGCAGGACTTTAAGACATAGCAGGCTTGTACTGAGCTGCACAGTTCACAGTATTCAATTCCACTTGCAAAATAATAATTAAAAAAAAAAACAGCATAAATAGATTAACAATAGATAAATAAACATTAGAATAAATTCACAAATACAAACATGCATGCCTGTTAGCTGCATGTTTAGACTAGAACATTTATAAATATTCCACAATAATCCAATTAATACCAGAAATATGTCGGTGACTGTGATATTAAAAATATTTCCAATGCCATATTTTTCTCTTTAAATGACGGCTATTGTATTTTTATTTTTAGATTTTTCCTCACTGTGTCTCTGTCTGTGTATGCACATTCCGTATATGTGAGGAGGCGACTTTTATCGAAGTGAATAATGTGGGACAATCGGAAGCTTACCCCGTGTTTAATGAACGTCATTCGGTCTTACAGGTACGCTTTCCACAGCTCATCGTGGCTGGTTGCTGGTAAGGCGGACCCCGCCACACCGGGCAGGGTGCACTACCACCCGGACTCTCCGGCCAAAGGCGCCCAGTGGATGAAGCAGATTGTCTCTTTTGATAAACTCAAACTCACCAACAACCTGTTGGATGACAACGGCCATGTAAGTTCATGATGATAATAATAATTTAGTGAAAATGCACAGAAGAATAATTGGCTGCAGTGAGTGGCATTATTTAGCAACACAGGCAGATTTCAGCGGCACTTTAAGAGGGTCAAAAATACTATAAACTGCAAGCCTCACCGTAAACTCACCATTTAGACAGCAGAAAGATTACTACCGTTAAGGGGAGGTGGAGTATTTTTATTGGCCCCCAAATTGATTTGATACGTGTGATTTAACTGCAATAAACTTTGATATTTTGAATAATAGTCAGATGTTGCCAGAAGCCAATTTTCAATCCACAAAAATGGCTCTGTACACCAGGCTTTACTCCAAAAATGACGGCAAGGAAGTGGAATATTTCACCACTGGAAATTATTTCAGCCCTTCGCGCTCGGTCTTCCTCTCTGCCGGAGTGCTTTTATGTGTCACTGCATTAGTTGTGAAATCAGAAAGAAAGCGGGAGATTTTCGAGTTTTCAGCTGGGTGGAGATTATTGCCCCGTGATTAGATTTTTACATGAGAATTATGCTCATATATTCCCAGGTGGCCTTTGCATATTAGATGAATGTGGCAGCTTTATGAAACAGGAGCGTCACGTTGTTTCTGCATTTAACGGCACTGACTGAACCTGCTTATCTCTACAAATGTGTACCTTGGATGTGCTCGAAGGGGTTTTAATATTTAATAAATGAAATCAGTTTTACTAAGTGGGTTTACAGTTCAACATGATTTTATTTTACTTTATCAGACATCTTATTTATCACAGCCTAATAACAAAACTACAAGATCGAACATAGTCTGGCCTGTGGAGTTGAAGCCTTCGGTCCCTCAGTGCAGTGTTGCATGATAATTCTATGAGCGCTGATGAATCCTGTTTTTCACAGATCATTTTGAACTCCATGCACCGCTACCAGCCCAGGTTTCATGTGGTTTATGTGGACCCCCGCAAGGACAGCGAGAAATATGCCGAGGAGAATTACAAAACCTTTGTTTTTGAGGAAACCCGCTTCACAGCGGTCACAGCGTACCAGAACCACCGGGTAAGAAGCCTTCTGTAGCTTTTATCAAATTCACATGGTGTGATGTTCAGAAACAAGCAGCTATACGAAAGTCGGGCCTGACTGCAAAGGCATATAAATATAGGTTATATATTTGTTGAAATATTGTGAGTACAATGATTCCATGAGGGGGAAAAAAAAGTCCATGACAAGGCACTTTCAACTAAACTGTTAATAATTAACGGAAGATGTAAAAAGTCACTTTTTGTGATTGCTGCTCTACACATGAATCAGTTGTCTTCTGGTAGCTAGACCTCCATCTCTTCCATTGCTTCTTATGCGCGTAAAAGTTGCCGCTGCTCCGTGCGCACACTTGTGCGCCTTTTTCTGCGTTGTCCCTGCTCTGTTTTCCATCAGGCTGTTTATATTCACTGATCAGTGCATTCATCGGTTATTCAGAGTGATTCGTAACGAGTGATACATTAGAATAAAGTTCAGTTCCTATCAGCCATTTACAAGTAGCCTAATAATGAAGAGTACGGGGGTCTGTGCGTTACTGTGATGGTAATGCTCCAGTGACCACATGGTGGTCAGGCTAGACAGTGAAATAACTCTTATCTATTTGATTTTAAATGTCAAAGATTTTCCACAGTACAAAGTTATTTTGATCCTTGAAGCCCTGATTGCTAGCCAACAGTTGAAGTGGCTCATTTATCGTTTTTATAATGTGACTCGTGAAATGGAGACAAAATGATGCAAATGAGCAGAATTTACTTCACTGTAAAAGTTTACTTCACTGTAAAAGTGTGATGGTGGTGGTGGAAAACGTATTCAATCTATGATTATGAATCATTTATAACTGGGACTGTGGCGCTCTGCAGCTGTAAACGTTACAAAAGAGCTCAGAGATAAACGTAGTCTACAACAGTATCAGCTCTGTATTAACAGGCACTACAGTGAATTCACCTTGTGTTTTAAATAAGATTGAGTGCACATGATGCTGCGGCCTTGAAAAACAGAGCCGGGACTGTTGCATATTTGATCAAAGACAGCAGTGTGTTCAAATGTGATTTTTTTTTCCCCCCCAGCTTTTCCGGCTAATACTTTTAGTCCATGACGGCAGCCTATCACTGCTGTCCCTTCTAATAGAGACCAAATACAATGACTGTTCAGAAATAAAGTGATATTTTTTATGGCTAACAGCGTGAAGCACTAAGGTTTATTTAATGTTCTGCTCTGGATTTCAGATCACACAGCTGAAGATAGCCAGCAATCCCTTTGCAAAGGGCTTCAGGGACTGTGACCCAGAGGACTGGTGAGAGTTTACACTCAAACAATACAGTCTTATTGGCATGTTTCCACGTGGTGTAAAAATGTCAGAAAGCATTTGCAAAAATAGTTTCGCCATTTGTTTTATCTCACACAGGTATCAGATGGGTGGAGTTTGCCACATAAAAGAACACAATGAGTGTCGTCAAGCTCAGAAATCACTGGTTATTGTTTGAAAGTCAATGGACTGTGCTTTTCTGTCCCTGACAAATTACCAGACACTCTCATAATTGTCACAATGGAGTAAACCCCACCCATCTGGTATACTCATACCACTGAAAGCAATGCAAAGAACTTTTTTATTTTTCTTAAAAGCATCAGCCGATGTTTATGAGAGTTCTTAATTATTTTATAAAACAGGCCAATCTGAGTCATGTAATCGGCTCCTTCATGTTTCATTCATTGTAAATTGGGGGCCTGTCAATGTGTAAATGCTCATTATATGCATCAGTGTAAACTCTTAAAATAAGCATTCATCAATTTAATATATAATGAAGAAATTGTGCCCTTGACGTTCATTAAAAGAGTGTGTAACTGAATCCATGCTCCCTGCTCCAGGCCCAGGAATCACAGGCCAGGCTCTCTGCCAATAATGAGTGCCTTTGCCAGAACAAGAAACCCAATGTCATCTCCCCCTCAGCAGAACGGCACAGAGAAAGGTCTGCAGTTCACTCTCTGTTTCACCAAAACTCATGCCTTCCATCAAACAAAACAACGTAGTCACGTTAAGCTGTTCAGCCTTTAGAAGAAATGTTTTTCTACAGTTGTTTTCATATTCACAGTATCAGGCTAATACTGGCTTTTAATAAACCATCAAATATCAGCTAGTCAATGTCAACTTCTGCGGACACACTAGAGGTTCTTATGGTGTTATATAAGTGACCACAGCTTTGTAGTAAAAGCTGCAGTGAAAATGAGATTTTCTTGACAGGGTGATGACTGTATTTATAAGTTCAATAATAATAATTTGATCAATTTAACATTTATTAAATTGACTTTTACCTGGGCTTTAAAAAGCCTCAACCCATCTCAAGCAATTTTAAGGCTAAACTCTTGGTAAGCTATTTGGAAGTTTTTCTGCAACATGTTTAGTGAAATGCATCAGTTCATATGAATGAATGTTTTAAAGAGAACAGAAAATCAATATGAACATTTTTACAACTTAGTGATGAATACAATTAATCTATAATAATAAAGAAATAATGCTAAATAATATAATGAACCCTGCTCATTTTTGGGATATTACAATTTTGACATGGGGATTTTTTATATACCAGTGCACAATGCAAACTGTTAGAGCATTCAAAAAGCCATCCCTGTCATGACCTTCTGTAACGTGGAATGCAGAACTGAACACTCTTGCTGTTTATGAAAATAGATACAAAATGCTTGTATGAAGTATGCACAACATATTGACTACCTTTAACTGTTGCCATGTCTCTTCCTGCACAGAAGACAGTAGGCGGGAGTACGAGCGAGACCCCAGCGGCACACCCATACACGCCGACCCGGCTCACCAACTGATGTCCCGGGTCCTCAGCCCCGCCTTGCCTGTACCGGGAGGTCTCCACGCCGTCCCGCTCACCAGTGGCCGACCCAGCCCTCCTCACGACCTACGGCCAGACCCCCACTCTTTACCCCCGGACACCCTGCACCACCACCCTTACAAGTACCCCACCACCTATGAACACTACCTGGGAGCCAAGACCAGGCCATCGCCCTATCCTTTACCCAGTATCAGAGGACACACGTACCACCACCACATGAACCCAGCCACAGCTAACATGTACTCAGCCACCAGCGGCCCCTCTAACTATGACTATGGGCCCAGATAATGACTGCTGTCCACCAGGGCAAATGGTGCACAGCGCTGTGGGAATGGAAACAGGCAGGAAAGGAAACACAGTCCTGTCTATTGATGGCTTACGCACTTGCGTTCAGGGGCTGAAACTCCTTTCTGCTGGATAAACCCCGCCGTATTTATTTAAAGGAAATGCCTCTTTGCGTTAAGCCCGGGCACCTGCTTTGAGTCCTTGAAGAGGTCTGCTGTGACCTTTGAACCTAAATGGCAATAGCTCCACACCAGGGCACCTCTAGCCTGAGCGCTGCAGACATTGAGCCAGCAAACAGAGGAGACAGGAGGGACCTCTCCTTAACATGGACAATACCTTTGATCACAGACTGGAATTGAATTCTTTTCTCTCTTTTTTGTGTTGGATGCACTTTTTGATTTGCCTTGTTTTTATTGCTTTCAAAAAAGCCATATGTTATATAGTACATCAACCTTCTAGGTAGACGAGATGTTTGCATGTTGAGCTCATCACAGAGGGTGTCAAAACACATTGAAATGTTTTTGTTTGAGGGGGAAAAAAAAAAAAAGCCGAGGTTTGATTTTGAAACGTTGTGAACATCTTGAGCCGCTCTGAGAAGCTTGTACCATGGCACTGACTTGCAGCAATTCAAAGTAAATAAATGAAGCAGGATGACTGTTCTGTATCTGTAAAATAAACATTAAATTCTTGTAATTCATAAAGAAAACAGTCTTTGAGCAAATATTCCATTCAAAGCTCTGTCCGCCGTTGCACTGCCGAGGGGAGAGGATTATAAAAAGCTTACCTCACTGATAGCATTGTTCAGGTTTCTCCGGCCGGATTTGCCCTGTTGAAGTGGGTTGAGGTGTCTGCTGCTCCCACAGTCATTGGTAGGCAGGACCTGGAGGCTGTCTAAACATTAGACTGCACCAAAGTTCAAATGTTGAAATCTGCAGAGTAGACTATACTTTTCTATGAAAACACACACACACACACACACACACACACACACACACAAATGCACTCCTCGACCATACTTCCTACTCGACACACACTTCCCCCTTAGTTTGGATAAGCCATATGTGCAATTGAAGTAGCTGTGGTCACAGAGTGAAGATTTCTGCTTCAGTCTTCTATTGATTCATTAAAAAAAAAAAAAAAAAAATCTGTAATAAGAACTCATTCAAAACCGTATCATTGCAGTGAAAGACTTTATAAAGATTTTTCATAAAAAAAAAAGTGTGTAAAAAGGTGACAATAATAATTTGAGGTAAATTGGAATATTATACAACTTACTGGACATTTAATAAGCATTTATTATCAGCCTATTGTGTACACCATTTGTTAAAAAAAAAAAAAACCTGAATAAAGCTATATAATAATTAATTCTGAAATTTGTATTTTGAAAAACTTAACTTCCCAGAAAATAAGAACCCATGTCATGCCAGGAAAAAAAGGACATTTTCATTTCCCCTCTCCCCACAGAGGATGTCATTGCTCATATTTATTGGGACAGTTGAGTGGTATTTTAAGAAAGTCACCCGCTCCTATCTGTGCAGCCATTTCCATCTCCTATGTGAAGCCCCATGAGGAATGCTTTGTTGTCAAGGTTTATCTCGTTGGCGAAAAAAAAGTCTGCTCTGGGACTTGTGTCTGTCACGATAGAAGAGGAAACGAACCCTAATTCATTTCAATAACGTATTTTTTCTCTTGAACCCAGCTGCCATCGAGCGGAGAGCAGGGAAAAGGATGCCTGAGGGCGCCTGACCTCCGACTGTTTAATGGCTTGTAAAGGTGTCAAAGGTTAAATAATGTTTCCACTCATTTAAACACCGACTAATTGGTTGTATAATTTTTGGGTTTGTTTGGGCGGTGACTAAAGCCCCATTTACTTAATTATGAAGCTAATATGGACAATGACGTCTCAACAATTTCAATTAATTTTAAGCTAGTCTGAAAGGTCAGTGCTAGCTACCATAGCCTTGTGAAAAAAGCTGATTTGACAACAACCTGCCAATTTCGGTAACTTTATGGCGAATTAATACTCAATTTTGCCTCAAATTATTTAAAATTTAAAGGAATTAATATACTGCGTCATTTTTTAATTCTTCATTATGTATTTTATTGCCTGCTATGCTGTTTCGCAGGCTTTATTTCTAATGAGCTAATAAATTATTATTATTTTTTTTAACGTCGGGTCATAAAGACGAACAACGAATAATACAGATTTAAATACTCTTAAAAACGCTGTGCTCGCCCACATAAATATCCCAAACAACCTGTTCACTGTGACATTTACAGTCCCTGTGTAGTCTGCGCAGGAAGCCGCCCGCTGTGGAGCGACGCCGGCCTGCAGGTGCTGACGACCAGCCAGGCGGAAGTCAAGAAGCACCACGAGACGATCCTGTGTTCATCCACGCGCCGCCGGGGCCCAAGCGGGGTTGCGCAAGGGTAACACGTGGGGGAAGAAGGGTCAAAGGCGATACTCAGACTAATGATAGGTTTCACAACACATACAGAAACATGAAGGAGACCGCTCATGCACGTCCTATTTAGTATAATCTGTGTGAATGAGGATAAGTGTGACCTCAGGTCAGTGACCATAATAAGGAAAATTGTATTTAAAAAAAAGAAAGAAAGAAAGAAAGAAATTTAATAAGTAGGTTTCCTCTCATTAATAATACAAATTGTCACATGCCCCATAATTTCCAACATGTTTAGGTGAAGATTTCCTGCTAAAATGAAAAACTAGGTATGGATGTATTAATGGCCCTCATTAGGCTACACTCAGTGGCTCTCAGTGTGCAAGCACCGCTGAGTACACACAAGGATCCACTTCAAGGGCTGCAGTGCAGGAAATCTTTTTTTTTTTTTTTTTTAATTTTTTTAATTCAAGCTAATTTACAGGTAGCACAGTGAGGTAATGATAAAGCAGGGGTGGAGCATCCTTTACATGAATAAAAATAGCAATACTGCTACACAAAAATGCTCAATTACAAGTAAAAGCTCTGCAATGAAAATGTGATTTAAGTGAAAGATTTATGAGCAAAATGCGCTTAATATATCAAAAGTAAAAGTAATACTAACTCAGAAAAAGGGCCCCTGAGTGTTGTTCTGTCATAGCCTGTAATACTGGATCATCATCACATTAATAAGCATTTTATTGCTATACTTTGTCATGGTGGACCTAATTTGGACTATTTCATATAGCTTACTGCTGGGTAGTTTAATCTATAAAAATGCATTTTATCTTATATTGCAAGCAAACCTGTAACCTGTAGACAAACTAAATGACAATACTTTCCTGTAGTGAAGTATAAAGTAGCATTAATATAAATGTGCAAGTAAAGTACAATTACCTCAAATTTGTACAATTTTTAGTACACTACTTGAGTAAATATACCAGTAGTTACATCTCACCATAGAAATAAAGCAACAGCCTTCTCATTTTGGCTCCCCATCTGCACTATTAACAGTTGTCCAGCTTTGCACCAAACCATATCCAGCCATGGAAACGTCTAAAGAAATGGTGTCCCTGCTGTTGTCTGGGGAGACCTGACAGTGAAGCCTGTGGCTGCCCTCATTTTCTAGCCCTGCATGAAGAGACCTGTAAGAGTCCATATAAAAGATGAACATATTTTTTGATTAATAGCCTTTAGCACTTTAATGAAGCTTAGTTTTACTGAATTAAAATAAAAAGATATAGCTTAATTGGTTCAGATAAGACATTTTAAATCCTTGCAAATAAGTGATTTTTTTCAAAGTGACAGAGGGAAATTGCGCCTACTGGAGGTAATATTACAAATTGCACTTATTATGAATTGCAGCTCAATACAAATTAATGTAGTCGGTATGGTGCCTGTATTGGAAAACATTTTCCACACTACATTTCTTCACGTGCATTCAAATCAGCACCAGCATGTTTTCAACAAGCCTCGGCCATATTCAATGTATCCTTCATTTCACACAGAGGAAAAGAGCAACCTGTTTAGACCCAGTCACATTGCAGAGTATTTCATGTGCCCAGATGTTTCAGGCTCCAGGAGACACGGTGCCAAGGACTTGCCATTGAAGTATGAAGAGGTAGAGGATGGATGATAATGCGACCAGAGGCATCATTTGACACTCAGCTGCATCTGGAACATCTGTTGTGACAGGCCTATCAGGGTCTCGATTCGTTCCCATCGCCTCTGTGTACATTTCTGCTGCTGAGCCTCGCCTGCCTGCCGGATCTGGGGACAGTTATTAAAAACAAGGCAGGTAAACCAACCAGAGTCCTCCACCTAAACAACGGAACACATGTTTCACATTTTGCCCCCTGTGGCCTCTTAACTAATACAAAAGGTGCTACGGTTTACGGTGTGCATGCAGTTGCTGATGGACATTTTATGCAGAACATCAAAACACATCATCACCACTGGGCAAGAGCCTTGATACATTTGTATTAAGTCACATTTGAAAAAATAAATAAAACCCGACTTCACCGTGAAGAAAAACGTTGGTTTTGGCTGAAACAGAGCAGATTATTTTCTTCAAATCATTCTGTTTCACCATTAATGTTTTCTAATTCACCCATCGGCTCAGGTAGTGACAGCATCAACCAACCACACACACACACACACACACACACACACACACACACACACACACACACACACACACACACACACACACACACACACACTAACACACTAACACAACCCACTGGATTATGTCCTATCCCAAAGCTAGGCTGACCTCTGACCTTCAAGGCAACGGAAGACACACGTTAGGTGATAAGTGAAGCACGGGGCCTATTGTGCAGACAGACTCCTTGTCCATTTATTGACTTCCTAAATGATCCATTATGAAGTGATTTACGAGGTCCACCACCACCCCACCAGGCACTTCTAAGGCCGGTAGGTTGCTGTCTGCTCCATTCAGCAGACATCTGCACCAATGGACGCGGCATTTGATTTATCAGAGGACGGACGGAAGCCGGCCCACGCCACCTCTAGTGTTTGCTCACAGCCAACAGGAGAGTTAGGAAGCTGTTATGAATGCAAGATGTCACCAGCGGGGTCAGGGACAAAAGGTATAGATGGAGCTCTGCGGGGGGGACAAGCAAAACATGTCATTAAAAGCAGACACAAAAAAGAACGCAAAAAGACTGCTCTTATTCCATGTATTTTTAAAATGATGACAAAGGCTCTTCATCCAAAACATAACCCCGAATACAAGCAAGACAACCAACCAAACCTGCAGCGACGCACTTTTTTTCAATGACAGTAGCGCCACGGCAAGGAAGCTTGTCAAGCGAATGACCTCGTCTTTCCTCTGTTCCCTAATGATTCGTGGCCATTATGCTAGTCTGGCTCTTTGATTTCTAAGGCCTTTCCTGTGCAGCATGATGAGCTTCTCAACTTGAGGTCATCCCAGGAGACAAAGCCTTTATGAAGCAGAACGTCAAGCGTTTGAAGCCCTGGCCCCCGGCCTCTCAGCACGGTGTTGTAACACATGGGCTCCCATGCTGCTCATTGACTCACAGAGATATTATTAGAGAGAGTGGACAGAAAAACAACACCTCTCTATTTTCTCTGGGACTTTCACAACAAGACCCTTGGCCTTGGTAATGACAAATGTCTGTTTCGTAAAGAAGACATCTGTATTTGGCATTACATGTGAAATAAAGGCAGAACAGTCTTATTTTAAGATGCAGTTTACTTGTTATACTTTTTAGTTAGTTGAACATTTTGACCAACTAATAACAATTTCATCAATCTTCAGGATCTTAAAAGAGATTTTAAAATCAGATCAGGAGTGCATCTGCAGATCAGCACCCACACTAAACCAACAGTTCTCTGTTCTTAATGTCCCCGCTGTGATTAACCTTGTTTGACAAATACAGCTCTGGTCAGGCTGGAAGGCCTGTGTGTTAAGCTAAGACCTGCTAGAACAACAACACCAGATTAGCTGCTCAGGTGCGTCGTATACTTCAAATTCAAATCCACTGGAGCAAATCTCCCATCAGATAAGTCAATACAATCACAGTGCTGCACAGAGCATCACAAAGGGCTTTTGCAAACAGTGGGCTGAAAAAGTCAGCATGTATATTAAGTAGCCTCATGTTTTAAGTTAGACTGTGTCCGCCTGTGCAGCTTTAATAGATACATGCAGAAGTATATATTTGTTTGCACATTGGAAATACTGTATGATGTCATGGGAAAATAAGGCCTCAATCTAAACTTTCAGTTTCATGGAAATTTTCATGTTCACACTCATTATCGAGGTCCTGCAGTTGACATCACTGCCTCCAACAGCTGCCACACTGGTGGGCAGGAAACTCTGCTCTCAGCCCTTCCTGCATGTGGATGTATTCATGCTGACTGCTAAGGTAGCAGAGTTTCACACGAACAAAAAAAAAAAAAAAAAAAAAAATCTTATCAAAGAAAATTTGCACTACACCAGTTCACAAAGGCTTTGCAGTTATGTTACAAATATTGACTTTTACATTTCAAATGTTGACAAAAAACTGTAGACATTATTTGAGAAATGGCATTTGAATTCGTCAAGGAAAAATGACATGATGAGTTGGTAAACATGGGCTACTCATGTTATTAACGTAATTTTAGTTCATCTAAGAACTACATTAAATCCAGATGTTACTTAAGTCGAACTCAGGATCCATGCAGATGCTACTACTTTTAGGAATGTAAACAGCTGAGCAGGAGCAGTGTAGGTGTCACGTAAATGTATTTCCCTTATTTTACTACTGTACCTGTCTTCCTTTTAAGAGCTCAGGTGAGAACAGGCTGTCAGAGGGCGGAAACAGGCCCCATTTAATAACTGATTCATGACACAACATTGAATAAGTCATTGTTATCTAAGGGCTCCGCACATTGCTTCAGTCTGTCCATATAGCTTGACGCTAGATGGCAACATCAATGCATAGACACAGCTAAACAAAATATACACAGTCCACATGTCCAAAAAGCAAAACGCTGCTCTGGACGAATTGTTGGCCACTGACACCAGTTTGGTCACGCCAACATTGGTGTAGATGAAAGTCAAGAGAGTACTGATCAAAAGTTCAACTCAGAGGCTCAGGCAGTGTCGGCTCCCTCGTTGTATATTGACCACAGGCTGATCCGCTGGTCCTTGGATCCAGCAGCCAGTAGTCTTTGTCTGGGGTCCTGGTGGTCAGAGAAGGCCACGCTTTGCACCATGTCAGTGTGGTACTGAAGCACCGCAAGTGGTCGCAGCCTCTTCCACCCGAATATCCGCACCCGATGATCCCAGCCGGCTGACGCCAGAAGCTTACCATCCCCCCTGATACACAGCTGGGAAACCCCAGGGTTGACCAGTGTCACACAGTCCTGGAGCTGTAAAACCACAAAGAGAAAGAGGATGTTTGCAGCTTTGAGCTCCTGTATTACAAGCACCTCCACACAAGAAGACCATGCAAAAGCCAAGAACACTAAGTAGTAGAAGTGTCACAGAAATCTAAAACTGAGGGAACCTATTGTTCATGCAAATAGGGTGACAAAAATAATCACACCAACAAATTAGGTCAGTAAGTTGATTAATTACTGCTGTCTAGGAAACTGAGGCCAACACAAACACAGAGAGGGAGAGACTATCAGCTGATCTGATGACTGAGGTCCAAGAGTGAGGCTGTATGTCTGTTGAACCTGGCTGCAGACTCCTGGGACTCAATCATCGGCCATAAAACATTATGGCACGCGGGCCGTGAGCAAATCTCTCTGCTTCCCACTATTTGGTTTGGAGTTAGGGAGGCCTATACTGGAAGCGCGACGGGGCTTGAGTTAGCTTTGTCACAGTTTGCAAGACAGAGAGAGAGAGACCATCTCACTGAAACGCTTGTTTGCAGAGGCCTTGTTGCTTTAAGCGCCTCTGATGAATTACATTCACACTGAAAGGTCTGGTCAGCAGGAGAAGAGACCCGATAAATACACTGTTGTAACGTCTGCCTGCTAAAGATTAGCCACAGCTCCCTCTCTTCTGATCTACAGTGTCCCAAGGACAGTATCCATCTCTCTAAAGGGGCAACATTCTGACATATTATAATGAATGGCAGCTAAGATCACTATCTAAAGGGCCTGCTGTGGTGGGCATTCCTGGGGAGCGAACGTGCTCTTTCTGCAGGCGAGCGATCTCTGCTGAACCTGTAGATGGGACACAAACATCTGGATATGGGAGCCGAAATCAAACTGGACAGCGTAAAATTGACTTCATAAGTTGTGTCTAGGGAGACTAATGACCTTGGATGGGAGGAGACGGTGGAGAATTTATCTGCATGCTCCTGTTCCGGGCAGGAACCATCCGCAAGCTGCATGTGGAAGATATAAGCCAGGTACTCATAGCCCAAGTGGATAAAGTGGAATGCAAGGGAGAGAGGGAGCAGGGAGGAATGTCATTGATCAAAACAGAGCGGGAAAGCTAAGTTCAGAACAGGCAGTGATGTGATTTCATTCTTTTTTTTTGTTAATCAAACCATCAACACTGGTACCACCGGTGTGAAGCAGAGTGTGGCTGGTTGGACCAAACAAGCCAGATACACTGATACAAAGAGACCTGGGGGGTGAAAGACTGTTTGGAGCTTTGTTATTACCTCAAGAAGTTGGTATGCCCCCTGTCTCTCTCCATCTGGCCTGCATTAGAGGCCTGATAATGATGGGTTTAAGTGTCTGTTTTTGTTTGTTTTGCTTCCCATAGTTTGTGTCAAGAAAAGGCATTTGCTTCATTAAAGGGTCAGTTGTAAGTAGTGAATGGCTAATGGTGCAGCAATGGTCATTCAGCAGGGTTAGCTGGCTAATTGTTTTTACTTTCTGCAGTCTGAGAAAGAAGAGAGGAAAGTAGTGAGAAAAAAATCTGATCCCCGTGCTGCGTTTTAAAACAAATTGTGCTCATGTGCTGGTTCCTGCGCTGCCAGGGATCAGAGTTTACATTTCATGCAGCACTGGTGCTTGACGGTAATTAACAATTTGGAGATTCACTGATTAGCTGATCAACAGAAAAGCCACCAACAACTATTCCGAAATTCAATTAATTGTTTTAAGTCGTTTATCCAATTAAAATTCTAACATTGCGCTGCTGCTGTAAATTGAAGATCTTTGGATTGTTTGCTGGACAAGAAAATGAATCACCACCAATGCTGATAACCAGTTAGGATTTAAAGAATAATAATCATTTCAGGTCAATTTCTAACGTAACAGTCACACATTAGGCTACCTGTTTCCCCATTTCCAATCTTTGTGCTAAGCTAAGCTAACCAGCTGCTACATATTTACCATACAGACAGAGAGATAATAATCCTCTTAACAAACTCCAGAGAAGAAAAAATACCAAAAACATTCTGCTTCCAGCTTGTCAAATGTGAATATCTGCTTGTTTTCTTAAGTCTTCCACGATAGTTCATTATCTTGGGATTTTGGACTGTCACTGAGACAAAACACGCAATCGGATGTCTTCACCTTGAGCTCTGAGAAAACGTGGTGAGCAGGTTAATGAATGATAAAAAAAAATAACAAGTTGAAGCCCTTAAAAATGCAGTTTCTTGATTTTAAGGACAACCCTGCTTTGTTCTTCAACAGGAAACTGTCTAAATTGTGCTGTCACTTTAATTCCATGTTCTCCAGCAGCAGCGTTGCTGTTCTTGCTGCAGACTCACACCATCGCTGAATGAATACCAAGAAAACGTTGCTGACTTCCAGCGCAGCCATTAAGCAGGTCTCCATATGTAATGAAATCCATTCACTCTAAGCGGGGAGACTTGGCCCGTTTTATTTGACGGCCCATTTTTCTTCCCCTTGCTTCCTTACTATCTCAGCACGGACAGAACTCATCTTTGGGCTTCATCATTTCTTTGTTAGAACACTCCTTCCTCGCCTGTGTTACAGCATGCAGATGCACACAGACGTGCACACACACACACACACACACACACTGCAAGTTTGCTGTCTAAATGCCAGCTTTCTCAGCTGTCAGGAGGCTACCAGCTCTGCTCAGCAGCTGGGTCCATTACACTTTTTGTGGCTTACGACAGATCCAACACAAACTCGCACTTCAGGATCCTCTTCTGTAGCATCTCACCGACAGAGCAGACGTTCAAAAGGAGCGTCCACTTGGCAGATCTCACTCAAGCCTCGCTCCACTTTTCTCCCTGTCTCTCCCTTCAGTCTTGGCACGGATCTTGGCGTTCACGCTCATCCACTGAAACCTCCCATCATCGCTCACTCACTCGAGCCTAGCGGCTGGGAGGCTTTTCGCAGGTATTTCTGACACACCCTGCCCCTGAATCACACTCCGCAGCGGGGAGATTACAGCCTTTTGTCACCTTGCCTGTCAGAGCTTGGCTCCGGCTGACAGGAGATGGATGTGTCAAACAGGTGAGCAGTCCCATTCAGAAAAGAGAGAAGAGGAGGAAGGCTTCTCAATAAAGAGAGCAATAATTCTTATGACAGCAGCTCGTGCATACGTCAGTCCAACAGCAGACTGAGGTTGGGTCTGATCTGACCTGACCCCTAAGTCAGGTCGGATCTGGCTGACGGGTGCAAGAATTCACCATGTAGACGCCATGCAGGTGACTACTGGGGGGAGACGGTGGGGATTTCTTTACACTGTAGCGAGGATGAGAGGCAGGAGTTCCACCTGTAGAGAACTGTCATCAGTCTCAGAAATAGCTTGCTGTCAGCCATGCTTGATTTACACAGCTAATCTTCCTCTGTCTATACCTGCTCTCTCTTTTTCCAGTCTGCGACCTGTCTTTTTCTTTGTCTTGGAGGTCCTGTCACAGCACCTGTCAATAGATGTGCGTGGCCGCCTAAATATATGTCCATCTGGCTTAACAGCTTGTAAACTCTAACACCCACGCCCTCATAGTCTCACCCTGACACAGAATTCTCAGAAATGTATGCTGGAAGGAGAGGGGGGAAAAAAAAAAGGCTGAGGATGATGCCTCGTTACTATGAGAAGATATCAGGCCAGCCAGGTCAAACAGCAGATAAAGGCCTCTGGGAGCCATGTGTAATACATTAACCTCCATTCCTGAGGCTATCTGTCTTTATCTGGGCTTGATAAGCTCATTTCACAGCCTTTCAGCTTCACTAAATCATAACTGCACTGTGTTGTGTCACATTCAGTTTCCCCTCCATTTCACAAAAAGCATCTATCTTTCTTGCCAGCCAGTTCCACTACACTGGATTGTATCGCAGGGTAATTTGTGGGAAGTGGGATGCTGTGGCACTTATAGCCTCCTCAGCCTTTATTGCAGCCTCCCACTGTGAACTACTGTTCCCTTCACTGCAGATGTGTTTTTTGTTTGGTTAAGGGGCCTCCAAGGTTTTGATATTTTTATTACCTCTCACGGGTCGTCCATCAGGACCCGGGGCCCGGGTCCACCACCCGGCAGGCCCTCCCGCCCCCTTACTGCTGCCACACAAAAATACTTTTGTGGGAATAACTGAGGATAGCTGTCTGGACGTCACACTGAGCTGCACTTCAGGATAATTTAAAAGGCCCTGTTGGATCTTTTCCCTCTCCTTGTGCTTTTTTCCTGTCATCCTCATCCTGGATTACATGCTGAATCAATATTTTGTTGCTTGAGCAAAATAAACCAAATAACCACTCTTCTCCTGTTTTTGGTATATTGAATCAAATCCTGCATAGTGTTTTTGTAGACGCATTTTCGGGGTGAAAAAAAAAGAGGCTTTGCAAATATTTCTAATTCAAGCATTCATTTGTAAAAAGCCCTGGAAAGAATAATACCCCTTCACTGTGCAGGAGTGTACTATATCAGCCCCTTCTGTTCTGATTCATGGGACTGGCTGCAAAATTGGAGCATTCCCTTTTGCTCATGAAATCAAGAGAAAATATAGCTTCAAATGAGGCGTCAAGTCTCTGGAGCATTGGCTGTTATGTAAAATGAATTATGGTACAATGCTGTTGTGTTCTCTTGCTGTGGCAGAGGATGCTCTGGTATGGGCTTTAGGGTGTACTTTGGACCACTCCCAAGTATCTAAGTGTGCATGAGAACATGTATCTGCTGAAATGTGTAAGGTAAGAACACATCTCAGTAATATCCCAGCTAAGAGGAACGTTGTATTAGTTGCTTTTTTTAACTGCTAAATGGGATAAGTATACTTGGATTTTCCTATTACGATATAATAATATGTAATATGTTTGTGATGTCTCTACATACAGTATGTTATCCAGGCCCAATGTGTGACTATATGTCAGTGTGTGTGTGTGTGTGTGTGTGTGTGTGTGTGTGTGTGTGGGTGGTTTGAATCTGGAGTGACAGCTCCAGCCCGGCCCTTGGCCCCTGGCCCTGCCAACGCTGTGTAACCAGCAGCTGATTTATGGCCCCTGGAGCCCTGCTGAGCCTCTTCCTCTTTGGCCCCTGATGTTTTCCAAGAGAGCCTGGAGAAAGGCAACACTTCTCTCCTCCCATCTCCACCATTAACTTTCTCTACTTATTTATGACATCTAGCAGACTCTCCTGTGCAACAACTAGTTAGCAGGTAGGAGGTTCAGGACCTTAACCAGAGACACTTCAGTAAGCTACAAGAAATTATAATGGTTACCAAACGAGGCATCGCTGTGCTGGAGAAGGTACTTCTACAGTTATCAAAGAGTATTTAGACATTTGAAAAACGAAAAGAAACGCATCTATACATTGAGTCAGGTGTAACAGCTGAACACCACATGATGCAAAAGTAATTCAAATATTAGCTTAAAGTGTTGGGAAAATGGTGAAAATGCAAAAAGTAATGCATAAATAATCTGAAAGTAGTTCCAAAGTAGTCATACTAAAGCAAACATTGACATTTCGGTTGTATGCAAAAATGATTGACAATATCCACTGAATACTGGGCTCCTATAGGAATGCTCCCCAAACCTTTAGCACAGTTTACTGTGTATCGCTAACTGTCATAATAAACAGTATTAAAAAACAACCAGTTTAAAATCTATTCGAATAAACACACTTGGAACATGACGGTGGTGTCAGCGAAGGGGTGCGTGAGTTCACCTGACAGGCTGTGAGGGTCCATCAGGAAAAAAGGTTTGGGAGCTATTGGATGAGACAACACTAATACTGCTATCCTCTCTAAGCCTGTCATCTGCTGACCTGCAGGTTGTTCTGTCCGTCCAGCATCCAGGAGGAGAGCTTCTTCTCTGAGGAGCCTGATATGCCCCTCTGACGCTTGGTGTCAAAGGTCAGGCACATGACAGGCTCAGGGTGGGCTTTGGCTTGGCTCAGCCTGGACCTCTGGGTTACATCCCACAGCAACAGGGAACCGTCCTCATATCCAGCCACCAGGAGAGGTCCGGGCCCCGAGTCTGGCTGGAAGTGAGGGAGGATGATGGGAGACAGGAGGGGGGGGCAAGATGGGAAGAGACAGCACAAAGAGGAGTGTGAGGTAAGATGTGAGATGAGAGCTGTGTAGCAAAAGCCACAAAAACCGCTGCGGGGTGCTAGAAGCTGAGCGGAGCAGAGGTTATCATCCTGGAAGCTCCCGCTGACACTCGGAAAGACACCGTGGGCTCCATTCGTCAGTCTGCTGCTCTCTCTTTCCAGCACTCCATTACACCACTCCTCACTTTGCTCCTCATCTATATTACTGAGCCACAGGCCTCACTGCCGGACTGATACATACAGTGAAGTAACAGACTGAAAAACCTATTTTCATCTTGGTTTACTCAAATAATTTAAAACTCAATTTCATTGACCACAGTTTAGTGTAGTTCTGATTGTTATTTAGTTGTTCTTTTGTATTATATGTGCACTGACTAGATATTTTTTAGCTGTACCAATGTTTCTTTAACTTTTATTTTTGTCTGAATGTGCAATATTCTTACATTTGCAGTTTACTTCTTAGACTATATCTCATACGTCATATTGCCGGTGCAAGTGCCACAAACACAAGGATTCTTTTTATTGTTTATTCTGACAAATAAAACCTAAATAAACAAAATACTTATTACTGAGGCACAACATTAGGGCTGGAACTTATTTTAGTCAGCAATTAATAAAGCAGTTACTTTTATTTGATTAATCATTCAGTCTATAAAATGTCAGAAAAACGCCCATCACGACTGTTTAAACCCAAATCAATTTACAATCATAAAAAACAAAGAAGCAGCTTAATCAATAATTAATTAATGAGCGTTCATGTCCTGTTGATTAACAAATCGATTATTAACTAGTCGTTTCAGCTGTCCGCACCTTATTCACGCTCACATACTTTCACAAACCCGTGTACAAAAAAGATACAACAGTCTCGCTTCACCCCGTTTCACCCCAGGACATCACAGATCCAGCCGCAATGTTTACAACTGGTGAAACCATCAGAGTAAATCTTTCAAATCACATGAAATGAAATGAAACCAGGTGCACAAACAGGCATCAAAAGCAGAACCTAAACCGCACTCCTGCTGTTAAATACATCGAGAGCAAAATCTAGTTTTATGCATGAGGGAGGGAGAAATTAAGAAGTGTAACATGTAGAGAGGATGATAAAGCAGAGTCACAGATAACCTCTGAGCGCTCGCTTCTTCTAAACGAGTGTGTGTGTGATCAGACAGTCGGAGGTTGTGTGGAGGTATACAGTGAGCTTGTAAATCACTTCTGTGAACAAGAACATAACGGTAAAAGATAAAAACTGAAGGCTTCGCATATCTTTGACATGCTGAAGGAAAGACGACCAGCGAGCTCTAACCCCCATGCACGTATATGAAGCACCGTGCCTCGTGCTGCCCCTCAGTGCGTTATCCAAACAATGATTTAAACTTTTTTCCAGGCTTAAAAGACTTCACCCTGGCCTGTGGAACGGCACATTTCACAAGACCTATGAACGCACAGCACACACATACACTTCATCCTGACTCGTGCCTTTGCCTTAAAATACCATCAGGCCCCCGGTAAAAGCACTGTGCCCTGCAGAAGCAAGGAGGAAAGAAATTTTTTCCATATGTGCGAGGGGGCCACGTCGGCCATTCTTTCATCCATCTTCAAGTCCTCTTCTCACTTAACACTCTATATTTCTGTTCTTCCAATTTTAAACAAATTATAGACAGAATCGTGTATTCCTTCCAAACACATCAGCGAGGACGAACACTAAGGGATTATGAAAACAAATAAAAACAAGTGAAAATCAGTGGCCCCTGCTTGCCGGCAGGGCCCGGGATAAGCGTTCCAGGCTTGGGGCCCACCGTTTCACTTAAGTGTAGAACCTCCTTGATTGATGATGTCATGGGTCAGAGGTCAGGGAACCCTGGGTAGACACCTAATTCATTATATCCTCCACAGGCCTTTCTACAAGAGGGCTCTCTGCTGGAGTGGGGCTGGGGCTCAGGGAGCAGATTCATCACCCCGGAGCAGCTGGAAAGACAGATGGATGGAAGCTGCTTGAAGAGGCAGGACCAGTGGAAGGAGCACTGAAGCTGGCTCTTCTCTAGAATGGTGGTTGGGCCCTGGCTTCTTAATGGTCATGTGAGGCATTTTTTCATTACTATATTTATGGAGTGCATTAAACATTATCATTATTTCACTCAATCGTTTCAAGCCTGCAGACTAAAAGCCATGTTTTTTTTATCTGTGTCCAGTCGCTTTTTTGTTTCCTTCCTTCTCTCCTTCTTCTAAAGCCATCACATTCGGTGGAGAGGTTTAAAATCCCCCTGTTGCTGAGGTTACAGAAAACACAAAGTAAGGCACTAAAACAAACTAACAAACGGGGACAACATAACTGGAATTGCTGAACCATTAGATTAGATTAGAACATGAAATCAGTTTTAGTTCCTCAGAGTTTCCAGCAGAAGACAAACTCACTGCACACACACAATTCATCTCCATACTCTTAATTTGTTGATTATTTCTTGATTAATCCAATATTTATTTTTTTTTTTTGATAAAATGTCCAAAAAAAAAAAGTGAAAAATGTCAAGGTCTCTTCTTCAAATTGCATGTTTTGTCTGACCAACAGTCCAAAACATTCAGAAACATTTACTGTCACATGAAAGAAAGGAACTCAGATCCTTAAAATTCAGAGGATGGAGCAAGGCAACGTTTGGCACTCTGTCCTTAAACAACTACTTGAAGGATCAATTACCAAAAAAGTTACCAATTTACTTTTTTGTCAACTAATTGCTGAATCGTTTCAGCGTAATTTTTTTCACTATCTGTCAGTCAATCAATCAACAGACGTTCTCCGGGGCCTTTCTGCCTCTCACCGGTCGCTCCTGAAGAGCCCTTGAACTCAACTGAACTTTACTGCAACATGTTTATTAGATTTCTCTATTTTCCAGTGTGCATGATCAGACATCCTGATTAAATAGAGCAAGTCATGATTTCAAGCATCTGTCCCGGCATCACAAGAGAGATACACGTTGCCCCAGTAATCAAACTGAAATTAAATTCTAATTTTGAGAAAATACTTTTCATTGAATTTGTCAGCAAAGTAACATAGGGTATGTCAGGCCTGTGGGCAGATCGGATCGCTGTTCTGAAAGGAACTTTGTCTTGTTTAGAGGGCGATGGCTGCAGAAGTGAGCAGGATGGCGTATTCATACACACACAAGGACGATGTTAAGTCTTTTGACACACTGATGCTCTGAAGGTAAATCCTCCATGGCCCTCGGTTTTAATGTGGTATTGTTCATTGGTGGGTGTGTGCTGTGCTGTTTTGTGTATATTTACTACACTGTATATATGAATATTAAAGGACTTGCATTTTATTTCATGTCTCTTTAACATCTGGTCTGCGACAACAGATGAATGTTAGGCTTTCAGGCCAATTCTGGCTCACTGACAGTATTTTCTCTGTTGATCAACGAGCCCTGTCCCTGTCAAATAAACGAAAAACATAAATAAATAAAATCTAAATGCAATTAAAGAGAAATATGTGGGTGACATCCTGAATGTACTGTATATTCAGCAAATACTTCTATGTCATTTCCTTATGTGGTAAGTCCTTCCAAAACCATGAACAACCCAGAGACCAACAGCTTGTTTGCTGATGTGGCCGCCACAGGCCTCAGGCAGGCACTGCTTCAACATAAGGAACCAATCGTTTCCTCCGGTATTTGTCCCGGTCCTCTATGATGTCATGTCCACGAGGCAGCAAGGTGATGAGCTGAGAGTGATGGATATCTGTATAGGAACATTTCCTTTTCCCCGCCAGCCTCTGTTCACATTAAAAGCCTTGCACATCATACATCAATACTGTCCCCCTGGCCAAGCCCTACATCCCGGCACACGTCAAAACCCACATGTGCAGGCACTTTCTTCCTCCACGTCCGCCGCATTGTTCACCGCCTCACAGCCAATCAGGTTCAGAGAAATCAGACAGCTCTGTCACCTTTAAGACACGGCCCAGCATGTGAGCTCAGGTCCAGGTGGCATTTTGTTAAAGGGGAGCTGAATTGAGAAGAAAGAGCAGTTTAACACGGCATTTAATCTTTTCCATAAACTCCAGCAGAGAGGGCTTAAAGGCCTATAATAAATCTGTTGGTGAGTCTGTCCTGGAAATAATGGAGGATAATCATTTTTCGTCTCAACAGTGGGAAGCAGAGAGGGAGGGATGGCGAGAGGGAAGACAGAGAGAGGAGATCATTGTCGGTGGCTTCCTCGTGGTGTGTGTGTGTGATGGAGAGGGACAGGGTGGAGAGAGGGCTGACGGCGTCGGCTGTTGCCTCCTGCTGTGTGAGGTTAAGGAAACAGTGGGTAGCATATGAGCATCTGATGTGAAAGACGACGTGTGCATTTCTTCTCTTATGACTGACAGAGGGGGTGGGTAGAGTCGTGTGTGAGAGCGTTTACACACACACACACACACACACTCATACATGGACACACAGACTGGGTTTTTCAGTCTTTTCCTGCTGCTTGGACCTCTGGAGTCACTCAGTCAGTGTAACAGATGAACATGCCTCTGCCTTGAAAGGAATCAGCCTGAAATGATTTAGAATCACCTGGGCCCTTCTGCTTTGAAGTCAGACAGCTGCCTGTGCTGTATTACAATGATATTATATAATTTATAATGATATAATTGATCATTATGTTTCCTGGCACTCAACGCTGCACCAGCGTTTGTTCATAAATCAGACGATGAAAGGTGGGTGTAACAGTGAATCAAAGGGAGAGAACAAAAACACAAACACCATGTCAGCATGCACTGTGTGAGACTCTAACTGGTCGACATGTCTCGAGAATAATTTCACAAACACAATGTCACCTTTGCGGTTCTCGTGCTTAACTTATTAAAGTAAATCTAATTAGTATTCCAGGAATACAGGACTGAATGGACACGAGCCAGCAGATTTGCCTTACTCTGGCTTTAAAATGATGAGCTGCGTTTTGATTTCTGTTGCCTGTAAACTGCACAGCTCATAAAATGTATTCAAGCCATCCAAAGTCTTGCCCAAGTCTAAAACCCCACTCTGTCCCCCGAAGCCCCAAACCCAAAGAGTTAATAATTAACCATGAAAATAATTACAGGGTCTCGTTAATGGCTGGAAAATAAAACTTTCGACAGCATTTACAAAACAGAAAGCTAACCTTTTGCATCAGATTGGATGTACAGCTGCAGGCTGATATATGGCTGTGAACCCCCGGCCCTTAGAAACGCTCTAATTACAGTGTTGGAACTCGCTGCCAGCTGAGGAGGAACAGTTGGAAAAATGGCCCAGGACGAGTTGTTGGGTTGTAAATCATGTGCCACGTCTCTCATGTGCATTTTTGTTGACTTTTCAAGTATTGCATCTTTGCTATGGGCTGCTGGCCAATCAGAATAAAGTTGCTTAGTATTGAAAAAGTACAATTTAAAACAAGGGGGGAAGAGAAGGTGGAGAATCTCCTGCTTTTGAAAATGGCTGCCAGGGTGAACTTGTTGAACTTGAGATGCAGCTATAGAGGGACACGTTGCTACTTTTTTTGGAGGTTAAAAGCACTGCAACAATTTCTGTTACAACACTTGTTTGGTGCTTACCTGCCACAGTTTGATGCACATGACCATCCCCAGCTTAGCGTCTGGCAGTAGGGTGCAGACTGGGGTCTTACTGGGCAGCTCAATAATCTTGATCTGCAGAGAACACAAGACAATTAGATCTTAAAACTCACCACAGATAACTCATCTGTTCACCTCCATATTCTGCATCCATGCTAGCAGCTCTGTGAGGTAGTACGTAGACACAGCTGTGTTTTGGGCTAAATGCTAAGCATGTATCAGCATGCTAACATGCTCACAGTAACAATGCTAGTATGTTGTTGATAAGCAGATATAACGTCTTCCATATTCTTCATTTTTGTTTAGCGTGTTTGCATGCAAACATTAAAGGGGAACTCCTCTGATTTTACACATCAGTTCTGTCTGCAGGTGTTCGGGAGTTCTGCAGCATATGTGAAAAAACGTGCATTAAGCCAAAGCAGCACTGCCACGCCGGCTGCACTGAATGTACTGCAATGGAGTTTCCGTTGTCTGGTAATCACGTTTTGTTTTTTTTGTTTTTTTTTTCCACTAGTATGACCTATTTAAATCTCTCCAGTCATAATGTCCAGTGAAAATAATTCCAGTGTTAAAACTGAAAATTCTGCAGCTGTACACGCTGTTTCTGCTGCTTCTCTGATTTCCACCCTCTCTCTCTCTCTCTCTCTCTCTCTCTCTCTCTCTCTCTCTCTCTCTCTCTCTCTCGCTCTCTTTCCGCTCCTGATTCGGTGAATTAAGAGTTTATTTCAAATAAACCACAGTTGATGATGACTGCTGGAACACTGGAAAGACAAACCAAGAAGGTAAGTTGTATTTTGTTTCTGTCAAGTTTGAATGAAGTATGTTTTACAATGATGAAATGATTGTTTCTGTAAATGGAGCCTGGTGGCTGTGTTGAGAGCGATCTAACGGCTGTTTCTTGTTAACAAAACAGATCTTATTCTTTAACAAAACTGTATCTCTGTAGGGATCCTTTCCATAAAGTTGTCAGACTCTTAGAACAACACTGTGAGCCTGTCAGTGGCAAAAACAAACACTTTTACTGGACGTACTTTGGCGGTGCTCAACACCTGGTGGCATTACACTGCACTTCGTTTCATGGCTGCCAGCTGCAACGGTCTTGTTCGATATTGGACCAGTTTCAAACATTGTTGTCTCCATTAGTCACTTGGCCACAAAAACATTGGAAAATAGTGTCCATAATCAAATAATATTTGCCCGGAAATTTCTGCAGAACGCTGAAGTCTTCCTGGACATGTGGGCCAGCACCAACCTCTCCAACCAAACTCTGCACACAGCGTCACTTTCACTGATTGAAAATGAAATTTCAAGCTGATACGAGCAAATAATTCAACAACACGATATAGGACATTATTTTCTATGTTTATTTTGTAATGTGTAGGTGTGAGGATCCTTTAAAAACACAACTATTGTGTCTCTCCTTGCACTGGTTTGCCTTCTTTTGGACATAATGAACAAAAACAAATTATTTTTGGATAGAGTAATCAAATGTATTTTTTAAAGCCCTAATTCATCCTGGGGAACATGTGCCAAATGTGATTGCCAATGGCAATCAAATCATTAATTGTAGGACATTTCACTTAAATCCACAAATGTGAACCTCGTGGTGATGCTAGAGGAAACGACAGTGGGCTTCATCTTCAGGGATCCGTCATATGTGCCTCAAATTTCATGGCAATCCATCCAATAGCTTTTACGGCAAGAGGTGCCTTCCTATCATGCTAAAAAGAGGATATTCAGTCCCTCGTACCATGCAGTCAGCTGTCACCGTTTCATGATTTTGAACCCAAACGTGAGTCATTTGCCCACCCAGGCTCTAAGGGTGCTACAAAAGATGGCGAGCAGAGCTTCATGTGAAAAGTGTCCTCTTTCAAATTATTTTAGGAGTTTATCCAACATACCCCGGTGTATTTTCGTTTTATCTGTTTACCTAATTTTTGCTCTTGTGCTGTTTTCATTATGGAGACCCAGCTACAGTCAACACACACACAAGTTACAATTGTTCTTTACATATCCACAAACTGTCTGCCAAGTCATGATTTGTTTGTCTTCTGAATTCAAATAACAAAGCAGCAACCTGAATCTGTCATTGTGGTTCAGGACCTCCGCAGATCAGAGTGCCTCCAACCAGCAGTACAGTGCCATCCATCAGTGCAGAGCAGCCGCTCCACCGTCTATAATAAATCCTGCTAAAGCCTGACCCCGTGACATGAATGGTGTTTTCCTGAACACATTGGCACTGATTCGGATAAAATACACAGCCTAATGAAGCCAGTGATAAAGTGTGTGCCTTTGTATGTGTGTACATTGTACACATCACTACCAAAACTCATTCCATCGACTTCCTCCACGCTGATGATCTGCATATTCATCCTCATTAGGCCTCAGATTAAACAGCCCTTTAAGGGAGCGATCTGTATTTTAGCGCTAGGCCACATCTGTCCTGCATGTTTACCTCTGCGTGCCTGACAAAGAGGGCCTTTAAGGACTTCCCTCTGCCTCAGGTGATCGCTGTTCTTGGGTGGCATCACACTGCCCATAAATAAAACACCCACACTATTAATTAATGTTTCTGCCATGGCAGCAATCTGCTGCCAGGAATCTCGCTGTGAGCAGTAAACAGTAAAACCACCTGAAACAGCGAGGGAAGCAGTTATTCTGTTTTCTTGGTTACATACCTAAATATTGACCAATCTGCATATTGCCTGCAGCATTAAATCAGGCTATTGTGCATGTTTTGTGGCAAGTGCATATGCATTGTTTCTTGAGGGAATTCAAACATGTGGGTGTTTTATTTGCAGATACACGATAAGCATTTGTCTTGGCCAGCTATGTCTGAGGAATGGGGTGGGGAGACCGAATGACAAAATCGGCTGTGGCCTGTTTTGGTCTACCTCACATGGGTGTGTGTGTGTTTCTGTCTGTCTGTGTCTGTTGGGACAATGGTATTATTGAGGTGCTGGGAGTCACAGGCGCCCTGATGCCTGGCCTGCTGGATTGGGGTTAGCAGAGGCACGTTTAGCTGGATCAGGTGACTGCTCTGTCCCTTTCAAGTGTGGCTCCTCCACAGAGGAGCAAGTAACATGAATCTGGAGGCAATAAAAGATGGCTGAATCGCTGGCTGCCCGCTCCCCCATCCTCCCTCAATCCACACAAAACCGTACAGGCTTGTGGGTGTTGAGCATTAACTCCAACACATACTGTGCGGACAGAACTGTGATCTCATTTCAGTGCACAATCTCTTCACGTCTGGGAATTCTCTTGTTAATCCACCAGTTAAAGATGAAAAATTCAAACCGCCACTTTTTCATCCGCCAAAGTCACAGTTACCCTCTGAAAAGTACAATGAAACTTGCTTTCTGCTGAAGGTTGCAACAATCTGACTTTTTCAGTCCCGATACCAATAACTGGGCTTTGGGTATCGGCCCATACTGGGTACCGATCCAATACCAGTAATTACCATGCTGTATGTCTCACTGTGTGGAAGAGACTGGCATCATTCTTTTAAGCATAAGACAACATCATGCTTGACGGACACATTGCTTTCCTAACTCTGTAAAATAAACATGAAATAATTCCAGTTATAAATGTACTAAATTGTTATTTATTAAAATAATGCTATTAGATATTGGCCCCCCAATGGTACTCGATCCAGCCACTTGATTCAGTATCAGACCTATATATTGACTATCGGTATCAGTGCAGCTCTAGTTTAGCTGGTGGGGGCCGTTAAGTTCCTATGCTTGTAATGTACAGGAACAAACCACCATGAGTCAGCTCCTGGTGGTTTGTTCATGACGCTGTTTAGATTGCTCTTTGCCAGTTCCTAGCTGCAAACTGCATGATCACACGTCACGTTCACTCATGACACATTCATTGACGCTCTGCCTAAAAATAATAAACTGGCCACCTGACTGAATCAGGCCACATGCAAACGATCACAGCGTGGCACTAGGAAAAGATGACTGGGTTTGATATAGGAGAACAACTCTTGCTGTGGGACCTCCATTTTTCCACTAACCTACTAAACAGCCACAAATATGCTGAACGCTTAAAGTCAACCCAGCAAACTGGCGACAGCAAGTCTGGTCAGGTTCATACAGGTCGGCATTTTTATACTCAAGTCAGACTGTTTAACCAATTAACCATCCCACCTCTCAACTGACAATAAACTCAAGGATGTCTAATCCTGCTGAAAACAGAACATGTGCCTGTGGACACTTTGACTGGGAGGCTCCCTAGTTAATTCATTTAAAGGTTAACAAACCATAAGATTGAGCCATTTAAACTTTGATCTAATTCAACATTTTGCTGATTTGTTAAATTTGATCTAATTTAACAAATAAGCAAAAATACGTATCATCAATATATATTTAAAAGATTGGTTACAAACCATTAATCTCCACACCGCAGAGTAAAACATTTCACAGAAAACAGAAAATCTTGACACTTTGGGAAATGATCAATTTTTTATAAACACTTGTTTGTAGGGGACTAGAGCACATCCCAGCATGCACTGGGTGAGAGGCAGGACACTCTCACACTCACACCTACAGAGTTTCCACGCCTGATGTCCTGATGTCTCACCTCCTCTGTCTGTTGGCCAGCGTAGGCCAGCAGGTAGTTTCCAGGGCTCGTCTCCAGCGTGGAGCACTGACAGAAGCCAACACTGCCGGTCCACACAGAGTCCACCACCTCACTGCGACCTTCGCTCAGATCCCACAGACAGACCTGCATGTCACGTCCCTGACTGCTCCACCGACAGAACAAACAAAAACAGACAAAAGCTGCAGCTTCATGCATATTTCAAAGCACATATACTGGCTGTCATCTCAGTGTGACAATGAATGCTTAATATTAAATTACTTCCTCACCACAGGTTCATCTAAAAAAACAAACCATAATTTGTATTTCTCGAACATAAACAGTGACAGAAGGATGAGTAAGACATCTTATCTGAAACTTAAGTGACCCAGAGACCCGTCTTCCTCACCTGATCAGAGTATCTGTCCCTTGAAGAGTGTTGACCCAGATGACCGAGTTACTGGAATGACCTTCTATGATCTTCTCCGCCCTCCTGGTGTTCAGGTTCCAGATATGGATGGCGCCCTTCCCGGACCTGCAAAACCCAACAGGATCCCTTATGAAGGCTGTTTATATGGCTCATGAAGTGGATTTTTAAAGTCAAAGTTATACGTACCTAAATAAATCCATAAATCTAGATCATTGCAGTAATAAACACCTAAATATCGATATATCTCTGTATATAGAAATGTGGAGCTGAATGTCAAACTAACCATAAAAAATTCAGATGGGAGTGATTTTTTTTTTTTTCCTAGCTATTATTTTCCCTC
Source organism: Chaetodon auriga (assembly GCF_051107435.1). NCBI lineage: Eukaryota > Metazoa > Chordata > Actinopteri > Chaetodontiformes > Chaetodontidae > Chaetodon > Chaetodon auriga. Next base: position 6,915,198 of record NC_135078.1, read on the forward strand.
AAAGTCAGTAATTCCAGTTGAGAAGCCTGATATTATAATGGAGGAAAGTGGAAAACATCAGCAATCTCTAGTTAATGGTCTCATCTATACCCATCGAAAGAAAACTGTCAGATTTGCTCTTGTACAAATTCACAAATACTGAAATCCCGCTAAAGCTTTCGGTGGAGGCTGCTTTTATAGCTGGATTTGGACGAATTCTGCATGTGTTTCAAAAACTGAAGTGCATTCTGACTGGCTGGCTTGGCGTCTACATACGACACGCAATAAAACAACCCGTCTGTGTGTCTCCTGTGGTGGACAAAATGAAGCACTAAATCAGAAAAATCTCCTAACACACTGGTGAAACAAAAAAAATCTTCACTGTTTGAGGAAGATGAAGAGTCAAAATTAAGAATGTTTAGATAAATGACTCACCCAGAAAACAGGAGGGGAGTGTCCCCTCCATAGCAGCTAAAGTGGAGGGTGTGGAGGGGCCCACCGGCCCCCCTCAGGGTGTAGATGGGAGAGGGAGCAGGACGAGACATCCCTGGATCACGCAATCAATGCACAGATGCAAACCCACGTCATGACAGCCGCTGAAACAGACGGCCAGAAAAGTGAGCTCAGACATGACTTCTGTGATCTGCTGCGGTGGAAAAGATGCGCATGCAGTTTGAGCCTCACTCAGCGATACTGTGCAGTTTCAGCAGAAGTGATAAATGCGCCATTCAAATCACATTCATTTGACTCGATCAGAGGAATACAATAACATGAGGCATAAGTGCAGCCTACAATCCAAAGTCATCTCCTTCTGTTTTTGCACAAACACTGAGGGAGTAGCTCCACTTTGCCTTGAAGCCTTTCTCTTCCACACAGCAGACAGTTGTGTTTAATTCGCTGTCTGTATTTTCTCTATTGTTAGTAGCTACAAACCCTGTGGCTCTCCCTCTCTCTGTCTTCCTGCTTCTAGTCTACATGATAACACCTCTCTTACTCAATACGTCATAAATCACAAGCCCTGACAGCTTAATTACAGTAAACAGACGGAGATTCAGGCTTCTCACTCCACTTGTGATCAACAGACGTTGTCCCAGAGGCAGAGGTAACAGCTCAGGCTTTTATGTCGTTTGTAGGCCGGGCAGATGAGGAAACCCGACCGACCGCAGGTATGCTGCAAGGAAATGATGCATCGACGTTCAACTGCAGCACGATCACATGTAGGTGACTCGAAGTAACTGACTTCAGATCAGTTTAAACTGTTTATCTTGTTTAGAATCACAGGTGGCTCAAACCCTTTTATAGCAATATTTAAATTAGACATTTTTTATGCCAAAAAAATGAAAAAAGAGAAAAAAGCAGTTCTTAAATTCCAGATGACACATCCCACACATTGTTATGAAAAACAACAGACAGACAACAATCCACTCAAATACAAATGAGCAATTAACCCGCTGGTTCAAAGAAAAAGGCGTGCAGGTTTGACTGGCTGCCGCTCCTCAGGCTGGCAAGTAAATTCCTCCATCGCCACACCGAAACCATTTTTCTACATGTTTATCTGCGATTAAATGTTCACCAACACCACCTACACCAGGACAAATCCTGAATATGAATTCTCCAAAAAGTCCAAAATCAGTCAAACCACACAATAGTTTTCGAACTTAAGTACCGCACACGAACATCACGTTAGCTCTACGTTACTCTTTCACATTTTGGAGAATACATTTCTTGCTGAGAGTTAGATGAGGAGATTCATACCATCCCTGAGTAATTCTATTCAATGAGGAGCTGGAACTTAGCTTAGCGTGAAGACCAGAAACAGGGGGAAGCAGCTACCCTGGTTCTGTCAGAAAATCCACCACCTCTAAATCTCACTAACTAACATGTTACATATCTTGTTTGTTTAATCTGTACAAAAGTGAGGGTTGCCAGGCAACTAGCAGAGACTCCAGGAAGTCAATGGTCCCAGCCAAGAACCAGCACAGCACAGACACCCCTGTAAAACCACAGCTTCAGCTAAGCTAACAGTCTCCTGACTCGAGCTGCATGCAGAACAGACAGATGAGAGTGCAATAGGGGTAGCTTTATGCTTCAGGTCATCTGAGTTAATGAGCACCACCTCACCACCACCACCACCACCACCACCCCTGACACACACAATCACCCCCTCCTCTACTTTTACTTATCATAACCCTTGCTCCCTGCAATCAGCAGACGCTGAAACTGGAGCCCAAGGCATTCAGGAGCAACTCATTTCAGGAGGTTAGTGGTTAAATTGTCCATGCGAATCTGTGAAGCAGAGAGACAGAGACCCCTGACCAGCCTGCCCGATTAAGGACACAAATCTGCAGTCTGACAGGCTCACAAGGAAAAAGTGAGCCTGCCAGCTTCACCATCAATTTACCACAATAAGGAGTCACACAGCACGCCATGAAAATTGAGCATTTTTTCAATGCTCACTGCAGAAAATCTAAAAACACATTTGGTTTACATTCAGCATGGATCAAAACATATGGCTGTTTGCATATTAAATCGACCACGAGGAAAGACTCAAATCTCTGAACTAAACCAACAGGCCAACAACTGTACAAACTTGTTTTTGCGTGGTGTGAAGAAAATGGCAAAAAAGAACATCAGTGGTGTTTTTGTGAAGGTCTATCAGTTAAGCTGCTCCGTCTGTGGATGGGTGGGTAAGGCTGCATTCCTGAGCCAGAGTCCTGTCCCTGTGTAAGTGCCTGGCAGGGTGAGGCTCACCCTGACAACAGGTGGATTAAGCGACCCTTATTGTCCTCACGCAGCAGGCCTGCATGGAGCTGTGAGTCACGGACACAGCAGCCTGAAACGGGCTGTTTTCATTGTCTCAAGGCCAATGGCTGCAAGACTTTCCAGTGGCAATCACAGCTCTCTGCCGATGGCAGACAACAGGTGGGGACAGTGACGGAGATGTCACACAGGGACTGCAAAACCAAGCTTGTATTCATAAGAGGAGTATAATGAAAACTCTCCCCTGCCGCTACTTCCTTAGTGGACTGTTCCTCCTGTTTTCCAGGCGTCAGCATTTCCAGTGACTGAATTGTCCCCAACAATAGGTCCGTTGTGGTGGCTGCAAGTGAATCACCCACAAACCCAAATACAAACATGCACGCAGCTCAGGCAGAGAGACACAGACACTGTAAGCAAACAAGGCAGTGGCAGGATGTCACTCAAATCTATTTGCAAGGACACTTTAATTGTTCCTTGCTAACAGAGAGAGGCGGCCGAGCAAACAATCAAGCCGGTCACTTGACAAGCTTGTAAGGTGGACATCGCCAAACATCTCAGGTGAATGTAAAGATACCTTTCTGGAGTAGCAGGCTCGATGTGATCCTCTGGTCAAGGATCCTCAATGACAAGTAACTTGTCCTGTTTAGATCAAATTCTCTCCACCCAGCAGTTTTAATGAACCTAAGAAGCTTTCATAAAGTGATTGAACAATCGATAACAAATGCCCAATAGGTCAGGGAGCTTTCTTATTGAACATGCCCACAGGAAAAATCTCAGAAATTACAGAACGGTGCAACAAGCAAGGCCTAATTAAACTTGTGTGGTGGACAGGGCATAATAAATCACACTGACTGATTAATATACCTGTGCTGGATATGGGAGCCAGTGGGAAGAGGCATGAGAGGAGGATTGAGGCTCCTGCTGGCCCTGTAACAGATAAGACAGCTCTGCAGTAATCTGACTCTAAGTCCATGGATAAAGGCAGTTTGTCTCTTCTTGGGCCGTCTGTCCACACCTACTGGGTAATTAGGCCTAATTATGAGAGAAAGGTCCGCTTCCCCTTCATGTTATTAAATAAGAGCCAGCCTCGTCCGCCAAGGATCTCTCAACACCAGCAAGGGGCTGGCGACCTTCAGATCAAACGCAGGCACTATCTGTGCCCCCCCTCCACCCACAACCCCACCTTGACTGCAGCACCCGTTCCCCTCCTCAGCATTGCTGCACATATGAGGGCCTGAGCAGGGAGGGGAAAGAGAGGGTATTCGCCATGATATGGGGCATCAAAGTTTTTTTTTGAGTAGAGGTGAGGGGGGAGTCCTGTCCACATTCCTGTCTTGGCTCTTTAGTGCTGGTATCATGTGATCGGCAGCTACCCACCTGAGCTGCCCCCTTGTCAAATTCTGCCATTCATAAATAAGAACGGGGGGGTGGGGTGAGGGGATCTGATCACAGGGGTTTATTACAGAAGCTTTATAATGCCTCAGCTTCACAGGAGCCATTATGGAGGCATGGGATCCCAAGATCCCCTGCCGATATCAGCCTCATCAAATATGAGATCTGAGCTGCATGATGAAAACTGAAAGTAGATTACACATAACTCAAGAGCTGCATTCTAGATAGGCCTCCCAATGAAAAGCTAACTTTATAAGCTTTCAAACCAATAGTATTTATTTTCTGGAACATCTTTGCCAAGCCTGAAAAAAGGGAATGTTTGAGAGAAAGACGCCTAATCCCTCCATTCCTGCTACATCATACCTCAGCTATTAGTCATTCTGCTGTTTATCACAGCCAGTGGCCTTATCTGCTGTTTCCCTGCTGTTCACCGTCTCGCCAAGGGTGCACTTCCACCTCGATGGCTGGTCAGTGTGTGGTGAGCTAGCTCTATGATCATTAGTCAGCCTTTCTGCCCGAACCCTCCCCCAACTAATACAGATCCTTCTGAGGAGGAAACCAACCTGCCAAATAGCGAGCAAGGTCCATTTTAAAAGTCCAGTAACACAAACAACATGGGAAGTGGCGAGGAAGACACACACCCTTTATTGTGTCTTGGTGAGGTTATCTGGACTGGATAAACAGCCCAGCGTCAGATTGAGGCTGAAGTCAGACACAAGTGCACCAACACCCACTGTCAGTCACAGATCCAATGAGTGGGAAGAGGTGGCATTGTTCGCGTGAATGGCGTGAATGCTAAGCAGGGGCCACTGCAGATAAGGGCTAAATGCCTTGTGGGTGTCATTGAGGCAGGCACTGATGGAGCAGTGTGTCAGAGGGTCCTGTTTTAGGAGGTCCTGACTGTGGTCGACAGGTACCAGAAGCCTTATCTGTTTGTATTATCACCCATTTCCTGCATGAGGTAATTTACCTGGACACTAGAGGATAAAGGGGCACAAGAGGGTCGACAGCTCAAGTGTCATCATACATCTCAACACGTTACCAGTGTGATGGGCTTTGGATCTACAGGGATTTTGCTGCCCATAGAGCAAAGATATCAAAACAAATAAATGTTTATTGTGCTATAATCCCAATAATACATCTTGCAACAGCAGACAAACACAGAAAACAGCAAGATGTTTCACCTTGTCAAACAGCACATGTCCCAGTGTTAAAACTGTCAGTCATCTTCAGAGGTGTGGTGAGTGACAGAATGAAGACTGCGTAACGGGCGGTGAAAGGGTTGACAGAGTGATAACTATTTGTACATGGTGAACAGTTTCCAGAGTCCAAGCAACTTTAACAATAAATCGGCAAGCTGAACACAACACTGTTACAACGCTAAGCTGCGTATTTGTGTATTATCATAGGAGCTCTACGATCAATTTCACAAGTAAAAAGCACTCATAGAATACACAAGCCCACCTCCATCAAGGCTGTGTAATATAAGATATAACATCATATAAATTAACATAAAAGATCATACAAAATATTTAGAACTTCACAACTGACATATGGACTTGAATCTCCTTAAAAATACACCTGACAGACAATCATAGAATACATGTGTCGGCCTTCTGCATTAACAGTAATTGCACAAACTCAAGTGAAAGCAGATCACGTGTTTTTATGCTTAATCTTGCCTCATCTAATACTAAAAAAAACCCAATGAAGAATTTCTGTATGAGTTCTCTCATACACCCCTTCCTTCCTAAATAAAGCTGCATTACAGCTACCTCCAAGACATTTCATGAGCTTATCTATGAACAGTCCCACCAAACTTCATTCAGAAATTAGGCAGTTTCTCTTGCTTTGGTAATTGGCACATGAACCTCGCTGGCCTTTAGCTACGGTGAATGTCATCATCTAGACATATATTCCAAAAGCAGATGTTTACTTGTACATTCGTGATAATACAATGATCGGTGCAGTTCTCTGAACTACGTTCAGCTGGAAGATGATCGGAGGTCATCATCATCGGAACTCACATGTTAACATGCGAGTTAACGTTATTCATTATAAATGTTACCAATTAAGCATTTTACATAAAACTGGCATTGTTCACTGCTCGTTTGTTTGCTGTTTTACTATTAACTGTCTGTTAACTGTACAGTAACGTTGCTTTCGTTTATTTGTATGTTTATTTCTATGTATAGCACAGACTTTCAGTAAAATAATATCCTACGAGTCATAACGTTTTAAGATCAATTTGATTTATATTACTGATGGAAAAAATAAACGGGGCTTCAAAGGCATCCAAAAGTAGAAGTAAAAGTAGCAAAATACAAGGGTAGCTGAGAACTGTGGACGAGCGAGGCAGTTTGTCGGTAAAAAGCCACAGTTTGGTGTCTGCATGCGACTCGACTGGACCTTATCAGGGCTGCGTTATGCTCAGAGCAGTAACTAAATGTTGGGGTGAAAATAGTTCAAATAAAACCGCCATTTATCTGTATCGGTTAGTCTCATGTTGTTATATACAAGGTTAGCAACAAGCTAGGAACTACCTACAACAACAGCTACAAAGAACACATATACCTTGTTATCACACGACAGGCGTTATCGCACGGTAAAGTCGGGATATAAATATATGTGAAAGAAACTTTAACAAAACTTCACAAAATACCATTTCAGTGAGACACCGGTGTTCAGACTGTTGACAGAGAGACCCAGTCAGCCTCGCAACTACAGGATACAAAACATGCGCCGGGGTTGAAGGACCTCTATTTACAAGAGATAAGCTGCCCGTGAAAGTGCCTGCATAGAAAAGTCAACTCGCTCTCCCGTAGACTTCTTCATTCTCTCCACTAGTATGACGTGTGTGTGTGTGTGTGTGTGTGTGTGTGTGTGTGTGTGTGTCTGCTCACTACTTCTCTCTATGAGGATATGTACGTCGAGATGTTTCTATTATGAAGTGTCCTTTAAAATTTAGGCCATGAAATACGGAATAGGTAAACAAAAATGTCGGGTTGATAAATGAAGAGCAGCACAGATGATATATGATTAACATCTGATTATAATAACTATTGTGCAACTGTCATTTAAATGTATTTTTCTAGTGAATAGAAGAGAAAAGAGGAGAAATAGTGAAGAGCTAAGAGCTGAAATATATGCTCTTTAAATTCCTCCTCCTTGTATAATGGGCTATCAAACGCTGACTAAAACCCATCAGAACTGAGCAATAACTATAGAACTTGCAAAAGCCTCACAATGCTGCATGAACAGGAGAGTCTTTATTTTTTTTTTCATCCTTTTCAGTCTAATGGAGAAAGAGAGACAGCGAAAACACAGGGACCTAATCCACAGAGCACACAGGCCCCTTTCATGGGTGTGCTGGGAGAGACCTTTATTTGTCCATTCCTATCATGGAGAAAGCGGGTTTCAAGCTCGGCTAGGTCTGAGCTGGAAGATTAGATGAAACCAGAGTGTTTTAAACCTCTTCTGTGGCCATGGATTAGAGTCAGCCAGTCCCCCTGCTGCACCCTGAAATGAAACAATAAGGAGTACAGGTGGTTCAGTGGAAGAAGGTGCACAGCGTGTAGAGTGCAGTGACTTTGAGACCTAAATAATCTATCAGTCCTAGAAACAAAAAAACACCACAAACAGTTAAAGATAATACTCATTTATTTTTGAATTTATTTGGGCAAGTAAATTGTAACATTGTCTAAAGCAGCCTTCGTCATGGACACACATTTGGTGTATTACTGGGGTGCAGCACATCAATTTTAATCTACACGTGAAACCACATAAATTACATTCTCACCTCCATGGCACACATCCTCAAATTATACTAGCATTTTGGATTTTGAGTCAAGGGGGCTCACCATTGTATCTAATTCACTAATGAGCTGGATGAAATACATAAGCACTTAGTGAAAAACACAAAAAAGGATGAGTTTCAGTTGTAGAGCAGCAGTGAGTTTGAACCAATTAGTGCAAATGGAGGTGGCAGGATGGTAACCCCTCAGCAGGAGGTGGGAGAAAGTGTCCGCTGCCCTGCCTGGACAGATACCATGGCCTACATCATCATCAATTATTCCTGGCATCTCAACTTACCCAGGCAGGGAGGGTGTACGAGACAATGCCAGGGTGCACAGGGTGCACTTGAGAGCTGTATAGCCTTGGTCTCCCCGTGGGTTCGAGGAGGAGAGGGTGAGGGGAGGTGACAGGGTTGGGGTGTTTATGCAGTATCATCCATCCAACCCATGAGACTGCCTGGTAAGGAAATCCCTGGAATCCCACTCTCGCTCCAGCCGCCAGCCGTGGGGGCAGGCAGGTCACTTTACAGCTCATCACCAAATTAGAAAGGCTGTGGGTCAGCCTGAGCAGCAGCCAGACCACAGAGAGATAGAAATAGATGGGAGAGCAACCAGGCTCCGCTCTCATCATGGAGGGGTAGAGGACTGCACTGTACACAGTGGAGGGCAAAACTCCAGGGAGGAACACTAGACAGTGCTTTAAAGTCCTCCGAGACTGGTCATAAAAGCAATGAATACATACAATGGTGTGGACAGAGAGAGCTACTGTGCCAAGAGATGAACACGATGAGGAGGAGGAATCTTCTGTACTGACAGACATGGCATTAAAGCAACACTGATATACACACCAAGATGACACAGAGCCTGCAGTACTTCTCTAGGGGTTTCTAAACATGAAACCAGGTGACCCATCTCTTTTTTTTTTGACTGTCCTTCTTACTAGGAAGAATGTCTTCAAAAGTCCAGCCAAGGTGTTGGTTTACTCATTCGACCTGACGAAGTGACAGTAGTTGTCCCTTCCGTGTGTGTGTGTGTGTTGGTTCTGTGGGTGCACTTAACAGATGATGTTAGTCTTGTAAGTAAGCTAATCTTCTCTAAACTTGATCCAATTTAACATATACAGTCCCTCTTGAGCTGAATCCACCACATAAGATGTAGGAATGGAACTGGCTCCGCTGACAGTACCTGCTGTTGTCCATAGTTTTTCATTGTCTACTTTCATGAGAACACTGTCTCCTGGGATCAGCAAAGGTAGATTCCTCACCCCATTCCTGTGGCTGTAGTGCTGTGCTTGTCTCTGCTTGGTGGTTGCATCTGCTTGTCTGATTTCATCCATACCTGACCAGTTGGGGTCCAAGTTCTCAGACAGGGTGGGTAAAGTTCTCTGAATTTTCTGAAACATCTGCAGGTCTGCAGTACTGAGTAGCAGCCTCTGGCACTTTATTGGGTTATTGTCAAGGTCTTAACTGTCCATCAAGGGCGCCAGGGGCTTGTGGTCAGTGATCAAGTCCAAACAGGTATTTAAAGTCCAAACAGGTATTTCTCAAAGTGTTCACAAACGCAAACACTAGCCAAGCATTCTTTCTCTATTTGAGCATACGTTATCTCTGTGTCCCTGAGTCTCCTGGAACAGTAGGCCACAGGTTTCCAGGCAACCCCTCCAAGCCTGTAACTGCTACCATCAGCCAACATGGGCCTGGCAGCATCATAGAGGGAGCGTACAGGTACAGATGCTAAGGCAGACTTTGGAAGACGGTATGCTGTGCAGGTCCTCACAGGCATTCCATCTTCACCTTCAGCGGCTTATAGAGTGTTTGTCCTGCTGTAGAGAGCTCTGGGATGAAAACACACACAGTCCTTCCTCATCATTCCTCTGCTCACATTGTGTACCTTGAAGCATTGCAAAAACGTGCACTGATACCTTCAAGGTACCATTACCGTAGGAAATTCCTTTCATTAAAATTCACTTGACACGTGAAGTAATGGTTCACTGATTCACTTCTTTGCAGACAGAAATTCCAGATATCTCCAACTTGGAATGACAACAAGTAAACTGACAAGAATGTTTTTTCCAATAGATGCTAATTACGGTAGGACTGATATGACCTGATGTGAAGCACAGATATGAGAGTGGTGTCAATCTATTTCAAGATTCGGTGATTATGAATGCAAAATTAATATTGATATTGACTTGACTCATGGATACCCATATATGTAGCAGTTTGCATGAGGCTATTGTCATTATATGAAAATATCATAAGGGGAAGAATGTTTGCTCCATGAGAAGAGTCAGGTCTGTATCTTTCCATGTTACCTGGATGATTTGCATTAAGAACTGTCATGTTCAAACTTTTGTTGAAGCTAACAGGCAATAACTCACACCCGGTTTACTGTAAACTTTTAATTGAGCAAACATTACAGCAGCAATACAAGCAAGTGTTATTGAGTCATACTATCGTGGTTAACTGGGACACTTGAATGAAACGAAGCCATAGTTATTGATATCAGAAACACCCGAGATTTTCCTCCTATGACAAAACATCTTTTTTATTGTTGCTTGCTTTACCAATTCATATATCAGTGAGTAATTTCCTACATTTCTGAGAATCCCTTTTACAACCTCCGGTGAAGTGGTATGAACTTCTTTCCTTCAGGCAAGGATGAACAAGTTTGAGAAGACAAACAAGCATTAACACCCCTATGTCAGAGCACATGTTTGTCACTGCATTGGATTCTGGGTAACTGAGGCTATCAAAATGGGTGTAATTGTATATCTAAATGTTGGTGCAAAATGGCAGCTCTACAAGTGTCAGCCTTGGGGACTGACAGCAAAAACTATGTAATCTTACAGTGGAAACATGTTGATGTGATTTCTTCTCTGTTTCGGATGTTATCCATTGGAATAAGAAAAAACACCACTTAACAAAACAGGATGATGGTCCTTTCAGGGTCCCCACAAATTTAGCACCACTACCAGTTGGATGCAAGAATGAATGTGTGTGTGTGCTACTTTATGACTTCCTGAACTTTCTACCTGTCAGTGGATGTGTATGCATGAGGTTATCAGAAGAGAAAGAGAAGATACTGTGTATGGGAGTATGTGTTGAATGTGCAGGTATCTTAAAATGTGATGGTCAGGCCTCTCCAGCTCATGTTTTCCTTGGGCATCTTTGCAGGTGTTAATAGAGAGATCTCAGGGAGGGCGAGGAGTGACTGGCCTGTCGCACTTTGAGGCGTAGAACAAAACACAACTTCAATGAATCAGTGCATAGCAGGAAGGAGGAAGCCCAATGCACAGGCACTATCAGAACCACAAAACCATCCTCCCTTGGAATATGAAGAAGGGGAGGCATCCAGAGTCTAAAGTTAATATTCTTATCAGTTCTTTTTGAAACTCCTCTTCAATGATGAAGCCGTTTCTCATGGTCATGTCCACTGGGAGCAGCAGGCAGGGGAAATTGTTATCTCTAACCCCCCTAAAAGTTTATCCTACTCACCAATTTTACTTCATCTTTTATACTAACACAGAAAATGCACTTACACACAAATGTAATGACAGAATTTGTCTCACTGTCACATCCAAGCTTTTCCATTTGCTCGTAATACCTTGTTCAACCTTGCAGATACTGTTTACTCTAAACCACTCTAAAACACATTAAGAAAATATCTGGAGATAAGACAATTTCTATGTTTTTGGTACAAATATTTCTTTCACTTGCAGAAAAAAAGGAGTATAGAGTTGTTGGACTTTTGGGAAATACATTTATTCACTTTCCTCCTGAGAGTTTGATGAGAAGATGAACAGAACTCTTGTGTACCTCACGTCACGTCATATTGTTCAGACTGTAATAAATAGCAGTGGAGTTGGAAAAACTTTCTCGGCAGACTCCTTGTTGTAATTCCAAGTTGGAGATATCTGGAATTTCTGACAGCTACATTATCTCCCACTAGGTGAAAAGGGCTTTGTAGAAATGTCAAACTGATGGCAATTCCTGAAAAGCCACCATCACTGTTAGTTACATTTAAATGATAAAAGTTTGCATCTGGTTTCACTCAAGGACAGGTCCAAATACAGTATGTTACAAAACTAGCTGTTTTAGGTTAAATGGTGTGACATCAATGCTAGCTGTGGGAGTCAAACTTGGAATAATGCATGACTGTTGAAAAGGAGGTTGTCCTGTTTATGCCATTGTGCCAAGAGTGCAAGAATGCAGCATTAATGTATTGTAAGCCATTGTCATTAGCTTAGCTAAGCATAACAAATAAGCGTATTTATCAAAATATCAAACTATTAGTTTAAGTAAAGAGGCTATAAAAAAGCTCTAAATTGGTCCAGAGTGTGTTTTGGTGTGCAGCTAGCCTTTCTTTACTTTTTGTGCTAAAATTCATTGAAAAAGCTTTTTGGCTTTGAAGTTTGTACTTATTCTTAAAGAAAAGGTTTGCTACATACCAACTCCAAGATGTTACCACAACCCACCAGTTTGTATATTGCCTTTTGAAGGCTCAGGCCATCTTTGCACCACTGGCATGCAAAAGGAACAAAGATAAAGATGGTCTAAAAATGCCGTTGGGCAGACAGAACCCAGATCAGTGAGTCCAGACATGCCATGCCTCCTCTCAGTATGTGCCTCGACATACACTAATGACCACTCTTCATGTTGCTGCTGCTACTTCATTTGTCATACGGGATAACATTCAGGCCAAAGGTTACTTTGTGAAGGCTTATTACTGAGCTAGTTATATATACACTGCTCTCTCTCTCCCTCTGTGTGTGTGTGTGTGTGTGTGTGTGTACCATAGTCTGGCTGTGACAGCGACAGTCCTGTTATAGAACCTTCTGAAAGTGTTGAATTTGTTTTGGAAAGTCAGAGCAGAGGTATAGCTCTCCAAGGTTTTATTTTTAGGGGCCGTTAATGTGTACTGAATGCAGGCTTACAGTATACCCACACCATGCCATTCAAACATGCAGTATGTGTGGGCATTCAAATACAGGCCGTACACAAGAGAGCTCACATTGCCAACATACCCACGCATTCGCATTCCCACCTGCCCCCACGCAAACCACCTCATGGACACACACACACACACACACACACAAAACATACCACGCAAGCCATCTCTCATCACATCCGTAACCAACAAATAAACACAGGCAGGCATAACTGTGAGCTCCAGAAGCTAAGCTAGCAGGCACACACTGCATGCAGAATGCCCGTGTGTGTGTGTGTGTGTGTGTGTGTGTGTGTTTGTGATTCATTCACAAGCCACTCATCCCACCACACAGAGCTTTCATTGGCTAAACAGGAAAGACAGAATCAATCAGAGAGACACTGACAGCAGCCAGAGGGCGAGGCCAGCATGCAGTCCATCTGCATCACATGACAAGACCCTCTCTGGAGCTTAGCCTTTATGTGTGTATTCTCATTATATGCATATTTATGGACAGGGCCACCAGCGCCAATTGCAATCTGTGCCAGTGACATGCTCCGCTCAGGCCCAGGCAGTTCCTTGAAGTTCCAGCCAGATGTTTTGGCTGCAGAGTGGGAAGCCATCATGGCACTGGAAGGTACTTTGATTTATGCGAGGTGACTCACACTGATAACACCAGAGCCCCAGAGCAGACACATGCAGAACGAAACTGTCGACTTGATGTTTATACTGATGTGCCCTCTCCTTTGTTAGTGCTTGGAAGAAACCTTTAGGAAGTGTAATGAAGTAGTTTGTTATGTTCTGTGCAAAGGCTTGCTGAGATGATTATCTCTTGATCAATGTGGGGTTTGAATGTTAACGCTTGTGTCATCAAATACAGCCATCAAAAGCTGATATTTGATAAATATTTTTGTGCAATTATGTCTATTAACTGAACAAGTCAGGAAAATGTTGAAAGCCAGCCAGGTTAGAATAATTTCTGAGCATGGTACAGTTCAATAACATGTAATCACTGCACAAATTATGTCTTATTTTTAGTTTCATAAAGGAAGCTTACCAAACAAGTCAGGCCCACTTCTGTATCATGAAGCAGATTTAAATACTTCTTACTCAACAGAAACAACTCCCTCCTGACTATCCTGTTCCCAGTTTCCACGCTTAACTTCACTTTAGACTTAACACACAATAAAGCGAGCTGTTCCTTGGTACTGATCATGAACAGGACCCGAGTCAAACGGCAGCACACATCGAATTTATCACATGCAGTTACTGCCAAACTCAAATGTAACACTAAGATCTTTGTCAAGTGTTTGGACACACTATTCATATAGTCCAGATATGTGATTCTACATGAACTGGAAAATCTATTTTTGCTTTGGATATTTGAATGCAAACAAAGACCTTGACCTGTTGTTGTAGCCTTGTAATGAAAGTAGCATTTTTTAGCATTTGCTTGATCTCGTTATGAAACAGCTTATCAGCAATATCAGTTCAGTTTCTTCAGGCTCATCCAATCCAGGCTTTTCACATGAAACCCCGCTGCAATGTTTCATTCCAGCACTAATGTATACAACTACAAAGTAAGCAGTGTGGAACAGCTATGGAATTAATTGAGCAATTAATCTACATGCCATCTGTTTTGATGAAAAAAAAAGTGTTGCTGATCAAACAGACAATGATTAAGAGGTTGTTAGAGGTGCAACATCATAATCATAACTGCTGCAAGTCCAATATAGAGTGCCAGACATGTCTTGTTTAGATCCAAACATCAGAGTATGTTGAGTTGCTTTTGCAAGCAGACTGCTATTGTCCCAATCGGCGTGGTTTGGCATGCACACACACACAAACTCTGTCCCTTTGTTGTATGCCGTCATCAGACATCGGCCCAATAAATCTCTGTGCAGCTTCCAGAGGTAATAAGACAGCTTCCTGTGTGGCAAAAGACCTGACTAAATGATTTAGGAGTTGAGGTTGCTGTTCGTAATTGCTCTCTCAGTGACGTCTGGGGATTGAAGCCACAAACTATGACATTGTAGCACATCGTTGTTACTGTTGGCCACAGGCACTGGTGCTCTACGTGAGGCTGTGGTTGGCTGGACTGGTTTGAGATAGGCCAAATCCTAACCACAGCACTACATCTAGCTCCCTTTCAAACACCCACATCTCCTCAGATAAAGGCCACTGCAGCAGCCATGTGTATTGAATTTGGTCAATTCCTGAGGGTATCCTGTTCTTATCAGGGGCCAGATAAGCTCATTTCACAGGCCCTCACCTCTACTGGGCTACCAACAGGACCCCACTCTGACAAGAGCTGACCTCATCAACTTCTTCACAATGTTTGTGGTTGAATGAAAAGTCGAGCAGGGAGGTAACTCGCTGACTGATTCCTTCTAGAAGCCACAGTTGTATCACAATCAAATATGTCGTTTTTTTTTTGTTTTTTTTTACCTTTGAAACAAACAAGACAACCTTGACATTCCTGATGGGGAGTATTCAGACTGCAGTCACAATCCAGCTTCAAGATTAAAATGTGTCTTTGGACTGAGGAGTCCCCACAGATGAAAGTGGTCTCTTTAAACTGACAGAAAAAGCATACACTCCCATCTCAACACCCTTGTTCCCATGGTTGTTTTTGTGAGCCTACCATCAAACTTAGTGCACGGCTTCAGTGGGTTCTTTCAGCTAATTGTCTTGAACTTGGGAGGCCAGGTGAGGGAGAAAGCACCAAAATCTAGTTTGGAGACTTACCTTGTCTTACCAGTGTGCGGGCCCCTTTTTCTACCTCAAGCCTCCTGAGGACCCCCTCCCCAACCACCGTACCCCGTCCAGGCCCTGCAGGCATCTCAGGCTGACAGCTCTTAAGCCAGATACTGGCAGTACAACAGAGCAGTCATAATTGGCCCCTATTCATTTCTCAGGGATAATCCTCACCTAGCTTCAGCCTTTTCTGTCTCTAGCATGAATTTTTCGCAAATGTTTACACAAGGTATGTATCGGTTTCCCCTCCTCCTAAGGCTTTTGCTCTGGCTGTTGGCCTGTATACCCAGCATGTGTGTTTTAACGTGTGTCTGAGGGCTCTGCTCTTCCAGCGTGGCTGCTAGAGCTCAAGACCTGAAGTCACAAAGGCCTTGTGAATGTCTGATTCACAGACAACTGTCAGCATACAATGGGCTGGATTAAGACGGAGCGTAGAACCGAGCGCACCCTGACATGTTGACATGTTCTACTAAGTGCATTTCAAGGTGGATTTAGCTTGTTTGCTCCATTGTGGAGGGACAGAGGAAACACAATTGCTAAATGGGGCTGACTATTATTGAGATGGCGGCTGAAATTTACTCCCGCTGTCTGGGTTAGAACTGACACTGGCTTCACTCTGAGGGTGACTGAGGCTGCTGTGGATCCTGAGGAGGTTCAGGGGTTTCAGAGAGCTCTGTCCTTAACCAAACAAACACAGTGGAATTTCTGCCATTGTTGGTGCAGAGGGCTGAGTGACAGGGCTGCATAGCAGAGCTGCCTGTCAGCAGAAACGACTTCAGGTCAAAGTGTGACCACCCCTTGTGTCACTGCTCAATATTAAGAGGAGTATGTAGCATAGTTTAAGATAAACCGGTGCAGATCCACAGAGGTGCATATTTACTTTGACACCGTGCATGGTTTTCTGGATTTGATTTTTGGACGCCCATACAATGCTATGAAAATGACAAATCTTCCCCAACAATTTTCACTATCATTTTGAATTTTCTTTAAAGGCATAGTTCAACATTTTGAGAACCACCTATTTGTTTTCTTGCAGAGACTAAAGAGCTGATTGGTACCGCTCACTCTGTTCATATGGTAAAGCTTACAGGCAGCCACCTGTTAGCTTTGCTAAAAACAAAGTGTGGAAATAAACAGCTATCCTGGTCCTTCACATTAATAAAACAGCAATAAAATCTATATACCAGCACCTCTAAAACTGACCAATTAACATATTATATCTCAGCTGTTTTGCTACTTTTGGACAGGCCCAGGTTAGCTGTTTCCCCATTTGTAGTCTTTATGATAAGCTAAGCTAACCAGTTGCTGGCTGTAGTGTCCTATTTACCACAGAGATGTGAGGAAGGAAAATAAGCATATTTCCTAAAATGCTGAACTATTCCTTTGAGTACTCACATTCATACTTTACATATTTATTTTTGTGAATTTCCCTTGGGGATGAATAAAGTATCTATCTATCTATCTATCTATCTATCTAGATTTGTTTTTTCCACTTTTATTTTCATCCTCTAACACACCTATCAGTTTCATCTTCTCGCAGTAAGTATACATTTTTTCAAAACGAACACAGACCAGTGAAAACTCTTTCCACACACGTGCTGATGTGTTCCTGTACACATTCACACACATCAACACACAACACAGATGCAAGCGAACATGCAGTCATTTATGCAGAACACTCAATCAGTGGGCATCATTACTTTAATGGTGACACTGTGCATTCCAATATGTCATTACTTTACATATAAATTATGCATAACAAAGCTTTAATGGAAAATTACACTTCTCTATTTACAACTTCTAAAGTTGGCAGCCAGGTGACATCAGGCCTGCACTCCCCAGTTTTGGGTTTTAGCGCAGGCCATCATTAGCTGGTCGACCTGAAAGTTGAACCCTGACCCCCTGTGGGGCACAGCTGAGGCAAGCTGGTCAAGACTTGGGCCTGGAGGGACTGATCAACAACAATGAACAGATATCATCCAAAGCAGACAGATACATCATAAAAAAAAAAAAATCCTACTTGATTATGTGTGTGTGTGAGCAGCCATACAGTGTATAAAATAATAGACCAGAGGAGAAAAAGCAGAAGGGAAGTCGAGTGTAAAAAGCAAACAGACATTACTGTTACACTGATGGCCTCAACAGCTTCCCTCACGTTGCTTTGGGCCCACCCTGAGGTCTCTGAAGTGGCTCGTTAAGCACAGGAACATAGACTCAATTACCCTGGGCAAACACGCAGCTACCGCTCAGTGCTGTGGTGGTTGGCTGCCTGGTTGGCTCTGTCTGTCCCCTGGCCATCTTACACCCGCCCCTCCGCCCTGTGCCCCTCCAGGCCCCTGCCGTGCAGCGCTGCAGCATGTGAGCCCTCTGTGCTCCGAGTGATAGAGTCAAGCTGTTCCTGCTGAGCGGAGGTCAGGGTCCTTCAGTCAGCACCTCGGCCCTGAACAGAGCACACAGGAATCCCCCTTCCCTCCCTAACCAGGGCTGAAACTCAGCTCTCTCTCCTCTGGCCCAGGTCCAAATAAACCTGGTACCTCTCTCGCTCTCTCTCTCTCTTTCCTCTCTCCATCTCCTGGCAGACTGTCACTCCCCTCATCGAAATCATTAATCAGAATGGGCAGATTAGACTTCAAATAAAAATAAACGACACCCAGCAGCCTCCTCTTAGGTCCCGATTTCTGTAGCAACTCACTTTATTGACAGTCCTCCTCTCTCAACCTCTACTTAATAAAACCAAGATGTCCAGTAAAGCCAGCAGGTTGAACATTTGGCACTTTGGCAAACTGTGGGGGTCTATTACTGCTTTATTGATATAAACAACTTGCCTTATCTTCAAGGGTGATGACTCTTTAGGCCTAACCTGCCATCCATGGAAATACACAACAGATAACCCTTATCAGTTTGGCACCAATAAAGCCAGTCTGCTGTCAAACTTCTTCCAAAAGCACATATCTTTTATAGGGATTAAAAGGATTAAATGTGCAACCTGAAAGTATTCAGGCTTATGTTTTATCCAGTGACTACTTTATCCTGTCTTCCATTCTTCCAGGCTCAAAAAAAGGGGAGAATTGGAGGGCAATAGTGCCACCTTTGGGTGAGGCGGAGTAGTGCTGCTACAGCAGAGCTCTCACAGCACTATTGTCAATGTGTACGGTGCCCTGTGCCGAGGCTGTGGCATCCACACAGCTTTTGATGGGACGTTTGTAGTCCCACTGTATTATTTCACGCACTGGGTCGGAGAAGGGAATGGGAGGAAAAGGAAGGGGTCTGGTAGGCCCTAAACAAGCCGGGGCCCCCTGGCCACATCTTCGCTGGCTGACTGACAGGCGGCCCACTGACTGTTTGTGTGTGTCCATGGGAAATGGGGCGGTGTCACTGCAGCGACGGCCCTGGGGCTATCCATCAGTGTCATGGAGAGGGTTTGTGGGGGTGTATGGTATGTGTCACCTCCAAGACTAATGGCCAGGAAATACAGCCGGAGAAACAACAATATTTGCAGAATATTTATTCAGAAAAACGTTAGGCCCCGGTCTACGGTTCTCGTACGATTTCAACAAAACCCTGAGCGCAGGCCTTAATCCTGATTGATGAGCCTGTTTATTTAAAGGACGCTCACACTGCGGCCAGAGCTCTCACTAACCTGATCCATAGCCCTGTGCTTTCACAGCATACGCTCCCAAACTGCATACATATGGCATAATCACAGTCTTGGTTGTCACATGGCATGTCAGTGACACTAACCTGGGCACCCAGTGATGGCCTGGACTGGCTTATGAAGGGAGTCTGTTGCAGAGGAGGTGCAGCAAGGACAAGGGACATGGAGAAAGAGCAGAGTAAACCCAGCCTAAGTTCTCTCCTGTGTGCTCACTAGTGTTCAGAGACCGAGGTGCTTAACCTCAGCAGCCGGTGACCGTGGCGTCCAAGCCCGAGCGCTTTGTGATGTTGACCTTGATCACCTCTTCAGCACAGGTTGGGTGGATGCCAACTGTCTGCAACAGGTGGGAATACGTGGCTCCACACCTGAGACACACACAGACAGACAGGTAATCAAAGTTGCTTTTACTCACACTCTCTCTAAACCAAACTCCACTCTCCCTTAATAAATCCTGTAATTTCCTCTAATTGTTCCACAAGACATAATTGCATTAAAAAAAATCTGGGATTTATTAAACTTACTGGAAGCCCAGAGCAAAGCCCTGTGTGACTTCTCCAGCGTTTGGACCAGTGAAGTGCAGACCGAGGATCTTCTGCTCTCCACCCCGCTCACATATCACCTAAGGAGGCAGTAAACTGAGCTCAAACCAAGGACTTGTTAGTGGTAGCTGTGTATCCTTCACAAGGCTTCCTCATCTGCGTCTGGCTTTAGCTGTCAAACTAACCACTGCATTTTGGGATTATTTCAAGTCTTGATTCAGTTCCTCTTAAAATGTCCTTCAAACAGCAGTCTGAACCCCACCAACCTGCTGCAGGAGGCCCTGCTACTCCTGTCCTTCAACTACATGCATGCACACAAACAGTGTCTCTCAAACACACTGTGCAAAGAACTCAATTATATAGAGTATTAAATGCTAACAAAAAAACCATCAGGTCTGCTGTGTAATCCTACCTTTAAGTAACACTGGCTGGCATCACGCTCTGCAACAGTGAATTCCAGAGGCTTGTAGAAAGCATGGTAGACCTACACAGACATAAACAGAACAAATCATACCAACAGGAGAAATGATATTCAGCATTCTTCTGGACGTCAAATCTGAGCAGTTCTAGCTTGTGTTCTGAATACAGTCAATTGCTTTTTATTAATGTGCAAACCAAAACTCTGAGGGAGGCTCCAGCAGTGATGATGCAGACAATGAAAGAATTAGTTTGACTAATTAAACCCCATAAACATTAGAGATACATTTTCATTTTAGCATAAGACAGTTTTTCTTTAATCATGACCACACTCTCATTCTAATGACTGTCGCTATAAGTGCAATCGCAACAGCACTAATCCAAACACACTGTACACAATCAGAATAAAAACATCTATGCTGGCTCACGATAGTGATTGATTTCAAAGCCCTCACTGAAAAACGTGCGTGTCATGTGTTTTATTCCGCGGGCGAACGTGCCGACACACGTTGTGAGGGCCATGCAGCTGTCGGAGGCCGGTGCTGCAGCGCCTCCTCAGATCTCAGCATGCCTGTCATCACCCCATACACACCTCAATCAGGCCTCCTGCTCACCTGTCAGTCACAGCGAGCAGCCCCACCTCGACGGCTAAACCGTTTATCAGCGGCCTCGTGCAGGTGCTGGCTAGCATCTGGCACGCCGCTCACGTACGCAAGCACGTAAAATACAGAGCTGCTCGCTGTTGCATTGTATGCTTATGTCAATGTTTGTTCGTGGGTTATGGAACATTGCATCTTTTATGCAGGTCGACAGCAGCAACAAGCCGCTGACACTGTTACAGTCACAACTGTAGACCAATGCAACAGCAGTATATTCTAAAGAGGGCAATTTAGATACATAATTCCTTCTACATTTAATTATAGTAATTATAATGATCAGTTGTTTAATTAATTTCACAGTGAGTAAATTGAGGACTTTTACAGAGCACTTACAAAGTGTGTCATGTGTAATCAATATTTCTGAATATATTTTTTACTATTTTCAACATAGTGGTAAAGTTGGAGTGAATTTATACTGAAAGTCACTGAAGAAACTACAAAAATCTCCTGATTTTCTATCTTTCTATTAATTTTAATTTGAAATGTGGACATATGAAGGGCTTTCATCCAAAATACCACAAACTCATTTTGGAAACATCTACAGTTGGAAGTTCCCCACTCACAGCTGTATCATAGGAACACATTTTCCACTTCTATCTCACCTCTATGCCGTCTTTTCCATGCCTCTTCTCAGCCTCTTCCTCAGACAGACCCACACAGCCGTACTCCAGGGGGGTGAACACCGTGGTGGGTACCTGAAACACACACACACGAACACAAAATTAATCGACTGGTTGTTTGACAGAAAATTCGGCAACCATTATTATTATTAAATATTTGTTTCAGTTACTTTTCAAGCAAAAATGACAAATTATTCTATAGTTCCAGTTTCTCAATGTTCCCTTCCTTGTCATAGGTTAGTAAATATTTGGACTGGGTTCTGGACTAATGGTCGGGCAAAACACATTCATCACCTTGGACTGTGATAAATCATAATTGACAATTTTCATAATTTTCTGACAATTTATTAGCCAACTGATCATCCGATTAATGGAGAAAATTGGCTGATAACCAATAAATAGTGAAATTAATTGCTAGTTGGATCCCTACTAAAAACCCTGACCTTATTTTGACTATTCGTCAACCTTATTTAGGTCTGAAAGTTATCGTGCATTATGGAGTAATAAGTACTTTTTTGTTTCAATATCATGGAGGGAGTTTGAAATGTATGATAGAAATAATGACATATTTCAAACCTATTTATTTGACATCAAAACAACATCCAATAGCACAAACACAATTTGTTAAAGGAAATGATTAGCTTCTGTGTGCGTGTGTGTGTGTGTGTGTGTGTGTGTGTGTGTATCTTACATTGTCGTAGTTCATGAGCTCAGTGCTCTGACCAGCCAGTCTGCGGGCAAGAAGCTTTCCTGCTTTAATGGCTGTTGGGGTCAATTCAGGACGACCCTAAAACAGGAGATGATTGAATTGACTTCAGTATTTCTTTCCCACATGCACATACGATCAACATCTACTTCTTGAAGCCACACATCATTTTAATGATCTCGCTATAAGTAAGATAAGATAATTGTGAAGGCTAAACCATTTCTGATGACACACGTTAATAGTCAGAGCAGAAACAGTGTAAAGACGCTATGAAGGTGGACCATGAGTCAGTGACTGACATCAGTACAACATTTAAACTATCGAGCACACTTAAAAAAAATCTCAGTTTCTTTGTTTTTGCCTTTATTGTTCTGGATGTCTGCCAAAAGAGACAAACGCATAGTCTTAGATATGCACACACGCACACGCACACGCACGCACACGCACGCACACACACACACACGCACGCACACACACACACACACACACACACACACACACACACACACACACACACACACACACACACACACACAGCTGAACAGTGCAGGAAACAGTAAGGCTGCGGGGCAATTCTAAAGGCATGACTTAAACCTGTTAAATTACCACCGCACATCCTGTTGTCCAAAACACCTCCTGCACCTCTGCATGTTTGTGGATTCCAGTAACTGTCATTCGTCATTATAATGCATTTCTTGGCACACTTTTCTAAGAAGAAAAAAAAAACAACAACAACAAAGCACTGGACAAATTGAGATATCAATCCTCCAACTTAAAAAAAATAAAAGAATAAAATGCCTCCTCGCTGCTGTGAAAAGCTGACAGACAGATTGGGATGAAGTGCGACTCATCAAAGCCAACTGTCAATCAAAAGGAGTGTGTGTGTCATAAGGGCTGGGAGGCAGGAAGGAAACACACAGCTGGTTGTGGTGAAAAAACAACACTGACATTACGTTCAGCCAGTAGAACTAGTATTAACATGGCTGGTTCAGCTGGGAACACACAAAGGCAATGCCAGTGATCACAGGAAGCCCGGTCAGCCTCACTAATGCCAACTTAACGCTCAGTCTTCTGCCAAGTACTGCTGGTGGATAATATGTCTTGTATGTGTGCACAAATAAATAACCCACCTTTAAGATAATGCTAATTATTTGGTGTAATAACTATGCTCATTCCTATATTAGGTCAGATATATTAAGTCAGAGGACAAGAAAGGGAAACAGAGCAGCGGGGTTTGTGGGACCTCAAACAATGAGGACGTAAGCTAGATATCAACAAAACACAATAACTCAAATTAAGACTAATAATCATATAGTGGTCTTCCACATCTATCCATCTATGCCATCCATCGGGGCTGTTTGTGCTGTTAGTGTGGCGTCTGTTCACGCCTACCTCGCCGATGTCACCGAAAGCGTAGATGTTTGGCACCGAGGTGGATTCGTCAGCACCCACAACTATTTTCCCCGTTTCCTTGTTGAGTTTCACACCAAGCTTGTCCAGGCCCAGGGCTTTGGTTTCAGGCGCTCTGCCTGAGTTCAATGGAAGGAAACAACACAAGGAGAATATTACATTGCATCTCAGGAGAGACAGAGGTGCAGGAGAGAGAGGCTCTCTGTACAGTGTTCACAACACACTCGGTGTGTGTTTACGGCTCCCACTGCTCGTCCAACACAGACAACCTTGTCCAAGAATTAGAGAATTATCAAAAAACCTGGCAGAAGCTGCAAACAGGGAGTTTTATCTGTAAAGCAGTGCTTTGAGCTAAATACTAATGTCAACATGCTAACATGGTCACTGTGAGAATGCTAACAAGCCAGTGCTTTCAGGAATAATGTTTACAATGGTCACTAGCTTAGTTTAGCCCTTCTGAGGTAGATGGCAATGTCATTAGTTTGACAAGTATTTGGTGCCGCTAGATTCAGGGGAGTCGGGGTCAGTCAGGGGAAGTCAGGGGATCGCCAAACTCATTAGAATTCATCTTCTACAGACATTGAATATCTATCCCAAACTTGTCAAGATAGTTCAATCACAACCAAACTGTCAATGTCAATGTGGCACTAGAAGAACAGTCAGTGGAAAACCAATATCTTGATGATTCGTCCTCTGGGGAGCCTGACCGTCTGTAAAAAACACAGAATTCCATCTAATAGTTGTTGAGATAATTCAGTCTGAATCACAGTGGTGGAAATTAGCTAGCATGGCTAGAAAAGGTCCAACTTGTTGGTGCCAGCCGTTAAAATGAAAGGATTTTCTGATTTTCTTGGTTTCATATCATTGTCAATGAAAAAACAACATCTGGCCAGCTGTGTGTGTGTGTGTGTGTGTGTGTGTGTGTGTGAGAGAGAGAGACAGAGAGAGAGAGAGAGAAACTGATGAGCTGCTGGGAATGGGTATCCCATTGACCCCCGGGACACCCCAATGTGTGATTTCTGACACTTCCTGGGGGACAGCTGACTGATGCTGTCGACGCTGCGTCTCTATGGTGATGGTGCGTGGACCACTCGCTCCCCCCTCCTCGCCATGGCTCCTCACAACCTGCCCGGGTAGCATAATAAACACCCAGCCCTGAGCTACCCATGTAGATGCTATCGGACAGCAAAAATAACAAACCCCCGAGACCCTTTTTCCTGGCTGGAGCCAAAGAACAACGCCCCCCCCTCTCAGACCGGGGGCGGGGGGGCTACATGGACCGGTCTGGTGCTCACGGCATGGGTGGCTGACAGCGATGGAGAGCACATGGGTGGAGGAGAGAGGGGAAGCTGGGCAGTCATGACCATGAGTTGTTCTTGTATCTGCTGACAATGATACTATAGTATATTATAGATTACTTATTAAGTGTTTATATATTTAAGTAATAAATGCTAAAAACAAAAGGTAAAAATAAAATCTGAGTTTTAAGTGAGTTTGTGTCAAACTGTCTACATCCTGTTTCAACAATATATATCTGTAACTGAAGCTTTAAATACTTGTTATATTCTGCTTAAAAAATACTGAATTTCAGCATCACTTACTATAAAAATACCAGCATCGGCTGACAAAAACCCATATTGGTCAGATATGAGCAGTAAGTTTAGACTTTCTCTACATATCTGGCCTTCCCATCTGCAGCTCCAGTCACTGCTGTACTGTAGCAGCGACCACAGCTCCATTGTACGGCGAGGACACAACAACAGTGAGCTGGCTGATAAGGGACTTGGTCTGAGCTGAGACCAACACACACACACACACACACACACACAACACACGCAGACAGCGTGTGTGTCCAACAGATAGGCCAACCTGAACAAAGCCTGTTGTGACATTGAGAGGAAGCCTCTAGACTAGACTCAGCTAATTAGCCACAACAACCCTCCACAGCTGAAATGAGAGCTGGACACTTATCTGATCAATCAAATGAACAAAGACAAAAGGGAGCAAACTGTTTTTCTTCGTACAGGGTGCCAAAAACTGATTTTGTGTTCTATTTCAGGCCAAAAAAGATTTTAAGATGCAAATCGATAAAGAGGTTAGTAACTGTAGAGAATACTTGCAGCGTCTGTGCACAATAAAAGATGTCAATGGGAAAGGAAACGTCATGAAAACTTTTATTTGAGAGGACAGTTTGTAATTTCTGCTTTCAGCTTGCTCTTAATTCACCACAGCGTGGCTCTACTCATCTGTGCAGGAACTCTGTCAGCCATGACAAACAGAAACACTGCTGCCAGAGTTTAAAGGCCCTGAAATTTCGGCTTCTTACTGTGAGAAGCTTCATTCTCTCAAAGTTAGAAGACTTTGGAGATTTCTGCATTTGTGCTTCAGTCTGTGCAGAGCTCAGCTGGAAAAAGGGGGATATCTTCTACCTCTGTGTGCCAGTCAGACATTTGAATCAAAATGTGATGACAGTTGTGGGTTGTTTGTTTATGTTGTCAGGACTGTCCCTCAAACCTGCTCACGTCACACTCACACAGTCCTGCCGACTCTAAATAAAACCTAAGTGTGTTTTTCCCAAACTTTTACTGCTTGTTGCTCATTTAGTGCTGCGTACTTAATGCTATAGAGTAATAGTAGAACATTTTAAACGCTCAGGAGCTTTTAAAAGACTTAAGATCAAGTCTAGAACTTAATTTGGAAATTGGAATTTCTACATCAGACCTTTCAATTGAGACATTTAAATGCAGACTCGTACAGCGAGCGCTCAGCTGCACACTGATGTAAGGTCAAAAGGAAAGGGGACAATGATTTCAAAATAAAACAAAAAAAGAAAAATCCTTTTTTAACTTCCTTGTTTACTAAAATGTTTACATACATTCATTAATTTCATATAGTCCTAGTCAGCCTGAAGAAAATTCTATTCAAACTCTATTTCTCAATTGTACAATTGCAAACCCACATGGTAATACAGACAGACTGACAGATAAAAGAGCAAAATTCAGGGATGTTATCAGTAACTGAGAAAAATTACAGGAAAATGTCCTCTAAAAAACTAGGAAATGCTGTTAAATGAGTACTGCAGAGCACAGTGTGGAGGAAGAGTAATGCGCCCACTGTCTGCATGCAGACAGGAAGCCTGGAAATGTTCTGTTTCCTGGTGTGTTTCTGCGGGCACACCTGGACGGGGGAGCGGCCATGAGGCCAGGAAGGAGCAGGGGAAAGGTGGAGGGAGGCAGGACCGTGGAGAAGGATGTGGAGGACAGTGGTGATACTGTCCCCCGGTCCCCTTTGGCCTTTAATAACTCCACAGAGGCCTGGGACCCTGCCTGGCCCCTAGTGTAAGGTCACAGTAAAAGGAAGTGGCCTTGTACTCATAACTCCTGCATGCTCACATCAAAGAGCAGAGGCCACGTTCTTACTGGTTCTCACTAACTTGCATGGGAACAAAAGCTGTCGGGGATATAGCTGGATCCTTCATAGCTAGTAGCACAAACACAAGGACACTGCTGCTGGTGTTACGACAACATCAGGAAACCCTTTTAATATGACTGTTCCCATATAAGATGATGGAATTTAAAATTGTGGTGATGAGATGCTGTTAGACTAACTAATAACAACAAAAACAAAAAAAAAAATTGCTGCATTTAATGTAAAATGTAATGAAAGAGGCTCAAAACAGGCTAAAATACTTCAGGGTTTGGTGGATTGGAATTGAAAAGAATTTAAATGTCGAGCACTTTGTTGAGTTTGAGTTGAATGAATATAGGAAACATAAGGGCTGACGCATATCAGGATACCTACGGACACATGCACTCAATGCAACTGTCATCCTCACCAGCAGTGAGACGATGTGGGAATCGAGCCACAGGAGGAAAGAACGTACGTCATCCCGCTGCAGGGTCACGCACATCCTTGTTGCTGTCACACGCATAGAGCAGGACAGGACCCTCTCTCCCTCCCACTGCACTCACATAAAGCCACAGTCTGGTGAAGTGGGCACTGGAAAAGCCTGGCCGTCAGCTTTTCAGAAGCACTGCCCTGTCTGTGAAACCACTCAACACAAATAAACTGACGGGGCACTTGACGGACGCTCCCTCAGTTGTTACTCTCAGTGCTGGTGGAAGAGGAGAAGTGAAACAGATAGAACAGAATGAATGAATGAGAGAGAGGAGGAGGAGGGCTGGCGGTAATGGCAGGCAGAGGGCCACGGGCAGGGATGGCAGTGACAGATGCGAGGTTGGTTTCCGCAGGGCTGGCACGGGCAGGAAGGCCCAGAGAGGGAGAACAAAGAGGGGAACGCGGTGACCCTGTGCCTGGGTGCATCCTGCCCAGTCCTGGCCCTCTCTAACCAGAGAGCCAGAGCGCCATGGTGGGTGATTAACACTTCCCCCAGCCATTCCCATCACTCAGGCTTTATTACTTTGTTTTCAGCCTTGATTCCTCTGCTATCTGCTGACTATGCAATCTATTGAGGATGACAGTGAGACTGATGGTGGCAGGGAGAACAGACACACTAGTGTTTTATTTCAGGGAGCTATATGGGAAACAATATGGATGGTGTGTTCCATGTAATTTAAAACAGGGGTGAAGGAGTTCATTACTGGACTGTACTGTACTGTGAAGCACATCCATTCACTGTCAACGTCGCTCTATAACTGCAAAGTAGATTTGGTCATCAGTCAGGAGTTTTAAAAAAACGATTCATAAAAAAGGCTGTTGTTGTGGCAAGGTGGCGTCATAACTGGAAAAATTTAAATTAAAAATTCAGGCTCGAGCATCTCAAGACTTCTGCCTGCCTTGTGTCCAACTCCTGAGTGTAAAGCCTCCTCTACTCGTGTGTTCATAAGCAAGACATTGAGCCTCTACTACCTAACTATTCTGTTCTTCATTATCTCATGAACTCAGGTTTCTGTCAAATTCAAGTGAACAGACTCCACACAGACTCACCAACTGCCCATAACACAGAGTCGTAGGTGTCCTTGTGTTCGTCGCCCGTCTGAGTGTCAGTCCAGGTCACCTGCAGGGCTCCTGAGGACAGTTTGTCCACTCTCTTTGGGACACACTTCCATGCGAACTTGGTCCCGTATGCCTCCATGTAGTCTGTCACCAGACCTGCCATTTGCTGCAGAAACCAAAAGAGAATATCCACCTTCAAACATGACAAAAACCAATATCGTGATGCTTTCAGTATGCAGACTGATGTTCAGGGAGCAATACCTGATCAAACCCCCGGAGGGCGATGCTGCGAACCATCACCGTGGTGTCCAAGCCAACGCCGGTGAGGAAGCCTGCACACTCCAGAGCCACATCTGAGGAACGCCAGGTTGAGGATTACAGTGCTTTAGCGTGTACAGTCGCACCTGACGTGTGGCCATAACACATAACGACTGAATCTCAGACTAAAAACTTATCTTAAAGGTCTCAGTGCAGTACTGCAGACATGCCACACTGAGTTTCAGAAATACTTTTTTGAAACTGGTCTGATGCTATTTTTTATTTGGCTAATAACTTTACTATTCCTCTTCTGATCACCAGTTGTCACACTGTGGCTCCATTGACAAGCTGTCTGTCAGACAAAGGATACAGCTGGCTCCAACCACGAGCCTGCAAAACACACAGAGAGGAGACACGCTTTGACGAACTAATAATACAACAAAATACATTTCAGCATTTTTTGCAGCACACTTTGGCCAAATAAAATAAAGCACGTCCAAAGCTGAAAATGTTTACTTTAAATCCAAGAATTAGAGAGGTGATGAATTACAAACCTTCATAAACTCAGAGGGAGGTGAAGAGGTGTGAAGAGAATGTAGAAAACGGGGACAGAAAAAGCTGTGTGTGTGTGTGTGTGTGTGTGTGTGTGTGTGTGTGTGTGTGTGTGTGTGTGTGTGTGTGGTCCAGGTGATTCACACTTGTAATCCAAACCCTGAGATCAGTGGCGTTGAGGAGGGCTAATTGCCAGTGTTTAGGCTAATCCCTGCAGATGGGGTGTGCCATGTTCAGGGCTCAAGTCCACACATCAGCCAGCTGAGTGATGCCCGTCACCCGCATGCATGAGGCCCCTCTCTCCCTTGTTTTTACCTCTCCAACCCAGACCGCCTCCCCTCAGGTCTACTCCACCTGACAGCTCGGGCTGCCTGCGGCACATCCTGCCACTTGTCCATGCTAACACTAACCACTAAAAGCCCCGGTGCCCATTTTCTCTGTTTCTGTGTAATGCACAGCTGCACTTAGCACGTATTGTGAAGTGGCTTAAAGAAGATTAGGCAAAGAGCTTTAGCTTGATTCTACACTTTCATCACTGAGAAACCGTCTCCTTTCCCCTCACCCTTCCTCCTTCTCATTGTACACTGGTCTGGAGTCTGTACAGCTGCTACATTTTTCAACTAAGAGGTGATGGTACAGAGCCTTTACAACCAGTCTGATCCCTTTCAACAATTGCGATATGTAGGGGACATACAGGCATGGAACAGAAGCAATGACAGAGTCAAATGTTCATCCATCAGTCTTTGTGTCCTACAGGCAAAATATTGTATTATTCTTCAATGGAAAAAAATTTCAAGCATCAACTGTTTATCAGTGGCTGGACAGCCTCTCCAGCTGCCTCGCCATTGAAAAACTGACGTGCTACTGGAGACATTCCCAAAAATATAGAGACTAATGAACTCTGCGCTTTCTGATGAAACATTATGCACGGCAGAACAACGAACTAATGATCTGTACACACTGTGTTCTTTGTTTGTCATTTTCCTTAATACACCTCAACATAAAAACAAAAGTTTTTCCTGCTTCCATGTGGAAGTACAGCCTGTGAAGACCTTTGAAACACATGGGACAATTACATCCAGGTCAATACACCTGTATACCTTGCAGTAATAAATGCATACACTGTTTTGGTGGCCTCAGGGGAATCTTGATTTAACAATTTGATTTTCAAATTTAGGAGAAGTCAGTTCAGCATTCAGTACTGCGCTGCCGTTGGCAGCTGCACAAAAATGCAGCGCCTCTAATCCATTTCCTGTTCCTCCCTTTGATTTTCATCCATGTCTTAGAAAAAGTGCCAAATGCTAGATTAAAGAAAATATCACAGTGAAAACTGTAAAGTGAGAAAAAGGGAGGCTCTCTGGTCCATATGTGCTGCATCAAAGTAGACAAGCAGCCGTGAAACATACAGAAACGTTATAAAGCAAGTGAAGACTGGCTCCTGACAGCAGGGTGGTAGCATGGGGTTGGAAGGTCTTCACTGAACCCACAACTCCTGAGGAAGGAGGTCTGTGGCAGCCTGTTAACCATTAAATCTTAAATACATCCATGAATGTATTAATGTTAATCCATCCATACCATTAATGAATCTACTGTCCAGCAAAAAACAAAAAAAAAACAAAAAAACAGACAGATTTAAATTTGCATGCATGTCACCACAGAATACTTTAGATCTCTGTTTTCCAAACGTTCTGTGTTGCACTAGCTTTACTTTAAACAACTGTCAGGCCAAATTAGTCTGCAGGACTTTCTGTCTTTGCTGATGCATTGGTCTGCCCATTAGGTGCGGCAGGGCTGCTGTGTTACCTGTAAGCCTGTGTATTGTTGAGACCATGT
Organism: Chaetodon auriga; assembly: GCF_051107435.1. NCBI lineage: Eukaryota > Metazoa > Chordata > Actinopteri > Chaetodontiformes > Chaetodontidae > Chaetodon > Chaetodon auriga. Next base: position 6,946,414 of record NC_135078.1, read on the forward strand.
TGGGTGCCGTGGGACATTCTGTTACACTGTTCCTGGTTTTACACAAGCACAGGCGGCATGTAGGTAAAAGAGACCCTGTGAATGTTTTCTCTCTCTCTCTAAATGCTGGGAAGTTATGCTGGAGCCATCTGTGGTGCTTTGCTGAAACTGCTGAAGGCGATTCCCTGGAAGTGCGGTCCTCGTCCACTATACAACCCAACACAGTTAGACCCACAACACAAACCCTCATATCGCTTCAACTCATTCAAGCACTGGCCTATCCCCAGACCAGTATCACAGTCCTGCTGGCACGTGCTCGGCGCTTTCTCCTGATAGCACGGCGCTGGCAGCCAAGCGCTGGGCTTCAGCCCTGGAGCTAAATCTGTCACTCAGGCGTGTATGTGCTCCAAGACCCATTAGACACTCATCACTCGCCTGGACCCCCTCCTGCACCAGCGCTGCCGGCAAAAGCAGCCTCTTGGACTTCACCTGCGCAGCTGACAGCTCAGCAGGACAACAACATCTCCGGGTGGAGTGTGCATAGTTTAGCGCCCTCAAAGAGGAAGCTAAAGCTAATGCTAACCCCTGACAGCCTGCAGGGAGGTGGAGGACTCCACTCACCATCACACTCTGACATCAAAAGGCTTCCTGAGCTCAAGTGTCTCTGAGTGGATAATTCTGCTGCATTCATACAAAGGTGTTTTGTTTGAATGGGTGAATGCTACAGTGGTAATTGTTTAAGGAGGATTGTTGACTATAAATGATTTTGTATTGCCACCAAGTGGTCAGCAATCTGAATAGCATACATATCACTATACATTGGAGTACCACACATTTTGGAATCAACATTAGAGCAGCAGTGATAGTCCTCAGTAAGAAAAGTCCTGCATGTCCATCACCAAAATTACACAAGCACTGATGATCACTGGAACATAAGGAAGGAAGGAACATAATTAAAAACAATTAAAAACTGCCCCAGGTGCAAGACAGCCTTGATATGTATGGCGCTTAAATATCAGAATCATTATTTCCGCTGATCTGTCACCATGAAGCAAACAACAACCACAACCCAGGTACACCACAACCACTCGTCACCGTCTGCGCATTGTGCCAAGAGGAAACATCAGGGAAAGACCAATTAACCAGGTGATGACAGGGGCTAAATGGCTGGATTAAAGGGCTTGTTCTGCAAAGGTCAGGATGCACGCCGCTAATCTGAATCATGAGGCGAAGACAGGCTGACAGGAAGGGAGAAAAACAAACTGCATGTCGCTGATGAATGATTACAGTGCGTGACAGTGGGATGTGTCGTGTCAGCGAGCAAGGTAGCGGTGAGTTAGAGCAAGGCATTAATACCGCAGAGGTTAGAGGTTCTCTTCCCCTTGTAACTCACTGTAAAGAGAACGACGCCAGCAATGCTACACATACTAAAATGCATGCGTTCAAGGGTGAGATTAGTGCATGCGGACCATCATCACAGCATATACTCATATTCACAGTGGTTAATAACAGATACATATAATATAATCTAACATAAGAGATGTGTGTGTGTGTGTAGGCAGGTGGAGGGCGTCCTCACGTTTTCCCAGGCGGCTTATTCAGCCAGAAGATGTCGTCACTGGTGATGCCGTGCTCCATTGCTCCAGGGACCTGTAACAAGTTAAGGCTGTGAACAGAACTATCCAACCAGCTATCAACAGATCTACCCATGATGCTAAACACAACAAACACTTTGCTCTCTGAAGCTTCTGATCTTTTGTGTGTGTGCCATCGTGTCAAGCCTTCAAACCACTTTCTACATTACTTAGTGGTTTTGGCTACTCTCCTGCTGTAGGGTGTCTCTTTCTCATTTGTTTGCCTGCTTGGTAACCAATCAACCAAACAACACATGCTGGCAGAGGAAAAAGCAAACCGTCTTGAGGCAATGGTGATGGTGGTAACGTTACTTACGTTTGTGGGGTACTTGGGCCGTCCCCCTGTGGCGATCACAATGTTCTTGGCAGTCAGGATCATCTGTATGAGACAGGGGGAAATGTGAAGTACCAGCCTTTGTTCATATCCTTCAAAAAACAAGGAAATGTCAAATGAAAGCAAGTGGTCTCCACAGTATTCTGCATTAAAGTGATGACAGAAACACCGCAACAGCACTGTCAGTAGGTACAGAGGCGTCCATAGATTCAAAAGCTCCTTGAATTTAAATGTTGCACACACAATATCATAATTGGGCTGCAGAAAGAAACATTTAAAATGCACATAAATCCAAAAGTAATATTGTATTGCACTAATGAGAAGAGGAAAATAAATAAAAAAGTTAAAATACAGAGTTGTAGCAAAATTGAATTCATTTAGAAATACACAAATATAATAATATATCACCATCTACATAAAAATAAGCATTTAAAACATGTTTTACAAAGCATTTCTTCCATTTCTTGATTGTATACTGATCAGTTTGGTTCTAACTGAATATACAAATAAATGCCTTGTTGTGAATAAGCAGCCCACCTCTTTCCCTGCTTTAGTTAGGCCTTTAACAGTGTGTTCATCCACCAGGCTTCCTTTGACGTTCAGATACTTCACTTTCCTGCAAGACAGACAATAAACAGCTGGGTGCTCCTGGTGGTGCATGAAGCTGCTGTAGTAGCAGTAGTGCTGTGGATTTTCTCGTATCCCCATCATCATTTCTCTCACCTATTTCCTGCTAATTCCTTCTGTACACGCTCTACATGTCATCTCATTAATCTGCTGAAACCCAAGGTAACTCAAACATAACTCAGCGTTAACAAAGTGAACTGAAAAGACATCAACAAAACCAAGATTTGGTCTCACAGAGCAGAGGCTGAGCCAGACGGATATAATGTTTATCAGTGGTTATGTTCTATTATTAATCTCTCCTTTTTCCCAGCAGGATGACAGGGGACGTAAAATAAATGTTTGAGCTATAGCTGTTTATGGATCAGTATCATACATACTGAGTAGGGATGCAGAGGCCATGGCATGAAAAGAGTTATCGTACCATGTACATTTACCAATATACAGTATTGAATTCAATCATATTAGTGTTTTGGTTTTCTTTTTTCAAAGTTTTGATCAAGTTTCATGTCTGTCAGGACATAGTATTTTGAGAAGTTAGAATAAAGCACAAACCAAAATACCCTTCTGTCACTGTAACTGATAGTATTATTATTATTATCATTGTTATTATTATTATAGTGTAATACCGTATACTGTAATTCCACTTTGGTTCCCCTTTAAGAGATACCGTTCCAGTCTCCAGGGGGCGAGGATGATGAGAGCCAGCAGAGACTTATCAATTAATTAATTTGTATCTAAATTCAACATAAAGAAGCCGTGCTGCTGCCATGTAGAAACTGGATTTTGAAAACACCTGACTGGAACTGATCGTTGGAAGTTACACTTAATATTAATTACATGTAATTCTAGTTTGCTCGTGCTCACTAGTACTACTCACACCAACAGAGCTTTATTGCTTGCAGGAAAATCTAACTTAAGTACTACTGATTACAAATGGAACATTCATTTAACATCTGTGCTCCTTCGCATGATATTTCTAATTAATACACTTGTGTGAAATGACGCCTTTGCACTGTGGTTAACAAGCCTCTCAAGGCTAATTGTTAATTAATTAACTAAGGAAATTAAATCATATTAGGCACATTACCAACGTGCTGAGTCCAAGGAAACAATGTCATTAGACTGAAAACATGTTAGCTTAAACTTGGGCACATTCACACAGTGGTTAACACCTGTTTGCCCTCCAGCCAGCCTCTCAATCAACATGTGGTCGCTCACTCTCAATCCTTCAGCTGTGTACCAACAGAAACGTACAGCCTTCAGCAACAGTTCACGTCATAAAAATGAGGAAAAAAAAGTTGAAGAAAAACCAACCTGAATTTAAATATCCCATCATTTTAAACCTAACCGTTTCAAGGGTGTATCATGGAGTAGGCGTGCTGTGTAGTACTCACAGACAGACCTACTTGTACACCTTTGTAAGATAATGTTATTAGAAGCACTAGTCGCAATTAAGCACATTTACTATTTCGAAAAAGGCAAAAACCAAAACCTTTTTTGTGGAATGTAAGGGTTTTTTTTTTTTTTAATGTTTTTGCCGTTTCCACCAACATGTCCTCCTGTAATCCTTCAAAATGTGCATAAAAATACATTGATGGAAACATGGCTAACGCTACAGTGAGGGAGAGGTGTGACACGATAAGTGGACGAGATGACACACATATTTACATGGCAGTAAATACGATGAATAAAGTGAAAGCATAGCTGCTATCACTTACTTGTCCTGCAGCTGAACTCTGTGACCCCAGTTCAGAGACCTGACGTGGTTCTGAACAGCCTCCGCCATGGTGGCCCTGGAACACACAGCAGAGGTAAACACTGAACACACCCGACCACAGCACACAGAGGAAAACATGCTTCGTGCTGCGCCTGCCTTCACCAGCACTCACTTTGGGCGTGTTGGCTCACAGGCATAATAAAAGGCCACAATACCATATATTCAAATTAAATTCTGCCGAACTATAATTTCAGTTAATTATTTTAATTACCATATCCATTAATGCAATTTTCACATAACTCGCAATTTTGGTTTTGGCCTTAAAATCTTTCAGACGCTTCTCCTCCGACATTCACAGCATCAGTCCCACTGCCTTAAAGGAATTTAACCATAAGTAGTTTCTCTGTCTTACTGCAAATGCATCACTAGATGGAGGTGTTTAGCCACTGAACGTACCAGTCATGGCAGACCGGCTCAGGGATCTGCCAGCCATACTTCTTGGAATCTTTGACTGCAGTGCCAAGTAGAGCAGCCTGGTGCATGAGTTTCTTAGGAATGCAGCCAACGTTAACACATGTTCCACCAAGACCCCACTTGGTACCTGTTTGGAAAGCATTTCCAAGGGCTTTAACAGCAGTGTCTTTACATCTTCAGACCACAGGCAGTGTTGTGTAATGAACTTGTATAACATGCTCACAAACATAGATTTTACCTCTAATCGATGGCTCCACATAGTCTAAAACAGCAACTTTCTGCCCCGCCTGTGCGGCTGTGAATGTGGATATAACGTAAGTGCATTATTAGATAGATGTCACAGTGCAGACGATATACCTTCAAACATCGAGGAGTAACAGGCACTCACCCTCTTTGGAACACGCAAGGCCTCCTGATCCACCACCAATAACCAGCAGGTCATAATCATACTTCCCTGGATTAGCATTATTACATGATGAACAGGAGACAAGACAGAACTGAGTTTACTTATGAATCCATTAGAGCAGCATTCACCTTTCTCGCTTTCTGTGCCATCTATCAACTTCTCAGCACGCTGAACTCAAACCTTTTATAGACCAAACAACTAATCGATTCATCGAGAAGATAACGGGCAGATTAATTGACAGTGAAAATAATTAGATTCAGCTATAAAGACTAGCTTTTAGTTTTAAGCCCATTGCTCGTCATATTATTCCTCCAGGATATGGCAGCGAGCGGCATTAAGAGTTGACAGTTTGCTTAACTAAGGTCTGTTTGCGGCATCATAAGGAAAGTTTAACTCAGGTGGACGTTATTTACAGTCATCACGAGGTGACAATAATCAGACCAGCAGTAACAGCTGCGCTGCTGGTTTGTAAGTTCACTGTGAGCTGACGGAAACACGTCCAAGTATTAGCCTGGTCCCGTTCAATTCTCTGTATCTACACAAAATATGTGAACAGCACAGTGTTACCTGTCAGGTTTCTTGTCAAAACATGCAAACAATTAGTCCTTTTCCACCGGTGCCTGCCCCTACAGAAGGCAGCCATGTTGTTATTATGAAAGGACCCTGGCTGGGTGTGGGGTGGCTGGAGACCTGCCTGAAAAGAAATGGATCGTACGCAGTCCAATCAAATTAATTTTAATTAACAGAATGGGATAATCCTGAGATTTCGTCCAAATTATTTATATTTTTATGTGCATATCAGACATGTGAAACATAGAATTTACATGAAAACTCTCACTTAAAATATTGGTATACATCCCATTTTTCCTTTATTAAGTGCAAACAATATGAAGGAAATGTACAAACACGGGCTAATACGATTAAAAAGTATTATACGAGCTAATTGGTTTCTCACTATGCCACCTCACAGATGTATCAGCACTTCTGAAAATCACAGAATTTCCTGCCATAAAAGCAACAGCTCACTTAAGGCACCAGTGAATAGATCATTTTGGGAATCTAGTCATTAAGATTGTGGCATTCAGTTTTCCTACATCCTTTTCTGTACATGCTGCACATGTTACAGCAGGAAAAACAAAGGCGTAACTGATAATATTCATGACTGCTTCGTGTTCCAGGGCCCCATTCAGTGTGCTGCAGTCTACTCTCACTGCTTCCTGGAGCACCTAATGGAACTGAGCCATCTTTAGGGTTATTAGATCTTCTTGTGCTTCTTCTGCTATGACACATGTAAATGTCAGGCGTTAAAAGGGTCTATACACGGTACACGCACAGGAGATACAGTGTTTGTTGATATTACCATTGGCAATGGTTAGCAGGAGTGATTTTGTCTTTGAAAGGTCAAACATAATAGCTTCAAGTTTAGATTTGTTTCACACTACATTTCCACCCACAAATGCTAACAGTCATCCATTTCTGTGACTAACAATTTTATCGAGACAGGACAAGGCTTTTGAAGACATTTTTCCAGATGCATTCTCACTCTAACACCACCGCCTTTCATAAGGATTTCAGAACTGTAACTTGTTGGCTCATATTCATAGTCTGTAATTTTCCAGAGATAAAATTGGAACAACAATTTCTGTGGTGGACACTGTACCTCCTTCTTTCATGAAATACAACCAACAGAAATAAGGCAGCTAAAGATTCACACACCAGCTGTGGGGATTCAGTGGTAATTCAGTGGTGACTATTGCTTTCAAACACTGAGGCTTGAACCCTGGTCATCAGGTTTATTGACACCACTCCACTGCTTCATATAAACATCCTACTCGACGATGACTCGACCTACACCCACAACGCCTCCAGTGTGGCGGACCAAAAACGAACATAAAACAATCTAATAAATAGCTCTCAACAACACAGACGGCGTGTCTGTGAGTGAGTGTTCTCCCCATTACTTGATCTACAATCAAATGTTTTCAGATGCTCATAAGTTACAATGCGTGCACCAAAAAATGACATTCTATTTTTATAATTTAGGTGAAGCGACCTTTTAAAAATTCCAATGTGGGCTGTAATGAGCATTGTTGCCTCTCTAAGGCATGTGATCATGACTTCAGACCCTGAGTCTTCCTGGAAATTAATAACATAATGTAAAATAAGACACGGAGTCGAGCAACACCTTCTTTCCAGGCATGATTTATTGAAAACACACCAAATTTATACTCTACAAACCAGTATTTTTCCGTTATGTTTAACAAGCGTAATATTTGCCTCTGGGTATTAGTAAAATTAACATAATACATTCTGTCACTGTGGCATCGCTTCTGCTCGCTACGAAAGCATTAACAACTTTACTCCTCTAGGAAATCAAAACCAGTTTTTGAATGACTATCTTTTTAAAAGTTTATAATACAACGTAATACAAGGCAGAAACCCACCAACAGTCTAAACTACTCGGGGTTGGGGGGATGGTGGGGTGGTGAGGGGGTGCAGGATGAATGAATGAGTGAATTGAGTGGAGGAGAGAGGGAGGGAGGGTGACACAGGAGGAGAAAGGGGGAGAGGTGAACAGACAGGATGGAGAGATGACAGTCGAATAGGGAGGAATAAAGTTATATAAAACACACTTATCTTTATCTACCATGGAAAAGGTTAAGGCACATGATAGGTACAAACACATCTGCTACTGAGTGTTACAGTTACTTTATTTTGACGGCCTTGAATCAGTTATATCTACACAGGTAGGTTCGTTTGATTCCATGTGTGTCGGTGTCCTGCATTGATTTTACAGCACAGTTGCTTGGCTCTTTACTTTGTGAATGCACGCTGCGCATCCACAAAGCCAAAACTTATGAATGCTTGTAAATACAACTCCAGATCCTTTGGTTGTGGTACTGCGAAGCGCAGTCCGGAATAGACAGTCATGTGGGTCTTTGTTGAGAGAGTTCAGTATTGTCCAATGAAAGCACACACTTCTGAGGACACACAAAAGGGATGCTGGGTATCATTATAACTTCTTTTTTAACCTCTGAAATTAAAATCTATACAGTATGTTTTTGTCTTTTTTTGTAGTTTATTGATTTTTACCACAACGTACAGCTTTGTAAACACTGTGTAAAATATGCAAGCTTTATAAAGTCACATACGTCACAAAGAAAAATCAGACTTCAATGCAGGCACATGCCGTTCGCCTTGATGACGCATGAGTGATACCAACTTGGGTTCTCTTTCTGTCTCCTGTCCGCAGAGAATCAGGAGGCAGACCGAGGCCGGAGAGGAGACTGTACATGTTCATCACTGGATTCTGTCTGCAGTCTCACTAAGCGAGAGAAAAATGGCAATATGATTCTGTATCTCTCTGCTTTTCTACATCACAACTGCCCATCCTAAACGTTGTAAAAATATATACTATGTGACCAAACGTGATGCTCTGTTTTTTTACAGTGTGATGCGACTCTTTCATTTTGCCTTCATCCAGATCCACTCGTCCACCTGCACTCTCTTCCTGCACATGAATGAATTAGTTAATATCCAAATGACACCACAAAAAACTGGCACTTGGAAAGAATAGAATATAAACATCTGTACAGTTTTTCTTCATGCTCACGACTGAATATTTCTCTTTAAGATGCACCGGTGAGGGAGGGTTCAGGGTTGGCGGTAACTTGGTCTGAATGCATCGGGAAGTAGAATGAAGGGACTTTTATTAACACTGCCATCTCTTATCTATCCCTTTACCTCTGTCTGACCTCTGACCCCTCCAGAGTGTCTATGTCAAAGCTGTAGGGGCTGTCAGACAACATGGAATTCATCGCCTTTAGAAAGAACACTGCAGATAAACTTTTTTCAGTAACTTTTTTTTTGACAAATACAAAATATAAATAGGTGATCGTCGGCGTAACTCGACAATATTTGACACACATTTAAGTTACGTGGTTATTTCTTGTTTACAAACATGGTGAGCCTTTATCAAATGAGATGTGCTTTCCAAACAATGTGATATTAATATACAACTAAGAAGTCGGTAATTTTTGTTGTTGTTTTTTTCCTTCATTTTTCCGTTTTTTTTCCTTTTGACCCTAATATACATTTATATAAAACCCAACAAAAATAAAAAATGCTTTTAGATCTAGCCTTTCAACAAGAGAACAATCTTCTGCCTCTCTTTTCAAAAACACAAATCATTTATAAACAAAATGCCTTATATCTTCTTTAATAAACATCATTGACAAAGAGCAACCAGCCAGGAAACTCGTGGAACTGCTTCGCTACACAACCAGACTGGTTACGCTCAGTAACCACAGCTCTGTGAGGGAGGGTCAACATGCCGCTCGGCTCATACACGTTGACCACAGTGAAACAGAAAGTTGCGTTTCCGTTTTAGCTTACTTTTATGATGCAGTGTGAACAGAAACTTTGATTCCCTCTGATGCACACACTATGTCACTTTCCTTTCTGCAGACCGCAACTTGCACACTCCTCACTATATAAAACATCAATCACCTGTTGACCACTTTTGAGTTCAAAGCATCTCAGTGCACTTTTTTTTTCTTTTTTCGAAAAACACAGTGAACCAAATGGATTGTAAGTCTATGAGAGCAGGCTGCTGGGAGTACATGTTTATCCACTATGCTACAATTCTTCTCAGGCTCGGTTTCTCTCTTTTTACTTGTCCTTTCTCGTGTCCACCCCACCAATCTGAAAACAGACATTCAGTGACCTTCAAACACACCGGTCCATACCTGTTCACATCAAAACACCAAAGCTTGACAACAAGCTGAAATCAAAACTCTCCAAAACCCACAAAATCGGGGCATGAACTTCTTCCAGGTGTGAAAAATGAAATGAAAAAACATCCATCTCCAATTTCTTCTCCAACAGGTGTCCTACCCACACACGTTCTTTTTCCGTTCACTTCCTTGACCTCACGCTGTCCGCCCTGCATACGTCCATTTCCTTCACCAGCACCGGCCTCTGTCAGTTTCTTGTCACTGGTAGAGCTCAACAAGAGTCAACACTGTAAAATTCACATGATGTCCAGTGGGAATGTGGATATGTGAATGTAGTCGGAGTAGTCACTTTTTGTTCTTTTTCAATTCTTTTTCTGAAAAGCATGAGAATGCTGGCTGCTGCTGGGTAGTTGCTGTTGTCATCATTATATTTTTTAAAATCCTCTTTTCTGTACAAAGTCCAACTCCAAAGATGAGTTCTGTGTGAAATGGCAGTGGTGATATGAGAGATCCTCCTCCAGCTGGGGTGTCGCACTGTCGTTACTTTAAGCCTGAAGCACGTGGACAAGAGAGAAAAACATTAGAAGAACCACACATACAACTGAAATTAAACAATAAATGAAGAGTGTCAGTCCAAAATGTTACAGACACTATAAATAATGATGATCATCATCCATCATGACAGATAACTTAAATACTACACAGTTATTTGAAGGATGCGGTGCCATTATTCATAATTCTGTTTTTTGTCACTGTCTACAAATTCCATGGAAAGACCATAACCATGAGTTCCTCTGTCTCTCAGTGCTTCCCTTCAAGACGTCACTACCTTCGTTCCAACTGAAAACATAAATCTATGGAGCTGCACTATTCAGTGTTTTTTATTAACAATGGAAACAAATGACTGTGTAATGTGAAAGGGGTGACTTGTATTGACAATCAGTTTCATAGTATTATCACCCTACTCTGCAGCTCTATGGAGCATTTTAGCATCTTTCAACTCATTCTTCTTTGTTGGACAACTTTACTGTTTTGGTTCACTCTCACGGTTCTCATTGACTTCATTTTCAACCACATTGGTTTACTGGTGGAGCACAGCTTTAAAAGCTCTGTTAACCCACTGCACGCTTCCTACCCAGCACCAAACAGCAGACAGAAACTTAGCGGTTAGCTGGTGCGCACAGTGTAGAATTTGTAGCTAAAGAGATGAGACTATTGAGACTGAAACTAGGATTCACATTCGTCAGGTGGTAAGAAACAGGTGTAAGTAGGCAACTGTTAGCTAACACGTCCGCCATAGCAACTTTCTAATGTCATACGTTGAATATGATGTTCAGTTTGTTGTGGTTTTTAAGGGCTTCATTAGGTGATGTAATATTATGTCATGTTGTTTTTAAAGCTTGTGGCACTGCCACAAAAAAGCAAGGTACAGTTACAGAGGGTGCTACAGCACCTCCACCCCCCATTTGGCTGAGTCAGGCTACTTGCATTGATGATGATGTTTTGTAACACTAATGGTGACCTTGTAAGTGGACCTTCTACCTCAGTATACAGGAGGATCAATTCATTGTTGGTTTTGGTCTTTTCATGGGATTTGTGGACAATAAGAAAAATGAAGAATATCATCAACCTTTTCCTTTAACATTTCAAACTAAATTGTGTTTTTCTAAAGCATGCATAATTTGCCATCAGTGGACATAAATTTAGAAATAAACTCCTCGGTTTTGCTTTCATACAGCAAGACCATCAGTTGACATCATCATGGTACATAACAAATGACATCAATGTCAACAAATGCTTCAATCATGTCATTGCAGATGATAAATGGAGGCAAGAGAGAGCAAAACATTTGGTAAATGAAGTGGAAATGACTTACCTGACGATTCTTAACATTACCTATAACATTTTTAGCGGCTAAATTACAATGAATACCACAAATCATACCACTGCATTTCTCAAGTCAAGAGTCAACATGTGATGTATTTTCTATGGTAATGCAATGGATGGAGATGAAAGAATTGAGCGGATGGCCACTGGCAAAGACAACTGAGATAAGAAGATGAGGATGAGGCAGACAGTGAGGTCTGACAAGAGGCCTCTGGCACAGGAGAGGACAACAGCTGTGAGGAGGAGGAGGCAGGAGGGGATAAATGCTACTGATAGAATAATGACAACTACTGAAGCTCACCCAGATCAGCTTGCAGCTTTGCAAAAGTCATGTAGAGGGACATTACCCAGGGGGTCAGTTTAGAGTTCAGTAAAACACTGTAAGGGAAACTAATGCACTGCAAATAAAATATGTAAAGGTTTAAGGACATTACTAATTTAGATGCCTTTTCTTATGACTTGTGTAACCGATTGTTGCTACCGTTGCCTGAGAACATGAACATGAAAAAATGGAAAGAAAGAAGAAATTCAACTGCTCTTGTTGGGGGATGTTCTCACAACATAGTATTTCTAATGGAGAAAAACAATAGCCTTCATTAGATATTTGTGGTTTCAGCTGCAGCTTTATTCATTCAAAGTGATGGATGCTTTAAGCTGGAGAACACTTGATTCTCTCTTCTAAAAAAGGCATTGTAGCAAATCTAATTTTAAGAATTTCAGTAACTTTTACGGAAATATGACTATGTAAATTACAAAAGAAGCCACTTAGTCATTATTTACACCATGAATTCAAACACAAAATATTCTAATCAGCAACTTCAGTCCTGACCAGTGTATATATGTGTGTGTGTGTGTGTGTGTGTGTGTGTGTGTGTGTGTGTGTGTGCATATCTTTTCCTTTTTCCCTACTGCGTTTCATTAAGCGATAACTGAATCCCTGGAGGATCCCTCTGAAGTGCAGAAGAATTATTCTGCTTCACCATTTGCCACCAATTTCAGCAAAGACTGTCAGGGGAAGCAGTACGTTAAAGCTAGACGTACATTTCACTCAGACACCTGGTGCTGAATTGTAACACAGACCAAAGCCTGCTGTCTACTTTCTATGTGTATTACAGAGCGATGAAGTCATGTTGGTTCAACTGTGGTAAAATTCGATTTCTGCAGCAACACTGAGGCTTATAGAGCATGTAGCAGGTAAACACACAGCATTCCTTGCACTTTGTTAAAAATGTGAGGAAAAAAGACACCATACTACAACTCTTAAAATGCAGAGTATCACTTTTGCTACAGCCCCATGTAAACTGCTTCAACATGTGGAAAAACCTAAAGCTTGATAGTTCTGCTCTGCCAAGTTACAGTTGTCAGTTAATTTCAGAAATTTTCTTGTTGTCTTGCTTACAGATGAGCCTGTGTAAATATTCAATTCAATGTAAGAATTGATGAAATTCTGCAATAAAATCTAAAATATTTAAACCTTAAAAACTGTATTCCACTGAGCGGCAGGTGAATTATGTAAGTTTCCATGAAAAGAACAAGGTGACTTCTCCAGCTGACTGCTCTGGGTGCAGGGTGACAGCAGGTCTACATGACAAAGTGTGAGGGTGAAGGGAACACAGGCGGAAACACTGAGCAAACAGGGAATGAAAAGGATACAAGCTAACCCAAAAGGTGAAGGTCGTTATTTTTGCTGTGCTTATATTTTTCAGACCTACCATGCATGCATTTACACCCAGGAGTCAACAGGCTGGGGCTTAACATCACAAGCGTCCACCAGACTGACCGCAGGCCTGTTACTCCTTATATAGTGTTTCCTATTTGTGTCATTCTGTGGCCACAGGAGGAGGGGTTAAAAAAACACAGCAAAACAAAAAAAAGAGGTCAATACATTTCACAAATACACTCACGCACACACACACGCACATGTACCCAGGAGGACCCAGAGAAGCCAGAATTAGTTCCCTGCCTTAAGGAAAGCTTGGAAAGAAGTTAGAGTGATTACAAAACAGCAAACCAAACCATGCAAATGAAAGAGGGAGAGAGCAGTTTCAACAGCCAGGTTGCATTCAAAGCAGGCAGAACATCTCTGGGAAGTACAGACAGCAGACTTAGAAGACGGTTTTGGAGTAACACTGGACTGCCTGTACACGCTGAAGACAAACATGGCTGTTTGCTGTGCATCTGCCTTTTCAAATAGTGACAGTTAACTTCACCTCAAACAGGTTTAGTGGTTAACTTAAGTATCATGACGAGTATGTACGAACCAAAATTAAACACTGGAGCCTCAGGTCAGTGATGAGTGCTGATGCTGGCAACAGCTGCTATTTTGTGCTGCAATACTCTGCTGCTACATTAGCTGCTTCATGTCATCTTTAAATTAGGTACAATTTGCACTTATTTTGGTCTAATAGCCTCTGAACAGCTATTAGACATCATGTGATACTAAAATTGGCACTAAAAACTATACAGATGTGTTATGAAGCAACTTTCATTGCAGGTTTTACAAATATAAAATAATATTAAAAATACATTTTTATGTATTTATAAGCTGTGCATGGACAGGAACTTCTTTTAAAATAGCTGCAGTAATTTTCAAAAAGATCATCTTCTTCTTAGCTCTGAGTCTGAGGGCAGTCTTTGATTCCATTTCAGTCAGCTACACTGACACACAGTAATATCATTGTGGAAAAGGCATAAGTTATATAAAAATAAAAAACAGTGAAAATCAAAACTGTAAGAGCAACTTAACACCAGAAGAAAATCTTGTTTATGCAGAACTCATTTATTATGCAGAAGTGTACTCCAGGGTGACTTCAGTGCACCGTGACGTCACTCTTAGAGCTGCAAAGGAGCCCACAAGCCAAAGGTCAGAGGTGTGACAAAGTTGAAACTGTCAACAACAGACAGCAGTGAAACACTGCTTTTCAGCCTGGTGTTAAGTTCCACTTTTAACAAAACAAATCACTGTAGCAGCATCTTTAATTTAATGAAAAAGAAAGGCAACCAGAAAAATGGGCAAGCAAGAGTAAGAGAGTCTATTTCCTGATTATCAGCTACTGTCAGTTGATTTGACTGTTAAACTGTTTAACCGTTGCTGATGCAAATAAACTGCTAGTTCATAATTGTTCCCCGTAGCTCACTTTTAAATACTGAACTGTTCACTTTTTGAAGAATGAAATTACATAAAAATTATTACATCCCTATTTAATAAAGTTTAACAATCATTCCCAGATTAAATAAACATTAATAACCACCTCACAACAGCTAACTAATGTGTTGTTGTAATCCAGATGAAAACACTGCAGATTATTAAATGTATTAACTCTGCTCCAGATTTCATCTTTACATTGCCTCAGAAACATTTTCAAGAGTTCATTTTAACCTGCATGGAGAGGCAGATACACTGTATGACCATACACATAAAGACAAATATGCTAAACGGACTCTAATGGACTTTTAATTGGATTCATTTTCCAATCCCATAGGGGAAATCCTGTTCATCTAGCACTGAAGTAGATGAAAAAACTATAAAAAGTACTCGAGAGTCATCTGACACATGTCAGACATCCTCTGAGGCCATTATCCTGTGACTCCTCTTTGAAGCTGGATTGCCAATCAGCTCAATAATAAACAAACTTTGGCTGCAGTGTGAAACGGCTGCATAATCAGCAGGCGTCCACTTCATAATGCAACAGTCTGTTCATTGCCAAGGCAAGGGTTGTCTCCGCGAGGACCGGTTGTTGGCGGTTCTTTTAATCAGTCTCTGATTAATTACTTTACAGACACCAAAAGCTTACACTCAATTAACTGGTGGCTCGCAGATCTGAGGCTGTTCCCAGCGCTGAGCTGTGGCGGGCAACATTAACAGAGAATGACAACTTCCAGCCTCTAGAATCGATAGGATTAAGAGCTTCTAATGAGGACCACCACAAAAAACATGAAGAGAGAGGGAAAGAGAGAGACACAGAGGGAAAGGACAAGTGATAACATTTCAGTGAGACATCATTATTTCATCCTCTGTCCCCTGATCCCTCAGGAGACCCGAGGAGGTCTGCCTGTACCTTTAATGGCTCCCGTTCTGTCAGGTCCACTGAGCCGTCGGCTGTCTTGTATTTGCAGTCCTTGTCCCTCTGGTCAATGGTGGAGTAACCATCTAATGAGGTCAGAGAACAGTGGTCAGTTCATTCCTCTACATCCTCGATTAAATAAAGGGATGACAGATCATTTACAGTGTTGTCTTGACCTGTGTGGAGTGACAGGCTGAAGGCTCTTCTGCTCTGGAACACTTGCCGGACACATTAAGAGCAGACTAAACAGCACATTGTTAGTGCATGCTCATATTATTTACCACCACAAAACAAACTGGATGAAGTATCTGCATCTCCTGTCCTCATACCTGACTTTAAAGATGCACTCTCACATATTCCGGCTCAGGTCCAGTACCAAGCATCTCACAGCAACACATATTGTATTTGGTCCTACTTTTAGGACTTCATGCATTTTATCAACATTCTCCACCATAAAAATGACTAGAGAAGAGCTCCAGAGATTTCTTAGAAGTTGCCGACATTCCTTGATGACAATGAGATGAGATTCATACAAATCATGAGGTCAGTTGTCTATCAGTTACTGATTTCAATCATAGTAACACATAACTGACAATGGCAGAGCTATAAGGACGATAAGAGAATGCACAAATAGTTTATCCTCTTCTCTGAGGTGACACAAGTTAACAGGAGGTGCAGTGTCGCAATATCATCACTGAGTGTGCACTATTGCACAATACATAGAAAGTGTGGTGCCAAACAATGTGATTGGACAGAGCTGTTTAGGATATGTCATGCAGCGAAGTCAAATCTCTGTTTTAGATTGTGTTCACATTTACTGTTTAAGCTGCATGAGTGGCTTGTAAATACACTATATGCTTATTCTGAACTTGATGGTAGCAACACCTGTTTGGAACAGTCCACAGGTAAACAGGCTCATTGGTAATAGGTGATAGTATCATGTTTAGGTATGAAAGGAGCATCCTGGAAAGGCTCAGACGTTCACAAGCCAGGATTGCTATTTTCTGCATTTGCCACTGTTTCATTTGTCAGACTGCAGCCGTCAGAAAACTATGATCCATCATCATAAGTTCATCTTAACAGCTCTGCGTGTTGTAAAACAGCGACATCACATCTCCAAGGAGCACTTCTCTTTGCTGAAAGTCAATGTGGAAAGCTTCATACATGTCCTACTTTAAAGTAAGAGTGTTTTTAGTCCTAGTTGAGCTTTCAGTACTATTCCTCAGAGGGATTGTTAGACGTTTGATAAATATGGGCCAGGAGGCTTGGAGGAAAACCAGCATGATATACCCTAAGAGGGTATCTTTGGGTAAGAGGATGGAAAAGAAATATGTCAGAAAAGTTACTCCATTATAGCAAAAACTCCTACTCTATCCACACCCAAGAGTCACAAAATTCCTGGTTTCATGAACATGAGAAAATACTATCTAAGTTGAATTTCTATATTTTTAACAACAGCACAATGTTTTAGTTTGAAAGAAGCATGGCAGAGCAAATCTGTCCTACGATATATTAAGAGTGTATTAATTTAAATGGAGAACCACCCACATCTTTTGGTTTTGAGCTTTTAGCGAAGGCCCAGCTTTGCACAAACATCTTTTAACAGAGGGGTCTTGCATACAGCATCAAAGAGCGTCATGTCTGAAGCTCGGTCCAAAGCCATCATGTCGAGATCAGAGTGTTCAGCGGTTTGAATTTTCAGATTAAAAATAACATCTTGGCAACGGGTAAAGAACTAGTAGAAGAGAAGTCGAATCAGAGAAGACACTATTGGACACTGGAGAGAGATTAGAGGAGAGCTAGCTCGTCTTTGGCTAAGGACCATCATGCAGTCTGGCTCTTACCTGGACCCAGCTCATCCATAGGTATCATATCACCACTGCCACATTTCCTGGTGCCTGAAAAGCATTCATATGCCATTTGTACAAAAGAGGCACACACAAACTGAGTCATTGAGCCAAATGCTGCTGCTTTTCAGGGTAATGGTTCTTGGCCAGTGATTGAATAATGCAAACTGAGAGTGGGCAGGCATGAGGGCCGCGATTCATGTGCATGTATGGATGGAAAAAAAAAAGAAAAAAAGGGCCAAAAATCAGGACATTAAACTGCTGCTATGCTATCGACTCCTCTGTCAAAGAGATGTCTGTTGTTGGGCCAATGTACTGCGCAAGTCCCACACCCTCCCCCACATTCTGTTTACTGCTGCTGCTATAGAAAACCTCTATCCCAGTTTTTTCACTGTGGATACAGCTGTACACACTTACTTAAGGGTGGGGAAATTTTCATTATCTCTGACCCTATTACGTCAATTGAAAAGCCACGACGAAAATAAAAAGGAGTCCAGCATCTAAAATGAGGACATTTCTTTATGTTTCCTCCAAAACTAACCTGGTTGAAGGTTTTGGTTCAACAGCAGCAGTATGCTGTTCAAAGCTCCATCTCCCATTTTACGTGCTTTATCTTTGACCCCTATGAACGGCACTGTTGCAGCATGTAACGCACCACAGCTTCACCTCACAGTAGATGAGAGTAGTAATGTGGCAAGCATAGCGCTTCGATAAAGCCATGAGAAAAAACAGACATGACCTCAGCATGTGGAGTGGACACACACCATCAAGCAATGTTTTCAAGTTACTGTTAGTATTTAGTTTGAACCTGCTTTGAGGACTATACGGGTGGGATCCTCCATGTCAGGATTAATTTGACTTTTGTAGTAACTAAACTGTTCTCACTTCTGATTGTCAATAAAGAAAAGACCAAAAAGACCAAAAATATCATTTCATCTTATTAATAAGTACGACCTGTGTAATAAAAGTCTGATATATCTCATTCATTTCTGTACAAAAACTATTCAAACACATCAATGAAGAACATCATTGTACTGGGTGATGTGTTCCTTCATTACAATGAACATCCTGCTGCTGAAAATGCTCATGAGAAAACCAAATGTGTATTCATCCACTGCTGGAATACTTAACTTCAGGTACCATTTGCTAAAAACGACTGTGCCCAGCCATTTTAGGAGAGTCTTGAATCTTTCTTTAAAAATGAAAGTCAACATTTCTAAACTGTTTTGCAAGATTTACGTCATCACTAGGAACCAGTGGGGTTTAGGCTGAGTGCCACAGACAGATTAGGGAAGTCAGAAAGTACTGAGAGACTTAAACATTTTTGGTTTTGCTCCTTTCACAAACAAAAATCTAGAATAACACCAGCGTTCTAATTTAATTAGACCCTGGACCCTCATGTTTTCCTCAAACGGATGGAATTACATAAAAGTGACATTTAATGATCATTTTGCTGAGAACCCCTGGGATATTCTCTCCCTTATCCCACCCACTTGGTCCTCTAAACAGGCAAAACAATCACAAACACTCCCACACACACATGCACACACTTTCACTGACCTTGGTTCTTCTCCATCAGGGGTAGAGTGGTGTCGTCGTAGCCCGGCTTGCCGTTCTTAGTTGCTTTAGGGGTGGCTGTCACTGTGGGCTGAGAGAAGAGACAGAGGAAGCAGCATGAACACAGCATCATACACCTCAAACAGGTACACAGAGAACAGAGAGAACTCGTGTTCTCTCCATGTCAACTTAGGATTGAAAAGAAAATGATTTTCACAGTTTTCCAGGCTCATACACAAATATCACAAGCTGACAAGTGTAACATCAACTGCATCTGTATACTAACAGAATATGAAGTCTGTGTGTAATGCCTTCACGTTTTAACCATGTAATACCTTGGGTCATACATAATTATGCTGTAATTAAATGCTTTATTCAATGGAGATTTAGCTTTAATTCTTTTATGTAATGAGGAACAGCTAATGATGCTAACACTTTTTCACTCGGTGCTTCTTCTCTAAATTTTGTGTCTTAAGGATAACTTCCACAAGACTGTACCTGGAAGTGACTCTTGTTCCAGCCGTCCTTGGTCAAAGCGTTCCTCAGCTCCTTGTAACTCCAGACTGTCTGCAATACATGGGACGCAGCCTTCGTTTCGCGAGCTGATTGGCTGAGGGGGCCACAAAAAGGGGGAAATACATGAAAAAATAACTACTGCAATTTAAGTCAGAAACCTCACGCAACCCCTAAAAAGTGACGGCTGGGTATGTGCTGGCACACCGCTGCTGCAATCAATCTCTTTATTCAAAGACGTTCAATCCCCTGAGTGGCTCCAGGGTCTAGTTTTTAATTCATAGCCAGATGAGTGCACATTTCCTTTCATTAGCTACCTCCAAGCCACCAGTATTAATTACATGTGGGTGGGGGCCTCACTTCAAAGAAAGCTAATCTCATGAGGCTGAGAGGAAACATAGCTATTTGGTCTGTGAATGAAGTATGTATATTCATGCTAGTTAGAGCGACTCTCGGTGTGATCAATACTTCACCACACAAGGACAAGCCTTTGAAAAGTGCTCTTGATCTTAAATTAAAAGTGTGGCGCAGACACACTTCATTTTGCAATGGCTGACATTGTGGTAACATAAGAAATCTGTTGAAAATTTGCATTGCTATCAGTTAGCTGTCATTGTCAGGTTGTTGAGGAGAACACTGCCATGAGAGAAATGACTCCTCACTTAGTCGTACAAGCAGCATCTTCAGAGGCAGCCTGTTAATGAATGTGTGGTGGTGGGTGGTGGTGTGTGTGGGCTCAGGCTTGTTAGAGTATAGCATTGTGGTAGCCAAGCTTTGGCCATTAGAGACACATTACATTATACTCCATGAATACTAATAGAAAGGTTCATGATGCAAATTGAATTCAAGGTCAGACTGTAATAATTACGTGTGTAATGTCTCCATAGTATACCCACACTTCAGGCATGGTTTACATAAATATGAAGGTATACATAGGTTCTATTTGGCTCACTGTCTGCAAAACAATCTGTTTGACCTACAGTAGGAACTGAGACTAATGATAAAAACACACAAGAAAATGTGCCAGTGTTCTAATCGAGCAGATGCCATTTGGGGCTGCCATGTATGAAAGTGGACTAATTAATGCATAAACTCCTCGACAAAATTGATTTACAACCATAATTTAATCCAAATAAGACAGTCTGCAGGTTTAGATGCAATGAGTAGGTGATCTGAGGAGGGGAGTGAGGGGCTATACCATCCCCCTTGTTAGCAAAATGACCAAAGTGCATCCCCCTTGTTATCATGCCATCCATCCTCTCCATCTTCTAGTACCAGAGAGAGTGTAGGGGCAGAGGGCTTGTTTAGATGTTTAGATATTGAGCCTGGCTGACTCACTGATCCTTTATCTGTTAGAATCTATGACCCCGACCACGACTCTGAAATATGAGGAGTCTAACTGTGCTGTGTATTGATAAATCCATGGCGCTGTCCGTGGTGCTGAAAATACACCTCCAGACCAAGCTTGGGAGGGTCACATGGGTGTATATATGTTGATTGGTGGTGTGGGGCCAGAGGGGTTCTCCCATCGGACCAGCTCCCCTTTAGAAATCAACAAATCACCAATTGCATGCACTCAACCTAGAAATAGTTGCTCCTTACATGTTGTAAAGCAACATCAATCACATTGACGGTACAATATGTGATCTGTCTTACCTGGTCCTGTTGATGGCGACCAGCTTCTCAATGGCCTGGGCCTGGATGAGGGAGCGGGCATTTTCAGAGCTGTCAGTGACAATCTCATGGATTGTGTTTAGGATGGCGACCACAGTGTCCTCCTCCAGGTTTTTGGCTGGCCGCTGCTGGCCGCTGGGCAGGTTGCTCACTAAGTCCCGCATGGCATAACTTCCTGTGAGGAGAAGTATTTTTTTTTGGTTAGCCAGGTCATTGTGGTGGGACGATAAGGTTTCATTCGAAATGTCATCAAATTCCATCAAAACATTGGCTAAGTCATGTCGTGCAGCATTGAGTCTTCTGAGTCTTTGAATCTTGTGAAGTGAGATAATTTCAATTGTTTTCAATCATTCCACCACAATTTCATATCTATCTTGACTTGACTCAATAAAATTCTTGCTATTTGCTTTGGAAAGTTAATGTTAATCTCCAAAGGAAAGGTTTATCAGCTGTTAACTGCCAATGGTTTGTACCAATCAGGTCCTTGTTGCGGCGGTCGATGGACAGGTTGCGCAGGGCGATGGCCACAGCCCGGACCACCTTGTCAGAATCGGAGCGCAGCAGCTCCACCAGGATGGGGAGACCTTTCTCCTTACGCACTGTGGCTCGGATGTAGTTGGACCACTGGAGGGCAGACAGAGGACATGGCGTGACTGCTTTTTATAATTTTGACCTTTAACGTCTAGGGTAGGCTGAGTGAGCACACACTGTCAGCAACATCCCGTTTGACATTCATGCAGACCTACAGATTCCCACCTGGGAGCTGCCCAGCATGGCCACACATCTTTTTTTTGGACCACTGGGAAAACTCCACTGGAGGAGTCCAGGTCACCTCCATGACAGCAGTCAAGAGACGGGAGGACATGATATATGCCTTCCTGCTCACACACACAATCTATACATGCACACCAGTGGTAGTACATTTATTACAGTACAGTACTTAAGTACAAATCTGAGGTACTTGTACTGTACATTTCAAAGGGAAATATTCTCCTTTTTACGTCACCACAATTATTCGACAGCTTTAGTTATAAATCACTTTACAAATTATTGATTGCATACAAAAACATATGAAGTTCTTAAAAAATATGATACAATTACACTGTGTAACAGTATATAAAAGCACAGCTAAATGTGAGGATTGGCTCTGGCTAATTTTGATGGACCTTTCCCAATGTTTTCTGGTGCTTTGCAAACAAAAAAATCAATGAATCGAGAAAATGAGCATCAGATTTATCCATAATTAAAACAAATAGTTGCACTCTTGCCAAATAGCTAAAAGCTCAAACTCAACCAACTACAGCAATAAAATGGAGATTACGAATTAATGCATGAGTAACAACAATCTAGCAACATAACATACGATCAATTGGAGCAGCCATTTTTTCTGCAGAGTAAATACTTTTAATTGGAATATTTTTAGTACATTTTCCTGATTACACATACTTTTACTTCAGTAAGATTTTAAATGGAGGACTTTTACCTGCAATGGAGTATTTTCATTGTGTGGTATTAGTACTTTATTGAGATCTGTTAAGTATCTGAATACTTTTTCCACCACTGATACACACACACACACACATACACATTCAATCATTCCCTCACAAGGCAACTCGGCAGTGCTCTGAGGGCTTGACTAATTCACAACATTACACAGCGGGCCTCTGAATGGACATGTGATATAATTTGTCTTAATTTAAACATCAGTAGATTTTACTTCTCATTTTTGTGTAACATGAAACATTAAGTTTGACATAAAAGGGTTTCTCTTCTAAGCACTGGTACCCCAAGAGATGTAATTAAAACAGAAGACTGGGCACAGCTCAACCACCAGGTGGCAGTAGTAAACCTTAGAAAGCAGGTCAACCAAGAGGTACAGAACTAGGCAGTAGCAAAGAATGACTAGGGTGGATGACTTGAGTTGTGATATCCTCCCAGGGAGCAGGGACATGCTTTGTCCAGCCACCAGATGTGACAGTGTGATGGGTTAGCAGCTCCACAGGCTCCTGAGCCTGTCCAAGCATTCTGAAATGCTTCAACATGGAAAAATATACAAAGAGATATGAGGAATTTCTCCACACAATTTAGCTGAAAATCACTACTACTGAATTACTGAATGTTAACTCTTGAAGCTAAAAAAAGAAAAACCCAAAAGAACGCTGCAGCGGTTTTTACACTCGATGTAGAGATGCTTGGTGCTACTGATGAAATTCTTCGGACTGACGGATGTGTTTACAGTCTGACACATTGGTGTTAAGAGAAGCGTTGCCACGATAATGCTGCTGTGAGCTGAATAGAGCCAGCCTGCTGAAAAACATAAGTGACCGCTCTTGCCTGGGGTGCTGCTGCCGTAAACTGGCATCTGACAACTAGCCTTCCCTGTTGATAACTCACTGCTGCCTGCAAGCCAGACAACCTCTCGGAGGCTCCACAGATGCTCTAATTGGAATAAATGTCTGGTCCTGGCTGCAGTGGTCATCTTATCCATCATCAGCAGCAAACATCTAATGGGATGACAGCTCCAGAGAATAAGGTTAGACACAAAGTTATCTAACTATAGTCATGTAATCCTTCTTTGAAAGAAGGTCCTGACCAAGAAACACCTATTAATGACCTCCTGCCTGGCTCAGTTGTGTCTTAAGATTTATTTCAGCTTACACAGTTGCTATATGGTTTGCAGACACACTGTATGGAAACCTTGCAAAAGTGACTCAAAGCACCTCTGGGGTCAGGTCTTGTTTCCTATCAGACTGTGTTTTTTCTCTTTACCGAAGAGGACACGTTAGAAAAATACAATCTATTAGGAATAAAAGTCAGACCAAGCATAGTGTCTGCATATTGTGCCCTCCCCAACCCTGGACTCACGGTCCACTGTCCAGCGCTGAGGTTTTGCAGGGCCCCGGCAGCAGCCTCCAGGGTGTTATAGTTCTGGCTCTCCGTCAGCAGAGATAGGTAGAGCCTCACCACCTCCGGCTGATACAGCAGCTCAAAGCCTGCAGGGAAATTCAGAGAAACACACACACACTGGTTAAACTCTCTGGCAAGACAGACAGGCCAATTAGGTTGTGCGAAGGTACCGGCAGTACACTGCTGAGGTTTATCTCAGACCATAGGGAGAGTTCTTTGGCAAGGGGAAACAGGAAAGAAGCTTGGGTTTACCATAATGCACAATATCTCCGGTAGGAGCAGACAACCTGGACAAAGGCAACACAATTTGGACTGCATCTTATTTTGCAAAGTTTCAGTAAAAATGTACACAACTCCACAACATACACTGAAGGGAAAATTTAAGCCCAAGCTTTCCACCTGCAGCACATATATCAAGGCAGGCTGGAACAATGCCTACTATCTTTCCTTTAACAGTTCTAAAGCATTATGATTGAATACGCCTCAGTATTATAAATGAGGAGAACACAAGAAGGAGAAATTATTGATCGGACAGCTCTGACCAAACCCAGAGTATTCGAGAGGGAGGTTTATCTCACTAGCACATAACACATTCCACCACAGTCAATCATTAGGCCTCCCTCTGATGGAAACCTAATTACATTATCAGCTATTAGACAGTGCGGGCACAGGGAGAGAGAGAGGAGTGGAATCACATCAGATCAAATTTATTCATCCAGGCTTTTTCTTATTTTGCACAAACAGGTTCGTCACTGAGCGCTTTACAAGGTATCAACAAGACGCAAAGCAATTAAATGAAAATGTAGAAATTTCAGAGCGAGGATATTTCCACTGTCAAGATCATTTTGAGCTGTTTCGTGGAGTCATACATTTTTAATGGCAGGATGCATCACACCACAGGAAGGGAAGACACCTCGTCAGATTTTGATGGATTGAGTCAAACAATTGTTTTGACAGCTGCATACATGTTCAGGTCCTATTTTACATCAATTCTAAAAAGTAGTCAAGTAAAAAAAAAAAAATCCATGCTTTGTTGTTCACATTGAGAGGAAAGTAAATGTCTTTGGAGTAAGGAATCAAAACAAATCCAGAACAAAGCAAGGCCACAGTGTTTCAACAGGGGGCACAATCTGCTCTTACTCACTGAGGTTTTAACAGACTTACGCAGTCTGCATCACAAGTTAGCTGATGCTTCTGAACTGGTGGCTAAAATTGTCTTTTACACAAATACCAGTTCACCAGCAGCTTCCTTCCTATCCTCTACAATAGGACACAAGCAATTTCAAATCCTTCCTCTATCCCTCCAGGCTCAAATTAAAGAAAATATAACCCACCGTTTCATCCCATGTCTTCTGAGGCCAGTATTTCCAACGTTCTATTTGAAAACCCTTGTATTATGTGGGCAGGGATATATAGTAACCCTGTTTGATTGATGCGCAAGGGCTGACACGGCCCTCAGTGCATTTTTTGGAATGTAGAAAATGAGAATCATTTTGTAATACGACTGTGACTTGGGTCCAAGTATAAAAGCATGAAAAACCTTAAGAGGGCATCTTGGAGTAACGTCTCAATTATTGTCTTACTTGTTTCAGCAGAAGAAAAGCAAACAGTGAAAGAGGGAAGATTGTCATTTGTGTGCTTCAGAGGTACAACGGAAACCAGCAAACTAACATTTGTGCCTCTAAATCCATATCTCACACCCGTAATTTGCAGAGAGCGGAAGCCTGGGCGCGCTCCGAGATTGCCAGATTCAGACACAGCTACATAGTTGTTAACACTCAAAAAGCAGGGTTTTCATCCCTGTGGTGTTTCCCCCTGACATCATGCCAAGCCTGCTCCAGAATGTGTGTGGGAGGAACTGCAAGGTCAGGAGGATGTTACTGTGGGTGCTGCTTGAGAAAACTTAGTTTCAAACAAGCAGCACAAGGAGGAGTCATCATGCACAAGACCCTGGTTGTAACCATGTGCTAAAGCATCAATCACATCAATAGGTTTTCTCGGGGGCTACGCAAGAGGGGAGAGTCTGCAAACCAGACACTCAGCAACATTCTGCATGCTCCTCATATTTCTGGGCCTACTGGGTGCACACTCAGCAAACTGGAGACCGTCTTGCACGCAGTCCCGTTGACAGACACTTCATCTCCAAGGCAGATTCTCTCTGCACAAAATGTCAGCCATGTTGAACCTTTGTTGCCAAGTTCGCCTGCGCTCTAAGATTGCGCCTTTTACGACCATAAATGCCTTTACTGGCAGCCAACTGAAGCGACTTATGAAATTGGCGTTTTACAAATGGGGGACTCAAGACAAAAAAAGACTTGTATTGTTCAACAAAGGAGGATGAGAGTGGAGGGAAATTCATTGGGCCTTTAAACTAATTCCTTTATCCTTGGTGGAATTTCTCGCTGTTGAGCCAGAGAATATCTGCCAGAGCTTTCACTCAGCATCGTTAGCGGGGGCTTAATGTCAGCACAAAGTGCTTTAGGTCTCTCCTGACAGCACTGGCCAGGTCGAGCTCTGTTGGCAACCATATACTGTAGTGTTGTTCTTGCTGTCATCAGTCAACTCCTGCTAGCCTTCTGGCCTGCTAGTTGTCAGTTTGTTAGGCTGAATTACAATTCAGAGGGGGAGATGAGCTGTCAGTGTGAGGTGACCTTGGCTTTGCTCAGGGCAACGCACAGCCCTATATTCTGTGACAGACTACAAACATGATGAGATTACTTAAATATGGATGTATTGTATGGTGCGGTGTGGGGTGTATGCAGTTGCATTTCTTTTTAAGTTAGCACACACTGCAGAGTATACTGTGTCCATCCAACGGGCACACAGTAAGTAAAAGTCACATATATGGTGCAAGGTCTGGTACCAGTGGTGGAAACAATATTCAGATCCGTTACTTAAAGGTACAATATGAATTGTCGAACCTGTTGAAAGTCAACCAAAAAAATAGGGGGCAGCATATCACCAGAGTAGCTGCTAAGTGCTGCTCACTACACTCTTTGGCATTAGCTACTAGCTGCCATTAACTAGTCAGCTCAGTTAGCTGTGCAGCTAGTGGCTCTGACTGGAGTTTGCCCCGAACGTGAGCTCGGAGCACTGGGGATTGTTGGTGTTTACACTGCGGGCAACGGAACTGGAATCAACAGCCTTCCAGTGAACACAGCCTCCATGATCGAAAGAGGCCAGTTTGATGACAGGGAAATGGTGCCAAGGTGATTGATGATGGCTCCACCAGGACTCTGAATCTCGGGATGATGAAGATCACGGCAGGCTGAGACAGGACAGCCACGAAGAGAGAGAGTAGCAAGAGAAAGTTAGGGCATCACCTGAATGTTTTCCCATCTAACTAGGACAGCCAGATCAAAGTTAGTATTGCTGCAACATTGGCAAGACAAGACAAGTTTCATTTTGTTTCTGTTGAGTTTGAATAAGTGAGTTTTCCAATAAGTCAACCAGGCAACTAAGCTTGTCTTATTTTGGTTAAGTTAGGGGTGCTTGCAGAGAGCTATACTATTGGTCTGTCTATCTTGAGGTACAAAGCGTCATTACCAAACAGGATGGGCTGCAGCTAGATTGGTAACTTCAGTAGATAACTTTACAATACGATACACAGACATCTGTGACATAACGTCAGAGCTGTTACTTCTTCATATTCTGTTAATATTGTTCATTCATTTTTTTGAAAGTTCAAACGAAAGTTCTTGTCATATCTCACCACTGCACCACACTGTAAAGATTTAAAAAACCTTAAAAGCAGACGTTTGGCAATGAAAAAATACTTCATTACAAGTCCTGTACGGAAAATGTATGTTAGCAAAATATATTAAAAGCAGCTATAATAAATATTTTTTATTAAAAAAAAAGATCAAATAACACATGTATGTGAAAGAAGCCACTCAGCCACAACCAACTAACAGAGATTTATGACCAAACTCTGCAGCTCCGTTCAGCTTCAAAAAGCATTTCAGTTTCTTTCAGCTCTATTTTTTTGTGGTTCTGGTCTTTATTGTGCTGGTTCACTCTCACTCACTCTTACATGACTCAAGACTCAGTAGTGCTGAGGGACGAACATACTCAAACACACACATATGAATGAATGTGCACAGTTGGTAAGGTGCACACAAGGTGCTCAAAAGTCTATGCTCATCCTAAATGAGGTGAGAGAGGAGAAGCTGCAGGTTTCTTTTCAAAGCAGAAGACGACTGTGACAACTCCTGCAATTGAAGTGAAGCTTAGTGCCGGAGAAATAAAGAGAAGGGGTTTTGTGGGGCTGGGGCAGTGCATTAAGTTGAAATGATTGAGTGATGCTCAGTGAACAGCTAAAGCATTCATTTGGTTCAAGTAATTTCACTATTGGCTGCAACTAAAACCAAGGTGTAGCAGCGTCAGGCCAGTAAATCAAGGATGAATTGACATCTGAAGAAGAGACACACACTTATACATGTATGTGAGCATAAACTCAGACCCATACACTCAGACAAACACCTCACTGACTCAGTTCTCTCAACCTTCCCCTTCCTCTAGCATAGATGGCTGCATATGTGCACACCTCAGCAAACACCTCCGTACACATCCACAAACACACCGAGCTCTCGCCTGGGCGCGTCAAAAAGCGATGTTCATCGATCTCGTCTGCCTCAAACACGTACAGGTCTCTTCCTCCATTTACACAAGCACTGTACTATTGCCATTTATTTACTGCTCCGTTTCTAGCGCATAGCACTTCCACTGAATCATCGGGACATGATGGTGTATCACTTTCTACAACTCATAGGGGGGTTTAACAGCGCTGTGAACGACTCGAGAGAGATGCAGGGAGATAACGTGAGTGGCAGATGGAAAAAAAAAACAGAACAGCAGAAAAAAAAAATCTCCCCTATCTGTCATTTTTGCTAGATTCACAGGAATACTGCAATAACACGCAGCCTCTGACCTTTGCACTCCTGACTTCTGCTTAATTGAAATGCTGGTGATGTCCAGATCTGTGCGGGAAAAAGTGTTCTGCTGTTACTCTCTGTCACTCTCATATTAGTCTCTTCAGGTAGTCATCACAGAAAGATAGAGACATGGATGACAGAGTAAGAAAAAGAGA
The DNA here is from genome assembly GCF_051107435.1 of Chaetodon auriga. Lineage (NCBI taxonomy): Eukaryota > Metazoa > Chordata > Actinopteri > Chaetodontiformes > Chaetodontidae > Chaetodon > Chaetodon auriga. The sequence continues at coordinate 6,975,859 of NC_135078.1, forward strand.
GGAGACATACTGAACTGTGCTGAACATAGCGTCTTATTCTCTCCCTATGAAACACACTTAGAAATAGACAAGGTCATTCCAGTAGGGAAGCCTGTCATGGAGTCTCCAGTCTTAATCCAAATCAGTCACGCACATTTAACCCCGCCAGCCCCCTTTTAGGTAAAAGTGTTTTCATATAAGTACACGCTGGTATATAGGAGAGTGCTATAGTGCTAATGAAGACTTTTGCAAAGGCACAGCATGGCAATGGCAAAAGCAGCACATCATTAAAAGTAGTATGCCACCGCTATAATAATGGTCGTGACTCTCTCGGGTTCATTAAAAACCAAAAGGTGAGTGGTGGAGTCACGTAAACAAAAACAAGTAAATTGGCAGCATTCCCCGGGGCATAAGAAATGCCTTCAACAGTTCTGCCTTGAGTCATACTGTACAGTGTTTGCAAATTATGCTTATTTTTCTATTTCTTAAGACTGCTTGAAAGAGCACCAGATGGATGGAGTTTACAGACAGCATTAGTATTCCGATGGATGATGGATAATTGTAATTGGACAGGCCATAATGCATGTAAACCATCTGTAAATACAGCCAGAGCAGCTATGGAGAAGTTCAGTGGGCCACATTATGTTTCTAATCGACATATGAGAGGGACATAGAGTAAATGCTCTGATGAAGGCTTTATTTGTTAAACTGCCAATAAAATGGCCACAACTTGACAAGACGTAACTCTTTTTTATTATTGCTGCAGTGCTACATTTCTTTTTTGGGGGGACATGTACAGAAACTCGGCTGAATAGTTTCAATCAAGGAATGCATGCGAATCAGTTTGGGGGAGTAACATACTAAGAATGGCTGGCAGGTGGGTACAATTGATCTTTACTGTTGATTCTAAACTGTAAGTTTAACTACAGGAGGTGACATGCCTTGATTATTGACAGGGGGATGAGAAATTTTCATTCCATTTACGTTCTGGAGATGCGTCTTAATGTCAGGCCCAGACACGAGATGCATGTCAATGCAGGGTATAAATGTCAAAAAGTACACTTAATTGACTCTCAAATCCTCTTTCCGCTGCTTTCTGGTGTTCTTTCTGTTGTGGTGCACCACTGCGAAAAAATCTACTACTCCACATAGGTTACGCCGAAAACAAACACTCTTTTGCAAACACAATTTGACCCACGTCTAGTTCAGTTGATTTAAACCACGCAAGTGTCCCCATCCTAAGCCAGAGGGGGAACATGTGATAGAGGCTTGCATTCCCTTTCTCTCCACAGCTCTCCTGACAGACTTGGAGGCGAGCAGAGCCAAAACAGAGTGCACTGCCAGGCTGCAAAGGCCGTTCACCCTCCGGTCACCCCTTCAGACTGACAGGAGACTGACAGGATCCAGGAGTCAAAGCTTCATTTACTCCTCTCGTACCCGGTTGGCCCCTGCCACAGATTGGCATCTCTATGGGCAGCCCCAGGGCACCGCACATTAGCATACCCACACGGTGGTTTGGCCATAGTTTGTTGGATGTTGACAAAGAGAGGCAGAAGGTGGCAACTGGCCCATCTCTTGGACAGCTACCCATCAGCTTCAGCCACAAAGATGTCCTGGTGTGTTGGGGGTGGTTTCAGAGACAGGAGAGGGAGTTGGTGAAAGAGACAGAGAGGACGGAGAGGGAGAGATATCGCTGAGGGCACAAGGCAAACGTGGAGCACAGACCCCTCACTCCCTTCCTCTGTACATCTGTGCCATTTCACAACATGGGTCCTGCTCCAGCGCTACCAAACGTCTGATGTGTCAAAGCTCGTTTCCTACCATTTAGCACAATAGGACCCCTTTCAGCAAGCTGCATCTGCAGTGACAGGGGAGTACTTCCTCTTTCCTGTGCTGATAGGCCAGCAAAGTCCTGCTGTGGGCTTTTAGTCCAGAGAGGACACATCAACACTCCTAGCAAAAACAGGCTGTTGTCAGAAACGTCCGAGTACTCCTTAACAAAGTCCATTGGAACTGCTCCTTCTCTTCCGCCACAGCGCCTGAACTTTGGACAGAAACACAGCGCCAGTGGGTCTCATATTTTGAGGCCATACTTGTATTAGGTTTTCTGTGGTTTGCTCAAGAATGTGCCTCGCAGCTACCCGGCCTCTCAGTGGATCAACAGTGGTAATGCTCTTGTTGTTTGTTTCCAGTGTTCTGCTAATATAATAGTGTTTCAGGGCCTGAGGTGATGGTGTTAGTTTATATTAGAATCTCTGTCAGGTGGAGATGTTATTTCCCTTTGGATGAAAAACATATTGACAAGATGTGTCACTTTTCGAGTTGGGCAGAGCACAAAAAAGCCTTTCATAACAATTTGCCGCTATTCAACAAAATGGCTTTCAAAGTTAATATTGTGTATAGTTTAAAAATAGTCATCATGTAGTACAGATGGCTTGTCTGCACATAAAGCCACACAGGGCAGGACAGGTACAAGCTCTCTCTCTCTGCTTTGCACTGTCCAAGTCCTGCTGGTATTTCTTCACAATTAGTGCCACCTGTCATCATCGTTCTCATAATTAGCCTGTTCACATTATGTGGGAGTTTGTGTCAATATATAATTGGTAATGGGAAACTTTGCAAGGCTGATTTCAGTCTGATAACTTGCTAAAGCAGTTGGTATGTTCAGTACAGAAAAAGGCACAATAATACTCCATTCAGACCCACACAGAGACCTGGGTCAAACTAATATCAGCGATTTATCTGAATCAACACGTGTCAGCCAACCCACGGCTGGCCAGGGTCAGACGTTGCTCAGCCTTGGTGAACTGGCATTGTTATCAAGAATGAAAGTAATTTCATAACACCCACATTTAAACATAATCTAACCAACTCTTCAAAAAAGTGACAGGGAGAGCAAAAAAAAGAAAGATTGAGTTTGCTGTATAATTTATCTGTCTAATTCTCTGGTTGATCAGTAAAGTGTGTGGAACTACACTGCTGCCATCTTGATTTGTATGGTGATGTGAACCTTTGCAAGTCATAAACATGGCACATCTTTCCTTCTTCAACCTGATGTGAATGCAGCTTCAGAGCCTGTCTTACACGGGTGTACACTACAGCCATGAGGCTGAAGCTGCCAGGCTACCCTGGTTCCTACAAGCTGTATTGCCCACACACACAAACACACACATTGCAGATATATGTCTGGACTATTCTATTATGTTGGCTGCAGATTGAGAACAGATACAGAGGAGCCTGCTGCGGCTGTGCTGAGAACATTTATTTTCTCTCCCTGCTTTTCTTTTCGCTCTTTCTTCCTCCCTTCCTCATCTTCTCCCACCGTCTCTCTCTTCTTCTCTCTCCCACAACCTCCTGCATCTCCACCACAAACACAAAATGCAGCAGATATGCCAAAACTGCTGTACCTATTGATGTAGACAATACGTGGAGATGAAAGGGTACACGATGGTAGTACTAGGGTTGCTATGGAAACCCCCTTCCATTTCCACTAACAAATCTGTTCATTCGATGTTCATGCGAGAGAGACAGGAAAACAACAGCTAAAAACACAGGAAAGGAACAAACTGCTTTTCATTCTGCGTATTACGTAACACAGCAACTTGGTCATTTAGGTGTGTTGAAAACAGTGACTTGCAAGTCAAATTGCCCACCAAAGTAGCTTTAAATTGAGACTTTTCTCAGCCTTACCTACAATTCCCATAATTCCACAGCAACTGACCGAAATGCTAGCCTGAGGGCTGCAATTAGTGGCCAAGCCCTGCTTATGCTCCGTGTAAGTTTGTGTTAAGCAGCAACAGCTCCCTCAAACGCTCAAGTGCTTCACAGTGGAGATGCGTGTGTATCAGCTTTTGAGCATATTAGTGTGCATGACTCTGTGTGTGTGTGTGTGTGTGTGTGTGTGTGTGTGTGTGTGTGTGACAGTGGAGTATGTTTCAGCATCACCTTGAGTGCCTGCTGTCTTTACCCAGGCAAGTCACGTCCTCAGCCAGACACGAATGAAACTAGAAACTCAGGCAACAGCAAGAGCCAACCAGAGAGAAAGAGATAGAGGGAAAGAAAGGGGTAGAGTGAGAAAGAGATAAAGATAAAGATGTGTGTGTGTGTGTGTGTGTGTGTGTGTGTGTGTGTGTGTGTGTGTGTGTGTGTGTGTGTGTGTGGAGGGCGATGGACAAGGTTCCCTATTTCCTGTTTGGCAGCTTTAGTCACTCACCTGAGCCTGAGAGGCTGAAAAACAAGCTTAAGTTGTCAGGGTGGTCTTGTGCTTTCATCACAAATTCCAACGTACAGTCGATTCTCAACATACTACATTTCACAGGGAAACAATGCAGCGACAGAGGATGAGGAGGAGGAGGAAGGGGAGAACGGGGGGGATGAGAAATAGAGAGGTGATGGAGAGAAAGATGGGGTACGGTGGCAGGTAGAGAGTAGAGGTGAAATGAAAAAGAGAGGATAAAGTAAGGCTGTGAGAGGGGAGGAGAATAAAGAAGAAGAGAGGAGAAGAAAACAAGAGTGACAGCAAAGCAGGTGAGCAGGGGAGGAAAGGAATAACATGGTGGGTAAGGGACAGGAACGGAAAAAGTTGAAAGAGTGAGGAGGGATGGACGGATAGAGACAGAGGAAACAGTGACTGTATGGCTGAGCTATGAACGCCGTATGGTGGATGGGACAGCTGTCTGGTAAATAGTCCGCAGAGACGCGTGGATCATGTCAGGGCAATAAGAGAGTAATAAGAACGGAGAAAAGAATAAAAACCATCTACAATCTACCACTGCAGCAAAAACTAAACGATGTACTCTGCAGTTTGGGATGGGGGTTTGGAGGTTGGGTGTCTAGCCTTCGGGAATAAGCCTAGATAATCCTGTGGACTGCTGGTGTGTGTGTGTGTGTGTGTGTGTGTGTGTGTGTGTGTGTGTGTGTGTGTGTGTGTGTGGGTGGGGGGGTTAACAGAGATATGGCAGTGACTGGAACGAGGACTGAAGATAGGGGCCTTAGACTGAAGCAGATGTGGGGGGGTGGGGGGGCTGGGCCTGCAGTCCTCATGATGGAAAGGAATAAAGCTTAAACACACATACACAGGCGCTAATGTCTGTGGTTGAATTTTTGGTTTAAAGCTGCTGATACCAGTAGTCAGTAGTTGGTGCCAGATGCACCAGTGACAGTTACCATTTCAGGGAGAAGCTTGCTATTGTCGACCCTTATCTTTGTAAACTGTGTGTGCAGTATGACAATGGAAAGCATAGCAACAGTAACTAAAAGGAGGTTTTCATTATATGTGAGATCCAGCGCTCATGAACAGTGTATGACGCCTATATTTTATATTTGGAAGTGATTAACCTGTGATGGGATGTGGTGACAGTCTGTGTCTTGTCCCTGTAGGGCTTTGTTGTGTTTCTGTATCTCTTTGTTCTGTCTCTGGAGGTCCTCTTGGCTTATTCTACTTTTGTCTCCCTGAGTTGCAATTAGCCTAAAAGATTTCACCTGTGTTCATTTCTTAGCTTTCCCACCTGTGATCTGTCTACAGTATCTAAAGCACCCGTACAGCCACAGTACTGCACATACACCCACACAGGTGTCACTCATTGTGCCTCAGTACACCTCTGCTCAGGACTCCGTGGGTAAGTACAGGCTGACTGGCATTTCTCTGACTTTACTCTTAGTTTTGTTGCACATGTTGGGGTAGTAAATGGAGTTTGCCGAGTGTTGATGTTTAACCTATGCACCCCAATAAAGCAAAACAGGAGAAAAAATACATGGTTTCTAGTTTTACTGTTGGCTGTATTTCACCTTGAATTCAGACCAATTAAAACACCCTAAACTCCGTCTAGCTGGCGCGCCGCAGACAACCAGTAGCATCCTCTGTCTCCAGCTAGAGCCTGCATCTGGGAATGTGTGATGACCGCTGTGATGGTGTTTGACGGTGGAGGGATTTCCTGTGTCTGAGTCGGTGTCAACACCCATCTCTCATTTAACGCTCCCTCCAGCCTCACCAGCCCCTTCTTTGTGAAATGGCACAGTGTGATGGATACTCTGGATTAACTCTTGCCATGGAGGATGACAGTCCTATGCTGTTCTCCCACCCCACACACACACAGACAGACAGACAGACAGACACACAGACACACACACACACACACACACACACACACACACACACACACACACACACACACACATCTGATGCTGTGGTCCATTTTCCCAGGTAATATCCTTCCTCTCTCTCTCTCTCTCTCTCTCTGCAACACCCTGACAAACAACACCACCTCTAATCGCCATATAATACCACCCTCATGGTTAGAGTTTGACAGAGCATTTATGTGCATAGATGAGATTGTGTGTGTGTGTGTGTGTGTGTGTGTGTGTGTGTGTGTGTGTGTGTGTGTGTATGAGCGAGAGCGAGAGAGAGAGAAAGAGCGACTGTGTTTGTGGACAGCTGTATGAATTAGGATTTGTGTGTGTGTATGTGTGTGCTTATAAGAGTCAAATGAAAGGCAGTGAGGATGAGATGAGTTGCCCCCGCCGGCTTAAATGAACCCATCGTCAAATCAAACAGACATTAAAATCCAAAATACTTGTGATTATAGACCAGTCAAACAGATTGGCTGTGGATGCTAAAAAAACACTGCCCTCTTCCCATTCGCTCCTCTTGCATAAATAGAAGCTTGCACTGAGACTGTGGCCTTTCCACTCTTCTGCTTACTTGCTTGCAAAGGAGTGCACAAATTTTATCATGTCAACTTTTAACTGTATAAGCATCAGTTAAATCGCTAAAATATAATCTAAAGCATCATTCTTGTCTGATATATAGTGTCACTCTGACTGATTTTATACTCACAGTAAAACCTCAGTCTGGGGACAGTTTGATTGTACGCCTGCCAGTGCTGAACTCCTCTCTGCTTCATCTGACCCTCTCCTTCGATCGTGTTCAAGGACAGCAGTCCTTAGGGTGCGTTTAGGTGCTCCTGGTTGGAACAGTCTAGACTGTTTATGACCAATATTTCATTTACTGTTTACCAGTAACAGGACAGTGGCATATTCTGAAGGGGGGTGTTTTCCCCCCTTGCTAAGCCTCTGTTGTAGCTCCGGCGATGCCAGTCAGTGTACCATTAATCTGTTTTTAATTAGATTAAAGCATCTCTCTCAGAAACAGGAAGCAGGGCTCTTGTGCCTCGAACAGGGCCAAACAAAGGCTGCATTTGGCAAATGAATCTCACTGCGCTGCCTCCTACTTCCCTGGAATCGTTCTTGTCCCATAATTATCATTTTGCTCCAACTGCTCAGGTTTGGGGAGTCGGGGGAGGCGAATGACATGGTTGATCATCTGAAGAGGCTGATGTTGCTGGCTACTGTGGACTCCCAGCACTTTTTGGAATCCCACAGAGCGTCGTAGGAGGAGGAACACTGATCAGGGGTTCTGAGTTTTGTGGGGGTAAGGAAAGTTTAAAGACTTTGAGAAACGGTTGATCACTGCTGTCATAGTGGGTGGAAGCGCTGCTAAGTTTATGCACAGCCACAGAGGATGTACAGGGAATTAGAGGTGCCCCACTATGCTTTGCCAAACACAGGTGGATAAATGCTGCCATGCATCAACGCACACACAAACACACACACTAATCTGCAAGGACTTCCATTCCACTAATGATGTGTAGGTCAGCCACTCTCCACGAGACCTCCTAGGAATAGCATTATTATGCAAACCTCTTTGTGTTGCCAACAGACCACAAGGTGGTCTCACTTAAATAAACCTCATTTGTTCTTTACTCCTCCTCGCCTTATTATCACTCCTTTTCATCAGTGCCTGTGTGAAACAGCCCATGAGAGGACAGCGGGGAGCTGGAGAGGGGTTTGCAGTAGCTAAAATGTCAGCTGCAAGCCGCTGGCTATTCACATAATTAGCCCCTTTTCTGTGTTGTGCTTAGTTTTATTATCAACAACAAAGGAGGGAATGTGATTGGCATGTGAGCAGTGTCAGGCCAGCAGTGGCCAGCTGAGCAGTCTCAGTGGTACTCCCAACAGCTGGTGTGGCAGAGCGGGGTTCGGTTCTAATCTCAGGTGAGATGGCGAGGGAGGGGTGAGTGGAACATTTAGCATCTGGTGCCAGCCTTTAGCATGCTGGCATACAGTATAAAGACAAGATGGATACAATACTTCTCAGAGTGCATATGTCTGCACTGTTGCCATGTTCCCAAACCCACAATCAAGACAATTAGGTCTGTTTACTCCAAATGACACTTTAAGCATCTTGTACCCAGATGATATGCAGATACGTTTCCACATAGGTATACGCATCTCTGCTGTCACCCAGATTTGATTAACTCCAAGTTGCTTTTCCAACCATTTTGATGTAAGTCTGAATCAGTACTACTCCAGTCCAGAGGGCGGTGGCACCTAGAGCTGTTTGGGGAGTATAAAAATACAATTCAGCTCGCTAGCGAACAACTAACCATCAAATAACACAAACAAGTGGGTGATAACAAGGACAAATGTTCTGCTCATGGGCACTCACTCAATGCTGCTCTGTTATCTCTAAAAATCATTGTGCTGCCTCATTCAAAGGTTGCAATGACCTGGGATCAGTTTAACCCTACTCATACACCTTAAATGCCTTATTTATGACCACAACCTTCAAAATCACTTCTCGTCGCTGTAATGTGAGAGGGAGAAATATTTCTCATTTTAGCTGCAGGAAAGTACTTTCAGAGGCTGACACAGCTCACAGCTGGACAGAGTTAAGTTTAATTACGCAACTGGAAGCAATGGATGAATTCACATCTATCTGACTAGAGTGAATCTCAATAAGTTCATTTAAAGTTGTCTTGAATTTTTCTTGGCAGCACTTCCACTTGACTTTTGTGATATCAGATCTACTATCGTATCTGCCCAAGATGTATGACGTAAGTGTTAAATATAACATCTCTGTTGACTCAGAGCCATCAATAATCTATCGGTGCCGCTTGGTGCACTCCTGAGCAAAGCTGTTCAGCGCAGGGAGCTGTAATTACATATAAACAGTCTGGGTTTCAGAGGAGCATGATTATGTCTAATGTTTTGGAACTAGGTTTTTGTTTGTATTTATTTATCCTTTATTTAACTAGGAAGTCTCCTGAGATACAATCTCTCTGTTTGGTTTTTGTTTATATCTCATTTAGCTTTGCCTCTGCATTTGAAGGTTACGCCAGAAATGGAACAGAAATATAACCAATTAGTCACTCCTCACACCTCGTGATACACTGGCCTCCTTTTCTTAGAGGAGGACACACTTCCCTCTGGACGTGATGGCATCAAGTCTAAGAAAACGCAGAGGCGATGCAACATTCTGTATACTTGGCATAAGGGAGGTGTAATGCCAAAGGAAATGTAATGACTGAGACCACGAAGAGACGGCGAGTGACATAAGGTGCCAGACAGTCTGGAGGCCGCTATGTGTCAAGATCGTGGAGAGGCTGAGAGTGACAAAGCATGTGTGAATGTCCATGAGCATGTGTCTATATATGGTGCATACAGTATGTTTACATGCATCCTTTGTGTATTTGTCCAGCGTCTGTGTGTACTAGTCGCTCATGAGGTAGACATCTTTATTTGGAGCCTCACTTGGCTGTGAAATGTGACAGCAAGAAGTGAGAAAGAGGAGGGGAAGGAGGGACGCAACCGGAGCAACTGAGCGGTGAGTTTATACTGAACAAAGGAGTACGTGATTCACGGAGTGGTCAATCGGCTGCAAGCTAGCAAGAACTCAGCAAGGCCAGGAGTCAGCATTCACGGTCTTGGTGTTAAATTCCACAGCCATGAAAACAGAGAGCACCCCTGTAAGACCATTGCTTGGAATTTGGGATGGTGGGTAAATTATTCATGATACCGGGTTTTAACATGTGGTGTAAAGTAGACACAGAGCGCACCAAAACTACCCCTCCCCCTGGAATTGTGCTACTCTGAAGCAGACTTGGCAGCAGTTAATGATGCAAAGATGCTCCATCTTGAAAAATGGATCTTCTTGAACGTATTTGTTCACTGCAGCAGGACGTTCATCGTGCCTTTGGGCAAGACTACTGTTTTCCTTGCCGCAGCTTATGAGCCATCGAGATATTACAGAGAGGATTAGAAGAATCAGATTCATGCCACAGAGCCATCAAGCGAAATATTTCTCCTCCATGAGCGGCGACAACAGCAGACACAAACAACGGAAGTGTAGCTCTGGTTTCCTTAATTCAATTGAGCCTCTGACTTTTCACACTTCAAGAGCTGAGACGCGTCAGAGACGGCGATGACTCCGATAGCAAAACAGTCAGTGTTCATTATACTACAAAAAGAGATCTCCAGTGGGATGATATCAAAGAGGGTTATACAATGCAATACATAACAGCTCGAACTAGCGTTGTTTGTCAACGCTAAGACCTCTCCACAAATTAAATGCTCAGCTTGCAAGACAAAGCAGTGAGTCGGGTTACACAGTTGTCGTCTCGGTAAATGCTGACTGTTTTCTCAATTGCTCAGTGTGCGTTTGTGAGGCGAAGGGAGCACAATAAATCTCCCTGGGATGGAGCGAGCACTGAAGTGGCAGAGAGCAAGAGAAATGAGAATTAGTAAGCGAGGTAGAAAGAGCGAGAGCATCGGGGCAAGCTCATGGAAAGCACTAAGGCCTTTCAAACACAAGGCCTTTATTGCTTAGTCAGATTACCCTTATTGTCAGATATGACTAATTAACACTACATAATGCAGTTGTGATCAATCAGCCTCACTGGAAACTACAAGCAGTTTGACAAAAAGATTCATCACGCTGGGAATAAGCTCTGCCAGAGGAGAGAGCATTCACCCACATAGTTTCCAATTATTCCCCCATATAAAAGATATACTTGTTGGGAGTGTGCTGGCAAAGAAGTAAAAGGTAAAAGAGAGTTCACTGACAAGTTTTTTTTTTCAAGATGGTTAATGGCAGACTTTTGACTGGCATGACTATAATGCAGCATCAAGAGTACGTATGTACATCAGGTGATCAGAGAGAAACCTTTCTACCCACAACTCACATTTGAGTTGTATTTCAGCCATGTTAGCAGAAAAGCTCCAGAGATGGCAAAGTAGGGTGGTCGGCTGGTTAGTTAGTCTGTCCACCATGCTGATCCAGATTCAACTATTTATAACTGTAGGATGGACTGACCCAAACTTTCATGGTTCCCAATCAATGAATCCTAGTAAGTGGTCATGCTCTGACTTCTCTAGTGCTGTCATGAGGCTGACATTTGTGGTTTTGAGTGAAATGTCTCAACAACTACTGGATGGCTTTTCATTTGGTACAAACATGTTGCCCACGGGATAAACTGCAATAGCTTGTGCGATTCCCTGCCTTTTCATCGAGAGCCATGAATCAGGTCAAAATTTCGATGGCTTAATATGCAAAACTAATGATTTTTCCATCAGCTTCAGTTGTAGCTTGAGTTTAGAGCCAATTAGCAAATACAAGCATGTTAACCCGCTAAACTGGTGCACAGAATGGTAAACATTATTCCTAATAAATATCAGAACGTTATTATTATCATTGCGCATATGTTAGCCTACTGATGTTAGCATTTAGCTGAAAGTACCACTGTGGCTAAGTATAGCTTCAAGGCAAGTTTTTGTTGCTATATCTGCATGGCCACATGGGTCCATGTGACGTAAATGTAGTCATCTGCCTAAAATCTGTCACTGCACAGACCTCACTACAAGACTGTACATGTGCTAGAAAAGCAAACTGGGACATCATTTTTTCTTTATTATTTTTCTTCTTCTTGTTCAGCCAAACACAACAAACGAAGGAACTCTTCTTGTTGTAAGAAGGTCACCATCATGTTTGTGTCTGGAGTCCAAGTGCAAATCTGCAGCTGTCAATATTGTTGATATAAATGTGCATGTGCAGTTACAGATATATGTAACAGAGTCCTGTTTACACGAAGTTGTCTTGTCTCTTAACGTATCTGCACTCCTTTTACAAGGTTCGCTTAGCTGTACGTACATCACGAAAAAAGGCCAAAGCGCACTCTCCTCATCTGTCAAGGTCAAATGATTCCTGGCTTGGTTTTGCTGGGATCTGAGCACTTGCAGTCATTTACTTTAGCTGCTGGATTTGAAAACACATGCACATGCTCAGACACGATGTGAGGCTCTTTTATTCTCCTGCATCGAGACGCCGCTCTGACAATACAGTGAAGAGAGACGAGCGCAAGAGAGAGCAGATGAAGAGGAAAGGGGAGGAAGAGATGAAGGTTGCATAAAAAAAGCTAATTAATTTGTGTAACTGTGTTTTCTCAGGACAGCCAACAACTGTTTCTGTATTCTGTGAACCTCCTCCTCAGGTTGGAAGAAACCTCAGCAAAAGGAAAATTTCATTTTTAGTTTTTACTGTAGGTTTTTTTTAACCTCCACTCTCAGAAGAGGAGGTAAAATCTAAACAAGTGCACACACGCAGTCATCACATCTTCTCTCTCCCCCTCCTTCCTCCCCTCACCTGACCTTTCCCCAATCTAAAGGTTTACGCTGTGGTTTCAATTAACTGCGGAGAAAATGTTTCATCATCTCAGGGGCTGGCGCACTCACCGGCTTTTTAATGAAATGCGTCTTTTCACACTTCTTAATTACTTTTGTTACGGCCACACCGCTTTCTTTGTCTGCCTCTGTTCTGGGCGGCGTGAATAATGCACTGCCAGTAACTTTGGACTTCTCTGCTGATGTATGTGCCTGCAACAGGTCCCCTTTTTGGTACAACAGCACAGACCAAATAACTCACTTAATCACTCCTGGGGGACAAAGTGGCCACATAATCAACTAGAAGGACAAATCACGACAACTTAACAACTTTATTTTGTAACATCTGGGGGGTCAGACTGTCAAACCTACTGTGTAAACCAGCAATTCCTTTTTTCAAACCAAAACGACTTGGTTAAGGTTACAGAGAGATGGTAAATGGACTGCATTTATATAGCACTTTTCTTTGTTGACCACTCAAAGCACTTTACAACACATGCCACACTCACACACCGATGACACAGCTTCAGAAGCAAGTATCTTGCCACTCCACTACGACATGCAGACTGGAGGAGGCAGGGTTCGAACTGCCAACCTACTCATTGGTGGATGACCCACTCTACCTCCTGAGCCACAGCCTGGAAAGATAACACATGGTAATGGTTAAGAGAAACCAACACTGGCTGTTGGTAGCAGGCATTAAATGAACCACAGTCCATGGAGCTAAAGTCAGTTGTCATTGTGGTTACAAGAAACCAACGTTGTATTTGGTTGCAGACGGGACGCAACACACAGTCGAGAGGTTTTGCAGTGGTATTAATTCAATCTTCTTTTCTAACTCTTGGCGAGAAAGTGAAGAGTATCAAAGTGTATTTCCACAAATGTAATGCTAGCTCTTCAAGGTGCTTCGGGAGCCGTGCGCTACCTGCTCACACATCACACACACAATGTTAGCGACAAGCTGGTGAACATAGAAACGCATTTAGCAGATCAGGAGATAAATATTTTTCTCAGGATATCCTGGAGACCAAATACAAGTTAAAAAAGGGAGAATATAGGGCTTACATTGATCATGGGTCCAGAAACATGACTCCAAATGAATGCTAACATTGCTCTGTGTCTGCTGGATATGTAAATAAGCAAGTGTTGCCTCTTTGTTCTCCATTACACCTTTATACAGTGATACTATGTCAAAGTTGTGTTATAGCTTGTTCCTCTGGCATGTGGCCAAAGAAATGAATATAGAAAAAGCATTAAAGTTATTCAAAACAATCTAAAAAAACTACTGGTTTTAACCTTCAAAACATACATCAAACTATACTGTATACCAAATGTTTGTGAAGCTAAAAATACCCATGAGGCTATCTTGTCTTGCTCTCTCTGTCTTTTTTACTTTTCCTTTTTACACACACACATCCACACAGAAACAAAAAGATTAATCAGTGGCCACTGCCAGGTCCAGTCTGGTCCCAGCGTTGACCTCTCTCTCTGTCTGACATCAGATCAGGACCAGGATACACATGTAATCTCCCATATCTCCTTCAGCCATCGCCACAGAATAGTTGCTCTCCCTATCTCTCGACAAAAACTGATGACCAGGGGATGTGGCGGTGGCGGAGGGTGGAGTGCGTGCCTGAGCCCACACAAACGTACTGTACGTTTCCATAGACAAACAAACAAGGCACCCAGATGACTTTTATGGCGTCGCGGTCACCAGCACTTTCACCTGTGATGTTTCCCAAAGACGAGAATGTGATAAATGTGCTTTAAAAGTCAATGTAGGTTTTCCTCTGGTGATTAAGCTTATTATCCATGCACCTCACTGTTGTTATTCGCCTTTGTGTTGAGCTAATAAACGTCAACCATGATTTGTCTGTCTGCAAGCGAGAAAATGCCGAGCGCTCCCTCCAAACGTGAACGCACACACACATTTCAGCTGTGCATGACATTTAGGCCGATAACGATAATTGCTTTCTCTGGATTCAAAACTCCAAAGGGTGTTGTTAGCACATTGTGTAACGTAATCGCACCACAATTGTAACCACTATAGATCCACAGTTGCAGCATGCCAGCTTGGCTTTTCCCATGAAAACCCAGTGAGTGGAAAATATTAATTATGATCCTTGGAGCTCATCTGCCTCCCTTTACTTTAGGAGTGTTAAAAAAAAAAGGCGAAATCGGCTTAACTTGGAAAAGCACGGCAATTAATTGTGATCTAGTTTAATGAGAGCCCACTTTGCTGTGTTAATGTGGCTAATTAACAGTCAAACAGGAAGTGGTATTGACTTTGAGTGCCTGCCACTAGACATTGATGAAGGTGCTGATGTGTAAATACCACATAAGGGCATGTAACAAGTGCAGGCAAATTCCACAGACACCACTAAACAGATGGACAGCCACACACACACACACACACCTCTCCACAGAGGAAGGTATTATACAGACTCACACACAAACACACATTATATTACCGTACGGATGCACTGATGTGTGTGCCGCATACTAATTTGGTTTCACAACTGCTACAAATGCCTGTCAGCGCCAAAATGCAAAAAGCAAAGAGAGAGCGAAAGCACACATACACAGTTAGTCACACATGATTGCTAGAAGCAGTTGTAGAGTCTGGGGACAGAGCTGCACTCTTCAACCATCCATGTGGTGAGTTTGCCAAGCTACACGTACCAGAGGGGCACACAAACCAGGAGAGGAGAGGAGAGGAGAGTTACTATTCTCCGAATATGGTCAATAAAAGCACACTCCCTTGAACTTCATGACCCAACAGCAGTGCATTCAACTGTTCAAATAACAAGAGAACATCTCTCTCTGTCCAGCTTTGTGTGTTGCTAAAATAAAATATCTGCAACATTGAAATGTTAGAAATTAAGTCCTATACCACACTATGGCTTGTAGGATCAGCTAGAGTGGGGCAATATGGTGATAGACTGTATGCTGTGAGATGAGAGAAATCTGTCAACCAGCAGTGGGATTCTGTGCCATTTATACCAAAGTAGCTATGCTTTCAAGGTGACTCGTATCGCATTTATGGCAGTACTGGATTTGCAGCAATCCAGTACTGCCATAAAGAAGGCCCGCATATTGATTTTGAATCAATGTGGTAAAGTTCCTTGATTTGTCAGAGATAAGATTAAATCACTAGATTAGCCAAACACAGACTAGATTCTAGTTAGTTTCTCTGCTATATAAACATTTTGTCCATTTCCATTTCCATTTCCATATCTCATGATATTTTCCAAGATCCCAATTGAGGTTGCAGGTAAGAATTCTACACCTAGACATCTGGGTATACACCTTTTTCCTCTCTTGAGGAGAGTTAGATGAGAAGACTGATATTGCTCTCATGTTTGTTTGGTAAAAAGGAAGCTAATGCCAGCAGCTGGTTAGCTTAGCTCAGTGCAAAGACAGGAAACAGAGGAAAACAGCTTGTCTGGCTATGTCCAAAAGGGACAAAATCTGCCAACCAGCACCTCTACAATTCACTAATATTATATCTTGTTTGTTAAATCTGTACAAAGTGTAAAAATGACAATTCACTGTTTTATGAGAGGTTGTGTTCCTAACTATCTCTTTTGAGTCAACTAATTTATTAATTATCAGGTTTACAAAATGTCAGACGATTGTGAATCTGACATCTTCAAATGTCTTGTTATGTAATTTTCAATTACATAAAACAGAGAAAATCAGCAAATTCTTCCAAATGAAAAGCTCAATCCAGAAAATGATTTCTGCTTGAAAAATAACTCAGATGATTAACTGATTATTAAAATTGTAGCAGATTCTCTGTTCACTGAATACTCAATGAATCGACTGCTTGTTTCAGCTCCAGTCTCGAAATTAAATGAGATACTGCACACTATGGTGCAAGATTCCACTCCTAGGCTGAGTAGTCACCAATGAATCATTGCACAATACAATGCAACAGACGAAACAATGCATTCCCATTAGCTACAAACTTGATAGAGCTCAGTAAACAACAACAGGCTGCTTTTTTATTGCTTTTTGTGTCCCAGCACATTGTAGCAGTATTTAGCAAAAACACGGCTTAGAGAGTTGATGCTCTCATAAGCTGCCAACAATCCACTGTGACAGTGAAGGCACAAAACCATCAAACAAAGCTAAATTACCAGACTGCCTATTTCTCTGTCAAGTGCCTCCACACGCCTTTGTTGACCAACACACCTGACCTGCTTCCAACCAAACGAATCACACTCATGTCTTCAACAGCACTGCTGCCCTGGATCTGACTCATTTCTTCTCTGTCTTCTCCTGCAGGATGACGGCAAAGTGAGGGAAGCTTTCCTCTCACTCGGGAGTGAAAGTGTTAACGGAGCGACGGACATGGCCTACCTTTTGACGGCTCTGCACGCTTGGGCAGATCCAATGTGTCGTAGTTTTTGTCATTCTCACCGTTTTTTCTGCCTGGATAGAGAAGAGAGGAGGGAAGACGATGTAAGTGCCATATCCTAAAACAAGTGGATTATAGAAGACAATGTCGTTGACACCAGGGTTAGACCGATATGGGTTTGGAAGGCTGCAAATAGCTCAAATTCAGTGTCTTTAAATTGAACCATTTTCGTGTTTTCATCATAACTGCATTCTTTTCATGATAAAAGAGCCTCTCCATCTGAACTGACATGTCGGTCTAATCCTGGTCTGCAGACCCCTTCACAAAGAAAGCATGAACGTTTGCATGTATACGCAGCACAGACAGCTACAAGCGAGACATGTTCAAACGCACACATAAATCATACACTGTCTGCTGATGGCTATTGAACACCAGTGTATTCACAAAGATGAACTGGCATATACGTATACCAGGAACTGTATGAGTGCAAGACCACACATAGACACACACACACACACACATAGACACAGATATAACTACATACACCTTCTTTCCTCAATGACATGCGTACACTTTCCCACTGTAACTGCAGTACTTCTTAAGTGGGCAAACTCCTTGAATAATGCAGAGGAGGAGGGGGAAATGGAGTAGGAGGGGTGTGGATGATTGCAGTTCAACCGGCTAATGGTTATCTCACATGCACATGGACATGCCCATGGGACAGTACAGAGACACAAACAGAAAAAAGCCTGATTCCTAAACTAGATGTAAGTGAAATTTTCGGTCAATGCGGTGCCTTCAGGAAACAAGCTCATACATTCAAGTTGCCAAAATCAAGGTTAGAGAATATGGGATTTCAGAGTGAAATAAGATGTCAGCAAGTCAGTGTTGTCTTCCTCCAATATAGAGTATAGAAATGACCTGCATTATGCTCATTATGAGAAGCTCAATCTGAATTATTAGTTATTATTATGAGCTATCATGAATTTTTCTAAATGCATGCAGTAGAACATTTACTTAATGTTACATATTGCATATCTTAAGCTGGGCCTCAGCTTCATTTTCCGTTTATTCTCAAAAGGTGCTTCCAGACAGCAAGCAATTACCAAAACCTTGATTTTCACAAATGTGAGCAGCACGGGGAAACAGTGGCACTGAGATACAGTGGGAATAAGACGAAGTGCCTGTTGCTGTCATGTACATGCAAAAACATTTTTAATTAAATCTGGTGTGCAAGACAAAAAATTAAAGGAGGGGTTGACCTAACACTGATTTTTTTCAGTTTTAAAAATTTGAATTGCCAAAAGTTAACTTCGTCTGAACGTCGGCAACATCAACTTCAAATTCCATGACACTGTATGATCCTGGTTGTTGGTAGGGTGGGTGGCTAGCTACTAGCCATGGTGGCAGATTTGTGCCCTGCCACCCATTCAAAATACAGAAGACAAACAATGCTGCCTGAATGCGCCTCAAAGGAATAGTTTGACATGTTGGGAAATACACTTTCTTGCTGAATGATAACCTCAATATCACTGCCATGATGCTGTACGCTACAGCCAGGAGATGATCAGCTTCAGTTAGCATAAATACTGAAAGCGGGGGAAACAGCTAGTATTGCTATCTGTATTAAAGTAACAAAATCTGCCCACCAGCACCTCACTAATGAACACATTGTTGAACGTGTGTACAAACTGAAAAGCTTTAGAGCTGCTGGTAGGTGTATTAAATCAATCTGGACAGAGAAAGGCTAGCTGTTCCCATCAATCCCCATTTACAATATATACAGGCTAAGCTAACTGACTTCTACAGCTCCATAGCTACTGCATAGCCATGACGGTGGTATCAATCTTCTCATCTCACTCTTGGCAAGAAAGCTGAGAGCAGTAAACTGTTAAACTATTTGTTTAGGACCTTTCCAGCTCATGAAGAACTATTTCTTAGGTATAACAATGCCAACCTCTGTATTTTTGCATTGAAACCCCGAAATGCAGCACAAAATCTTGGATACTGGCAGCTTCAATACAAATCTGTTTCACTATCAATAATCCATTTACACAAACAAACAAACACACACACTTACAGGGTCTTCAGCAGAGCTTGACATTTTCCATAAAAGGATCAGAGGTGAGGGGCTCAAGGTGCATACAGCAGTTTTTCATAGCTCTGGGGATTCGTTTTATCTGCAGGCTAAAAGGCTGTACACCTCATCACAGCTTCATACATGAAACATTTGGCGGACAGATTTCAGGATTTGATTTTCCTCACTAGATCTCTGACTCACTTGATTAGTCAAGCTCTACTTTACATCCTGACAGACACCAATGGACTTACCTCTTTCACCAAGAGCTGTCTTTACCTTTGGCCTCTTATAGGACCAAGGAACAACTAATTCTATCAAAATGTTAGGATTGGGAGAGGTGGAGTCTACAATACTCAGGGCAACAGTAGGTAGGGGTGGTGAACGCATGTGGAATGAGTGAAACACCCCAATTTTCTGAAGACCTTGAAACTTTCTCAGATTTTTGGAGGACATCCAAAACTACTTCTAACTATATTCTACAGCCAGGGGGAAGGAGGATGAGGAGGAGGAGGAGAAGGGGGAGAATGAAGGGGAGGGGGAGAGCTGAAGTGAGAAGGGTTGAATGGGGGGCACTCACCTTGATTAAACCATTCCTCTATAGTTAGCCAAGGAAGCAGCAGCAATGCCAAAAAACACAAAGCAGGGAGAAGAGAGAAGAGGCATGGTGAAAAAGACGCGTGTGTGTGTGTGTCAAGAAGCTGTGCAATAGACGTGAACATTTTCTTACAAAAAGAAGGCACCTTTTTTTTTTTACTGGACAGGGAAGGTGAGAGAGTGAAGGGGAACTAGAGAAAGAAGGGGAGAGCAAAGAGAGAAAGGGGAAAGAGTACTATTGAAAATAGGCTAGAGGGGAAGCCATTAGCAGTCCATAGGTGTTCTCTGCAAAGCATGTTCAAAGAGTTGGCATCAGTGGGATGGCTTTTTAGAGAGAAAAGGGAGAGGCAGTCAAATGGCAAGAAAAGTGTGAAACTTAAAGGAAAAAAGAAAACGAAACGACGGTAAGCTAGCAAGCGAAATCGAAAGAATGAAAAAGAAGAATGGAAGAGACAAAGGAAGAAAGGCATCAGCTTCCACCGTCAGACAGGAGGGCAGGATAGAAAGTCACAGTGAAACATTTAAAAACAGCACAAACTGCCAGCGTCTGTGTAAGTGCTTCATTAAAATCGCTGCGTGGGAAGAACAGAAACGCGCTCAAAGAGACGGAAATAACAGCCAAGAATCAGACTGATTATTAGCTAAAACAAAGCTTGAGCTGCTATACGCGCATTGATCAGAATGGTATATTTCATGCTGAATGTGACATTAAACTGAAGAGCAGGCCAAACTTAGCCTACTTAAGGTAACAAATTACAGAGCATATTGACGACAGTGTTGACAACTACCTGCCTCCATGCTCCTTTATAGCTGCATTTAATGTTTCTGTACCTGAGCCTCGTTTTGTCAAAGAACACCTCCAGGGTCTGCAGCAGCTAAACACATCTCATTATTCATTATGTGTGTGTGTGTGTGAGAGAGAGAGAGAGAGAGAGAGAGAGAAAGTATTCATGTGGTTAATTGGCGTCTTTATAAGTCTGTATACATGTGTTGTCCTGACCCCTGAACCAAAGGGGATTCTCCGATGAGTCGTTAGAAGTCGGGGGTCACTGGCTGGTAGTCATACCTCATTGGCCAACTGATTAATGGCAGCCATTATTGTTGTCCAGCACAGAGATTACAGTGTCGTTAAGCTAACGGCCTGGGAGAATGCTGATTAAGACGTCACTAACATCACGCGCGTACACGGCACATCTGTTGCGTCAAAAAGTTGCTGACACGGCAGACGGTCATGATAGACGTCTGTCGCAGAAGCATAAACATAAACATCTCATCATAGTCTTGAACTGAATGTAAGAGGTTACGGTGACATTAAATATTCTGAAGATGAATTGACGGCACTGGTCTGTTCTTTGTTTATGTGGTGTCTTTACTAGTGGTTTATGTATTTTTTTTTGGCATATTAAATCTTGTATACACACCACATGCCACAAAGGGCCATAAGGTTAAGGTTGAATTGTTAGATTATTGAGAAACTGAAGAGATTTTAACACACAATATACAAATATGTTTTGTGGCTAAAACAGCAAATGAGCAAACGGTTTGACTCATTTATGTCAAATTTAAACCTTATTTTCATGATAACGTGGGGAGAATCACAAAATATTCAATCTATACGCTCATTAGATGTGATTACTTCACATTTTCTAACATGTTGTCATTGCCTAATAGGATTTGTATGAGCCCAGCGCTCATACAAACGCAACAATGGACTGAAGCACAACAAAGAACAGGAGGAAAACAAAGACAAGAATGGTATCTCTGCAATCCAGCTGTTTGAATAACTGCGATGGTTTCTGTCAATTATTTTTACATCCCGCAGATTTCATGAAAAAAATAAATAAAAGCCGGCAAAAGGTGAAAACAATAACTAGGACTATGAAAACGCTGCATGCAGCTCCTATCAATCATTTAAGCCAAATGCTCCACACTTACATTATGAAGAAGTTTTCTAATTACTCCTAAGTTGGCTGATCAAAAATATTAATTCAAAATGTATTTATTTTAATTTTCTAGCATTATTACTCTTGGAATAGTGCTATTGTTCTATTGAGGAGGGAAAAATCTCATTTTGGATTTCCTCAAATGTACTTTTTCTCATAATAGGTGCTCATGTTTCCACCCATCTCCCTCTTTCCTCCTTCTCACCTTTGGCCTTCTTGCCTCCAAAGCAGCCAGCATCATCCTTTTTCTTCCTCTGTGGTCCTGCTGAGCCAGGGGCCTGTAGTGCTGAGGGGTCCTGGAACTTTTCGGCCCCTGGCACCTCTTTGTGAACGTGATAGGACAGGTTCCTCATGATACAAACACAGTTCTCCACAGACTAGAAGAGAACAGAGACAGGGAGGTTATCATCTACAAGTATATCTGTGTGGTACGTCTGGAACTACTAAACAAAAAGCTGATGAAAGAGGCCATATACTGACAGCTGAATGTACCATTTGCACGAACTATGCCTTTTAGTAGGTGAGTCAAATGTTGTCCTACCTTGTTGTCCATGTCTTTCTTCCCTACAGCTGATTGGAGAGCGTGCAGCAGGGCGTCCACCAATCCCTCACATTCCCTCAGCCTGCGCCGAGCTTCTGCCCCGTCTGAACTCACATTTCTTTAGGAAAAAAGTCAAGACACGCACACTGTCAGTAAGCATGAGAGAGCTGTGCAAGAGAGCATCAACCAGATATAACTCCACTGTTGACAGGTCATACAGCTGCTCTGAACTTGCTGTGCAACCTGCAGAAATCAGATTCACAACACAGCTCCCCTGCAGCAACTGCTGCAATTCCTGCAACCGTTCTGCAGCCGACGATTCAAATGTGAGGAATGTGGTGAGGAGAGATTTGTATTACTCAAAATTAGGACTTGGACAGTTCAATATACTAAGACTGATAGATTGTAGATTGTACACTTTAATCACATAAAACCCCCAGAATCCAACAAACCACTGAGGCAAGAGGTACCACGCTACACTTCTCCATTTGCTATTAGACTATTATACTACTACTACTACTATTAGATTTACTATTAGAATTACCACAACTGCTAGTAACTGCTATGACAAATACTAGTGCTACTACTTTAAAAAAAATAGTTGCAAGGAATCTTAAGTTCAAATTAAACTTTACTTTATAACTAAAACAGGAAAACATCAAGACAGAAAAAAATACATAAAACAAAAAAGCATTCAAAGTGTATGGGTGCAGCAAAAGCCTGAGGGCCATCAGAGTTGTTTGTTTTGTTGTTTTCTTATTAGTATGCAACATCACTATCATCTCAGGTTCAACGATTCCAGTCAGAACAAGTGTACAGACAGGATGACAATGTCTAACAGAAGTTTGACAGTTAAAGAAGCCCATTATCAGTAAACCAACATCAGTCTTAACCAGACATGTGATCTTCTGGATTCGCATGTGACCCATGGCCTTCATCCTCCCTGCCTGCCTCAAAAGTACAATGCAATAAAGCCTGACTGCTTTAGGAATAATCTTCAGAAAATGATGAATATAAATTTCATTTTTGCTACAAAGGGAAATGCCATCCATGTTACGTCAGCCAGCGCCCTGAGCACAGCTCCTTTAAGCACAGCAGCAGAGCTGGTGCAGTCTTAGTGCGGCTGTCTGACTGACTGTGAAAGGCGAGGCTTTAAAGAGGGTTAAGGGATAGCTGGGGCTCCCCGCTCCTCACCAGGGACTTCATTTATGAGGGCTTCCAACCCACATAATCCCATTAGCCGACCCCCAGTTAGTCCTTTGGAAGAGTGGCAGCCGTGCGGAGGTAAGCATTGCTGGAGCGCTTTATTGTGCTGTGTGGACTGAAACACGTACCACATCCCACACTGTTACACATGTGGATGTTTTGCTTTAACAACAAAGGGCACAACTGCATTGTCATATTGAGACGTATTTGAATTACATTAGAATAATCCTTCTGTGCTCATTTATTAATTTACACTCCCGAATAGATGTACTCTCCAACCTACTGACCTCCACAATGAGCAGAAATCCATGCACACAACACCATCACCTGCATTACACCTCGCCATCTTCTTGGCCAGTGTATGAGATCCTCCGACAGTTGTCCATGGCGTGGAGACCCACAGAACCATCTCGCACATTTTGCTAATCAAAACTAATCCTTGGTAGAGACCAGGCTGACAGCACCAGCCATCTGGACCCGGTCATAAACCAAACCCATCCATCTTCAGCTGTCAGAAAACGGTCACCACCTCCCCTGTAAACGGATCCAGTGGAGCGCCCGCCTTGGATTTATTTGACAGGAGTGTGTCTCAGGGCAGACAGACAGAAGAGTTTTATTGTCAGCTGTTTCATTTCCAGGAGTCTTTCAGAGAGCAGTTGTCTTGGTGGAAGGTTTATGGATGGTGCATCTGTCAGTGGAGACAGTGTGGGAAGATGCTGCTGTCACTGGACAGGTTATCTGTAATGTTTAGTTCTATAAAGGTCTATGGGTAGTGGATCTGGGCGTTTACCATGTGTTGTTGTATTACAGCACTTTCTCCATTTCCATGTGAGTAACCTTCTAAAGCAACCCTACATCAAGAAATCAGTTAATTCATGCTAAGATGTGGGAATTAGGATGCTTCTTGAAAGAAGCAGTCCACTTTGGATTTGTAAAACCTTACTGCATAACACTAAACACAAAGTGTATTATGTTACTATGACAACCAGCTACCATGAAGGGTAATGTTACCACTCCCAGCTGCAGCATGATGCTGTATTTAACTGGGTTATTTAGCCACATTAAGGCAATGTTGGTCTATTGGATGGTCAGTCTGTTGGGCCACCACCTTGGTCTAGACTGAAATATCTCATTTGATGAATTATCATGAAATCTGGAGGACGAATCCTACTGACTTTCATGATCCCGCCTTGTGTCATCATGAGGTCCAAATGTGTGGTTTTATGTGAAATGTCTCCACAAATTGATGTAGCCCTCAGTAAGAGTTGTAATCACTTCTTGTCCCTGGTCATCATCCTGTCAAAAATGTCATTTGTCAAAATACCCACAAAGCTTTCATTCTCATCAGAATCAGCTGCACTTTGTGTGTTATAGCATGCTTACAAGCTATATTACATGCTAGCAAAGAAGACCTACTTTTCTGAACTGATCGCTAAACAGGGTCACAATCCCAAAATCCATTTTAAAACCATAAATTCTGTGATAGGTCTTTCTTAATTACAATAAAATAGAAGATATTTGGCAGCACTTTAACACAGAACTCAGAGAGCATGGTGTTGACTCCTGCCCATCTTCAGCATTAAGCCACTTCAATGAAATTTCAGTGTCACACTGCATTCCCACTTGGTTTTTAAAAGCTTTATTTCAAGCGATCGGTTGAGGTATTTTAGCTATTATTAACTGCTCTCTGTCGACTGGTATTTACCCTGCCAACTTTAGACATGCCACTGTTGACTGCCTTCTAAAGAAGCCCTCTCTTGATCTCTTTGTTTGAATTCATTTTAGGTCCACCTCGAAGCTGCCATTTTTTAAAAAAATTGTCTTTACTCAAATCATTTATTTTATGATTAAAAATCCAATCTTTGAAGAACTTCAATCTGGGTTCTGCTCCCTACACAACACTGGGAGAGCTCTGGTCTATTGCTTGCAGTTTACACTGGCCTGTCCTCCATTTTAAATCTCCTTCACCTCAGTTCAGCCTTGGACATAATGGACCATGGTGTCTTAATCAGCTGTCTGAAGAACTATGTTGGCATCAGTGATGGGGCTCTGAATTGGTCGATCATCTATCTTTTGAACAGGCCATTCTCTGCTATGCTGGAAGATGCCTCCTCCTGTTGTACTCTATTTTGTGGGGTCCCCCAAGGATCTATTTTGGGTCCCCTCTTGTATACCATATACATGGTACACCTGGGACAAATCAAGACAAGAAACAAGATTGATTTTCAATAGAACTTGGATGAAACACAACTGGGTGTCCTGATAAAGCCTGGCACCACGGATGCATCCCGTGTTAGGTTCTATCTCTCTGAAATTAAAAATTGGATGTCCAGAAATTTCCTGGAATTGAATGACACAAAGTTAGATGTAATCATAAGCCCAGTCCCAGCAGCATTGATAACATCTCCACTAGTCTGGGAGCCTTATCTTAATTTTGATTCAGAAGTGTACTTTGATGCTCAGGTGACTTCAGTCCTGCTTTGCTCAATTGAGACTACGAACCAAGATCAGGTCATTAGTTTCCTCTGCAAACTTGGAAAAGGTCAGCCATGCTTTTATCTTCTCCAGTCTTGACTACTGCAGTGCACTAATTTTTAGTATCAGCATAACATCCAAAGACTGCAGCTGGTACAAAATGCAACCATACTACAACAATCCTTGGTGCCCTTGAGTGTTTACCTGTGAGTTTTAGAATTGATTTTAAAGTTTTGCTGCTTGTTTTTAAGCCTTGAACAGTCTGGCTCCTGCCTATATCTGTGATTTGCTAACTCCTACGAGACTGATTGTCGCCTGAGGTCCTCTGGCAGGGTCTTACTAATGCTTTACCAAAGGCGACCAGACTTTTGCTGTCCAGACCCCTCAGCTGTGGAACTTCCTGCATGGAGATCTCAGGCAGGAAAACTCAGTATCCTCCTTTAGTCTATTCTCAAGACTCATTTTTCACACGTGGCATTCTCTTAATTGATGATATTTGCTTAAATTATTGAAATTATTTTATCTTGTCTATATCATAAATTTTATTTGATTTTATTTTATGTTTTTATTGTAATGCACTTTGTAATTTTGTTTTTAAAAGGTGCTATATGAATTAAGTTATTATTACTATTATTTTTGTGACTATTAAACTATACCTTGCAAGCGTCAGCATGTTAGCATTGTCACTGTGAGCATGTTACCATTTAGCTCAAAGAACCACTGTGTCTTGTTCATACTTGTACAATGTTTACTGCATGTTTCTGCTGTTTTGAAATTGTGGGAAATGTTACACAATTGTTGTTTATTACCACCATCATCGATTAAATGTCATAATCCACGAATTCAAAGTAGTTTAGATCAGATTGTATGTGGGTTATCTGTTTATTGGAAACATCCAGGAAGAAGTCTGTCACTTATCTGGTGTCAGGTTAATTAGCGATATATGTCCACAACATTTTTAGATCTAGAGCCATTTTAGAAAGACTTAGCTGAGGCATAATCCATGACATCACTGACAAAACCATATTTTCTCACATATTTTGATGGTCAAAGAATATAATGACAAAATACCAAAATACAGTGATATTGCAGTTTCAGAGGGACAAGGTCGTTCTCTTTTCTTGAACAACCAAGTGTAGAAATTGAAGAAACATGGTTCTTCTTGAAGGTTAAGATATTTCATTATTCATTTGGAAATAGTTACCTCTGTGACATAGTTGGTTTTCAATGAGCTGTTCTCTTGTCATTCTTTCTGATGGAAGAAAGAAAAATGTAGACCACGATGGATCGGTGGCAATTTAAAAAAGGCTCCCTTTTTTAAAGGCTTCAGGCCATCAAATTGTACATGTATACATTTTTGTACCATTTCACTAATCAGGAAATTTAGCTCTTTCTTGTCTCATTATGTATGAACCAGTGAGGGCTGTGAGGAGTGTTTCATTATTAGAGGCTAAAAGAATAAGTAAGCGTGTATTCAGATGCCTGTCTGTGTCTCTACAGACACTGACAGCTTGTCACTGTGATCGGGATGTGTCTTTAGTGTGTCTGCTTTATCAGATGAAGTGTGGGTGTGAAGGTCACTCAAAGTCATGTGGCCATCAGAGGACAATAGAGCAGCTGGGGTGAATAGACTGGCACAGGACTGATGGAGACTGATGAAGACTGATGGAGATGGATGGATGCATGGCTGACCTATGCGATCGCCCAGCAAGGTCAATGGCAACACAGCAGGACCATATGTGCACCCTGGGGTTGGGTATCCTTTCCTAAGTATCCTAGGTTTTATCGATTGTGATTTGATTTCTGTTTCATCTGATGATTCCACCTCTTATTCCATCCTTGTTCAAATTCTTCTTCATTATCAAAGAAAATCAATTAAAACATGTTAAAAAGCCAAATTCACCTTAATATCTGCAGATTTTGTCCTCCTCAGTTGAAAAAGCACAGCTGTAAATAATAACATGAATGACATCTGAATTCCATTTAACCGCTTCAGCTTCCAGTTCCTGGTATTGTTCATGCTGGCTCACTCTCACAATGTCATGTCTTTCTGGGATAGCTGAATAGAAAATAGTCAAAATTTCTGCTGTGAAACACACTTGTTATTCAGAAATCGTGTTCATGTTGGAACTTCTACTGTTTGGGACTTTTATTCAACCAACCCATCCAATCAGCAATGACGTCACATCAACGTAATTTCCAGTTGACAATGAAGCACATGTGCAAGCACTGATCCACATGGAAGCCCAGCAGCTGGTTGCAGACCTGAAAAGGACTTTTAATCCCATTCTTGTACTGTGACCAGTTCAAATTCAGAACCAGCTCTTCACACCCAAACCTGGTGTACACCACCAAAGATAACACACACACGCGCACACACACACTTTCCCCTTAACTGAGCCCACAGTGTAAACACTGTAAATAAGCTGGCCCTATCGACACTGGAGGCCATTATAATAAAACTATCCCTGGCTTTATTGAAGTGTGAGCTGTGTCTCTGCTGGCGTGAGTAAACAGATTCTCTCCACCATCAGCAGTTCTCCCCAGTGCACAAACCCTGCGTCTAGGCAACCGTGGGCTTGGTCACAGTTACCATGGAGACCCATTCTCGTCAGCAGCGCCTGCATTGAAGGTCTCGGGAGTGAGAGCGATGGGGAGATACTGTGATCTGTGATGGCCATGAGATACGTGGCATCAGGGGTGATGAGGTTTGATACAGAGTTTGGGGAGAAGGTGAAAAACATACAGTACATAGACACGAAAGGAAAGACAGATACAGATGACAGCCAATGACAGAAATCATGAGGAAGACAATGAGAAGCAGTAAGAGGCAGTGAGAGCAGGGTTCCCACTGTGGCCCTGATGTAAAACTCCATGACTTCTCTGTGACTTTCCTCAGCTGTATCAGAGCGCACTTATTCCCTCTTGGTTCGTTAACGCTGCTCTTCAACTCAGCAGAAAATGTTCCAAAATTACAAGAAAGTTTCCATACTTTCTACAGCCCAAGAAAATTATCTGAAAACCATCGAATGCAAAGCAATAATGTGTGAAATGCATTCTGGAACTTTCTGTCTGAGCTGGATTTGGACGCTATATTGTTCTGGACGTCAACCAGCACGCCGCAGCGTCTGCTCCATGAGACGCTCTGCCCGGCAGTACAGTCTAGACAGGCTTGGCCAGCCTGGGAGGAGACGCCACAGCCGGGCGTGAGGCGTGATAACACACATACACACTCTCTGTTTTTACAGTTTACTACAGTCTGTCATTCTGAGCTGGAGCCAAAATGACAGATTCGGAGAGGAAGGTAGAAGAGAGGCGATACTTGGAGAGGGGAAACTACTTGGAAGTTAATGACAGGAATTCAAGACCGCTGCACTCAAATTGTCATCCTGAGCTGATGACAGGATTTAAAAGACAGAGGCAGAGAGGATGTTTGACTGAGGTTTTGCAGTTTTTGAGGCGCACTTGATTTTTGCCTGGCACTGAAATTGCAGTCGTTTTGAATATTAGGTATTCAGCTCATGTTCTTTTCAACAAAACCTGCACAATGCCTAACTTTGAAAACAGGGGAGGTTTAGGTAACTCAGATGGAGAGCTGCAACCAACTTATCATTTTCATTATTGGTGAACCTGCCAATTATTTTCTGGAGTAATCATTTGGTTGACAAAATGTCAGAAAGCAAGTGTCACAATTTCCTAAAATCCAGACTGACATCTTCGAATTGTGACTGACTGACCCCGAAGATATTCGTTTTACTGTCACAGTTGTAAAAACAAACTGGGTAATGTTTGTTATTTTTGCTTGCAAAATGCCCTCAACGAGTCGACTGCTTGATTAATTAATCATTTCAGCTCCACTTGAACGTACTGATTGTAAACCAATCAAAGACTTTGACAGAGCAGCAACCTGAAGAGGCCATAATTCTTTATCCTTTGACTGCTCTTTCTAGGCAGTCAAATACTATGTAATAATGCTGTCAGACAACCATAGAAATAGCAATTTAATTAGCATTAGCCTTGAACAGGTAGGCAGCGTTTACAGTATTAATCACATTATTACTATTTTATCCTTAAGCACCCTGCTGCATGACAATATTTGTCCATGAGAGCACATGTTATTTGACTGTTTTGAAACTCAAACTCACCATAGGCTGAATCTGTGGCCACTTGGGAGCTCAAGCACATAAACTGTAAGCCCCCACAGGGACGTCATACTATGAGGAGACTGCAGTAGAAGAAAAGTAATGTGGTCCAGTGAGTTTGGACTGTGAGCTAAACCTGTGACCATTGGTATGTTTAGAGTTCCTGGTGTTGATACGATCCACTCTGACCACTCAGTGGCCTCATACACTGACACACACACATTTTGTCTGTTAACAGCCTTTCGACAACAGACACGGGTAGAAGTCTGAGTGACGTGCAGAGACCAGTGCACCTCTGTGTGTTTGTGCCTGGTGGTTAAACCCACTCAATCTCCATCTTCATGCTAAATATCTTCTCTGAGACTGTACTGACAAACTTGTTGGTGGTGGTTTGTTAATCAGTTCTAATGTGGTGATGAGGGGGATGTGATTTGGTGGGGAATATATATAAGAATACATCAATCAATCAGTGCCTATTACTGCTATAAACTAATCAGGAGAAAGAAGAAGTTTGTGTGTGTTATTTTCAAATGTCTGTACATTAGTGGGTGCATTGTTTGACTACAGGTCACAGGCAAAAAGGACTCAGGGAGACAAACAGGTTCCAGCCAGACAATCATCTGTAGCTTTGTCTTATCCACTGAGAGCAAAGTGACTGGTCTGCAGAGATCATCAAGGCCTTGACAATTGTCTCTTCTTCCACACTTTGTGTATGTAAGGGGTTTGGGTAAGGGCACATTCAAGCTATTACCTCAGGCAGACTAGAGCCCCCTGGGACTAAAGCAGACCTTCAGTTCCTAAAACAAATGGACCAGAAAGGGTCAGCAGAATGGCTTTGTGAGTCACACCACTTTAACAGTGAGGTGCTGTATGTCAGTGTGGAAATGGAGAAGTTTACACCATTTCGGATGACTGACCTAAGAGCAACTCAAGGTTTCGGTTGCAGGCACTGAAAACAGCCAAAGCAGAGCAGAGCGACTGATGGGAATGACTAAAGTTTAATGATGTACTCAAAAGTTAATGCTTTTTCAGCCCAATTTGCACTAAAGTTTGCATGTTGTTCGTCTTTCCACCAAAACGACGGAATGCAATCCGCAGAATGCAAAACAAACACACTGACTTGTCATGAGGCAATGATTTGAACTGTGGGCTCAATTTATTTTCTCTCAGCCTTAACAAGCTTGAGACTAATTTCATTTGCGTGATTATCTAATTGCAAGTTGTTTAGATTGCAGCTAATGCCACTCATTGGCCTCAGGGTGGAGTGGTAACAAAGTTACACAGTCCACATTAGAATGACAAGAGGCCAACATCGGAACATTTCCAAACTATTTCCCAAAATGCAGCAGAAACTGCAGCTTCACCCAGCAATCCTCCTGCAAACAGACTTCCAACATGCTTCACATACGTACAGTCGGGCCGGGACAGAAGAACACAGCATCTGCCATATCATAAATTCTCTTAGTACCCAAAGAACTTCAATCTGACCCTGGGTCAACAAGGGCATGAATGTCGTCTCATACACGTCACACCTGTCCCCTGCTACAACTGGTATCTTAGTAAAAACAAACCTTCAAGGCCCTGGGCACGTTAAGAGTCCCCTCTATAAAACCCAGGATGGTGTCTAAACTGTGTCCTCTGAACTGACTTTAACCTGAATAAATGGGCCATCTGTCTCCACAACTCTGTCTGTGTCCTTCCTGATTAAGCTTCCATCCATTTACAAAAGCAAACCAACAATTTTTGTGACTACATTTTCATATCTAACTTTTTGAAGTCTGAGCCTCTTGTTAAAATTGATTTTCTTTGGTGTAATTCGTACTTTAGACTTCACGAGACATTCAGTGTGCGGCTGCAGCTAATTTTTATTTCCATTATCGTTAAATCTGCAGATTATGGTCTTCAATCAGTTTTGCTGTAAAATGTCAGAAGACAGTGAAAAATGGCCATTTTAATTTCCCACTTAGTCACTAAAACATCCATTTCCTGAATGGGAGTCACACACAGATATTTTTTCCACAGACTCCATCAGATGTAATACACCTCTTAAAAACTCATGACTAAATTCAGACACTATGTTTAATGAACCAACATCAGCTTGATTTGCATGTAAACCAATTTTGGGTTAACCCTACCTGAGGCAGCCGGAGGTGTTCTTGAAGACGGTGGTCCACTCGGCATCACGGGGCTTTGAGTCCTCGTTTGGCTCATGCTCCCACCCTGAGTGGGGGATGATGACCTCGTTGGTCATGGTCTGCAGCCCGTGGTTGATGATGACCATCTTCAGAGGTTCATAGGACGACAGATTCCACAGGGTTCCTGTAGAGCACACAGGGCGGAGGAGAGGACAAGAGAAATTACACGACATATTAAGGGGAGAGGGGAGAAAAAATGGAGACAGAAATTGAAGGTGATGAAATATAGTGACAGCTGTGCAGCAGCCAAACATACTG
The DNA here is from genome assembly GCF_051107435.1 of Chaetodon auriga. Taxonomy (NCBI): domain Eukaryota; kingdom Metazoa; phylum Chordata; class Actinopteri; order Chaetodontiformes; family Chaetodontidae; genus Chaetodon; species Chaetodon auriga. The sequence goes on from NC_135078.1 coordinate 7,008,130, forward strand.
TAGTGCAGACTTTCAAAGTGCAATCAAAACCGCATTTAGATTGGCAGTAAAACATATTTGAAAGGAATAATACAACTGCACTAGTTGTTCCTCTGCCAGTCATGATTATCAACTTGCCATATTGCACTATATAAAATAATCACTGTCGTACTTTTGTTATTCTCCCTTGAGGGATTAGCTTACTGTCACTCTGTTGCAATCAATACTGAGTTTATAGAGGAGGTATCACTGTGTTATCTCGAACACACTCTCATAATATTGCCATAGGAAGAATGAGGTGAAAGTAACCCTGTGATACTTGATGTCCCTTCTCAGCATCATTAATGGAAAAACATACCACCTGAGCCTTAATGCAAACATATTCTGCAGACACTGTGTCTGTACATGATCAATGTATGCAAATGTTAACAAACAGCACACAGATCCGTCATTCTCAAATAATCCGAGCAGGAGGAAGAGCGTTTTCTATTTACCTGCAGATCTCTGTAACAGGCAGCCTTTTTTATACTTCTGCAAAAGAGGTAAACTAAATTGAGCTGGGGATGTGCATCCTGAGGGTTCACAAAAGAGAGGCAGGCAGACAGACAATGCAGAGAGGAGAGCATTTTTGCCAGCATAGCCGGGCAGACAACCCCACGAAAATAAAATGTGGTGATAAGGCATCAGCATCAGATATGTTTTCACTCAGACACAGGGAGGCTCTGGAGCTCAGACAGACTCTGGTTTGAGGAGAACAAAAATGTTGCACCAAAAAGAAAAAAAGCCTTGAGGTCCATGTTTGAGAGGAGAAAGTTTGTTTTTATGAGCCTTCCCCCAGGTGTCTCGCTGTCTGTCTCTCTTCCCACTTATAACCCTCTTTCCCTTCTCCCCTTAAATTAAGGCATTTACAAATATTCTTATCTGGGGCGACTTATAACAAGTGATTTGTTAATCCAAACTTATACACCACTGGCCCCATTAAAAGTATGCCAAACTTGCTATTAGCAGTTACTGTTTGCAAGGTTCCCATTGATTTACAGATCAAGAATACTTCAAAAATGTGATGATTATTCAACAAGTTCTCAAGGTACATGAAGCATCTTCTATGATTTCTAAGTGGATTTATGGATGCTTATTCCTTTACTCTATAAATATGTGTCTTGGACTGTACACGTGATTCCATCTTGCTCTACAATAACGGAGCGTTCATGGAGCGGTGAAACTGTCACATTTGCTTCGCCCTGTTCTTTAAAACTGTTCTGTACATTTTCCAGATGGTCAATATTTCCTCTGTTAAATCATGCTCTCCACACACAGGAAGAAAAAAAGTCTCAGCAGACAGGCCCGGGCTAAAAATAAATCCAGTCCTTCTGGTGTGGTTGTGCCTGGAGAAAACTGGTTTCCTTCACCAAGACGTTGAAAAAAGCAAAAAGAAACTCATTAGACTAATCCATAGACGGTGTTCTTGTGATATTTTAAGTTTGATGTGGCTCATGATCTTTGTCACAGCAGCCCCTCTCCCTCACATCTCCCTATTACATGTATTATCTAACCAAGTGGAAGCGCTGCACCTCCAGTGCCTCTGTGGTTACTCTGGTGACTAGACGGACTTCCTGTGCGTCACAGACTACCAGACTACCAGCATCTTACTGGGAAGCTATTAGATGTGTAAGCTGAGGTGTGGCTCCGCTTTGGGACGCTTTCACACACAAATCCCAAGAGTGATGTAGGACACTGAACACACACTAACGCCACAAGCCAACTTTATATAATCCTGTGTGCTTAACAGATCTTGTTATTATAAAGTGTTCAGTGCAATGAGGAGATTTACCATTCTGGGCAGTGTGGGTGATCTGCTGTGAACTACTGAATTCTTCTATTCCTTAGAGATCCCAGCAGATCCTTGTATGACCATCAATAACACCACACCCAAAATGTCTGTAAGCCCTAAACACCCAGTGTTCAGTTAATTGCATTGCTGAATGAAGGCTGGTTTAATTTTGTGCTTGATGTGTTTACTGTACATTTCATACGTCTACAAATTAACAATTGATTTTTTATTTTTTTTTATTTGTATAAGCACTTTCTGGTATGAAAAACAAGCATCAACACCTCAACTGGGATGAAAACAAGCTGGTATGTTATTCAAAGATATGGATATTCTCTCATCAGCGTAACTGAAGAAATTACAGCAGTATAATGAACATGTTTCTGTCTTGATTACCTGTGCTTCAACTAACAGGTGCACAGGTGTTCCTGCCTCCAGTTATTGCACATTTAAGTGCTATTGGTTTAAAATAACATACTCTGTAACTTATACCGATAACAAGAAACTTGACAATGGTGCATGACTTATTGAAAAGTTATTTCAGGTAGCAGTCACAGATATCTTTAAACATTGTGAGTGCAAGTATAGCAAAGTATTAGTACATACATACAAACATATTTGCATGCATGCAGAAGCGAGAAAGCCAGTGCTGCTCTATTGAGACTTATGAGTTGATTGTTAATGAATGACCGCACAGTGTGAAATCTAAATGAGCCGAGTTAACAAGATGTCATGTTCAAAAGAGCAACAAAGCTGTTTAAAAAGTGACAGGGGAAGAGAAACGTGTATTTTTGCTTTTATTCTGCTGTTTGCTCCTTTATTTCCATATAATTTGCTTTTTTGTGACTTTTACCGCTAACAAAGTATTGCCTTTAGTCAAACATCTGCTCCTTTCCTGGTGTGTGTTTTCACCACTCTTTTTTCTTTTACAGGGACAATTTGGTCATTTCTGTCAAACCACATGCATGAGAGGATGAGAGGAAGGACCAGCATCCAGGCATGAATAACATTAACAACAAACATGCTCTTGTGGTGAGAGCTCTCTGGTAGGATGACAGCTAGCTAACGCCCATGGCTGCCTGCCAGGCCGACAGCTTGATTACCTCCACTGTTGTGTCATTAGCATCCGTTTTACTTGTGACAGGCAACATTCAACATGCAGTCAACACACGAGGAGCTGAAGGGAGACGAGCAGCGAATAAAGACTAAACTTCTGACTAAAGTGCACGGGAAATATTTAACACTTCAGAGCTAATTCATGAGCTCTGCAGTGTCTCGCACATTTTCTGCTGAGGAGGAGGAAACAAACAGGACATTAATAATCCGCAAAATAAATCCCTCTCATTCATTTGTATGATATCAAGTCTAACATTCAAGATCCTGATGTAAAACCCTTCTTGTACACCCTGCTTTGAGAGTAATGGTCCGTGCTGCCTCTAATTTACATGGCGCACGTTGAGTGTTATTGTTTCCACATCATCATAAAACAGGTTCAACAGCCCGTATCCAAAATGGTCGGAAATGTATTTCTGCATATAAAATGTGAGCTACACCAGTAGGGATCTCTGACTTGTCTTGGCCAGCACATCAAAAAAAAAGCAGTTCGAAGTACTTCAAAGCACAGAGATACCTGCACCTTGATGCAAAAAGTTCCATCCACCCATGCTCAGCCCCCCTCCCTGCCGTGGAATCAGTCAGCTCTATACTGATCACATATGCCAGAGGGGAGGAAAAGGCATGTCGTTGCCATGGCTGTGATCCATCAAGTATGACAGGCATACAGCCCACAGACACAATGTTATTTAAGATGACAGAGTGCTGTGGAAGTGACTATCTCCATTCCATGTCTTGCCATTGTTTCAGACCAGTGACTCTATATGAGCTTTAGTCCATTTGCTGTCTTCTGTCAGCTTGTCAGAGGTGGGTGTGTGAGGCATGTCCTCCTGTCCTGTCTCTGAGGCAGATACCATGCAATTGCGATGTCAAAGGCTTCTTTTACACCTGGACTATTTATCTTACTATGTGGACAGTGCATTTGATCATCATCAATAGATACACTTTAACTAGAGTGATGTTTCAGATCAAGGAGACTGTTGCAGTGAGTTTAGTCTCCGGTCCTTACAGAGAGGAGTGACAGCTGTCAAACATGTGGTCCCTCAAAATAATAAAACTAGAGACAGGGACACAGAACTGCTGGAGAATTGAGAAACTTTCATTTTGCAGGTGAACCACACCTCTAAACTGCTAAACTGAACTAAAGAGAGGATGTGTGGATCCTGTCCAAAGCTTTCTGACACAACTGATCCACAACGACACTTCTCTGTTTGCGGACATCAAGTAGAATGTAGAGCTGTGCCAAATAATGTGAAGCTTCATTCACAACGTTGGCATTCGAATTCTAAATCAATATTCCATAGATCATAAGATTGTGGTGTTTTTGCAACTTCAGCGTAGAGGATTGTGATGTTTATTGCAACTTCAGCTAAATCTGCAGTTTTGAAACACAGCTCCGCTCAGCAGAGCTGCTCCAATCTGCAAATGTGATCCTCTTCGCCTGTCTGTACTGCAGAGACTTCAGGGTTGATAGGCCATGACTCAAGACATGTCACCAATCAGACAGTGCTGTGGGCGGGACTTTGAGTGAGACTACAGGATGGGGACTGCAGTCCGAGCTCTAAATACATACATACAAGTTTACCTACAGGTATTTAAATGTGCGTATGTTAACAAAACTGATGTGTTATATTTGTTAAAGAAAGTTGATTTAAGAAAAAAAAAAAAATTTAATCCGACATTCCATGTAAATATGACAAGTTCCAACCTGAATATGAACAAATATATAAGGAGTGTTGGGTTTTAACGGATTATTTAGCAACATGCAGCGGTGACACCTGGTCTGGGCGAGGTCTGGAGGACAGACTGCTGAAGCTTGGCACAAGTGCTGAGAGTTTGAGGAGCCGGCCAACCTCTAGCAAAAGGGGAGAAATGTGACTCCCAGTAACTTTGAAATTGTCTTACTTAGATGTTGTTTATTCTTAGCTGGCTGGCTAACATTAGCAACATGCAAGCCCACCGCTAGAAATCAGCTGGTTTTGTTCAGCGCTGGAGGTTCCTGATCTCTGCAGCTTCACGGCAAGGATGAGACTCCTGGAGTGCAGCTGTCGCCAGGGTCAAGCTAACGTTACCGATGGTCAGTAAATGCCTCCAAACACAGAAGATGTGACATGTGGGTTTGGAGGATTGAATGTTTACCTAAGTAATGGCACTGCTTCTTCAGTGAGCTCTGTGTGTTGACTTATGTTGATGACGTGACATGGACCACGTCTTGACTGAAGTTGGCCGAAGCTGAATGAAACGACAGCATCATTAAGTCTTTCTGACTATAAAATATCAAGAGTACTGTCACACACTGGACGGTCCCTGAGCATTCATACTCATTAACAGCTTGAATAAACTCCCCATTGACAGCTACTTGTTGGTGAATCTGCCTGCTTGTTCCAAAATGAAAAATGATTTCCTTGGTTTTGTTGGCATAACTGGCCTCACACCAAGCTACAAACTCATCTACCCAAACAAACTCACCTCTTCATCACATAATAGGCTGCTTGTCAGTAATCTGAGCGAGCTTTCTAGCAAGATGAAAAAAATATTTATCTCTGATGTCTGGAAGTGTTTCATATTCATGGGAACTGTGATCAGGTCTGAATAACTGGATGCTAATGTCCCGTGGAAGACGGAGTCAGAAGTTCAAATACTGAATTATGATCTTACTTCGACTGTCACTGTCATGTTGTTCTCTCATAAAGTCAGGATCCCCAGCAGGGCCATAATATAAAATTCCACAACTTCACTGTGACCTTTTAGTCAAGTCAAACTGCTTTCAAGATCTAAAAATGTTATTCCTTTCTGGTTTATTAATGTTGTTTATCTGCTGAGAAATGTTCTAAACAGTCTGGTTGAGCTGGTCGTGAAGGCAACCGTCTAAAGAGCAGCATGTAATGAAATGAATGTGCGAAACTAGTTGTAAAATATCTTGTGATATATTCCTGTAAACAGAACTCATTCAGCTAAAAATATCTGCCAAGAAATATGGATACATACGCTGTGCTTCAATTCCCATAAGTAAGAGAATGATGAGAGGCTCATGAAGGGAATCATTGTGATCTGTTCCATACTGTGGAGCAATAATCACTCACTGTGTTTGGTTTTTCCCATAAACCTGTGATGTGCCTTTGCTTCCTTTGTCTTAAAACCAATCCAGCTGCAAGGCAAGTTGAACGTGTACATTATTACCTGCCTCTTCAATCATTTACTGCAACAGAGAGACAGCTTGGATTTGTCTGAGCATGGCATAACCGAACAATGCTTAGATCAAGCCTGTGTGTGGGTATTTGTCAAAGTGAATGACAAGATGGAGAGCAAAGGAGACAAGTTGTGAGTCTTAACCAAATGTTTCTCTTATTTAATCATTTTCCTTTCCTTTACATGCCCCTCTCCCTGATACCTGCACACCAGAGCTAGAGGGACTGGGACCAGGACTGGGAGTGAGACTGGAGCTGCTAAGGCTAATTAAATTTTCTAGGCACCGCTGGCAGGCATGTTGCTCTTCTAGCAGGTCTATTAACTTAGTTCTGCCCATTACCGTTCTCCTCCTACTCCTCCCTCCTGACCTTCTCCTCCTCACCCCTGATGCCATCCATCACACTCTCAGTGGTGAAGGAGGAGGGAGACACAGTTAAGAAAAAAGGGAGCGGGCATGCGAAAGACATAAGAGGAGGAAGAGGAGGTGGAGGAGGCCTCAGTAAGTGCACTCACTCTGCTGTCTGCTGTGGCACTACGGTAACAGAAATGGAAGATTTATGTTTGTGTGTTTGCGTGTGTGTGTGTGTGTGTGTGTGTGTGTGTGTGTGTGTTTCATCAAATGCTCAAGGGAGCATTTGATGAAATGAGGTGGGAAGAGCTAGGCAATATGTGTAATATGCACACACATACATACACACTAACACACACACATAGACATACAATATATGCCAATGACGAACTCTCATGGATCATGATGGGGGACGTTCGGTATGTTGTAGTCACACATAACTGTACGCGAATACGCTGACCACATTCTGTTGAAACTGTGCTGAGATCAGTGTACTGAGTCAAAGTTGCCAGCCAAAACTGTCAGGTCAAGTTTGAGTCACCTTGAACATGGTGGTTATCATGCAGTTCGTTTGATCGCATACCTCTTAAAAGCTCATTGATCGGTGCTACACTGATCACCTGCAGCACCACATGCACATGTTAGATTAAGTGACAGCAATGAGACTATAACAGAGGTGGAAATCTTAATTCAATTTGATTTGTATTGTCCAGATTGTCCTGATTAGATTCTTATGATTCGATTTAAATACAGTACAGTACAGTAATGGCTGTCCTTCACTGTCCTTCACTGTCCTACAGCTGACTGGTATTTTACTCGTGAACGCTCATCTGCTGCACCTGTTCTGGGAGTTCTTGTGAAATGCAAAATATGACCAACTGCGCGTCTTTTCTTGGCTTCAAATTTAAATGCATTTTCACTTTGACTTGTCATAGCAGGGAAAGCACAGGTGTAATTAATAACACTAACCATGGTGAGGTCCCAGTAAGCGTTTCAATTAGCCATTCAAGCGAGCCTGCATGCAAAATATGAGAGGGCAGGTGATAGGGAGTGAAGGCTTCCAGTCTATAATGATACACACTCCATTTAAAGCTGCACCAAGCAATATTTTCAGATTAACAAGGGAAAAAATGGCTATGTATACTGTGAAAGGGGTCACGCATAGTAACAAACCCACACAGAATTATCACCCGACTCTTGCAGCTCTGCTCAGCTCCACAGAGAATTTTACTGACTTTAGCCTCTTTGTTTGGCTTTATGGCCCACTGACTTTCATCAGGTAGCCTCCAAACTCCAAATGAATTCGCATATTGATCCATAAAGTGTTTGCTGCATGTGTAAATAGGCAACTGTTTGCTAAAACATTAGTCATAACAAATTAATGAGGTAATAATATGACAATATTGTGTTTATGGCTTATTGTGCTGGCCCCAGGTGGGAAAAAAAATCAATTGATGCAGATTTTGGAGAATTCTCATTAAAATGGTCAAATTCACAAACACAGAAAGCGGGTGCAAACTATTGTTTGCTGGTCTGTTTTCATCCTCTGAGGCCCTCAGTGTTAAAACTGAAATGCACTTTGAAAAACATTTAGGTCTTTTAGATCAAATCATCCACAAAATAGAGCTGTATGTATCATGTTAAACTCAGAAAAACAACACAAAGCCTTGGCACAGATGTACAGCACACGTGTGTATCTAGACATCATTTATCTGCTGGCCTAAAGGCCTGCCAACCTCCCCTACATGCATTTTTCATCCAAACAACAAAGGCGCTGGCACCTGTCTGAGTATCAGTCCACCAAACTCATCTCCTGCAGGACAAACAGGAGACAAATCCGCTTAATAAACGACATTTCCAGGGTGGGAGTTGCTGGAGGGCACAAACAGCCCAGAGCCTAGCGGGAGGGAAAATAGAATTACTCTGAACGGTACAAAGTTCTAAAAATATGAACGACTGGTCTGTCCGTCTACTGTGTTGGAAAACAAAACCATTCGGTTCCTTCCACGTCACCCGTTTCCCCCTGCAGAAAACAGAGCGCTCTGTGGTTTTACAGGGACAGCACAAACTCCAACGGCAAACTCTTAAAACACATGGACTAAGAAAAGGGGCCTATATTTAAAACCCATATTTAATTGTAGAAAAACACGGCCAATTTTGGCCACATGGGTTGAGGCTGTAAGCTGAGCTTGCATTGTGACTGGCCTGTTTTTACTGGGGCCAGAGCACTGGTGATGGAAACTAAAGCTGGAGACAGACAGACAGAGAGAGAGAGAGAGAGAGAGAGAGAGAGAGAGAGAGAGAGAGAGAGAGGATGGGGAGAAAAACAGTGAGAGTGTAGATAATGAATGAAGGAGAGAAAAAATTTGATTGAGCGAGGGAGGGTGGATAATGAGTGAGAGAGCGAAAGAGGAGAAAAAATAAAAAAGCCTCCCTCCATTCTGTCCTCCTTGTCTTGTGGTGCAGGGTTATTTTTAGCTACGATGGGGAGCAACACGCTGCTGTAAAGGCAATCATTTCTGCTGCAGCACAGTCATCGCTCACCGCAACATCTCTGTCATAGCAAAGGAAAGCCACACACACACACACACACACACACACACACACACACACACACACATATGCATGCATGCACCCTTCAGTCACATGGCCGATATCACTATCAATACCACCGGACTGAAGCTGTCGATCATCGAAATGCACTTTTTAGCTGAACAGATCTTCACCACATGACATCCAGCTAGGAACTATTGACAGCTGTCAAAACACAGCTTGAACAATTTATCTTCCCTTACTGTAAAATTATCCAAAAAGTAACCACCTTTATGTATTAGGTTACTTTACAAAGGTCAAGTATCGCACTTTAAAGTGGTTCTCATTTTTCACACGTGTGCACTGAAAACAAAAGCCTCTTCTCAGATAGCAAAGAGTGCATACCAGCCAAAGTGTGTCGGGTCAAACCAGTCATGTTGGGGATTAGCTGAGCACACACACACACACACACCCACACACACACACACACACATGCACGCAGGCACACACCCCACTGTATTCCCCAGTTGACATTTAGCAGGTCATGGAAAAGAAACCCTATCATGGCGTTTGAATCAATAGCTGCTCTTAAAGGAATTAAAACATATTTCATTACACAATGCAGCTAATAGCTTTTTCTTCTAAAAATCAATGTTTAAATGCCATCTGCTTTTTATCTGTCTCTCTCTGCTCACAGTGTAATACGGCTCAAGCAATCACACATCACTTGATTTGCTTTAAACTCGGACTCTAACTGCTGTCCTTTCGACCTGTCGTTGAAAGAATATGGTTCTATGAGTGACTCGGCTCATTAGCATGTTAAGTGTAAGAAAAGTCATCTCCAAAACAATTTATTCAAAATGTGTCTTCACTAGAATAAAAAGAATCACAGCTTTGAAAGCATTTTTTATCTCTGCTCACGAGTACATAGGGAGTTACACAATCAAATGCTTGTTCAGCAAGTACTGTATCTTTCCATATGGAAAGCCTGCGGCACAAACTTATCAAATAATTTAAGTGGTCTAAGATGTGCAAACAGCACATTGTGAATCCTGCTGCAAAAATTCTGCTTCTTAACATAGTATGACTCAGCCCTGCATTACTATGCAGAGTATGGGATTATGACAGCCAACTCAGTATATTCCTGGAATGGATATATAAGTGATGAGAAGAATACAGCCAGTGATTGGAAAGGACTGGCATACTAAGGTGCTATCATATCAGCTTAAAAGGCTTCAAAGAAGCACTTTCATACTTACTGTACGTGCAAGAGAGTTGAGACTAATTAGGCAGACAGAAAAAGGAATCCTACACTATGTGGAGAAGACAGCCAACAGGCTTGGCTGCAACAGTGCTATGCAGGTGGTTTTTGCATAATACAAGAATCCTTTACCGATGGCACACATTGTAAATTATGTCTTATTTGTGAAATGCAATCAGACATATCCATAGCACTTATTTCAAATAATTTCACCCACATGACAAATCTTTTTTAGCAGTTTGATGGAAAATATGTATGTGAGACTTCATAAAATGCTGTGATTGGCGTTAGAACTGAGGGATGTGGTGAAGCCGAAAAATAGCAGGACAGTTTTCTGATACTGATACATCATGATATGGAAAAAGAAGGCAAAATTCTACACAGAAATATTTAAATGCCATGACAGTAAACTATCGTGTGAAAAACAAGAGCATGATATGATCATATCGTCACGACACAATTCAAAGACAATAAACAATAATTATTGCCCAACTATGTTTTTAATGCAGCATCTACTGCATAACTGAATCTCTCAACATACAGCTCGTTTCTCCTACATTCAGAAAATGTTTTTAAGTGGTGACGGGGGAGGTGGCTGAACAAGTAGTCAGACAACAATCATCTGCCTGGATTGTTTGCCATACTGCCATATTGATTCAAAGTTTAATAAGGGTAACGCTACAGTATCTATTTTCATTTTGGTAGACTGTCCTGCTTGAACCTCATCATAATACTCTGAGCATCTATTGTTTTTGTGTTTAATATTGAAATGTTTATTCTTACCGGTGATGAGCTCTCGAACCTCCATGTCGTTGGTCTTCCTCAGCAGGCGGACGAGGGCCGGGATGCCGTCACAGTTCTTGATGGCCACCTTGTTGTCATTGTCCTTGCCGTAGGAGATGTTGCGCAGGGCACCACAAGCTTTGCGGTGGACTTCAGATTTGGGGTGGTCCAGAAGCCCCACCAGAACAGGAATCCCCTTCAGCTGACGCACATCCTTCTTGATCTTGTCATTTTCATAGCACAGGTGCTGCAGGTAGGCAGCGGCATTAGACTTGACCGGGTCAATGGGGTGGCCCAGCATGGCGATGACCTCGGGTAGGTCTGGGTCACGCCAGCGCGGGTCCTTGCGAATGCTGTCGATGGATGGTGAGCGTCGGCCGCCCATGCGGTCCAGACTGGCCATGCTGCCCCTCTCTGGCTGGGCCAGTGGTGCTGAATACATGCCATGGATATAAGGGTGGCGCTCATCGATCAACTCTGCCTCAATGGGGTCATCTGGGTAGCCTCTGGAAGCCGAGAGAAGAGAGGACGGTGAGGACAAGGGAGATGGACGAGGTAAATGGAGGGTGACTCAGACAGATTTGTCTGAGAGAAGAATTAGGCAGCTGGGGGAAATACTTTGAGAGAAGTCAACTGAGGTGAGAGCCACTGACTAATGAGGGAAAGCAGAGGACAGGGTGAGTGAGAGGTGAAAAGATGTGGGCGATGGAGGGGAAAAAGGAGGGAGTGTTGGACAGAGAGTGAAGGGGATACATGGTGATCTGTGGCTTGGATCTGTTATTAACAGGTCTGTCAGTGGCAATTCCCTGCAATAAGAGTGATACGGTGAGCAACACTCCACTTATTATTCGTCCCTGTCAGGTGGCAGCAGCAAACATGTCAGACTTCAACAAACATAAAGTCTTAGAGAGAGTGATTGAGAGACAGGAAACGATTGCACAAAGAGAAAGCAGGCAGTTCTCAAAGAAACAGAGACAAAGGCAGCACCAAAGAAAGAGCTTTGAAAGAAACTCCTGTGAAGTTTCTTTTTTTATTTTTTCAAGAAGCCACCATATACAGTGTAGAAGAGATTTGATGTGTTTTCCCCAGGGAACAGAGAAAAGAGCTGTGCTGTCCCCCCAGGGAAGACTATGAGCCCCTATGATGCCCCCGGGGCTCCCTTTGCTCACAGTGCCAAACACTAGCATGCAGTTGGTAAAATGTTAATGACCATCTCTCTGGGACTTCTCTGCTAGCATTAGCCTCATTAGCATTACTACCGTTAGGGCTCTACTACATTGAGCTCTACTCATTTTCAGTGACGGAAATAAGTGCCGTCCTCTGGGGGGAGGATGAGGGGAGTTGCTCTGCTCGGCGCTCGTAAGGGGGTTCCCTTCAATGAATCTCTATTACCCAAGCCTCTCAGAGTCTATGATCTACACTCTCTTCTCTCGGGTTCCTTACTCCAAACGCAGACTCATCAATTCTCTATCTGAACACGGGAGAAAATATAGGCGCTGAACCCCAGCGACGGATCATTTGTTGCTGGAGTGCATGCTACTTATTTTACTTAAGACTCTTTAATCATCGGAACAATTTATCACTTGTAGGGCCAACTCTGAGGATTGAGTCTGGGGAGTCACATTTTACACTGACAGAAAAGTTGCAAAGACAGTTTTCTGAAACTTGTTTAACAACAGTTCTTCTCTCTGAACACGTAGTGAGTTGTCTAAAACGATGGGAGACTATTTGGTAGGAAAAGTTATGACATAGGAAGAGGAATTTAATTAGGGTTGTGTACTTATGCGCAGCCTTTATCATCCCCCTACCCACCCCACAGCTTGAGACTTGTTTATCCTCGTTAAATAATCCAGCTGGCCTCCTCTCACCATCTTTGATGTATGGTGGTTGGTGGTGCAACAAAATGGCGACTAACGCTGGTGGTTGGCAGGGAATTCCAGACCGAGCTCTAATTTTAATGAGTTTTATGTTAATTATGTGTTTTTTACAGTTCTTCCCAGGCATGCTGGGGAAGGTGGAGGGGGGTGGTGGCTCCCCATGCCATCTCGCCTCAGCTCTGGTATATTCCTCTGTTGATTATTCTTTTACAGAAGCCTCGCAGTAACATATTGGCTTTTACGGCACGGCTTTGTGTATTTTACTGCCAGCAAAATCAATACAAGATGAACTGGGAGAAAAACTCCCACCCGAACAATGTAACAAGATACTGAATCCCCAATACAGATGGATGCAGAGAGGATTAATAGAGATGGAGTGAGACACCGTCACCACAGTCGAGAGCAGCTCTGGGTCCGAACGCTGTGAGCGACGTGCACCAAGTTTGAAGAACCACAGTGTTGAATGTTTGAGTCAAACATTGCGAGACAGGCTTTGGGTGTCATGGGTACATGTCACGAACAGCTGTGACTCTGGAGATCTAATGTCTTCTCAAACGCGAGACCAAAAAAGAGACAACACTGACTAACCTAAACTGGAATGGATCCGATGTATCCTCGCTGTTTACTCTTGCTTTAAAAGAAGCCTTTCCAGCTTGTGGAACATGCTGTATAGCCACAAACCTCTATAGGCAGCCTGTACCCATAATATGGAAGGAGGGGCCAATGAAGAGCCTGATTACAGCCCATCATTCGGAGAACGACTACAGCACCGAGGTTTGGCACACACACTGAGCTTCATGACAGACTGCATGGAAATAGAGGGAAATTTGCGAGAACGCATACACGTGCTGGCGGTTACTAAATGCTTCCTTGCGCACACCGAGATCTAAACACACACTCGCACAGTCGGAGGAATCACCCAGCTTTCGATTGCTGTGGGATATTGGACATGACAAGGCAACAGGAGGCAGGAATAACCCTTCTGAAGAAAGCGTAGCACACACTCTCAGCGCCATCACCGTCACACAGACCTGCATACATAAACAGCACCTCTTTCATGCACGGTATCTCTTTCTCTCTTTGGCTTTCCCTCTCATTATCTGTCACACTGTGTTTCTTGCACACTTTCTCTCTCACACACACACACACACACACACACACTTCAACACACAGATGAGATGTACAGTTGAGCAGATCGTGGCTCATTTAGATCTGGGCCGATGCAGCGGGGCTTTGGTAAAGCAGGCATCGTGAGTCTGAGTGATGGGAATGTCAGGATTTGCATTTAAATTGCCGCCATTGTGTGTATAGGGAGGGGTATATTCATAGGATGTGAAAGGGCTCTCCTCCGCAAGACGCGATGCTCCGAGCATGATTACAGCAGATCACTCTCCTCATGTTAATCGAGGTGCTAAATGTCCGAGCTATTTCTGTGCATCTGTGTGCTCGTCGGCGGATGTGTGCTTGTTTTTCTTCTGAGACACAAAGAATGAAAGACATGCATTGATCTACAGGAGATGCAGATGTATGCATGTCATCCAAACTTCAGCATATACTCGCTATTCTTGCTTTCCTTCATCTTCTGTCAATTACTTTCATCATCCTTCAATGGTGGCCGTGCCTGACCCTCTTCTTCGGCAGGCCCATAAAAGGAGATGAACTGGAAAGGATTAGACACTCGCAAGAAGATGTTTGCATCTCATGTGTACACACAGCATCTCTGCAGCGTTTATGAGTGACTGTCCCTGCCAAGCCGATTGCTCATTTTGAATTATGGGCAATAATTGTTTTATGATGCACTAGAGTCTTTGCGGGACAGAGGGGAGAAAAAAAATGCAGCAAAGCTGGAGTTTATGTCTTGCCACTTAATAATTCTGATACCATTATCCACCGTCCCCACTGCTTGTTTTCATTCAATTAAAGGAGTGACATCGCTCAGAAGTTTCTTCTATAATTAAGGAGATGCTTCTGAGAAAGCTCAAACATGACAGAGGGGCAGTGTGATATTAAATGGAATATTTAACTCTCAGTGAAAGCCTCTTGACAGGATTGAGGGGGAGGGGGATCACTTCCAAAGATCTTTCCCTACAGACACGACTGGACTGGAATGAGACACCCCCCGTCAATTAAGGGAGTATGTGTGTCCAAGTGAGTGTGCATGTGCGTGCTTATATGTCTATATGTGTGTGTGAGAGAGAGAGATGACCCCTGGCTGCAGGTGGGCAGGTGCAGCAGAGCGGGTCACCCAAGGAGAGATGAGCCATTAGAGATTGGCTTAAAGACGCCCCTGTAGTCTGGCAGGGTTCAAAAGCAGCTATTAATCACACTGGCAAGAGGACACACACATACACACACACACACAGAAAGGTGCTCCTGTACACATACACTGTCACACACACATACACACACACACACACACACACACACACACACACACACACACAGGATGGGTTGGGGTGGGGGAAAAATGAGTAGGATGCACTCACATCCAGACAGTGGGAGGGCAGGAGAGCGAGAGAGAGGAGACAGACACGTTCATTATCTGCAAACCCTGAGCAGCGATAAAGGAAAAGAGATGCCCTTTCTACGAGGCTGCTTATTTCTGCTGCTTTTGAGCAAGGCACTGACATACTGTGAAGTTAAATAATAACCTTTTTTTGATGTAAGATTTCTCAAAGCAAAGGTCCAAAGTGCTTTTATGCCCAGAAGAATCTAAACTGATTAACATCAGGTGAAAAATATCCAGGAATGCAGATAAAATAAGTTAATCAAGTGAAAAAACAGAGCTGTCAACATCATATCAGAAGTCAGAATGTTTTTTTTTTCTTTTAGCAAATTCTGCTACCTTCACATCATAGTTTACACAGGAAGGAACATACAGCACCTTTGTAATGACTGCTGCCTTAGGTTTTTGTTTTGTTTTTTTTGCCCATTGTGCCTCTCTATCCTTATCTTCAGCCACATTCCCAGGCCCATGCATCTCTATTAAGCTTTATTGCCATTCTCCACCTGTCCACCAGATGCCCTCGGACTTTCCCATCAATCCTGGTCACCTGACTCCCACATCCACCTGCTCTCCTGTGTCTCATTCTCCAATCCCCCTGTCAGTATATGAACGAGCCCCTGTCCTCCAGTCAGCTCTCAGATCGTCAGCGTTGCTTCATGCGTTTGCTTTCCAGCCTCCTCAACCCGAACCCTGAACCCAGACTTATTAATACTGCCTGTACGCCTTTGCGTCATCACTTAATTAGTAACATCTCTTAACTGCTGTTGTCTGCCTCATTTCCTTGCTGCCTTGAACACACCCCGTGACATCTTTGCTGGTAACACAGCTAATGACACCCAGCAGCACCCTGATATACTATCACCTCCATGACCCCTCACCTCCAGTTATTTGCAGTAATCTATTATAGACAGGAGATAAAGGAAAAACCGGAGTGAGTGGAGACACAGATGCTTCTATATAGGGGTACTGCATGATTTGATTAGAGCTACGTATGTTAGCATGAAAGTCCAAAAGTGTGGACCGCTCACACATCCAGGAGATGATACATTATCATTCGCATCACATGATGGACTCCAGGGCGGTGACAAAATGAGTGCTCGCTGCTGTTGTAAGAAGCCGTTTTAGCACTAAACATCTTCATTTTTGGTGGAGCATTATTGAGAATGATAAGCTGTAATTAAACTGCTTTAATTCCCAGATTCATTACAGCACTTTGGAGTCGCCGCTCGCTTCTTGGAAGAATGCTAATCGCAGTGTGAGTGCACAGGGGAGCCTGGGCACTCTGGGACGGCTGACTGTCACGTTTCCTGAGAGAGAAAAAAAAAACGCTTATAGTACACTGATGTTTTGGTATTTTGACATCAGCTGATGTGAGTGCAGGAGAAACGAAGGAAAGACGACAGAGGGATATATCTGGGATGTATTTTCTGCTGCAATTAGCCAGGCAGCAGTCAGTCAAGAGTGGCTTCAAACGTGTGTGTTTGTGTTTGGGCATTCATGTTAGCAGCTGTCAGTGTGTGTGAATGTGTGTGTGTGTGTGTGTGTGTGTGTGTGTGTGTGTGTGTGTGATGGGGTGTATGTGGCTGTTGGGGCTGTGTTGTGACACATGTAAGGCAGGCTACAAATTGCCTGTCACAGCAAACGCCTCTCACTAGGCGGATGGGGGAGTGACTCATTTTCTGAAGATGTGGATTTTTATTGAGAGTGTGTATGTGTGTGTGTGTGTGTGTGTGTGTGTGTGTGTGTGTGTGTGTGTGTGAAAGAGAGAGAGAGAGAGATACTGTGCTGTAACTGTCATAGTGAAGTCAAAAGTGTGTAGAGACAGAGTCTGATTAGGCATCTGCTCATTCGTGCCTCGTGCACATTGATGTTGAGACCTTCAAATCAAGCTAGTTGCGAATGCATGAGCGTGTTTGTGTGTATATAAGCTTAATTAAGAAGAGTCCAAAGGCAAAACTTATGCACTGTCAAGGAGCTGGGAAACCTAGATGCAGCGTCACCCCTGACACACACAGAGCTAACATAACACAATCTTACCTGTCTTGTTCTTTCTGCCTCTCAACCACTTTGGCTCTTGTTCCTTTAGATTTGCCTTTGGGCCCAAACACTTTGCCTTCACATTGAAGGAAGAGCGCAGAGAACTTAAAAATATCCCTCTGCTACAGAGCATTGCTCGAAAAGAAGTCCTTAAAACGCACTTCCCTCCAACAACTTCCAACCCCTGCTTCAATTTACTTGAGGGTGGACATTTTTTCTGGGCCTCCCTTTGGGTGGCAATGAAATGATTGGAAGCTATTAGGACACAAGAGTCCACTTTGGGACTTATTGTTGGAGGCTGACAGGCATTTTTTCTCAGCCTGCTGGAGCCAGGGGTTAGACTCATCTCAACACAGGTTGGAAAAAAGGAAAGGCTTAGCGAGATAACTGACAAAAGCCCTCCGTCCTCTCTCACTCTCCCTCCATCCCCTCTATCCTCCCCTCCCTCTCAAATCATTCCCGCCTCTTTACCTCTGATGCAAACACCATCCATTTGAAGGAAAATGGCAATCAAAGACTTGTTTTTCCTCGCTTCCTTTCTCAAGCAAGTTGCTCAAGGAGAGGAGACATCTGTTTACTTGCGCACGGTGTAATGTAGTCTTTTTTATGGCAAGAACAAGACAAGGATTCTTTATTCCCTCTCATCTTAACATGCCTGATCTCCTCTCATGTCAAAGCAAAGTCTGCGCTCATGCATATGAACAAGAACTCACTGTCCAACATAAAAAGAATACCATGTATACTGTATGAACTTGCACACCTTCATGAACCCATTATCTCCTGCAGGATTCGGTTGGATGAATCCTTCAGCACAATCTGTCAGGTTTTTAAGTATTAACGCCAGGTGCTGATGTATAAAAACAACTGTTGTGCAGATTTGTCTGTGTAAGATGATGTGTTCCTGCTGAAGAGCAAACTTCTACTCTCTGAACTTTTTTGCATTTATCCTCACCTGACTCGAGGCCCATCACGAAGAGGTTCCCGGTGGGTGCGACCCCGGTTGGCCCCCTGCAGGGTGCGTCGATTGGCAGTGGAGTAGTCAGGCTCCAGCTCGTATGGTTCCTCCTCTTCAGGGCCCAAGCTGCGACGATCATCCTCCAGGCCATATGGCTCGGGCTGGAAACGCTCTGGCTGTGAGCGGTTCAGATCTACAGTGCTGCTACCCATAGGCACCTGGGGCTGGGCGACATGGCCATAGTCATCCTTACGAATAGGCAGCGTGTAGCTGTTCTCCGGTCGGTAGCTGTTGGGCAGGTAGGGGTAGCGTGGCGGCCGGAAGTTGACGCCACGTGACAGGCTGCCATAGTTGTCTGTCAAGTCGGCATAGCCATCGTGCAGGCCATAGTGGCGAACATACTGGCTCTCAGGTGTTTCGCCATACGAATCGTTGTAGGAGTTGTTGTAGGAGCGCGTCAGGGTGGAGGTAGCTTGAGGGGTGATGAAGCGGTCACCTCCATTCTTCATGTAGCGCCGGTCAATGGAGTCGGTGTAGCTGCCCAGTGGGGATGAGCCCTCAGGCAGGGGCAAGCCATCGGGGCCCACGGGCACCTGACGCACTGTCCGTGTGGTCACCGTCTTCACCATCTTAGTCACCTGTAGAGGGAAACAGGAGAACACGTGGATATATCACATTCAGGCTATACATACACAGGAAACCATGCTGTCCAATAAAAAGGTTTTTGCTTCTTAGTGGTCTGATTAGACACTGCGGCAGTGAAAGAGGCAAACAAAAAAACAGGATCAATGAGAAAAATAAATCTTTGATTCTTGGTATCCAGATTAAAACATGCAGTTCAACCTTAAAGCTGAGGAAAACTCATCCATTTGGGTTAATTCAATCAAACTTTGAGGTTAGGTCTACTCAACTGTTCAACCCTGGGGAGTGTTGATGATGCTGATGCTGAAGTTGCTTGGGATTAATTCTCTGATCATAAATCAAAATTTTTAAATTCTACAAACAATACAGTTTACTGGCACAGTTACAGTATACTGGCTGCACTCAGGGAGGCACCTCCGTAGTGGAGGCTGATACTAACTGACCAATATCCAACTGTCATGCCCGCATCACCAAGTGGTGACTCCACAACATCATAATTTATGTTGCTGAAGGACCATCGTTACAACTGTCCAGAAAACAGAAAAGTCTCCATGAGCACTTTCACCTGGGAGACCAGCGTTAATTCATTATACATAAATTATGATATTGTGGGATTAACACCAACACAGTGATATCACATCATGCCACTGACTGGTGTTACCTTAAATTACAAAGTGGAAAAAGTCAGCACACATGCTATAATAATCTGTTACCTGACAAACACTATCAGCCAAATCTAAACCCCAAATGCTGCAGAGTACACTTGGTAGAATGAATCTCCTGGACTGTGCTGTAACAGAGCCATCTTTAAGTGTTACAGCTCCACTGGACCTTGAATCCTGTCTGTCCCCCAGGGGAGCAGGGTAGCATCACACTGTAGCTGGAAGACCTGCATGTATCTATCTCTCACGCTCACTTCATCCTATAGCTAAATAACTCTACTTCCTCTGCTGTCTCTGAGGCTGTCTGACAGGAGAATTACAGACAGCAACCACCACCACCACCACCCCCCCCCCCCCCCTTCCTTGGGCTCTCCGCCCATACAGAAACCAATTTGCTGCCCAGTGAATTCTGCTGTGGCTGATAATTGGCTATTTTGTCCATGGCTATAAATTCATCTTCAAAATTAATGAGGTTGATGAAAATTAATCGTCATCTGCAGGGGTGCAGCTCTGATGCAATTCATGTTGTGCCTGACAAGGTGTTGCAGAGAGGTTGATTCCCACTTGATGAGCGTGGACTGCCAATCTGAATTTCTTGGGGAAAACAAAATGCTCCACTCATTCCCACCTCTGATGGGTTTAATTTTGACACCAGCCCTCTTAATTGTAATATGCTTGCCTTATTTTCCCATCAATGCGATAATTTAGATTTTAATCAGGAGCGGGCAAAGGCATGTAACAATATCAAGAAAGCACAACGAAGCATTAACCCTCGCTGCAGAGGAGGGTGCCAAGAGCATAAGCACAAACATCAAATCGGCTGTTGAACACGGCATCCTCATTAACTTGTCTGAAACAAATAAGAAATCTTCACTGGCCTTGTTTCTTGATTACACCCTGACTGTGAGCTACATAACAAAGCCTATTTCAGGAACGCCAAGGTTCATTTCCATGTTCAAAGTAATTACTGAGTAATTTACGTTTGTTTCTGATGCCAGGCCGCCTTGGCTCCGCACAGTTAAAAATAAAGAGCTCATTTGCTTGATTCACATTAGCTAAAGCGTATGTATGACCTTAGAATAATAGGCTCACTTCAGTCCTCTTGATTCACAGAGGGAAGCCATGACACAACCCAAACTAGGCTATTCTGGTTTCGCTATCATGACCACAAGGGGACTACAGGGGTCAGAGCTGAATGTCATGGCGATTACATCGCTTTATTTTTTGACAGACTTTATTGATTTTCCTGAGAGACACGGCTTCACAAGGGAACCCCAGCCTTCCAGAAGGAGGATAATGTCAGCACGCTTTAAATGAATACCGAATACAGAACAATGTAATTCTATCACCTTTTATTTATCGTCATATTTTATCCTTTTCTATTCCGCCTGTCAGAGCTGAGGGAAGAGCTCGCCGAATGCTACAGCTTCCCAGCCTTGACATACCCAGCTGCCTTGTACTAACACAGCTTTTTAGGCAATTTGCAAGGGCTGCAAAGGGAGCCATCACATAGTTTTCAAACACTCTTTGATGTACGCTCAAGTTCACAAGGCGTTAAACCGTCACGCAAGGGGAAAAGGGGGGAGGTGAGGGACCTGCATTTCAAAAGGGGCGTCTGAAATATGCTGAAGCGGGGTAAACAGAGCTTAAAGAGAATTGCTAAAATGGTGGAGAGTGTGAGCATCTGCACATGTGAAATACTATACTAGAGATTTGAACGTGTGCGTCCATGCTTGGAAAGTCACAGTTGTGCTGATAAGTGTTTGAAAGAACCGTGGGGAGTTAGGAACAGGCCTTAACTGTTTACCAAACTGTTAAAAGTGGAGGGAACGGCAGCAGGCGTCAAACTGTCCACTTTACAGCACTGTAACAGGTTTCACAACCTCTGCGGCATTCGCTTTATTGAAAGCTTAAATGGACATGGTGGCTGGGGGTTAGTGGGGGAGGATGAGGTAGTAATTCAGATGTTTAAGAAGCCTGGGATGGTGAAGCCAGTGATTCATTTCCAGCCCGACTAAAGAGCATCTGCAAACATGACGGAAGTAGAAATTACTATGCTAGAAAGTCTAAGCAGCTAAATGTGGGCCTCTTTAAAACTTGTTCTTAGAGGAACAGGGAAGCAGGCCGGGGGGGTGGGGGGGGGCACAGCAAAAATCACACAGGGTTCGGCATCCTTTACTGGTCCTGTCTCCCACAGGGTGGGGGTCGAGACGGAGACCAGGGTTGGGGTCCAGGTGGCAGGTCTGGACTCTACTAACAAGCTGTCAGTCACCATCACTGGGTGGTATGTGCAGCGGGTGACGGTTTGGACCACTTTGGTCACCTAGAGTTGGAGGGATGGGTGGATGGAGCTCAGAACACTGCATTGGATTTCATTGGGGTGGGTATGGGATGTACACGCACACATGTACTGTGTTGCTTTAGCTCTACAATGCACATGGCTGCAAAATGATCCAGCCTCGCTCACTTTTAAGCTACATATAGGTGTATGGAATCTGACAGAGGATAGTGTGCGTTGCTCCCAGAACTATTTTTAAAAAGTTGCTTGCTTGCTGAAGTGGAGGCAGAGAGTGTCTGAAATAAAAGAAAGTAATGCAGTCTGAGCGGAGAAAGTGTCTGTTCTTTATTCTGTTCTATTCGACAGCGACACTTCATTTTTCACAGCTGTACCTGATAAACTATCTCCTACCTCCTCAAGGTGTGTGCAGGCCAGTGAAAGTGCTTTTATTTGTTTGTGGGGTCTGCCTCGACTCTCATTAGCTCGGAGGAAAGAGGAAGAATGCTGCTTTTATTGGCCCGCCTGAGCTCTTCCTCTTACATGGCTGGTGTTCCATTCAGACTGTCTGCCAGCAGGAAAAGAGGGCTGGACGCCGGCCAGGGGAAAGCATGGCAGGCTGGGACGGGAAGACAGACGTGGATCTAATTGAGCGCGTACGTGTGCTCAGACTCATGCATGCATTTGGGGTCCAGCCCAATTCACTTTGAGTGGAATTGATCGAAAACGTAAACAGAACCAGCAGTTAATCTGCTGTTGTGAGGCCATTCATAGCTGTTTTCCAACTGTGTATGAAAAACGTCCTGCATTAACTGAATTTGTCAGCTGAAACTTACCATGCGTGTACGACATGGCTGCAGTGTCTTTCCGCTGACGTTCTCTCATATACGGTAGCTCTGTTCTGTTCCTCTCGCGGTGTTCTAACTAGTAATATTGCTGATACCAAATCAGCTACAAACATGTTTACCACTGAAAAAAACTTTTTTGCCTGCAAATCAGGAAGACGGGAGAATCTTCTGTGTTTCATCTTCCAGCAGTGAGAAGTGGGGATAACCATCAAGGGAAAGGAGTGTGTTAGCATTAGACAGTATGGCAAGACTTTGGTTCAAAAGAACAGATAAGCGCATAAATAAAGCTGTGAGTTGCTACGAAATGAAGAGAGAGACAGAAATTGAGAGAGGGTGAAAAACAACACATGAAAGTGAGACAGAGAGACGAGATGCAGAGAGGATAAGAAGACAGAGGGAGAGTGAGGAAGACGAGTGGAGGGGTTTCTTTGAGTAAACTCTTGAATGGGTCTGGATCCATTAACCACCGCAGAGACGCTGGCTTCCAGAAGTTCACCCTCAACATTAATCTGCTTTTCTCCTGAAAGTGACTTCCACAAAACACCCGATCCCTCCTCCCAGCAGGCTGCAGGCCCTTTAAAGGAGCGTCCTTCCTCTTCCCTTCCTCAGCAGCAAAGCCCTTGATTAGTGTGATGTTCGTTGCACGTTTGTGTGTGTTACCCCTAAGAAGTTCTGTGTATGAAGGCATAAAATCATGTGAGTGTGAGTGAGTGTGTGTGGCCAATCCCCTCGCAGTAAACAAGCTGGAGGGCAATGGGCCCTCCCTGATGAGGGATTAGACCAGGCTTTTTAATTACAGTTTCACAGTCCCTAGAGAAGGAGCTCCACACAGCGCTCTCCACTCCTCTGGAAGCCTACAGCGGCAGCAGCAGCAGCCCACTGTAGCAACGTTTACGTCCGAATCCCTGGCAAAATCCTGCAATCTAAGCTCATCTTTGAGGGTATGGCTCAAAAGCAGAAAGGAAGCGCTTCCAAACCCCACCTCCCCCCTACAATGCCATAGATTCACAGGAATTTTTCAAATGGAAAGCTGGTGTGGGTCTGGTGGGAATTCTTCACCGAGCACAGACGGGGAGGAATTCAAATTGTCTTTGAAAACAGGATGAGCAGGCACACAATTGAAATTCTTCAAAATCCCAACCTGACACCAAGAGTTAAATATTCTGCTTCCCACAGCTGTAGACTGCTGATGCCACTTGAAATCATTTTTCAGCACTGGGGTCTTCAGAATGGTAGCAAATCACTTTGGGGAGCCGGCGTGCACAATGTATTGAAAATTGTCATTCACAGCATTCACAAATAAAATCCCAGCTAAAACATGGCCCCAGCTGGCAACAAGACAAACCAAAGTAAAATCTTTTTAAAAGGTTGAAGTTACAATTCCTGACACTGGGATTTAGGGCGAGTCCTCGGGATGTAAAGATTCCAATTTTCCATTAAGGACACTTTTTATCTCATATCACCACTCCTATCTATGGGGAGGTATAACCTGTCATTGATGCTGAGCAGTGGTATTTTGTACCTCGTCTAATGTCAATAAGGGATGCTGTAAGATTTAGAATTTATAAGAGAGAAATAAAGAGAGACAGAAGACCATGCAAAAGATATAATAAAGAGAGAGCGGGTCTTATCCCAGAAGGTGGAAGCAACAAGAAGTGAACTGAGAAGTACTTCAGAGTATAGACCGGAGTATTATTTGGCTTGTGATGAAGCAGACTGTGTTGCATACTGCTGCTGCAGTCTGTATGGGCACACATAAAATGGTGGCGCAGTGGGAAAAGCCATATTGGTATAAAGGTCCACTCACCTTCACGTTAGTTGATAAGCCCTTACAGAAAAACAACAGAAAACAGTAGAGGACAAATCAACAGAAGAGCTTTTCAGAAGCACAAGAGTAAGAGAACACAAGGGGAGTTTGGCTCATAATAACACAATAATCAAATAAGTAAAGCCATGAGAGGGAGATGGAACCACTTTGGGATGTAGGATTATGGGATTTAGAGTTCTTTAGGGTGGAAGTCTGGGAGTGGAGGTACAGTACTGCGCCTTTTGGGGGGGGTTTGTTTGTGTTTTTTGCAGCTTTGAGCTCAATGTGATCTCTTTACCACAACAATGCAACTGCTCTGAGGTGTCCTGCTCATGAGTGACAAGTACCAGGCTGAAGATCAGCTCTGTGCAGGAGATCAAATAAGGGTCACCAGCTTATCCTGTAGGTCACAGCTGACTTTCCGACTCACTTCATTTCAAAGTGCAATTTTTAAAAACCTGCATCAAACATCTTTATGATATGAACACTAATCAGCACCCTAAAACACTATGTTTTGGACACATATTTATGAACTCTTTCTGGTATGCACTTACTACATTTCCATCTCATTTTACAGAATCAGCACCACCCTCTGCCGATAGACTGTAATTCAGCTGAGTGCACTGTGGCGTCTTACCTTGGTTTCTGTGCGCCGTGTGGTGCCGTCATCAGAGGTGACCACCGAGACGTGGGAGGTGGGGGTGCCGGGGTCCTCCTCTATGGTGACCGTCTCCTCCACCACCTCCTGCGGCTCCTGCATCATAGCCAGGGATGTGGC
The DNA here is from genome assembly GCF_051107435.1 of Chaetodon auriga. NCBI lineage: Eukaryota > Metazoa > Chordata > Actinopteri > Chaetodontiformes > Chaetodontidae > Chaetodon > Chaetodon auriga. The sequence continues at coordinate 7,033,551 of NC_135078.1, forward strand.
GTTACTGGGGCTCTGCTCCTGCAAGACAGGGGACAAAGAGGAGTTAGGCAACGAGGAATTAACAGATAGATTTTATATTCAGCTGTCAGACGGCGTGGAGAAACACAGCACAACATCCAGGTAATCTTCCATTAGATATATGACAAGATGAAACTTTAATTGGCCCACTGCAACAACAAATTATATTAGAATCCAGCAGAGAAAAACAGAGCATAAATAAGAACACTGCAAATGAAGGGTATTAAATATAATGCCACCCACAATTTGCAATGCGACACTCGAGTATCAACTAGAAGGAAGGAAAGTGTGAAACACAGTACATGAATAATAATGTGGGTAAAATAAAAGCACTAAAATACACTGAGACAAGCAGATGAATGAAAGGTGTTTATGATGTAAAAATAAGCAAACGTGACGTGCAGTTATTTAAGAGTTATTTAGAAAATACACATTTTTTGTTGATTTATCAAAATAATCTATTACTACAATATCTACAGATGGCAAATACAGTATTATTTATTCTACATTTAAGTTAAATAAACAAATAAAAAGGCAAAAAGGGCCAAACAAAAGGTTATGGAAAGATTGTGGTTATGAATAGGCAATAAACTGGGGTTAAGGAAAGGGAAGTACAGTTCGTGTTAAGGCAGGGGAAAAACCATGGCTATGTTAAACAAGTCCAGTTCTCTGGAGTCATACATCTGTAAGCAAACACACTCGTGACAATGCCTATATAGTACACAAGAAAAACACTGAAAATATAGTTTGTCTTGTTTCTTTCTTGTCCTGACAGTCCATGATTTATTTGGCCCCGATGTTATATCCAAACACTGCAATGCAGGGTAGCTAGCAACTCCTCACCTCTTGAGACTTGAATTGAGTTAAAGCTTCTTTCAAGGCAAGCAAAAGCCTGGAGGACTGTTTTTGATTCATATTTCATTGGGAGGCCATGGATTTGAAGAAAAAGTGTCCATGGGCTAAGGGTGAAAGCGAGCATAGAGTCCCTCACACCCCACCTGACCCTGTGTGAATGCGTGAGAAGTATGTGCTTCCAGCTGCATTTCCCGCTGATGGAAAATGATATGAAGACAGTGGTCGGAGGGGCAACGTCCTGGTGTGGCCTGCCGCTGCGCATGAGTGTGACAAAATTACAGCTCTCGTGATGGAGAGGGGAAGGAAGGCATTTGAGGCAATCATTGATAACCAAAACAGCACGGAGCCAAGAGAGGGAGAGGAAATCGAAAGTAATGGAGAGGCCGGAGAGGGAGGGAGTTGGAGTAGGACGGTGTGGTGGAAACTGGAGTTTTTTCTTTTAAAGAGGAAAAAGAGGAAGCTGGGAGTTGCATATTTACTGACATACACTTTGTCCAGATAGCTGTAAATGACCCGAAGGACTTTTTCAGGGTGTTTATTTATTGTGTGCACATCCTGTTCCTGTAACTGCATCGGCAGAATGTCATTTTATTCATAAATGTGACAAAACACCAACCAATTTCCGTTCAAAATGCAGTTTTTTAACAAACTTTTTGACCCCTATTACTCTTAAACAAAACATAAAAGATCAAAGCTATGAAAAACAAAAAAAATCTCCTCAATTGCCCCCCCCCACCCCCACCCCCAATTATCTTGCAAATTCACCTTACGCAGAAAACAACTGAACCACGCAGACTGTTTATGTCTGACCAATTACACCAAGCTGGAGGGAGAGACTGAGTGAAGGCCAAGGAGAGAGCAAGAGGAAAAGTTTTAGTGTTGCTCTGCACTGTGTTTTGTTGAAACACTACAGGCGGCACTTTATGGAGGGAGACTGCTTGTTTTCTTCATGTCTTGGAAGGCACTAACAAGTGAACAGTTCTCCATTGATTGGCCAGCTCCTCTCTGGCTTCAAAGCCCCACATAGTCCTCATTGATCTCCAGTCTTTCTTGCTGATCAGTCAAAAGTTTGCACTTTTTCCACCGAGAATCTTTTTCTCCCCTATTCCCACAACACTCCAGACTCCCTGTTGGGATGTCAGCAGACCTGCACCCTTGTTTTGGGTGTATCCATAACCTCCTTTAGCAGCATAAAGCAAATGAAAACTTTCTTCATTTACCTGCTCCACTCTATCCGGTAGAGTCAATTAGTACTCTGAACTGAGCTGAGTTAGGTCATCATAGTTGGAGAAAGTTCTATTACTGGGGTTAATGACTGGGAAGGCTATCTGGTGCATAGAAAGAAACACATTTATTTACATACAACTATTACTGAGCTGAGGAAAAGACATTTTTTAAAACTGACCCCAGGCTACGCAGCATGGCTCTGCTGGGAAGGGCCTTCTAATGGTATGCAGAAAAGGTCAGTGCTGATTAGTTGCCTCCAATCAACATCCTTGTTCCGTTCAATTATAAATGTGAATTACACCCGGTGGCACTCGGTGCTGAAAACAATGGATACCTTATTTGCAAACTCTCTGGGTGTACAGTACTAATTTAAAAATGTATGATGTTTTTAATGCCACATGGAAGTGAATTAAAGATCAATTCAACAACCAGAGCAAGGCCTTGTTCAGACAAATTCAAGGTCTGTCGGAGTACACATGCTCTTTCCAGGGCCCTTGTCACTCTTTGGCTGCCCACTGCAGTTTGACAGGTAATCCAGTGACCTCGAAAACTGAACCACTGCACCCTTGCTCCACGCTGTCACATTGCTCATTCTCGCAATGAATTACACAGAAGAATTTCTTCTTGACGCCGTGTCTCTTTGTACACACTCCACAAAGAAACAACTGAACATTGTTAAAGAAAGACAATAGTTCATTAGGAAATTTAATTAAGATGATGAATTCATGTAATGCGTGTGCATGTGCATGGGTACCAACACGCATGTATGGCATCCTGACTAAGTAAGCACAATCACAGGGAACATTCCACCTCTTCAGCTCTCTGCTAATGGAATCTGGACAAATTAACCACATTCCTATGATGTTTCATTCCTTTGAAGGCTCATTGGGTGAACCCCGAGGAGACGCTGTCAAAACAGCAATATGTAATAAAAGCAGCACTGTCCTACAATATAAAACACACAGTGGACAGAGAGGAAGGATCCTTAGAGGCTCGCTGCCTTCTTGAGCTAAGCTTAATGCGGTGTCTCTCGTTCACTCGCCTCGCTCTCTCCCTCTCCTTTCTGCGAGCACTAAGGGAGAGAGTGGAGTTGAACTCGACATTACAGCCCCTAAATAAATGATTAAAAGCCGTCTGGCCGTGGGCTAGCACGGCTGTCTGCTGGTCCCGGGGGAAGACGAAGCTGATTCTGAGTTGAGGAGACTCAGGAAAGCATACCCTTTAGTCAAGGGCGGGAGAAGTGGAGCACAGTGAGTTAATGGCTGAGATGAATGATAAAGTGGCAGAAAGGTACAAGAGAGAATGTAGTAAGAGAGGGGGAGGAAGGTCAAGCACATGCAGATCTTTTGGAGGTGGTTAGCCAGTGAAACGATGGAAACCTCATTAAGGTTGGATGGGTGAGCTTATGATCCGATGGTTGCAGGCAAACATTCCAATTCAGCTGGATCAAAAAAAAAAAAAAAAACCCAAGGGAAATGCTTCTCACAGCTAAAAAGTACCTCAGGATTCCTTGAGAAGAACATCTCAATGCACCTGTTCCCTTGAACGACTACGGCTGCGTTGAACAGCATGCCGTGAAAATGTGAAAGTGTGTGTCGGCAAGAGTCAAACCAGGATAAAGAGGATAAAAACATGTTAAGAGCACCTGGAACAGAATACAAAAACCCGAGCTTTTATAAACCCAGGCAAGCCTATCTGGTAAGGATCAGCTTTATCCGGAGAAAAGAACACACCTTAGGGTTCCTGAGCCCAAGTAAATAACAAAGCGACAAGAATGTTTGCCTCCTTCGCTAGCCTAAAAAGCTCTGCCAAGAGCTGGACCTCACATCTGATGAGGAGAAAAGAGCTTGCGAGAGCTTTGCCAGTTAAATCACTTATGTGCAGCTAGTGGTAGCAAAGAAGCTGAGGCGTCAAACCAAGGTGGATTTGGCTCTGAAGAAGGCCCACAGATTTGTACAACCTGCTCTTTATTCAGTGTGGTGTGGTTGGCTTTAACTAGCAGCGTGAGGACCTCACCTTTCTGATCAGTGCCGAGACAGAGAAGACTATTATACTGGCTAACTCCTGGATGGATGAGGTTTGGAGTGTGCTTGTACTTAGTTTCGGATCACATTAAACTACATTAAAACACTGTGTTATCAGGCCAACGGTGGGAAGAGATTTCAGAACTCGCGCTCTTTCATAACTCAACAACACGATCAATGCCTCCAAAAAACAATACCCTTGAAAAGAGCCCTTGAGCAATCTCCCGTGGAGTATATTTCATTACAATAGATCATGCAGGGACATATGGCTCCTTTAGAGCGACTAATCTGAACCGTAATGGATTGCTGTGCCGTGAAAAAGAAAAGGAGGAGGAGGAGGGAGAGAATACAAAGACGGGAGATGAAGTGATACAGCGGTGTCAATTAGCAGCAGCCTGCTATCTGCCATCAATCCACACCCATTCATCATCTGCGTTCAATAAGCTGCTCAGTGTTGTCTGAGGATGGAGAGATAGAGTGAAATGATGGGAAAGGAGAGAGTGTACACAGATAAGGAGCCTTCCTTCTCCCAGGACAGACAACAAGAAAACAAGAGTTAAAGGAATGAGTCATCCCCAGAGTAGGGGTCCAATGTGTACAGTGCAAATAGTAATGTATTTTATTGATGCTGTAGTGGTAGTATTAGTACTATTATAGCAATGTGGAGGAAATATTCAGTATTAGGGCTCAATACTACTGACTGAAATGTGTCTGTAGCAGTGAGGACAGAAATATCTTCATCAGATTCTTAACGTTCGACTAAGTCAGGTAAACTTTCAAATTTTATATTTTATGGAAGCGAAGTTCTTGATTTGACTCGACACTCTGAGCAGGTCGGTGTGTTTCGTTAAATGACAAAAAAAGAGTGTGGCCGAGTGCATAAGACACATATATTACCACAAAGTCCCCGGTTCGATTCTGGAGGGGACCCTGATGGAGTTCCATGTCGTTTTCTGTCTACACTGTCACGATCTAACTCAGACAAAATTATATATTATACTTAAATGTTCCCAGGCTACCTTATTTTGGCATTGCTGCTAAAATGTTCATGAAGCCATAAGGGCTGGGTATCCTTTTTCTGCAGTACTTTTAAAACAATATCATATCCAAATTTCTGTATCAATACCAATATAATAGTTTTTTACAGCACCATATCTTGGGGAATATTAGCATGTTTTTCCGCAAAGCCCTTTTTTCATTGAACAAAAGAACAAAGTTCTCAAATGTTCTATGCTGTCTAATCCAAACAGTGTATTTCAGCTGCCAGTTCTCAGCTAATTCTTTTGCTGCCATGCCTGTCACTTGATGTGACTGCTGCCACCACGGCTGCTGTGTAGCATTGTTCAGGCTCACCATAAGGTCCCACCTGTATATTCTGAGTCAAAGATCCCGTTGGGAATCATACTAACTCCTCATTTCCTGTTTTGCTGAGTTTGGTATTTCTTTGTGGGAAGTTATAGGGTCAGAGGCTGGACACACTGTGCATATTTACATATTAATCCATTCCATTTGAGTTGGCTGACTGAAATTTAATAGAGTCTCACTAAGGAGACAGCTTGATCATAGAATGAACAAAATTCATCTGAGCTGTTGTTCAGAATCAGCATTTTACTGATTTTACAGCATCATTTTTACAGCATCCTGTATCTTCCACACAAGGCATTTCAGTCAGTACTGAAAACACACTGAGCCTCAATACTACTAAATACAGCGTAGTAATAATCAGGACCAGACTTTAGGTTGTAAATGTCACCCTTTACAATTGAGCATAAACTTTCAAACTGGTGGAGGAGTCAAAAGAGACATTGAGAGCTATAAAGCCAATCATTTACGAGAAATGATCCTTATAATCAGCGCCACATGTTTCTTGTTGTCAATTATTGCAGGTATTCATGAGGACAATTTCCCCTCTCACTCCTACACCACCTCTGTGAGCAGAAATTAGATATGTATGTCTCAGTCTGAGCGCTGTGGGAGGGAGCTTTGAGGTTGAGACAACAGAACCTGTCAGATCGCCACCTGGTCATGCATGCCGGCGCGATCAGAGTCACCCTCCTTCCTCGTGCACACACACACATACACAACATGCTCAGTCTTAGCCTGACCCCTGTGCAGTGACTAACAGGATTTCACTCCGGAGACATGCCAGCAATCATTACATGGCTCTTACACAATTAATCCTCAAGCAAAGATCGCCTGGCTAACCTTGGGTCGTCCAATTTCCCATCAGCCCCTTCTGTCTCTACCACCTGCCCTCTCGGCAGCTCTCCACAGCGAGGAATCACATGATGAAATTCAAACGAGAATGAGAGAAAAAGAGTGAGCGTGTGAGAGCACAGTGCACGAGGGTGACCCGTAAAAAAACAACTGTGAACCGTGGCCGTGTGATCCAAACGCTCAGCCAAAACAAGCCTTGTTTGTGGGATGAAACGGAGGCAGAAGGGAAGTCAAGTAGAGGAAGGGGAACTGGAGAGGCTGACAATGCGTGGCACCGGCCCAAAACTGCATGCTCTCCCAGGGTGAAAAAGGAGATGGGGGAGCATTCACTCATATCCAAGGCCAGCCGGGCAGGCCTCATCTCAGTTACCAACGGGCAGAGGCCCCAACCCTGTGGAATGATTAGAAGTCCAGCTGACATGGAGTTGGAGTCTGTGGTAGTGATCTTTGTGTATCTGTGTGCGTGCCTCAGTTTTAAAAATCTCTCTAGTCAACTGTTAAGGGGTAAAGCACAAGAGGGAGAAACAGGCACACAAATACACACAAATAACTGTAGGGGAGAGGGCCAAAGCCCTGATGATGCAGCTGGGAATGATGGGACCTTAATCTCTCCTTCTCTGGTGACTGATCCTGGGCCAAATCTGGGCTTCTCTCCCTCTCTCATCTCTTTCACGCTTGGCCTCCTGGTTTCAGACGCCTCCATCATTTCCCACCCCAGTCCTGTTTTTTTGTACCTCTTCCCTGAAGCCCCCGTCTACGCCCCCACTCCCCCATGCCACCCTCCATCGACGTGCCCTTTTGTTCCTTTGCACCACTGCCCAGACAAAACTTGGGTTAGCCAGGCCGCTTGACAGGCTCAGATCCTCAAAGACAGAGGCCACCTCCGAGCCTCACAACCAACCGCCCAGCCAAAAGAAATGTTAAAAAAGAAGCAGCTTTTCACACTGCTGCACTGACTACCTACCAAAAGATGGATAAGCCAACATTCGATGACACCTTTATCTCTGAAAAGGCTGATGTTCCCGTTCAAATTGGGAGGGAGATGTTTTGAAACCTTTGGTAATTTCTGACAGATGCTATCAATTATGCGCCGTACATACAAACACACTTGCACACGTGGAGTCACATACCACAAAGATTTCCTCGCAATTCAAGACCCGGAGTCAGATTAGGAGTCAAACATTCAGAAAGTCACTCTCGACATGGAATTCATGGGAGCACTCAGCAACTCGAGCAGCAGGAAGATAAATAAGTTGTGCAGATTTTCAGTAAGTAGCCGAAGGGACAGCGATGAGGAGGAGGATGATAAATAAAAAACAAAAGGAGGAGAAACCACATGGAGCCTGTAGAGTACAACTAAAACAATGAGCCTTGGAGAGAGGTCAGCGCTCATGGCCAGGGTTTGATTGTTTGGACAGCGGGTGCGGCTATGAGAGAGAGAGCGAGAGAAAAAGAAGAATTCAGCACTGTGGAGGCAGATTAGTGGTAGCTGGCCGCCGTCGACAGTTGGTGGGTGGTGGTGGGTTTGCTGTGATGGCGTAACTCTAGGTTCCTGGAGGATGGGTTGTTTGCAGCGCCCCTCCCCTCAGCCTCTGGATCACTGTCAGCATGGCTCTGTCAGAGGACTGGTGGTTGGAGGGGTTGGGGGGGGGATTGCAGAATGTGGAGGAGGCTGTGAGGCAGGCTTTGCCAGAAGCTCAGTTCATGTGAGGTCTACTGGAGATTTAGAGAGTTGGAAAGGGGACATATGTTCCACTTCCTGTCAGGCTACCAGTGCAATACTTATTGTCCCCCCAACACCCTTTCTCCAAAAACTGTCTGCATGTGCAGCCAGAGGGTCCCCCGTTTAACCGAAATTTACCCCCTCCTTCCATCTCTGGCTTTCTTTCTGTCTCTCTTGTGTAGAAAACAGTAAAGCCTGGGGAAGTTAGAACAGAGGACACTAACAGGCTTAGCAGGGTGCTCTTACTGTTTCAGGAAAGATACTAAATGACCTCCTCTGGGACTGCAGTGGTGGGGTGTGCAGGGGAGTCACTACAAGGGGAAAACAGGATGTCATCAACAGCTCTATTTCAAAGGACAAGATCTGAGTTCACAAACTGTTTTATGCCATGAACTCCAAAAAAGACCCTGTCAACTTGTTTGGCAAATTTGTGCATTTCATAATTTACTTCCAAACTGTATTAATGTCTACACTGTGTCAGGAGGTAGTGGAGGTGAGACTGAAACTAGTGACTGCAAGCTCTCTAAAGCACGCTCTAGCTGGACGTTTTGGAGCAAATCAGACTGCTCCTCATTTTGACAGGAAACCCCCTTCAAATCAACTTTCTGAGGGAGCCCTGGAGCCCTAAGGCACCTCCACCAGAGCCAGAACCCTGCTCTGAAGAACCCTCGCTGCACACATACAACACCTCGCAGAGCTAACGCAGTCCATCACAATAACTGTGACTGCTTTTCAAATTTGCACTGAGTCAAACGTGATTAACCCACCTCCGGGGATATTTTACGGCCTTGTGCCAACCGCCTGGTAAAGGATTAGGCTCATTTTGCGGGCAATGGCGTGGCGTCGGAGCCAGAGGCGGAGGACAAGCCACGAGAGCTGGCCGATGGAGAAATCCCGGCCAATTTACTGCTAACCTTCAACGGGTTGTGAGATAAGGTGTGGCTGGATGTATATGTGTCTCATAAAAGAGCCATTGTGCAGCTGGATAAATCTATCAGGAGGCTTGAGCTACGACCCGGTTACTTTATTTATTATGCTCTCACTGTCAGATGAAAAAAAATGTGATGTTACATCTACTGCTCAAAAGGCCTTGTGTAGTGAATATGTGTCTGCGTTCATGGGTCAGCAGGTGAGTAGGTGCAGACAGCACCATACGACTGGTCAGCGGAGCGCCCTCTAACTGTGAGCGCTCCCATCTGAACAAACAACGAAAGATATTTTTAAAGCAGATATAGTTACAGCACTGAGCTGTTTTTACCTCTTTTATGAACCTGTTGTTTATTCATCTCTAACTTATTTTGTTTCTCTGTGCTCCCTCTAAATCACTCTGCACCTATGTTTCACACAACACATCTGTTAGGGGTGTAGATAATACTTTTTGTCATCACTTCATCCGCAAGCACTTTTTAGATTAATAGTCTTCAAACTTTTTCCTTTTTTTTTTTTGCTCTTGTTTTGTTTTGTTTTGTTTTTGTCCGTTCAACAACCCAGAACCAAAAAATATGCAATTTTCCTGTTGAGAAGCAGGAACCTACAACCGTTGAAAATTGTTGTTGTCGATTAAGTGTTTCTGCATTAATATTAATGTTTTGACGCCATAAAAGCCATTATTATAATGACTGATGTTAACTTGATGAAGAAGAAAAGCCTTCCCTGCACCAGACAGTCGTTTACAGTGAGATAATGACAGAGGACTGGAGCAGTCCTCTACATAAACACAGTCCCTCAGACTCAGAGCAGTTTGGAGCCAGAGCTTAATGCTAAACACTACCACAGATCTGAAATCTGTGGGTCGACCAGAGTACACAGACACCATGACCTCCACAAAACTCCAAAACAAAGACAGAGCTCCCTCTCATCTCGCAGTGTCGGAAGTGAAAAACATTGAGTCTGAGTCACGCAAAGAACATTTAACAGCAATAAAGTCAAGTGAGAGGCAGAGAAAGGCAAGGCCACCATTTCTGCACCTAATCAATTTCACAGCTTCTGGAAGAGGTAAACAGGGCTAAATTGGATCTGAACAGGATCTGTACTGGTTTGCTGCAGATGACATTATGTCGCAGTTAAAATTCTTAATCAGAAATTAATAGCACCACAAAAAAAAACAACAGCTCATTTACAAGCTAATGGAAACAAGTCTACCTGATTTCCTCTGAATATTGAGTAGGGGATAAAAATGCAGAGAGACAATAGACAAGACCCTCGTTCTGATGCTGAGTGTGTGTGTGCGTGTGTGTTTGTTTGTGTGCATGCGTGTGCACGCGTGTGCATGCGCGAGGCTGAGCAAGCAAGAGAGTCTTTTAAGCTTACTTTCAAAGCTGCAAGCTGATCATGAATATTTAAAACTAGGCAGATATCTGAAATATAGTTTTGGTGCCATGCCTTTTTTCACATGCTAAATAAGCACTACATTTTGAGCAAGCGCCACGGTATAAAAATAAATGGCGTCTTTGAAGCTGTGGCTCCTTCACTATGAAGTGTGGTTTTCATCCCAAACATTTGCAGGATGAATTAAAAATATCAGAAAAACTGCATTTTGAATGATCAGGAGAGCGCTCCAGAGAGTATATATTATGAATGCGCCGTAAAGCCTTTTGGCTGGATCCAAACTGAAGAGGTGCCTGCTGCACTGCTGCATAAGAAGGATCGGTGAGTAGGTGGGTGTGGGTGGAGGCATTTTTTTTTTTTTTTTTTTCGGGTGGGGTACTTAGGATCTCACTGTCTAATAGAGTCATTCCTAAACTCTGAAGAGTTCCCCAAGGTGCTAGATTTGAAAGGGCGTCTCTTTCTTCCACTCAAGCGTTAGCACTTCTCAAATTTTATTTCTGTGTCATGCACTATTCATGCTCTGGGTCTGTGTTGTGTTGCTCTGCAGGTGGTTGGGAGGAAGAGGAGGATGCAGATGAAATATGGATTATCTCCTCTCAGTGTCTGGCTAAGCCCCACTTTGCTGGCACCGCTGCTTTTCAATGTAGCTCCCCTCCCACTCAGCCAGCCAGCTGCAGGCCTAGCATCTGGCTGCTAACCCCCCGCCCAGCCTTTAATCAACCAGACACACACACACACACACACACACACACACACACACACACACACACACACACAAACATCTCTATCCATCTCCCCCCTGATAAAACAACCCCCTCCTCCTGCATCAGCTGCTTCTGTTCAGTGCAACAGGAAATGCTGACTTCTGAAAATTTAGGAATCCAGTAAACAGGATCTTGACCCAAAATAGCCTTTAACTGGAAGACCAATGATGACAGCCCACAGACTCTAAACTGTCCTATTAAGAGATGGCTCAGGGCAGTTTGGATGACAGATACCATCCAAACACTAGTGAAGACATGACTCCCTACAGGAAGGAAATCTCAGCCCAACCCTTCAGAGCCCTCTGGGACATCAGCCTAATCCTAAACCCACACAGCTCTACAGAGTCTGGTACTTCTAGATATTACCTAGAACTACTCACACTATGGATTTACATTAGCAAATAATTCAGATTTTTTACATCTTGGCTGTTATTTTTTGCAGCTTTAGCCATCATTCATATTGGTAATAACAGCAGTGTACTCACCAAATTAGCTGCTTGGATCTGGGAATGTGTCAACGGTGCTAAAACGATGTTGGGCAGGAAATACAAGCAGACCATCCAACAGGCTTTAAACACCAAGCCTTCAAGTTAGGCAAACTTCTATGGGAAAGAAAATGAAGGCCAGCAGCAAAATGATTGCCCAGCTATCCATAAAAATCCTCTATGGCTTACAAACTAACTGTGTTTGCTTTAATAGTGCACACACACCGTTTTCCTGTGCAATGAGGGATTATTACCAACATTTCAGATGCACTAACTCTCAGTTTTACCTTCAAATGACAGGGTTTAGATGATATTGCTAATCGTTTGGCTTGTTTACATCCTCTCTGACTGTGTTTTAGACTGTCGTAATCGGTGTGTACTCTAGGATCTCAGCAATTACTTCGGTGAGAACAACAGAAATGATGGCCAAAGCTACAAAAATTACACATAATTTGTAAAAAAAAAAAAAAACTTAAATTATCCTTCAAGGTGCAACCAGCGTTAACATTTTCTCTCTCAAAAAACATTCTGCTGTCAAAGGGATCTACGGTAGATTAAGTAGAAAAGACAAGAAAATGTGGTTGAGCTCCGTATTCGAGCCATGAACTTGCATTATATAAGGGCTAAACATGAAGAGTGATCAAACATTTTTGTGTTACAAACCCTAATTTGATACATTCTGTGTCAGACCAAATTGCTGAAGTTTCAACACTGCCCATTAGGGGATGGCAGCTGTAAGTGAGTAATGAAAACGTTTAACTCTTGCTCATGTTGGTGCGGACCCCCTGAAACCTCCTTGAGGACCATCGGGGATCTCCAGACTTTCTAACAGATCCACAACATAACTATTTTAACCCAGGGGAACATGGCTAATCTGATAGCAATTATGAAGAGAACAACAGTCATCATTGCACCCTTCAGTGAGGGGTGCTTCATGCCAGTCCAGTAGCAGAAGAAGCGACTGCAGCAGCAGCTGATGGAGCCGCCGCGCCTCCCTGTCTACAGCTGTGATTATCAGGAACACTGAGGAGCTTGTGTGTTTTTGTCTCTGTCAGACAGAGGATGTCCGGTGAGCACCAGCCATCTGATTACCTACAATTCCGATGCCGTGCAGCCACTCCAAATCAGTTTAGCCTCATCCCCCTCTCTTAATTGACCAAAATATGGGTACTTTCCAGGGTCAGCAACCAAGGCTGTTTAGCAACCTTGATGAAACCTGAAACCAGGATACACTATGTTACTCACTGTGGTGTATTTGTGGTTGGAAACATTAGATTTATGTAAGAACTTGTTGTATGGGTACTTTGTGATTCAAATCATCTGCCAAAGTTCTTCCAAATGACACACTTCACCTAACATTTAGAGTGGATGAATATAGCAATATCTGACAAAAGTTGCTGTACATCAACTATACCAAGTCAGCTTGTAGTACCCACAGAGTGGGGATGTACAATGTCCTTAACTCTGGGTCCTTGTTTGTCTTATTGTAATGGTTAAGTGGTGTATTGCTGGCATAGCATCATGAACAAAGTGGGAGCTGGACAAATTGTACATTAACGGAAGGAAACACAGTGCTGGTCGTTTTCCTGCTGTCTGCCCACTGTGGAATCCAACCCCACCCTGGCAGGCTGAATTCATAAAAAAAAGAGGCTAACGGGTACAGCTCTGCTGAAGTTATACAACACTGGCATTCTCATTATTACAAATGTAGATGCTTTTTTATGCCTAGACTGGAAACAAGATAATCCATATTCTCAGCTGTCAATGAAAGTCAGTGATGTTCTGAAGGTGTACAGCAGTTTGCTACTGTTGCAGAAGCAATTAAACCAATGGTCCATGACCTTATAACACAAGAAAAGAATTTAGCCTCTAAACAAAACTGAATGTTCACAGAAAATCAGTGTACGTTTGGTTTAGTTAAGTTTATTTCATTCCAAATTCATGGAGTGCATAAAGAGAGGAAGCTGTTCAGAGCATGGTTTGCACAGTCCAGTACAGCCCTGACAAACATGTCAACTCTCCTGTGAGAAAGCAAACTTTAATGAGCACGCTCCTCAGACTTTCAGCGTATAGCCAAGGCAGAGGTTTAGCGAGGCCGCCCCACATCCGGAGGGTTACCTCGGCTATTACCTTTGCACGAGCTGGCAGGAGCCCCTTGGTGTGTGTGTGTACAGTAAATGTCTTGGGTGAGTGGAGGCCCATGCTCTGGCCCACACAGAGAGAGAGTGGGGTCCACTCAAGGGGGAGTGGGCCTCTGTCTGAAGGCTTAAAATAGAGTGAAGGGTGTGAGATGACTGCGGCCAGACCGACTGTGTGGAGAGCTTTTGTGGGGGGGTTGCTGCATTCAACAACTCTTACTGCTGTGCAATGAGTTCTGCAGCATGTAAGTGGAGCCCAAAAATAACTCACTACAATGTTGGATCCAGATCCAGATACATGTGCTGCGTGGACTCAAGTCCTTCAGGGTTAGAGGAAGACTGGCTGGAAATTCTTCAGCAAAAATCAGACAGTAGAACTTTCTAACAAAGCAAGAATCATGAAATTATTTAAGGTGCTAGGAGCTCCTCAAAGCAGGGCGAGGCAGCTTTCACTCCAGGTTTTACAGACCGAGACTCCTCAAGCGGTTCAGTAAAATCCCGCCACACTGGAATAATTTGCCCTGTAAGACATTGGTTTTTATGATTACCATAATAATCATAAAAACTTTCACTAGCTGCGGCCACAGAGGAGCGTCCTTCATATCAGAGGTGGACCAGGCTGACTGGCCAATATCTCATTTTTAATCAAAGTCTAAATATACTGGCTAACACACTAATGTTCTCTCTCACAAGATATTTCTGTCAGCAGCAGCCAAACACACCCCACCGTGCACCCGAGCACGCACGCACACACACACACACACACACACACACACCACTGTCACAGTACTTTTATTTGTGAGTAAAAAAAAAAAAAAAATTACTGGACAGTGACAGCCTTTTCCAATAATCCTCCTGGAGAAAGAGCTGTAAGAAGGCAGCTTTGGCAATAGAAAAGTAGGCACACAATCGAAAGCAAATCTTTCTCTGGGAAAACGGAATATAACCACAGGGCTTTTTGTCAGCTTTACACTGCGAGAAAAGAGGCAGATATGCAAGTTTCTCAAAAGGTCCTAGTCAGCTTTTCACAAGCGACTGCAGAGGTTACAAAAGCACTGCGTAGGGAACAGACTTGGAGGGCTGGACCGACACCAACAGCATTAACTACAATACATGCTAACATCCTGTGCTTTTGTGGCCTGAACACTGTCCTCTTCCTTTATGCCTCAGCAGGAATGTGAACTTCACGCACAACGGTGGTCTGTGACACATTGTACACGGTGCAGGAAACAACACTGCCCACGGACATATTGAGTCCTTTATGTGACGTTCATATATCAATACATAATGAGCATGAAAAACTGTCCCTGAGATAAGTTACACAGATAAATGGCTGTCCTTTTTTAAAGAAATCAGTGTTTAACTGCCAATAGACATTTTCCTGCTTGCAAACGATTGAGGATGTGCCTGCAGCAAGGGGATAAACACTTCGTTGCTGTTATGTCATGATAGCTTACATACGGTTAGTGTTGTGAAGTTCACACTTCACAAGAGCTACAGCTCAAACTTTAGTTCACACACATTAAAATCAACGAGTTCACGTTCAGTTCAAGTCCAAGTCCACAGTCCCAAAGAAATGAACTTATTTACATATATTTCTTTAAATGAGCTGTAAAGGCTGGGGGATGATGGAAGGGATTGTAACTAAGTACATTTACTCAAGAACTGTACACAAGTACAAATTCAAGGGACTTGTAGTTTGCTTTTCACTCAGATTACATTTGTTTCAGATTCTTCCTGTCAATGTATCTCCTACTTATCTGATAATCCAAAGGATGAAGTGTTTATGGGTTGAGAAATGGGTTCTCTTGCTTCTGCTCTGTGGTTGTCACAGGACAGCGACGCTACAAACATATGGTGACCTTATAGAATATGACACATTACTGTAGATTAAACTGTGCAACAGATTGTGAAGCAGTTCAAATTAGCTCAATCATAAGCAGCAGTGAAATGCAACATACACATGAAGCAGTAACATTAATCCAAGACAGTCAGCATTCTACTGCACAGTTTTACTTTGATTACTCGAAGTCCATTTTGCTGATAAAACCCAGATACTTTTACTGAAGTTAGGCTTTGAATACATTACTTTTACTTGTAGTGTAGTATTTTCACAGCCTGGTCTTGTACTTAAGTACAATGAATACTGAATACTACTTGTGCTACTGGTTGAGAACTGAGGGTAACCATTCATTTACAAACTGCTGTGAGTGTGACTTGGGTATAGGAACACTGCGGCTGTTGGCTCGTGATGTGAGCCTGTTAATGATTTCTTGTGATCATCATTCACTCGCAGATATTTTCCAAGACTGGTCGGATGCTTCGATGTGTTGTTTCAAATTCGTTGCTGATGTTCGAACTTATTTTTTCAGACCCGGCGGGCACAACTTGTATAAAAACGGGATTTTTTTTTTTTTCAGTTAGAATCTATACTGCTTCGCTCACGAAACTGCATCAAATATTCATTCTAATCATGCCATCATGCTGGGCGCTGTAAAACACAGCGTGTGAGCTGCTCGCGCTCATGTTCATTAGCTGCAAACTGATACGTTTAATTCACAGTTCACCAAAAATGTGAGCATGCTGAAAGTGCTGTACACCAGTAAAATGGTAAAGAGAGGTAAAACTCTATGTTTAACTTATCCTCAGGCTTCCAAAACACACAGTTAGCTTTTGCAGGTAATGAGAACTGAATCTCATATAGTGTGTCCCAAATCATCAACAGGCTGCATGAGTTTGAAGCTCAGAAGCCTCACACAAGAAGCATTAGCATCAAAAAAAAAGAAATTCTTTCTGTATGCCTGCTGCGCAGGTTTACAGCACAGATGCCCCCTCATTCTGCACATTACCTTTAGAATTAATGTTAGCCAGGCTCACTAATATATACTATGACAAACCTTACTAGTTTTTATGGAAAACAGTTTATCTTATTAAAATGTGCTATTTGTGCAGTTTATGGCACAAAAACAACTCGTGTTTCTTTTCTCTCACTGAAATCCATCTATATGATGATGGCTCAGCTGGTTTCTACCCTGCCGCGAACAAAATATTCAAGCAACAGTGAATTCTTGTCTTGGGTTTAAAAAAAACCTGCACTGGTCAAGCCCAATCTTTCAAGTTTTCAAATATATATTCTGACATGACATAGAGCCAATTTCTTTAAAAGTCAGTTCTCGTCCAAACCATTCATAGCCAAATGAGTAACAGAGTTTGTCATCAAAGCCAGCAGGCAGTGTTTTTGCAGCATTTATGTGCACTGGCTCAACACCTGACTTCTCTGGTCTGCATCAGACCAGCCATGCAGGCGGTTCCTTAATGAGAGCGGGTTTGTGCTTGACAGCAGGGTTTGGAACATGCAGAGAGTGGGAAGCAACCTTGACACTAAAAGGGACTCACACCTCTCCCTTACCTGAGACATCCCCAGATTTCATTGCAATTACTCTGAGCATCTGCACACTATCCAGGCTGAGCACTGTGGAGCATCGCCCTGTGAGTGGCACAGAGCTGGCCCAGTGCCTTTGCCTTCGCAATTCCAGCAAATAAATAAGATATGCAACAATTGTTTCACTTCTAATTCAGGACTCCGGATGCACCCTCATTTCATTAGGCTAAAATTCTGACTGAAACAAAGAGAGACAAGACAAGGCCATAAGCATTGCGTGCCAGAGAGTGGTTAGATAGATAGCAGGCAACCACCATTCAATAACAAAATGAACACTCAATCTTATTTTGGATCCCTGCAAGCTTTGGAGTTGTGTTTTTCTCTTCAATCGGAGCAGATTTTTATCTAACCACTAAACTGCTGTGAACAGATCGACTGCTTGCTGGAATGCCCCAGTCATGGTGAATATTTCATATGAAACCTATTGTTGTCTAGCCACTGGGGCCTCAGCAAATGGCCCGATGAGGGAGAAAACACTGGAGTAGATTCCACAGACCAAAGCCCATTAGTCCACTGGCCTCAGGAAGGAACTAAGCAATATCTCAGAATGATGAAAGCAACTTTTTCAGGCCAGTGATACAGTGAACAAAGATTGAAGAACGATGATATCTGAAGACCTCTGCTAATCCTGCGGAATGTACCAGACAGAGAACAGCCAGCTCCAGATTATGATTCAAGGGCGCAAAGAGAAACTGGCTGCAACTCCACCGCAAATGATTCTCCACACACTGGAAAAGAAAACGATGACTCTCACTGTTTACACATAACTTACTTTGTCATGTAATAAGAAGCTAACAGACCCCCACCCTAAAAGCCTCAAAAACATAACCCTGTGAAAGATTTCTTCCAGATTCGATGCCCACGAGTGACGCTGTATCATCTAAACTGCAGTCATCTGTGTTGATTCCAGGCTAACCCTAACCCACAAACGGAAGTCATATCTGACTGCTCCATGGGAAAGCAACATTGCAATGTTTTTTTCCAAACAGAACAAATACATCACCAACTATGGTGCAAATTGTAATATGCAAATTGCAACACTGAAACAGAAAGTTAAATGCAGGAAATAAAAAGTGAAACCAATTGTGCAGTAGATGTCAAAAAAATCCACTGGGATTTCAAACTAAACACATTACGCAATCAACATGTCATCTTGAAAATGACAAGTAATGCAATGCATCGTTCTGATTCATTCCATCCATCTTAAAACCTCCAAACAGTCACCAGCCGGGAAAAGAAAAGCCAAACTAAAGATGAGGACATCAGTTGGTCTGGGAAGCAGACAGCCTTGAATCACCAGCAGTAATTCAGCGAGTCAGTGAAGGGCTTCAGAACAATGTCCCAGCCTCACACCACAGAAACGGAAACAGGGCAATGGCATCTGCCACAAAACTTCTTTGTTACAGCAGAGGAGACATCTTATCAGACCACAAATCAGAAACCCTACCAGCACTGCCCCTGTCCTCATCTGCCTATGCTGGAATCAGGGTCCATGCAAGGAACAAATGGCACATTTTTCTCTTGTCAGTTTCTGAACATTCAGTGGCTACAAAATGCAATAAATACAGTAGAAGAAAGGAGGTTGAAAGTGGATGAAACTACAAACCAAAAGTTCCACAACTAAGAACATCAACATGGTAGATTTCCCATGTGTGCACGTTTCAAAAGTCAGAGTGCTACAGGGGTGCTACAAATGCCACTTCCACGCTGCATGCCAAAAGAGAAGCCACGTGCCGAACGGACTGCTATTTTCTCCTGAAAAACAAGGGCTTCAAATTCCTAACATGTTGTGGAGATTAGACAGCAATTCAGTGGAATTCCGAGCCCCATATGGTGACAAGGTGCTCACATCTCCCGCTATTAGAGGTTTGTGTTCCTTGCCAGGAGTTCCAGTACTTGTTCTAAAGCCAAAATAAAGATTAAGCAACAGAGGGGAGCAAAGAGAAGGCCAGCAGTGTGTAGTGAAATAATGCTCATTTTGGTGCGAACGATTAAACCTCCTCTCATCGGTTACTCCGAGAGCAGGCTCTGGACTGTAAAGCAGGTTTTAAGAAGGATGGAGAGGGGCAGGGGGAGTGCCATCACATGGATCATGACTCATTTGAGGTATTAGACCACGGCTGTTCCAGTTTCCCAAATCACCTCTATAGACTTGTGGGACAACACACAATGAGTCAGTCCTTGGACACTTTGAATGAAAAGGTGGTGGCATTCCCAATTCAAGCCACAGTGAATCCAGGAAATGAGCAATAAGCTCCTATTGTGCAAATCTCTGGAGTTTACGGGAAAAGTCTCAGACTGCCTTCAATCGATGAAGGACCTTTTACCTGCAAGTGCTCAGCGATGCTAATGAGGATTCACAGCTATGATGGAATGTTTACTGAGCTACCTCACTAGAGTATAGCAGCATCTGTAATAGCCTCAAGAAAACAAGCCCCCCCATTGAGCTTTTTCTGAAGTAACATCAAAACAGACTCTCTGCACATCGAGCTTGAATTAGGTTGTCACAGTCTGAGAAATTAGTCTCCATAACTGTCTGAGTGCACGGCTGTCATATTTCATCATGCACGTTGTTTCACTAGACCAGTCAGGCGACAAACACAAAAACAGACCCAGCAGACATTAACATAAAACGCCATCTCTGCTGGATCCCAGTTTGACATCCGACGGCCTGAAAGAGGCATGAAAGAGATATCATTCCTTCAGGCCACGGCCTCCTGAGTGGCGTCACCAAAGCAAAGTAGTTTGTTGCATTATCAAGGCTGCCCTGTGTGTTCAAGTTGGGATATTAAAAGGAGAAAACAGCGCTGACTGATTGGGACTCCGACAGCCCCATTAGCGAGGCACGTTCCAGAGGCATGCAACAATTAAGGCAGCTCTGCCTGCCAGACTGGAAGATCCATGAGCAGCCAAATGCTCATCGTTCAAAGCAGCCAAGCTGAAACCTCAAGCCAAAAGATGTAACTTCTAGAGAGAAAAATATCCATATAAACAAAAAATCATATTGACTACAGTGATTCTGCAGCACGTTTACAATTGCTGCATTATGAAACATGCTCACAGGAAATCCAAAACGCATTCGCATCCCAATGAAAAGAAAGCTGCACTTGAACATCCAACTATTGAATATGCACAGCGAAGATAACTTTCTGATTATATCACCAAGCGAGCGTTAATCCAGTATGCAGGTATCATTATTTAGCTCCTCTGTGACCACAGGGGACAGAGATGCGTCTAGTCACAGCAGTAATGTCAGAGTTCTCCTGGCTATACGTTTCTTTTCTCACATGGTCCTCTGAGAGCGAACAGCAGCTTCAGCACTACAGAGGCTGACCCACTTCAGAACCTCACTGCACAATACTGCAATGTTGCCGCTAGCAAAGTTCACAAACACTGCCAAATATACACAGCACGCAGGAATTCATACATCGAAGCATCTGTAACATTCACTCAGCATCCACAATGTGCACAAACACAGAAACACGCAGCCTCTGTACAGTAAACATAGCAAAGAAACCTAGTTTTAAACTCCATCGTGCAGACTTCAGCTCCTCCCTGGAGAGGTTATCTGCAGTGAAAAGGCAGAGTCTTTCTCTGCAGCAGCTGCTCTAGACACTGCACACCTCTGTAGCCCTCAAACCACAAAACAATCCAAGCTGAACATAACATGCCTAAGTTTGACTTTTAACAAACTTCTGAGAGAACAGGTACCACGAGCGGGCACCAGATAGCCAAGGTTTGGATAACTTCTCAAAGTGCACAGCTGTGGTAGAGGAGAGGCAGGAGCGTTCAGCTGGGAGGGAAAGTTAATTAGGTTTGTTGGTGTATGCTGGATAGAGAAGACAGGAGGCTTGTTTGCCACAGAGACTGGAGTACAGCACAGCAGCTTGTGGCTTCGGGGCTCCAAGGTCGGAGGGCTGGGGACATCATGCCAGTCCTGCTGCCTGCAAGCCTCAGATTGCAAAGCGTGGATGGAGGCCTGTAATTTCAGATCGGTCTCTGTGCACGTGTCCACTGTGATTTCCACACCACAATGTGGCAGGGGACACAATATCTTTCCCTTTGAAGGCCGGCCCACAGATTTAGTATCCAACTCTCAGCCCCTGCTGCAATGACCATATTTCATATTTCGTGAGATTGGTTGGAATAATTCTGGACTCTTTGGAGAATGTAGGCAATTTGTCATCACTAATATAGCAGAACATGAACACATTTGCATATTCATCATTTGTAAAACTGCAGCACTACAAAAAAAATACAGCAGTAATGTATTATTGAAGGCTGAAAACAACACTGTTTTTTAATCAATATATCAGGATTAAACACTAAAACTGACACATTGGCCATAGTCAGATACACTGGCCATACTCTTGCTAACCCAATTTTTTAGGTCGACCTAGTTGGTTGACAATGCAAATGCTGTTTAACTCATCACTCATACAAATAGCACACTATGCTCACAGTCATGTTATCTGGTTGGTAGGGTTGGGCTACATGTCTTTCTCCTGTAAGACAACTTTCCAACTGGAGGTAGCTGTCACTTTGCTATCTCCGGTTGTGCTTGGCCTTTGAAGGCAATGTGCCAATCAATTATCACACTGTCACACTCCTGCTACCACACCTTGGCTACTTCATCAGGCTGTATGGCAGGTGTCAAATAATGCTATATGACAGAACTACAGAACACAGAACTAGAGTGAATTTTCATTTCCTCCTTAAAAATTTTCCCTGACTGTAGAAAGCACCAGTTGGGTTCATTTGTGCAGGTAATTATAGAAGGTAGTAAAGCATTCAGCACACTTCACTTTCATCACCATTAACAGTGCAAGACCATAACAAGACCTTGTTAAAGCCACAATATGAGCGGCGTGAGAACATGAAGGATCAAGGAAAGGGTGCACTCAGTCTGGTCTCCCATGACTTCTGGCTCAACGGTAAGTGACACTTGTGCACTGCACAAGGAGGGCATTGATACATGTTCCGCTGGCCAGTTACAGACTGCAGCGGCTTCAATTAGCACCAGGATTTTAAGAGCATTATGCTGCAAGGACTGTGGATAAATGACAGAGAATACAGCGGAGGTGGATTACGGCTTGGAGCAGACTGAGGATGGAGTGCTCCCATCTGAGCATTCGAGTCTGGAATGTAACTTCACCGTGACCCCAAAAACACTCCTTGTGTTCCCTTGTAGGCTGAACAACAGAGGCTGCAGCTGGCCACTCCTTCACAGGAACTTACTCACCCCCCACCTACCACACACACACACACACACACACACACTCTTAGGGCCAGAATCAAGAGAGACAGCGCACAAAACAGCGAAGAGTGGGTTTTATTGGATTAAGCCTCTCTTAACTGTACTAGAATATGATGGAAAGAATTTGGGAACTCAAGGAGGTCTGTATCAACAGGCCTTGTTTGCTTAACTTTGAGAACGTCGCAGGGTTTAGTGCACTCTTTTCCACACGTCCTAAATCTGT
Source organism: Chaetodon auriga (assembly GCF_051107435.1). Taxonomy (NCBI): domain Eukaryota; kingdom Metazoa; phylum Chordata; class Actinopteri; order Chaetodontiformes; family Chaetodontidae; genus Chaetodon; species Chaetodon auriga. The sequence continues at coordinate 7,056,252 of NC_135078.1, forward strand.
GGAGGTAAAAAGGGAAAAAAACATGCCTTAGAGCAGCTGCTGACCAACCAGAGTATTAAACTGAGACCCTCCTTGAATCTCTAAGGATCCAGGAAAGCAGCTTGGTAACCAACAGCAACTTAGAACAGCCATAGGGAAATAAATACCCATATGAGCCTCATGGTGATGGCAGCCAGGGGTCCAGTTAGGAAAATATGGGCTGTGATTCTCCAGCACTGGGTATGTTTTAGAAGCAATGTACCTGCAGTATCAATCTCTTCAGAGCTGTATTTTTTTGTATTTTTTCAAGAACAGTTAAAACCACAGACATCGGCAGGCACACAGGGGGTGGAGCTATTTCTGTCACTGTCTGCCTAGTAAAGACATGTAAAAACACAAATAATGATGGAAAATGGGTTGTTCAATTGGCTCAGAGGCCAGTGTGCCTGTGCCATCAAGTCATGACTGTCCTGTCTCACAGATACTCTCCCACTACATTATTAGGTAATAAAGCAAAATGTACAGTATTACTCAATACATCATTTATAAATGAATCCTGATAGCTGTAGAAAAATGGGACCACTATAGAGAAAATAGGTTTATTCTGTTTTGTCCCCTGGTATGATTTCCCTCTTATCGTGCAGGATTGAGGCACAGCACAAACAAAGTAACTTGCATCGTGTTTCATGTCCACTGCGGCTCAACTGGCCCGCAATTGAATCCTGACACAGCCTTTTCTCTCCAACTTTCAGCTGCCCCCTCTTCAGAAAAAGAACACACAACTACGATGTCCTATTACCAAACTAAAAGCTTGCTTGGCCGGAGCAACGGGATACTGGCAGCTCTAAAAGCCGACACCACAGGGCCAGGATTGTGCACTCTCCAACCCAGTGCAGAGTGTTAAGTACAGCACCTTCCACGGATGGCTGGCACCTGTCCCTCCATATCCGCAGACCTGGTTGGCACAGATCAACACTGCACCATGCTCCACTTCACAGCCTATTACACATTCCAAACAAATTAAATATGGAGGGGGTGTGATGGGGCGCGATGGCATTTTCGTGGAGCCCCAGCAGCCAGCGCGGGCTACGCACGCTGCAGAGGTTCATTAGACAGCTCAATAGAGCCTTGTGGAATGTGCGAGCAGGCGCATCACTCCATTGTTCACCAGTGGCTCCTCTGGGAATGGGCTGAGCATATATCAAGAGAAGATGAGAAGATGAGTACCATTGCTGTGCCATCACATGTAATGGCATATGACAGCCAGCCCAGTGTCGAGATGCCTCTATTGTAGAAACTATTGAAGTGTACAAACCGTTGTCTGCGTGGAGAATCGGCAGCACAGAGAGCCAGGAACTCGTTTATCTTTCCCATTTTAGGAGGTTCTGTTCCTGGTTTGGCTGAACTCTTGCCACTGGTTAGCATAATGTTTGTGTGCAGGCACTGCTGGGGCCCGAGATGTGGCTGCTACAGTGAAGGCTGCGTGTAGCAGGGGCCGTTGTGGCCCTGAGGCCGGTCAGCTTACAGTGGTTTGGACTTTCCCTCTCCCTCTTTCCTCCTCTATCATTCTCTTTTATTTTTCTCCCTGGACCCAAGCCATCGGCAGTAACAGCCACTATTGTGTGTTGCGAGATCCAGAGCAGCATTCTAATGAAGTGCCGGACCTCATCAGTGCACTTCAACCGCCAGCGGGTCAGTAACAGCCAGTCCTCACTTCAAACTCCCTCCAGGCTTTGTGACTGAGCTGTAAGCAAGCATAACATGGATCTATGACAGTTAGAGACATGCTGCTTTTCAGATACAATATATGAGCCTTTTGTTAAGAATCATCACAGATAAGCCCGTCAAAAATATCACAATTCAAATAAAAGAACTGCTCTTGACGCATAAGGATTATCTACACTGATAATACAGCATCAACATGGCAGTTGATGAGTTTCTTGCCTGTTTGACTGCAATAGCCGACGTTACCCTGTGTGATTAAAAAAAAAAAAAACTTTGACAGTGGAGTTGGATAGAGTTCATATCTCTCACTACACAGGGTTGTCACGGTCATTACATTTTAGTTACAGTCACACAAATACGTCTGATTAACAATTTATTCGTCTCTTTCTCTTCGTTTCATGCCAGAATAAAACAAAAAAAGTGAGTTCAACACAACTCAGCCCTTTTTTTGACATGAACCTTGTGCACAGGTAGACTGATAGACGTTTTTTTTTTTTGGCTCTATCAGCTGATAGAAACACCCCTAATTCACTTTCAATTTGCATTTGCAGCATTTCTGGCATTAGTCTGGTTTCCATCCACATGTAGCGTAAATTTTAACAGACAGAAAATCGATTACAAAAAAAAAGTGCAAAGTTATGTGCTTTTCCATCAACTACCATCATGCGAATGTGCATGAGAACAAATTTAACACGTTGAGATGAGCTGTTGGTGGTGCTAATTCTCCACTCAGGTGCCATTAAACCTTAGTAGAAGAACGGGGCACAATGAGGTGAGGTCTTTAAAAGAGCATCAAGCCTCAAACAGTAGAAAACGACATGAAACTGTGATGAAATATGACATATCCATTTCAGCCAGCTATTTTTATACAGCTAATTGGAAACAATTACAACTGTGCAAAATTATCACGGTCAGCTCAAATTATAACAATCAGGTGATTATGTGACGAGCGGAATACACCTCTCCTGGTTTGTGACAAAATTAGTCTGCTGAACAAATAAAATGTTTGACAAAAGTTAAAGGTGGTGAAACATAATGTTAATGCATAAGTGATCATACACTGATGTTTCCGTAAGCACATGTGTTACAAGTGAACGCAGACTGACTTCCACAGCTGGTAACAGGTGCATGCCTCATCCAACCAGTCACTACACTAGCAACATTTAATCAGGTAAGTATGACATGACATAATGGATAAAACACATGGTTTTAGTGAATTACTTGCTGTTGCTGTACACATCATTAGCTGCCAGCTTCCATCAAAGAAATCCGCTGTGGCTTCAATCAATCTTCAAAAACCCAACGATTGTGATGACTCCTTACAGCAGTTAAACTAAATAAATTGGAGATGCCTCATACAAGCTCCTCGTACTGCCACATGTCAGTGTAATCTGAATGGTCAGCCGGCACTGATAGAGCCCTGCTAAAGAGCTGTCAGAGGGAATCATTAATCCCAAAAGGCAGCATGTGACAGATGGCACAATGATGGAGGATCGATGCTGTCCCCGCCATCCCAACTACTTCCAGTGGCCGGCCCAGAGGCAGGAACTGGGCTAATCCCTCAAAAGAAAAGTTCCAGACTAAACACGCACAAGGAGCCTGAGCCATCTCATGCTCCCCCAGCCCCCACGGCTGCTCTGCATGTACTGCTTCATACAATGTGGATGGTACTGAAGGGGGTTAAGAAGAGAAAGGGAGAAGTAGGGAGGTGTTTGTTCCTGCATTTCTGGTTGAGGGAAGCTTTATGAGGACTTTGACCTTCCCCCTCAGGGCCCCTCTGAGAGGTCCCCAGCTGCAGGACGGAGGGGGTGGAGCCTATATGAACTATACATAACTGTCAAAGGAGCCCCAGTTCTTTTGAAAAGGCCCCAGAGCCAGACCCTTCTGCAATTGAAGGTCCGGGTGGCAGCAGTGTTCCCAGCATGGAACGCACGAAGAGAGGGAAAAGGAAGGAAAGAATCAGAAGAAAGAACTTCCCCTGTATGGTCTTCTGCTCCATTCAAGATAAATAGCACATGTCATATCAATAAATCAACGAATCCTATGGGCCATCTTAAGTACAGCTTGTGTTCCTGCAGTCCATCTAATGCCCTTGAGTAATCGTTTTCTTTGTTGAGCGGAAATTAAATCTTTACTATCAATATTATAATCAGACGGTTACAGACCAGTTTGGTCGTCAGCTGGGGTCAAATTCAGCCACAGCACTTCTCAGCACTCATACTGCAGCTGTGTTTCTATGGTATAGATGCCGGGAAGATGGGAGTTTGCAGGCCATGCTGTCATCAATCACTGGCTTTAAGGCTTACCGGGTGTTGCCCAAAGAAATGTCACATCTGCAACTTTAAACCACAGGTCCTGCGAGAAAGCCAATTACTGTGGTGACACACACACAAACACACACAAACGCAAGTATATCCACAGGAAAATTTGCACATGGACATACATGCACACAAACGCACCCACACCACGCAGGTCAGTACAACAGCACACTGGGCCACTAAGAAGAGTCCTTTTCTTGTGGTGTATCTATCTCTTAAATTAGAGCATCAGGTTGTGTAATAACCAAACTGTTGCCATTATGTAATCACACCACCATTAGGATATGAGATTATCATGAAAATATTGTCACTACAATAAATACAGGCCTGATGTGCCCGCAAGTACAACTTTATTGAGAGTGTAATGAGTTAGCTTTCTGGTCAGCCTCTACCGCTGTGTGACTAAGCCCATTCTGCTTTCTCTGGGGCAAGTGGCTTTCTTATCTGCCTGATCGAAAACATGGCTCTTGTTGCTTGCTTCGAGCAGCACAGATAGAAAGGTGTTTATTGGACACAGTCAGGGAAACCATGAATCCCACTCCCATATAAACAGGGCTACCCTGTCTGTAGCCTGAAGACAAACACTGAGTAAATAAGCCAGGGAACCAACTGATGTTACTGTGTAGCCTCTAGTGTATGTGTGTGTGTGTGTGTGTGTGTGTGTGTGTGTGTGTGTGTGTGTGTGTGTGGGTATGTGTGCATTTGTGTGTTGAAGGAAGAGTGGGCTGACACTGTGTCTACACCTCCCCTCTGGTGGATTTAATGCATTTGGCAGCAGGAAAAGCACAAAAACTCTCAATCAGCCAAGTAGTCATTACTAAGTGACTGGAAGTTCATTGTACAAAATGTTGAACCAGGGAAACACAATAGAGTGTTTTCAAGGATGTGCATGAAATATATGCATGCACACAGGATTCATACTGTATGCACCCTGCACACGGGTTTGATAAGAGGCACGCTGTAGAGCTGAATAGGTAAAAAAAAAAAAAAAGACAACAACAACAGCTCTCGCAAGATAATAAGCTGCCATCTCATTAATGCGATGCTTCTTCTCCCCAATGCCGCTTCCAAACATAGCAGTATGAAAACATCCATCTCCAGCATCTCTCGCCCCCCCTCCAGCCCTCCAATTTACTGCCACTCACCTTTTTTTAATTCCATCAGCGTGATGATGAAAGCTGAGAGAGCATTATGGTCCTCGCCAGTGGTAAGACAGTGAGTGAGCGAGTGCGGGCCCGCATCGGTCACACTGTCAGCCAGCCAAATGGGTTAGGGCAGACAGAGGGGAAGCCAAGGCAAAGGGGGGGTGGGGGGTGGGGGGGGTCTGTAGTGCCAAGGGTTGAGTGGCACAGACCCCTAATTCTCCACACAACATAACCACAGTGTAAACACTTGAGGGTGCGTTCATATGATGGAGAGCACGAACATACAGTGTACTATGTATAGTAATGTGTAATACTTGCTGGGGTCCGAAGGGATTTGCACATATTTCTTAGTGTTTGTTTTGACCCACATGGTGCACCAGATGTCTGGTATAGTGTTGCATCAGAAGCTTTCACATAAAGCAAAGCAAACTGTCTTTCACAACGTAACTGCAGCGATTGCAACACAGTTACTATACAGGACTATCACAATATATGATATGGGTGCAATAATTCTTTTCATTACCAATTATCCTGTGCATTTTTTTATTTTTTTTATTTTTGATTCACTAGTTTAGACAGAGATGGCTTACAGATGGCCAACTGATGAACTAGTGAATTGACAGAAAATACACTGAAAGAAATTTGGAAGTTGAATAATTGTTTCAGTCATTATTAAAGCAAAAAAGCCAAAAATTGGTCACCATGTGAATATTTGCCGCTTTTCTTTGTCTATATCACTGTTAACTTAATACATTTGAGTTAAAGACAGATTTATTAATGGTGAAAAATGACCATTAGTTGTGACCCTAAACTGGTTTATTGCCAAGTCTGGTACACATGAAAATAATGTGAAAAATGCCCTGAAAAAGTTCTTCCTATTTCCCGTTTCATTGGACATACAGAAAGACCAGATAAATGCAGCAAATTAGAAGCAGTGGCCAGCAGATATTTGCCATTTTGGCTTATATGTCATTAGAGGATGATAACAGATAAAAATAAAAATCAGCATCAGCATGAAGATGTTGAGAAGGACAAACTATTCATGTAAAACCAGAAACAGGCACCCAGTTACAGAAGTAGGTGGGTAGATGGTGGGCGGGGTGGCAGATACTGGAACATGTTGTGTCATGGGTCATGTGATGAGAGCAGCCATGGGGAGTATGGGAAACATGGGGAGTATGGCCAGGCTGTGTGACGGGAAGGCCATCTGGTATCACCAGTCACCAGGCACTTGCCACCATATGATCGGACCCTCTCGCCTTCAAAACACAGCAGGCACTCACGACCCCCCCTCTCTCAAATCTTCTCCCATCCTGCACCCAACCCCCCCCAGTGCATGCCCCCTTGCACTGATGCGGTCTCCACAGCCATTGACCGCTCGTATGTTTCCGGTCAGCAGCATTATTCTTGTGTGACCTCCACTCTCCAAACAGTACCACTCCTCATGCTCTACATGTCTTCAAATATTGATCTGCACAATGTCTTCTGCAGTCACAAAAGAGGAGCCTGAGGAGAGGAGAGGAATGGAAAAGAATACGGGCAGACGATGGTCGAGCTGTCACACAAAAACACCCCCGCAGAAAAAAAAAAAAAAAAAAGATGAAGAGTTTGATGGATTTTTAATTTCGGGAAGAAATCAAACAGCATCGGAGAGGGGGGGAACGCTCAGCTGCTGCAGCTGAAAGCCCCGCTAGCTGTCAGGAGTCTGGCAGTAACCTGCAGTCTGAAGACAGGACCTCCTTTAGTCTTTGGCTGAATCACTGATGAATTATTTTGTTATTCAGATGGGCCCTTCTCGCTTGTGGAGGAGAAGTAACATCAGTTTTTTGATAGACCTTGGCAAGACGAGGACTACTGGATTATTCATAATGTTTTCCTTTCTCCTGCGCGACAAATCTGTTCTTCTATTTTTCATGAGGAGAAGATGCTCCGGCCTCTGCGGCTAAAGTTGGAGGATTTGGGCGCTACCCTGCTGGTGAAAAGTTCTAAAATAGAGGCCAGTTTATATTTAACTCAGACATGGTCTGGTGGAGGCACCCCCACTAATTGAGGCCTATGCAGTAATCTTCAGTGGGCTAAAACTCATTTACCATAAGCTCTGCTGCAGCATTAAGAAGAGGTCAAGGCAGATCAACATCTCTCTCATCTCCTCTTGCTATCTACTTTCTTCCAAGTATAAAAACTGATTTTAAGCTATTAAACAGGACGCCCTAAGGGACGTATAGAGCGCAGTGTAGGGCATCGCTGCTGAAAGTGGCAGTGAGAGGCTCAAATGACAACTCCGGACCATTCTTCATGGCCCAATAGAGCAACACCAAGAAGAATGACAAAACAACAACACGGACACTGAAATCGATCCATTCCTGGCTTAAGTGTGACATGAACACACATGTTGACCCCCTGCCCCTTAAGCACCGCACAAGCAGGTGCTCCTGAGCTGAGGAATGTCCAGCTGAGTTGAAAAGGTCGTGCCACGATGCCGGCCTGCTCTTAAGTATGCCAACTATCTCAGTCTTACGCGGGTCACAGACACAGGGGGGCACCCTGCACCTCTGAGACCCATTTTGGGATGCATCTTGAGAGAGCCTTATCTCAGGTTGTTATCATGCATTTCATCCCATCAACGTAATCCAAACCAGGATTCCAACCGGCAACTTTTGCCCTGCTTCTGATCCATCGGCTTGCACCGAGAGTGCAGCCTTCAAACTTGGGATGGAAAGAACAAAGTGTGAAGGCGAAAAACAGCTTCTCTTTTTGGCGCCGGCTCCTCCAGTTATCTGGTGGCTCTCATCCACAGGGGCCACGGTTAACGTATTATTATCAGAGCAATGTGGAGAGCTGACAGAATGTTTTTCTCTGCCAGTCAGGGGTTTGGTAACTCCACCCCTCTCAGCCCAGCGGAGGAGAGCGGCGCTGATGAGAAGTTGACCTTATTCAATCAGATTTTTTGCCTCCACTTTCTTTCTTTTCAGATGTCTGTCTTCTTCTTCTTTTTGTGAGGATCCGAGCGCTGCCAAGCTCAGCGGGGAAAAGAGCGTTGTGATGGTGTAGGCTGCCTGTGGATGCGCTTCAAACACAGGGAACACTTCCAATAATGTATGCACATCATGCCCTGGTACGCACACACCCACACAGACACAGTAACACACTCGCAAGAGCTAACAAAAGCACATTCCTGCAGTATCTGTGCAAGTGAAAGACAAAAGGCTTTAATGCCATGTCTCTCATACAATTGGCACTACAGCCCACAGGCTATAAATCTGGGGCTGGGCTCATTCAGAGCCTAGCAGGCGATGATCAGGGACAAACTGATCAGGGACAAACTTTCAATACTTCACTGCTTGTCCCACGATCGCACCAGTCATTCTATAGGTGGCACTGACATGTCTGATCCCATGAATGTGTCAGGGAACTCATAAGTCACAGCACTGCTTTCCTGCGCGGCATCCCCCCCCCCAAGAGCACACACACACACACACACACACACACACACACACACACACACACACACACAGGACCACCACTCACCATCTCATGGTCAGGACTATTTACAACGTCAAATGGTCACTAAGTAGTGGAGGCGCACGCAGTCTTTACTGTATCTGATGCCATTCGGCAGCCTGTAGACACGCACGCGTACACACGTGCACGCACGCTACACGTCCATATATCCACACGCGCGCACTCACCCGCGCACTATCCACCTGAAGGACATCGATAAATCTGAGAATCTCTGCTCTCATGTACTAAACTGGATGGAAATAAAAGCTACAGAAAAGACATTAAGAGTGATGCTCCAGGATGAAATCTGTTAGTAGGCAACCAAACCCAAACAATGAGGAATCAATTAGGAGGAGAGAGACAAGAGGAGTCAGAGAGGCTGAAGATACGATGAGAGGAGGGAGAGAGAGAGAGAGAAGACCGGCAGCCACAGCAACACAAACCTGTTTCACTTCAGCAGGCATGGTCCAAAATCCCCCCTTCGCTCCCGAAAAAACAAAAACCTCCCGGGGAAATGTGTGACAACTATTTCCTCCACTCGGAAAAGTTCTCCTTTCCCTCCTCTCCTCCTGTCGTCTCCTCGCGTTTTCCTGGTCTATTTACGTTGAGTTTTCCCTCTGTGAGCGCAGAGGCAGCAGCTCAGACGCAGGCAGCCATCCCCCAGCTCTGTGTCGAGCTAAACACAGTTAGGTAGAAATACGGGAAATGTGGTGGGGTGCCTTTCAAAATAAAAGCGCGACCATTGCGCACGCTCGCAAAAGACAGTATCAGATAACTACAAAATTACATTTGAAACAACCAGAAAAAAATGTATGTGGTTCAGGTTGTAGGTTGATACTGTTTTGTGAGAAGAGAAAATGGCCCAATACAATATTGAGGTTACTGTTACTTTCCATGTCTTTAAAACAAGTCTTAAATTTTAGGTTAAAAACAGCTTGGACACTAAACGTGTCTCTCTTATAGGCCTACTGACAGTCATGGTCATGTGTTTAGACTAGAGACGTGTGTTTAATAGTGAAAGCTAACTAAGTGAATTTCAAAAACACAACAAGGAATCAGTCATTATGATTTTTTTCATAGACAGTACAAGCCTAGCTCGTTCATAATGCACCCGTTGGCCCTAATGGAAATGTGAAGACACATACATACCTATAATAAAGTAGTAAGTGCAAGCGTTTTTTATTTCAAGAGTAATGATAGTCAAATAAATTTGTTTTTTCAAATTTTCTGTACTTGACAAAAGACACTTCCTTCGGATAATGTGAGGATGCTCATTTGACTAGAACGCTGGTATTAGTATTTTTATTCATTTTATTTTTTGTTTTTTTCGGAGGGCATGAAAGCGGAATGAATGTGAGAATGAATGTCAAATGTGAGCTGCGCCTTTTTGAAGAAGCACTCGTGCTTTTATTTTGGAAGATAAATCACCCTACATCCAGTGTAATTGTGGCTATCCCAGGCTGGTTTGACATAGCTGGAAAAAGGGAACCCTGCTTTCTCCTTTGCAAAGATGCTGCATGTATGTATGTATGGAATGGACAGAGATGAAGGGCAAAGGGAGCCGCTGCCCCCCCCCAATCTCTGATGAAAACAGGAATTCAAGAAAAGGAAAAGAGCTGAACCAAAGTGTGTGCATTCGTGCGCGCACACACACACTCACTCAACAAAAAAAGTTAGCCAGAGAGAGAACAAAAACCTCCAGGGCTGAGAGAAAGGGGGAAAAGAGGAGGTGTGTTATTAGAAAGGAGGGTTCCCAGACAGGCAGCAGGAGCTGGAAAAGAAGCAGTTCTCTCTCTCTCTCTCTCTCTCTCTCTCTCATTGGGTCTATGTCTGGGGTGGGACCAGCTCCCTCTATGCACTCCAGCTGCGTCTGTCTGTCAACCCATCGACCCCTCCCCCTTGTTGGCATAGACAGACAGAGAGAGGAAAAAGAGGAGATGGGGCAGGGGGGTGCCGGGGCTCACACACAAAACAAAAGTTGCCCCTATTGAGGCGAAGGCACCCAATACTCCGCAAATTTTTACAGCCTTCACACATGCACACACACAGCTTCTTTTCTCCACCTCTTTGTCCCGTTCCTCTCACTGCACTTGATATAAGGGAGGGGTGGGACGTACGTGAAAGAATTCACATTCAAATATCTATTACTGTGACCAAGACTGAGAAGGAATGTTAATCTAATATAACGTAGATGGAAGCTTAACTAAGGAGAACTTTGAGAGACGTCTGGACTTACAGAAGAGGGAGAAAGAATGACTGGACTAAAAAGAAGGGAGAGAAAGGAGAAATCCCAAACGGAGGGGAAATGGCTGAGGTTTTGCATTCCACAAGCCTGGTATTTCATCTCCCCCAGCATTACTGCTCCATTCGCTCTTAATGAAAGACCTGGCCCACCATGCATCATTACATTTAGATCTATTTACTTTCAACAATGCCATTAGAAATTCAACCAACCAGCATCACCTCCAAAATAAGTCTCGTAACTTCAATTGCACTTCTCTTATGTGATTTGCAATATCACATTCCATTTAAGCCATTTAGGTAGTGAGTGAGTTTCATAACCTTATTTAAAAATCCATTAAGTGCTTTGGAATACTCATGGGAGCAGACGAGGGACAACGCATTCATCTTCATTTCCTCTGGAAATCTCAACATACGTGTTTCCATTTTCGAGTTTAATGTTGTGAATATTGTTTTAAGGAACATTTGCCAGATTTCTTTGCCATCTCGATTTAGACAAGACGATAAGGCTGAGATGCTGTGCTATGCAGGACGCCGATGCCAGCACGTTAGCATGCCTTCACTCCTCATATGCTAATGTTTAGCAGGTATGATGTATCACAGGTTATGCTTCATGGTGCCACTGAGAATGACCTGATGTTGGTTACAAATCAAGATGCTAGATGAAAAGCTAAAGGATCACCAAAGTCATTAGGTTCATCATCATCATCATCATGAATTCCTGTGCAAAATGTCAAGGAAGGGCATCACCTACGGTTAAGATATTTCAGTCTGGACCAAAGTTGGGGACCAGTCCACTGACCAGTGGACACAAGAACCATGTAGCTAACATGGCACTGATGTGTGGGATTATCTGTCAGCATTCTGTTCTGCAAAATGTAGGGAATGTCCAACTAATGCAAAAACAGGCAGGACAAACAAATATCCTGACTTGTGTTCAACATCACAGGTCAGTGATACACGCTGTTTCCAAGAATACCCGCTACTGTCAGACAAAAGCTTTTTTCTCTTGATCTAGTCAACCTACAGCCGGGCGGTGTAAAATAAATGTACGAGGCGTATGAATAATCCAAGAGTTGTAATCAAGGCTCCTGAAGTCAGCTTTACTCTGTCAGAACATACAGAGTGAAACAGATGGTAGAAAGGTTAATGTTGGCAACAAGGCGTGCTTTGACAGCCAGACACCTCCAAAGAAGCTGCATCATGTTTTTCATTTCCATTCAAGAGGCCAGATACACGGAGAAACAGAGAGGAGGAAAGAGGAGCAAAAGCAGATACCAGAAGTAGACTGAAGAGAGGAGAAAAATATATACTGTGTTTCATTACAAAAAAATCCCCAGTTTCAAGGGAAACTTAAATGACATCTAATTCTGAAGAGCATTTGAAAAGCTCCTCCACTCCGCCAAGAATACATTTCTTGGGAAAGACTATTTTACCTTCAAACTTTAATGAAGAGGTTAGCGAGTTCAACCCACTACACCCACTGTACACAGAGCAGGTCAGTTCTTTAGGACAATGACTGCGCAGTGCATGAGCCCTGATGTGAAATGAATGTGTGAGAGTCTACAAGGCCAAGATGATCGGCTCTGCTACAGACTGACTGCTGTTTATTCTAACAATGACACAGCTTGCAACAAAGCCCTTATCTAATGACTCTTACTATCATGTTTTATTTTCCCCTTGAAAAATGGCTACTCAGCGATGCACAGGATTAGAGTCCAATCTATTGGGGGCTTTTGTCTTGCGAAAAGGCAATTTTCCCTTCATTTAGGGAAATAAAGCTCTGTTTAAATGACATCACTTCAGATCAAAAGGTTCTATTTTGTGTTTTATGTGGCAATACTGTAATTGCACAGCAAGATTTGTTATACAAATATAACTGGATTAGGCTTTTACTAGTTTTTCATCTTGTCATGCGTAATTGGGACACTGAATGAGGCACAAACAACAGAATGTGAATCAGGCGGAGGCTGACATGCAGCTAATCATCAACTTTATTCTAGTTGAACGTACCCTTTGGATGTGGAATGGAGACTCTCGATTGGTTGTTCAAGGGTATGTCTAAAAATGATCATATTTAATCAGCATTTCCATGGCCTAATTCCCACCTTTCCCCCTAATTTCATGAGAGATTCTTCTTTATCAGATTGTTGACTGACAATAATGTCATCTCTTTTTATAGGTACAATTCCAATATATATATTTATTTTATATATATATTATATATATTTTATTTTCATATGCCTCACAATATATTTACATGTTGGTTCATGACCCACAGCTTCTAGGCAGGTTTTTCTGCCATTACGTCTGATAATCATCTTCAGTGCCACTGTCATGTTGCTTGAAAGCAAATAGATAAAAGTGATGAAGCTCAGCTGCATTTGCATTGTTCAATGTTTTTTCCAGTCATGGAACATGTTGCTTCACATGCCCTTATTCAGCACCCAAAGATCAGCTCAAATGAGGCACTTGGAGAAAGGCTGTCAAGAACAGTGCAGGTCCTTTCACACATTCCTGCGCTATTAGCATCACCCTCTACACAACGAGAATGACGCTCAGACACCGTGTGTTAGATAGCTCACATACCAAGCCCTATTTCTTTCCACTTCACCCTTTTCAAACGCGCCAACATATAAAGAGGGCCCCACGGCCTGGCTTCAGCTTAAGACGAAATACGTGACTTTTAGACAAAGTGTGAGTGCAACTCTGTGACACAAAACAGCAAAGGTTTGCAAATTCCACACTCTGTGATGTTCAGTCTTTTTATAGTCTGTCCAGCAGTGTGTCTCAGCCTGAGGCAATGCCAGAACTCATACAGTCAGCAAGCCAGAGTGCAAAGTCAATGGATGGATGTGTGGTTCTGACTTAATTGCTGTAATCTGATGGTGCACCACCTGTAGACCGCTGCTGCTGCACACACACTCAAAGAATGTGCTGATAATCCCTCCAATGCACACAGGTAGAAGAGCAAGAATTTACTGGAACTAGCAAATATCAAGAGGTTTGTTTCTGTTGGCATTAAAACAGAACAGATTTTAAGGTAATTTGAGGTAATGTTCCCAGCTGAGAGTTACAGTCGCCCCCTTCTGAGTTGATTCATCTACTATTTAGCTTGTGGATTTTGAGGGGACTTTTTCCAGCTGCTTTAGTTGATGTGTCTGCTTTAGCTGTGTTTCGGAAAGCTTTCCAGGAATTGAGAATGCATCCAAACACTTCTCACAAATGTCCATTTGTATATTTTAATTAACAACAGACCCCTAGGCCATTTGCATGTATTTGCTGAGCAACAGTAATATGCGAAACAAAGTTTTGCAGTTTAAACTGTGGAAAGGCTCACTGAAACTGAACAGCCATGTTGTAGTAACCTTCATTAAAGAACACACTGGGGTAATATTGAAAAGAAACGTTCAGCTCTAAGACTCTTTTTCCATTAAGGCATTTGTAGTCTTAAGGAATTCTCCGTCCAATAAAGTGCAAATTTACTCCTGCAAACCTCCCAAAGCAAGACTCAGTGCTGCTTCTGTTCCTCATTTGATGACCGTTTACATGCTTGTAAGTCCTGTAGTAAAAATGTCGCACCAGTACGTTAAACTCATGAGAATAATTAAAGCAAGGCCTTGAAGAACACCTCCGGCTCTGCTACAAAGTTCAAAGTCTGCGTTCGATTAAAACATTTTCAGGTGAATGGGGTCAGCCTTGTTTGGTTATCCTGCTGGACACTGGGAAGGGTGAGGTCACATTCCTCAGGTGGCACTGGGGTCCTGTGAAGGAGAGGGGCTTTATTTTTAACACATGGGATACAATTTAGTCTCTGAAGTTAACAGCCAAGCCCAGCAGTCTGTTCAGACTACCACGGTCATCTTCGAGTATATGCAGTCTTCCATGCAGTCCAAAAACTTTCAGGCAGAGGCAGTGCCCTTCAGAAATCTTTAGCCTGTGTGTTCACCTATGCCAGAACACAGAGAGGATGTCTGGTGAAGGAAATGGAAGCAGTTTTCAGATACCCCTCTTAGTGCTTTTAGTGAGCATAATGGTTTAATGGATTGTGATCAAATGGCAGGGAGGTGCATCGGGACAGGCATTAAGTCCAGCGCTGGGGCTGGTTTGAAGGATGAAGGTTTGAGCCGCCCCAGAGGAATATAAATACCCGAAAGTACAAAAGGCTTTTCTGCTGCCTCTCCTTCAAACCTCTTTCTCCTTGTTCATCCGAACTAGACGAATATGCACAACTCCAACCTTGAGTAAAAATTCCTGTCCTTCCATGTCAGCCCCTGCACAGAGCTGAGACACAGAGAGGACTCACCCCCTACCTTGAGCAGTTAGCAGTGTGATTCATGGGCCATTGCCTTAAAGTTGACTCTTAATGTTGAAGTGGGTTGAATAAAAGATAACCTAGAACATCAATGGCACGCTCTGAGCATTTTAGCTTAAGCTGAAGCAATGCAGTGGGAGGAAGCAGGTGGCTTTCCTTTCTTAAATGTTTGATATATTTTTTTATATTTATAAATCAATTACAATGCTTTTTGAGTCCTGAGCACCGAGGAACTCCTCATTCTGTCTCATTTACACCTGCCTCTAAAGCATTAATTCCCAACTCCCCTCACAGGGGTATGAAAAAAAAAAAAGGCTTATCTTTTCTCCAATCTTTGCATCTTTCCTATGAACTACTCAATAATTTTACCTCTTCAGGCCTCTTAAAATTATTCAGATGAACCAATCAAAGAGGGGAAAAAATTCTATTCAACTGAACCAGTCACAAATTCTAGACATGCAGCCGGTGATGATAATGTTAAGGGCTTGAAACCACTCACTAAAAGACTGTCGTGTTCAGTAGGGATGTAATGCAAAGCTACTATCTACTATATACTTTTCTACTGACATTTATACTGCTAGTGGGTATATATATATATATATATATATAAGCTTAGCTCATTGGGCCACGTTGCATTACTTTAAAGAAAGATCCAAAAGAAAATTGGTTTAGTCTATTCTTTATGTTTCTGTTACTGCGTGTCGAGTCATTCCTGTCTACTGCCAAGTCACACAAGGTGTCAGACCTCAATACCAGGATTACTTTTGATACTGAAGAAAAACACTGAATATTATTATGAGCCAAGATCTGAAGTTTTTTTTTATATTTATTGATCCTGCTGCCCCTTCAAAGAGTAAGTTCTGCTGACTGCAGCATTACGTGGACTGAGTTACGACTGTAAGAGGAGAAGTGGTGTGACGTTCGTGGCAAACTGTGTCAGGTCACTTGAAGGGAGGGGAACAAATATTCTGTGTATTTTAATAACTGACTGAGTATTAGAATTACATGATTAAATGTTCCATATGGAAACATGGAAAACAAGAAGCAACATTATTATTATCATTTTAATGTGATTTTGCTCTGTGAAACCGCAATGTCAGAGGAAAGTGATGTAGGAGGGTCCGGGAACAGTGTGGTATACAAAAATAAACAAAGAGGCCACTTTCACACCGAGGTAATTAGGGTGTTTATGGGAGGAGTGAAGGTTCCTGATGGCACAGTGAGGGAAGGAGACAAGGGAAGACAGAAGAGGGGTGGGAGTAAACTAAGGCTCATTGTTAAGCAGGTGATTTACGAGGGTACAGGGGCTCCCGGGCCCTGCCAGTGGAAGGATAGATCTTCTGTCGCTATAGCACCCTCAGTCCTTTGTGTCCATTGTTTCTCGACCGGGCTTGGGGGCTGTGGGGATGAAACTGGGTGGAGGGCTGCTGGAGCGATTGTTGGTTGAGTGCTGTAGTGCCATCGCAGGGCCTGTACATCTTCACCACAGACAGCAGCACAGATCAAAGGCTGCACTGTTCCCTCTCTCCAAAGCTCACAAGCCTTTGAAAACTTCCCACAACATTTGCACAAGGGGATGATATGCCTCTGCAATGCTGGAAGCTCGCTGAATATAGCATCTGAATACCAAACACCAACATTTAATGATATCCACAGTGCGAGAAATTATCCCGAGTTTCCTTTTCAGTGAAGCCGGATTGTATGCACTCACGAGATGGGATCTGTGTATGTGCTGGGCAGTGGCCATGGGTAGCTAGATTAGGTGTCTGGTGTATATGAAATGAGGTCACCTTCTCCCTTAGCTCCAAACAGACGTGGATGTCTGAGTACTGTCTGCCTTTCTCCACATATAGAACTGTCACAATGCACCACTTGACCTTTCAAAGTCTTGGCGATAACGCGTCTTCAGGCAAAAATCAATTAGGCTACCACAGGCAAAAGGGTAGTATCTTAGCATGTGAGTGGTCACATGTTGGGGCTGTCGATGGACGCAGATTCAAAGGCGCCTTGGTCCGTGTCACTGAATCTCTACTGATAATTACATCAGGAAAGCTAATGCAGTATCCGACAGCATTGTTCTGATGTTTCTCACAGGACACTGCAGTGTAAACACTCTAATTCTCTTCCTTGGTGGCAATTCATAAAGTATTATATTGAAGTGAATGAGGGTCAGAATTCAATTAGTAAGGTCTTGGAAGTAGGGCAGTGCTGCTTACAAGAACCACTCATTGTTCCAATACAATAGCCAATGCTTCTTGTGGAGATCTACCTTTTTATACACTGTATTAATGTTCACGCAGGGACAAAATATAATGATATCTGAAATATGGTGAATCACAATATTCACAGTGGTGTTTTGAGCTGAATGCTAAATTCAGCATGCTAAAATTGTGACAATGACACTGCTATTATGGTGACATTTAGCAGGGAATGTTAACCATTTTCATGCCAGTCCATTCAATAGTTGCTTAGAATGCATTGTATTTCATATTTTAGATTCCAGATATGTTAAAATCTCGTCCCTATTGTGCAAAATATTTATGTTCACATGAACATTAGCTTGACTCTGACAAGATCTGTCACCAAAGGAAACACGTAGAAAGGCTACCATATCGCCTTGACTTTAAATTTGAAGAGGAAATGACGACTATATTTCTGCATAACGCTGTCAAACCCTCACTGTACGACTTATCCGAGTCATTTGGCTGCTGTCCAGGGCAAAAACTTCACTCCACATCCAGGCTACACTCAACAGAAGAACCTGCTGTGTTAAACTCAACAAACTGAGGGTGGGGGATTGATGAAAAAAGCAAGTAGTGCTGAGCCTTTCATAGCACTGTTTGAAGTGACCAATCTTACAGTGCTGAGCTGATGTGTGTGAAGTAATCTACACCAATCTCTGGGAGCTGATGATAATTTTTCTCATGTTTATTTGATACCCACTGGGCCTGCTCTCTCTAGCTCACCTTTGTTAGAATGCTAACAATAGTGATCTCAATGATGAAGTCAGATAAAAGTGTCTGCTGCCAGCTAGTGTTTAGACCCATTCTGATCTGAAGTGAGCACCATGCGGCAGAGCGCTATCTAGATCAGTGGCTTATCACTCTCATTAGGCATCTACTTGCATCTGATCTCATTAATCAGACTTGGTCCACTTTTCCTTTTCCGAATCCAACTTTAAATAATGGCAGGCCTCATTGAGTCTGACCCTGAGGTTGAGAATGCGGACCTTCAGTTACTGATCCATGCTCCATTTTAATCCATCATGCAGCCTGGGGAAGGTGTGTGAGTGTGTGTGGGGAAAGTAAGCGAGGAGGAGACAGAGAGAAAGAGAACAACGTGATGCATTCCTCATCGCTCATACCTCCTCATTATCTGAAGGAGTGGGTCTTCAGGTGCAGCATGCGTGCACACACACATGGGCACACACACACACACACACACACACACCACAACGCCTTCTGGCTCAAGACTGTGCCAAGCACTCAGGTGCTGTTTGCCTTAGAGCAGACACCAACCACACCCTCGCATCCTAATTTGCTTTGGCATTTATTGATGTTCGTGATAAAGAAGACAGTCCAATGCCCGGTGATCAAAACACATTTCAAAATGATATAAATAGGGCATGGATATATGAGCAGTACCATGTTACGCCCAATTGGCCCCACAGTGTACAAACAGCCAGGGTGGGGGTGCATCTGTGAGTCTGATCTGTGAGTGATAGCATGAGAGAACACGTTAATTCACTTCCTGTCATGTTAAGTGCTGTCCAGTAAATCATGGACCAGTTAAGGGAGGGGAGGCATTCGAACTCTCTCTCTCTTACACGCACACATTTACACACACACACACACACACACACACACACACACACACACACACACACACATTTACACACACACACACACACCCGCTCATGTACAAACCGATTACTCCTCTGGTGGGTGAGGGGACGACAAGTTTACTTTGCCCTGCTATACATTTCCTGCATCCTCTTCATTATGTCTTCATGAAGCCAAATTGGCAGCAAGTCCTTTAAAAATGAACACTGACACTGACTGTTAACAAAATGGGACTGCGGGCAAATACGAATGCAGGCAAATGTGGGCAAAACATTTTCCTATCTGCAAGTCTTGCTCCATCAATAATACATGAGACTGAATCCTTTACAGTGATTAAAGGTGATGTATGTAAGTGCTACAGGTGCTGCATCACCAAACTGTGCCTTCACATTTTAGTTAGTAAAACCTGTGTATAGTTTGAAAGGGTTTCTCCACAGAAGTGATCATACAACAGGAGAAAGCTCTGAGAACATCCACCCAATCCAAGCATGTGTCAGTCAGACCAGGCTAAAAATACCCCACTGATATGATGCTATGTTGTTATGTAGTTATAAACAGAGGAAGAGTTGACTGTAACTGTAACATTTTCCAGTCAATGAGGCATCTAGCATTTTGAAGTATGTAAATCAATGGGATGTTGTGACTGCTGACATTTTTAGGGGATTAGAGCTGTCTCATTTCTACATCTTACATTTCCTGCTCCTGCAGAGTCAGCCAGCATTGACAGGATCCGTGGCCAGGACTCTAATGTCCCCTAGACGCTGGCCAGAGCTGGGCGAAAGGCCACATCCAATCAGCAGCGCCACCAGACAATATCAAAGACCAGTGGGCGAAAGGAGATGGGACTGGATGGCAAGCAGTGGCGTAGAAGGAGGAGGCGAAGGAAGACAGAATGAGAGGTTGAATCTCATCAGCTCGCTTTTAAAGATGAGTCACCACAGGGCAGATTATTGCACAACATTCAGGACAGTGGATACAGACACAAGGAACAAGTGTCCCAAATCACAGAGAAATTGAATAGAGAGATTATTGGGTCCCACCAATGATGAAAAGCAATGACAGTGAGCAAATATGATGGTGGAATGAGCTTGCTCAGATGGAAGGAGAGAGCAGGAGACCTTCACTTTTGAGACGTAGGCAGGGAGGGAGCACATGTTGGCGGATGAAAATGACGGGGGGTTCGCCAGCAGGCTGGCATCATTTACCTGCATCACCACCTGCTGCCATGCTAGCGGTTGGCTGATAGGGGGGTTGTTGGGCAGGTTGGCACGCTCTAACTGCAGAGTGACATTGCGACGCTCCTCCTCAAGGGCTCGGGTCAGCTGCTCAAAACGTGCCTCCTGCTCTTTCACTGAGGCCAGGATGCTGGCGGCTGAGCGAACATCATAGTCCTCCATGTCCAGTGTTGGTTGCAGTTGTACAGGTCTTCCAAGTTGGGAAGGGAGGGAAGAGAGGGGGGAGGAGGAGGCACCAAGTCATTAAAGACCCAGCAGGCTGGGTGAGTGGCATCAACAGGCTGATGCATGCCTCAAGTTCTAAGTCAAATGCAAGACTGATTTATTGGCCAGGATGGGAAATTGGTGATTTGGCATACAGCACTCGCTTTAAATAATCATCATGAACAAAAGACCAACATCAAAATGGAACAATTAGGATGGTTGACTGGATGACTGGGGAGGTAGGGTCATAGTACAGAGAGCCTATCTGTTACAGACAAATCTGTTGAAGTTAGACTGTGCCAATACCCTGAAGGGACAAGCTCAAATTCTCCCAACAAAGGGTGACTACAGGGAGAAGTCTCTGATACTCCAACCCAGCACAGCAAAGACACTGAGCTGAGAGGATTCTCTGCTGGGTGCCAATTATGTTTCTGCTTTCAGAAGTTTGAGCCTTTCTTGTAATTAAGACAATCCTGGCACTGCAGATACAGCACAGTTAAATACAGTTTAGTTGCAACATCAGTGCAGCAAAATGGGTATATGATCCACCAATTCCAAGTCCAAGGAAGGGAATGAAACAGCACGGTGCACACTCACAAAAACAAAGATTCTTGTTTCTGGACATCCAAAAGGTGGAAAGGAATGATTATACACCTGCAAATGAACAATAACAGCCAGTGTGGAGGAATGGCGCTGTCATTGGATATAGTCATGCACTGAGCTGTAATGCATACTGACACACAA